>NW_027437190.1:12101142-13413642 GCF_033239565.1 Halichoeres trimaculatus
TTGTTTATAGAATGAAGCAGAACAAAATACTCACCCAGAAGGCTTTCCTGATCCAAGCAGTGTTTCGGAAGATATTTAGATCCCAATCCCGCAGCGGACGTCCGTAAAAATGGATCCATCGGGGCATAGACAGCGCCGCCCCTAAAACTGCATCAATCGTCCAAAAACTCATGTTTTTCCACCAATATTCTTTCATGGTCCGCTCCGAGATAGTCCTCTGCGTCGGTCTGTGTCACTCCAGACAGCGCTGTTTGGCTGTACTGACCTCTGAACTGTTTACGCTTGCCCCTTAAAGGAGTCAGCGCTCCAGAAAGTACAGCGCATGCGCAGTCGGCTCTGGAAGCCAGATTCGATCTGGCCTCCCTCATATTTTTCTTAATGATGCATTAACCAGTAAGCGATGAGCCTTGCTTCAACCTGATTGGCTAATACGGGCTATTTGTTTTTCTAAGGGAGGCAAAGTGAAGCGGGCCTCCGAGCTGACTGACAGGGCAGAGGGTATGAGACACGTAGTAGCTGTGTCCCAATTCAGGGGCTGCAGCCTACGGAGGCTGTAGCCTGTGGAGGACCCGGCCTTTATAGCCTTCGTAGACCGCAAAGGCCGAACTGAATCGAGACGGTATGGTCTACGAAGCATTTCCTGTTTGTCACCCTCGACGTCACACAGCGCCGCCCTCACCTGTCAGGCTTACATTACTTTAAACACACGTAAACCAAAACCTCACATTTAAAACAGGATGATTTTTACTATCTTTTTTTTATTACTTTGCGTTGTTATTATTATTATCATCATTATTATTATCATCATTTTTATTATTATCGTCATTTGTATTATTATTGTCCCTATGTATTTCATGTGACGTCACACGGTCTCAACGGCGCCATCTTTAGGACCGTCCTGCGACCGGAGGTTACGCTGTCAACATGCCGTCTATTTGCTGTGCGGTCGGTTGTGACAACTCCAAAGGTAAAAATATTGGACTGACATTTTACAACATCCCCAAAAACGATGGAAGAAGACAGAGGTGGATTGCTGCCATTAAAAAAGACCACTGGACTCCCACAGAGCACTCCAGACTCTGCGCTGAGCACTTTATTTCGGGTGAGTTAAGTCCGGGACTTACTACATAGCATAGCGTTAGCATACTAACAATCATAATATTACTCACAGACTTTAAACGCGCTATCAATCAACGCTGTTGTACTGGTTCAGATTATTGACATCACTTAGTTGTGTTTAAGTTTAATTAAGTAATACTTTGAATAGGTAATGCGTTTTTTTAACCTTGTATTTTGATCTACTGCTGCAGGTAAAAAGAGTGAGAATCCTCTTCACCCAGATTATGTGCCGAGTCTGTTTGCTTATTTAACCCCGGAGCAACGGCAGAAGAAGGTCAGCAGTTTCAGAAAGTTTGAGCAAACATAAGCAGTCAAACGAAAAAGAAGTGCAGTACATGATGTTGGGATGGTGGCTGCATGTGACATCAACAGTGACCCTCACATTGACCATGAGAGCCCACCGGCTGAGGAGAATCGAGGTGAGACTGCAGACCACAGCTACTTTAAGGAAAGTAGTTACACCGCAGACACCGAGCCATGCACCAATGAAGCCTGCCAGACGACCATTAAGAGACTGACAGAAGAGTGCGGTAAACTGAGGGCAGAAGTTCATCAGCTGAGGGAGAAGGTCAGCCAGTTGTCCTTCAGCCAGGAAGCCTTCATGAACAATCATGACATGGTGCAGGACTTAACTGGCCTTCCATCCTATGCCAAACTCATGGTTGTTTTCACTTTTGTGTCAGGATTCCTAAAAGTTGGACCCTCACCCTTTCAAAGTTTGATTATGACACTAACGAGAATGAGACTTAACCTGCCACTGCTTTTCTTTACTTATATATTTCATGTGTCAACGCCTACTTTGAGCAGAATTTTTAATAGCACATTAGATGTCTTGTATGGTAGATTGTCCACATTAATAGTATGGCCCCCTAAAGAGCAGATTCAAATTAGTTTACCCATGTGTTTTAGAAATAGCAGCTTCAGAAATTGTACCTCAATAATTGACTGTTTTGAAATTTTCATTGAAAGACCTAAAAACATGAGAGCCAGAGCACAGACCTACTCACAATACAAGCATCACAATTCGGCTAAATATCTAATATCAATTACTCCACAGGGAGTCATATCATTTGTGTCTAATGGTTGGGGGGGGAGAACAAGTGACAAGCACATCACTGAAAACTCTGGCTTCCTGGAAAATCTGGCACCTGGCGATGTGGTCCTAGCAGATCGAGGGTTCACTGTAGGAGATGCTGTGGGCTTGTACAGTGCTCATCTCAAAATACCTACCTTCACTAAAGGAAAACAGCAACTGCATCCAAGTGAGCTGGAAGATTCAAGGGGACTAGCAGCTGTTCGGATCCACGTTGAGCGGGTCATTGGGCTTGTGAGGAACAAATACACCATTTTACAGAGCACAATACCCATTTCCCTGTGCCAGACTTCAACGGCAGGGAACCTTACATCTCTGGACAAGATGGTCAGAGTGTGCTGTGCACTTTGTAACATCTGCCCATCTGTCGTTCCCTCAGAGTAGCATGGGTGTCTGTATCATTGTGCCGTAAAGAAAGCACTCTGTAAATAGTTTGTAATGTTTTCTAATGCTGTTTTGTTACTATTACTTTTTTACTACTACTTTTAGTTTGAATGATATTGTTAATGGAAAAATGTTTGTTGTGAATATAATCCAAATATAATTTGAAATTCTAATTAAAATAAAGTGTAAACTTGAGTTGAGTATTATTGTACTTGTTCAACCTATGATCATAGCGTAAATTCAAACTCTGTCATCATTTCCCAAGGATTAACCAATTGTGAAACGGGCTGATACAGATGCCTAGAAGTACAGTGTAGTAAACGACCTGTGTTTCGCATCAGATATATTTTGTCTTATGTTAATAAAAAAAGGTTGTTTTTCATCACAGAGTCTATCTTGGGGAAAAAACATACACTTATTATGTACTGTACAATCAGATGTTTATCTTGATTTATGTCTCTTTCCACAACAGACGCAATAAGAGGACCAACACAACGTGGAAATTTTGATTTTATCTGTACACTAAATGGTGTAAGAGACTGGCAAGTATTTTTGGCTTTCATCCAGCAGTTAAAATATGAGCCAGAAAGTATTAGTGATTTACAATTGAAAAAAACTCATTACATTTACTTAAATTACTGTGACTGACCATTGCTGATAATTCAAGCAAGAATAACAAAATTATATACATTTTATAAAAAATCATCATGCTGGGAACAAATAAAAAATAAACTACGTACATAAAGACTACTGGACTGTAAAACAGCTAAACCTTTTTTCTGCATTCCACACACTTCCATGTCTTCAGCACCCGGATCAGTTTAAGACAGGACTTGTGAAAGTACTTCCGTCTGCAGCTTCCTGATGTGCAGGTGATGGCATCTGTGCCTGCAGGTTGACCACAAAAGCATCCCACTTCAGGTGGCTGTTTGGTGGTGTTGGTGTTAGTGGGACTGAGGCGCGGTACTGTGTACCATTTTCCCAGCAGCTCAGGTAGCACTCCTCTCTTGATAAAGTCCACCACTTTGCTGTAGGCCTCATGGAAGAAGGTGGGATCATAAGGGATTCGCTGGGTGAAAGCTTCCTGTGGGGTCCAAATCATGAAGTCACAATAGCTCACCTCTGCAACATGCATTTGTACCTGCACCTGGTGCATGTACTTGTGGTCGTGCTTCAGTGACATAACCCCATCTTCCCCCATGCCGAGACAAAACGATGGATCCCTGCAGCATTCTTTGAGGGGGCAATGCTTGGCTTTGAAGGGGCATTTAATTTCTAAAACACCATCGCCATGGCAAGCGCAGGAAACCACACCATCAGGTGATGCTCCAATCCAAGGAAGTTCTGGGTTGATAATGAACCCTGAAACCCTTACTTGGAGGTTTTTGTGGTGATCCTGCATCATGGCAGCATAGCTTGCCCTTGCCCTCTCCTCGCTCACCTGACCCCATCTGACAGAGATTGGAAAACAAAATGTGAATTAGAATATGACCTTTTCTCAGTGATGTTGACTGCCCATTAATAATTACTAGGATGTGTGTCTCATTAATTAGACTTTGGAGAAAAGTCATCAGCTGACTCCAGAGGAAAAGTAGGCAGTTACAAGAGGGTCCATAAAAATATAGTGGGGTCAAAAGTCTAATGTTTGCCGATCACATGTAGATGACTAAAGTAAAATGTCTTCCTCAAGTATAAAACTCAAGATAAGACCAAATACTGAAGAGATTGTGAATGTTGCAACCTCCTTACTTACTTTTTCTTAATTGTTATGCTCTTGTCTATTTTAATATCTTCATTTGATATTCCTACTAGTATACCGAGTAAAAGAGCAAATGAAACAACCAGTATTCATGTTTCTGACTCTGTAGGCCTGTGCAGTGGTCTCCTGTACATCCAAAACAGCGCCGCTAGGATCCTGATGAGGGTGCGGAAGTATGACCATATAACACCCATCCTTCACTCTCTCCACTGGCTTCCGGTCTCATTCAGGATTCAATACAAACTCTCCCTCCTAACCCACCACTGCATCCATGGAAACGCCCCCCCATACCTAAAAGAACTTCTCAAACCACAAACCTCATCACGCCTCCGCTCTGGTAACAACTACCTCCTTCTGCCCCCCAGGACTAAACTGTGTACAATGGGTGATCGGGCATTTAGCTCAGCCGCTCCTCGCTTGTGGAATGCCCTCCCTGAACACCTGAGGGCTCCACAAACAACAGACTCTTTTAAGAAGGGCCTAAAAACCTTTCTTTTTAAAAAAGCTTTCACTGAAGGCATTTAACCTCTTTGTAATCTTGCTGTTTTAACCTTGTTTTATTGTCGCACTTTGAGATCGCTTTGATGAAAAGTGCTCTACAAATAAAATTTATTATTATTATTATTATTCCTGTAAAACTTATCTATGTACCTTGTTGCCTCAGTGGAGAACTGGGAAGCACGAGGATAGCAAATCCTTTTAATCAGAGATGCAGGTCTGTCTGCTCTTGCTGCCTCACTGAAAACTGATGCTGTGACCCTTCCTGCCCTCTGATCAAACCAAACCCTAGACTTGCTCTGCTCCCTGGTCTCCTCCTCAACTATCACACACTGAAAAAACAGTTAGTGACACATGAATAGTAAGCAGTCAACCCATTTCTAAATTGTACAGACGGACAACAATTAATCAGATTATGGAAAATTATTCACTGTACAACTTTCAAAATAAAAAACCTTGCCATCTATTTGACCTAAACTGAAAAGTTAAAAGTGTTACCTTTAAACTACCTGATCGTTGCAGCTATTATCCTCCAATACAGTTAAAACTGGCCTAGTCTGACTTTGATTGCTTACCTGTTGCTGAGTAAGCTGAAGGCTATCAAAGACCTTAGCACTCTCAACCAGCAGTGAGGACAAGTCCATCTCTAGCTGGGAGTTTGAGTACAGCCTTGAAAGAGGAAGGGGCAGGTCCAGCTGCATCACCTTTGGGATGTACCTGAGAGAGAGCGACAGAAAATATGTCACATTTTAGAGCACCTCCTTCCTATCCCTCTTAATATATGTGTTAACTGTGACAAAGAAAAAAGCAAACTTGTAGGAATTTAAAATCAAACTTTTGTACTATTCAGGATAAAATTAGCATCACACTTGAAATAAAAATTTCAACTGCTCACATAGAATTCAACCTGCACAAACACTGAAGAGACCAACATAATGCAGCTGCACAGCAGTATTTATCAACAGTATCCACCTAGAATTACTCATTGCACTCTGTTTACCTGCAGACATAACTGAGAAGAGATATGAAGACAATGGCCAGAGCAAGAGACACGTATAGAACAGAATAGGATGTATCATTAACTAATATTTTCATATGCTTCCCCAAACCCTCTGGTATACATCCACTTTTGTAGTCTCTTGATGCAGCTGAAATGGAACAGCAGTTTCCCGCTGAACAGAAAAAGGATTTTATGAAGGAAAGAGTAAAGGTTTGGCATTGGTCCTCATCAGGGGGTCTAACCTTTCTTACCTGTGGGAGTGGCCCTCAGTGACAGAGAGGATGGCATTTCTCTTTGGCTTGGACTCATGCTTCTCGCCGTCATGAAGCATCTCAAAGAATCTCTGGCACTCGTCTTCTGAAGGTCTGATGTCAGGACCAGGAGCTGGGACGAGGCGGGTCTCTTTATGAGAAAAGCTGATGTTACGCAGCTCTTCATAAGGAACCCCTCTGACAGAGACCTCACTTGGCTGAGTCCAAGCACAGGGCTTCTGTGTGCAAGCCTGCCCATTCCTCATGTCAACAGCAGCCACGACTGAATACATGAGGGCTGCTGCATGAGAGCACACCTCTCCTAAGCCTGCTTTACAGGTGCAGTGAGCCATCACCACCGTCCCATCCTCCTGCATTGTGATCCAGGGGTGTGTGGGGGTAACAGTGAGGCTCTGTGAATGCTTCACCTAAAGTTTACAACACAAAAAAAAACACAATGTAGTTTTATTGTACGAGCGAGAATACCATCTTATGATCGAGATTACTGATCATATATTTTTAAGCACTTTATATTTTGACATTAACGTCAATTAAAACGGCAAAAAACGACAACACAATCGCTACTTTTACGATCATTTTATCCGCACACCAAGCGGATGCATTGGTAGACAAACACTTAGCTAACCAAAAACAAGCTAGCGAACGTAACTTTCGCGGTTTTAATCGCGCAGAAAACTAGTAAAGGAGGGAATAATGATATAACTTACCTTTCCCATGATCAAAAACAGGCGTTTAACCTACAGATGGTAAACTTTGGCCTCAGTTACCCATCCTGAGGTGAAGTATCGATAGGCTTCGGTACTCTTATAAGCCTTCAGGGACTCGCCGGTATACGGGGATGGATTATGAACGAGATAAATATAGACATCGGCGAATGATAAATTTGGCAATTTTGATGCAGTTTTAAGGGACGTTAGTACTTCGGGGGAAACTAAGTAAGGGTCACATTCTAAAATACAGATTTTCTTTAAATATCGTCGCTTTTCTTCCGCCGAGATGTGAGCGATGACCGTCTGACTTGCCATTTTTCTACGGGACCGATTGATGGCGCTAGGTCCTAAAGATGGCGGCCGCAAAAAGAACGTGACGTAACTGAAACCCATAGATCTACCATTTACATGAGAGTAAGGCAACAACGTACATTTTCAACATTTGACCAAGGGCTGGGGGGATGATAAATAAATAAGTATAAAATAAAAGCTGCTGAAATGATTTAATGTTTTTTTTTAAATTCCCTGTAAAAAAAAAAAATACATAAATAAATAAAAAAAACTCCAAATAAGTTTTTTTCCCCAAGAGAATTTACATTTATGGACATATTTTTATATAATAATGAGAAGATTCATAAAGAACTGTTTTTTTCGTCAGTATATTACTTGAAAAGAGCCCAAACAACACATTTTCACACAGAAAAACAAAATATTCTTTCACGTTTTAGAAACACAATCAAATAGTTGGTGCCAGACATCCTTCATATCTGGATAAAACAGGAACTCCTTTTGTAGTTAGGCCGTGTCCATCATGTTCGGCATTCATGCGCAATGAATCTTGGGATATGTGAGGCTATGAAGGATTCACCGAACCTGTCCTTCGTGGCCCCTGAAACGGAGGACAGATTCGTCGGCCGCATTTGGAGGAGCCTCCGGCTGTTTCCCAAAGCCAAGGTGCCTTGCCTTGCCTTGGTCTGATGTGGGCGTGGGCAGGCATCCACATCATCGGTCGCTGCCCAAGTGCTGTTCATATGTTCATGTCCTCTGGAGGCATATGTCCTCCGTTTGGTTAGCATGTGGCTAATTGACCAAGGATACACAGGTGTATCCTTCGCTGCCTTGCCATGGCTATAAATACCCAACATGCAACGCGTGAATCTACAGAAAAGGAAAAAAAATGGAAGGAAAAGACGCACCAGCGGAGGCGCGTGGTAAAATCCAAATTAAATGTAAGTAACAAAATACACCTCTGAAAAAAACAACTTATACCATATCCACCACTTAACTCTTTTGTGTGTCACTCACATAACTATAATTACTGAGAAGCTGCACCTGCAGAGTGTCAATGATGTGACAATAAAAAAGCAAAAAGTGTAGAAAAGTGGCAAGCTATGACAATATTTGTAGCCGTCTGAGCTCCCCCCAAAATATGTTGTAGGCTGTTCCATTAGCATCTCCTTTAGAGCAGAGGCAAGACACTTGCCTTGGATTGGAAGGAAGTGGCTTCGTAGGCACTGCCTTCCAAGGCAAGGCAAGGCAAGGTACCTGGGCTTTGGGAAACAGCCTCCGTATTGGGACAGCCTCCGATGCACCGCTGTGATGTAATCGGTCTTTAAATCCAGCCTCTGTAGGCTGCAGCCCCTGAATTGGGACACAGCTAAAGTAATACACAATGAGAACTTGACAGGAGGGCGCTGTTTTGCTTCTCACGCTCAGCCAAAGCAGAAGTGCGCCAATGTAGTGTTTTGACAAGGAAATTACAATATAAAATACATTGTGGTTAAGCTTGTTTATAGGCTATCTTTTTTCTTTCTTGCAATATTTTTTGGGGAAGCCAGGCTTCCCTTGGCCTCCGTGAAAAACCGCCACTGGATGGGAGACTCCCGGTTTAAATAGACCGATCAATTGAGAGAGTGTGATTGCAAGATGGTTATGACGTGTGAGACATGTGGTATGTGCATAGCAGTGCTGCTCGAGTTGACTGCCTGAACCAGCTCGCGGGCTCAGCAACAACAGCGGCTAGGGTTGCTCCGGTGTCCACCCTAGAGCTATGGACAGATGGTCTTCCTCAGCTTTTGAACGAGAGTCTGGGATTGCTGGTGTGGTCGTTTTGGGGGTTTCGAAGTTGTGCTCTTCCTGCCTCAGGCATTCCACGCAAGTGTGTGGAAGAGCAGGGAGTCTCAAAACAGAACCATACCGCCAAATAAAACTGTGCAAGTTAATAAAGATTATTTTGACAAAGTGGTCCGGACTGAACTATGAACCCAAACCTTTCTGATGTTACTCTTATGTTTCTCTGTCAGGATTATATCTATTTTCTTACAGCCCTATTTTCTCACATTTCTAAACTATTTTTTCCAATATCTGGTTTTGTTTGACTTAAGGAAATGCAAGTCTTTACAGCTTTGCTAAGAGAGTTATTACAGCAAAAATGCTTCTTGGGAGACTTTCTTTCTACCATTAGATGCCAGAGTGTAGGCCACAGAGAGAGGGAGCTGTTGGACCACATCTACTTCTGCCTGAGCAGGTAAAATTCTGAACTGGTTGATAAATGCTTCAAAAATGGAAAGGGGGTGGGGGGGTCAGCACACTTCCATATGTATATAACAATCGGTATTTACTTTGAACTAAAGGAATACCCATGCAAACTGTGAATGAAAGATAAACAATACATGGCCTAAAAAGCTCACTCCCAACTGTTTGATCTCCATCCTTTCCTTCACACTGTTTCTTTTTTAAGTCCACATGGATTTATGTTTCATTTTCCAAAGCAACACACATCACATGTTGATCAAAGTTTATTGGGTTTTTGTCCTCAAACAAGTATAAAATATAACTCTTTTCTAAATCAAGCCAAGCAGTAAAAGCTGAGGTTTTAAATTAACATTGCACAAAGTCCCCGCCTCACAGCGGGAGGCTACAAGCTGAAGAATGAGCACTTAAAACAAGCACGCACATACACACCCACGCACATACTGCGTTTAAGTCAATGACAGACACTCTCAGGGTTAAAACAGGTAGATGTACAGACAGAGTGAAGACATTACTAGGTGTAGGTAGAAATGTCAGCTCTGTAGACACAAACGAGTACACTCATTTGAACTGGCCAGGTTGTGAATGTTAAGGCCGACACATTCTTCTCATCCTCCTGTGGATTTCTCTAAGAGGTAAATTTTTTTGGTGGATTCTCCTTTTTTGCATTAAATGTGTCTTCTATCAAGTGTACATGTACCCGCCATTTGAGGAAGTGAGTACAGTTTAATTGTATTACCAGTTTATGCCAGTTTATCAATGAGTGAGTGTGTGTGTGGGTGGGGTTGGGGTGTCTACAAACCAACTAAAACTTTAAAAAAAGAGCTGAGAGATGACTGTCATCATTTAGTAACAGGTCTGATAACACAAGATTTAATGAAGCAGTAGTGACAGGAAAGCTGTTAATTTTACAATTTAAAACTTATTGTGACGACTGTTAACAGATAATAAAATCAGATAAAAGGTGCAAATTCTACTTTGAATAGGCAAAAGAAAAGTTTTACACAGAACTGTATATGAGAAGTTGGTGCTTTAAGCCAAAAAGAAAGTTGTTGTACTGTGAAAAGACTTAAATCTATGATTGCTGTAGGATAAATTTACTAACTACCTGTAGAAATACAGAAGAGAAGTGAGGACTGTAGCAGAAGTATAGCGCAGATACAGATATGACACGTGTACAACAGGACAGCAGGTTAACTACTTAGATCACAACATTAGCTCTTAGCTCTACTGCACAAGATTAACTGGGATACATGGTGACTGTCAGATAGATAATCAAAACTCAGAGAGGACACACATCAGCAGCTGGCAAACCATAGGTCCATATTAAGATACTTCAGTGAATGGAAGTTACTTTTTTGGCAAAAACCAAGCTGAATCCAGTTTTGTCTGTGCTCTTTTTATGGACCAAATATGGGTCTAATATCAACCATTTACTTGGTTAAATTTTTGTGCATCATGGATCAAACATGATAGGTTATTTTGGATTTATTAATTCATTGACTTCAAGAACTCAATTAAAGTGATTTTCTAAGTAAACTTTAAAATAAAGTGGTGCTCTGAAATAAAAGATGCTACCTCATGAAATGAATTTGTATTTTGTATCTGAGTTAATCTCTCATCACCATCTGAATACTAATTTTTCCTCAAACTTGATGTATCCAAATTTTCATGCTTAACATTTCTAGGTGTGAAAAACCCTCATAACACTAATACGCAAAAGATTAAACTTCATTTTTAAGAAAGAACTCAGGCCAGGGCATCACCATTTATACATTTTACACTGACTGACTTGTATTCATTCACTTAAAGTGTAAAATCGCTTAATACATGTGACATAACTGGTTGTAGAGCTTCGAGTGAAGACACTTTTTACAATTAAAATAATTACTCCAGTGCTTTAAATGCATCAGTCTTTACAACAGTGTGTGTCCTTTTCTTTGAGTTCTGATTTCATCTTTTTGCAAAGTACCAAAAAGCCACGAGGGCAACACTAGCTGAACTCTAAAATTGATTCTTTTCAAAAACACTACTCTATTGTACATATTTCATGAGTCTGTCTCACAACAAATAATCCATTGATGTCTGGCAAGAGTTGTAATGACACAGTTTTCAAAGATAGAAACATATAAAACCATTGAAAAACAGACTGACTATAGTAAAGAAAGAGCACACTGTAAAAGACCGTGGGGCTGGATACTTGGGGGGGAAGGTTTCAGCCTAACCCAGGAGCTGACAAAAGAAAACGATAATACTCATGATGAACAGCCAGTTTGTGACACGTGCAGACGTTGGACACAAAGTACCAGGATTTTGTTGGTTGCAAAGGGCACAAAATAGCTGCTATAAAATTTCCAAATCTGTAGTAGCTACAAAATACTAAAGAAAGGAAAGCTAGCTCAGGCCAATAAACGTTGAGAGTGACAAGGTTTGTAAAAATGTTTTCTGGAAAAGCATGTATAAAAAAGAAAACAGGTCCATGCTGCAGTCAAAAGTAAGTGGTACTATTAAAGCTACACAAAGAACTCATCCCAGATTAGGCTTCTTCTCTGCCAAGTATACCAACCCAAAATATCCTATGTACAAAATGAGCAGTTGTTCATCTTGGTTATTGCATGCAGTATTGGACAAATGTTTACCTTTACATTTGGTTTTGTTGTTTTCTTGCCAAACACTTGTCACACAACAAAAAATATATATATTAAGGTTTCAGCTCTCCTGGTAGCTTACAACTAGCAGATGTCATCTGCTTTAGAGAGTCACCAAACTGCTCCTTGGACATCTTAAGGTGCCAATGTTAAGTGTGACAAGTGTCTGGTGAAAAACTACAATAAAAATGATAACACCAAGGTTTCCTTTTAAGGATTTACAACAGAAGTTGATAACTTCAGAGTATCTAGGCATCTTTAAGCGTCAGCAGAAAGCAGAGCTCGCTCATGCATCAAAACTTAGTTTGAACAAACCTCCCATAAAAAACATCCAAAGGTGTGTAATTCCTTATCACATCGCTCATCACTGTCTGTGAGAATATGTTCTAACAAGCGTACCAGCCATGTAGGCACAAAGGTTTATCTGCAAAGCTTCTTCAGAGTCTCTCCCCGGTTTGTGTAGAACTGTCATTGAGAGTTTCCAGTTTAATGTCCGTTCAGTTTGCTGCAATGAAGTGGGAAGGAAACAGAAAGTGTTATTTGGTAGATTTCCCACCTCAAGGGGAAAGTGTTTGCGTTTCATCAGGCATTAAAACTCCTTCAATGAGAGGTTCTCCAAGGATTTCGGTATTACTTATCAGAACTATTTCAGTGTTTCAAAGATACCTCCATGGCTCTCTCTGTCTGAGAACCAACAGGACACTTTTGACTTTTACAGAAAACATGTCTCAGAAGTGCACATCAAGAGTTTAGGCATTCATTTCACAAACGTGGACTGCAGGAAAAAGGTTAAGAGTCATTTAGGGAAGAAAAGGAGGGAGGGCACAGTATTCCATGATTTAAAGCAACAATACAAAACACAAAAATACAACTCATGTTCATTTCAAAGGAGAAAATATGAACAAATGGGGCTCAAATTGTGCAATTTTGCAAATGAAAGCAGTGCGTGATTGTTCTACCATTTCTATGAGCCTCACAAACATCCCATTATGAAACAACACATCATTAGAAAAGTGGATAAATTGATTCTTCCTCAACAGAGGATAAAAAAGGCAAAATACTGGTTTAGTTTGTGTTCATACAAAACAGATTTGGTCTCTTGGAGCCATTTCATGGTATAATAAGAGATTAAGGTGCCTAATCAGGATTTAATCCACTGTGATCAGTGGACAAAGTGCATTTTGTTAAGCGTTTACTTTAGGTGCTCATTGATTTTACTCTTGAAATACTGTTTAACAGTCTTCTTCTATTCAACAGGTCAAGACCCAGAAAGGTTGATAGGCATTGTTTTGACGTATGCAGCTGAGTCCAAACCTAAAGGCGAGCTGCTGATGATTAGATGATGATATTGAGTATTGTAAAAGTGGCGACTTGTGGTTCAAAAACCTCAAAGTGTCATCAAGAGCTGCTGCTAGTTTGGGGGAAAAAAATCAAAGTCTACGTCTCAGCTTTGAATTTTACAATCCTTTCAGACATTTTGTTTCTATTGTTGTTTTAGTGGAGAAGTGTCAAAAACGTTGACTCTGCCTCAAATGGAAGGCAACACATTCAACTTTGGGACAACAGCCTTGTATCATCAAAAAGAGGATGTGTTTTATCAAAAGGTGATTAATTAGTTCAAATATTAAAAGCAGTGCATATTTAACACAAAGCGTGGCAATTCTTCATCAGATCTGTAGGTTAAAAATCTACAATACTTGAATTACTAATGAAATAACAGGCCACTATAAAGGGAAGACTTGAGTGGACATCCTGTGTTCATTAAAGCATTACGGCATTGGCATTCATTCAGCGATAAGGTACTTTTTCTCACAATATATAATAGGCCATTCTCAGTGAGAGATACAAATCTTGACTTTAAGTGTCATGATTATTCATCATCCATGTCAGCTTAAATAAACTGATTCTTATCAAGCCCTCCACATAATCATCTTTTTAGGTTCTGGGGGAAATGCTGTAACTTTAACCAGCTTTAAAAATGGATGTGTTCCAGTTTAATTGGCGACATCACTAACCCTGCTGTGAAACCTTTAAGAGTGTCTTTGTAAAGACAACAGGGCAGTCCTTTCGAGGGGGAAACGAGAGGTGAAACATTCAAAACACTGGAGATAAAGGTTTGAAATTAGGCCTGTGCTCACAGCAGTATAACAAACACTATTTCTCAAGCGAATGCAGCATAAATGTGTTAATACATCTCCTGTAGAGGCTTAACTTAAGCCAGGAGTGCAAATTCAACAAGGGCATGATCACATTAATACTCCTAAAAGCTTTCTTTCTCAACAGTTCATCAGTTGTTTCAAAAGAAAGATCTTCAGACATGTCTTTTCAGGAAATGCACAGTTCAGCTTGAAAATTGCACATCATGGTATTCCACTTAGGATTTGCCTAAAACTCACTCTTCACCATGATTTTTGTCCAAACTGTCACACATCACAGTAAGTAACAGCGAATGGGCTAAAGCTAATATCAATCAGTTTGTCTTGTATTGACGGGAATCAGAAACCGTTTGAAAAAAAAAGAGAAGTAATGCTGCTGATTGGTAAACATGCAAATCAGTGGCAAAAAGACTTGGCTTAGCGAACCGTCTTCCAGCATTGTATGGTGTCAGTATTTCTCTGGTGACATTCTGTAACGTTTCACTGTGCAGTCACAATCATTAATCCTCAGATACAGACAGGGACTTCCTTACGCTACGTGAAGGCTCCCAAACCTCGCTGTCATCTGTATCGTCACCGTCGTCGTCCTCGTCTCCTTCATCATCATCGTCTTCTCCCAATCCTGTGCCTGCCTGCTCCTCAGAAGCTGTAGCCTCTCCTTCATCTTTATCCTCTCCACCCCCAGCACCGCCTGCAGCTGGCTCCTCAAAAGGATCTCCCCCCTCCTCCAAGCGGCGCTGGACCTCGGCAAACCAGTCCCTCACCTGTTGGCAGGCAGAGAAATAATGTGACAAGGGTGTAGCCAAAGTGACTGTGACCCATCAATAGCTCACTGGACTTAATGGTTTTCACGCAGGAATTTAAACCTTTGGGGCTCCTACATTGTACAGCCACCGCAAACTGTTGGGTTAAACAGAATTATGGTAAAACCATTCATACAAGCGAACAGATGTTGTATCATGTTTGTTTGTATGTTTCAAGGCTCAGGTTAGAAGTCATTCTGCATATTTACTATGTTCCCTCTACAAGTGGCCAGGAGCTCCAGTGTATGAGTGTTTTCAAGTACCATGTTTTCAGATTTGGACTAAAACTCAAAAATTATCCCAAGAGAAACTCTAACTTAAGGAGTCTGGCCCAAAGTTGAGGGTAAAAGGATTTAACTTGTATTAGGCCCCTGACTAGAATAAGGACACATTTTGTTACCTGTTCGTAGCTCATGTTGGTCTTGGTGACAAGCTCGTCCAGGTCTTGCTCATTAAGAAAACGATACTTCAGGTAGTACTCTTTCAGGATTTCCCTCCCACTCTTAATCTTCTTGGCAGGAGGAGACCTGTCAGCGTCTGCATTGTAGGAGGCAGACCGTCTTGGCTGCTTTCTAGTTCGGGAACGCCCCCAACCGCGATTCCGGCCACGTCTTTTCCGACCACTATTGCCTCCCATTTTATTGCCTCCTCCACCGTTTGGCGCTTCCACATTTCCACTTTGGTACTGGAAGAACCATTTAAGGTTACTGTTCTTCCAGGAATACCGAGAGTCCCCAAACCAGCTGACGATGTAGGACCGGGAAAGACCACTCTCCTCCGCCAGCTGGTCGTACTCCTCAGCTGTGGGCCACTGGTTCCGCACAAAGGCACTTTTCAGAATGTGAAGCTGCTCTGGAGTCTTTTTACTCTTATCTCTCATGTCTTTGCTGCTGCTGGTGGACGGCAGCTGCTTGCTGCGACTGCCGGGAGGAGTTTGACTTCCTTTGCGAGATGAGGAGGCAGAAGGAGAGGACGAGCTAGCTTCATCCCCTACTTTTGCTCCATCTGTTTCCATTTTCCCTCCCTCTGAAGAATCTGGGGATGTACTGATGGATGGAAGTTTTCGTCTCTCAGTGAACCAAGCATCAATCTCTCTCCGCGTCAGTTTAGTCTCTGTCCTCAGGCGGCTCAGTTCTTCATCGGATGGAGTGCTACTTTTCTCAAAACTTTCCTCCAGCACCACCAGCTGCTCTGGGGTCTTTTCTTTAAACTTCTGCAGGGTAAAATCTGGGAAAGGGTTCCAGGTTTTGGAACGCGTCTCCTTCTCTTTTACAGGAGGAGTGCGAGGAGGATGTGGAGATGTGGGTGTTTCATCGCTGGAGTCAATAACAATAGTAGTGGTAGCACTGCTGCTACAGCCGCCACTCCCCCTCCCGCCTCCATCATGGAAAACAATGACATGGCTGTTCTTGGAGTTACGTTGGTTGTACCTGGTGTCACTGAACCACTTCTTTATCTCTCCCTTGGTCAGGTTGGTAAGTTTCATTAGTCGGGCAATTTCTGCATCAGTGACAAAGTGATTTTTCAGGTAGCTGGCTTTCAGCTCTGCCAGCTGCTCTTTGGACTTCTTCGGCCGCAAATTGAATGAGTCCACACTGAGGGCCGAGTTCTCCTTGAAAGCAGAAGGAGACAGTCAGCATTCCAGTAAGGTCTCTGCAGCACTTCTCTCATCAACAACCCAAAGACCTTTTAGATTAAAGACTAAACTGCAAGTACTTCGTAAAGTATACATAAACTGATAAAGATGTGGACATATGTGCTCTTGAGAAGGTTTGAAAATCAAAAATTTGCAATTACAACACAGGAGGAAACTTGTCAAAAAGGCAACAACAACCCCTGCTATCCTCACCTGTGGGGACAGAGAGGGGGGCTGGACTGTCGTGGCCCGTTTCAGCTCACTGTTTGTCAAGGTGGGCTGGCAGGAGCCTCTGCTGGAGCTCTGGGACTGGCTGGGCAGCCCTGCTACTGCCAGAGTGATGGGGCTGGTCACTGGAAGGTTCCCCCCTGGGCCGACCTACAGAGGAACCCATGTAATGAGACACAAGAGGATGTGTGAGGATGTGGCAGGCATGTGGGTTATTATCACAGTGGGTTATTTCAAACTTGAACACATCAAAGTTCTCTGTTGACAAAAAGAAATAAAAAGAGAAATCTTGGTCTTGACAAAATTTGCATGTTCTCTTTTCTTACCTACCTGTGTGAACACCAGGCCAGGCTGGCCCACTATCTGGCAGGTCTGTAGGATGGACTGCAGGCCGTTGGCAGCGGCTGACAGCTGGTGAGCAGGTATTACTGTGATGGTCTGAGGCACTGTGTGCACTGTGCCATTAAACTGTTTCCTTCTGGCCTCCTCCACCTCCTCTGGAGTCCAGCTTACACCATGCTTCAGCCGCTGGGCCGAGAACCACACCTGGGTGAAGATCAAACACAAATACAGCTTTTACACATAGCATATTTCAGACTGAAAGTTCTTGATTCAGACTGACACATAAATATACAGAGCAAAGAGTTTTAATCTTTGAGCATATCTTAGACAGACCTCAAGACGCAACATAGTTTGTTCAGTACACATAATCCACCCAATCAACAACCTTGATCTGCTCCTCTGTGAACTGCGTCTGTGCTGCCAGGCTGCTGATCTCTGCCATGGAGGGGTAGGGGAACTTCTTATAAGTGCTGCCCAGCAGGGGGTTGGTATCCATGGCTGCGCTGTAGGAAGGGATGCTGCTGAGGGGAATCAAAAGCTGAGGCTGAGCTGCTGCTGCACTTTGCTGGGCCTGGAAAGCTGAAAGAACCTGAAAAAGAGAGTGAGAAAAGAAAAGAAAAATCTGGACTGATTATTCTCCATTGATAGTAAACTCTTACTTAGCACCCTGTATCCTCACTCTTTCCAAGTTTTAAAGGCTAGTGTAGAGTCTTAAAACATTATTTCACAGATAAGATTAGACAGATTACTTTGACCCCCTTATATGTATCCTTTGTTTATATTTAAAAAAAAAAAAAAAAAAAACTGTCTACCTGTGCCAGACCTGCAGGCAGCACTGTGGGGTTTAAAGCAGAGGATTTCCTCTGCTGCTCTGATGGTGGGCTGACAAGCAGGCCGCCTCCTCCAAGCTTCATAGAGTCGTGCAGCAGCATCTCAACAGGCGTCATCGGCCCTAGGGGAGCTTCAATAGGCTCCTGTTCTCCTCCCACCTCACCCTCTCCACCAGCTCCAAAGCTCTCAACCCCTTCGTCTGCTGATTTCAGGGACACAGCAATCCTCTTGGGTTCAGCTTTGGTCTTCATTCTCATGATGGGGGTCTTACTGAGAGAAATAGCAGCAACTGAGGCAGAGTCTGCAGGTGCTTCCTCTTGTGTATCGCTCTGTGGCTCCTGAGCCTGCTGGTCACTGCTCGGGTCATCAGGGGGGTTTGTGGCACTGCGCTTCACAGAGGGGCCATGGGCTTCACTGTCCTCTGCAGTTGATACACTGGGCTCATCTATGACACATTATTTCAGCCATTTATTAAGACTTGCCTTTTACTTCAGATTTACAAAACATTGTCTCATACAGTAATGCATCTATCAGGCAATCTAAATGTAATATATTATTCATTATATTCCAGGAAGAATCTTACCTGTATCTGGAGGTGTGGGCACAACCACTACTGCCTGATTTAGCTCCTCTGCAGATGGCCCCTCTTCAGCTCCATCCTTCGCCTTCCCCTCCTCCTCCTCTGCCCCTTCTTCTTTCGCGCTCTCTGTTTTTTCCTCCACCTCCTGCTCCACCACATCCGAAGGCAGCACCATGCAAGGTGTGGTCGATTTCCGGCGGCTTGACATTGCCACCCTCAACTCTGTTTACTTCTGTGCAAGAAGGGGGGAGTGTGACAAAAAGCACTTTGAAAAAGTTATTTATTTAAAACAATAAGCTAACGGATATAATTTGTTTATCAGCTGATCAAAAGTTTAAGACCATGGCTCAAAAATTACACAAAACTCTCCAAACCAGAACAAAAAATATTCTAAGTAGGACTCAGGAATGAGTAGCTCCACCGTTCTTGTTAATCCCTTCAAAAAAATTGTTTGAGCATGGTTGATGCCAGTGTTTCCATGAAGCTTTTGGGAACATTGCTCCAAGTGGTGTAGATGGCTTCACGAAGGGCATCAACTGTCTGGAACTGATGGCCATTTTTATAAACTTCCCTTGCCATCCATCCCCAAATGTTCTCTATTACATATAAATCAGGAGAAAATGTGGGATGGTCCAAAAGAGTGATATTACTCTCCCTGAAGAAGTCCTTCGTCAAGCCAGCATTGTGAATTGCAGCGTTGTCCTGATGAAAAACCCAGCTGTTACCACACAGACCAGGGCCCTCAATCATGAGGGATGCCCGCTGCAACATCTGCACGTAACCAGCTGCCGTTTAACCACCCTGCACCACCTGAAGCTCCAGTGTTCCACAGAATGAAAAAGACCCAGATCATGACAGACCCCTCCACTGTGCCGGGTAGAAAACATCTCAGGTGGGATCTCCTTGTCTTAACAGTAACATTGGAAGCCATCTGGGCCATCATGGTTAAATTTCACCAGAGAATAAAGCTTTTTTCCACCTTTCAATATCCCATGTTTGATGCTCCCTGGCCAAGTCTGAACAGGCAGTTTTGTGGCATCGAAGGAGACAAGGTCTTTGAATTCGTTTTTTTGTTCTTGGAACCCTTTTCCCGCAGATGCCTTCTGATGGTTATTGTGCTGCAGTCGGCACCAGTAAGGGCCTTAATTTGAGTCGAGGACTGCCCTGTGTCTTGATGGACAGCCAATCAGATCCTCTGGCTCAGCCCAGGTGTAATTTTTGGGGGTCTACCACTTGACTTTTTAGTTCCTTAATGCTCAGGATCTTTCAAATAATTTAGAATGACTGTCTTACAGTGCCCAACCTCAGCAGCAATGGCACGCTGCAAGAGGCTTTGCTTATGCAGCTTGATGAGCCGACCCAGTCAAGAAGAGACAGTTTCTTAGCTTTAGCCATCAGGAGGGCATGACTGTCTGAATGCCTGACAGAAAATGAAAATTTTGAGCAGATTTTTGATTTAATAGCCTGTGGTCTTAAACTTTTGATCAGGTGATAAACAACCTATCCCCGATTTTTTTTTTTTTTTTCAATACAAGTTCCATATGTTTTTTTGTCGCCCTCCCCCTTCTTGCTTGTAGCTCCACTTAAACCCTCATTAAGGTCCAAATGTGCAAAATGCATATTCAAGAAATTTTTCAATTGGTCTTAAGATTTTGATCAGGTTTGTATGTTTCTCTGGTGGAAGAAACATAAGAAATATCACACAGGCAGCACGTGAATACTTTTCTCAAAGACTGTTCTTTGCATCTCTTTTGGTATTGTAAATCAAACTCTCCCTGCGTCCTTGCAGCAGAAATGTTAAAACCTTAAGGATCTGCAACTTACTTACACAAGGAAAGACTGTTACGAGATAACTGAATTACTTATAAAATAATGATGGTAACGCATGATTTTTCACAGTTAAGATATAAAAACAAGCCTGCTCTCTATGAAGCCTAACACTGCATGACGTGTTCAGGAGAAAGAAGTTAAAGTTGCACTTCATTCAGCATGATGGCACACAAAATGATTCTCCTGGACCTGGTAGCATTACAGTTTCATTATAAACCAAATGTAGTCTGTAAATGTTTTTTCTTTTAGTAGCTCAATAAAACTATCCATATCTAAACTGCTCTCTAGACTCTGATACAACAAGCATTGTAATTCAAATGGTTTCTGCTAATTTTCTCATGTATGCGGTGGTATCATCTGATACAATACTTTTTGAAACTGTTACTTCTGAAAATCAAGATTTATATAACCCTGACTCTATATTATTCCACCAAAAAGACACAAGCTAGAGCATAAAATTATCTCTCTGTCTATTATACACTCATCTCTTGTAGCAGAAGTGTAGCAAAAAGTAACTCACACAAGCTCAACCAGAACAATTCATGCAACAAACAGGGATGTCATTTAGATTGTCTAGGGCTATATTTGGCACACTTTTCCCTGGTCACAGCAAATATTTGATTACTAATGATCTGATACTGTATCGTTTGTGTTTTGTGTGCTTATGCTGATCCCAAAGGGCAGAGCATTGTTTGCCTTGATAGCAACCTCATTTATAACATATCACTGTGATGGAGTTGTTAAGTATCTTACTAAAGCTTTACTGCAAATACCCAGGTCAAACTGTGACACAATTTACTACAGATTGAGTCTGTTCAGTAGTTTGTATAGTGATTTTATGTACAAAGGAAGGAGAAATATCTATCATCAGGATACACATTAAAAATGTGCCTTTTCTCTCTGTGCAAACTGTTTTTTCTTCCATGTGCAGCTCCTGGCAGGATTCATGTAAAACAATAACGTTACTTTATTGAGCACGCTGTGTTGCTAGACTGCCATCGTGAGATCATTTTCATTACCAGTTAGCATCCTTAGAATAATTTGGGGGTGTGAGCTAGCTGGTTCAATATCTTTTTAGTTTACTATTCATGAATAAGCTATATTAAACGGGCGTTTAGCATTTAGCACATTTATGAGGTGGCCCATCTAGCTGGCGTTAGCCGGGGAAGTCATCATTATTGATCATGTCTGGCGGTAAACTTACTGAACTACTGAAACGTGCACTGTGTTGCTACCAGGCAGTCGAGACGAGGCGAGGGGAGATTTCCTGTAGAGCTGCCTTCAGGCTCGGATTTGAGGGGTCGGTGGTTTTCTCTCCTTCCCCGGCAAACCACTCAGCCCCAGCCTGGACGGGACTACAGCGGAGTTGTCGGTATTGAGGCTCGCGGGTCTCCCAAAGCCGGCGGAGGGAGGCAGACAGACCGACAGACAGACAGACCGGTCTGACGGCTACGGCCCCAGTCTGCGGATGCTGGAATCACCGTACATCTCACTCCTCGTCGGAGCCGGTTATGTTTTTACCCAGGTCGACTCGTTGAAAAAGTTTTATGACCAAAAAACAGCGTAGTTACATTCATGTCGTGGCAGTTCGAGCCGTTAAGTTGCTGACCTAATTCTCTGATATTTTTTAACGGCTGATTTTTTGATGATCAAACGGCGTCATCATTCAATGTGATACGTCATGACGTCATTCCTCAGCGACTGTCATTGCTTTAATATTTGGAAAAAATTAAGCTTTAAATTTTTTTTTTTACTACAAATTCAACTCTCTGTGAACAAAATGAAGTTGTACTCAGTAAAGGAAAAGACTGGTGAAAAATAGTATTTCGACTCGAGCTGTAAACATTAACGCTTCTCTACCGGGCCGCATGCCAATATGTCCTTACATGACCTCTCAGGGCAGCAGGAGAAGCTACTTGAGGACAACACAACACAACACAACACAGACTTTAGAGAGTGTTTTTTCAACGCACCTCTCCGGGTCTTGTGTTGTTGTCGAGGGTCAGTGAAATTACTGCCACATAAAGTGCAACGCATATTTTGGTGGCAGGATGCTGTACAAAGTCCGTATAAAATGTTATTACGTTTGCGAACGCTGTCGTCAGCTCACACTGTAGATTGTGTTGTCAGCTAAAGTTGTTATCCTGCCCTCATTGACTGAACTACACCCCACGCGATTGACATATCAAGAAAGCAAGAAAGCAACCTGTCGTAGCAAGTGTGTAAATTTCTTCGATAAAATTAGTCAGTGATTTCTCTATGTTCAGACAACAAATGTTCTTCTCACGTGACGAGGGGATACTTTTCTGAGGTCTATAAAACAAAACAAGACTGAGCCTTGTAATAGGCCAGACCTCAAAATATTCTGCCACTGACCACAGTAATTAAAAAGTCTGATCTTATTTATTTTGAAGCTACAAGGAGAAGAATTACTGAAATTAAAAATCCTGGATCTTACATCTCCCCAAATGCAATCTGCCACAATCTTTGTAGTCATCCGCTATCATGTTAAAAGCAGTGGCCTCTGTATCCCAGATGCCCAATTTGTTAAGAAAACCCTACAAGTTACAAGTGAGATACACTTTTGACGTGCTTTTTAACAGTCACAGTAATTACTGTAATACTTTTTCCACACCCAATGTGAAGACCTCTTCAGTGAAAAACAGATTTTGTTCATTCAAAATAAATCAAAAAGGGAGCTCAGCCATGGATACACACCCATCACCTAGATTTACAAAATCAGTCCAACCAATCAATGCAAAAAAAAGGTTACTGATTTAAAAAGGAAAGCACAAAAAAGAGGAAAAATCTTTTGGAGAGAAACAACAGGACAACATAAAAAAAGAATTGGAATACAAATTTCAAGAACATGCACAGACCACATCATGGCTTAGAGCTATGGGGGGTTTACTTTAGGCTGTGACTTTTATAGTTTTAGTCTTCTTCCAAAGCACACAGGACACAGTGATGTTAAGACAAAAAAATTTAATTAAATATAAGAAAAAGATGTAGTAGGAACATTAAGCTACTGCACAAATAGAGAGCTCGGTAGACATCTAATAAAATAGAACCAGTGTATATTTACAAAGCTAAAAATGTGATGACCACGAACATTAAAAAATGGTCGAATAGTTAATGCAGGACAGTCAACAGAAGTCCTCAATCTCTTGCTCCAATTCCTGATTCAAATGAGGAAAGAAAAGGGGAAAACAAATAAGAAACATTCAAGTAGCTTCAGAAAAACACTTTATATAAATAGGTCAATGAAATTTGACATTACTCATGACAAGTACTCTATCATTTTATACTGGTATTTGAGGCTCCAAAAATGTGTTTGTTTTAAATGCTGGTGTGAACCTTTGTGTCTGTAGTAGCACATATAAAGTGAAGTGAGTTATCCTGTTATCCCTTTTTAATAAGACTTAAAATATAAATGGAATTTTACAGGTCCCATTACTGGAAATACTTTGATTCTGCAGGAAAAGCATATCAATGGTGAAGGTTGTTAGTAAAGTATCTGAAGTAAACAAAATCCCCTGCTTGCCATCCTACTTCTCGCTACCAGACACTACCAGCTGAGTCCTGAACACTGCCACTTAAGTGTGAGAGGCAAATCCTGTCACAGATAATCTCATTTAACTATGAAAGCCATAAAGAAGCATCAGTACAAATGAGAGCTTTTCAAAACCAGTAAAAACTCCTCACAGTGGCTTTTAGATAATTAATTGTGCTTTTATAGCTACAAAAGGTCAGAATATCTGACGTTAAAAAAAACCCCATCATCCTCTCGTAAGACTAACACTCACCTGTGTAAGGACAGTTTTGTTGTAGTCTCGTCTGTGCCTATAGATGCACTGGCAGAGTAAAGCATAGAGTTTTTCCAGCTGGTAGACCTCATAACCCTCAGTCTTGGAGACCACTTTCTCCAAAAGTTCCTGTAGAAATGTGAAAGGAAGTCAAAAGAAATTTTGTCAAATTCAACACGCCTGTGGGAAAAAGAATTGGTCAAAGATAGAAGTAAAGATAACCCACACACCTTTAATTTGACTCTATCCACCACCAGAGGAGGAATTTCCTGGTCCAGGATCTGTAGAGCTTTGTCTACATTGATCATCTGCTGCTGCAGCACTGTGTTCTTCAGAGCCCGAGTTATGCGCCTCACATTTCGCTCTGAAACACAGACATACAAAAAGTGTTAGGACCACTATGACAGATGACAGTCTCACACGCTCACCCTTAGTCACTGGATGTGGTGGAGAATAGGTTAAGATACCTGCTCCTGTGTCCTCTTCTCCTTTGGAAGCTGCAGAGGCTTCATTAATGGTAGAAGTTTCCGTTGTTTCAAACTCCACTGGTTCAGCAGTGATGTGCGGCTGTTCCTCCTCTGCAGTTACACCTGACTCTATATTTTGACATTTGTCTGTTTCAGTTTCTGCCAGCTTTTCGCTGTTAGTATCTTGCTTTTCTTCTGTGCTGGACTGTATCTGAATATATGTGTTGCTCTCCATGTTAGTGTTCACTGTAATGGTTTCACTGCTCTCGTTTTCTGCCACTTTTAACACATCACTGTTTTCTCCTGGCTGTCCTGGATGGTCTGTGGCAGATTCATCCTCTGTTTCTTTCTTATTATCTTTTGTTTTTCCCTCACCTTCAGGGCTCCCTGTTTCACACACCTTGCCTTCAATAGGCTGACAGTCCTCCTTCACAGAACTTCCCTCCTGAGCTGTTGCAGGCCCCGACTCTACATCCACCACCATCTGATCTTCCTCTGCCCCCTCCCCATCATTACACTCTACTCCTCCTGCCTTCTCAACTTCTTCTTCGTCATCTCCATCTTCCTCTTCATCATCAGACCCCAAGTGTGTATCATCTCTGGATGTGTGAGGAGAGGACTTCTTCTTTGCGAGGAGCCCAGAAGACCAGCGACTTTTCCTTCTCCTCTTCTTTTGGACTAATGAACAAAAAACAGGACTTTAAGTGTGAGATTTATCTTATTTTAACCACATTTCTGTCACCTTCTGGGGTCTTTACTTGAGTTTTTAAGCGCTGAACCAGTAGAGGTGCTAGAAGCTGGAGTAAAAGCAGTCCCTGCTCCAGCTGGCTCTCTTTGCGGAGTCATTTCAGTGGTCTTGGCCTCAGCAGGAGGTTTGAACTGTTTGGGAAGGACATGGTAGAAGGGTGGAGCAGACCTGACAGAAGTGCAGTCTGTGACAGCCAAAAAGAAAGAAAGAAAGCTTTTATGACACTATACACCATCACAAAGTTTACTCAGACTCATCACACTGCAGTGTGAGACTTACATTCATATCGTGCTGTAGTATTAAGTCATACTGAAAGCTCAACCAGGGACAGGAGTCGGGGAGTAACTATAACCATACTCTATATGCAAAACAGTTACTACATCTGTATCTGTACATCTGCAGTCCATTTTATATTTTATAAAAAGTGACAGTGTTAAGAAAAGTTACAAAAGTGACAGTGTTAAGAAATGAGAAATACAGAGTAGTTGTGTTAGGACTGAACAACAAATCAGGTAGACAGGCGAAAAGAAACATGAAACTTAAAATCAAATGATAAGCCACTAATTATGGAGCTGTGGTCAATCATGTTTATGACAGAGTTGAGACAGGTTGTCAGTGTGATCCCTGGGGCAAGGAAAACTAGCTTTTTGACTACACGCACACATACACATTTTACACATATTCACCTCTCGTGCTTCGTGACACTTTGATCTCCTCACAAATCTTCTCGAAATCTTCATCAAGCTCATCTTTGATAATAGCATGGACTGTGTCTTTCAGTGCACACGCTCTGTGTCGGATTTGGCGGTCTGAGGGAAACATGCACAGACAGACTTTCACTTTGTAATACTTGAAAACAGTTCATCTAATCTTATACTGTTGCTTGATCCTGATTGTATGCAGGTATTTATATGATGTGAGCTGTCTGTGAGCATGGTTTCACTGTGCAAACCTGAAGGGTCCCTGTCTGGGTTGTACTCCAGGGCGTTCTGCCAGATGAGATCCACATCTTGAAGGAACTCTTTGACAGTCCCATACTGGTGACGGTCAACATTTGAAAGAACTGTGGACAGGTCCATCGGCTTCTTGATCACCTCTGCATAATCTGGTACCTTAAATAAATGAAAATAAATAGATGATCAACAACAAACCAGAGGAACTTCACTACTCTGAGCTGAGCTAAAAGTATCACAAAGAATATTGATGAACTGCTACCTCTTCTAAATCGACCGGCTTTGTGAAAGCTTTGAAGCGTTTATCCTGAGACAGGCGGTTGGTGACATCACGCAGAAAGAGGCGAAGCTCCCTGAGGGTGCCTTCTTCCTGTTCCTCCAATCGTTGGATCTCCTCTTCTGTTAGCTGACGCCGAGGAGGTGGTGGGGCAACAGGGAGAACCTCCAAAGCACGGAGCACTGAATAAATACACATGGTACAAGGATAAATTACTTTAAGAACCAGAAATGCGTTTCTGATTGTGTTTTTCTCTTGTTATGGAGGATTGTGTGATTGTATATCGTCTGAGTCTTACCAGCTTTCCTTTTAGATGCAGGGGCCTTTGCTGCCTGATTGAGGATTAAATCCTCAAAGAAGTTTCTCCTCTGCTTGGTGGTGGGGACCTGGATGTGGAAAACTTCTCCGTACTCCACTCGGAACAACTCCTGCACCTATGATGAGAAAAAAAAATGTAATGACTCAGAGAAAACATCCCTCTATCTGTCAGAGAGAATCCTTGTACATTTAAGAAATTAACACATTTGAAAGCTCCACTGTCACTTCCTTTTCCATACCTCCACACTGAGCTGGTCGTATCGCAGGCTGCAAGTCGCCAGAAGCAGTATAGGAGCAAAGGCAGGGATTGAGCTGAGTAGACTGAGGAAGGTGGCTTTTAAGGCTGGACCTACAGTTTCCCACCATTGTCCAATGTGAGGGATGTACAGGATACTCGGAGAGGTGCGCTTTGCTTCCACAAAGATCTGCAAAACACAAGATAAGCAAACTTGGGATATTAATCTAAAAAGTCGTGCTTTTCACCTGTCATGTACATGGCTTTTTCTAAAGAGTGTTTGTCTGTAGCACATAATTATCCCCACTGCCCATCGTGTAAGGAGGTGGGGCTCATGAGCAACACTTTCTGTGGCAGCCATTTTGGCCAGTGAGGTCCACTGAGAAGATCACACTGAATTTGACAAAGCTGCTAAAGCAGAGCCCTCCCAGAGCCTGTTGTAGTTTTAACCCTAATATGTAGAAAGAGAAATGTAAAACTCAGCATTTCCCTGTTTTTTTTTGGGGGGGGGGGGGTTTCCAAAGTTTACCTGAGCACACGTCTCTTCTGGTGCTGTGGCGCTGGCGCCAAACAGCACAGCCATGTCCAGTGTGTACACGGTGAATTTCTCCAGAGCATGAAGGACAGCAGGAGCAAGGTGGGAGCTCTGACCTGAGCCCGGCCTGCCTTGCAATAGCAGTCTGGGCCGGTAGGAGGTGGGATGGCTCAAGACGCTTCTAAACACAAAGAAATAACAGAGACAATGAGGGAAGGCTACTACATTGTAAGTGCATCTGTTTAACAAACTTGGGCTTGTACACTACACTGATGATGACTTTTCAGGTATACAAAAAAGTGAAAAAAATATGGTTTGTTTTGGTTTCATGTTCTATTTGACTGCAAATGATACACCTGGAATGTATCCAGGTTGGCAAGCTTAAGCTCTATTGAATTCTTAAATATAAATAATTAAGTAACAAAAAATATTTTGGAGCATAATTTTGTAAACCATGCTATGAACAAAAGCTGTGGCTGTTTTTCAACATCAACCCATATTATACTGAATTAAGAGTTATTCAACATTTCTATGTCAGACTACGCTCCCTAGAAATGTCCCTCATCATTTATATCACAGTTTAGACATATCTTAAAGAATTATGGCACAAAAATCACATGACAACACGGGTGACAGGGTAACACAGTTGATGGGACAAACCTGTCTCTACTACATTAAATTTTGTGATGGGTAACATGGCTGACATTTTCTCCATTTTTTGGTTCTTGCGCTAACTGCAGACCTTGTACATTGCACCACTTAACATCCATCACCTCATATTTCTGCGCATTTTCTTCACAATTTGGTCTTTTTTAACATTTATAGTACAGACACCAGAAAATTTTGGCAACATAGTCAATGAACAATTTAAGCACACCATGTACAGACAATCATTCTGATGCAATGTTGAAGAGGATTTCTTGGACACACATAAAATTAATTATTGTATCCATCTAAATTATTAAAATAGTTTTTAAAACACCTTTGTCATGTTTAAATAATTATCTAAACAAATGACACTGAAAAAAGTGTTCGCAAACATGTATTATGGAGGTAATTTTGAAGAGCAAACTTGACATTTGAGAAATCAGACAACACAAAAACTCCAAATTCCAAAACATTATTTGCAAATTAAGCTAAATAAATTATGGAACCTGTTCACTTTCTGTATTAAATAAAAGCGAACAATATCACCCAAACGACCCACCCAAATTGGTCATTGCTTGAAATTAATCCTTAGTAAAATTAAGTATATCCCATTGATGTGAAATGTACCCCTGATTATAGAACCACTCACAAACATCTGCAGGGAACATAGGGTGCGTCTCAGAGGAATAACGATCAGTCTCCTCCATCCGCTGAGAACAATTATCGCTTTGGGACAGTCTTCAAAATGGCGACAAAGAAAGTACTTCTGGTGCCGCGGAGGAGATAGGACGCAGGAGGCACGAAGTTAATGCATTGAGACGCACCCATAGAACTAACAGCAGAGCTGTTACAATATGAAACCAGAGTCCGTATGTGTGGCAGTGGCCACATACTACAGACTATTGGGAGAGGAGTATGGTTATGGGTGAGAGAGGTGCATCTGTTATTCACACCCAGTGAGATGTTTTTGCACTTTTGAGATAAACTTCAACTTCATTGAAACTTCTGAAAACCACCTCATGAAAGCATAAAATCCTTTAATTGTAACTTGAGAGGTTCTTTTGAAATTTGATGTTTTCATTGTACATTTTTTATTGCGATATTCAGATTTTGCACAATGCTAGGTCAAATGGAAATGCAGCAAGTGTCTGACTAACCTGCTGAGGTTGAGAAGTCCCTCTGAAGCTGGTGTTTTAAGTTGGGAGACGTTTGTCTGTCCACCAGAGATGACCTCTTCATCCTCATCCTCACTGAACATCAGCTCTTCCTCAGACACACCACAGGCCACATCTGAGGATGAACACACCAGCAGCAACACTTAGTACAACCATTACTCCTGATTCGAAAAAGGAAAATTAATGATCTGGGATTTTTCTTCATCTCTCAAAGAGTGAAATGTAAAATACAAAGTGGTTGCACCTTGATCCTTCTTCCTCTTCAGCCCCTGCTCAGCGTGTGGAAACACTCTGCTGACGTTGTGCAGGATGCTCTGCAGGGCGGCGCTGAGCAGAGGACGAATGGCTGGTATGAGGGCTTTGGCTGGTGACACCACTGCCCTAAAGATCACAAACAAGATCATGTTTACTGAAGTGTCAGAGACTGGGAACATAGGAAAAATAAAAAACTTTGCAGAATTGTACTTTGCAATGATTTATTTCTACCTCTGAGCAGCAGGCACCATCTTAGACATGGCACACATAAAGTCTTTGTTTATGATGGTGATGGAGTTGATATCAAGCACAAGCTTCTGTGACGAGGCGTAGATTTGAGGGTAGCGTCGCCGCAGTGCGCACAGAGCAGCCTCTGAACAAACAGCCTTGATGTCTGCTCCACAGTAACCTGGAGTGCAGAAAAAGGAGCAGGTTTTTTAATGCTTACTGACAAAATCAGATAAATCCGAGATTTGGTTCAGACTGGCAGGTCTTGGTTTCTGTGTTACAGCAAACATACCAACACATTTCTCAGCCAACTCCTCCAGGAAGGTTTCTGAAGGTGGCGGAGTCCACTGTCTGGTGTGGATCTTTAGGATGTCTCTCCTCGCCTGTCATGCAAAATACAACATGAGTTTAGGTCCAGAATTGTCAGACTGAAACCCTCCAGCATCTCCTGTGACTTAAACCCAAAATGTTAATTTTTTTCTCCTCTCAGTTTCTTGTTATTCTTACCTCTCTGTCAGGCAGGCCGAAGAGGAACTCTCTGTCAAAGCGTCCTGGTCTTCTCAGAGCTGGGTCAATGGAGTCTAGTCTGTTTGTAGCTCCGATCACAACAACCTCTCCTCTTCCGTCCAAGCCATCCATGAGAGCCAACAGGGTTGACACAATGGAGCTTTAGAAGACAGAAGAGTTTTTTTTGACAACTAGTTCCCAGAAATTAGGATTAAATTGCTGTGCAGAGCCACATTAATGAGTGCAAAGCATAAAGCCAGACTTAAGTCGTTTGTTCCAGTCATATGGGAGTAATGTTACTTGATAGCTTTAAGATATTTCCAAATTTATGACCTGTGCTGATCAAAATTAAAAAAGGGGGATATCTTGTTGGAAAACCAGGCAGGGGAGGCTCTCAAAAAGGGAAAATTACTTAAACTCTGTCCCTGAATAAAGCTTCAGCAGCAGTTACTGAACTCAGTTTACAGCGGTACTGTTGAGGCTTGCATCACCCCCTCTTCTGGTCACTTTGTGCCTTAAACTCAGGAGTCTTTTTGCAGAAAACCAGCCCTCAGTGAGGTTTATTTACTTGCTGCTCTTTATATTTGAGTAATTGTAACCAATTAGAGAGAAAACTGTCAACAAGTGGCACCACTGGACTGGTCTGCTTGGCTGGGAATCCAACATACTTTGCACTTTGAAGCAGCTGCTTTCTTCTTCTGGGTAAATATAACTGAATCTCTGACTCTCTCTGTATTTTATATTAATATATTAGTCACTCCAAGGATGCAGAACACCTAATAGATAACTTATAAGGTGCAACTTTGCACTTTCACAGTGTACACAGTCAGGAGTGCTGCTCACCTGTGGATCTGATCCTGACGGCTGGATCGAACTGGAGCCAAACCATCAATCTCATCAAAGAATATGATCGATGGACGCATTTGGTACGCCTAGGAACAGTTAAAGAGGGACCAGTTTTAGGATACTTTAAATCAAGAAAAATTATTGTAATGAGTGAAAGTAATTTGATTTTATGTATTGTAAGATACTGTAAGAGCAGCAGAAAATAGTGAGTCACCTAATATAATTTTTTTTTCAATATTTCTAATCACAGATTAATCTTAAATCTTTAAACAGAAAAGCTGATTCATTCATGCATTTAAAGTGCATATTTAAAGTGAACAAGATTTTGTTTACCTGATCAAAAAGCAGTCTCAGTTGTCTCTCAGACTCTCCCACCCACTTACTGAGGCAGTCTGCTCCTTTCCTCATGAAGAAAGAAACCTTGCGTTCCCCTTGACTGCACTCATTGGCCAGTGCTCTGGCTACAAGAGTTTTCCCTGTGCCCGGAGGACCGTAAAAAAGACAACCTCTGGAAACGTGGAAAGACGGGACAAAGATCACGAAACAGCACCAAAATGACTTAAACCAAATAAGTAAAACCAAACTCTGAGGCAGCAACAGGGAGGAGTGACAGAGACTGAAACAAGGCAGTTTAAATGTTTGCCCTTCAATTTGAAAAATCATAGGTATGATTCTGAACCAAACTAAAATGTTTTAGACCAAGTCAAACAGATATTCCAAGTTCACAGAGATCATCATTTCTATCTATTTTTTTAAATCAAGAAATTCATGAAAAAAAGGGCACTGATCCAAATTTAAGTCTGTGATGAAAGTTCCCTTTTCTTGCAAACCAGAAAACATATATTAGAGTCAAAATTTGAAGTAGCAGAGGTATGAGTCTCTGCATAAAAAAATGAATCTACAAACACACTGGTTACCTTGGAGGCTGTATCTTGAACTTCTCAAAGACTTCTGGGTAGAGGAGAGGGAAGACCACCATCTCTTTAAGTGCTGAGATGTGTCGGTTCAAACCTCCAATGCTTTCAAACCGAACCTGGATGAAGAGCAGAGCTTCACTTAAATTGTTCTATTACATGATTTCAGCTATTGAAGAAATATTCTCTGTTGATGACAAACAACAGGTCAGTTCATTTATTCATGTCAGTGTTTAATCTGTATCTTATTTAAATATGATGCAAAAAAGTTGGTAGACAATTTTTTTAGGTGATGAACTTTTCATTTTCATGTTCTGTTTTTCATTGTACTTGATGAGCTGTAAAGAGCATAAACCTTTCTTCAGCTTACAGTCTTATCTATCTGCATGGGGTCCACATCAGCAAGGCTCGCACCAATCTTCATCCTGTCCTTCTGGATTCCCAGCAGGTCTTCTTTCACTAAGTTCAAAGGCAGACATCTGCAGGGGAACATAAAAAAATAAGCCTTTTTCACTCGTGAGTCTACAGCCCTCACAGTGTGAAGGTGTCCCTGACGGACTGAGAGGGAATCATGATGTAAAATGAACACTGTAGTGGTTACAGTAAAGATGGAACAGGCAGGGTGAAGCAGGGTGCGACTCTGTATCGACAGTCTCTTGCTTTTATCGGTGCAAAGTAACGAGCAATGGTTGAAAAACAAACGTACAATCAGATATTTGCACTGATTTTGCACCTGTCATATATAATAGGCAGTCACCGTGTCCCCTCGGGTTCATAGTGCTCTTGTTCAATACTCCTGACTTTTAACTGCTGCATTTTTTATACATAGAAGATTATCAATATATAGATATGTAGCTTTATAGATATATAACATAGAAATGTTTGTCATGGCAGGACATGTTATCATTGAGGGTTGGTGAATGTTGGTAATTAATTATTTGTTACATTTATGCAGATGCACATGGACGAAATGCAAAGTTAACTTTTTTGGTAACATTTTTTGTTATTTCTGTACAGAAGTGAACAATTATTCCCTCAGTAACCAACATTTCTGTTTTATGTCTGCTAAAAACCATGCTGTTGTCCCCCTTAACCTGTGCCTGTTCTATATAACAGCTGCTGTTCTCACCTGTTGACCGACCTGCTCCTGTTCTTACTTCTCCTCCTCTGGAACTGCTCTTCGTCTGAAGATGAGGAGGTGGAGTCGCTGCTGTGAAAGGCATGTCTCCTCCTATGAACGCAGAACACACAGTAAAATAACCACTCACTCTAGCTCTAGTTTAATAGCTTTCAGCTTATTTACAACTGAGAGTTAAAGCCATATGTACAAGTCCGAGACTTTACTTCTGGGATACAAACAGGATTTATTTCTGTCAAGGTATCAGGTGCAAAACACCTCAGCTCAGTTAAACGTGACAATATCAGCATGAACACGCCATGAGTGCAACACACATGAAAGCTTTTTCTAATTCACCATCAGTGTAGCAGAAGCACATAACATTCAAAATCTTCCTGTCTGCTGACCAAAAACATACAAAAATCCAGAAAATATACGGAAAACAAATGTATTTCCATTCTTTTGTCTGTATATACTGCATCAGTAATGAACTGAACTGGCAACTGGTGATTTTAAAGATACTAATCAAGTGTCTTTATGTTCTCCTTAAACAACAGTTCCTTCTTGAGGTGAAGTTTTGTTTATCATCACAGCTAAAACCAAAATGCCACCCAAATAAGCCAAACTACCAACGATCACAGTGGCAGCAAAAACAGACATCAACCCAAACTGCAAACTAACAATAAACACCAACAAAGACAAGTAGTGAGCATCTTACCTCTGAGAACTACTCCTGAGGTTGGTATGAGGAGAATCAGAAAAAAAAAAAAAAGATATGTACAGATTTAGGAGACGTACTGAGTGTGTGTTCCTGTTGTGGATTCTGTGCTAAACTTGTCTTGCCGATTGTGAGCTTTGACTTTGTGTCATAGTTTTTATTCAACCTTTGTGAGAATCACATCACGTACAGGTAAATGTTTAATTCCTGTGTCAAATTCAAGGCAAGCACAGACACGTCACACTCACCTGCTTGGTCTTCTTCTGTTGTAGGGGCTCCTGGGGGCCGTGGAACTGAATCGAAACCTGCGTCTGGTTGGAGAAGAGTGACCCTTGAAGTACATTCCCCGTTTTCTGGGCTCTCTGGGCTCTACAAAGCACAACAGGTCTCATCAAATGTAAAGATTTAAAGAGAAGAGTTTACATTTCAAAGAACAAACAGTTTCCACACACATTTTGACTATCTGAGGCCCTGCTGGGTGTTCAGTAAATTCTCCCATGGGTAGATTTCTAATACCATTCTGGATGTTTCTCGTGCAGTAATGGCTTTGACTTCAATGATCTTATCAAGGGAAACTGAAGAAGTACCATCCTGTGGAGCCTGGTAGCGAACAACAGTCTTCCGCTGTCTGAAGTCATAACGCTGCTGATTTTCCTCCTCCTCATCTTCATCCTCGCCATCTTCATCTTCATCCTCTTCTTCCTCTTCCTCCTCTTCATCTTCTCCATCCTCTTCCTCCTCTTCTTCATCATGATCATCTTCATCCTCTCCTGTTGAAGGAAAAATGGAAAAACAATAAACACACATAGTTTTCAATTTCATGTTTCAGTGACGGCTCAGAGGCGGATGAGCGCTATGAAGGTGAATACTGTCTTAACTCTGACTGTTAATGTTTCCTCTTTAATTCTGACTTATCACAGGAAAAAAAAACACATAAATACTATTTTTTTTTTTTATTAATAATTCTTAGTTTTCCTTTACCTCGTCCATTAAGAAGAAAGCCATCTGCTTTTGATAAATAAGTGAGCAAATAGTGAAAAAACACAATTTGTCCACTAACTCAGAATGTTCTGTCATACCTCTCAACTACAAACGCACTGACTGAGGTGCAATCTCTTACATGTTGCCTACTTCTGGCTTTCTTTTGAAGAAAATGTGGTGTTACTAAAGTCAGAAAGCTATTTTCAATAAAACTCTAATTTACTTTTAATAAAGCTGTAAGAATATAGTCTAAAATGATTTAAACCAAGAAAAACAGATTAGTGTTTATTGTTTTTCTGGGTTAGAATTGATCATAGAAATTTGAGGCTCTTGGGAACATACAAGTCTGAGCCTTTTTTGGGGGCGATTTTTTTAACCCTATGGACCCAAACAGCTTGATTTATAAGGTACTTTCTGGCTACTATACCACACGTTGTTTTTCAGCCCTATCAAGCTCACCTTGATTCTCCTTCTCTGCATCTTGAGTCTCCATATTTTTCCTCAGAGACCTGCCTCTGGTGTACATGCCGAGCTGCTTGGATGAAAACAGATTGATACAGTCACTTCATCATTTAAAGTTTTTGACACTTCATTAGAGCTTCATGCATCACACATCAACATATACACCACAGTCATACAATCAGATGCATACAGATACAATACAGATTTTGAGGTGCTGTGTGTTTTCACCTGCTCTTCAGTGTCTCTGCTTCTCAGTCTTCGTCTCATCTTCTGCATGTCATCCATCTTCTGGAGAACAGCTTCAGCAGTGCTGAGGAAAAACCAAGGGAGAGCTTGTAAACGTGATTCATTGTCTATCTTCATCACTTTTAAACCTAAGCTTCAAACTTGCTGAACCCACTTGGTGATGAGGCGGTCGTATAGCACCGACTGGTTGCGTGAGTTCAGTTTGTATCTGGTGATTCGTGAACTCCGTCGCACAGAGTGATCCTCCCCTTCCTCCTCTTCTTCGTGGCTCTGTAGGTTGAAGCGGCTCCTCTTAGGAGTTGATGACCCCTCCACTTCATCGGGGACATCTGAGTCATAAACAAAAAAGGCACTTGTTAAAGTATCTGTCCTTACTATGCTAAAAAAGTGTTGCACAACATTTTTGTGCTTTCTAGTTTAAAAAACAAGCACACAATGCACCCATACCCAAACAAGAATATTTAGTACACTGGCTTTTCTATTTTCCTGTGAGAACTTTATCGTTTTAAAAACTTCAGAGCTCAGCATGAAGAAAATGAACTGTTGCAAGGGTTACCTGCTTGCTGTTTGCCACTGGATGCTTTTCCCTCTCTCTGCAGTCTGGAAGATTTCCTGAAAATAGGAATTGCAGATGGGAAGGGAGGAATTAAAACAGGTGTCGACAGTGCATTTTATTTGAGAGCTGGTTTATAAAATAAGTTTCGTGAGAAATACAAAATACCCAGTAAGTAGTATTACCCATAAAGAAAGATACAATCCTAACAATACAGTGATAAGATATAAATAATATAAATAAAAACCTACATCCCACAGAGACTGGTTGGTAAATAAAAAGACTCAGATCCAAGCAATATGGTCTTTTACCTGGTGCAACATCCTCCAATATTTTCCTCATTCACAGGCAAGCTGGCCTTTTGCTCAGCAAAAGAGACTTCTAGTTTGACCCTCTGTCCCCGAGTCCTCAGGGAGGGTTGCAGACTACTCCCATCATCTGGCTTCATCTCTGCATGTCCCTGGAACAACCAAGACAAGTGTTTTCAAACAAGAGGGCAAACAGTCGGAGAAGGAATTGGCATTTACTGTATTAGAAATGCATTCTGACATCATTTAATGATCTTATTCTGAAAGTTCAAGAGAACAAGATACACATGTATTAAAGTTACCAACATGTTTTTCTACTTTCCACGATATAACTGTAAGCTTTACAGAGCACAGTCTCCTTATGGCATATTTTACATGCTTGTAATCCCCCCTATGGGTTTAGTAGTTAATGTAAAATAATTTAAGTCCTGGAAGGAAGCAAAATGTGTTCCCTCCAAGAATGACAATAGCAATATTATGCTCTATACAGCACATTATCCCTGAGGAGTGTGCACATAGACTGGCTATTGCATGTTTTTTAGTTCCTCTATGTACATTTCAGGTTACAGGCTATAGCCTTTCCATATGCCTTTTGGGGAAACATAAATCAGACTTCTGGGATTCTGAGATACTAGAGATAGATACCACACCCCCTTCCACCAGAGAATCCTAGACTGTGCCAAAACACAACACTGTCAGATAAATTCATCACACTCTGCCATTACAAGTTGTTTTCCTGTTGCACTCTATTGCACAAATAATCTAAACAATATATCACAATTCGCTGTTTACTCCATAAATTGGACTATAGACTTATAAACAGTGGCTTCGCATTGGTCTAATCAGGCAGACACGACAGCTTGTTAGATATCAGAAGAGACTACAGGTGCTCATTCAGAAAAAAATATGTCCTAAATGTTGACAGACAAACTGAAATGATGGCAGCTAGTTAGCTTAGCACGCTAGTGATGCTAACACAACAAAGTTCAGATTATGTTTAAATCAAATAAACGATTGTCTAGACTGTTCATATCTGTCCGGGTGTGAAAGCTTACATTGGCTGTGCTGTGATCTGGACTGCTGAAGCTGTCATCCAGGGCCCGGGAGGACCGTGTCAACCGACCGGACTTTCTCTGCGACGCGGGAAGCAGCGATAGGAACTCGGCGCTCGCATCCAGGTCCAACGACCTCCTCTTCGGGGTTGATGCCGCCGGCTCGGCTACCACACCGCCGCTACTGCGAAGAATCACCATCTTGGCTCCAAACCGATCCTATACTTTTACGAACGACCGATTATCTGCTTTACGGATTCAATGATCGTTGACAACGAACACATAACGATGAACTCCACCAGCTGACACACACACACACACTAGCTTCCACACTAAACCCTTGATTTCTGGCGCCATAAACGTCATCAGAGGTTATGAGGTAAGAGGATAATGAGCCACCGCCAGGAAAAATAGACCTATATTGTTAAAATTCAGCAAAACAAAATGTACAAAATGTTAAGACCATCGTCACAGCATAAACTGAACACATTATGACTGGCCACTTGAATGCAGTTTCTTATTCAGTGGATTTATAGATTGAAACAGAACGACGGCGGAGGGACATGCAGAAATTTGAAAAGGTGTTCCGGTTGCAGTTGGAGCGCGCGCTCTGCTCTGTGTACTCCGTGTACTAGCGCGCGCACAACGGGAACAAAACCCAAGCAATGACAGAAGACTTTCATAAGCTTCATTGTAAAGCAATACAAACTATTTCTTTACAACTGTGTGTAGATACAAAAGCACAGACTCATCATTAACTCGTCATCTTTTATTTGCATGAATGACAGAAACCAGAGGAGAAAATACAAACTCTAGAATTAATTCTAGCTTGAAAAACAAATCAGTGTACATGGTAAAATTGCTGTACAAGCAAAAAGAAGTGAAAAGTGAAATCTCATTCGATCATTTCATTAAATTCTCTTTGCTTGCTCCCTTTTCTTAGCCTCCTTGCTTGTATTTTAGTGAAGTGCAGCCAGGAGGAGAAAAGTGGAAAAGATCAGGATGAATGGATCACCCCAGAGACCAGAGCTCTTTTTGGTCCCTAATAAGGAATTGTCTTCTTAACATTTTAATTTGTTTAAACTTTTCTAAGACCAGAGGCAGAGTGTTTTAAGTAAACACGAGCAGCAATAATGGGATTTAATGAAAAAAAAGAGAGATTTCACTCATCAGAACCCACATTCCTTTTCACACATGCACAGAAGTCAACGGTCACATTTCTGCCTTTTTTTAAGCCAAATTATTAGGGTCCTCAGCCTGAGAAGAGGGCATCTTCTAGTCGAATTTTTGTTTTGAGATCACATTTATAACACTGGTATGAAACAGCTGTAAAAGTTACACACATTAAGAGTCTGTCAATGGTAGGTAAAAAGGCCTTTGCAATATCCCAAACATGTTTTATTTACCCAGCTTTTGTTAAGTCATCTTGGATCATGTACATTAATTGCAGGTTACCACAAATGTTTTCAGGCAGAAAATTTTGTCAATACAAAGTATCCAAACACCTGATTTATTATGTTTTACAAATGTGTACCATGAGACTGTTGACTGCTGTGCTGTTATGTCCTTGTCTTGAATGTGGGCTAAAGCCCTGTCACCACGGAGGATGTTTACGCGATGGCTGCCAGGTAGTCTTTCACCTCTGCAGGGGTGAGTCTTTTGAAGCCAGCCTCGTTACAAATCCCCACCTCAATGTTCTCTTCTGTCATCTGACCCTCAAAACTCTCCTGAAACACAAAAAAATGAATAATGTAAATACATTTGGATCTGGGTTGACAAAAAGCTTGTTTATAAACAAAAAAAATTACCTTCAGTGTCAGGATGGCTGTATGGATGGCATCTTCCAATTCCAGGTCATTGTTATACCTGGAGAACAAAGACAAATCATTGCAGAGTAAATCAAAACCTGGAGCATAACAGCAGTGTTGATGCAACTGAACAAACACATGTATTGTGAACTATGATGCGAGAGTCAGGCATAAAGATATGATTTTTTAAGCCAATTTTGTATTTTCACGTATATATGCTTTTTTCCCCAAACAGAACAGAACAGAAAGACCCGATTATTTTTTTTCATTTTAAGCAAAATAAATTTTCAAGGACCAGACTTGGTCTTTTGATCCGAACCCCTCTATATATTCTCTGTCACCAACATTAATTTTGTATGTTTTGATTATTCAAAAATATACCTATTTAAACAATCTTACCTTTTCTCGAGGAATGTTTTGCCATTAACGTAGTTCTTCCCCATGGCTGTGGCTTTCCATGCGAAATAAGCCCCCTAAGAAGAACAGAACAACAAAATCCAAGTCAAAAATAATCTCTTTGACAAGAAAATAAAATAAAATTTAAAAATTACTCATTTAAGATAAGTCACCTCACACTCAAAGGCACAGGTGTAATTTAGTAATTTAGCCAGTCAATCAATCATAGTGAAAGACAGGTGTGACTGTAACAAATGTTTAAGTTCGGGGTAAAAGGAGGAGCCACCTGAGTATCTCAGAAATATTTAACAAGCAGTATATGTAAGACAAATACCAAGTCGTTTTGTTTCAGTGTCTGGGAATAAATCTGTTAAAAACGCATAAAACGCAAACATTAAATGGAAAATAGTAATGGATGATAGTAAATATGATGTTTTTTAACATAAACAAAGTGTTTAACACAACATACAGAGGGGTCTGACTGGAACAGGTAGGGGTGGTCTTCATCCCATCCAGCAATCAGCAGGGAAACACCAAAGGGACGCACTCCACTGAAGGAAAAAAACAAAAACAAGATAAAATTAATGTTAAAATGTTGAATAACAAATCTTGCTTCTGCATTTCAAAGATCCTGTGTTTGCAGGCTGTGTGTATCTTTGTACATACCCAGACTGTGTGTATTCTTGCATGACGGATGCCACTCTCTGGACAAGCTGCCCTGTAGGAATTGGCTCCTGGTAAACAAGGAAGTACTGCTGTGCTAATTTACGGGCTCGTCGCACCAAAACCCTGCAAGAGAAACACAACTAATAACTTTTCTGTAAGGTTTAGTGGATATGCAAACTCTTGGTGTGTCTTCTTGATTCTTCAGATTAGGAGCCAAAAAAGTCTTGAATGCTCTAAGTTTTGCTTCTTACTCAAATGGTGGATGATTTGCATGAAATAAAAAACCAATCACTTTGTAATAAAACGGATTAGATTTTGATTATTGTTTGGATATGGATCACTCTTGTTGTAAAATCCCCTTTTCATGTTTTTACCAATTTGGTTAGTTTCAAAGCTCTCTGACATCACTTAGACAATACTTGTCTTGAATAAAAACAGAAATTCAAGATCTCACCTTTAAGTTTTCATTAGGAAAAAAGCATAATTTTACCTGTAGTCAGGGCCCATGCCACTGTAGACCATGCCTATGTGTTTTGTGATAGGCTCCACTTTATGGACACTCTGCTCGTCATACAGAATGGATTTCTGTTTCTTCTCTGTTGCAAGGACAACTCCATTTGAAGCTTGAAACAGAAAAGAACATGATAAGTTTTCAGCTATTAAAATTAATCATCAGCCAATACTTTCTGTTGTAGAGTGAGAAATATTTCTGAGTACCAGTGACTACTTAGGCCACTGCCCTATCTGCCTATAAGTTTAATATTTTTTATCACATAAAATAATCACAAGGATTATAATCACAAGGATTATTTCTCAAGGTTACGGAAAAATACTGCAGCATTAAAGACAGAACCTTTGAGACATTAAATCTATTCTGTATCACTTTCATTTAGCACACAATAACAGCCTGACTCTGACATACATCCATATATGTTTTTCTTAAAAACTTTTTTTTACTCTGAGATGATGTGCCTCACAAGTCAAGATCCCAACAAAACATCTGATACCAAGTCATAAACACAGAATAAAACGAATTAATCCAATTTACGGAGGGACTTCCTCCTTGGGCATTTGTAATTAAAACTTGTAGGTTTAATTTCTCCAAGTTGAAAAACCTAGTTTTGAAGTATTACCACATTTGATCTAAAGTTACACCGCACTCTAGACCAGTCATTCATGAAAACATGAGAATAGACAAAATTTCGTCCAAGGTTGGGAAAGATCAAACAAAACCACCTCATGCTTAATGTTTAATTCACTGTCTACCACTTAAGTACTGCAATACAAATATATTCTGAGCAGGGTTCTGTGAGACACACTGATATCATGCCACCAGCAATCTTGGTGCACAGTTAATTTTCAGGAATAATCATTTAAATGCAATAGACTTTTTTCACTGACAACACATCTTCGGGACTCATACCTTTAATCCCGACTGAAGGTGCTCCGGCTGCTACAGCTGCCAGAGCATACTCGATCTGGACCAGCTTACCCGATGGGCTGCGGGAGGAAACACACAAAGCGGCTTTAGCGAAAGGACAGGGTTGATACAACGTTTTCTTTGAATCTACGTGCGAAGTTTCAACGTATAAAATGTCAAAAGGCGAAACTGAAAGTAAAGGCTAAAACAACTGACTCATCGGAGCCAAGCCATCTAAGCTAACAAGTATCTAAATAAGATGGATCAACTGCATTTCTTCTTTTCTTTTGTAAATTTTAGGCAATAATAAAGGCAATAATAATAAATAGTCCAACATTTCTTTCATTAACACCAGTAGCAGTGTGATAATTTACTTTTAATGACCATGATAGCAGGTATGCTATCCGTTAGCCGATTCATTAAATAGGGAATGACAGTGCATCAGCAACATCCGCTCACAAAACAGTGTTTACCACAACAATCAGAGCACTTTGCATATACTCTTCCAAATTATTTTTTAAAAATACCTTCTTTTCAGCAAAATTTAAGATTTAAACGCATGATATCAAGAAATTCGAATAAAGTTTACCTAAATGTGGTGAGTGAGAAACTGTAGCCTCGTTCCGCCATCTTCTTCTTCTTCTTCTGCTCTGTGGTGGCTGCACGAGCGCTGACCGCGGTAAAATATGAATACTGCCCCCTTTGAGCAACACCTAAAACACACACCATACAGACTCTTTGGGGGTTTTGGGAGGATGTTGGACAAAAAACAACAACAAAAAACAAGAACAACCACATACGATATTTCACATCCAAAAATATCACACAAAACACATGAGAAAAAGTATTTCAAGACACAGACAGTAAAACTGATCCATGAAATAAATCCTTAACATAAATTAAAGCTTCCATCTTAGGGCATTTATAGGTTTTGTGGGGTTTTTTTTTTTTTTTTAAAAAGAGTGTACTTGTGATTTTAATACAATACCCCAGGCTATACAACGAAAGAAAAAGGCATACTTCTGACGTCCCTCGACCAAGACAGAGTAAAAGCAAAAAATATATTCTTATTGTGCAATGAATGTTTTTATTTCTGTTGCAATTATCACTACACCTCACCACCCCATCTTATAGTTCCATAAATTTATATTTTACAACCTTTTTTGTTATTAGTCTGTGCATCGTTTATAATAATCATAAAGTTGCATTATAATAAAGTGCTCAAAGACACTATACAGTAGGCAAAGCGCCAGGCATTCCTGAACAAAACAGGTTTTAAAACCTGTTTTTTGGGGGGCAAATTTAAAAGAAAAAAAATGTTGGAGCCTTTAATCTTTTTTTTTTTTTTTTTTTTGAGGGTTCCAGATTCCCCTCAGGCAATATTTAGTCAGCCAATCTGCATAGTTCATCAACATCAGGCATCCCTACACACTCAGATCACTGCGTGAATGAGAGGTTGCTTTATATGCTCCACAAAGGTACCGTATATGATAATTTCAAAACCTTGGTCAAATGACATTGTGGCTAATAAAATTGTTACACCTCTTTTATTAATTAATTCATTTTTTGAACGATTTTTGAAATAATGCAATGCTATTAAACTCCTAAAAACTGGATTTCTGGAGTGCAATTTGCAAACCTGATCGCAGGATGGCAGTCATATACGAAAAGTAATGATGTCGGCCAGGATTTCATCAGAAGAAGAAGAGTCTGTGTCGCTGTTTGAGGACGTTTCACTACTGCGTGACCTCGCTGTGGAAATCTGTAGGCTGTTGGCCGGGAAAGACAGCGTGCTGATAGCAAATATGATGAATTTATCCGCTTTAGTTAACAGCCTCAGAGCCTCTTTGTTACACATTGAGAGCAGACTGTTGCAGGTGGCGGGGTTAGAGAGACAGCTGGGTAAGTTTTCTGACTGGACCTCTGGACGATAACATTACTGCGAATGATTGAAACCTCTGTCTGACATAAACGTGAAACACAAACTGTGTCCTTTAATAGTTTTAGCTTTTTAATTTGTGTTTGTCATTTCCTCACAGCAGTTTTTGACATTGATTATCTTTACTTCTGCTCACACCGACCACTGTGATTCGAGGTTACAGATAAACAACATGAGTTTCTCTTTCTGTGTGCAGCCCCAGCGTTGGCAGTGAATGGCTCCAGCCTCCTTCCTCAGTCAGAGGTAGAAGATGAGACAGAGGCGCAGCAGAACCCAGATCAGCCCCCTGGTCTCTTTGACAGCATCCTTTGGATGGCAGCGCCCAAGAAGAGACGCACGATAGAGATCAACCGCACCAGGAGAAGAGCTGACAGTAAACTACTAGAAGTCAAGGTATGCTGAGTGAATCTGCTCATACAGCTAAACCCCAAACACAAAAGTGCTTTTATTGCAGCCTGTATGTGCTGATGGGTTTGAAGTTATCTGTGAAGGTTTGCAGAAAACAGGTTTAGCTCACCTCTCCACATAAAGCATAAAAGGTTTTGAAATCATCAATTTCTTTTTGTTTTGATAAAAATGCTCATCTGAAGTTCAGTTAAGACATATTCCAGATGTACAAGGGTATTAACAAGGGGAACATAATGGGTTAGCCTCAATGATGGAAATTATTTCAAATTCTTTGTTCGTGATACCTGCTATGTGCCTGAAGTGGTATTGAATGGGAATGCACAGGCATCAACAATTCACTATCAGACTCTAGATATAAAAATTTCTACCTGTGCTCTGAGGCAGTTAAGGTGATTCATGTGATGAAAGCTTGAGCCTTTTAACAATAACCTTCAACCTGTCACTTGGGTAGAATTTTGTGAAAGACAGCAGACACACAGCAAATGTCTGTATTTTAGAATTCATGGCAAAATTAAATGTTATTTCTCTGGTTTTATGTTTATTCACAAAACAAACAAGCAGTCATAAAAGGAACAACAGGAGGGGACTGATTTTCTTAATCTGTAACACATTTGCCTAAATGACTGAAAATAACAGCACGTCACATTTCAAAAACTCTAACGTCATGCATCCCGGCTATAGATGCTGATTTACTATGATTTCTATGACCGTCTATTTTCAGACCAACATTGAGCCATGTCCAGAGTGTGGCCACCTAAAGCAGAAACACGTCATGTGCGGCTTCTGCTATGCAAAGGTATGCAGAGAGACCGCTCTGATTCGTCAACAGATCAATGCCATGGAAGGCGGCCCGCTCAGAGCCCCGACTACAGAGACAGTCGTCCTGTATGAAGGTGAAACGCCAAGCCCACAGGACAAAGACAAACGTATCGTGGAGAGGGCCAGGAAAAGACCAGCATGGTTCAGCTACTGATGCTGATGTGCCAAGGCTCTTTGTAAATTTTGTCCATTCTTTGTAAACAGTGTCCTACATTATCATTGAAATTTATGGTTCATACAACCAAAAATCATTGTATTTGTAGCCATCAGGCTTTTTTTTTCATGTATTTGTCAGCCCTGAAGTTTAAATCGGTCACATCATTGACTGTGAGAGCTGTACTTTTATTTAAATGTGAAATAAAATCCTCATTTGACGATAGAGGCTCAGGATTTTTTGTTGAAATTTCAAGGCAGTTGATGCATCAGGTGAAGAAATCTCTCTTTATGTATTTCAGCTCAAGACCATCTTTTTGGTTAGGAATAGACTACTGTGATGTGGAAATACAGTCAAAAACAGAAACTTATATGAATTGTATTATCTGTAATACTACAACTTATGTCGCCCTCAACCAGAATTTTTGTCTTATTTCTGAATTACATAAAATTGAGTAAAAATTGACAAGCTATGGGACAATTAAGTAGGGACAGAAATGGAAAGGGCATTGAGGGTGAGGGGAAAAGTAAGATATAACTCCAAAATCATGTCTAAGCATACCTAATCTGATTATTTGAGTATAACTAACAGGTGTGAGAAGGAAGGGATTTTGTTCAACACCCATTCACTGTGCCTGAAAAGATGTGTTTTGTTTTGTTTTTCAAAGCAATGTGCCTCTGGTGAGTTGTTGACCTGTGAAGGATGAACCTGTAGATGTATCTCCAACTTTACAAGAGTGTGCCTTGATGGGATTTCAGCATGTCCTTCACCCTCTTTGCTCATCTCATCACTACGCAGTACACGTCAGCCCATCAGCTGGCAGTCAGGCTGTTGAAGTGAAGCTTCTATACATTGTGCTTTTTTTCAACTCAACTCAACTAAGTGATGTGATATAAAATGTTAAAGGAAGTCAACATTTGTAGTCTCATTGATTCAGGTTCAGTTTTGAATAAATGAGTTGGATTATAAAGTCATGACAGTGATCTTATTTCTCTCAGCTGTTCCTTCTTGTGACAAGTTGCCTATGTGAGAGATATCTGAGGAGTGAGGGGGATTTTTTCTTTGATGGGCTCAGGATCAACTTCATTTGGAGAGATTAGTCATTTTAAATCTCTGTCAACACACTCAAACACATGTGTAACTATAGTATAGATGAAAACAGTGACCTCCAAATCTTTTACTACTTTCCATACTATCAAGTTGAAATCAGATTACAAAAACTCGACTAGTAATTTGTACATGAGGACCAGGCACATGCCAGCTCACATAAGTAAATCTAGATATCATATAGTTCAATCTGGGTATATGTGATATGAAATAAATCTAATAAGTTAACAAAGTGTGAGGCCACATTTGACTACACTCTGTCCATGTGTTTGATTCATGTCATGGAAAAAAAAAACGAAGCTGGTTTTCAAATGAAAACCAACCTTCAGGATGCCTGAAGTGAGGACATTCACAGCATTCACAACAAAGTGATCCAGGGGGTATAAATAGAAACAAGACTGGCTATTTAAGACTCACAATTTAGGACTCGCATCTCACACTTGTTGGTACACATGATTTGAACTTTACTAAAGTCCATTTGCAGTGATTTTAGCAGTTTTAAAAGTTTTTTTTCTCATTTAGATAATAGAGACTCTTCTCTTCACAATCACACCATGCACTGTGTGAGCAGAGGAGGCTGCTACCTGGTGAACTCTTACTGTGATCTTCAGGAGGAGAACCAGTGGAAGAAGGAGAGCTATGAAGCTTGCTGGCTCAGCCTGGTCCTTGAAACAAGACCACAATACAGGTATGACTCATTCTTAAAAACGCAATATTCAAAACCAACTTTATCTAGCCTCACATGTGTCTCAGATAGGTATCATGTCAATTTTGGTTAGAGTGTTTCATATGCAGATATTTCCATGGTTTCAGAACGGTGCAGGGAGAGCAGCAGAATCATAGAGAGGGAAATCAGAGAAGCGTATGAGCTAGTTCCTTATTTTCAGTAAACATGTAAAATCAACATATGTGCATTTTATCTTTGAGGCCAGAAATTGCTGATTGCCAGCCTTTTGGGGACTTGGCACACTGTTACCTGAACATCAAGGGCAGCAGTGAACTTACCCTCAAATATACGAGCATTTTTAAAAGGATTGTACACAATCATTGTAAAAAATTTAAAAAGAAAAATTTAAAAAGATGTTTTGAATCAGAGCTACGTCTGCAAAGTGGATCAATCTCACTTTATCAGATGGTGTTGGTGTTTTCCAGGCTAACACTGTCAGAGACCGACAACATTCACAGAGAGAGTTACAAGCAGCAGCAGGTGGTCCACTTCATGGTCCAGAGGTATCCGAGCCAGACTCTGAAGCTGGGCCGCGACAGCAGCGTCATGACAGAGCACCAGCTCCCACTCTCCAAGGCCAGAGGAGGCAAACAAAAAGCAGTCATTAAAGAGCAGAGGGACAAACAGGAAGTATACGGCACAGCTAAGGATCTCAGCAAGCCGTCAAGGGTGAACTTCAGAGCCTCAGGTCTGATGTCTTCACCGAGGGAAACCTCTGAGCGGGTGCAGAGGAGGGAGTGAGCGAAGAGGTGGAGAGTGTTTAATGCTCTTGTTAAAGACATAACAGTCTTAGTTTGTATAATCAACATGCTGATTTCATCTAATTGAAACACAGCAGCATTTTCACACTCTGAACTGTGTTTAAGGAAAAAAGCCCCTGACTGATATGCATTATGTGTAATGTTTTTAAGTATTACTAAATCTGCTCAGTAAATCAACTTTGTCAGAAATCAGAGGTCCTCCTTATTTTGTGAGGCATTCACTGGATTTATAAAAATGTTGAATTTAAAGAATTAAAAGAAAGAAAAAAATATGAGCTGTATTGTTTAAGCGCAGTCTAAATCACATTTTTAGTCTGCATACTTGTTTTTTTTCATTTTCCCCCTAATAAAGCTCTATTAAACTTTGCTTATAAACCTATTTTCTGTCCTCCTTTTCCATGGCAGGGACTTCAATTTGTATTTTGTAATGAAACACGTTCACCATTACTCCATATACATTTTGAATGAAGTATGGAAGGCCACAAATGCTTCCCCTTGTACACATCATAATGGGGCTCTCACTTAAAGCTCCTGTGAGGAGATTTTTATCTGGCTGATATTGCGATTGATATCAACAGTGATGCCTCATCATGACCTAAAACAGTTAATATGACTGTCAGCCACAAGATTAAAAGTGAATATACTCTAATCTTTAATGGCTTTAATCACCGCAAGAGTGTAGTTGTCGTACAGAGGATTTACAGCATGCTAGCTTAAAGCCTCTTTATTTGCTCCCACAGCACATATTAACAGTGAGTGATACATCTGACTGCCATAAGAAAGCAGAGTATTTTTTTTTTTTTTTTTGTGAGAAACACCTGAAGAGATGATCAGTGAGATGGGATGCACCACACACAGAAAGTACTAAAAGCAACATCAATGTAAAATTCCTCACAGGGGCTCTTCTTTGGTCATAAAAGTAGTCAAAGTAGGCACACTAACAGTCTGGGAGTTTAATCATTCCCACAAAGAATTTATTAGGATGACTTTTTCTAGAGCGGTTAGCGTCTGTACATTTTGTTTCATGAGAATGGTGTCCAGCATTCAACTCAGTTGGTTATACTCTAAACAAAGGCATGACAGCGTGGTTCTTTTGTGAAGAAGCTACAGGGGAGAACCAGGGTAGTAAAAGGGTGATGTTCTACTATTTTTTGTTGGGGTACCATGTCTGTGTTTATGTTCACATGAGCCTGCAGAGTCCTGTTTACTTGATAGTTTAAAATCTCTCTCTCTCAAAAAAAAAAAAAAAACTTCAAACAGAGACACAACATGTGAAAAAAAATGACTGAAAAAAGAATCCTAGTGGTTAAACTCATAAATGGCAACCCATAAGAAAAAGTGAAGAGAGACGTGTAGAGGGAGAAGCTATGGACGGAAATGCTTGTAAAAAAAAAAAAGATAAAGAATGCCCCACAATTATCATAATTTAAAAAACATAATCTTTAAATTAAAACATAGTGTTTGAAGACTCCACAGAAAGACAATGAATGACTTAGAAAACTTGATTCTCATCTTTGCTTTTACAATTCCTGGCTTTAGCTCTGACTATGAAGATGATTTTTCCCTGAAGGTGAGTTTGATCACATCGAAAAGGGGACAGTTAATAGAGCCCACAGTCCATACCTTGGGTGTAAGCATACAAAAAATGCAGCTTGCAATTACATTAGTATTAGTTTAAGTACCACTACAGATCTGAAAAACTTTACGAGAAGCTTTATGGGATAAGTAAAGAACTTTGTTTATTACACCAGCAGTATGGATATTGCCTGAAAGATCCTAATGCATTCTTATCTTTATGAGTTTTCACATATTTCATTTTAAGGTTGTGTGCCTGATAAAAACTGAGGCTCTGAAGTTGTGGTTTATTCTAAATGTCAGCTTTTTTGAAACATTCTTTCTTTGTTCTGGGACCAACTAGGGAGATTTCAGGTGTAGAGCGTGTAGGTGTCCAAGCAACCTTTTGTGACCATTCCTGTCAAATGACGATATCTAATGTGGAAACACATGCATTTCCTTTCCTGACCCACTTCCTTTAAACATTCTATAAAGTCATATGAAAAAAAAACCCTCCACAGATTGCATTTGTCTTTTGTCACTTTGTGTGAGGCTGTATTTTCCCTCCCAGTATGGCTTCTTCAGCTCGCTTGTGTTTCTGGACAGTGACCTGCAGCTGCCAGTACTTGAGGTAAACCCACATGAGACTTCCGTTCTTCCTCTTGTCAATGTTCAAAAGGTCCGCACAGTGCTTATCTCGCTTGAAAATATCCTTCAGATCTGACTCTAGGTTCACTTCTTCACAGATGGGTTCTTTGACAACCTTCAGCAGCATGTTCTTCTCCATCTCTAGACGCTGTTCCCTGGGTTGGATCAGGGAGCAGTAGGCATTCTGCCGCTCAACAAGCAGACCCTCCAGCTCCTTTAGGGTGGCAGTGGCTCGATGGTACCAGTTGTTTTCTCGTTCCAGAGCTTGGTGCAGCAGAGCCCCTGCAGCACCAGAATTTACCACCTTTTGCTTCTCTTCCTCTAACGCACCACGCTCCTTGCAAAAAGAAAACTGTTTTTCAGTAAAGCAAGAATAAAACGTATTATGAATTGTACATTAATGATGAGAGCATCAGAAGACTTTACCTGCTGTAACTGTTTGCGTTCTTCCATCAGGTTCTGGCTCTGTGAGACCATGGCCTGCTTGTAGCCTTTGACTCTCTGTCTCTCCTTCTCCAGCTCCAACTCGAGTAAAGCTGCTGCCCTGCGTCTCTCTGTCAGTGTTTCCCGGTACCGTGACTCCATCTCTTCTTTTATTGTAGACACATCTTTGTCATACTGGGCTTTGACTTTCTGGATCTCCCTCTGAGACTCCTTGGTCCAGATCCAGCCTGGCATTAGGGTGTGAAAAACAACACAAGGACAAGAAACTTTGAAAAACGCAACATGTGATGACCAATGACAGCTGGGATAGGCTCCAGCCACCCGCGACCCTGAATAGGATAAGCGGTTCATAAGATGAATGAATGAATGAACATGTGATGAATTTGGCGCACATGTTTTCTTCTTGGTAAAATTCTTTACATTAGCAAACAGTAAGAGCACAAAGAGGTGCATCTAGCTCTTGGTCTGATATTGTTTCAGATGCTGGATATACAATACTGTCCTTTCAACATAATGTAAATAGAGTTTTAGGAACTTGATGGTAAACATATTTATAACTGTAGTGTTTGATGTTTTAAAAATCAACAACACAGGCAGCATGTCATTCTCTTACACAAACACACCTCCTTGTGTAACTTACGAAAAGCAGCCAGTCCCAGCATAGGGACCAGCAGGGCGTAGTTCCATTGGTTCCCATCACCGGCCCCCGCCCCCCTACCTCGGGGGTCTGGTTGTATGTTCCATCTAGGGGGGTCATTCAAGTTGTTCATGGAGGCTGCTGTCATACATAGCGGATCAAAACATCAGTGGTTGTAAAAACAGATAATCTAGTAAACTCAAAGCAGCAGCAATTACAAAGGGGCTAAAAACACGGCAATAAAAAAAGGTTCTGCACGACCTTTGAGCAAAACATGATGGTGATCCGAGGGTCCATTCATTTGTAAGTCCCATAAAGGTTTTGAAATTTTGCTAGATTCAAGGAAAAGTAAACATGAGCTGCTGGAATACGACATAGCGCCAGTGGTGTCAGTATATATATATATATATTTTTTAGCAAACGGCTTGTTAGCATTCACCAAAACACTGCAACAAGCAGGAACAGACACACCAATAATGTGTCAGTGCTGGAAGTTTGACAGCAAAGCTAACCACAAACAATGCTAGCAGTGAGCTAACATGCTAGCTTACATTTTAGCTTCATGGCGTATGCATGCCTCAGTACTTTTACACAAATGGTTAAAAGGATAAAGAAACACTTTAGGTCCGATAGCAGGCCAGGTATGACTGGTAAATATATGGTGCTGTCTCTCACCTTGAATGAAAAGTCTAGGTCACTTATACATTTGTTCTTGCACACCCAGCTTACACAATATATTACGTTCAAAGAGTCCAGCCATTTCGACTGAGGGTGGTTCATGATTTTAAATTAAAAAAGAACTCAAAATTTCTATAATTGACTCCCTCATGTTGTATGTAAAATATAATGTTGTACTCATTAATAATCTACTGTAAAATATTAACAAAATAAATAAAAGTTATAGGCGAACTTAATATGTGCAACTTCACGGACACACCCATTTTTGGATATTGGTTCAGTCCAGTGCAACAGAATATGTGAACCTCCACCGTCGCTCAGAATCGGTCCTTCAACTGACAACATGGCGAGCGTCCGTGCCGCGTCCCGTCTCCTCTCCAAGAGGGTCCTCTCCAAAGCCAACGCTGTGAGTTTTAATATTTAGTTTAACATTATCCACAGTAACCACTTTACTGTTAGCCATTTGTCTTTTTAAGTTAGGATATGGAAATCTGCTACTTTCAAGCTTTCGTAACTAGCAGATTCTGACTTGCGTAACCTGTGTTATGTAGCTTAGGGTGTTTCAATGTGACACCGTGAAGAAAAGACATTTCTTGACTCGAACAGTGACTTATGGCTCGCCGTGGTGTCACTGTCCGTTTTCTATCTTTAGGAAAGATTTATTTTTTAAGAAAAATGTGAAAAAAAACTCTGAAATTCTGACGTGTCAACGATAGTTACCTCAGCTGCCCTTGTGGAAAACAGTTAACTTATGTTAGCTTGCTAAGGGATAATGCTAATATGTTCAGTGACATCTGTAAAAATGTATTATGTAAATGAACATTGTGTTAATAATAAGATCATCAAGCTTTGAGGCAACTACATTGGCACTGTTACACGCTTATAGATAATGCATTGCTTCGATTGTTTTTAGTGTGTAATAAACATAATCAACAAAGCTACATGTATTAATGTGCCTATGAAAAAAAAAAATAATAGTAATTCTTTTTCACACATTTTGTTTACTGCTAGTCAAAAGCCATCTGCAGTAACACTGTTGCGTACCAGATCAATGTATTGATTTCAATTTAATCTCGAATGCCAACTATTCTTCTCCCAGGTCCCTGCTGCTGCCGTGCAGGGCTCCAGGAACTTTCACTTCTCCATCTATGGCAAGAAGAAAAGTGCAAGTGTATCAGATGATGTAAGTTAAACATTCATGTTTTCACATTCAATTGTGCTATCTCTTAAGTGCATACACAATAGGATGCAAAAACGTGTTTTTAAACTGTGAGGGTGAAAATAGAGCCTAATTTGAAAGTATGTTTTGGAGTATATGTCTCAAAATGAACTTTGCTTGCTAATCTACATCAAAGTGACCTTTCCATTTCTTTGGTTCAGATTTCCACACAGTACCCAGTGGTAGACCATGAGTTTGATGCTGTGGTGGTTGGAGCAGGAGGGGCAGGATTGAGGGCCGCTTTTGGGCTGTCAGAGGCAGGATTCAACACAGCCTGCATCACCAAGCTCTTCCCAACCAGATCGCACACAGTGGCTGCTCAGGTAAAACAACTCATTTCAGTTGTTAATTAAGAAAATTATGATCATAAAAAACCTCTGCACACTTGAGGTTTGACCATCCCGACAAACTCACAACAACAACAGTATATTTGTAGTCTAATCAATTTTATATGCCTTTTACTGTATAGAAGTGCTGTCTAATGAATTGAACAATTTTTTTAAAAGAATATTGACTTGGTTCACAGGGTGGCATCAATGCAGCTTTGGGGAACATGGAGGAGGATGACTGGAGATGGCATTTTTATGACACAGTAAAGGGATCTGATTGGCTTGGAGACCAGGACGCCATACATTACATGACAGAGCAGGCTCCTGCTGCTGTTGTGGAGGTAAGGTCCCTCTTGGTCACCTAAACAGTCAGACATATGCTGACACATGCACATCAAGAACTGTGTTTAGTGGCTGTTACTATATTTTTCACCAAAAGGAAGATATTTAGATAACTTTGATAGTATAATCTGCAGTAATACTGAATTCCTAAATGCCATCAAGCCTTGAGGTTTTCCTTTTGTTTATGCCAGGAAAGATTTCTAGTTCCAAGACCTCAAAATCAGCCAACACAGTGCCACCTAGTGGCCTGTAAAACTCATAGCATTCTTTGTGTGATTATCAAACATACATATGTTTGTTTGGAAATGCTGCATTGGTCAGCACGTTTGTGTTTGAGTTGCTGCTGTCATGTCATAGTTTTATTGTAAAAGCCTATTTAGCAATTTTTTTCTTGGATACATAACTTAAAAATACCTTTTCGTATTGAGAGTTGTCTGAGTGCATCTTGAGCTCACCTTAAAAGTCTAGTTAATGATGTAGGACATCAGGACAGGAAGGGCAAATAAAAAAACCACAAAGTCGTTGTGTAAGAGATCAGTTATCATTTAAATAATCTATTTACATGACATTATAAATAAATGTAAATGTTGTCACGCTCAAGCCACGTGTTCTGAAGAACTTAGTTGTATTTCCAAATACTTAGTCATAGGTGTTCTGGCTTTATAGATAAGCGGCAAAACACAATTAAACTGCCTGAGTGAATGCAGGACATTGCCAATAACACCAGTGATGTTTGAACCTCATGATATTACAATACTTAAAAGTGAAAGTTTCATCGATGATCTGAATTGGTAGTGTTTTAAACTTAAAAAACCTATAAAGATGACATTGATTATTTATTTCAAACAAACCATAACCAAACAGCTTGTTTATTCTTAATTAGTTGATAATTAAAATTAGGGTTCAAACAAAGATGCTGTTAATTTAACAACACATCTGAACTTCAAAGTAAAATAATCATTGAGCCGTAGGAGCCTGCTGAACATGGTGGCGCAAGTTAGATGATTGAAAGGAAGTGAGAAGAATTTTTATTATAGTTCCTCAAATTTTCTCTTTGATTTTTTCTTCCTATTCTATCTTTATTTTTTTATTACACAATGTTTTTCAACTGTCATTTGTCACAGAGCTTGTGGTTTTCTTTTTATTCTAAATGACTGAGTTTGCCCTTCTGACTCCTTAAACAAACTTTTACTCCACATATGTGACACATCTGGAATTCTGAGCTTCTCCTTTCTGACCCTCTTTCCCAGCTGGAGAACTTTGGTATGCCTTTCAGCCGCACTGAAGATGGTAAGATCTACCAGAGAGCCTTTGGAGGCCAGAGTCTGAAGTACGGGAAAGGAGGCCAGGCTCACCGCTGCTGCTGTGTGGCAGACAGAACTGGACACTCACTGCTGCACACACTCTATGGAAGGGTAAGCTCATTTTTCCACTTGCTGTCTTTATCAGACTCTACCGTACAGTAAGAAAGGGATCAATTCAGTCTAACATGATGATATCATTTATCCTTCTGTTCTCTGTTCAGTCTCTTCGTTACGACACCAGTTACTTTGTGGAGTACTTTGCCCTGGACCTGCTGATGGAAAATGGAGAATGCAAAGGAGTGATTGCTCTCTGCATGGAGGACGGATCTATTCACCGATTCAGAGCCCAGAACACTGTCATCGCCACCGGGTAGGCCACACCAGATCATAACCACCAACAAACAAGTTGATACCTTTTTTGTTCTGCTTGCGAAATAGAATGGACTCAGTTAAAAGACTCAAATATGTCCTTTCAGGGGTTATGGAAGAACATATTTTAGCTGCACATCTGCCCACACCAGCACAGGAGATGGAAATGCAATGGTGACCAGAGCTGGCCTGCCGTGCCAGGATTTGGAGTTTGTGCAGTTCCACCCCACAGGTGAGGAAAAGAAACTTCTGAGTGAACTCTTTAAAGTAAGTCAGACTAAAGATGAAGAGCTGAGTTGAAGCTTGTTCCAACTTTCAAAGTTTTTCTGATAAAGTCTCTAGAGTAGCAGCCCCTAATCTTAGAGACACATTTGGATTGTGTCTAGTAATTTTGAGCAGAATTCTCCTGTTTCATACTTGAGCTGTTTATCTTTATGTCCAGTGGTTAGTGTCATTAAAACCAGAGATGTCAGGGCTTTTTTCCCCTCCACATTAAGCCCTAATATTAGATCTCCCTTGCATAAAGAGTAAGTGGTCATCTCTATTTTTATTCCTGTTGGAAATTTGACTCTGGACTCTCTTTAGCTCTGCTTGAAGTAACAGAGTCATGTAGCCTGTAGGGGTCAACAGATGCCCAGCTCTCTATGTCACAGTCCAATTGTTTCTACCCTCTTATACCTATCAGAGCAACACACACTGCTGTTAATGTGTTTGGGAAGTTAAATTTAGTGTACATATATGTAATTTTAACATTTTAGGTTGACATATTCTGATTAAATCACAGAAATAATGATTGATAACTTACTCAATAATCACACAATCAAGCAAGTTCAAAAACTGAGCAGGGACACTGTGGCTCCTCAGACTGTATGAGTTGATATTAACTTTTTTCAGCCTTCACAAAACAGCCAGCACAAGACAGGCTCACAAGACATACTGAGACATCGATGAAATTAACAGTCCTCATGACAGAAGGGCATTGTAACCTGTTGTTGTTAGCTTAACTAAACAATTCAGGATCTTGAATTTCCATTTGTTTCATCAGTGTCTTATTTATCTTTGTAGGAATAACAGAGAACGGCAATACGATTTATGGGATTTAGACAAACTCTTGTCTTCCTTGATTATTCATAATCTACCAAGTCAAAGATCAAACAGATCAAAAATACGCTGTATCAAATTAACAAGGAAGTGATAGTGTGAAATGATTGAACCTCCTTACTTGTATTTGTTTTTTCTAGATAACAAATTAAGTGAATATGGGCTGTAAAACATTTTATGGCTATGCAGTCTATAAAACACACTCCCAGAGTTTGAACTGGCACAATTCTTGCCTGAACATGCCATGATACTTGACATTTTCATACTGTTGATGTTTGGCTTCATATGTAGTCAGGTGACTGAATTTCTTCATTCAGGAATCAAAGACATTTTCATCACATAAATATCTCCTTCATGAAAGTTTAAGTGTAACTATTTTACACTGTTACTTGTTTTATTCACCCAGAAGCATCTAATTCAGTTACATTAAAAAAAGGTGTTACAGAGGAGAGATCGCAGATGAAAGATTTTATGTGAGCAATCATTATTTAACAGTGAACCAAACATTAACAGTGAGTCACTTCAGTGCAACACATATTCCTGAGCCAAGATCTAATTTCTTATAGAATAACACATGGAGTTGGTGTGAGTGTTCCCAGAGTCAGAATTTCTTCCCTTTGACTCATTTTTATTTTTTTTACAGGTATCTATGGGGCTGGTTGTCTGATCACTGAGGGTTGTCGTGGTGAGGGAGGGATCCTGATCAACAGTGAGGGAGAGCGTTTCATGGAGCGTTACGCACCCAACGCTAAAGACCTGGCCTCCAGAGATGTGGTGTCTCGCTCCATGACCATTGAGATCAGAGAGGGCAGGTATGACAAAAAAATTTACCTAATGAACTGGTGTGGGATTAAAACTAAATGATTCCACGTAAACGTGCACAATCTCTGTTAAGGTTTCTCACCTGTCTCCTTTTCTCTCTAATTCCTCAGAGGTGTAGGCCCAGAGAAGGACCACGTGTACCTGCAGCTCCACCACTTGCCTCCACAACAGCTCGCCACAAGGTTGCCAGGTATCTCAGAGACAGCAATGATCTTTGCTGGTGTCGATGTCACTAAAGAGCCAATTCCTGTCCTGCCCACTGTTCATTACAACATGGGAGGAGTACCCACAAACTACAAGGGTCAAGTGAGTAAGGAGAACACAATCATCCTGAGACTACTGTAAGTGTTTCAGTGTAAGAAACACTGTTGAAAGTGTATTATTTCTCCATCAGGTGATCACACATACAAATGGAGAAGACAAGGTCGTTCGTGGACTGTATGCCTGTGGTGAGGCTGCCTGTGCCAGTGTGCATGGTGCTAACAGGCTTGGTGCTAACTCTCTGCTGGATCTGGTGGTGTTTGGCAGAGCCTGTGCCCTCACTATCGCAGAAGAACACAAACCTGGTGAGATTAAGTAAAATACAGAAGATAAACTCTTATTATTTAAAGGTAGGGTCTGCAGGAATTTTCTTTACTTGTTAGTAAATATGACATTCAAACTGAGCTTCTTCTCGGCTCAGTGCCAGCGGCAGCGCACACCCACAGCTTCTGACTGTGACTATGTGAACACACTTACTAGACTAGCAACAATCTGCAGCATCATGTTTCTGAGTGGGAGTGACTTCAGGGCTGTGCACCTGATGTTGCACCTGTTAGCACAAGCTAATCTCTGGGTTATTTGACACCTACCTGATCAGTAGAAAGCATAATTGTACTCTCTTCATCCCGTGCTGCACTCCAAGCTCTCGAAAGCAAGTGAAAGTCAAGCCAAGCTCGCCGTTGTTTAGTAAAAAATTTTAACCATTTGGCGTTTCGTTTCACTTTGATTGTTTTTCTTGTTCTGTCCACTTCCACTATCGTAGCTGCTTGGGATAGCTTCTTTCACTAGTTAATCAATACACAAAGTCACTTCCTCACTGGGCGCATTGTGATTGGCGGAGGTTACCACGTTTACTCTCTGCCCAGAAACATCTCTTAACAGGGTTCAAGGCAGACGCAGACACTGTCTTATGTATAGAAGCCCAGAAGTGATGACTCTACCTCAGACTCTACCTCAAAGTATTTACTTACATTTAACTGTCTGGGCATGATCCTGGTTATAGGTTTCAATCAAGCTGAATATTATGTTTTTTTTTCAGACAGATGGTAGTTTTCATGTGATGTTCTTGCTCATTTTGATGTGGAGAAAAAGTTGGATTGCATCATCTTAGAAAAACAAGTTTTTCTGTTTTGACATCAATTGAGAACAATTCTGTTCATAGTGTCAGCAAATATATTTAACCCCCACAGGCAGTTAAAAACCAAACACCATTGTTCCTTTACTCACTACTTGCTGGCCTAACAGCTGACTCTGATGTCTTTTTGCCCACTCAGGTGAGGCTCTGTCACCTCTTAAGCCCAATGCAGGAGAGGAGTCTGTGGCCAACCTGGACAAGCTGAGGTTTGCCAACGGCAGCCTGAGAACCTCTGAGATCAGGCTCAACATGCAGAAGGTAAAAACTCACAAGAGAAATATCTTATATTCATGTTGCACATCTGAAAAACACACAGATATGTCCCCCTGCTTGTCTTTATGCCGTACACTACCAAAGCATACATTAAGTCACATGACTTTTGATGCTATGCAGAAAGAGTAGTTGTGTTTCTGGGGCTTGTTGGGGTATAGTGCTCACTCCACATACAGAAACTTCCCTGTACAAACATGAATCATTTCCTCACAGACCATGCAGGCTCATGCTGCTGTATTCAGAACTGGATCTGTTCTTAAAGAAGGATGTGACAAGATGGATGCCATTTACCAGACCATGGAAGATATCAAGACCTTTGACAGAGGTACTGCACCTCTTTTGTTCATTAGTTTTATTTTTTGCTTTCATTTATGTCTCTGATGCTGTGGGAACCATATGTTTCATGATCCCCCTCCTTTCCCTCTCATCAGGCATTGTGTGGAACACAGACCTGGTGGAGACACTTGAGCTGCAGAATCTGATGCTGAATGCCGTCCAGACCATCCACTCAGCCGAGCAGAGGAAGGAGAGCAGGGGAGCTCACGCCAGAGAGGACTTCAAGGTGAGTTTCACTTCATCTGATGATATGAATGGTTCTTGTTCTTGTTAATACTCTCCTCGAGGTCCTTTCAGCAGCGTGCTCACTTTCTTCCTGTTTACTCTAAGTCCAGTTCCTGCACTTTGCTTCTAATTTTATTCTTCTGCTTTAAAAACATAAACACAGTAAAGAAAAGCACCAAACATCCCCCTTTGTGTTGCAGCTATTTTCCCTCTGACTGTGTTTGTGAATTATTTCCAGGATCGTGTGGATGAGTACGATTACTCAAAGCCCCTGCAGGGTCAGGAGAAGAAGCCCTTCGACCAGCACTGGAGGAAGCACACCATGTCCTACGTTGACCCCAAGACTGGGAAGGTACATTCCCTCACTGTGATTTGTTGTTTTTTGAGCTACATCTGAGGCAGCTCTGCCAGAGGAGAGATCATTTCTGATTTTATCTTTTTTAATGATCACAGGTGACCCTGGAGTACCGCCCAGTTATCGACGGCTCTCTTGACGAGCAGGACTGCGCCCACGTTCCTCCTGCTATCCGCTCCTACTAAGATCTCCTTTTGCCTGCTGTTCCTCCGTTTTACTCCTTCCTTGTCCTCCACTCTCCTCCATATCCAGTCATTGCATTCATTTACTATTTATGGAGCTATTCGTCCTAAATAAGAGACGACATATTCTGCTCACTGTTGCACATTTGTATCCATGTAGAGTAGTTCAATACAAACAGTCCTCTCTTAACCACTCTGGTTCTCTTTCATGAGTGTTTTGCCTTGTTTTTTTAGTCTGTTTGCAGCAGATGCATTTTAACACTGTTTTCAACATCTCACTGTGAGATTGTTTTGTAAACATCACAACGCTTTTAAGGCAAGTGAGGGATTTCATTAAAGAACAAAATGTAGTGCAGTTAGCTTGTACAACCAAACTCAATGTCACATGATGACAACAGAGACTTGTGTCCTTGTCTTGCATGGCATTAAACGTGTCTTTGATTGCAGCTTCTCTACTCTTGCTCCGTACAGTAAGGAGGATGGTGAAGGAAGGGACTGAAACTAAAACGCACATGTCGTCAGTGAGACAGAGAGAGGTTATAAGTTTGTAAATATTGCAGAAATGTTAAATAAAAAGGGCGAGTTCAACTCTATGTACTTATTGAAGTATGAGCAAGTGTTTTCTCACTCACTATGGCCTTCAGTCTTTGATGGTTTTGACTATTTGTGATGCTTAATGCGTGCAGTACCAGATACACAGTAGATAACCAGCTGATTGATGTAATTGAGCTTAAGCTACCTTTAAGTCTTCAATATACTTTTTAACCAGATGAAGCAGCTTGATATCTATTATCAAATGATATATATCTGTTCTTTCTTCAAAATACTGATCACAGAGTTCAGGCTACCATTATACTCGACCATTGCTCCCATTATTTCACATATAGTGGAGAAATTGATGTAAAAATCGATCAGGGAGCAGTCATCAGTGCTAGCACTGAGTGCTCAGCAGGGTCCAGTAATTAGTCTGGGTTCCAGTAAATCAAATTGTTCATGAAATGGCAAAAATAATTGGGAGATCACCTCATTCTGGATCTGAACTTATTGTGTCCATCTCCACACAAGAAGGATGTATGCACCATTGTCACTTGAAGTACTGAACACATGCCATGCTTCTTGTACTGAATTGTTGAAAGGGTGACTTAATTTATTTGCCTGTAGTTAATTTTCTTCAGGGTTTGCCATTTGTACTTATTTTCTTATGTTCAATAAAGTGCAGACTATGCATAGAAACAACAACTCTCTCTTGGTTTTTTATCTGAAAGTGGGTGAATTTACTTTTATCAACTAACTACTGAAATAATACTGTAAATATTTCATATGGCTTCATAAAATACAATTCAAACACACAAGTTAAAAAGACAATTATCTGGAAAGTTTAACGATCAGATAAAGCAGAAAGAAGACATGTTTGTTTGATAAATAAGCCCTCTGTGTGCTTCAGAAGAGGATAAAGGCCACTAGAAAATAACAAGGTGCAGTATCAACAAAAGAAATCTATTCTGAGAAAGAAGTCAGAATTCTGAGATTACAGTGATAATTCCAGGAAAAAATAATATTGAGAGCTCTGACTTTTTCTCTGGATAATAATGATTAAAAAAAAATTAAGAAATCCTCCCTCATTCTCCCTAGATTCTGGGATTTTGCAAAGATCCAAGATATACAGACATACCATAGATACTTGTACCGAATACCTCAAACTGCACATAATAGAGGATTAAGCATGCTCTGCTGTTTTTAGCTACACTCACAGATGCACATATGTTCTGCTGTAGCTTTGTCCAGTTATAATTTGCATTTGGTGAAGTGCAACCTAGCTGTGAAGTGTTCCAGCTGGGCAATATCTCTTTGTAGAGCCATTCTCTATATGACAATGTACATAATTATTTCCAGAGGTGGGATTTTTAGCAGCTGTAATACCAGCAAACAAAAGTCATTTTTTATAAATAGTTAGCTTTAAGGATGAAGTGTCATAAATCAAGAGCAGACTATGTGAGTGAGGTACTATTCTACCAAGCATGTTAGATCTGAGGAGATATTAGCGCCCTTCAGGTTATCCGGCAGCTGTGTATGAGGCCTCAGTTACATGGTTGTGAAGGCCTGTAACAATGTCAATGTGTCTGGTCTTTAAGCCAAATTAGAAATAAAGGAGATAATTTTCCAGATCTGTGCCCCCTGGTTCATCATGAGCAGGCATTGCTGCAAGCAGACACCATGCCTTCTTACTTTTTTCTTCATACACACTGCCATCAGGGGTTGAGTAGTTTTGGGATTAATGATATGGCTGTATCACATTGTTTGCAATGCAAAACAAAATACAAAAAATAACTAAAATTTCAAATGCATTGTAATATAATTTTAGCAGAATGTACCTTTAATTATTAACAACAACAACAACAACAACAACAACAACAACAACAACAACAACAACACAATATACTGCAAAATCTGCTGACAATTTTCAGGATAACAGCCAGTGACATAAGGAACACACTTATATTGAATCATCTTAGTCACCTATCATGCTTGTTTCTCCTTTTCACTATGCCAGACTAGGATGCCTGTAAAGCATTTCTGCCCTCAGTACAAGTCATTTAGTTCCTTCATTGCCCCACAATAGCGTTCTCAATATCCTCATTTTAGGCCATTCTGAAGATCTCGTTGAAACGCTCCGTTTCAAGAATGACCTCCAGTAACCTCGCAACGTCACAGCCCTTTGTGTTTTTGCAGCATGGCAGTATTTACAAAATTGCCATATTGGATGGAGCAGACCGAGCGAGTTTGCTGTTTGCCAAAACTTCACCGTAAGGTATTGATAGCACTAATAAAATGGCAGAGTGTAGGATACGTCCTTTTGTATTGGACCCTGTATTGGACCCGGACGGTTCTGCAGCTCAGGAGGAAGAAAAATCACCTGGACACAGATCATCTCAGGACGCTTCAGTGTGGTGAGTGTACTGTACAGTGTGGTACTGTAACATGTATAGTTTATACGTAGAAATATAGGCAGACTTCACCAATCAACTATTTCTATAACAGGGCTCCATCCTTCTCCTTCACTTTTCTCTGTCTGTTTTATCCATCATGCTGAAAGTGTAGTCTAAAGATCGCCTCTACCGTCAGTTCGTCACTATGTTATTACCGCAGCATTATTGTGGTCCAGGTTCACCGTGCATGTCAGAACAAGCATGCAAATATTACAGTCTCACAAGTATTACGACGTCTGCTAAAACTGCAGTGTTTTAACTGCTAATTCACCATGTAAAGCCGAGCTGCTCCGCAGAGCAGAGTCCCTGCATCCGGCATCTGAGGGGGGATACTTGCTTCTTGGTGGGTGTATCCCTCGGTGGCGGTTGTGTGACTAACTGACATCACAGAGGAGGAGCTGCTTTATCAGATTACTCCAATAAAAGAGAGGATCCTTGTGTTGTCATGAAGGTCGAAATCTCGCGGCCAACTGGCAATGACCTATTTTCAGAGGCATCAAATCTCGTTCTAGGATATCAGAAAAAATACAATATTTCATTTTTTGAAATTCAGAGTGTGAAAGGTCTTGTTTTCAAATTTATTATATTATATGTAAGTATTAAATCAGGGATCAGCGTGATATGTCCCCTGTAAGGATTTTTGGAGATTTATTTTTTTAATTATACAACTAATGACATACGATTTCTGAAATTTATAAATAGCAGAACACTGGTTGGGAAATGCAAACATTATTGTCATTAAGTGTGAAGTGGCATTGCTTGTATTAGTTGTAGTACCTGATATAGCCACTAGAGGGCAGCAGTATTTTGTAGTTGCATCATAATTTCTTCAGAAGGGTTGATAGAGTTTGTCTTGTCTTTAATATGTGTCTTAATTACACTGCAGCAGAGATAACACTGTAGGTCAGGAGGTGAGGCTGTTCTTGTGCAACATCCTGGCAACAGAATTTAACTTTGCCTTCCTGGAATTCAACAGGGGAAGACAAAAATCTATTAGCAAATGAGTAACCTGAGCCAGGTTCACATCCTGACCAGCTGAGGGGTAGAGGTTGACAGCATCTTTCACACTGACACAAATTAAATGCTTGTTATGGACAGAGAGGAAGGACAAAACTGTGTTTGTCTTCAAACCACTTCCTGTTTTTAATCAGCTGCTGTCTGTACTCTGAACCCAGATCAACACAATGAATTAATAAAGGGCATCACAGCGGAAGTTTACACAATAAATTAAAGCTGATGTAATGTGGCTTTGAGACTGACCACAACCCACTTTAATCAAATATTATCAGAGGAAAACATAAAAAAGTTTTCTTACATTGAAAATGTCGGGAGGCAGTGGTTCAGACAAGGTTCAGACTTCCTTCACCAGCTGTTAATGCGTAAAACAAATGACACCACTGCACTTTGCATTGTCTGACGCCTCCTTCATGTTCAGTCAGTCTGTTTATTAAAGCTTCAGCAACAGAAACCCGATATCACTGAGGTTCTTAAAAGACAGATGAACTGGGTCTAGAAAGCTTTTATTGATCACAAAATACATTTTCATGTAAGTATTCCATCTCCACAGCTTCTCCACAGCACATATGAAGGCATTGCTGGCCAAGCTCAGTCAGCAGAACTTTTTCTGACAAAGACTCTGACACAACTGGCTGCTTCCTCAATGAAAAAAAGGAAAAGAAAGAAAGAAAGACAGAAAAAAGTGAAATGATATCACACAAGAATGGGACAAGCTCACACTCAAAAAGTCGACTGTAAGATTAGTCAAGTGGGACTATGTTGGACCAGCATAATTCGTTTGTATTTATGTTGTTTGGATGATTCATTCTAGCTTGTTGAACAAGGTTTTTGAGGAAATTTCAGTGAAAAAAATCAAATATGTTAGTCAGATGAGAATACAGTTTATCAAAGCAATAACTTGAACCATTAGCCATGACATGCCTCTTATTCTTGACAGGATGCTGATGAGACGGAGGCAGGGCCTTTTTTTTTGTTTCCCTCTCTGGGATCTGGGTGTCTCTGTGTTTTTGCAGACTGTGAATAAAAGTGTAAAATGGATTTGAATGTTGTTCTGGCCACACAGAGGTGCAGTGTGCTTAATCCTGGTTTGATTCCCCAGCTGGGCAGGAGTCTGTCCATGATAACTTTATATATTTCACCTGTGCATGTGTGGATTTTCTCCAGCTTCCTCTAATTGTCCTAAAACATGTTGGTCAAGTTGATTGTCACTCCTAATTGCCTGAATGTGTGTGAAAGGTTGTTTGGCTCCACATTAGCCCTGTTATACACTGGTGCCCAAAGGGAGCTGGGATAGGCTCCATTTAGAGCTCAGTGTTGGGTGCATCAGCAGTTACAAATCCTATGGCTGAAGAGAAGCAAAGAGATTGAAGACCAAGCCTTGCAGCAGATCGACGGGTGGTAAAGAGATGTGCATACATTAAATGAAGTTATGGTAGATCTTTTGTTTCCAAGGAAATAAAAATTACATTAATAAGCACAAAGAAAAAAAAGAAAGAAAACATGTACAACAAAGTAAAACAGTAGGGTTAAAGCTGTGGAAGAGAAATGAACTGAGTGATGGGAAAGAAGACAGAGAAGGAGCAAAGAGTGATAAACAGTAGCAGGTCAGAAGACAAAGTGAGGGTGGGGCTGGGAGAGTTGTGTGCAGGAACAAAACATTTTACTGCTGCAGACCAGGAGCTCACCCATAAACAGAGCTGATGTTCCTCTGCACTCTGTTTGTACGTCTAATCTGAAAGACTGCTGATGATCAGGAGGTTACATTGGTTCTTCAAATCTGAAGTTTTGATTAGAAAACAGTACTGCTTATTCATTGCCATGTTGTTACTCAATCCTTAAATGTCAGGAACAATTCAACCCCAAATACACAAAAGTCCACTTCACCCTTTCCTTACAGAGGGTGCAGGGAGAGATGGGGGCTACTCTGGGACCCCTGAGCTTCCTGTTACGCCCCTCTGAGTTGCTGCAGGCCTAACTCACAAAAACAATGGTGAGGGGAGGTGTCTAGATAATAACCTCAGTAATGTATCCACCATCTGTCACTATGTAGGCTATGTGGGGAACATACAGATCAGGCAGTAGGTTACATAACTTTTCATCTGGGAGTAACGGTATGAGGACACTATGGGGTGGGCTTCTCCACCGGCAACTTATCCTTTTAATCAAAGCATACAACACATACTTAGTGTTTATTTAACTCAACTGTGGGTTTGGAGCAGCATGTACTTAAAATAATCTTTTAGACAGCACAAAACATCTAGGTAGGGGCGTTGCCAGGAAATCTGCCCCCTTAAAAGATATCTTTGTGGGCCCCATCACTGCAGCCAATACTACAACATTTTCATCTCATTTGAAAAACAAATACATAAAACGTAGCAGCAGGTGAACAGTCATTTTTGTATTGATATTGTTAATTTGATCAGAGGCTGGTCACTAACTGTCTAGTACCTTGCTGAATATGAAAACACAACACCTATCTTTGCACCAGGGAAGGTTGTTAATATGTTTCACGACAAATCGACAACTCGATTCAAATCATCTAAATAAATCAGACAAAACCCAAGCAGTTTTTCTTTCAGTATACTTTATTTATAAAGGAAGCAAAAATGATTTAGGAAAAAAACAGATGTCAAAAAACAACAAAGCCTGAGCAAATGATCCACAACAGAGTGCTGCTTTCAAAATAAAAGCACTCTTCAGCTGCAGAGAAGAGGGGACTGCTGTAGCATGCAGCAAACATTAGGCACACTTCAATAACAGACTCACTCTGAGTATTTATATTTTTCAGCTACAAAAAAGCACAGTCTCTGTATAAAGGATTGGTTCTTTACATATTTCATGTCATGTTATCTTAACTCAAGAAGAACAAGAGGATAAGCATGCATGCTCTCAGCTGACAGTACTGTTTAAAAGGCAGAACAAACTGATTGTATCGTCTGTTGGTTGAACATAAAATATAGAACAGTCTCTGAATCCTGCCGGTGTTTTGGGTGGCATTGAACCAAAGTTAAGGTTTTAAGGCAACAACGTTGGTGTGTTTTATGAATCATAAAAAATGTTTTTTAATTGTGTGATTACATTGAAAGTAAATCAGGAACCCATTATATGTAGATAAGGTGTAAAAGTTTAAGTGCTGTCTCCATAATGCTGGGAAGTACCACATAACATGTTGAAAGCCTCTGCGGACACTTTTTAGTAAAGACCTCCAACCGTTTCTTTATCCTTTAGAAAAAAATTGGCTGGCCAGGCAACTTACAGATTAGAAATATTGAAAGAAAAAAGATTTTATTGTTTTTGTTTATATAAATTCTGATTTTTTGGTATGTGTAAGTGCCGGAAAAATATGGGAAAAAAACATGTTACAGATCTAAGGCTCAACCAGGGATGCAATCACAAAAACATAGATCATGATGAGGATAATGAACCCAATCCCGAGTCCCAGAGCCACATGGTTCAGTTTCTTGGCTATCCTGCTGCTCCGTTCAGCTGCCGGCTGGTCTCCCATGTGGTTGGCTTCACGAGTCTAAAGGTGAGAAGGATATTTTAAAGTCAAAAGCATGTATTGTCAAATTAATATGCTATGAATTTGAGATGATTTTTTAAATCAAGTTCCCAAAAGTTGTATTAGATAGGGAAAGAGAGATAAAAGCGTGATCTCTTTGAACCAAGTAAAATATATCCATGACCACCTTTTTCCCTTCCATTTTCTAGAATCTGTGGTAACTAAGGTAAAATTTTGAAAGAAACATGATTTTTTTTTTTCCAATAAGCACTTCTTTCTTGGGATTAGTTGAATACTTAGTATGAAAACTCCATTTTAAAACAGTCAAAAAAAAAAAATCACAAGTATGTCATATGAGTGTGTTAAAGTAGGCTTTAAAGTGTAGATTTATCATGACTAACAAATCCTTGAAAAGTGTAGACATGGGGAATTGCAGGACCTTCTGTGTGTGTGTGTGTGTGTGTGTGTGTGTGTGTGTGTGTGTGTGTGTGTGTGTGTGTGTGTGTGTGTGTGTGTGTGTCTTTGGTTTGTTTGGTCTGTGTTTCTAAGGTGTTGTGAGAAGCCTGTCTGCTACACCACAGCTGGTCATGATTACAAGCTGGTTTACTCTCAGAAGACTCTCTGTGTCCTGTTTCACGAGCTGGCTGTGACCCTGACAACACTGGGTATGGTCTAAATCAACCACCTTCCTCTATTTTTGAGAAAACACTAAAATGTGGTTTAGCTGGGTCACACGGAGAACATTTCAGTCATCTTCAGTCCTACAGACACAGGCCAACATTGAAGAGTTTGTGGACTCAGTGCATTATGTAGTGGAAACCTTGCTTTCAATGCAAAGCTAATGACACTCTGAGGGTTAACAGTTCTAGACCTGCCCCTAATGTTAATACTGGGATTAAGAGGCATTCATTTAAATCCTCCATGTCAGGTTAAACATTCTCTCAGTGCAAATCACATTTCAACTTGTGCTTCAAATAAAATAATAACCCATAAGACACAGGTGTGACAAACAATTTGGATGCCCCAGAATCTTGGTCATTTAGCTTAATGCTTAACCCAAACTCATTAAGTTCCTAACATCCTGTTATGGTGGTCATGTGGCAGTCATGGGACAGTGGGTGCGTCTTCAAAGCTCCAAAGTTTCATCCCCCCTTCCTCCACCTGGATCATTCACTTGCGTCTTAGTCCCTCTCACCAGAGATGATGGAAAGATACAAGGAAATGAAGAGAGGAGAGAGAAATTGAGGAGATTTGTTTTTAAAGAAATGAGACATCACATGAAGTGACGTGTTTGGGTGATGACGGCATCAGTTGATCACCTCTGGATTATCTGTCAGTCTGCATGTGTGCGCTGTAATAACTATGATAAAACATAAACGGTAACAGAGCTTTGTCAGTGTTTAACCTGAGCTCTGTTTATTCTTTGTGCTGTTAGAAACACAGGGATCACTTTACCTGTAAAATGTATCATTGCTTGATTATTTATTAATTGTTTCACCTTTATCTAAAGGGTATCTGATCACAAGCTCTGAAATTTAACATAACTGGGATAATAATATCTCAGGAACACTGGATATTAGTTTATTATTAGATCACAGGAAAACAGAAATCATGTTAACCTCTACAAACCCCATGGTTCATGAATAAAACTTTAGATAGTCTACAAGAAATGTAACAAGTGTTTTACTCTGACAGACTTTTCTCTATGACTTAAACTATCTTCATAAAGGAAAAGGAGAATCAACAGGAAAATGAATGAAAAGAAATGACTAAATATTTCTATTCTATATTTTACAACACAAATTATTTTTCTTCTGATATATTGATTTAATGATGGTTGTCTTCAGTATTTTGCTCTTCAAACTCACATCAACCACTTTTTTAATCCCACCTATGACCTATTTCAGAACCATCCTCAGTGACTGTCTTCAGCTCATCTTTTCGCTCTTATTAAACTCTGTTGATGTGAAGTTTAATGCATCCAATCAGTGAGTGATATCCCATATGGGGATGTGTCTGTCAGTGAATAGACTACTGTTTCGGGATGTCCTTCAATATGGTGGCTCAGAAAGTACATTCAGTACCACAGAGGAGAGAGGAGACTGCAGTTTATCACTTTGAAACACAAGAAGTCAGTTCCTCAATATAGTGGTTTGACTTGTTAGCAAAAGTAAAGGAGGTAGCTAATTACAAAAAGCCTGTTTTTTGATACCAAGGCTAGTTCAAACCCATATCACCATTTAAACACTTCAATAAATGTCCCTAATTACAGTTATTCTGTTATTTCCTTATTTCTTGAAAAAATAAAAACAAAACAAGTTACAAAAATGTTGCTACAGCATGAACATCACATGTGGCTTTCAGCCTCAAAAAGTTGTGAAAATCTGATGTGATCTTTTTGTCATGATAAAAAGTATCAATAACCCACTTAATTGATTTAGCAGGTTAAAGAACTTTTAATCTAAATATGTTGTTTTGTTCAATTTTAAGAAATATAATAACAAAAATTAGCTCAAATTGTTTGTTGTTTGTAAAATATCAAACTACTATATTTTTCATATCTGTGAATAAAACAAACCAATTTTTAGTATTCTAGGCTGGTCCCATTATACTTAAATTGTTAATTCCTACCATTTGTCACTCTTCTTTCTAAAAACTTAATTTATATGCAAAAAACAAGTACAACTGTTATGATTCTGTTTTGGCTTTGTTTTTGTTGTAGGGTTTCGTTCTGTTTTTCCTCCTCCCCCTCCCCTTTCTGTTCTTTCTCCTGCAGGTAGGTGAGTGGCAGGGGGTGTGGCTGGTTTCTCTTCTCGGCAGCAGAGGCACACCTGGGTCCACTCAGCTAATCTACTCACCTATAAAAGCCTGGTCTTCACGTCACTGCTCTGCCAGATAATTCCGTTCACCTTGGTAGTCTTCCAGTGTTCTTTTGTGTGGTCTTTCTAGTTGCTAGTTGCTAAAGTTTTTGGTGTTTTTTCTGCAGTGTGATTCTTACCTGTGTTTTTGTGTGCAGATGTCCCGGTGTGCCTCGCGGCGTTTTTTTGGTTTCACCTGTACCTGTGCTCCTGTTTGTCTTCGGAGGATTCTCGTCGGCCAGCCAGCTCCCTGCCTTCACTGCCTGACTTTTTGAGTTATTAAAGACTTCTGGTTTTTTGACCTTACTTACCTGTGTCAGTCTCTGCTTTGGGGTCAGTTTGAACTAAGACCTAACAGAATTATCTGGCCAAGATGGACCCCGCAGAGACTGATAGACTCAGGCAAGCTTTGTCTTCACAAGGAGCTTTGGTTGGACAGCATGAAAAGGCCCTTTGTGAAATAATGAGCACCCTACAAACCCTTACCACCGGTATGGCACAACTCGGCAGCCATCTTGACCAGGTCTCCACTCATCTTTCCACACTTACTGCTCCAGGTCCGGCTTCTGCTTCCACTGCTGCTACAGCTACGGCTCCAGCACCTGCTCTGGCTTCAACCCACATCCAGCCCAGCGCTCCCCGTGAACCCTTTATCCCCACACCTGTCAGGTATTCAGGAGTGCTAGGGTCATGCAGTCAGTTCCTTCACCAGTGTTCTCTTGTGTTTGATCAGCAACCTTTAACATACACATCTGATAAGTCGAAGGTAGCTTTCATTATGAGCTTGTTAACTGAGAAGGCCTCAGCCTGGGCTGTAGCTATGGCTAATAGTAACTCACCCATCTGTGACTCTCTTCAGTTATTCTCAACTGAAATGCTCAGAGTGTTTGATCATCCCCTACAGGGTAAGGAAGCCAGTAACCGGCTTCTTTCCTTACGTCAGGGTTCTGATTCAGTATCCAATTACTCCATTGATTTTCGTATCCTTGCAGCAGAGAGTGGTTGGGATGAGAAAGCTTTACAAGGAGTTTTCTTTCGTGGGCTAAGTGAGGAGTTAAAGGATGAGTTAGCTGTTCGAGATGAAACAACTTCCTTAGAGGAGTTAATTTCCTTGGCTATTCGCTTAGACAACCGCCTCCGTGAGAGGCGTAGGGAGAGAGCAGGCAGGCAAAGATTCCCTTTTTCCCTCTCCAACTCCAAGCCTCCTCACCAGTCTACACCTTCAGCTCATCAGTCTACTCGTTTGGAGCCACCATCCACCAGTGTCTCTCCGCCTACAGCATCATCTCCTCCCATCTCTGAGGAACCCATGCAGCTGGGGAGAATGAGGCTCACTCCTGAGGAACGGCAACGTCGCCTCCGCCAGAGATTATGTATTTACTGTGGTCAGGCTGGCCACATCCTGGTCCATTGTCCTGTTTTGCCAAAAGAGCAGGCTCATCAGTAACAGAGGGGGCGCTGGTGAGCCATACTGCAGACGGTTCATCCCCCTCAAGACGCTTGCAGCTTAAAGGTACTGTTTCCTGGTCTCAAGTCTCTCATCCCCTCCAAGTCTTGGTAGATTCAGGTGCTGATGACAATTTCATTGACTCTGGTTTTGTATCTCGGTTTAACCTTCCCTCAGAGCCCCTTCCTGAGCCTAAGGATGTGTTTGCTTTAGACGGAAAGCTCCTTGCTTGTGTCACTCACCGCACTGGCCCTATTTCACTGGTTGTTTCGGGTAACCATCACGAGACAATTTCACTGTACATAATTTCTTCACCCTCCTCACAACTCGTGTTAGGTCTTCCCTGGCTCAAGCTTCACAATCCACACATTGATTGGTCAACCTTATCCATCACCAACTGGAGCCTGTTTTGTCACTCACACTGTTTGCACTCTGCTATACCTACCTCTGCCACTACCACGTCTGATTCACCTAGACCTGTTGACCTCTCTTCTGTTCCCTCTGTGTACCATGACCTTGGAGAAGTTTTCAACAAGGACCGTGCCTTATCGCTGCCCCCCCATAGACCTTATGACTGTGGCATTGACTTGCTCCCTGGTGCACCTTTACCTTCCAGCAAGCTTTATAATCTCTCAAGGCCTGAAAGGGAGGCCATGGAGACTTATATTACTGACTCTTTGGCTGCTGGACTCATCCGTCCCTCTACTTCCCCAGTAGGGGCAGGATTTTTTTTTGTTGAGAAGAAGGACAAGACTCTGCGCCCCTGTATCGACTACAGGGGCTTAAATGACATTACAGTGAAAAACAAGTATCCTCTTCCACTCATTGACTCTGCTTTTGCTCCCCTCAGCCAAGCCACCATCTTCTCTAAGTTGGATCTCCGCAATGCCTACCACTTGGTGAGGATAAGGGAGGGGGATGAGTGGAAGACGGCCTTTAACACGCCTTTGGGACATTTTGAGTATCTTGTCATGCCTTTTGGTCTTACTAATGCTCCTGCTGTTTTTCAGGCACTCATTAACGACGTCCTGCGTGACATGCTCAACAGATTTGTGTTCGTATATTTGGATGATATTCTGATTTTTTCTCGCACTCTCCAGGAGCATGTTCAGCATGTGAAATTGGTGCTGCAAAGACTATTAGAGAACAGACTTTATGTTAAAGCAGAGAAATGTGAGTTTCATGCTTCCTCTGTTAGTTTTCTTGGTTTCATTGTGGAGAAGGGCCAAATAAAGACCGACCCTGCCAAGGTCATGGCAGTGGCCGAATGGCCCGCTCCTACAACTAGGAAACAACTCCAGAGGTTTCTTGGTTTTGCAAATTTTTATCGAAGGTTTATCCGAGACTATAGCAGAGTTGCTGCACCTCTTACCAAGTTAACTTCTGTCAAGGTTCCGTTTGTGTGGTCTGCTGAGGCAGAGGCTGCTTTTGTTCTGTTGAAGGGTTTGTTTTCCTCTGCTCCTGTGTTGTCCCACCCTGATCCTACAGCTCAGTTTGTGGTGGAGGTTGATGCCTCAGACTCTGGCGTTGGTGCTGTTCTTTCTCAACGTTCCACCTCTGATCAGAAGCTGCACCCCTGTGCTTTCTTCTCCCGACGGCTCACCCCAGCAGAGAAGAATTACGATGTTGGGAACAGAGAACTGCTGGCTATCGTTTTGGCCTTTCAAGAATGGAGGCACTGGCTGGAAGGATCTACGCACCCATTTGTGGTATGGACAGATCACAAGAATTTGTCTTATCTTCGTTCTGCCCGCAGGCTAAACTCACGCCAGGCCCGTTGGGCTCTGTTTCTGGGACGTTTTAACTACACTCTGACGTACCGTCCTGGCTCTAGGAACGTTAAGCCTGATGCCCTGTCACGGCAGTTTGCTCCACCTGTTGAGGATGTTTCTGTTTCTGAGACTATTCTGCCATCTTCATGTGTGGTGGGAGCAGCTACTTGGGAGATTGAGAGGGTGGTCCAGGAGGCCCAAGTGGATCATCAGCCTCCTGAGGGTTGTCCGCCAAATCGTCTGTTTGTGCCTCCATCTGCTAGATCCTCGGTACTACAGTGGGGACATGCTTCCCGGATTGCTTGTCATCCTGGTTTTCATCGGACCCTGAGCCTTCTTCAGCAACGCTTCTGGTGGCCATCTATGTCTGCTGACACCAAGGAATACGTCTCTGCCTGCTCCGTCTGCGCCCGTGGTAAGGCCTCTCACCAAGCCCCAGCTGGTCTCCTTCGCCCTCTTCCCATTCCTCACAGGCCTTGGTCTCACATTGCTGTGGACTTCGTCACAGGCCTGCCTCCATCAGAAGGTAACACTACCATTCTGACTGTTGTTGACCGTTTTTCCAAGATGGTGCATTACATTCCCTTACCCAAACTGCCTTCTGCCCTGGAGACTGCCTCTTTGCTAACCCAGCATGTTTTCAGACTACATGGCATCCCACAGGACATTGTGTCGGACAGAGGTCCACAGTTCTCCTCACGGGTTTGGAGAGCCTTCTGTGAGGCTGTGGGGACATCGGCCAGTCTATCTTCTGGGTACCATCCTCAAACTAACGGTCAGACTGAACGAGTGAATCAGAATCTGGAGTCAGCCCTTCGATGTGTCACTGCTCGTAACCCAGTTTCCTGGTCCACCTACCTTCCCTGGGTTGAATATGCCCACAACTCCCTGGTTTCCTCTGCCACAGGTATGTCTCCATTTATGGCCTCTAACGGTTTTCAGCCTCCACTTTTCCCAGCCCAGGAGGCAGATGTGGCAGTCCCCTCTGTGCAGGGGCATCTTCGACGTGCTCGCCGAGTTTGGCGGGAGGCCAGAGCGGCTCTCACCCGTACTGCTGCTCGGAACCAGAGACTGGCAGACCGCCATCGCATTCCAGCCCCAGATTATCAGCCCGGCCAAAAGGTGTGGCTATCTTCCCGTGACCTCCCTCTTCAGACTGAATCCCGGAAACTGGCACCCAGGTATATTGGTCCCTATGAGATTGAACGCATCATCAACCCTAGTGTGGTTCGTCTAAAGCTTCCTCCCTCTTTGAATGTTCACCCATCATTTCATGTGTCGCTCCTGAAGCCAGTTACCACCAGTCCTCTGAGCCCTCCAGCCGAACCCCCTCCACCCCCCCGGATCATTGACAATCACCCAGCCTTCACTGTTCAGAAGTTGTTGGATGTCCGGAGGCGGGGTCGTGGATTCCAGTACTTGGTAGATTGGGAGGGGTATGGGCCGGAGGAGCGTTCATGGATTTCTCGCTCTCTGATTTTGGACCCTGCTCTCTTTAGAGACTTCTATTCACGGTACCCTGACAAACCTGGTAGGCCGCCAGGAGGCGTCCCTTGAGGGGGGGGTACTGTTATGATTCTGTTTTGGCTTTGTTTTTGTTGTAGGGTTTCGTTCTGTTTTTCCTCCTCCCCCTCCCCTTTCTGTTCTTTCTCCTGCAGGTAGGTGAGTGGCAGGGGGTGTGGCTGGTTTCTCTTCTCGGCAGCAGAGGCACACCTGGGTCCACTCAGCTAATCTACTCACCTATAAAAGCCTGGTCTTCACGTCACTGCTCTGCCAGATAATTCCGTTCACCTTGGTAGTCTTCCAGTGTTCTTTTGTGTGGTCTTTCTAGTTGCTAGTTGCTAAAGTTTTTGGTGTTTTTTCTGCAGTGTGATTCTTACCTGTGTTTTTGTGTGCAGATGTCCCGGTGTGCCTCGCGGCGTTTTTTTGGTTTCACCTGTACCTGTGCTCCTGTTTGTCTTCGGAGGATTCTCGTCGGCCAGCCAGCTCCCTGCCTTCACTGCCTGACTTTTTGAGTTATTAAAGACTTCTGGTTTTTTGACCTTACTTACCTGTGTCAGTCTCTGCTTTGGGGTCAGTTTGAACTAAGACCTAACAACAACACTCTTCAGATCGCACTGGAGATCCTCCTGGATATGACAGTGACTTTGAAGGATATCACAATAGCTAAGATGAAGTCCCTGATGACTCTAATTAGTCTTTAAACATCAGATATATGAACAGTGATGACCTCAGTGGGTGTAATAGTGAATCATGTGTTTTCAATGAGGTATCACTACCAAATATTGTCCCAGCAGCAAAATACAATTGCCCAAGAGAAACGAACAAGAAACTGTCCAAGGACAAAAACAAGGGAATTTTGATTCTGTAGAAAAAAAAAAACAAGAAAACTATGATGTCATACCCTGCTAGCACAAATCCTTTAATTAAACAAAACAGATATACTGGGTCCAAAATTAGATTTGGTGCTTCAGCAGACTGGCTCAGTCTCCCTGCTCCTGCCTGATTGGCTGCAAGCTCGTCTCCATGTCTGCCTCTCCCCTCTGTTTGTGTCTATTTGTATGAGTGGTTGTGTACGTGTGCTCCATGTGTCTGGAGTTTCCTGCTGTAAGAGGTTGATCTTAATCAGTGTGACTGTAGGAGCAAAAAAAAAAAAAATCACAGAGGGAGGAGGTGGTAGGAACTGTTTTTACCTGAACTGTTTACTCACCTTAATTTGTTCTTAAATGAGGAACGTGTAATTTTTTTATGCTGGACACAGGCTGATCAGAGACACAGGCTCTGCGTTATGTGGATTTACGTTGCATAACTCATGAGGCCTCTGTTGATTAATAAGGCTAAACAGGCGTAGCCGTGGGGCCCAGCATATTTTGGGCCTCCCAGCTTCCTCAGAGTCAGCTGTGTGTGTGTGTGTGTGTGTGTGTGTGTGTGTGTGTGTGTGTGTGTGTGTGTGTGTGTGTGTGTGTGTGTCTCTTGATGTGTTCCAAACTCCTTCACTCAGAGAGGATGGATGTGACCAGATTGTCCCTGGTGTCACTTTGTCGGTGAGAATTAATGGATGAGATTTTAGGGTTTGATCATTCCAGATTGAAGCATTTCAATCTGCTGTGTGTCACCTTCGGTTACATCTTTGTGTTAATTCAGTGTTTTATAATCCACTTATCAGCAACATATACATCTTCAGTTAAACTCAGTTAAAAAAAAAAAATGACTTCAGGTTTCCTACGATTCCTTCAATTGAGATCACAGTGCCCATACACTCAGACATTCTCTGCCCGTACGTCCATTGAAATACATTGCAGAAAGTCACTTTTTGTTCAGTTTAATAAGGTTTTCCTGAGATTCTGAGTTAAAAAATGGTCAGTGTTTGCAGGGTTCATGCAGATCTAGCAAAGTATCCTGAGAGGCTGGACGAGGGGAGGTATTTTTTACCCTTTCATAAGCCATACCACAAAAGGTTTAAGTGTCTTCTTTGGATAAAGTTGTGTGGTAGATTCCAACACAAACTCAACGTGAATAAAATAAACAAGGATGTCTCCGTCTGTTCTGAGGCAAGCTGACACTGTATTTGTTGCAACTAGACATGCACCGTTCTATCGGTGCCGATTTCCTTAATGTTGGGGGATTGGTGACCAGTAATGGGTGACCGGCCCATCCTTACATATGAAACTGATCTCATATATTTCTGGGAAGGTCTGACAGCCAGCCATTGTTGCTTTTTGCTCTCAGACCTGAATCATAGGACACTGTATTGGCTATTTAGGTTAAAACATAAAGATTCTAATGTTTCACAGGTATTGTTCAATGGTTTTCAATAAAATAAGTTCTAGTTTTCTTTGGTGATTGTACATCACTGTTAGCTGTTGTCCAAAGGGCTCTAGTTAAACCAACATTAGCCTCTGGGGCTTAGCTTCATTAGCTTATCTGTAACAGCTGAGATAACAAAGGTTAGCAAACATTATGCTTGATGATTCAGTGTAAATAACACTGCACAAACTGAGAGACACTCTCAATAAAGATAGTAAAAAGGCTGTTATTTTTTTCATGATCAATGCTGATCTTCTTGTTGTCTGAAATGGTGATGGCAATAAGATTGAATTTATCATGTTTGCACTGGGACCTTTAAATTTTTGTCTTTTCATTGACCCTCTCAACAATAAAATGATAAATGTATCCTTCCAATCTAGTTAAGTCCCTTTTACAAGGTACAAGGTGGTTTTATTGTCAATTTTACAATATGTGTGACACAGAGAGACTGAAATTGTAAACCTCAAGGGCCCAGGGTGCAGTCAACATTAGTATAAAAACAATAAACATTCGGTATTATGAGTATAAAAATATCAAGAGGAAAGTAAACTTTTGGTGACTTCTAAGCCCCTTTTTAACAACAATGTTTCATCCAAAAATGCTAAAACGCAGTGAAAATAATCTACGTTTTCACGGAAACCCTGAGGGACTGAAAACGCTGTAATCAGTATGCCAGGCCTGTAGGTGGCACTATAACTGTCTGGTCCAGAAATGGCTCTTGGTAGATCTCCACAGAAGTAGAGTTCCGTGTTAACAATACTTTTGCAGTTCACCCTAAAATTGTTGTTGTGTAAACGGCCCCCTAGATGTTATGTGATCTCTCTGTAACCAAAACTCATCAGTAGAATATGAAAATGTCTCTTACTGTGTTATCTGCCATAGCGCCTGTTACTGAATGTTTAGTGTTGGTTCGTGTGGGTGAAGAGGATGTGGCTTAGCCATAGGTCAATTAGATCTCTTTGTGTTGTATAACACATTAACATGTTAAAAAGTGACCACTGAGCAGCATCCACTAATAATACATTCCTTTATATCTTTAGGACCCACTTTGATGCTCAGCCTGCTGGAGTTTTATCAGGCATTCACACTATTTAAAAAAAAAGATTAAAAGTGCAGGATGAAAAGCTGATATTAGGCATGTTTAATGAATGGAATGTAATAATAAGGAATGTGTTGAGTAGAGCATCAGGAGTGAACTGGATGATTGAAGCATTTTGAAATAAACCTCAGAAGTACAATCACAGTGACAGCCAAGCTCTTTGGGTAACTGAAGTAAATGCAAGGTGTGAGTCACTGAGTAAACTGTGACAGAAAGTTTAAATTATGGTGTCATACTGACATTAACACTCTCAAACATGTCAGTAAGTCCATCTGTTGTCAGAAGTGAACAGCAAGAAAGAGCAAATATTTTGGGAAACAAAGAAGCTGTTTTCTGATGCAGTCGCACAGACACAATGAGAGGTTTGAGACAAAGCACTAATGTCTGTTTCTTACAAAAGCATCACTTGTTTGGACACAAAGATTTCAACTTTTCGCACTAAATTCAGAGGGGAACAGAAAATTTAATTTAGTGGTGCAGTCAAGGCCACTGGAACCAAGACTTGACCCATGCAAGTCCCACTGCACCACACACTTTAAATAACAGGTCAGCCCTACAAAAGACTGCCATGTAGGAGACACGTCACAATGGAATAGAAGTGAAGGTATATAGGATTACTGCACACAAAATGGTAAATTATTGACACAATTTTGGTTGCACTAATAGGTTGGACCAAGAAAAACATCTAAAGTACAGTTTATTGCCAAAAATGATCACAAATCAGGGTGAGAAGTGCAATCGATTGTCTTAAGGAGAAGGTTGATACTGGCTAGCCAAGCTCCACCAGGATTTTCAAGACAATAATCTGGACAATCTGTTTGAAGCATTTCTTGTCCCAGGCATTTGTGCTGACATTCAGTATGTTGACATGCCCACAGCAGTCCGACTAAGTGGGGGGGGGGGGGGGGGGGGGGGGGGGGGGGGTTGTCTTGTGCAGAAAAGAGAATCAGACTTTTGGCTGAGAACTTCTCACTCCACTTCATTAGGTGGTGTCCTCTCCTGATATGTGAAGCTGTGTGCTTATCGAACGAATGCTGGTTTACTCTAAGAGGAAGCAACATTTTAAGGACGATGGCTGGGATGGATGCAGCTGTAGCTCTTTACATTTTTATGTATGTATCTGCCATGGTATTTGTTTGATGTGATGGAGCCATAGACTGTATGAGCGCATGTAAACATACTGACTGTCACTGTTCTCATGTAGCTAACGATTCACAAGACTGGCTTGTTGACTTTGACATCTCATGTTGTTTGCTATCTTCAATATCTGCTTTTGAGCAAAGAAAAAGATAAATTTGTTTTGCAGCCGCTCAGGGTCTCTTTTTTTTTTTTAGATTTGTACTTATTGTAGAACCATGAGAGACAACACATAAGGACAGCTTGGGATGGTTTTTAACATCACATTCCTCTGACCACACTCTGGACAATTACATAAGACTGCTAAAGCACACACTTAATCTTTGTGATGAGGCTTTCATTGTGGTGAATCCACAGACACAAGATCTCACAGAAACTTCAGTAAACAAACACAGGAAATGATTAACATTGTAAGTTGGCTTTCCTGAAGTGTTCTTTTTTGTAGCTTTAACAAAGAGGGGATAAATAGTATGGTTGATATAAAGGCTCATGGCACAGCTGTGGATACTTCTGATGCCGTGTTTGTGAGCTGTAAAAAAAAACATCTGGTAGGGAAGTGTCTTTGTCTGCTACTTCGCTGGAGGCAGTCTGACGTGGAAGCATAAATATTCAATGGTATTTACGATCCCTGGACAGGAGACTCTGATTCAGTGGTACAACAGTCAAATTTGTGGATTATTTGGACAAATAGTTGGTCACGACACTCAAACCATGCTGAACCTCCCCATTGATTTTGGGCCTAAAATTGAGCACGTGTCCTGCTATACTTTAGTTTTAGGTCAGGCAGTTTAAGGGGACGCTCCTGTTTGCCTTGTAGACAGTTTGTTTCACTTTTACATTCTCAGGTTTCAAAGATGCAAAATCTATGATAACTAAGTAAATCGAACAAATCTGATGAAGATATTTCAGTAATTGCCTTTATAATATATTTTTAAAATTGTAAAGATACTTTATGGACATCCTGTATGATAAAATGTGTTGAAATTAAAATTTCTGCAACAGTTTGTTCAAAGAATCCTCTCTTTTGTCCATCGGGGCTGAAATGCCAAGGGAAAAATGTGGAGAGACAGAAGCCAGTGTCCTTCTCCTTATCTGTCCACCATTACATTTCTCCTGGTCTGTTTTTCCTCTATCTTGTTTCCGTTTGGCCTCCCAGCTATGAACTCGCAAAAAGATTTCAGAAAGCAATGCCCCGACATGACTGTCCCTCTTTGTATTTTTCTTCATCTCTTGAAATATTTGTCACTTTCTGTTCTTTTTTTCTTTTCACTACAACTGTCTCATTCTTCCCTTAATTCACAGCTCATTATGAAACCACTGAGGGGGACAATAGAGACTCTGTAGCCCACTCCCACTGATCTATAGTAAACAACTTTGCAGGAGCTCCCATAGGCAGAGCTTCCTCCCTGTAAAGTTCATATACTGTCTCACTGCTCTCTTTTGTAACGTTCCTCCAGCAACAACATGTAACGTTTCAGGAATTTCAAACACACTCTGTATATTGTGCTAGCAATGAAAAGCAGTTTTATCATTGATCTTGTTTTGTTCACAAAACAAGCTCTGAAAAATGTGTCTCCTCCTTCCTGCTCTGCCCACTTTCACCACCTTTGATCTTTAACTTCCCCTCTGACCCTCCCCTGTGAATACCTTTTTAACAACAATAAAACTTTTCAGCTTGGCTGCCACTCTCCTTTGCAGCTCTTCCTGCCCGGACTGTCTCTTTCTATCTAAACCATTTCCTCTGTTACCGGCTCTGGCCTCACACATTATCAGCCTGATGACCACATCTTGCAAGTATTCCAAACATTTTCCATAGTACACGTGCTGTAGGAGCAATGCTATAGTTTTTAGTGGTATATTAGTCCAGTGACCATCACTTTTATCACCAGATGGAAGCCCCTCCTAAGTAAAAGGCACATGGAAGCCTGCCTGGAGTTTGCCAAAAGGCACCTGAAGGACTCACACCATGAGAAAGAAACTTCTCTGGTCTGCGGAGACAAAGATTGGACTTCTTTTGTGTGAATGCAGGCGTCATGTTTGGAGAAAACCAGGCTGGCTACAGTCCAAGACAGTCTTCCTAGAGATGATACAGGAACATCACATTAATAAAGCTGTTCAGAGGAACTGCAACTCATTCCTCTGCAGACAGGGTTAAGTCTGCAGGGTTAATATAGTAGCGTACCTTTTCTAGGTTTGAGTGGTTGCATGTTGACACAGCTCTCTCTTCTTTGTCTTTTTTACTATTTTTTTTTCTTCTTCTCTTTTTTGTCATCTTTGTATTTGGAATCTGTAACTAATTTTTGTCTCATTTGTTGGCCATGGACATCAAACTGGCTATGTCTGCAGTGGTATTTTTTTTGTACAATTTTTGTCCCTGTGTTTGTCCGAAGATCCTACATGTATCTATTAGGTGTGAGAAAAAAATCAAGTATCGATATATCGGGATATTTTGTTGGACAATATCAAAATCAGGATTCTTTGTCAAAAAATCTTTTTTTTTTCAAATTTAAATTCTTTATTTCAGTTGTTTATAAACTGGATTGGAAAGAAGTTACCACTTTTCTCTAGCAGAGGGTGAAATGTTTCTCTCTGGCTCATGTGCATTTTATGGGAAAATTTGGCTCCTGATATAGTCTGTAGACATTTTCATCATCTTTTAACTTTTTCACATGGTCTGGTGTTAGAAAAGCAAACTAAAAATCCCCCAAAATCGTAAATATCAAAAAATCACAATTTAAATCAAATTGGCTCTCCAAAATTTTTAATAGAATAGAATCGCGAGAATAGCATTTCATCCCAGCCCTAATAACTATGGTCTCACTGTTTACAAGATCAGCTGTTAGCAGCCTGTAGCATGTTGATGCTAACCTGCGGCCTGATGTTTCCCAGTTAGCTGAGGGGAAGGAGGCGAGGATGATGTGCTTGTACTGCGGTGAGGGCCAAGAGGAGACACCATCAACCTGTCCTTCCATCCATCATTAATGGGTTTGTAGGATCTATCTCCAGTAAGATGGACAAGCTAGCAGTGCTAAACGTGTTGAGGATTTCCCAGATGCAAACTCAGATGAATGATTCATAGGACGACAGAATCAACTTGGCAGCCTTTGCGGGTTTATTAGATAATACAGCTCACAACACAGCACACACCCTGACAGACGGAAGGACTGACCCCCCCCTAAGCCCTATCCCCTACGGGAATAACTTAGCAAAACTATAAGTGGTCATACTACAAGATTTCCTGTACACTCCTATCAGGCTGGGGCATGTTGGCAAAGGTTTCACCTATTCTTCTCTTACTGCTGGGAAACTCAACTCTTAACCTTTCTCAGACACCATTTTCTTAATCAAGTTGGGCTGCGTCTCTAGCTCCAGAACTCACCTCAGCTGAACTCTCATGAATATCATATGAAACTGATACCTATATGTATGGCATTTAAATTCGCCCTGACAACCGACATCAGCATCAGAGAGAATACCAGCAGAGTAGCATCATGCATGGAGCCATGGCTACAGGAGCTCACACCGGAAACAAACGCCACATTGGAGGGATTTCACCTGCTGTTGGCAGACAGGACAAAGGACAGCTAGACTTAACCAACCAGAGAAGTCCAGTTCAGTCCTGGATAGCTCTCTGGACCCTGTGGACTCTGTGGTGGTGGTAGCTGACAGGGGAGTGATGGCCAAGCTGCTGTTTGCTACTTTATTATTACATATTATATATTTTCTATTTGATATATTCTTGTTGTAATGTGTTTCACTAAACAATTTTGTATTTTCTGCTGTAACAATGCAAGAGTTCCCCGTTGTGGTACAAGTAAAGGTGTGTCATCTCTCATCTTGTAATGTGCTCCTTTGTACCATAAGTCATCAGTGTAGGAGGTCAGGGTTATCAGTGTGCTGTATGCTATTATGTGACGTACAAACAGTAATTATGTTGCTGTCTCACTGTGGAAACTCAAACACTCACCTACATATTACTCATGCTGTAATATGGTGGATACATATTCATCCAAGATTTTTTCCCTTTTATTTTACTACTATTTTAACCGTCACACCTACAGAACTCATCCAACCTTAAATATTTTATGTTTTCAGAGGCCTTCTTGTCCATGGATCAAAGCTAACCAATGAAAATGTTGACTCTATTCACTAATGACTAAATACTGGCAGAGTGACTGATAGTATTATGAACTTTACACGCACTTTTCCTCATGCCGTAAACGATAGCAACCAAACAAAAACAAACAAAAAAAGGGTGGCAAGCCTGAAAAACATGAAGGGTGGCAAGCCTGAAAAACATGAAACAAATAAAATGCATGATGATCTTATGTTAAAATGACTCAGGGCTCTAATTTCGTGGCGCAGCGCAGGGGGCGCAAGCCTGGCACAGCCTGCGCAGTGCTAATTTCGTGCGGCGCACCGCCGTGCGCTGCCAATTTGACAATTTGGTAGACCGTCTGTGCAGAGATGGGTGTGACAGCGCGCCAGGGGGAGTTGACGGCGCACCAGGGGGAGGTGTCAGCAGATTCATGCTGGCGCAGTGACAATTTCGTGCCAAAAAAGTGCACTGAAAGCTCGCCAGCTCCAACCTGGTCTATCCTCGGCACAAGGCGGAGCGCACCCCACGCAGCTGTAATTTGGTGACAGGCGCACATTTGCGCACATGTCATCAAAGCCTAAGAGGCAGGTTTCCAGAGTGTCAGGCACATTTTAATGCAGTAAACAATCACAGCAATCGCTATTTAATAGAACCGTCTGAACCAGCATATACATTTGTATCTCTATTAACTGTCCTGTTGCATTTGATGTCAGATTAAAGCCGTTTGTCATAATGGAAAGTTAACCTGACGGCAGCTGGAAGTTTGATGCACATCTTACAATTAAACAATAAACAGCCTTAACATCTGATACTGAGTAAATATCTGGTTCTCTCATTTCATTTAATTCAAAGAAAAGAGGGAGAGAAAAGACGAAGAAAAAACAGACAAAATAAATGTTTGTCACTCAGGATTTACCCGTGATTTCCCATATTTCTCTGTTTTAGTCTTTATTTTTAACGTGATCTAAAAAAGATGGAGTACATTACTGTATGGGGGATGAGGCGGAGACACTGGGAGAGTATACAGTGTATCACCAAAGGCTCTGCTTGGCGATGACAAACCAGGAGTGCAGGTGGATCAAAAGTATTCAGAATGGATAAGTCAGCTGTGTAACTGTCTCTTAATTTTTTACTCAGAATAAAGACAAAGGAACAGATTAAATCCTTCCCGGGAGCTGGCCCACATGGTGACGCTCGTCGTGTCCTCCGATGTGCCCCGCTGTCCATTGACCTGCTGCAGGCACAGCGGCTCTGACTGTCTCCGCTACCAGCACTCTCTCCGCGGTGCTGTGGATCAGTCAGACCAATCAGACGCTGCGCCCCGGCCGCAGGGCATTTAAAGGCGAGGAGAGGCGCTCGTTTGATTGGTGAAAACAGCGCTCGGCTATGTTAAACCCACTCACGGCTTTTCTCCTCCCTCTCTGCCATTTGCGCGGAGGGACGCGTGGACGCGCAGCTCTGCGCTCATCTGCGCCTGGACTGCGGCTCTCTTGGCACTGCAGGAAACTTGCAAAGTGCGCCGGTCACGCCCTGTGCGCACGGCGAAGGCTGGCACAGGGCAGGTGCGCCTGCGCCTGGTCTACGAAATTAGAGCCCTCAGTGAGCAGTCATCCTCAGCTGTGCTGAATTAAAAACTCAGTGAAACCAGTCTGATTAGTGAAAACTGTGATAAGAAATATAACAGCAAACTATTAATAATGTGCTCAAAGCTTTTGTACCAACCACCAAATTCTGATTGACTTGTAGGCGTTGGTTCATTAAATGCTTAAACATGAGTCAGCAAAGTAAGCTCCTTTCAAACCTGATACCAATGAACTTCCAAATCCTATGCTTGATTCCTCTGGGAACAAGTTAAATATTTATGCAGCGTATCAGTGGTTTGCCCTTTGTACAAACACAATTCATGTCAGTGCAAACAGAATGGGAGTTAAGGTTGAGCTACTGCAGAAGAAACCAAAAACACTGGGGGAGTCATGGCATCAGCGCCACGAGTAAATACAGCAGCAAGTGAGGTCATTCTGGGACTTTCTACAAAGCTCAATTCAAACTAGCTCAAGTTAAGTGTGCACAAAAGTGATTATGATAAACTGCTTTGGGAAAAGACTCCCTCACACTTTCAGCACTCATTCCACAAGCCATTAAAGATTCAGTCTTTGTCTCCGTCATGGATTAAACATTAGTTTTTTTTTTTTTTTTTTTTCTTACCAGCATTAAGAGCAGCTGTAGACAGCTCAGTCATCTCCTAACTTGAGAGACCACACCTGCATACAGTAGGAAGTTCATGGACCAGTAAATTCTGAGATTCCTCTGGGTTAATGTGTGAGTGAAGTTCAAATACAAAATTGTGAATGTGGATCAGGAAGCTGCAGCATTTTTTAGCTCAAGTATTTTGTTAAAATTCAGTCCAGTCAAATAATGATGAGTAATTTTAAAAGGTGTCTCATAATTTCCAGAAACAATACGGTCCAGAACAAGATTTTTTTTTCTCCATTAATACATTCTGTTACTGAATGAGAAAGAAAATTTACCCAACAGCTCCAGTGATGAGTTTTTAGCTGATAATGGAATAAACTGAGTTTAATGTCTCTGTCTCTGTAGACAAACAAAAGGCTGATCTCAACTGCTAAATTTTGTCTTGAAACATTCAAGAATAAAATCAACATGAAGATAAGGTGTGTGGCTTGTCTGTGCTTTCTGTGGTCCCCAAAGGGACTTTGGGTCAAGTAGCTGGGATGTTTTTTTAAATCTGACATGTATTTTTGAATTTTTTTTTGATAATTTAGACGTAGCAGACAATGATTTCTTCACCATTAGAACAACAACCACGTGGAAACAATTCACCCTGAAATCCAACATAAACTTCATGACAGGTTGTTTAAATTCTCATGAAGCAGTCTAAAGCCCCGTTTCCACAAAGTAGTCTGGTTTAGATCAGTACGGTTTGGTACGGGTTGGCTCGGTTAAGCCTGGTCCTGTTTGCGTTTCCACAGCCAACCGTGCCCCCTCATGGTTGGCAGGGTGTAAGCTGGATGCAGACGGCCACATCAGTAACATAATACTGTGACGCCATAGCAGCGTGACACAGTGTACCCTGCTAATAGAAGAAGAAAAACACGACACAGTAAACAAAGAGCAATGATGGAAGACATGCAGCATTTCGTCCTCTTGTGATTGGCATGTAGCTCTTTGATACAAAGCGCAATCAAGCTTTGTTTCAGAGAAGACTGTGTGCCGCCAGGAGAAATACAGCAGCTGTCGCACGGTACGTGACGAGTCTTTTGACCAATCAATGGACTGCAGTGCTGTAGCTCCACCTTCCGGATCGGTTTAGTCTGGCACCCCTACGGAAGGGTCCCAAAAAGTGGAACGGCTCATCTCGGTTATTTGGGGGTCTGTCACGGGATTAGTCAGTGGAAACGCTGTAAAATGCGTATTGTGCCGAAACGAACCGAGGGAAACGAACTGAACTGAACCGCTTGGTGGAAAAGGGGGGCTTTAGTTTATAATTTGCACACACTTTATTTATCCTAAGCTGGAATCCCAACTGTTGACCTGAGATGTGTTTATACTCAAAGAGACAGATGAAGTAACACAGCTGAAATGGACATTCTTATATGGCTGATCAACACAGTACAAACAGAACAGACAATCATATAAATCAAAGTGTTATGTATTCTGCTAATGAAGAAGAAACTACATTTATGAAAAAAGACAAACTATAAAAAAAGAATCTCAACCAGGACAACAAGCCTTTAAGCTAATTAGCATTAAGGACCAAGATATATCTTCTCCATTATTCTGTTGACATCTCCTGGCCTGTTAGCTACCCTTTCCTCTGCAATCATTTCATTGCTCATTTACTGTACAAGTACAGGGATCTGACCTGAATAACAGGGTCAGCGTAGAAGAGCTCACATTAGAGGCCACATTTACAATGTGATTTTTGCCTCTGCCTGTTTTTAAGAGGTAGTGTGGCTGCTGTGGAGCACTGTTATCAACCCCCTAAATGAAAACATGTTCCTATTATCCTAAATTATTCAGTATCAAAATTTAAAACAGTTAAAGCCTGGTGTTCAAAGAGGCTGTGAGGACTGTCCATTTGAAGTGGATTGCAGCAACACCTTTGGCTAGAATTGTGTGCACTGTTGTGATGACATGACTATTAACAAGGTGTGTGTTTGTTTGGAAAAATGGCTTTAGATCAGATCTTCTTTTAAACTCTACTTTTTTTGTTCAAGACAACTTACCACATACAATACAAGGAGGTAATGTAATTATCAACAGTCATTCTTCTGTTAAGCTTTTTTTCTGCTCCAGTGTCCATCATTACTACAGAATTAATCGTAGAAATTGTTTTCAGCAGAGAGAAACTCAGATCTCTCTTTGGACTATGTCAGCCAGTTTGGTGTTGGCATTGTCCCTTCAAGGAGCAGTAACTCAATCCGGTCCAGTCTGACCCAACTGGCGATAGCATTAAGGAAATACTTATTTTAGCGCTACTCTCACTCAAATTGTGGATTACAATCAGGCATATGTCTGGAAGAGAGACTTTTTCAAGATCCCTTGAAAAGTCCACACAGCCCTGTTAAGTTCTGTTATTAGAGAAGAATAATGCAGCTTAAAATGGCTTCTGGCACGACTACCAGACCTGTCCTAAGATGTATAACTTGAAGTGTTACCTTAAAAATGTCACTGGTTAAAAAAGGCAGTTATACAGTATATCGATCAAGTGACTGGCCTACTCACCTCTGCCACTGAATAACAGTAAAACATGAACTTCTAATGAACATCTGCACATATCTAATGATACTAAGTTAGAAGAAGTACTGATGCATCAAAATTTACCATGAGCACTGCATGTTGATACTCTGAACAACAGCATGACCACAAGTGTGATATTCACTGTCTTGATTCTTCATGCACTCATACAACTTTGTGTTTGTTTGCTGTTTTCCAAACATGTCATGTTATGTTATGTTCACTTATTTGTTCCATTCATGCAGCCATACCTGAGTAACCTCTGTGATTCTGAGGTTAACTCTTTAAAAATACTGACAAAAATCTCCTTCTTCAGCCCCACTTCTCAATATTCCAAAGACCTCTCGCAGTGATTTATGTAGCTAGATGTGCTTGTGCTGTTGTTTTCTACACTGATTGCAACTGTCTAGACTCCTTTATTGAAAATCCTGCAGTAAAATCAAACCAAGTGATTGGATCTAGCTTATTGAAGTTGGAAGAAGCATTTTGTTTGAATCTTCACAGAGCAATAATTAAACTGAACCAAACTTACTAAGATGGAGTAGATGAGGGCAGCAACTCCCAGTGGCATACAGCAGCAGAGCAAGGTGAAGATGGAGTAAAACAGGTAGTCACTGGCGGGGTTCTCCAGTGGGGTTGGGATCACATAATGTTTGGGTTGGTTAACAACAGTCTGGTCTTGATACGTCTGCTGTCCATATTCTGGACCTTGGTACTGGAAGGGCGGGGCTCCATAACCCTGCAAGTCACATATAAGATACATGTGTATCTCTAAACAAAACTTAAAAGCAGGTCACACATAAAATACAATTCTATCTGAAAAAAACAACAACTTAAAGGTAAACTAATTAGAAATGTTAGGAGGGGTTGTGAAATATTTCAGGACAGGAAGATTTCCTTGAAAAAACAATGTTACCTCAGGCTCAACAGTCCTGATAAAACATTTTAATCCAATCCTTTCAGATGCTCCAATATACAATATAAAAACAGTAACAGAGTCAGAATACTGACAGTGATATGCATAAAATTATAAGTATAATCATAAAGTTAACAAACTATACTTAAAGGGTTAAAGAAATAAACTATTTAGCAAAATTCAGAGTATTAAAGATATAAACTATAAAAAGTTATTAATGTGGATTTTTTTAGTAAAAGAATTAGATTTAATTTTACAAGGAACATTATTGAAGTTTAAAAGCCAAACGTTAATTTAACGGCACAATGCTTTAGGATCAAGTAAATGTGAATTCCAGTTTAATCTTCTTCTACTGCCTTCTAGTGTGTCACATATAAACAACACCTGATTAATATGTCGTAATTTTTCACCCTTAAATATATCATGCTTTCTTGAAAGTTTCGGGACTTGTCGGAGACCATGCAGACACCATGAAACTTAGAGGGAACACGAAGTCCCCGAAAGTAACGGTTGCGTGAATACCTAAGCAAACCATTTCTCTCTATTCTCTTATGATTTGCACGAAATTAAAACGTTCAAAGATATAAGCAAGAAAATATACACATTTTTTGTTCGTCTGAAAAACATCATGAAAGAAAAGAGACTGGTTATCTGCTACTCAGTGGTAGTGGAAGTTTATGAGCATCATTTTGTAAAAGTCGACGTGATAGGCTGGTTACCTGAGGCTGTGGAGGGTAGCCCTGAGGTGGGTATCCCTGAGGAGGCTGTGGAGGGTATCCCTGGGAAGACTGCGGTGGGTATCCCTGGGGAGGCTGTGGACCCCATGTGGTGGTGGCGTTGTCCTCGTAAGGCGGCGGGGCATCCTGGCCCAAGTTGGACTTCTCTCCAGACCAGTTTGCTGGAGGGGCACTTGCTGATTTGTCACTCTCCATATAGTCAAGGGAATCTCACTGTCAGAAAGAACAAAACCCTTATCCCAACTGGTCAAAGGGTCTTCAAAGTGTCGGTACCTGTTATCTCAGAAATACTGTTGAGGTTGGGCTTCGAAAACCTCTGGCGCAACTGTGATGGTTCGAGAAATTATGAACAGTGTCAAGTTAAGCGTAGGAACATGCCAAGTTCTGGTGGTACCTTTCAAAATAAAAGCACACGTTTTCAATTTGGCCCGTACAAGGTCACTAACGAAGCAAAGAAGCTGTTAAATGATGTAAGACTAGATGACAAACACACTATACGGAAGCCGAGATTAGCCGGGGATTTTGCTTGTTTCATGCACTGATATCTCAGCTTTTTATCTCTTTATCTTGATTGTTTTCTCATGATAACAAATTATTTCTTCTTTGTTTCTAGGACAAAAATTGTTTTCTTGTGATAATGCACACTTGATCATGTTACCTCAGCATAACAAAGACTGTTTTCTTGTTATAACGAATTCATTGATACTGTATTCCAGGGCTTGACATTAACGTTTATGCTCACCAGCCACTGTGGCTAGTGGTATCTCTGAGTTACTAGCCACTCAGTATTTTCACTGGCCACAATTTGTTGTTGGATGATTATGTTTAATATGATTAAAGCCGATGATAAAATGCTAAAGTTTACTTTAAAAAGATTTACAACCTCTTTAAATGTAAATGACCCCTATGCACACTCAAAACAAGACTACATCAATGTTAAAATCCACAGGTCCTTAATCAGGTATTCAGCTCTGATAAAGTTGTGTGTAACATTGTGCTCCTTTCATATGAAAATATGCAGTCTATTAAGACATAGTAATTAAAATAGTATTTTGTTATTGCTCATAATAAAATGGTAAAGGGGATTAATTGAACTGATAAAAACTCAGCAAGAGACACTGTCTGCTTAAATATTTATTAACGATTGTATTCAGAAAATCATTTTTTTTAATGAGAATGACAATGAAGGAGAGGTAAATTAAATTTCCTCAGAGCTTTCATCATCAGAGTCATCTTTTTGCTTGTCTCTCTGCTCCATGTTTGAGATAAAATTCAACCCGCCAAAGTGGCCAGTGGGAGTGGCGGTGTTACCAGCCACTGCCGAAATCCACCCGCATTCGGCCGATTGGCTGGTGTTAATGTCAAGCGCTGATGTATTCCTCGTGATTTCAACCTACAAGAACTGCCACAAACTGCTTCCAGCCACTGGTTGTTGCTGTAGCTTCCAGTAAACTCACACTTTAGGTTAGTCTGTTTAATTGACTGATTGGTTGTTCTACCTGTTAGCACATAACTGGCTGACAAATTCTCCTATCTATCTGGCTGCTTCAGGTTAGCCAAGGTGATGTAAACGTAGGCTAACGCTACTTTTACAGTGTAGTGTGAAAGTGCTTAAAGTGCTTTGATGTGCCATGCTTGTATAATGGTTTGTTGCACAGCATCACAATGGTCAACTCAAAATGTGGCAATTTAATAATCAGATGAACTGTAACAACCCTTTTGAACAAGAGCCAGCCATGGCTTGAGCACGGCACGGTTCGGATGGCCAGTGTGACCGCGCCCTTATTTGTCAGACCACACTCTGCATATAAACGTACGTCCGCACAAGTGCCTGGGACAAGAAATGCTGTGAACAGACCCAAGTCCAGATTATTGCCTTGGAAATCCTGGTGGAGCAATTGGCTAGCCAGTATCACCTTCGTTCTTCAGACAATTGATTGCCTTTTTCACCCTGTTTTGTGATAACTTTTGGCAGTCTATTGTGTTTGAGATGTGAAAAGCGTTCTTGTGCAACATCTTGGCAACATAATTCAACTTTGCCTTCCTGAAATTCAACCAGGGAAGACAAAAATCTATGTGCAAACAAGTGTACTGGAGCCAGGTTCACATCCCGACCAGCTGATGGGTAGAGGTTGACAGCATCTTTCATACTGACACAAATTAAATGCTTGTTATGGACAGAGAGGAAGGACAAAACTGTGTTTATCCCCTCCTGTTTTCAATCAGCCGCTGTCTGTACTTTGAATTCCGATCAACACAATGAATTAATAAAAGGCATCACAGCAGAAGTTTGCACAACTAATAAAAGGTAATGCAATGTGGCTTTGAGACTTACCACAACCCAATTTAATTTTACTGCTGTTGATGTGTAAAACCAATGAAACCACTGCACTTTGCATCGTCTGAGTTCTTCTGCACATTCTGTCAGCCTTTGTTCTACCCAGTGTCTCCATAACAGAAACCTGATATTACTGAGGTTCTTAAGGGACAGATGAGTCAGGCCAGTAAAGCTTTTATTGATCACAAAATGCATTTTCAATTACGTATTCCATCTCAACAGCACATAAAAAAGCATTGCTGGCTCAGTCAGCAGAACTTTTTCTGACATAGATTCTCAAAACATAGACATAAAAGGCTGCTTCCTAAATAAAAAAACAAACAAAAAAAACTACCAATTGTTATGAAAGATACAGCAGTGAAATGATGATATGACACAAGAATAGGACAAGCACACACTCAAAAAGTAATCTGTAGGATTAGTCAAGTGGGACTATGTTTTAATTGCACGATTCATTTAAAAAAATGTTGTTTGGATGATTGATTCCTTTTTGTTGAACAAGGTTTTGAGCAAATTTCAATAAATAATGTTAATTAATTGAGAATGTAGTTCATCAAAGCAATAACTCGAATCATTAGCCACTAATGCACTGATGAGAAACAGGATGGGCTAAAAAAAAAAAAAGGCTGTTAAAGTCTGAAGAAATCCAGGAGAAGATAATGATGTGGGAGAGGAATGAACTGAGTGATGGGAAAGAAGACAGAGGAGGAGCAAAGAGAGATACACAATAGCAGGTTAGAGGACAAAGTGAGGGTGGGGCTGGGAGAGATGTGTGCGTGCAGGAACTAACGATTTACCGCTGCAGACCGGGAGCTCATTTCCCCACAAACAGAGCTAATGTTCCTTCACACTCTGTCTGTACATCTAACTTGAAAGACTGCTGATTATCAGGAAGTTACATTGGTTCTTCAAATCTGAAGCTTTGATTAGAGAACAGTAATGCTTATTCATTGCAATTGCAGGTTGTGATGGCCAGGGCCACACAGGGGTAACTTCAACTCCTCTCTCACTTCACATCTTAGTTATTGAACAACACTTTATCTTTTTCTTTGAAATAAACCACTCAGATACATTCAGTTGCTTTAACATTAGTTTATTTCAGTATTTAATCTGACATATTTTTTAATTTAGTGCTCATGTTTTCATGATGCAAGATTAGACAAATTTCTGTTGCACTGATCATCATTTCATTGTCTTTGAGTTAGCTGGCAGCTGGGGGAGGGCACTTCCTGGAGAGGAGCAAAAGGCGTGGCCAAGGCCAGCAAATACTTAATGCTGAAGCCTGCTAATTTGAAGACTCCAACTTTTCTGATGTCACGGGGGATGTAGGTTTACATAGCTTAGTCTTGTATTAGGTTGCACACAGTGTCATTTTATTTTCCCTTTGTGTTTGAAGTGGTTTGGCCAAACCGCTACATATGTTGTCCTATTGTTTCACTGTGTCAGGTCTGTTTGTTTTGTTCACACCTTAGGTCCAGTTTGAGTTGAAGAACATTAAGTTGACCTTTTTTATAGGCCGAATTGTTATTATTATTTGTATAGTTGATTTTCTTCTTGGGTTGAACAAAAAGGAACCCACTTTTTACAAAAAACAAAAAACAAAACAAAAACAACAACAACAACAAAAACCCCTCTTTTGTTGTCTCCTTTACTGTGGGGTCCCTGACATTGTTACTCAATCCTCAAATGTCAGGAACAGTTCAACCTAAATACACAAAAATACATTCAGCCTGCCAACTGAATCACATGATGTATCAACATAGTGATCTTGAAAAGGCTCCCTTCTAGATGCATGACTGATCCACACTCTAAAATGACTCTGCACCAATATAGGTTAATTTGAAATGCTACTTCCTAGCTTCCTGATCGGGTAAAGTGGGACCAGATTGATTTATAGCATGTCTTAGTCTCAGAAAAAGGAAAGAGGAGTAGAAGAAAGCTAAACGGCAGTGACACATCCAGAGCTAAAGGCTAAAACATGGGCAAAAGATGCCGTGAGGAGGACTGGACTGCATCGCCACCTTCTGACCCAGAGTCTCCGCACACTGTTGTAAATTAGTTTTAGCAAGGCATGTGTTTGTTTTGGAATTAAATGGAGATCAGATTGAAATAAATTTTCTTGTTACCGGATACAATGCACTGTGGTAAGGTATTTATCAATACAGTTACGTAGCGCTAGGGTTTGAAACGTGACATCAAGCAGACGTTGTAGTAGCCGGCTACATGTAGCGCTATTGGCAGCCCAGTGCTCCAACATATCTACAGGATAACGATACAACAAGTGAACACTGTTAGTTTGTACAGGAGCTTTGTAGCTTTCTATATTTAGCCCTGCTTGCAGCCTAGTGCTCAAACACAAGTCGGTAACGTGTAACATTAGTAAATCCTGGTTAGCTATGTCCTGCCAGTCATCTACCAAGCAGAGCTAACGTAACCTCACTCTTCATTTTCTTGATAGACTCTCAAGTTTGAACAGACCACTGCAGAATAACTGCTGACTGTGGGTTGGATTGAACACTATCACAAACAGCTTAACCCATGTGTTATAGTGTGTTACAGCCCAAGCTAAAAGCTAATTAGCCTTTAGCTTGTTAGTGAAGTGTAAATAGTCTTTTAATTTGTATATAGCTCTGCAATATGCAGTATTGTTTATACTTTTATTTATCTATTTTGTTTATTATTTATCATATCTTTTTGCACTAATGGGAGAGCTGTGCACCAGTTTTGTTGTGCTCATACTTTGTACTATGTTTCATGGCAATAAAGACTCTTACCTAACCTAATTTAGTCTGAACACCGTCATATTTTCATGAACAGGGAAATGAACTGCTCAGTTTATTACTCATGAACAGGCATTAGAGGGAAGTTCAGTCCTGAGGCAGTGAACAATCCGAGAAGCACCAAAATGTGCCAAGAGATAAGAAACTCCTCACAGCCCTTGTAAGCTGTTTGAGATAATGTTCAATCCAACCCACATGCAGCAGTTATTCTGCAGTGGTTTGTTCAAACTTGAGAGTCTACATTACATTACCGACATGTCTCTCAGCACCAGACTGTCAGTAGCACTACATATGGACTGCTACTTAACTACTTTACAAACCAACAGTTAGCTTGTTGTTACGTTAGCCTACAGTACAGATATGTTGTAGCACTGGGCTGTTAGCAGCGCTACATTTAGCAGGCTTCTGACACACAAACTTACATTTGATTTTGTCACGTTTCAAACAACAGCGCTACGTAACTGTACTGATAAATACCTTACCTCTTTGCGTTGTATGCAGTAAAAATTTGTCTTGAACAAATAAAATTTGTTAAAAAAAAATGCAGTTAAAAAGCACATTTTTACAGTGTGCATGGGACTCAAGGCCAGAAAATGGCGAGGCAGGACATTTAAAACAGATCTTCCTCAGAGCATCTTTAAAACACTTAATTAAATGTGTAAAAACACAATCATTAGGTTCTCAAAGTTTAACTGTAGAAGTTCCCTCTTTAGTCTCTACAAAAACTTACAGGTCTTGAAATATGCCCCTGAAATCAACTTTTGTTACTGTGAACTTCTCGTTTAAAAACCAAACACAAAGTATAGCAGCAGGTTAACATTTTTTTTCTCTCTGATGTAACTTGCCGGCTACAGAGAGGGAAAACAACCCCTTGAAAAAGAGCAATATCTCATTTTAGATCTATAAGATATTGTTAATTTGATCAGAGGTTGGTCACAGACTCTCTGGCTCCACACTAAATGAAAAAAGTACAACCTGTCTTTGCTCCTGGGAAGGTTGTTTATATGTTTCAAGACAAATGGATTTATTTGAATCATCTAAATAAATCAGACAGAACCAAAGCAGTTTTTCTTTCAATATACTTTATAAAGGAAGCTGACATTTAGTAAAACATGACTTTTCAGTGTTGATTCAGAAAAAAAAAATAGACAACAACAAAACCTGAACAAGTGATCCACAGCAGAGTGTTACTTTCAAAATAAAAGCATTGTTCAAATGCAGAGAAGAGAGGACTGCTGTGGCATGCATCAAACATTAGGCACACTTTAATGACAAACAGACTCTCTGAGTATTTCTACTTTTCAGCTACAAAAAGCACAGTCTCTGTTTAAACAACAGATTCTTTAAATATTTTACCACATGTTTTCTTAATTCAAGAAGAACAAGAGGATAAGCATGCATGCTTTCAGCTGACAGTACTGTTTAAAAGGCAGAACAAACTGATTGTATCGTCTGTTGGTTGAACATTAAAAAGAGAACAGTCTCCGAACCCTGCCGGTGCTTTTGGTAGTGTTGAACCAAAGTTAAGGTTTTAAGGCAACAAAATCTGTGTTTTACAAATCATAAAAGCAAGGCCTCTCACAACATGCCATTGCTGCTGTAGTTGGATGCAGTAAGACAGGCAGTTTCAATTTCTTGTAGGATCCTGAGAATTATGGAACAAAAAAGTCAAGAGGTAGACCCAAAAACATTTACTGGCAGTGAGCCAAAGGATCTGACTAGCTGTCAGTCAAGATGATCCCGGTCCCTGGCTGTTACTGGGGCCAGCTGCCGCCCAATAACCATCAGACAGCATCTACCCAAAAGGGCTTAAGAACAAGAATATCTTCAAAGGCCTCGTCTCCTTCAACATCATAAAATTTCTGTTTGAACTTTGCGAGAGAGCACCAAACACGGGGCACTGAAAGGTGAAAGAAATTTTTAATCTCTGATGAGGAAAACATTAACCTTGATGGTCCTGATGGCTTCCAATGATGGCTTCAGGTTGTACAGGGGCATCAAACTACAGCTGACTATGTGGAGACGTTGCAGGGGGCCTTCTTCATGACTGAGGGCCCTGGTCTGTATGGTAATGACTGGGTTTGTTTTTTCTTTTTTTTTTTCTTTATTTTTTTGGGCTCTTTATGCCTTAATTCAGATAGGGGAGGAAAGTGGTTAGAGTAGGAAACAGGGTGAGAGTGGGGAGTGACGTGACATGGGGGTTTAGGTTGTGCTCCGTGATTGGGCTTTTCAATAGGACAACACTGCAGTTCACAAAGCTCGCCTGAGAAAGGACTTCTTAAAGAGGAATAACCTCACTCTTTGGGACTATTATTCCCCAAATGTTCCTCTAATATAAACCCAATTAAAAACAATTGGGGTTGAATGGAGAGGGAAGTTAACAAAAATGGACATCAGTTCCAGACAGTGGATGACCTCTGTGAAGCCACCAGCCGCCTGGAAACACTTGCATCAAGCAAGCCAAAGTGAATATTTGAAGTATTCAGCAAGAATAGTGGAGCTACTCATTACAGAGTCCTTTTCTGAAGCTTTTATTTCTATTTTAGGAGGTTTTGTTTTTGTTATTTTGAAGCTATGGTCTAAAACTGTATTTTTGCTGATGAACAGCCCATTTCAGTTTAATTGTGGTTTGCATTTTACATTTTTTTGCTCAAAGTTTTTTTTGTCTCACTCTCATTTCTTCTTTTTGCATTTTGAAACTCTAAAATTTTTAAGATCCAACAGTGAAAAAAGTTTATTCTTGCTATTTTATAACTGGTCGTAAAGTTTAGATCATGTGTGTATAGAACATACAGGCAGAAAAAAAAGAGCTAAATAAAACAATGTTACAGATCTAATAATGAGCCCTGGGTTTCACCACAACTTGAAGGACGATGGCGATGATAATGAGTACAATACCAATTCCCAGAGCTGCGTGGTTGAGTTTCTTGGCCATGCTGCTTTTCCGCTCAGCTTCTGGCCGGTCTCCTCTATTGTTGGCTCCACGGGTCTGAGGGTGAGAGGGAAATTTTAAAGTCATAAACATTCATAGTCAAAGTAATGTGCTCTGAATTGAGATAGGTTTATGTGAAAACGTGGGCTTTGTCTGTGCACAAAACCCTGCAGTCTTATACTTGGTCATGACTGATTTGACATTTTATGCCAGGCTGGAATAACAGGCAGAGCAGCACTCAGGAATTGAGCCACATATCCTCATTTCATTCATGCACATACATAAAAGGTGTGTTGAAAAAAGAGGACATGTTTTGGTGGTTGAAGTTTAAATATATGTGAAATATATCCACGATCAGCGTTTCTGTTCCTTCATTTACCAAACACTGTGTGAATTCACTTTATATTTGCACACAAAAACGTTGTGCAAACTCTGCTTTCAGAATCAGTGGGAGAGCTGATATTTCACAGTTAATGCAGTTTAAGATCATTTTTCTAAAATCTGTAGTAACAAAAATGCATAACTTCAAACACGTGCTCAACCTGTTGTAAACTGGAGGCAGGTTTTCATGTTTTCTCAACTTTGATGTTTGAAAGTGTTTATTAAATGCTTGTTCTGTCTTTAAAATTTTTCTCTGCAATTAAAACTGAACATTGAATCATTGATAACAAGAAGAGTATATTTGTGTAAAGTATTTAAAGTATAATCTGACAGAGGAAACTTCTCTCTGAGGTGAGGGTAGGCACCGGCAGAGTTACTCTTTGTATAGTGTGGTCCTGTTCAAGTGCCACATGTCCTAATCTGGATACCATCAGTGAGACAATTTAAAACTAATACACATTCAAAGGTAGCATTTTGCAAGTCGAGAGTTGGAGTGACGCCATCTCTGAGTTCAGCGTTCCAGTTGCCAAGTCGGTAAACTTGCCTTATCAGCAGTATTTCTGTATATTAACATCGAATAATACTATATATATATATGCGGCTGATTTATTGTGACAAACACTATAGAGATTCTAAAAAAAAGAATATACCAGGAGCTGTTTAGACCCAAACTCGCAATTTCCTGCAGGGAATTTGGGGGTGGTGTGGGTGCTCCAACTTACAGGTCAGAAATAGTCTCTATGCACAGATCGCTGGCTATAAAAACAGGGCAAGATCTACTTGAGAGCCCACTGATACTCTCTTACAAGATATATGCTAGTGGGTAGCATAGGTCAATAAAGCTTTGTTCTTCCAGCAAATAGCATTTTTCATCAATAAACACACAAAAAAGTGTAATAGTCTTGCACAGGAGAGTCATTTTTAATCTATTCAACATGTTCTATATCTCTTAATTTACCAAAAAACGATATAGAGCACATGGCGCTAGCTTGATGCTAATGTACATCAAGAGTTCTTCTAATATGCTAGCGGTTAGCATAAATCCATAAAACTTTTTCTAGCAGAATATCAATTTTCATCCCTGAACACACAAACAACTGTACATAACTTCCTCACAAGAGATTATTTTTTAGTCCATTCAGCATATTATATCTCTCCTACACCACACAGCAGTGGTTTCGAGATGGCTGGAGTTGGCCCCCCTTTCCTTTTTCATCCTGTCTTGAAAAGGTTACCTATGTACAATCACAGGTAATCTCCTTAAGCACACAAAAAATCAGGCCACAATCAAAAACATGAACATAACTATTAATATTAACCATAAAGCAACAATGATAATGCACCATTTTGGATAATTCAACGACATTCCAGATGGGCTTTCCCACTCGGAAATTCCAACTTCTGAGTACAAATGGAATGCAGCATAAGTACCATGAAGGATGTAAGCTGGATTGGTGCATCCTTTATGAGATTAAATAAATTTTCTTTAGCTCTAAAAAGATTTTTTAGTACTTTAAAAACCAACTTCTTTAAAGGTACAAATCGCAGGAAGGTTTCCAAACCATTAAAAGAAAAGGCTAAACCACTAAACCACATGGAGGGGCTCAGGATAACAGCAGAGAGATTTATTACTGCTGGGAATCTCAGGGGTCCAACAAAGCTTTCTCTATCACATGGTACTCACAGGAAGTGAAGTTTCAAATGTGTTGAAACACACATCAGGGCAGTTCACATTGAGTGGGTCATTTTCACAACCAGTGTGATGTGGTGATGTGTGTGTGTGTGTGTGTGTGTGTGTGTGTGTGTGTGTGTGTGTGTGTGTGTGTGTGTGTGTGTGTGTGTGTGTGTGTGTGTGTGTGTGTGCATGCAGCCTCCAAACTTCTCCTCTTTACCAAACTGGCCAAAAAAGAGTTGGTGGAGTGGTTCACACAGCTAATCATGTAGGTTTATAGCTAAAAATGACTGCTGTTTATTTTGAGTGGATAAGTGTATAAAGTGTTGGTGTGTATCCTGATAAACAAATTCTTTAACCAAGCACACGATTAAGTAATAAAGAGGATCATGTCATGTCTTGATTTAATTAAGTTTGCACTTTACTTCAGCCTTGTCTTTCATATTTGTCACGTCTGGTTTTATTTTGTAATGACTTCTCTTCGCTTGTTCACTTTCTGCCCTGGTGTTTTCCTGCCCTTGTGATTGTGATCCCAGCTCCTGATTGTTTCCACCTGTGTTCCATTACCTCTTGTATATAAGGCCATGTCCACCGTGTCTGAGTATCTTTCAAAAACGAATACCCCCCTTGTTCATTTTAAAAATACTTTCGTACACACACAGTGGGCAAATCCGCTGATAAGTGCAGCCCGGGGCACGCCAAACCCATATTTGGCAGTGTTTTCCAGATGTGAAACCCGTGCCGTCCAATCAGAATGAGCCCCCGTCACTCCGCTGTGACGTTTGAAAAAAGGAAAACTCAGTTTATGGGCGTCCACACGAAACCATAAAACTGGAGTAAGTTCTGGTTTCCAAAATCTTCACTTTGGCTGGAGCTTTCAGAGAACATCGTTTTTAGAAATGTAAAGCTGCATTTTTTTGGGATGACAGGTGTAAACGTATAAAAATATATGCGGTTTCCAAATACCCAGCTACTTGTGGCCATCGCCTAAGCCTGTGTCTCCCTTTGTCCTGCATCAGGTTGTCAAGTCTTGTCCTGGCTGTTTTGTTCCAATCAAGCCTGAGAGTTTTTCAGTTTAGTTTTAAATTAAGACTTTTTTGTTGCCTCCTTGTTTTAACCAGTTTTGCTGTGATGTTTAGTTCCTTTTGTGATTAATCGGCTAGCCTTGCTGAGAACTTTTGACTGGACCTTTTTGAGATTATTAAAAGCCTTTCAATTTTGAAAGTTGCGCATATGGCTCCTGACTACAAACCTTATCAGATAGAGCAACCACTGATTGAATCTATTGTATTTAAGTATTAAGTAGAGCTTTTTTCCCCAGGCTACATTGGTAAATTCTTTTAAATGAAAATGTTACAAAATGTGATTTCTTTCAGGTAACCTCTTGTTAAATTTAAGAAAATAATAGTTTTAAACCTGTAAACAGCAGGGCAGATATTAGTGGAGCATTTAATGAAGCATATGTCTTCAATTTGCGTTGCCGTTCGATAATAAATTAAGACACCCGGATGTGGAAATGCCAAATTTAGGTTCCTGGAGAAAATCAAGGTTATCTTAAATGACATTAAAAAGTTTTAAACAGACTTAAGTTCTGGTTCATGAGGCTGTTCAGTACTGCAAATAATCACTCCTGACAGCAGAGAGGACTTGGCTGATATGCTCTCTCTCATCCTGCGAGCACAAATCCTTAGATTAAATCAAATTAAAGAGATACACTGATCCAAAATTTGATTTGGCGCTTTAGCAGACCAGCTCAGTCTCCCTGCTGCTTCCTGATTAGCTGCAAGCTCGTCTTCATGTCTGCCTCTCCCCTCTGTTTGTGTGTGTGTTTGTGTGTGTGTGTGTGTGTGTGTGTGTGTGTGTGTTCCATGTGTCATCTGCCAAAGAATATTAATTTTTTACATCATCCACTTTGTCCCCACACTCTGATCTTAACTTTGCTGAAACATTTCATCTCACCCTAATTTATTCTACAATAAGAAACATGTAACTGTTTTCATGCTGGACACAGGCTTTTCAGAGCAGTGTTGTAGATTTTATACCATAACCCCACCACCACCATGGGCCACACCATTCACAACGTTGACATCAGCACACCACACGACATCAGACACGATGTCTGCCATCTGCCCTGTACAGTGAATCCAGGATTCATCCATGGAGAGAACACCTCTTTGAGGTGACACCGTCGAACATGAGCATTTGCCCACTCAAGTGGACAATGAACTGCAGCCAGGTCAAGACCCTGATGAGGACTAAAGCATAAAGGTGAGCTCTTCTGAGATGTTTTGTGCTGAAAATCTTCAGTTATGCCAACCGATTGTTGCAGCAGCCATCAGGGTGGCTGGTCTCAGATGATCTAGGAGGAGTAGATGCTGGACGTGGAGGTCCTGGGCTGGTGTGGTTACACTTGGTCTGCTGTTGTGAGGTTGGTTAAATGTACCATCAGATTCTCTAACACGCCTCTGGGGACAGCTCACAGTAGAGAAATGAGTATTCAATTAGCGTGAAACTCTGGTAGACAATCTGCAGTCAGCATGCCAATTGCATGCTCCCTCAAAACTTGTGACTTCTGTGGCACTATGCTTTATGATAAAACTGCACATTTAAGAGTGTCCTTTTGTTGTGGCCAGTCTAAGGCAGTCTGTGCAATAATCATGCTGTCTGATCAGTATCTTGATACACCATGCCTGTGAGGAGGAGGGATTATCTTGTCAAAAGACAACTGCTCACCATCACAGATTTAGACAAATTTATGAACAATATTTGAGAGAAGTTGGCCTTTTTCTGTGCATAGAAAAAGTCTTAGATCTTTGAGTTCAAATGTGGTGCGATTATACTTTTGTTCAGTGTAACTTAACACTGCAAAACACACTGATGAACACAGTATACATCATCTGCCAATTTAATCTAAAACTGTTCAACAATTTTGTAATCAGATTAAAGGAAAAGTGAGTTACTCCGGCCAAAAAACTTAAAATAAAGGAAATTAACTACTACAATTAAAGACAATCAAAAAGGCAGCTGTATTTAAGTTTGCTTAAAGGTGCATCTTGGCTTACTTGAATCAGCTGTGATACTGCGAGGCCACACACATCATTTCAATACTATTAAAGTAGGGAAAAAAGAGCGCAAACAAGGTTACTGCCTGAGTGACTGTTTCCAATTACCATCCCAGCACTTTGTCTCTAAATAGACAGGCAGCTGACTCTCTGTCGTTACACTGAAATAGATGGCTCATATATGGACCTATACCCCTGTGTGTAAACCAGAGAGTTTCTTCCCCCACAAAGGATGTAAACCAAAGTTAAAGACAAGTCTGATATAGGTGGACAAGTACAAGCTCAGTGCATTTTAGCACTGATGAGGACGATCGATGTAGGCTTGGTGATGTACTGATAAACCTTTTTTAATGCTGAGTCTTTCCAGTTGTTGTTCGAGGGTAAACCAGGGGGCAGAGTTTCTGAAGGAGACTGTTTTGGTTTTGGTGGGGAATGTGTTGTAGTAATTGACCGGGGCATAGAGGTCATCAAAGAGGCTGAGAGAGCTGTGGAAAAGATGGATTTGAAGGGTTTCTGAAGGTTATTGTCCATTTGTGTTTTGAGATGGGGAGGGGGATGTTGATGTCCATGGTAAAAGCTAGGTGGTCAGAGATGTGGAGATTGAATGTACCAGACAAAGTCCAAAATGTGACCACAGGTGGGTGTGGAGAAACCGATGTGTTGTATGAAGTTGTGGAATCGCAGCATTCCTAAAAATTCAGTGGCAGATTCGCAGTTTGTGCTGCTGATGTGGAGGTTAAAGTCACCCGGGAAGAAAACAGATGGAGAAATGGCAAGAAGTCTGACAGGAAGAAGGGATTTGGCTTGGGAGGGCAAATGATAGCTGTGACGAGAGGAGTTGGATTGGAGAGCTTGAAAGGTTAGATATTCAATTGATGAGACAGTGGGTGTGGTGTGGTTGAGCACTGGTTGGTTGATGTATATCAGGGTTTTTGCCATGTCTCAGTAATGCACAGGGGGTAGTGATGGGCTGCATGGACCAGGTAAGTGGATGGAAAATTGCCAGATTCATTAACATTTGTCTTTATGACGTAGTGCGGGAGTGCTACATGACTGGATAGAAAACCCAAAACTGTAGTGATGACAAGAATGGGGTGAGCAGATAATGTAAATGGGGGTAATGACACAATGGGCTGGTGGGGGAAACGTGCTTATGTGGCTGATCAACACAGTACAAACAAAACAGACAATCATATAAATCACAGTGATTAGTATTACTCTAAAGAACAAACTACATTAATGAAAAAAGAAAAACTTTAAAAAGTATCTCAAAACAGGATGAAGAGCCTTTCAGCTCAATCAACATTAAGGACCAAGAGATTCTCTATTAGTCTGTAGGCATTTCTTGAGTTCCCCACCCCCCCCTCTGCATACATTTCATTACTTATTTACAAGTGCAGGAGACTGAACTGAACAACAACATCAGCATAATAGAACTCACATTAAAGGCCAAATCTAAAGTCGGATTTTGTCTCTGTTTTTTAAGATCCAAATGATGTTATCAGTGAGAGAAGTGTGCAGTTTTCCAGGATGAAGTCTTAAAATTCAGTATTTTATTAAGCACATGCACAGCATTCTAAAAAAAATTCACTGACACTTGAGGTGATGAGGCTCACCGAAAGAAACAAATGACATCTGCAGAGGTGTCATAGAGCCCTGTTATCAACCTCCTAAATATGATCATGTTTGTCCAATTTTAAACTATTTGGTATCAAATTTTAAACAGTTACTGCCTGGTGTTTACATTTTTCATGATGAGCAGAACCATGCAGCCTAAAGATGCAACGAGGAGGATCTGTTTTAATTGCACCCCCTCGCCACCTTTTGGCCCGGAGTTGCTGCACACTGTTGTAAATTACTTTTGGTGAGGCGTGTGTTTGTTTTGGAATTAAATGGAGAACAGATCAAAAACAAATTTTCTTTGTTGAAGACAACTTTTTACTGGATACAATGTGCCCAGGTAAGGTACTTATCAATACAGTTACGTACTGCTATGGTTTGAAACGTGACATCAAGCAAAAGTTGTAGCAGTCGACAATATGTTAGTGACATCGTCAACCTGGTGCACCGACGTATCTGTAGGCTAACATAGAACATGTAGACACAGTTTGTAAGTAATTTAGTAGCCGTTTATATTTAGCACAGCTGGCAGCCCGGTGCTCTAACCCCTAAATTCCACCGCACGCGCTGCGCCGCACCCTTGAAACGTACTGCAGAGCACTTAACTTCCATTGCAATCTATGAGGCAAATTCCACTGCACGCACTGCTGAAGCGCCCAGGCGCACGCCCAGGCGCAAGAAATACGCTTCAGGTCTATTTTCTGCACAGCCCCTTCCAAATCTTGTAAATTCACTGTCGATAAGAAAGCACGTGACAGGAAGTCACTGTGTGAAGTCCCCAGAAGATTCAAAATAAAACACAATGCACAAACTAAATATCCCCGATATGTTTTTTAAATACGTTACATCTGGAGGCACATGCATCAAGTAAAAAATTGGTCAGAGGGTGCAAGACGCAACACAACACCATGGATGAAGAGAAGCTGATCCTGGAAGTGGAGAAGTTCAACATTCTGTATGATCCCAAACATCCTTTTTATAAGGATACAGGCAGAAAGGACAAGGTGTGGGCTGACATATCAAAAGTTATGGGAGTGGATGGTGATCATGTGATATTGCTATTCACACGAGGGCCTGTGACTCTCCCAGGACCAGCCCTCCCCCTCCGGATTGAGTGGCGCAGCACGCTGCTGCCTCTTGAGCAAGCGGCAACCTCCAGTCTAAGAATATGAGACAATGTGGAAGTGCTAAAATCTGCTGTTTCTTGTGTGTTCGCTTGAGGCTGACTGCGGGAGTACCGGAAGTCACATACACACCAAGTCAAAAAAAGCCGTTTTCAAAGCAGAAATTAACCTATTTACAGCCTGGTTCAAAAAACGCCTCCTGTCTGAGTCGCTAATTTTACTATCGGCACCCACTCTACAGGGGGTGATTTTTTTTCTAACTCGGCCGTTTAGAGGATATTAAAATGGGCTCCCCCAATAAGAGGCTCAGCTGAGGGTCACGTGACCGACAGGCGCCCTATGGCTGTAGGCGAAGCCCTCGCCGTTATAGCCGATGTGCTCCATTTTCCGTTTCAAAAACAGACGGGTGATGTCGGCAAGACTACATCCATGTTTAATACAGTCTATGCTCTTGAGTCAGCATTTCAAACATGGCCCCTACTGATGATTGGCTTCATTACTCTGTATCAGAATCAGACTGATGATGTAGCGGGAGTATGTCCATAATCTATACAGTCTACTTTACGCTTTTGGGAATGGCTTATGGCTATGTTCAGTCTACCAAACAACAGCATGACCACAAGTGTGTTATTCTCTTTATATTGATTCTTCACAGTGGTTGCATTAAGACCCACTTCTCAATATTCCAAAAACCTTGCAGTGATTTATGTAGCTAGAGGTGAGGGCGCTGTTGTTTTCAAGACTGATTGCAATTTTCTATATTCCTTTCAATCAATCTAAATGATTGGATTTGGCTCATGGAAGTCGTGAAAAGCTTTTTGTTTGAATCCTCACAGAAAGTTATTTAAACTTACTAAGATGGAGTAGGTGAAGGCAGCTGCTCCCAAGGGCAGACAGCAGCAGAACAAGGTGAAGATGGAGTAGAACAGGTAGTCATTGACAGGGTTCTCCAGTGGGGTAGGCACCACAATGACAGTCTGGCCTTGATACATCTGCTGATCATATCCTGGACCCGGGTTCAGGTAGTGTGAGGCTCCGTAACCCTGCAGGTCACACACGAGAAACATTTTAATCTCAAAACAAAACTAAAATGCAGGTGTGTAAAGGTAAACCAGCTGGACAAGAAATGATAAGAGAGGTTGTAAAATATTTCAGGACAGGAAGATTTCCTTTTGAGAATGAAGTTGCCTACAGCCCTAATTTTAATTTTACGTCATCATCAAATTCAGAAACTCTTAGATGCAATCCATACAGTTGATCCTATATGCAGTGACAAGAACAGAACAGAGTATAGATAAACTGCTCCCACTGACAACATTGATGATGCGATGTATTTCATTTTTATATGACGTTTTGACCCCAGATGCGTCTACAGCCTTACGAAGAGTTAAAACAGAATGGGAAGCAGAACTTGGCACTATATCTGACAATTGGTGGACTGAGGCACTTGAAGAATTAAAATCTTGTTCATCTTGTGCAAAATTTCAGCTCACACAACTCAAAGTTGTCCATAGGGCACATCACAGCAAATTTAGACTTGCCAAGATTTACCTAAATATGGCTGACATTTGTGATGGCTGTTCTCAGACCCCTTGTAGGCTCACTCATATGTTTTGGTAATGTCTGAGAGTAGAGGCATTATTTTATCATTTATTATTTATTTTAGAGCAATTTCTGAAATATTGGAGCAAGTAAAAAGGCCATCCCCTGAGATCGCTATGTTTGGTATGCCTGAGGGTGACAAATGCAACCTCCTTTACCTCTTTAATAGCCTGTCGCAGAATACTTTTGTTGTGGAATACCTTTGCCTACTTCATGGCTACATGATACTATGTCTTTTTAGAGCTGGATAAAAGAAAAAAACAAAAACAAACAAAAAACAAAAGGAAAACAAAACAAAAACAAAACAAATTTCAATACGGGGCTTAACAGATTCATTGTACAGTAATTGGAAGCCACTGATGGATTATGTTGGGAGGCTCCCCTTCCTCAACCTCCTCGAATGATTTGTTTTGTTATTATTATTATTTACCATAATGGTGTGATGTAAATTACATTAAAAATAGATATTTAAAAGAAAATGGAAGGAAAGAGGTAAGCCAGCCACTCAGTCACAGCGAATGAACTTGGCATCATTTTATAAAAGTCGACATGTTGGGCTGGTTACCTGGGGCTGTGGAGGGTAGCCCTGAGGAGGTTGTGGAGGGTATCCCTGGGAAGGCTGAGGTGGGTATCCCTGGGAAGGCTGCTGACTCCAAGTGGTGGTGTTGTCCTGGTAGGGCGGCGGGACAGCCTGGCCCATGTTGGACTTCTCCCCGGACCAGTTTCCAAGAGGGGCACCTGATGATTTGTCAGTCTCCATGAAGTCAAAGGAAGCTCAGTCTCAGAAAGAACAATTTTTTTTTTCAAAGTGTCAGTACCTATTATCTCAAAGACACAAGTGTTAAGCTTTGAAGATCTTTGGCTCAACTGATGGTTTGAGGAATTATGAACGGTATCAAGTTCAGTGCAGCAACGCGCGAGGTTCCGGTGTTATCTTTCAAAATAAAAGCACGTGTGTACAAATAGGCTTATTCAAGGTTACACGCACACGCCGAGACTTTTATTTTTTAATAACATCCCTCTCAATTTCCGACCTCCAGTAAACTAAGAAATAATAAGGGAGGGGCGCATAGAGGCGTTGTCATTTTTCTCGAAATATAATGGTGATATTTACTGAATGACAAAAATTAAGGATCTGACCCTCTCTTGTTAACAGTGAGTAGTTAACAGCCTCGGTTGTAACGCGGCTCAGATCATTTTATAAGTACAGTTTAACTATGGCTACAAAAACATGCTTCTGTCCACAATGCTAGAGTATTTCTCGTGTTCCTGTTTATTTTTTTTTGCTTAATTTATTTAACTGCCTTTAAATTTTTGTTAAACATGGAGAATCACTGAAAGGTTATCAGCATGAATATTTGGATGGGGAGTAAGAAACGAACGCTCATAATCGTGTCCACTAGATGGAGACAGAGCCAAAGGTGTTGAAGAACTCTCAATAAGCAGAGGAAAAGAAAAAAATAACTTAGTTTAATTTCACTTGTCATGTACCTGATATTATGACCAGTCTAAAACCTATCTGTGGTGAATTTATAAATTTGTATTACTCATTTCTTTTGGGATTGAACTGAGTGTGAAACAAATATATAACATGTGTTTGGAAATTTCCTGGATTCTTAAAATAAACACTTAATAAGTAATTTCAAAATAATTGGCAGTATTTTCAGTTAAAATTTTTCTTTTTGAACTTTACATTAATTGACCAATATCATTTTCCCAGAGGTGTTCTGACGGTTTTGACCTGGATTGCTGACTTGACCCTTTCTAAAAAAAATTGTCTCTGTCCCCCTCTTGGTGGCAGTGTAAGATCAAACTTGCAGGTAATTCTCCATTTTGGTTCAAAACTTTTACTCCTCTATAGTGAGATGTTTTCAGGTCAGCAACTGCAAACTCATATCTGACAACCAAAACTTAAGCATCTTTACATCCCACTCTGGGTTCATTTTCAACACAATATTTTTTTTACCACCACAGCAGAAGGAGCTTATATCTGACCTCACACCCAGCAGACAATGACTCAAGTCCCGAAGTTTAAACATCTGCATTATAAAAAAAAAAAAAAAAAAAAAAAAAAGGATCAAGTAGCAAACTAAAAAACACTCAAATATTCAAAACTAAAAAAATGTTAAATAAGGTTTTGCATAGGAAAGGAACAATGTAGCATTGTATTGTTTAGTCCTAACCTTTGCCTGTTTATAATATTGGTAACTTACACTTTTACACTTAGGGTTCATCACAAATGTTCTGACTTTTTGGTTGGCCCTCTTGAACTTTAACCCTTTATGACCCACCATACCAATCCATACCAAGTCTGCCAGAGCATATCTTTACATTTTTACATGCAGTAGTCATTTATTTTATTTTTTGCATAAAACTTATGCTATACATCAATAAAACCCTTGAATCACAAACTTTGATAAAATGTATCTATGTTCAGATTAAAGAGATTGCTAAAAAGTGAAATAAACAAACAACATAATAAAGAGTAATTGAAAAAATACCACAATTCGTTCCAAATTCAGAAATGTCTGACACTATCCTTCAAAAAAATTAAATGTAAATGGATTTGATGTAGGAAATGATGTAAACAACTGGATTGCCGTATTGTTGTTTATGCTTTCTACAGGATTTTTTCACCTCATGTTAGTATCACAATTATGGTGACTGCAGAGGTATCATAGTGTGTGCTAAGTGTTTGAAAGTTATCCAAAGTCAAGGTGTAGTTACATTTAATAAATACACAGACACATCAAAACACACTCACTGCTCATGTTTTTGTTTCAATAACTCTTTTATAGAAACATGACAGAGGCTCTCTGTATCTCTGAACAGTGCAATCCACTACCTTTCTCCATAAAGCTAAACATGATGATTAACAGATTATCATGATTTATTATCAGCATCACTCTGAACACTCATGACTATGTGGATTTTTTTGACATGAAAACATGACAGCGGGTTAAGTTGGTCACAGTTAGCAACTATCTACATCAATATTTACCATCCACAGGCAGACAGACAGAGGGAATGGACGACATAAGCAATGTGAAACACTGATAAAAACTACAGCATGTGGACACTGGAGGACGTTTTTGGTAAAAGGTTTGTATCGGACATTTTCTTAATGTCAAAATTTATAATTTCTACATACCAAAATGTTGAATGGATTGAAATGAAAGTAACAAAAAGTTGTGTAGACAGGTGTGTTTGTGTGCAGGCTTCAGATCAGTAGCTCAGTTATTAGGCAGAAAGCATGACTCCTCGCAGCAGGTACACACACACACAGACTACTTTCTGCTTGTCTAACAGGAAATCAAAGCCTCTCGCTGGATGTTTCAGGTCCCACTGCTGCTGCTGCTGCTGCTCTGTGTTCTCTGTTGGTTGCAGGTTTGGGAAGTCAGTGTGTGATCTGATCTACATCTAGCAGTCACAGGAACGGCCTGGAACAGAGAGGGAAAAGAGGGTGAGCTTCCCTTTAAGTATATTACACTTTGTTCAGTGCAATGAAATCTGACATCTGACGTTAAACACTGGATTATACAAACTTTAAAAAAATGAAGGCCTCTAACATCCTGATAACACACGCAAAGATAATAGGCCTATGTTTTCTGTGTGTGGAAACTGCCTGATTGCAGTATGTCCCTAAAGGGCACTGCTGAGCTGCTAATGTGCCGCAAACACACACACACACACACACACACACACACACACACACACACACACACACACACACACACACACACACACACACACACACACACACACACACACACACACAGTGTTTTTCCATACAGGGTTTTTGTCTCTTGCCAATGCTGTCCGTATGATAGCTGTTAAATAAATTATATGAATTATGAATTAAGGAGCTTAATTTCTTAAAAGTAGCATCTGCTTTAATCAGCATCTTTACAGGTTAAACTGGTCTGAGTGTGAAACATTTTTTTTTTACAATAATAAAAAGAGATCTGTTTGTTTTCCAGATTCTAAATTCAAACACAGGAAAGATTTTTTGAATGCTACGCTACATGAAACACACCGCTCACACTCCATGCCCTCCTCTTTCTGTTACACTCCCAGAGTCCCACCACCTGTTGAACAGCGAGGTCCGGCACTACGAGAGCCTCCCATACTGCGTCAGTGTGAGTCTGTGTGTTTGAGTGTGAGGCCGTTTACAGTGAAACAGATGGACAGAGTAAATATAACTTTAGACCTTGGCGGGGCATCAGCTGGGTGATGAAATCTTGAATATTTCAGAGAGCTAGAGCTGTGTGTGTTGTACGTTGCAGGACAAAAACTCTAGTGTACTAGTTTGGAGAATCTAATGCTTGTGCTTGTGTTCACTGTGCTCTTTGTTGCAGATCAGCATGCTTTCTGTTTACTCTTTAACATGCGTGCAAACTCATCTCCAGCTCCACCTTTTAAACCAGAGGAGTTTTAGATTGCATCTCCCACCCACAGACCTTTAATAAGGTAAACTGGAATTTCTACATCCTTGTAATTTGCAGCCTACATCCACACTAATTTCTCCTACAGAATCACAGTGCTACTGGAGGTGGACAGCAGAAATATTTATTATATTTTAAACTGTCGCAGATAAGGTTAATCAGTAAAGTTCACACCTCAAACATCTACTAACTGGATCCAAGGGAAAAATGCTCTTTCTTTGTGTTTCTCAGCAGAGCATATCAGTGCCAGCAGACCTTCAGTTAGCAGAATAAGAATTGATCAAAAGTTTAAGTAAAAATGTTTTACGATTAGAACAAATACTTGAGTTATGAACATTTGAATCAAATTTGAAGACCTCCCCTTCAGGTAATCTTTATATACTATATTCTTAAAAGTGGCACAGGACGGCAGACACACTGAGCACAGAGGGACTCCAGGTATGGCTGCCACAGATACTTGAGAGAAGAGTTCATGAAAGAACATAACCTTGGTCAGAGAGCATCGGCTGAGCACTGGGTGGTGCCCTCCTCCTGCAATGAGAGGAAAAAAATGTGATTAAGAAAAGTAACCTGATAACATTAACTGTTCCTAAATTATAAGACTGAATATTTGGAGTTTCCACCCCAGGTACATAAATGCATTTCATGTTTGACTGAGCTGAGTATTACCTCTTATCCTGGTTAAATTTGCACCTGCAGTGGCCGCCTGAAATGAGACAAAGACACAGTGACTTTCTGCCTTTATAGTATCTATGTGTATTTAAATGTTGTTTGAGAGTTTTTTCATCTGTGTGATAGGTTGCACCACAAAAACTGAAATCAAAGCAAGTATTAAACATCTCATTAGTAGTATAAATATCTTTTTAGACTACAAATGAGCCACATTCACCTGACGAGTCCAGAAAATACTACTCATCTTATTTAAGATATCAAAACCAAATAATGTTTTATCAAGTAATCTGCATCAAAACATTCTTATTTGAAGAAACTTGAAAGGTATTTATTTTTTATTCCAGTGGCAGATTTTTGTTTCTATACGAGTAACTCCGGTGCCATTTTTTTTGTCTTTTAATATCTTAAAATTTTCTTGACTTGTCATGTAAATGTGGCTCATATTAATTTTAGAGAGACATTTTTTCACTTGAAATAAGACAAAACACTTGCTTATACTTCAGTTTTGTAGTGTGACTATATTATGTATCTTACTGAGGAGGATGGTGATGCCAATAAGACAGAGGACTGCAGCCAGAATCAGACCTCCAACACGCAGTCTTTGGTAGTCTGCAGATCACAGGTCAAAGATGTGGTTAACAATTTACAATCAAATACAGGTCAAATAAAGTTTTCAGAAAGATCTTAGGCAAAAAAAAAAAAAAAAGTGGGGAGGATTGTAACATAAACTTTTAAGATTAAATACATTCACAACATTCACATGATAGTATCAGAAAAAGTAAAACAATGATTTACCAAAGGTGAATGGGTCGTCCTCAGCTGCAGACACAAACATGAAAAGAGGGTCAGTTGACAGCAGGTGAACGGCGACAGGTAAATACAGAGATACAGAAACGTTCACTCATCAAACAGTGACACAGCAAAGTCAACAGTACAAAGTGAGAAGGCTCCACACAATGGCCCAGTTTGATTTTCTGACTAATGATTGACACACCTGACCATCAAATCAATACATTTCTTACAACTCAATACATGAGTGGATATAACATTTCATTTATACATAGTTTTTCAATGGCTTTGGTGGTTATTTGGTGATATTATTATAGTCAGACACAAATAAATAAAACGTTTTCTAGTTAGGTTGAAGAAGCTATTCATTACTTACGGTTCTGTTCCTCCGCAAACACCAGTGACACCACTGCAAGAGTCCAGAGATACAGACAAATTAAATAGATCAGTGTTTTTTTATACTTTCAATGTCAGCCATTGGTTCCTTTGGTCTATTACAGCCGTTTTGTCTTAAAGTTGACAAAACACATTATTTTAATAAAGAACAAAACTTTCAAGAAAACTGTCCACAAAAACAGTCTTCCTCAGCTTAAAGGACCTAAAGATAGTCTGAGCTTTAAGCCTTGTTTCCACCAAGCAGTCCAGTACGGGTCAGCACAGTTTTGTACAGATCGGATTGCTAAAATCTGATCCTGTTTGTGATTTCACAGTTAATCGTGCTCTTTTGGTAGGTGGCATGTAAGCCGGATACAGATAGCCGCGTCAGCTACGTCATAACGTGACACTATAGCAGTCTGCATCTCTGTGGTCACCCATGGAATGCTGTTTGGTTATGTAACTTTCCAAACAAAAAGAAATCTATCTTCACAAAGTCCACTGGAGATTTTAACATGTGTTGTTCTTAATTGCCACCGTCATACAGGAAGTGATTATTCTTTTGACCAATCGATGGACCAGACTGCAGTGTTTCTAGCTCCACCTTCTGGGGTCGGGTTGGTATGGCAGAGGGGTACCAAAATGTGGTTTGTAAGGCTTAGTAATTTGGGGACCTGTCCTGGTTTTATGGTATATTCCATTTGTACTCAGAAGTCGTAATTTATGAGTTCAAAGTGGGAAATTTCAACTGTAACGCCACCTGAGGTCAGGATTTCTTACCAGGGAGTCGACGAATCCACACCACCCAAAAATTCACAATCAAAGATAGCTGCCTGGGTGTAAACAGTTACTAAGCTCCAGTGATATTCCATTTAATTGAGCATTTCTGACTAGAATTTGTCGCAATAAATCAGCCGTATACACAGCATTATTTTATCTTTAAATATAGAAATTTTGCAGTTACGGCAATTTTTTGGCTTGGCAACTGGAACACTTTAAACTCGGAGATGCAACATTCCTACTTCCTGCTTTCCAGTTCTGATGTAAATGAAACACACCAATAGTCAAAGGAAACGCCACAAAATACGTGCCATACCGAGACAAACCAAACTGAACTGCTTGGTGGAGATGGGGCTTCAGAAACACACTGACAGAATGAATTGTGTTGAGTTTAAATCAGTTTTACACTGATGATTAACACACAGGCTGTGTACAAGAACATGAAAAATTCCATACGAGGCTCCTAAAATAGTTTACAATCATATTTCATTTTTAATAATACATTATGACAATGAAATTAAAAATTGTTACTTTGTTTTCAGAGAAATTGTGGTTAAATAAAAAAAATAAAAAATATGACCTCAGAGGAAATATTACTCACATGTCATCAACACCAAAGCACAGATCTTTGCCATCTTTTCTCTTTGATGCTTTCTGGACCTGAGGAATAAACACAGACACTGGTTAGGCTGGAAAACACTTACAGTATGCAACCTTCCTAGCTGCCAAAGGAAAAAATATACATTAATCTACAGAAGTCCAGATTAATGTCTGTGTTTTTTAGCTTGTTATTGTGCTGGCTGATGACATTGCCTGCATGCTTTGATACACTGATGGGCCATTTGAACAAGGCTTTAGTTGTACTAACATGCAGTAAGTACCATTATCTCAAACCCAATGGCAAAGTAATCAAATTTTAAATGCTGTGGTCATGTTAGAAAGCTGATTACTGCACTCTAAACTGGCTCACACCAGTTGATGGAGTCATCACAGGCCTGATCCAACATTGAGTCCCTCTGTGTTTGCTGGAGGGCACCCAAAAAGTGTAAAAACACAGACAACACATCACTTTTATAGTGCACATATGTGTTCCCATAGATGCACACAGAAAAGAAATGTGATCAAACAGAGATCGGCACAAAGCGGTCTTGCTCACTCTCTTTCACACTCAGAAACCTGATCCGATGTTGATGGGAGCAAAGTGCTCTAATGGAGCTTCACCAGGAAACTAAAGCTCTCTGAGTGGGTCATTACACTCTGCTGCTGCTGTGTTTCAACTCAACAATTTCAACCTTTTTTTGTTGTGCAAGTTGAAGTTTCTATAACTTTTCCATCTGTGTGTACCCCAGCGTGAGCATGCAGTAGCAGAATAAATCCATGAGAATGTGATCAAACAGCACTCCCACTTTCAAAGCTATTCCTGTCGGGGATGGGGTTTTTGTCCTGTTTCTTGTGCTCATGGTCAGCTTTGAGAGGTGTGAGTTGATATAGATATTCCTATTATTACTTTATGTCTTCACACAAAGGTCTTATCTCAAGAGTTGCAACTTGTCACTGACAAAATACTGAAACTGACCCCTCCCACCCTTATTTCCTGTCAGAACTTCCTCACAGCTGTAAATTACATCCCACCCACAGTCTGAGCTGCTGTGTGAGCATGCTTAGCCGCTGTGTTGAAGAGCAACAGCAGCAGCAGAAGAGGTAGGGAGCACTGGGAGGAGACACACCTTGAGTAACGACAGCAGTGATTTTCCACTTACTGCTCTTTTCCACTCAGAGCGCTCCATAGTGAAGCACAAACACACCAGAGAGAGGCTGGGTTTACTACACAGCGATGTGTGAGTGAAAACATGCAGCAAAACGAATGCATCTAGATGTGTCATTTGTGTGACAGTAAATTCATAATGTGTATTTGTTTGATCTGTATGGTGAAAACTTGATGACAGAGAAAACAGAGTGTGTCTGAATCCCTCATGAAACTGAAGAACAGACAGTAGAAAGTACGATCCTCATTGTTCTTGGATTGCTTTGACTCTGGCTTTCTGACAGTGTATGGAAAGTTTTCCAAACAAACAGGCAGGACTCATAAAAGCAACCACTCCGGTCACATTTACCCCAAAAACATTGTATCAGTGTGACCTTATGATACACAAGAGTGCAAAATATTGTTCTGTGTCTTTTAAAAAAATCTCTTTTAAACATTTGCTAATAAAGTGACTGGGGGTTGCCTTGTAAAATCTGCAAATATACAATTTTATACATCATTAGCTATGAGCATCATGCACCGCTTGCTGATCAACCACTACTCTGTTCAATACAACGCTTACACAGCCAACCAAGCATCATTTTGATGTACTTTTTGGAATACATGTCTGAAAGACTTTAATTGGCTATGCAATGAAAATAGCACAGAGCACAGTTCATTAAAGGTGGGAATTCTTTGTTTGTGGTCTGTTGTAGTGCTCTGTAATTTTCAGTTTACGCTCCTCATTTTTTACTCTTGGCCTTTTGCAGTTGGGTGCACCAGCGTGCTGCAAGGTGAGAAGCTCAAAGTGTCTCTTTTATAAAAGCAGATACTTTTCTGTACAGTATTTCGTAGGGTTTTTGTTTTCTTAGAAATAGCACTACATTCTAAGTCTTTCCATTACACTGTATTTAAAAAAACATGGATGACATTACACCTTCTCAAAAGTGAAGCCTAAAGTTTCCACTACAATGTTAACAGACGGGACATAAGACAAACCATAGGACTAAAAATGCAGCAATCATATTTTTCGAACCTGACTTCTGTCTTTATAGTAAGCTGACAAGTTGGGATTCATGTCTGAACAAATATTTCCCAGTTAAAGTTACTCAATACTACAAATTGGATATAATCTAGGGGTGGGAGAAAAAATTGAAAATCGATTTATCAGGATTTTTTGTTTGACATAGTGCTGCACGATTTGGGGAAAAGGTGCGATTTGCGATTAGGTGGGCATTATTGCGATTGCGATTGTGCTTGCGATTTAATAAAAAAATTTGTGTCATGATGAGTCGACAGACTTGCTTGGTTATCATGGAGAAAAATCGGAATTGCATGTGCTGACATTGCGATTGCGATTGCGATAATCGTGCAGCACTGGTTTGACAATATCAAAATTGGAATTCTTGGTCAAAGATTTTTTTTTTTTCCAAATTCAAATTCTTCATTTCAGTCTTTGTTTATAAGCTGGATTGGAAAAAAGTTACCACTTTTCTCCAGATGAGGGTGAAATGTTTCTCTCTGACTCACATGATGTTCATTTTATGGGGAAATATGGCTCCTGAATATAGTCTGTAAACATTATCATCACCATTTAACTTTTTCACATGGTCTGGTGTTAAGTAGAAAACTTAACATTGCAAAAATCATAAATATCTAAGAACCACAATTTAGATTGGATCAGCACCCCAAAAATTGTAATAGAAATGGATCTGAGAATAGCATATCTCTTACTCGACAGCTCTTTGGACAAGTTACAAAGTGTGTTAACGATCCCAAAGGAGGGAAGATATCAACACAACAGCCTATTCCAAATGAGCAGAATGTCAGCACCCATAGTTTGTTTCTTTTATACAACAGGAAGAGCTGGAAATGCATTGCCCATCTTTGTACACAGTGAATAGTCAATACTGTTACAAATGTGTCTCTTTATGAGCAGGGAAATGCTAAACCATGTTTCTGGGACCTTAAGCATGACAAATGTGAAACACTGAATGTAACCTTTTGTTCGAAGGAAAAGAGACGCCGCAGGTCGACTATGAGCACCAAGGATCAGACCGACAGAAAATATCAAAGACTTAATGCTGGAGATGTTATATTGAGATGTCACAGTAATACAGTTAATAGCAATAAACTGTTTTGGTTTTTCAGTATCTCTAAGGACATGCATTCAACAGGGACCTTTGAGTCCAGGGATCCAGTAAAAGAGGATGTCAGTGAAACAATGTGCCTCCCTCCTCTGCCGCTGGTATTTAGAGTTTAATAATAAAAAAAGGAGAAGAGCAGGATGAGTGTCTCTCTCCTGGAGCCTCTCCACAGCAACCCAGGGGGAGGCAGGGGGAATGTAGAGGATGGGAAACAGGCCAACAACCACTAGAGGAAGGTTTACCTCAGGAGAAGAGGAAGAGAGAGGAGAGAGAAAGATTGGGACAGAGGAGGAGACAGGAGGAGGAGACTGTGAGTGGAGGCAGGGAGGGGAGGAGAGGTAACTGTACAGGAGTGTAAACACACAGGGCATGGAGAGAAACGGAGAACAGGGAAGTGCTCCTCCCTCTTCTTGTTTGAGGATCATACTGTAAAACAAATGTTAGGATAAGGTGGAGCCAGGAGTGGGTGGTGTGCATTTCAATCTCTTTGTTTATGGCCAGAGGACATAAGGGCAGCACATGTACGGTACTTGCAAAACAATGTGCACAAAATAACAGATTCAGCATTTAAAAATCTAAAAAAGAAATATTTGAGGAATGAAACAATGGGGTTGCTCCTAACTTCAAATAAAGTTTATTATTTGAAGGGAATAAGGAGGAGAAATGAGAAGAGGTAGTGATTTTGGACAGTTGGGTCTAAACCTTAAAATAAAACAAGCTAAGCTAGAGCTCCCCTAACAGGGCATGAGAGACAGACTTCTATAAACAAACTTCTTTTTTCAGTATTTTAATTTGGTGTATTTATCTTTTCAGCAGGTTTTGGGGAAATGAGAGCTCATTTTTCAAAATGACTTGTGCTAAAGATTTGATTTTAGGGTTTTGTATGCAAAGTTAGCAAGCGATATGTTAAGCATTTCTCAAATCAGATCACCAATCCTAATTATTGCAGATGCAGCTTACTTTGAAATATCCTAACATGCATCTTCTAAAACAAAGAAAGAATAATACACAGCTACAGCTAAAACTTTCCTCCAGGCTGAAACTAAATTAAGTATTGATACAAATAAAGCTAAAGCATCCCCGAGGACTCATGTCCAGTAAAAATAACTTGATCATTCCCTGAGAACTAACTCCCTGTGGAGCTGTTTCTGCAGCTCCGCCTGGTCCTGGGATAAAGAGTTTTCTGTTCGGGCTCTGTCACGCTCCTCTGCCTGTCTCCGACTATCCCTCGCTTTGTGTTTTCAGCTCTCACTGCATTTTCTTTTTCTTCATGTCCCTCAAAGAGTTCTCCTATGTTTTCATTTCTTAACATCTCTACACCCTTTGCCTCTACATTCTTCTTCCATGATTTTAAAAGTATTGAGAATAGTCTGTGTATTTGAAATCACACTTTCACACTGTTCTTCTGCTTTTGTTGAAGTCCTTAAAACCTCTCAGGTCCTTTAAACTCCTCCTTCTCCACTTCCCTTTTCTGACACACTTCTGCACGTCTTTGCTCCTTCACCCGTCTCCTTTTCTTTTGTGAAGTCTTTTCCACAAACTCGTCTCTCCCCTGCCAAACTCCCCTGAGCTCAGGCTTTCTAGGCTCACTGCCCCGTCTCACGCTCGTGGACTGTCATCATCTCTGCTCCATCATCCCCCCAACTCCTCGACTATCAAACAGTAGAGCAGCAATTTGTTTAAATGCTCAATGGTAAAGTTTTCCCTCTCTTTATATTACTCCTTCTTATGATCTGATTAATCATATAATCCTGTTACAATCTAACAGGAAAAAAAAGTTCATTAAAACACATGTGAATGGTACCAGAGTTTCCAGTGATCATTTTGCACATGAGTCTTTTGAACATTTTTGAAGAGGGGAACTGAATATGGGGTATAATAAAAATCTAAACTTAAGTGATAAGAGCTGACTCATTAGGACAGAAATTAGTTCTGAGTGGACACTTGATCCGATTGTTTCCCTGTGGTTGGGATAAAATTATTTCTACTCCACACCTGCTCCATGTTTGTTTTCCTCCCAATCAAAAGAGATGCTGTGGTACAGCTAACAAGACTTTTCTTGATCCAGCACAACTTTCTTCTTTCTTTGCTGGAGACTTTAAAAGAACTCAGGCTTTTTGGACTTTTCACAGGTCATATAAAACACTATGCAGAGATGCAGCAACAGCAGTGTTTTTTAACAGCAACAGGCAAAAGAAAAGACTCTTCAGTTTTCAGCACATCTGACTGGTTGATAGCTCTAACAATGTCAAAGTGGTTTTGTAAGTTAGTACTGTACATCAGTAGCCAGCTATATGTAGCGCTACTGTCAGCCCAGTGCTCAGAGACATGTCCGTAATGTGTAACGTCAGTAAATCCTGGTTAGCTATGTCCTGCCAGTCATCTACCAAGCAGAGCTAACGTAACCTCACTCTTCATTTTATTGATAGACTCTCAAGTTTGAACAGACCACTGCAGAATAACTGCTGACTGTGGGTTGGAATGAACATTAGCACAAACAGTTTAGCTCGTGTGTTAGCCTTTAGCTCGGGCTGTATCAATCTCCTGTTTATCTTTCCTCTGCTCTTCTGTCCTTTTTCTGACCAACAGTTAGGCTCCAGTGTCCACCATCACTACAAAGTTAATTGAAGAAATCATTTTCAGCAGAGAAAAACATGTTTTCTCACTACTAAACTTCTTCAGATGGCGTAGTGTTGCCATAGAGACTTAGACAGGCTGTCAATCAATACGGTCCTGCTCAACACAATTTGAAAGCTAAGAAGTAGCATTCTGAAATAACCTGAAACCAGTAATATTGGCACTGATAATCTCATTTTAAATTGTGGATTACAATAGGCATATATCTAGAGGGGAGACTTTTTCATGTTTCTTTAAAACTCCTCACATCCCCTTTAACTAGATGACACACACACTCACACATAGTCAAAGAAAAAAAGACAAAGAAACACAATCAAGACTTGACCACGTTAAAAAAGCTGACAGTAAACAATACTTCAAATAATTCAAAGCAAACACAAACCCTGACAAACTTTCGTCTGTATGGTAAAAACAGGAGATTCTTCTTTTTCAACATTCACACATCGCTGTTACAGGATATATGTGCACGGCATGTCTGTGTAACTTGGATCCTGTTTCTATTTTCCCAACTCTTTCACCACCTTCCTTTTTAAATGTTCCAGACTGGAGTGCGTGTGTGTGTGTGTGTGTGTGTGTGTGTGTGTGTGTGTGTGTGTGTGTGTGTGTGTGTGTGTGTGTGTGTGTGTGTGTGTGTGTGTGTGTGTGTGTGTGTGTGTGTGTGTGTATGTGCATGTATGTGCATGTTCCTGAAAGCATGACAAAGACAGCTGCCTATTCACAGAGGCATTTTTATTCCAAAATTAGCTGTACTGGATTCCTGTGTGCAACACATCCTTTATGACACACACACACACACACACACACACACACACACACACACACACACACACACACACACACACACACACACACACACACACACACACACACACACACACACACACAGGAAAGCTTTCTGTGCCTTGAACTTAACACTCTAAACACAGAGCGTGAACCTGTGTTGTACTCTGTGATGAATAGTTTGCTTTAATCTCAGACAGAGTCCAGCTTGTTCCTCTTTTATCCTCACCAAGCACTCAGGAATTTGTTCGCTCATGTCTACAGTTCAGGATTTTTATCAGGAGTGATGAGTGAGTGATGAACCGTATATGACTTCAGACAGCTTCTCAAGAAAATCAAATGTCTTTGTCTTCTGACAGATGCAGCTGACCTGTTGACAATATCAGTTACAGAGGACTCAAGTAGCAGAAAGACAAGAGGAAGAGTGAATGGATGGAGGTGGTCCACAGATTAAGATACGGAAAGACAGATGGCAAAGGAGGAAGTACAAACATGGCACGTTGAGAAACAACAGGAAGAGAGGGAAGAAGAAGAAGAAGAATTTAAATCCAGAGGGGAAAGAAGAGGCGGCAGAGGGACGAGAGGGAGTGTGGTTGGGAAAGAGGGAGGACACAAAGAGACAGACAGAGGGAGAGAGGGAGTGGAGCATACTGAAGCCATGAGTCACACATGGAAACCACAAGGCTAGGAGTGAGCAGCTAGCAACAGGCTGGATACCCCTTGTTCTGTAGACGTCATCAGAGGATTTCACAAAGGACTTCATTTTCCCCCAAATACTTTCCTTTTCGTGTTTCATCTTAATCTAAAACTCAACATAAATTAAAGATTGTTTCAAGAGGAACTGCTCCAGAATGCAATAACCAGCTTTCAAGCTTCTTTCAAGTTCAAAATGAAGTAAAAGTTAAAAATGGTTATGAGATGCAATAAGCCATGTTAGAGCCTGATTTGTGACAATAAAAAAATACATCAAACTCTGAAATGTAATAACTGTTGATAATGTAACAAAAAAGCTAAGCCCGTAAAATAATTAGGAAGTGGAATAAAATCCAACATGCGATGAGTGACACAAACCGTAACAGCTTTTTACATCATAGACCAGTTATTACATTTCGGGTTTTGCTGTGTTCTTCTTTTTTATTTTTTTCCAAATTACATTTTGTGTCACTGTTACAAATCATGCTCTAACAAGCCATACACAGTGAGACTGATCATATCTTGTTACAAACCCTCTTACAGGACAACAATAAGTGAAGAAGACCCTAAGCAGACTTTTGTCTTTGAGCACCTTTTGAGCAGTGTGACTTCTGACTGATGGCATAGCAGGTGGCAAATTTTGCATACTCAGTTTCAACACCTTTTAAATCTCATCACTCACAAGCTGAGTTGTCAGCTGAGGTCTCTTAAACTCTGACTGAAACCAACTCATTATCTGACACATTTCAAACACAAGAATTCATGTTTTATATGTATAAAATCTGCACTTAGTGTTCAGGTATCTTCTGTTTTGGTAGCAAATAATTTTGTTTTATCTTCCTGTGAGATTGAAGAATACTTCTCATTATAATTACCGGCAAACATGGACCACTTTCTAAGAGAAACAGACCCAGGCTTTTACCCTCTGGCTGTCAGCTATAGTTTAAAAACCTGTTGGTCAAGTCAGCCATCCTCATAAAAAACATTCAGACCAAAGCAGTTTTTGTACCTTATGGTAAAAACACTTTTTTTTTTTGCTGTGCTAATAATTTAAATCAGATATAACTGGAAAATCTTGTTCTTTTGGAACATGCCTCAAGTGGACACTCATGGAATTACAGTTTGCAGCACTCTTAATAAAAACACTTTAATAAAAACGCAGAAAGGCAAGAGCTTTACATTTAAACTGTTTCTCTGGGACTCTGAGTCTTTTATTTTCTTTAAGTTCTGCTTTTGGTTTTAGTTTGTAAAACACAGTTTGTGTACTCATCTCATCCAAGTTGAAGGTTATTTTGTTTTACTTTCAGTCAATTTTTCCAGTCATAAAATTTCAGACTCCAGTCTCATGATTTTCTATCTAGTTATATGAAAATAATCATCAGTAAGTATACCTTATGTTCTTTGGCTAAAAATAGATTTCTTACTCATACTACATCCTTGTCTTATAAAAGACTTTAAAAATGTTCAGTGTCAGGCTGAAGACTGTTTTCTTTTTTTAGAAGCTTAGTAAACATACCAAAGATAGAAACGCTGTTAACAGATGGAAAAGGTGTTAGGCTTTGAAACTGAATGAATACCAAATCATTTTTTTTCAGAGAAATTTAAACACTCTGTGTTTGAAGCACGATTAACAGCTGTGTTGAAAATTAAGTCTGCAGCAGCACCAGCGTATTAAGTTATAATAAAAAGAAGAGCGAGCTGAAGAAATGTAACGTACACTGACATTTCAGTTGTTACGTTTTTCCATTACTTTAACTCAAGATGCTGTTTGTTGTAGACTGTGTCAACCTCAGGGATCTGTGTTTTAAACACATGGTTAAATGTGTCTTTGAGTAGAAGAAGGGGCTGGTTACCATAGTTACAGCTCCACCAGCGGATACTGGAGAAGATTTCAGAGCCTTTACAGTGCAGGATTTTGGCTTCACTTTTGTCTTCACAGAAAAAATTGGATAAACAACAAACCTTTTTCAGTTAGTCAGTGAATGTAAAGAAATGACCTATCATCAGATCTGGACATTGAATCACCAAGTCACCTGAATTCAACCCCAACCGAGTCTCTGCTGAGCGCTGTGGTTTCATGGTGAATGCATGAAGGTCACAGTCACATCTCTGCTATAAAATCAATGTCCTCCTGTCGAGGTTTCTAAATTTGTGTTTGTGAGCCGCCAAAGCGATGTTTGGGAAGGTGAGGAGAAAGTGTGCCTTCCCATGAGCGCTCACTTTTTCCCTCTCAACTGCCGCCCCCACCCCCTCGTTTTCTTTTTTAAGAACTGTGGTCATGTGAGGAAAGGTGAGGATGACGATAGTCTGTTTCACCTGACAGAGGAAAGACAACTCTGTCTGTTTGTCTGATGCCTCTTTGTTCACCCTCTATCTCTGTCTGTCACCTCTCTCGTCTGTCTGCCTCACTTCACTCTGCGTTCATATGAAGGGAATCAACAAGAGTTTGCATCTGTCAAAAGAGAAATACTGCAGATATTACACAGTTAGGAAGGTGTTAGCTGGATGTAAGATGACATTTCTGATTTGAATTAAAAGTTTATGACTTTTCTGCAGATTTTTTCTTGTAAGTTATGAGCCTTGTATACAAAGTTGTGCACACAAAGCTAATCTGTACTTCATGTGATTTCTGAATGTGTGTATTGGGTTAAATGAGTATGAACTGGAAGAATAGACACTAAAACCAGATCTCATCAGCTTGTTTAGACACACACTGCCTGTATCAGCAGCTATGAAGACAGAAAGACGCTGGTTATATAAAACAAAACCAGCTGTTAGTGCAGACAGTTAAAAGCCAGTTAACTGCTTAAGGCAGTTTGCCAAACCAAGTAAAATCTACCTGTTATCAGAATAAAGAAACTTCCTTTACATCTGAATCTAATGTTTGAAAGGTGGATCAAAAGTACTTGATAGTAATTTGATTACCACTTTGATATTTGTATCACCATACTCTTTAATATTACAGCTCCTTAATTGAAATAATTTCAGTGTCTCACAACTTACAGCTTTGAAATCTGTATACAGACATCAGCAGCAAAAAATTCAGTTAAATAAGTAAAGAACTCTAAAAACAATCAATACTTTGCTGGTCTTTGTCCTCCACAGTCCCACAATGTACAGCAGCATTTAAAGTGTACTGTATCTGTCCTTGTCCCAATCTGTCCTTGTGCCACATGGTAGCAAACTGTTATCACCACTGTCACCACTGCTCTTATCAGCTGGCCTTTTCAAACACACACGCACCCACACCAGCTTTCAAAGTATGTTCAATAAAGCATGAAAGAGTATTGGAAAATTCCACAGCGGTTTGCCTTCTTTGATAGTCTGATGTGTGCTAAAGGAATACAGTATCTTAAACTTCTTATTAGTAAGTCTGGCTCTTTTATCCTGGGCTACATGATAACTCCACATTCATATTCTCTTTAACTAATGCTGTGAAAGAAAACATAAAAATAACATTAACAGCTTTTTCTCTAACTTGGGCTGTTTAAAATGGGAGCACAGACTTACACCGTTTAACACTTCCCTAAGGTGGACCTGAGTTATTCCAGCTGTAGACTAAAAACAGCTGTCATGAACTGGTGGTTCTATGCGCGTGAAGCCAGACCATCCAGGCCATTACGCACGTTGGCCAATGAGCGCGTGCAGTTCCATTGTCATGACACTGGTGGTATCCGGGAGAAATGTCAGCCAATGACATTATACGCCTATTGTGACATATGTTGAGTTATTCTTTCACATCTGTAAACTGACAAACTTTCCCCAGGACCAAAGGGTACTGCTTCCATTAAGTTTGACTGATTAAAGAAGATTTAACGACAGTTTTCCATCACGAACAAACTGTGAGTAAGCATACGTAAACGTGTTTGTGTAATCTTAGTAAAAGCCTTCCGTAGTTTTTAAGATGCTCACGAATATATTTGCAAACTTGAACTTTTTGTCCAGTTTTTTCCAACAAAGAAAAAATGAAACAAGAGAAAACAGTGTTCTGAGCTGTGAGCTAATTTCTTTTTCAAACACTCACCTCAAACTCGCTGAAGAAAAAACGGGAAAGTCTCAGAAACAGGCGGATATGTGACTCAAGCAGCGACTTGTCTCCTCTCTGTGCGCCAACACCCAGCCTACTCCACTGAGACACTCAACAGGTTGGCTTGGTTTTGGGAAAAAGGGGCCGAGTTAAAACTGCCACAGCTTTGTCGATGAATACAGATCCTGGGTCGGTTTCTTTAGTTTGGCTGCTGTTGGAGGGGTGCATGAATGGAGTAGAGAGTGGAGCAAAGAAACTGATCCAAGGTCAGCGCTGAGAGCAGGGAGGAGGGGCGGAGTGTTAATGTTTGCTTGTCGGGAACGAAGATGCCGAAGTTAGACGAGTTAGGGGGTGAATGTTAATGGCTTTCAGCATTCAGGGGAAGAAAAACCAAGACTTTAATAAAGATGTTAGGTAATGCCTATTGCTGTTGATATAATAAGATGACGTACAAGAAACAGTGGAAGGAGTAGAAATTTAAAGCTCCTGTAGGAGTTTTTTTCACAATTTACACAAGATTTACTTTACTTTGAGAGCTGATACAGGGTTGTTTTTAAGGTAAACACAAAACAAAACAAAACAAATTGAAAACAAGAAACAAAAGAGGACTAACAAAACAAAGCAAACCCTCTCCAATAAAAATAGAAGAGAAAAGAAAAAAAATATCATCCACATACAGTTAAAGAAGTTTCTCACATGAGCTGAAAAGGAAAATAATCAGAGCGGGCCCCACACAGTTGCAGGTTAAACTGATTTTTGATAAAAGTAACAATGTGTTATGGACACATGTTGGACAAAAAAGCTTGATAAATTATTTTTTTAGCATGGTGACATTTATTTCAATTTTGCATCGGCACACCTACAGTTTCTATCGAACAGGTCTTTTTAATCATGACAGTATTGAAATGGTTGACCACGTGGATGAACTTACTCTAAGGTTTTTTCTAATAACCCAACAAACAGCACACTACACTATACTACACTTGGATGACACTTTATTTTATTTGCTATATGCAACATTTTATGGCTAAACTAAGCTGAACATGTGGGACAGGAAAATGCTGCTTTTAGAGGAATAAACATGGATGTGAATAAGTATGACACTGATCTGCTCATCATTTCAGATCTCAGCAACAGGAATACATGTCAAAAACATCAAGAAGGCTTTTTCCCAACAGTTGTTCTCAATCACAAACAAACACTTTATTTCTTTGCACAGGTCAAATCACCTGCAAGGGCGTGTTTCATTTAACCCCCCACCAAACAACCAGCACTCTCTCCACCCCTTCCATGTCAGCTCCTCTTCACGGCGAAAACTGGTTTGACAGGAAGCGTATCAGATTTCACTGCTGTCATCCTCCACTTTTCTGGAAGGTGAGAGAAGAGGGCGGGGGCAGTTAGCGCGGCAGTTTGGGAGAAAATGACAAAAGACAGAGAGTGTGAGAAGCAATAGGAGTGGAGGAGTCACACATTTATAGTTAGACAAAGACACACACACCATTGAGGTTTGTGAAGTTCAGAAAGACTCACCTTTCTTTCCTGGTGCATCTGTTATCTGCAGAAACAAAGACAGATGTGTAACTAGGGTTAAAAACACTTCACTGTGCAGCTGTTTGAAATTTCTTAAATTACTGTTGTGATCAACAATTCAGTGTGAACAGCTAACGCATTTACACCAACCCCAACCCTGTTACAGAGAATAAACTCTTCCAGTTTTCAGGACTTACAAAGAATCACTCCAAGTCCTCCGGCAAACAACAAGGAGGCACAGACCAGGCCTCCGATTCGTAGCCTTTCATAGTCTGAAAGACGTGGACGGCAGAAAATGAGAGGAATGAGACAAGGAAAAATTACTCCATCCAAATTAAACATATACAAGTCCTTTAATTTGAACAGTCCTACACCTCTGATTAACACAAATTTTACATCAGATTTTTTCACTTTATCACTTTTTGATAACATTCAGGGGTTGGCTTTGTCATTAGGCAGATACTTTTTGCAATAGAAAAAAAAATCAAGGCCAATAAATCTGTTATGCCCAAAGGAGTGACAGCATATGGTAAAGTAGAAAAGGTGATGAGGGTGTTTGTACTCACTGTAGTAAAATGGATCTGCAAAATAAAGATAAAAAGAGGAATGAATAAGAACTGCAGTGACAAAACACAATGCATCTTGAAAACATTTTAGATTTTACACAAGAAAACACTCCTAATGTGCAACATTTAGTCTTATTAGAAGTCATAGCTGTCCTTTCTTGTATATAGTGTTCTGCACATGAAGACAAAATTATCCTCCATAGATGTTCAGAGGTTTTTTCCTCTACAGTGGAAAAGTCAGATTTCAGTTTTAGAAAGGGGGCAGTGTAACTTGGACAAAGGAGGTTAATTTATGTGGTTTTATCCTAAACCAGATTCTCAACAAACCAGTTTGTGAGCAGGATTAGGGGGAAAGTAGAGTTCTGGTCTTACTTGCTTCGGTTTCCATGAAAAGGGAGAAGAGAACTGCAATACAGAGAGAAAGAGAGAAAAAAATAATTAATGTTTATAAATTTATTCTAGAGATTTACAATACAAATATTCAAGCTACTCTGTCAGCATTTTCAAGATACAATGAAAAATCTCAAATAGGTGAAAAACTATGTAAAGATTTGTATCCTGCCTTTATAACACAATTATTTTTCTACAAGTTTTCAGATGGAGGCAAATGTATGAACTGTACTCCCTTTTAGTGACTGATAAAATGTCATATCTGTTTGTGCACAGTGATGACATGAAGACTCTGTTCCCTGTTTTTGTTTACCTGCCACAAAGGCCACAAAAGTGAGATGTCCCATCTTCAACACGACTAAGAGTCAGACAGGAAGAGAAACAGATAAAGACAGAGGGGAGAAAACATGATTGTGACAAAACACAAAGAAGTGTAGATTTCTTGCTTGCCACACACACACACACACACACACACACACACACACACACACACACACACACACACACACACACACACACACACACACACACACACACACACACACGTACACAAAGGACACACTTCTCCCTCCCTCTCTCTGGGAAGACTGTCCTTGTTGTGCGAGAGGTCAGTGTCTCGTCAGCAGGGATGCATTCTGGGTGTTTAGAGAGTAAACAGCAGATCATTTTTGTCTTGGGGCAAATCGCAGCGGGTTACCGGCCAACTTTCCTTCAAACTCACACACTCCTCATGTCCAGTCATGTGCTCTGCAGTATCTGATGACATTTCTGGTATTCCTCTTGATTTCAGCTTAAGCTGCATGAACTGTGTATACTTTAAACTTTAAGATGTATCAATGTTCGTTATTGGTACAAGTTTTTTAACATCAACTGAGTATCATTGTGCTTTTTTGGAATTATAAACACACAATCTGTTGTAAAACTCCTGTTTAAAGCTCCGGTGAGAAATCTATAGATCTAAATCAGATCTATATGACTACACTGTCCTGTTCAAGCTTAAGTTTCCTGTTTCAGTGGGATTTGGAGATTACAGATATGAACAATTCCTAAAGTATTCAGTGTGAATGGTATCCACTGATTTTAGTCAAATAAGGTATCTGTACTGACTTAAGTGTGTGTCATAAGTGGGTAAACACCTCTCACAAGAGCTTTAAAACAGCATAGATTATGAGTTTTATAATGTCAGTTTACTGAGTGATCTCTGTAAACTAACACTAATTCAATGACATTTTCTTGCAGATGTCTGAAGTACAGGACAAAATGACTTCAGTGACGTCACTGTGACCTCTAACTGATCTTGGACACCCTTGGATCTCTCAAGAGGTCAGATTCACTCAGGTTCCTCAATCTCTTCACTTCTATCTGACTGAAAACAGTTTCCATTCCTCCCTTTTGTCCAACATACCAACAAAAGTTTACTTGACAGTTAACTTAGCGGTGTAGAAATCAAATTTGATGCTTTGAAAATGTTTTCTAATTTCAAAAGCGGACAAAGCACTTTTACCAGCTTATTAAGAAACTACCGTCAAGTGAAAACAAAGATAATCCAGAGACACTCTATCTCGCAGTTTGTGTCACTAGTCTTCAATCATGGCCCGTCCAGGCCCAATCTCTGAGTCTTACAGTCAGCATGACTCTACTCAAGGGCAAACTGTTGACAGGCTCTTGTCTTTCAAAGAGGCAGCAAGAAAAACAGACCTTGAACCAGTTTGATTATAAAAAAAAAATCATTTGCTTTAGAAAACGTTGAATTCAAAGAAATCAAATGTTTTTTTGTTAGCAAAGGTTAAACATACAAATCCACACTTTGTTCATCATGCCATGAATTTTTTACAGAAGCCCAAATGTCCTTCGTTACAGAGAAGTACTTTAAAATTCAGGCACACATTTTTTTCTTTCTCCAAATTTCAAAACTAATATATTTTTGTTAATTCTTCACTAGTTGCTTCTATATTCCTGACAGTCAAGAAGAATCTTTACAATCACAAGTAACTGAAAAATGACCTTCAGCCTCCCACACACTCCGACTCCCGTCATGTCTCTCCACCTCACCTGTTCTTACCTGAGCTGATGTTTCAGGAGCTGAGACCTGAGTATGAATGTCCAGAGACACTGTCTGGTCTAAAGTGTGTGTTTTCTATTTTACCTGAATAAAAAGCTTGAGCTCCTCCTCTTTGTTTGGGGTATAAACTTCAGTGTGTGCACATGTAGGGTGTAGTTGTTGTGGGCTGTACAGAACATGTGTAGCACTGTTGTTCCATAAACAGGAGAGAGTGTGCCTGGGATGGATGGAGAGGCCATTTTTATTCAGACAGACCATAGGCCTGCACAGTGCTCTGGTTGTTTGTCTGCTCTCTGAAGCTCTCTCAGGTGTCTAACTCCCCTGTGCTCATCTTTCTCTGAGGAACAGATTGAGCTGTGTTGGTCTCATGGATGACAGGCATTTCACTTGATACTTAATTTGCACAGTAGGGGAGGATTCATTTAATAGTCAGGGTTGATTCACACAATGACACAACCTCTGACAAATAAAGCCACTGTGGCAGAAACTGCAGTTCCATCAATGGCCACTTGAAGGTTGCTCTAAGATTATGTCATTTCCTGTAGCAGCTAGATTTAAATGCTCTCAAAGTGCAGATAAGCCACGTGTTACTGTTCGTGTCTGTGAGTCAGTTTTCATTTGATTTGAGTTATAGAATATGAAATATATTGCAGTTATGGTATAATTAGGGGCCTTATCACTTTCAGCAGGTTCATGAAGCTAGCTTTCTGCTGTTTGTCTTCTCAGCTAATTCAGTCAGGAACGTATTGAATCCTTAAAGATGGATCTCTCAAATTATAATTGGGATGAGATTTATGTTGATGAGTCTAATCAAGCCTATGATCTCTTTTTGTTTACATTTTTAAAATTATACAATGAAAACTGTCTTTTTAGGAAGTGTAGGGTGAAGGGTAAACATAAAGGTAAACCATGGATTACAAAAACAGCTGTAAGCACTATAAATAAGACAGAAGCTCACACTGACCTTTTATTTCTGAATTCACATATTAAGATAATATTTACCCCCAAACTAAATTCACTTACAGGTGCTGTGCAAAAGTCTTTTTCAATTTGAGAGACCCAATATGATTTAAGAGGTGTTAGCAAGTTTTCTGTTCAAAAAACAAAGAAAGGTATAAAAAGGAGATGTGTTTCTGTTGTTGGGGTTAAACTGTGGAATAATGCCAATATAACTATAAAAATGTGTGAGTCACGTCATATTTTTAGTAAAATGGTTTGTAAACTTGTTTTTGAAAATTATAAGTGTTGATAATGTTGATTTTCTCTAATATCTTTTATTTTGGTAGCTTAATTTTGTTAATCTTGTTAAAACATTGGCTAGGCCTAGATAAGCATCCTGCTTCTGCCTTTTCAGTCAATACTTAGTACAAAAATTTTTTTTGCCCAAAATTTTAATTTGTGTTAAATTTCTTTCTTGTGAAAAATAATGTATTACGTATAAAGACTTAATAAATCTTACTACTACTACTAGTGCTACTACAATTTGATAATACTTGTAACCCCACTTGTTTGTCACTTTGGTGTTCTTTTCTTAAGCTTTACGTTGGCCTTTGCTACTGTGATTTTGGATTTGTTGTTTACAATGCAACTGCTATGACATAATATAAAAAGCATCTATATGAAAAACAGGGTTGATGTAAGACAATACAATACAGAATGGACCATATACCATATGAAACATGCAATACAACTGATGTGACTTGATTTTGTTTAAAGATATGATATTATACAATAATTTGCAATAAAACAATGAAATAAGATTCAGAACAATACAATATGATACAAAACTAAGCTATACTGAACTAGAAACACAGCAACACAATATGACATGAAATACTGTGGTATGATCTAATAAGATATGAAACAGTATGATACTATATGATATTGTACAACACAGTAAGAGATGATACATGATGCAAGACAACAACACTATATAATAACATTCAAGAGGATACAATAACAGCTGATACTATACTTCACGAAACAATACAATTTTAAAAGACATGATAGGATACAATACAATATAATACAGAATGACACATACGGCATGATTCTATTTGATATGATAAGAAAAAAAGATGAGAAAATACAACACTATAAGGTAACGTACAATACGATACCATGCTATAGGAGAAAATGCAGTTCCTCTAATTGTCCTCTTTGGAATATTTGTCTTGGACTGTTATAAATATGATTGTTTTGTTACACAAAGTGCAGAAATATGCCATGCATGTGTCACAGTGGTGATCTAAGACTATTTTTACCTTTTCTGTCCCACACTGAAAAATCTGAGGCATGCACCAGCCACTTAACAATGATAATACTACAAGGGCTGAGAAGATAGAGACAAACAGAGGCACTGACTCTTTAGTTCAAAGTGTTTGTGTGTTAGTGATAACACAATAATTCAGCAGATAGTGTGGAAACAGGTGATGACGAACAATAGATAAACGTTTATTGTTTCATTCTCACATCATATTTCGTTCTTTTATTGCACATTATTCATTTCACAGATTCAGTCTATAACACACATCCAAAGCTGAGTGAAGGCCTCTGTGCCCTTGCTGTGTCTGTGTTGTTGCTGCATCAGTTTTCTGTAACATTGTTAATGGAAGGTTAAACAAAGGTCACTTTGTTCCATGTCAATAGCTCGTTGCTGATACGATTACAGGCGCCACAGAACGTATGGAGAGGATGCTGAGTGTGGTGCTGCTTTGAATATATGAAGGGACTGAGATATTTTATATCTTTTGAGATTAGTACTGAAACAGGTGACCTCATCTCTATTTGCGGTGATTTTAATAGCCATAACAAGGCAAATATCAAAAATAGGGTAAGGATTGAAATTATTGTTAGATAGATATAACAGATTACTTTATTTGGGGAAGCAGACTGCTTGCTGATGCTTTGACCTTTCTTTTCAAATGTTTGGAGAGTCAGAACCCAACTTTGAGATTAAAACTTATTTAAAATGTAGCAAAACCCCTGTATATTTTTGTGACTACACACTAAAACTTCATTTTTAAAAATACAAATAAAAATTGAATAGATATCTAATGGGTAAATAATGATAATGGTTTTATTTCAGTGAATTTATATTTGTCTTAGATCTCTCAGCAGCTGACGGAGGAGGCTTAGCTTCGTTCTTAGACATTTTTCTTTCTCTTGTTGGTTTATTGTGCGCTGGAAGAACTAGAGGTTAGTTGTAGGTCAGTTAAAATTATTCATAAAGTAGTAAAGCCCTTTGTCAGACCTACTAATGACTCAGCCCACAACGATCATCTTGAAACTATTTAACCCTCAGTGGGAAAGTTTAACTAAAGTTTCTTCAGGCTGCGATCAATGAAGCCAGCTCAACGGATTCATCGCCTGCTAGAGGTCATCTTAAGAACACACACTGAACAATGTAGGTTATCAGCGGAAACACACACACACACACACACACACACACACACACACACACACACACACACACACACACACACACACACACACACACACACACACACACACACACACACACACACACACACACACTCCTCTGTTTTGATGGTATTTGTGCTGTTTGTCCATAAACAGACTAAAGGTCTGAGAGCAGGTGAGCCAGAGGGATTCATTCAGTCAGCAGATTAAAGAGAATCACTTCAGAGAGGTCCTGTGGAAACTTCCAGGTAATAAATACTTCTGAAATATCTAAAATTTAAAAGTAATGAGTTTTTTTTAAGTCTGGTGACAAAAGTGCTGTATATGTAGACAGCTCTGTGGGATTTTTTTTCTTTCTTGTGACGAAAGCAGATTATTTGATTGATGCCGTTAATAAGAATCAGTGCACTTCTGCCTTTATTTAATCAGCAAACATCAAATACAGTCAACCACTCTCCACGATATGTGTGAAACTTTGGAAAGTAGGACAAGAGAATATGTCAGAAAGCTATCACAGTGTGAGACGATGTGCTGCAGAGCAGCTGAACCAACACGTTGCTTCATACGAGCTCTGTTGTGTCAAATAAAAACGAGACAGATTTCCCTCCTGCTGATTCTTCTGTGTGTGAGTGTGTGTGTGTGAATCTGTCTACTCAGGCTGCTCGGTAAGGTCACCACACACAGTCAGGAGGATGAGGACCACAGTCAAAGCAGTCAAATGCCACACACCTCTGCTCTGTGATTGGTATTACAGTTTCAGTATTGTGCAAAAAGAAATTTGCATATTAAAAAGTTACTTTTCCCAATTCAAGCCTAACCTCAGATGGTTCATCTGAGGGTCTTTTTTTAATTTGGACCATCATTTAATCAGTAGGCTAATTAGTCTTTTCATTTTTTCTAAGCTAAAGGGGAGAATAATCCCCCCTCTTAAAATCAGTCTTAATGATGTAATGCAGAGGTCCTCAACAGGGTGTCTGCATCCAAAGAGTTCCTGCAAGGGGTCCGTGACATTTCTGCTTCATTGGCCATTGTTTTATATTTTCAAATGATTATATCCAAGTTTTTAATTTTTTACTTGAGCACACATCAATAGACTCACAAAGGCCAGAGATCTTATCTTTCAGTCAGAAACGAACAAATTCAGCATTCACTACTAGCTGCTCAAGATAGAGTCCCTGCTCTGCCAATCACCTGACCACATGTTTCTTACTGACTCTGTCAGGTTCCCAACAATAGCTTGACCCCACCCCCCACACACACAAACACACACACATTTGGATGCATCAGTGGTCCCTATTCCATCTCTCCATCAGTACGGTTGAAGACCCCTGGTGTTATGAGTATAAAGGTTTTGACGATGGGAAAAAATAATACCTCTGCTGTCCACAGGGGTGGCCGCAGGTTGTACTGTATAATAAACATGAACAAACAAGCAGGTGATTGGCTGAGAAACTGAACAGCCTGAGTGTAGATCTTGTGGCCTGAAAGTTAGAGAAATGATAAAAAAAAAGCTGATTCACCCACTCATACAGTAAACACTTCATATCTTCACTTTCGGGTAGCTTTAGCTCTTTTATTTGCTGTAAAACAAACAACAAGAAAAAAAAAAAAATCAGTGGACAGCAGCAATTAAACTCTCAGAGGTCTGGTTCCTTTACCTCATCCATGAGCTATGTCAGGAGTTCACCACCAGGGGGCAGCAAACAAATGTCTTTATGTGTGTCTCTTTCCTGCTTCCAGACATGGTTACAGATCCGTCCCAGTGACCTTAGAAATAAACCAAATACATATTGGGTGACTGTAAAAAGTAACTGCAACTGCTTCTATTTAAAAACACCAACTGGCCAACAACAAACTGTCAGAACCAGATGAATGCCTGTTAAATCTTTGTAACCTGAAGGCTTTTTGAGTTAAATGGGAGTGAAGCAGACTGAATCACTCAGATCAGATATTTGATCCAGTGATATTAAAGAACGAAGGATCTTTTTTTTTAACATTTGGTCAGCTTTAACACAAACGTTACAAGCTGGTATTAAGCTACCACCATCATTTTGAACTAATGCTGGTGCCATTACATGAATTTCCCTTCGGGGATTACTAAAGTATATCTTATCTTATCTTATCTTATTACACTTATCTCAGTGTTATTACATTCACTCACCAGGCGTGTGATGTTTTGTTTTGCTGTAACTTTATTTGACTCTATTTGTCGTGCACAAACAATGACAAAGATGAGCGACAAATGTAGATGTAGGACTGAGGACCATCATGCTTTGCCTTTATGCAAAGACAAGGTTATGTAAGAAAGTTAATAGCATCAGGATGACTGACTTCAGGATGTGAACACACCATTAACTCTACATTATTATATGGCACTTTGCAGGAATGGAAAAGGGAGCATGCTCTTGTTTTGTGATCTATACAGTCATATCTTCAGTGGGGAACTTCCTAATTGTGCCATATTATAAAATCTGGATGAAGTGGTATAGTGTTTTTAAAACTAATTCTGCTTTCATAAAGCAGTCTAACGTGATGCACACTGTCAATACTTGTTAAAAGTAAAGTAAAAAAAGGCTTTTTCGCTGGTGTCTGACACCGGCCTACTTGCAGAAATTAAAGACTTTAAAAATAACAGTCAAGAGCCATCAGTCTTTTGGTCTGGTTTGCTTATGAGGGTCACAGCAATGTATAACTGTAACAGATCGGTAGTGTTTCACCGAGGTACACTCACACTTTAAGATCAGTACACTAACAAAACATGTTGAGTACACTTTCTTTCTTAAGGGGGATCTGGGGAGGAGGGTCATACTCTGGCACAATTCAGGGTGACTGGAATAGTGTCAGTGGAGTGATTTCTTGTGTTGGGTGTTAAAATGCAGAGCTGGGCTGAGTGTTTTACAACAGAAAGAGGAGAGGCTCACTAAATCCTTGTGTTCTGTTTGTGGGTATTTTTTTTTTTTTTTTGGATTACCTACTTCCTACTTTCATGTCATCTCTGTGACCACTGTCTGCTGAGGTCAGTGGTTAAACTTCACAGCACAGACACTTCTTCCTTTTTTATGCCATTGAGCAGAAAAACAGCTGAGTATCTGATAACTCAGGCAAACGTTTTCTGAAAACTACAAACCCTTTTACAGCTTTCTGAACAATTTAACAACTTGTGTTCCAATCAAGTGTATACATTAAAGGCAGTGAAAAAGCACTAACATCCCTGTTAAAGTGAGGAAGCTTAAATTGCTTTCTCGTATATTCTAAAAATTTCTCTGAAAAGACAAATCCATGGTGAAGGAAGAAAGTGAAGATGTCAGGATTCAGAGTGGATAAAGCATTCAGTCATCATTCCCAGTCTTGTGTTTAACATCTCTATGCTTAAATTGGTCAAAGGGTTAGAAAATAAATCAGCTCTGGTTTATAGAGCCCAACTTTGGATGTGTCTCCTTGAGTAAAATCTTTTTCAGCTCCCTGTCTCCTTTCACTCCTTTGTCACGATCGTGTTCACATCATCCTCTGCATCTCCTCTCCCTAGAACCACAAACACATCACAAGTTATTCATCAGCCTTCAGTTTTTAGGCCATGTTAAACATGTTTCTACAGTATGTAAATAAAAAAAGTATACTCACCGAGACACCTGTTGAAGGTCTCAGATCTCTGTAGTGTCAAAACCGTTAAAAGAGCCAACAACGCCGTACCAAAAAATCCACCAAGGACACAACCAAGGAGAATCGCTCGATTAAGGCCATTATCTAGGGGTGAAAAGAGCAGGGCAGAGGGAGGGGGAGAGAGGAAGAGTGACAGAATAATGGAGAGATGGATGTTTAAAAAAGTAAAGTTTGAAATGTGAACAAACCTTTGTTTTTTTCTCTGTTGGGAGCATTTTTAGACAAGTAAAGTGGTCATCTGACAAGAGTTAATTTTATTTTTTGTCTAACGTGTAAAGAAAAAAAAAAGCTTATAAAAAGCACAACTGGTTAGATATGCAACATCACGAAATCCCTGAACTAAAAATGCCACTTATCTGTGAATAAATATCCTCATTTTAAATTTTTATGTGCAGTAAAGAAAAGTTAGAAAAGAAAAGATACAACAGTGAGTGGGTTCTTCTATATCAGAGGTGTCACGGTAATACAATAGGAAGGTGGATGTGTCTCCAATAAAAAAACCAAAGCATTTTATGATTGTTTATCTGAAATATTCAGGTTGGTACCGTAAAGATGTAGCACAGCAGAGTGTTTTTCAGGGTTGTTTGACTGCTGACATATGACACGTGTGCCGTTGTCGGGGATCGACGTTCCCTTGATGGTCCAAACAGCCAACGACACTCCTGACTTTATTTCACAGTGTCCGTACAGAGCCTGAGGAGAGAGATGGGAGGAAAGCAGGAGACATGAAAGCTCCTGTGAGGAACTCACTTTGGGTTAACTTTGGCGCCACCTGTAGAGCAGCATGGTTCCTCTTATTTCCTGGCTAATCTTGTTCTGTACATTTCTAAGTAGATAATCTTCACCAAAAATCAAATTATGCTTTATCATGGTCAAATGTGTGACTTATTAAGAATTTTTGAGGCGGAGGATGTAAAATGGTTGATTACTTCATCTGGAATCTACACATAGACTGTAATAAATGGACATAATTTCTGGGATGTCGCCCATTTGTTTCAGAAACAGTTTAAAAGCCCAACGTCAACAGGGGAAATATTTGTAATGCTGACCCTACCTAGCTTTGTTCAAGTTAGGGTGAGGCTAAGACAATGGCCTTTAGCTTCTTCACAGACAACTACAGAGTGTCTACTTCCCAGTCAAGTCAGCCCTGACCTTAATGGGCAAAAAAAAACAAACAAACAAAAAAAACAGTTCTACAAAAATTAACATCTCTGAAATGTGAAAAAATTAAACTATACAAACACAAACCATTTTCTTTCAAAACCAGGCAGTAAACATGTTTATCTCTCCATGAAACATCACCTTTCCTGCTCGGTGTGTGTGAATTATTATTATTTGTTTAGTTTCTATTAATTTTTTATTGTTATTTTATTTTATTTATTTATTCTTTATCCATTTTTTTTATTTGTGTGTGAATTATAATTTTAGATAGGTAGTTGTTGCTTGCTTAAAAGTCTTGTTCACTCCTGGAGGTCATACAGACTCATCAGTGTTCATTTCAGATTGTTTTATAGCATAGACACAGTCTGCATGGGATAAACAGACATAACTTTGGGTAGAAAAAGAGAAAGTTGTCAAGTGTAAATTTTTCACTTATCATGAAACTAATCAGGTACAAGGACGCTTACAGAACAAAGACAGCCTTAATGTCTTTGAGGGGGTGAAACTCATCAGATCTAGATTATTACCAATACTTTTATTTCTTTTGTTTAGAAAGAAATAAAAAGTAGTCAGGGAGTTTGTAACATTTTTAACTCACCAGAAAACTGGTGGGTCAGAGGCTGCATAAGCCGGGTTGACACTTAAGCTTCAACAATTAACTCTGTCTTCTCTATCTTATATCACAATTAAGGTAGATTCAAAGGAAGCTCAGTAAATAACTGTTGGTGTAACAGTCATAATGTGATCAAGTTCACACAGATTGAAAACTGTGTGAAGTATTGAAGCTGTAGCGTGAGTAGTTCAGTGTGGTGTGCTCTGAGGGGGAACACATAGATCTTATAGTCTTGACTCAAACAGTCAGATGTGTCACTATTTGGAATGAAAAAAAACCCCTTTTTTTTCAGTTTGTTGTCTTTCACATGGAAAACCTTCCCCAACAACTTCCTCATTCTTTCATTAATTTTCCAAACCCCTTACCCTGTTCAGGGTCGCGGGTGGCTGGAGCTTATCCCAGCTGTCATTGGACGAGAGGTGGGGTACACCCTGGACTGGTCGCCAGTCAATCACAGGGCCGACACAGAGACAGACAACTATTTACTCACACCTACGGACAATTTAGAGTGACCAACTGACCTGATGTGCATGTTTTTGGACTGTGGGAGAGAATGCACATGGCAAACATGCAGACCCCACACAGAAAGGCCTATTGGCCAAGCTAAGAATCGAACCAGTGACCTCATTGCTGTGAGGCTGCCACGATAACCGTTGCGCCACCGTGCAGCCCAAATAGAAATTGTCAGGTTTGTTAATGTTTTTGTTTTCTTTGTGGTTCATTCTGAGGAATCAGTATCAATTTTACTGTTTCACAAAAACTCAAAACCCTCTCTCTAAAAGTCCTGTTTTGGGGAAACTGAAAAGCTTTTAGAGGAACTATGATGTTTACTGATAAGAAACAAACATGGCTGAGAAATGCCATTTCCTTCCTTAATTATGCTCACACATACATGCAAGTGAGAAAGAAAGGTAAGAGAGATAGCGTGTGTGTTTGTGTGTGTGTGTGTGTGTGTGTGTGTGTGTGTGTGTGTGTGTGTGTGTGTGTGTGTGTGTGTGTGTGTGTGTAATAAGATTGTGTAACTGAAGGAAACTGCACAGTCATGGGAATAGATCAGTGCCTGTAGCCGACTCACCTGGGGGATGTCCTCCACATGACCTTGAGGGCAGGTGAGACTGTAGTTACCGTGACCCCCGTACAGAGTGAATGTGAGGTTTGGAGAAGTTTCTGGCACCCCACAGCGAAACACAGCAGGGTCTCCCAAAGCCACGGTGATGTCAGAGGGACGTGTGTGGTAAATGAGAGCTGCAGGGTTCAGAGGTGAAGTGATGGTGGTACGGGTTGTGTTTACAGCTGAAATGAAGTTTAAGAATAACAATACAGTAAAGAACAAATCAGTCATCAATGTGTTTAATCAAAACGGAGTAATCTAAGATATGATCGGAAGCTGATGAAAGCAGTTTAAGTTTATTTTATTACAACATACTCTGCACTGAAGTCCTTGAGTGCTATTGGAGTTGTCTTAAAGATCAAATTAAAACCCCTGGGTTTCCTTCCTGTGTTGTTTACCAGAAACTGTGTCTACTCCATGCCCTTTAAGCAAAACCTCTCCGCAGCCATTTGAATATTCTGATGGAAGGGCAGTCGGGTTTCCCTGTAGGACTTTCTTAAGAGTCAAATCATTCATGACAAACATTTTTCCAGTGGTTTTTAAAACAATCAAGACAAAGTTTGTTTGGTGCTTTGATTTCTTTTTCAGGTTATTTTTAGATGATGACACACCTGACTAATACAAGTCTTTTAATATAAACCGTCCTGGCTGTGGCTGCTCACCTGAGGTGGGTGTGTAGATCTGGATCAGAGCCAGGAGCAGGAACCAAACATGAGAAGGCCTCTTCATCACTTCTCTCCTCCTCCTCGTCTTCATCATTTTCTCCTCTCTGACTTTATTCCATAGATTACCTGCAAACATTTGGTGGATGTTACTTTAACTTTTATTCAATAGTCAAAGGATACATGCTGCAATAAAATGTAGCTTTTCCACATAGCTGTGCATGAATGAAAAAAGGTGGAGTTAAGACTTTCACCTGAGGGCAGGTAACCAGTTAAATGGTTCACTACACTGTAATGGTTTAGATACACTGTTTCACCTCCTCAGTGCTGTCTCAATGTGTTTCATGGGCAATGATGCAATGATACCATTGTGGTGCTATTAATCACGACAATAATACAAGTTGTTTTGAATATATATGTAACGTTTCTGCACATTCTGACATGTCACCGGTGTGATGTTTTTTGTGTTTCAGAGGATAACAAGGTTGCAACCACAAATATGATTCAAGTACCTTGAGAGTGGTGAACAAGGCCTTAAGTTTTAAAATAATTGGTCTCATAGGTCGCTGAAAGTCATCATTGCGATAACACTTCTTTAACTAAGAGATCAATAAAGAAACAGCCAGCAAAAGCAGCACCTAAATAAAAGTCGAGCCCTGTGGCACTGCTTCAGCATGCCTGTGGGAACCACAGGGACTTTACCTGAGGCTCAAGCAACAACAGCAACACTGAATTTACAGAAACTCAAAGGAAATCAAGAAGTTTGTCTGCAAATAAAAAATAAAACTTAAAATTAAATTAAATTAAAATAAAAGAATATCATAGGTTCCTGTCACCTGTGATGTGACTGCTGTTACAGTCTGATCAATGACACAAGTGACAGGTTTATCTACAGGTCGTAGTGATATACAACAATAACAAAACAGTTGAACTGTCAGAAAAATTGATTTTTTTGTAAGTCAGACTTGTTGCTAACGTTCAAACTAGCTTACAAGCTTCTTAGCTTTTTTATGGTCATGTGTGCAAACGACCCTTATAAAAAAGCAAACCAAAAAAGCCCCTAATCCACTTAATCTATTTCATTTATTCATTACATCATGCTTCACAACAGTAATACAGGCTTTAAGTAAATGTGTCAAAGTTTTGTGAATGTACAACAAACTCAGCAGAAGAGAATGTAACTGTCTTTTAACTTTGCCATTAAATTTGATTTGTTATCTAATCACGCAGTTATTGATACTAATGTCTATCTGCTGTTTGAAGAGTCTGTTAAAAAAGATACAATCAACCAACTTTTTCTCTAAACGCTTGTTTTACTGAGCTCTTGACATCATTTGGAACAAGTTCTACAGCTAAATTTCATATTTCGTCCCTTAATTTGTTTTCTTGTTATCCCCCTTAGATATGACTAAAATAAACACAGAGGAAACACATTTTTAATGTAAACTGAAGGAAAATGATCACTAACCGTAAACTGAACTGAAAATTCAAAAGCAAGTTCCGCAGAAGTTGGAAGAAGTTAGAAGCTTCCTTATTTGAAGACTGGGAAACCTTCACACAAATAGATTCCTCAGAAGCTTCACTTCCTGAAAATGTTGATCTAAAATAAAGCAATCATCAGCATCGAGACCCTTAGTGAGTCCAAACAACGCGACTCTCTCCTGGTCCCTGTCTCAGTCCATCCTCCAGCTCTCACAGGAACGATGTTACAAACAAACAGGAATGTTATCGTCCTCAAGTTCGGATGGATTTCTCTAAATGTCAAACAGGTTGAGCAGGACGGTCCTGAGCCAATAATAGCTCAGGAGTCACGTCACTGATGGTGCAAGGCTTTCTGGAAGACACACACACACACACACACACACACACACACACACACACACACACACACACACACACACACACACACACAGTTAGTGTTCCCTCCTCTTTCACTGCCCTTCATCCCTCCTTCGTAGTTTCCCTTCTTTAGCCTCTGAGTCTTTAGCTATTTGCAAAACCAAATTTTACTTTCAAATGAGTTCTTTCTTTCTTTCTTTCTTTCTTTCTTTCTTTCTTTCTTTCTTTCTTTCTTTCTTTCTTTCTTTCTTTCTTTCTTTCTTTCTTTCGGTTTGTCTGGAGGAAACAAGGCCTGTGTCTTCTGCAACCAAAGCTGCAACCATGAAGTAAACCATGAGTAAAATTGTTGCATTAATGACAGAAACAAACTCTAACTTTAAATACACCTCAGCAGACAGTGATATTTGTTCCACGTGCTCTTGTTTCAGTGTGAAAGCTGAACATGTGTCAGTGAGGCCAATTCATAACCCACTATATTGTTTCTGAATACTTGGGAGAAATGCTCTAAATGCTAAAAGTGTCAAACTATCACAATACAGAGTTGACATCACAAACTCTGTGCCAACCAAGCTGCAGCCTTAAGCTGTCAGAAATGAAGCCCATGCAGAGGTGTTGCAAACTGCATTTCTTTAAAATAAAAGGTTAGCTGCAGAAAGACTGGAATTCACAAACACACAAAGCCAGAAAAGCAAATGTTAAAATAAAGAAAAAAATAAATATTTTTTTTTTACTTCTGAATGCTACACAGGATTTGGGTCTGAGGAGCTTGTGTCTGAATAGTTCTACTGGCATACACATTGTACGGTGATTGAATCTGTTTCTATAACTCATTAGTTTTGATGTTATTAAACATTAAAGTTTGTTCCATATAAGGGCGTTGCTGAGTTAACTGAAAGGTGGACATATACTCTTTCCCTTGGATATATTTACTGCACAGCACTAAACGCAGTAATACAATAAATGAAAATAGAATAATATATCAGGATACCACCACATTATACAAATACATGATATAAATTTTCACATGGTGTTTATTTTTATAATAAGAAATGTTATTTCCCAAGAATGACATGACAATAAAGTGACAGCAAAGACTTAAAGTTTTAGCCACAAGTTCCCCATTCACAGTTATAAATGGAAGTTAAGTGTGAAATGGTTCAACAGAAACCGCCTCCCATCGTTCTTGTACATGAAAGGCTTCAGTTCACTGAATATAGATCAGCTTCAGACATGATGCTGTGCTGTTTACCTCTAGACCACTTCATAAAAGGCATATTCTGTCACAAGATGTCAAACCCGTCCAGACATCTACTTTTTTGCTGTAATTTGAGGAGGATGATCACAGTCCTAGTGCTTCTCATCATGGAAGCAGGTAAGCAAAATAACTTGACAATTCACTTTTTATTTAAAATTATAGATTAAAAAAAATAGAAAGAAATTTTGATCCAAAATGCTTCTGTCATTGTAAAATTATTTAAATTTCTTTTATATTACTTATTAGGCAGGAGATGTGGCTGTGTGTTGTAGTATTGTCCACATGAAATTATCTCTTTAAACTCTCTGCTCCTTGAGAAAACTCTGTCTCTCATCATTCCTACTTTATTGAAATATGGGATGTATTTGTTGGAGTTTGAATTTGACAGCTTCTCCTAGTTTAGAAAGTAGCCTGAAGTAGAAAAAAAAAATGCTGACAGTCACTGCAGAAGGGTGTTTAACAAGTCTAGCTGCCTGCAACAGCATGGGGCTTTTCTGCCCTGAGTTATAAATTTCAGGCTGGAAACAGGTCTGCAGGTCTCTGGTCCTTTGGTAAGTGAATTCCAAGCCTGTTAGGGCAGATTACTGCAAGGAAAGAAATAAAAGAAACAGAAATACATCCAAACTATTTGTTTGCCAAAAGCGCACCAGACAAAGATCTTTGCTCCCTTGCTTATGATGTGAAGAGGAATTTATACTACTTTTTTTCATACTTTGATATGGATTCCTGTTAGCTACTACCAGAGCAGCAACAACTCATCCTGGGGCCACTCATGCAACTTAAATGACAATTTTTGTCTAATTAAAAACCCAAGGCAGAAACAATAGCGATAACAGTATCACACAGCAGGCAGTATTAAAGAAAAAAACCCTCAACTTTACACATGTGTACAGAGCAGCGAGTTGACTTGCATCAGATGAGATGAAGTGCACGGCGACCTCTAGAGGCATGCCTGGTAGGGAAATTGTGACTTTAATTCACTCATGGCATTGAGAAAGCTTGGCAGAAGACAAAAAACTAACTAACTAAAAAAAAAACACTAAATTAATAATAATAATAATAATAATAATAATAATAATGATAATAATAATAATAAGCTCATTTGCTGTCAGCACTTAGAACCAAAGCAGTCAATATTATATTTTCAAAAGTTTTTCTTTTTTAGTTTAAATATTTTTTCAAGTCTGAGGAAGCCACATCTTAGTCCTACTCAATTCAATTCTTCACTAAATTTGATTCTTTAAATCATGCTCATCGGATCCTTGTAGTAACAGGGTTGTTACTACAAGTCTTCAGTAACCTCATAACTGTGATCTCTCTGCAGGAACCCAGGGAGCGGATTGGTCTGTGACTTTTGAAAATCCAGATCCCTGTGCTGTGAAAGGGTCATCAGTGGAGTTCAGGTGCTCATACAGCTATAAAGATGGACAAACTGTTAGAGGAACTTCGTGGAATAAAGGGGAATCAAGAAATGGCACCTGGGTACGTGTGAAGCTCTCAGATTTCCCTGCATATGAAAATCGCTCTGAATATGTTGGCGACAAACAGCACGACTGTAGCTTGGTTCTTCATGACCTGCAGCTGGATGACACCGGTTATTACTACTTCAGGTTTGACACAACAAAGTTCGGCTATCGAAGTAAAACTTCAGTGTACCTCTCTGTCACAGGTCAGTTTGTTTTAAATCCTGTGTCATATTAACCTGAAGACTTTTCACTCTGTCATAACATGATGTCTTCATTTGTCTTTTACTGACTGATACTAAGAGCTGAGAGCCAGAGTTCACCCTGACACAGTGAGAGCCGGGGACCACGTGACTCTTGAATGTAAAACTTCCTGCAGTCTGAACAGAACCGTCTGGTACAAAGATGGACGTAAAGTAACCAAATCAACCTTCCAGGCTCAGGCAGAGGATGCTGGGAAATATTCATGTGTGGTTGAAGGTCAGGAGTCAGTGCGTTCAGATCCTGTCACTCTGGATGTGTATGGTAAGTAAATCATTTAATACTTGGTTTAAAATCTGGTATTTTGTTGTTTGAGGATTATGCTTGCAGGAACTGATCATTATTTGGAGCAATAGAAACTTATCACAGAATGTGATGATCCAGAGCTACCTGAGAGAAAAAAAAACAATTTAATTTATGTAAGCACAAAACAGAGTAAAAGATGAACAGGGGTGACCTGGGGTGGCATCAAACCTCAATATACCTACCGGGGCTGACATGAATGCATCTATATATCTGTATATCTTTCTATTCAAATATATATTGCAGCAATGTTAGAGCATATGACCCTGTATGCGTCTGTCTCCCCGGTCAAAAGAGTCTGCCATGCTGAGCTAGATAACTGAAGCAAGCTAGTTGTGGTATGCTAATAAGTAAGATGACTCTAGTCTGGATAAACTGTATCTTTGAATAACAAAATAAATGTACCTTAACCTTTTTAGTTTTGGCAACCATAGGTCAAAGTTAGAAAAAGTTAAAAAAAAAAAAAAGTTAAAAACAAAGTTAAAAAAGTCAAACCTTAGTTAAACCGTAGTAACTTAAGAAGTCATTAATTTAAAGTTCATATCACTGCACTGTGGTTGTGTTTTGTATACAGATCCTCCAATGAATGTGTCAGTAGAGGTGAGTTATCCCAGCATCCTAACAGAGGACAGCAGTGTGAATCTGACCTGCAGCAGCTCTGCTAACCCTGCAGCAATAAACTACACCTGGTTCAAGAGGAGAGCTTCTCCAAACTCCAGAGATAAATCCCTGATTCCGGTGGCTTCAGGACAGGTGCTGTCTGTGCCAGCTGTGGAGGTGTCCCACACTGACCTGTACCACTGCCAGGCCAGAAACATAGTGGGAGAAAACAACTCGACTGAGGTGGTGCTAAGAAAATATGGTTTGTGTCGTTTTATAGTCACACAAAATGGTTTAAAAATATTGTGTATTCGAATACAAAACAGTGAACAGATCTAAGAAGTGTCCCTATAGAGGAATTAGTTTTTTATCAACAACAATGGATGCACATTCAACTTGGGTACAGAAGCACTTCAGAGTATGATGGTCTGTTTACTGTTGGGAGGAGCTAACCACCAAAAAACACATTTTTAACTTAATGTCATCCATTTGTCAGATGAAATGCTCCCAGGTTTGTGAAATAGCAGTGAGTGGACAGATAAGATCAGCAAGTGGACAGTTATTAGGTGGACAGACGTTTTTAGCAGAGAAACCAGTATATACCCAGAGAGGAAACACAACTCTCACTAAATACTCATGACTGCATTATCTGTGGACACTTATCAGACTGTGACAGACCAGGATGTAAACATTGTTTCACAATATTCCTTAAATTTATTTTGGTGATAAAATCTGTTTCTATTTATCATAATCTATAGGTTCACTCATCATTTACTGTCCATATTGAGTCCATGTTTGGTCAGAACCTCAGCCTTAAACCAACTTTTTCATTAAATAAACAAAGTTAAATCTGTCTTTTGAATATCAGCTGTTATTATTGCTTGTTTGCAGTCAAACCTGGTTAACTAAAGTTGGATAAAGATGGCACATTTAATGAAAAACATGCAGACGTCGCTGGTGTATCAGTGTAAAGTGTGACCCAGTTAACTGGTGACTCTCGGCCGTGAATCACGGCTGCCGTTGACTAAAAATTAAAAGCTAGCGTGGTCGCTATTAATTATTATTATTATTAACGCCGAAACGCTGGTTGTGCTGTAACGGTCAAAACTTGACAGAAGTTGCCTTTATTGTGTCGTGTTGTTTTTGACAGCTGTCCACAGAACAACCGTACATTTTGATGCTTCTAACAGGTTGAATTTATTGTTTGAAAACGCTAACTCGTCTGAATGAATGGAGCTAACTGCTACTTCTGCGGTCGAGATGTGTGCCCAGCTTTGTGATGATGTAGACTGATAGTCCCTCTATAGAATCAGTCATCAGCATAATGTCCAATTCTTAGTTAATCCGTAGTAACTTGATATCACTGCACTGTGGTTATGTTTTGTATACAGATCCTCCAATGAATGTGTCAGTAGAGGTGAGTTATCCCAGCATCCTAACAGAGGACAGCAGCGTGAATCTGACCTGCAGCAGCTCTGCTAACTCTGCAGCAATAAGCTACACCTGGTTCAAGAGGAGAGCTTCTCCCAACTCCAGAGATAGATCCCTGATTCCGGTGGCTCCAGGACAGGTGCTGTCTGTGCCAGCTGTGGAGGTGTCCCACACTGACCTGTACCACTGCCAGGCCAGAAACATAGTGGGAGAAAACAACTCAACTGAGGTGGTGCTAAGAAAATATGGTTTGTGTCGTTTTACAGTCACACATAATGGTTCAGAAATATTGTGTACTTGAAAACAAAACTGTGAACAGACCTAAGAAGTGTACCTTTAGATCAGTTATCGAGCTAATGTCTTGTTAATTCTTTTTCCACACAGAGGGTTTGAACCATGCCTCTTTACACCACATCATCCTTCTTGTTGGAAACATTGCAAAAACTGTGATCTTGTTGATTCTCTCACTCGTTATCATCTGGGCTTGGTGAGTTTTATACTTTATACTTCACCCTTCGTAATTACCTTCTACTTAATGCTGCTATTATCAAACTTTTCATTGGTGAGTAACTGATAATTGATTTTCTTCCCAGTTTATCACTAAGGAGGAGGGGGAGTAACTCTGCTGAGGAAAAACAGGTGAGAACAACACAGCTTTGTTTAAATAAAATAATGTCATAACCTGGCTCAAGTAAAGTCTGTAATGTGAATGTGAACAAGACAATGTAGGTCTGAGTGTTGTCAGGTAAATAAGACAAAAACAAAAGGTGTGCATGTGATCACTGGGTAAGTCCTGATGGAATGATTTAGAGACTAAAACTGCATCTCTGGGGTTAGCCTCTTTATGCCCCGAAAAGCGTCAGACACAGGTGATCTGGATCAGTGCATTTGATCAAAAGCAAGACAATGAGAATTTTTACAGATGGAGGTGTTTTGTGACCTCCAGCACTCTTAACGAGCCCCCATTCAGCTCACCTGTTCCCAATGCACCCAGCTGGTGCTCATCAGCCTTGGTAGTCAATAAAAGGAGGATCTTTCCCTCAGTTAGATGTGTGACACCAAAGAGCCAACACCTTCAGTTAGTTTCACCTGGATTGAGTGTTTTGGGAGTGTGTGTATGTGTTGAGGGAAGGAGGGTGTATTTATAAGAGATTTGAGAGAGTTGATCTGTGAGGAGATATTTTTTACTCAGTGTTTTCTCTCCACCAAGCAACTCCACCTTATTTTGAGACATTTTTCCTTTAGTTTATCTACTCTTTTGGTAGCTTTAGAGGATGGCTGTGGAAAAATCAAACCCCCACTCAACTTTTAGATCACAAAGGCCCATTTTTGGTTTTATTTAAAGGTGCAGGTTCAGGTTATTTTTTGTTAGTTTCCCTGTCCATGACCCCTGTCCTTCATGTCATTAGACAAGGAGAGACAAGCAGAGGTTTTCACATTATTCACAGTTACTTTCTGACAAAATATCTAAAGCTGCCCTGCTATGTTTCAGGACAACAGTGATTACGAGAACTTCAGTGCTGCTGTGCAGACTCGTAAAGACAGGGCAACACAGCTGGAAATGTCTGTTTATAGGAAGTAAAAGGCCACGAAGACATTTAACGACTGGATATTAACATGAGTGACTTTAATTTTGGTGGAAAATGAAGCCCAAGGAGGAGAATACAAATAAAAACACAAGAAGCTATATGGTTTGGACATAAAGAAAGAGACCTCATGTTGTTTTGTGTGCATACTGTATATGATGTCAGGCTGTGCCTTTCAAAGTGGAAGATGTGTATTTATCATAAAGTGAATGGGAGGTAAACACTTCTCATTTTTTCTCTTTAAACAATGTTTTCTGTCCTTAAATGTGGTGAGCCGCAGCAGTAGATAACCAAATCATAAGACTGTGATATAAAGAATTTTATCTTTGGATGAAAAATAACGTGTGAGCATGTTTCATGAATACATTAAATAAATATATTAAAGATTGTATGATTTTGCAATAATGTTAAAACTTTGGGATGCTTTTATGAAAACAGGTGTAATCTTTCAGTTTTGTAGTTTAAACTTCTTAAAGTTGTAATTTTAAGTTTTAAAACGTTCACTATTTACGTGTCTTTGTTATAAATTTGATAAGCATACGTAATTGCCATAGGTACCTGTTGGAGTACGTATGTTTCATTTCAAATTCAACCCGCGAGAGGAGAACATGGCCCATCGGTATGTAGCTCTTGCTAATAGCTAATGTTGCCTGTTTACTGTGTTCTTTTGATACATGAATGTATGTTGATGTAAGTGTTGACCACACGGTTTAGCCGCGGTTGGTTTGTGTGACTGTTAACAAACGTGCTTGAGTTGGGTGGGGCTGGGTGCGCTCGATGAGTAGCGTAAATGCTAAGTGGCTAACACTCCTGGCTAGAAGTTTTAGCCATGGCGGCTCGCTTTAATGATGTCCCTTAACTGTATTAATCCAATGTGGAGTTTGTTAAGTTTTATGTAGTTTGAACTGCAAAATCCTTTGAAACTGGGATCAGTGCTGCCTTAAGTTTAGTGCTAGTGGCTCAGTGCGCATGCTCAGTCCTAATGTAGCTTGTTTTACTTCAGCGCTACTGGAAGTGGGCTTTTGTTTGTTTGATTTGCATGATGTGTGTCTTATTTAACATGTTACAATGTTGAAACAATGACAGTATTTATATCACGCCTCCTTTTGTGATTTAGAGAGTGTCATGCTCATTTATTATTTTCTGTTTTCAGGTTTATGACCTGAGGTCATTTTGAAATAATAAAAGAATCAAAAGAACTAACAGGAGTCATTACTTATATGTGCTGCCTCTCAAGCTTATTGTGAGAGCTAAAGTTTTCAAAAGTCAGAACAAATAACATTTGATGTTTCATGAATTATAAAATTGTTTTGAAATGTGTAACAATAAATTCCTGTGTCATGGTTTGGACACCTGTTCTCATACTTTTAGTGATTATTTCTAGTGTTGTACAAAGACAACATGTTGCACAGGGTTTGGGAGGTGTCTGTGGGAATGAGGAACAGCAGTTTTTAGAGTTTCCACATGAGGCTGGCAGCAAATTGAATAGATCAGCTATTTAATGGGTCTTAAAATAATCCAATCAAGGTCCCTACCCATGAGCTTAATCCTAACAACCATGTCAAAATGCCCAGTTTTCACAGTGAAAATGCATTGCTGACTTGACTGACAGGTGAGCATCCTGTCGTTGTCGCAAGGGCTTAAGACTCTAAAGGCCCTAATCTTTACCTCATCTAAACCATAGCAAACTGTTTCAGTACTTATTTGTTTAGAAGAAATTTAGACCATGAGTTAAATAAAGATTTGCCTCATCGGGGATGTGACTGAGTTGACTTAAAGTGATGTATTTTGTAGCTATGATACAAGAAGTTTATGGTTCACCCAAAATTGACCCTTTGTATCAAGCATGGCAAACACCATCATTTGGTTAAAGATATTAGTTAGTGACATCCCTGAGAATTAGGGCTGCACGATATTGGAAAAAACTGACATTGTGATTTTTGGGGGGTTTGCGATATATATTGCATTATTAAAGACAGAAGAATTTTCACTAGATGACTTGAATAGCTCTGTTTGGGAAGAATTTGGTTGACTCACAATGACACCATTGTATTCCTATAATACCGTTTAATCTAAGGGGGTTTATCTGTGAATTATGAAGATTGCTGTATATGACAGGGATCCAGGAGGCCATGTCTCTGTACTAAATAGAATAGGTTTCAATTTCAGTTGCATTTTTTCCATTTCTCCAATAAAAGGGGGAAATGCAATAGTCACATCACATGCGCGATGTGACTATTGCGCATGCGCATATTGCGATGGCAGGGTACAAGCGATATATTGTGCAGGCCTACTGAGAATACATCCATGTTATTAGGGCAAGTATCACAACTTCCCATGTTGCTTTAATAATGACAGCTAAAGGTTGTCAGTGACTGGAAAGCAACAAAAAAAATGTAGATACACTTAGTCTAGCTCTTCAGCTTTTGCCTGGATCACAGGACAGCATGTTGCTCCATTCCTCTCGTCAGCATCCAGGTATCAGGGCCCACTGTCATTTTGTTCTAACCCTTTAAATCAGGCACTGATGATTTATCACAGTGTTAACAGGCAGAGGTTAAATGTGTTGGACTCCAGGTCGTTCCCAGTGTTGCCTGCAGCCTAGAATCAGTCCCTGTTGTTCTCAGGTTTGACAAACTGGCTCTGTGCCAGGTTTAACATCATGGTTCAAACTGTTAACAGCTTATCTTTGTATTAATTCTTGACTTTTTTGTACAGCTCAAGTTTTAGTGTTTTTTTTTACTTTATGTCAAAAATCAGAGAATCACTTGAGTCCACAAATAAAAGTTTCATGTCAGTCCATGCAGTAGTTACCAGCTAAAAGAAGTCAGAGGTTGATTCTCAAGGGGGTTATGACTGTGAACTTTTGTTCCGGATCTAAGACTGACTGATGTCAAAAAAACATAACAACAGGAAGCTGAAACTAAACCCTTTGATGGGTCAGTGATTTAACTGGGTTTTTTTCTCAGTGAAAGCTGTTTTCTTTTATCCATCCACGCAGTGCTTTATAACTCATTTTGGAATTGCTTTGGAAGATTAAAAATGTATCAAAGCTGCATGATACATAAATAGAAACATCTCAACCTATACAACAGAAAATGCAGTTAATAAACAGACTTAACACAAACCCGAGGCTTCAGCCACAACTTCCTCATTTACATATCTCATTTAGAGGGGTATTAAAAGCCTGTGATTTGTTTAACGGTAACAGCCCCAGTATGTAAAAGGCTGTAGGTTATAGAGCATGAAAATTACAGGGTGAGAGCCTTGTTTGGATCAACTTCAGACCTTTCAGACACCTGACTTAGCGTGATTAATGTTGGACCTTTTCATGAGAGGTAAAAACAAATTCAGTCATAAAATGTTAAACCCCTCCAGAGATTTGCTTTCCTGCCGTAATTTGAGGAGGATGATCTCAATCCTGGTGCTTCTCATCGTGGAGGCAGGTAAGCAAAATAACTTGACAGTTCACTTTTTTTTTCTCAAATTTTAGATTTTAATATTTTGATAGAAAGATAAAGTCAAAAATGCTTCTTATGCTGTAAATTGTTCACACTTTTTTCTACATTAGACAGAAATTGTGATTGTAAGATGTATTTTCCAGGTGAAATTATCTCTTTAAACTCTCTGCTCCTTCACAAAATCCTGTCTCTGACCATTCCTACTGTTTCAATATATAGCATGTACTTCTTGTAACTTTAATTCAACAGTTTCTCCCAGTTTAGAAAGTAGCCTGAAGTAGAAAAACACAGTCAATAGTCAACAAAGCAGGACACTTAACAAGCCCAGTAGCAGCTGTCTGCAATGTTATGGATCTTTTTTTTTTTTGTAGATTTCAGGCTGCATGCAGGTCTGTATCCCTTTGGTGAATGGACTCCAAGCCTGGTAGGGCAGCTTAAAAGAGCTAAGGAAAAGAAAATATTTTAAAAAATTTAAATCCTAATTTTTTGGAGTTGAAAATCTTCAAAGATCAGACGATAATTGGAGTAAGTTGGGAAAGTAGTATCTAATGGCAATTTTGAAATAGTCGAAAAGGACAAAAATGAAAGGTAGTTGCTTGCTCTTTTTATGTTGTGAAGCTATTTATATTACAATTGTGTTCATTTATTTCTTTTACTCATCCAGAAACGTGTGAACACTCACTTGCCAGTTTATTAGGTTCACCTATTCAACTGCTCGATAATGCAAATATCTAGTCAGCCATGTCCACAAGTAGCCAGGTATCTGGGAAACCAAGCCTATCATCCACATGAATCTGCAGTTTTACGTCACTGAAAATAATGTTTTCTGAAAACTCTGGCCAAAATGAAGATTTCAGAGAATTCTGGTTTCATGGTTTTGTGTAGACACCGGAAAACTGAGTTTTGGGCTTTGAGCCACACTTCTTGGTGGGTTTCCTTGGTGCATGTGGACGAAAGTATTTCTATTTTTGAAGATGCCTGGCTACGTGTGTACAAGGCCTCAGTGCATTTGGTCTGGGTGTTTCACAAATTGCCGACCTTCTAGGAATTTCACACACAACTATGCGGCTGGGTTATTTTATTAACTCAGTTGCTGGGTTATGAAATGGCTTTTGGGTTATTTTGTGCAACTCAAGCTATGAGTTAAAAATCCAACAACCCCAGCATACATCGGTTGTTTGTGATTCAAACATCATCGTGTCATCATGTTAACAGACGTGCTCCACCACTCAGGCTCCGCATCAGGCTTCATGTACGGAGCAGTCACACATATTGACACCTTTTCTATTGAATATTATCACTCTGTAACCAAACGTCAAATAACTGCCTGTACATTGAAATAACTGCTTGCTCCTTAACATTTTAAGACACTGGTTTCAGCAAAGTAATTTGTTGTGACGATGTCTTGTAACCATGAAACGGAAACGGAGGCACATCGGCTATCACAGCTATTTTGGTAGTGGCAAGCGCTTCGTGTACAGCCATAGGGCGCCTGTCGGTCACATGACCCTAAGCTGTGCCTCTGATTGGGCAAGCTTGTGATCTTAATATCCTCTGTACTGCCGAGTTAGAAAAAATTTCACCCCCGTACGGTGCTGATAGAAAAATTAGCGACTCAGACAGGAGATGTTTTTGAACCAGGCTGCAAATAGGTTAATTTCCTTTGAAAACAGCTTTTTTTGGCTTGGTGTGTATGTGACTTCCAGTACTTCCGGAGCCAGCTTCGAGCGGATACTCAAGAAACAGCAGATTTTTAGCTCTTCCACATTGTCTCATATTCTTAGACCTGAGGTTGCCGCTTTTGTACGCCACATTCATACATTCCTGCGTGGGAAGCACAAACTTTAACTGTCAAATACAGTATGACTTAATTGTCCAAACACTAGCCACAGATCTGTTGCTCAAGTTCCACTGGATGGATTGGCTGTCAGGGCTCAACGGCTTTATGAAATATGTCCAAAACGAAGCTGGATTGAACCACCCTGTTTTACATGTGAATTGGTTCGAATACATGTGGTTGAAACTACTGCTGCGCTGGTGCTACAATGACCCAGCAGTTGGGTTATACAGCAGCCCATATTGGGTTAGTTTTAACCCAACTGTTTTTACTGTTTTCAACTGTGAGAGAGAATGGTCCCAACAAAGAGAAAATACCCAGTGAGCAGCAGCTCTTTAAAGACAAAATGCTTCGTTGATGCCAGAGGTCAGAGGAGAATGGACATAACAGTAACTCAAATGACCACTTGTTACAACCAAGGTCTAGATCTTAATCCAATAGAGCTCTTTTGGGATGTGATGGAACGGGAGGTTCTCATCATGGACGTCCAGCAGACAAATCTGCAGCAACTGTGGAAGGCTAACATGTCAATATGGAAAAAAAATCTCCAAAGACCATTTCCTGCACCTTGTTGAATCTATACCATCAAGAAAAAAGGCACTTCTGAATGCAAAAGGATCCAACCCAGTGCTGGTAAGGTGAACCTCATAAAGTGGCCAGTGAGTGTTAAGTATTTTTGAGGTAGCGGAAAGACTTAAGTCCCGAACCCCCAAATCTAAAAACAAAACTTTACCTTTTTTTCCTGAAATTCACAAACTTTGATTCTTTAACTCATGCTCATCTTCATCTGGTAGAGCACGTTGTTTTCATGTACCTAGTAACAACCTCATGACTCTGTGGTCTCTCTGTAGGAACCCAGGGAGCGGATTGGTTTGTGACTTTTGAAAATCCAGATCCCTGTGCTGTGAAAGGGTCATCAGTTGAGTTCAGGTGCTCATACAGCTATAAAGATGGAAAAACTGCTGGAGAGACTTTCTGGTATAAAGGGGAACTGAAAAAGGGCAAATGGGAACGTGTGAAGCTCTCAGACCTCCCTTCGTATGAAAATCGCTCTGAATATGTTGGCGACAAACAGCAGAACTGTAGCTTGGTTCTTCATGACCTGCAGCGGGATGACGCCGTACATTACTACTTCCACTTTAACACAAAGAGGTTCGGCTATCGAAGTAAAAAGTCAGTGTATCTCTCTGTCACAGGTCAGTTTATTTAACATCCTGTGTCATATTAACCTGAAGACTTTACACTCTGTCATAACATGATGTCTTCATTTGTCTTTGACTGATACTAAGAGCTGAGAGCCAGAGTTCACCCTGACAGAGTGAGAGCTGGGGACCACGTGACTCTTGAATGTAAAACTTCCTGCAGTCTGAACAGAACCGTCTGGTACAAAGATGGACGTAAAGTGACCAAATCAACCTTCCAGGCCCAGGCAGAGGATGCTGGGAAATATTCATGTGTGGTTGAAGGTCAGGAGTCAGTGCGTTCAGATCCTGTCACTCTGGATGTGTATGGTAAGTAAATCATTTAATACTTGTTTTAAAGGTTATTTTTGTGGTTTAAAGAAGACTGTATGTATAGATGAACTGGTCAATATTTGTAGCAACAGAAAATTATTACAAATTGTGATGATTAAGAGATACATGAGAAAAATAGATCAGAAGCTATAGTCAACAGCCAGTTAATTTAGACATGCACGAAAAAGTTGTTGTTCCTTAGATTTTGACAAAGATTTTCTTCTTAAGTATTACAGATAAAAGTTATACACAGGAAATGACATGTAAAGTTGTTCGTAGTTACATTAAATGAAAAATAATTTATGTTCATCCATGAATACAGACATACGCCCCGTACATAAATCTGGACCCTAATCTCTACAGCTCACCTTAAAAACACTTGTAATCAGTGCTATACCATGCTAAGGTGGTTAGATGACTTAACTCTGAATATTAAAATAAATGTGCCATAACATTTTAGTTTTGGCAGCCAAAGGTCAAAGAGTCAAACATTAGTGACTTGATATCACTGCACTGTGTTTATGTTTTGTATACAGATCCTCCAATGAATGTGTCAATAGAGGTGAGTTATCCCAGCATCCTAACAGAGGACAGCAGTGTGAATCTGACCTGCAGCAGCTCTGCTAACCCTGCAGTTAAACACTACACCTGGTTCAAGAGGACAGCTTCTCCCAACTCCAGAGACAGCTCCCTGATTCAGGTGGCTTCAGGACAGGTGCTGTCTGTGCCAGCTGTGGAGGTGTCCCACACTGACCTGTACCACTGCCAGGCCAGAAACATAGTGGGAGAAACCAACTCGACTGAGGTGGTGCTAACGAAACATGGTTTGTGTCTCTTTACAGTCACATATAATGATCCAGAAAAATAGACTGTTAAAAGACAACAGATATGAGACATTTTTTTTTCACACAGAGGGTCTGAACCATGCCTCTTTACACCACGTCATCCTCATTGTTGGAGTTGGAGTTGCTGTCTTGCTGGTTCTCTCTCTGGTTATCATCTGGGCTTGGTGAGCCAAAATTTATACTTAACTCTCTGAAAAGACCTTCTTGGTACTAGTTGCTCACTTTGACACAATAAAACAATTTTCCAGGGTTTTTATAATGACTTAAACTCCAGCTCTTTAAATCCAGAAACACAAACTTATCAACATGGCTGCATACTACAGTCAATTCTAGTCTACTGAATGACGTGTGCGCACCATATACAAGCACCTTTGCATCCTAAAGACCCTTAAGGTTCCCAAAAAGTCCTGTGTGAGCCTTGCTCATTGAAACCACTGATAAACTACTAAAATATTACAGATGCATTAGTACATGAATACTATATACAAAACAAAACAAAAAAAAAAACATGGGTGTGAGGGGTGTCCATGTACATGATTCTTGAACTGTGAAGAACTGATTATTAAATTTATTCACATTTCATTTCTCAGGAGGAAAGGGAGGAACTCTGTTAAGAAAAAACAGGTAAGAAAAAACCCAGCTTGTTGAATGAGATATTCAGTCATTTTCTGAGGAAATATCTAACATTGCCCCTCCATGTTTCAGGACAACAGCAGTGATTATGAGAACATCAACACTGTTTTACGGCATAGTGAAGACAGAGCGACACAGCTGGAAACGTCTGTTACAGAACCTAGAAGGGCACAATGACTTTCAATGACTGGATATTTACATGAGTGACTGTGTTTTGAGCTGGAAATGGAGCTCAGTGGGAAGATAAAAGATTAAAATGTAGAAACCTGAAACATGAAGAAACATGTACATTATACTGCAACAATTACAAGACTCAACCTAGGCACCTCTAAGGTGTGAAAGGTGGTTTTAAGCCTCTTTATTCACAGCCGTTAGCTGAAACAGTACCGTCAGTGACAGGGCCTTCAGTAAAAATTAGTCTGTAAACTTAACATAATAGGCAAAAATGTAAAACCTTCATTTAATGAATTTATCATATATTTTTAGATGAATAATAAACTTGTGCCTAAAAGGCTTTGCATTGTATCTTTGAATATGTAACTTTTATCCTGTATTCTTTTTCTTTATCTAACATTGCAATAAATTACCTAAACTGTTAAAGTTAACTTGAAGTCACCAAGTGAACATTTAATTACTCCTCCTTATCTTGGACCAAAGAAAAGTGTGTTTACAAATATTTGTAAAGGTTTGCTCCAGCCTTTTTATGTCAAAAACTTCTCAGGGCTTACATGATCTAACCATCCACTGGAGTTAATACAAAGTGCACAAATCATGTGCACAATAACCCGCTATTGCTAATAATAACTCATTGTCACCACCTACTGGCCTGGCATTGCTTACGCAGGTGTTTTCAATCATTTCTGTGTTGAGGTATTGGCAGAGAAATATTTAAAAGCCCCTCTAGTGTGAACATTTTTTTAAAGAGAAAGAAACAGTCAGTTATTAAAAGCCAGAGTCTCACATAAAAATAAACGTCTTGTTTCTGGAACAAATTGGGAGGTTGAGTGGCCACAAATTGAAAGAAAAAAAGTGCTCGTTAAATCAGATTTTATTAGTACAGAATCTTTGTGACAGATACGTACATGCGTTTGTTTCATGCTCACCATTTCTGTACTTGGTTAAAAATTCTTTAAATTCAACCATAAACTGAGCCGCTCTTCAAAAGATGCTGTAACATGTTGTGATTAACAGCTCATCACATCAGACTTCTGATTTTGAATAAGCTCTTTATTACACAGAGAAGAATGAGTTAAAATTAGAACAATGGTTTTCTCTGTTGATGTGAATGTAGGTGCACTCCATCTCAAACATATTGGAGCTATTAATAACTTCAGCAACAGCATGTTTCACCAGAATGAACCATTTCCTGTTAATACAGAAGAGAGGTACTCAGCAATACACAGGTACATCATTTTAAAATCTAATGTGAACTATAAGATAGTTCTTATATCCTCCTGGGCCCCTAACAGTGTTTTTATAATGATAATGAGGATGAAGAAGATGAAGCTATAAAGGTGAACTATAAGTTCCGTGTTCACCGACTATTTTTTGGTGGTTTTTCACACCTCTGCTAAAGCATGTGAGGCGTCATGTTGTGTTCATTTCTGTGGTGTGGTCAGATGTGTTCTGTCCTCTTCTCAGGCTACAAACCTATTTGGGGAAAACAAGTCACCAGAGGCGCCACAAGCCATGAAGCGACCAGAGCATGGTTTGTGAAAAGTTTTTTCTTAAAATAATGTAAATCACTAAGCAAAGAATTAAGTGACTTAGCTGCTATGTTCTTTTAGAAAACGAAACTACCAAAATAGCACATTTAATTAATTGTCTTTGTGTGTCAGTAAAGGGAAATCTGCTCGATCTTGTTCTATAATTCACATTTTGTTTTTTCACCTTAACCTCAGTCCTCTCTGTCCTACATCTGATTGCAATTGGGGCCAAAGCTGCTATTCTGCTGCTTCTTTCAGTGGTGATCGTCTTGGCTTGGTAAGTTCATTACATGCCTAACACTCCTTAACTGTACCTTGAAGTGGTGCTTCATATAAAATGTTGAAACAGTTTTTACTTTATTGTTTAAGGAGGCAGGGGAGTACTCTTACGACAAACAAAGAGGTAATAACAGTTAAAAAGAAATCATTCTCAGTTTTCTTCCTCAGTAAAATGTCAACTTGTGTTTCAGGAGGACGACCATGATTACGAAAATGTGACCCCTCCCTTGATGGACCACAGAGTCTGAGACGTCAGGACCTGTCTGTTTGAGGAAACCTAAGGAAAAGTAACTTGTTTTGTTTTTGTGTTCATTTCTGGACTGATTCAACAGACTGACCAAGATGTGACATTAAACGAGCAGGTGCTGCCCCCTTCAGGTCTTCTCATATTAGTCATGTAACAGACAGTAAAACAGCAGCTTTATAAAATCACTGTCAACCCTAATGCTTTCAACTTAGGGCTGGGGTTGGTTTGGGTTTTAGTTTAAAGCTTTTATTTCATTCACTGTCTTTAAGTGCAACAACTGATTCCTACTACTCCACAGTTTGGTCAGTGTGATTATCTTGCGATCCTTTTGATTAACAAACTAATCTGAACTCTTATACAGATGTCAAACTTGCTGCATGCACATGAGTGTTTTAAAAAAAATGGACAATTATCTGTTTGGTATAATAATAATTACATTTTAAATTAATGTATTTTACTTCCTGTATTGTATTGCACCTTCATTTGTTATTTCTGTGGCAAGGTTTTCTAGGACAAGCCAACTGCTGGAACTAAGAAGAAGCTGTTGCACATTTTGTATCTTGTGTCACTCTTCAATGGGCTGAATAAATCCCTGTAGACCAGATACCTAATGTCTCAATTTGTTTCAAACACAATTTAATTGCTAAGTATTGTGATTTCACCCATGATTTTAATCCTGTTTTATCAAATCTTTTTTTAACAAATGCATTTGGGGGAGTTTTTTTCTTACTGGTCTTATGAATGCATTTTAAATTGTGTCCTGCATTTATGACTTTGCGACCTGACTGAGGTTTTGCCTTTGAGGAACCCTCAAAAACTTAGATTTTTGCATGATTATTTTCAAACTTGTTATTCACCTGTTGTAGCCATGCAGTAAATTTAAAATGTTGTGAATATAATTATTCAAACAAAAATGCAAAACACTGAGTTTGTTACCTCATTAATATTTTAGAACAATAAGTGTATGCTACTGAACTGCTTAACTTATCAAAGTAAATTGGATGCGCAGAATTAAAAAAAAAAAGAAAAGAAAAAAAAATCTAAAAATAGATAGATGATGTTTGGGTTCAGTTTGTCCATGGAGGTCTGGGTGACTGAGTCACTGTCCTGCTGGTTTTTCACCCTCCTCCTCCTCTTCTCTTCAGGCTCTGGTCTGTATCTGTGTGTGTCTTATCACAAGAACAGTTTATCTAAAACTACACAGTCCCCACTGCTGAGCCCCTAATTGGATCATTCTGACCATATTTTCTGTCATCATTTTAATGATGATGATTGTCACAAACAGTCACATCTGCTTCCCTGGTTTCTATGAGCAGGGATCATGCAGTACTGGGTGAACTCTGTTGTGTGGTTGACTCTGTGATGACACCTTATACTCAGAGTGTGATAAACTGTGAGGGAAGGATGTATTTAAATACCCAAACGGTATCAGTTCAAACCACTAAAGTACATAGCTGAAGGAGTGTGGTGATAAGAAGAGATGAAAAGAAGTCAAGATTTAATTTATAAATAATTTTTTTGACCTATAGGTTGCTTGGATTCAGCTTTCAGCTTCTCCCACAGCACTTTTTACACATAAATAAACCTAAGAGATATTCTACAAAACAGAAAGATCAGGACATTCAAAAAAATCATCAGCTGACCAAGATTAAACTATTTCATCCCAAACACAGAAAATAAAATGTGTTTAAATGTGTCACAAAAGCCTCAAGCTTCATGAATTTGAATTTGTGCTACTGTCAAAACTCTTGTTTGTTATATTTCTCTGTAAACATTATTTCAGCAAAAGCTTGAGCAGACAAACGTATCCTGTGCAGTTAGATGCAACATTAGTCCTAAATTGAGTTGGCATTAGTCTTACAACACTTTAGAAGGGTATACATTTAAATATCTTTTCAAACTTGAGTGCAAATTTAAATAAAGTCTCTCATATTTGTCATTTTGCAAAGAATGAGTCCTGGTCCTCCTGAGTCCTCAAGTTGGTACCTCAGAAGTGGCTGTAAGGGCATACGACTGGTTTCTGGAAGTTTTTCTTCTCCTGAAAAGACAGAGAGGTGACTCCACCAACAAGTAATCTTCAAGTTTGTCATGCATTTAACCCAGACTCAGAATTTAACAGTCATAGGGTGGATCTTCAGCTGTTACAGAGATGATTTAGTTCATCAGCTCTCCAGGTATAAGGACATAAAGCCAAATTGATTGCTGACATGTTTACAATATTTTATAATGTCAGGTTAAAGCCCCTGTGGGTAACATTTGCTTTGTGTTGACAAAGCACCCTGTATTGTTATCTTTTTTTTTTCTTTTACATGTTATCTAAAGTTATTTGGCAAAAATACAGTAGCTGGTAGCATTCTTGGTGCAGAAATACTGGAGAAGTTTAGAAAAAGCAACAACAAGAAATAAACAGATGACCTTGATGATTATCTGTAAGAGAGGGAAGGAACTAACCTGGACGTGATAAATCCAGCTAAGGCTAGAACAGCCAGCAGAATCCCAATGGTCACTCCAATCAGTATCCAACTGCCTCCTGGAGACCCTGACGAGTCAAGGGCTGTAGGAGGAAAAAATGCATCACGTTTTGTCAAACTAGTGGTATTTTTTCATACAGCATGAAAAATGTGCCTGTGCTTATTTTAACTCTTATCTCTTAGGAGCTTGGCTTCTTGAGTCACCCACCTTCAGAGCTTACAAGTGTCACACTGTATGTCTGTGATCCATGTCTGTTTTTTGCCACACAGCAGTGAAGTCCGGGTTCGCCAGCGCTGATTTTTGAGCTCCTGTGAGTAGGGCTTCTGTCTGTGGGTGTAGCCATGGTTTGTCTTGGTCGGTAAAAACTTTTGTCTGCTGTAGAGAGACATGCTGCACCTGAGTACCAGGTAAATGTGCGGACAGGGGGGTTAGCGTCACTGCTGCAGATCAGAGTCATGGGAAACTCATCCTGTAGATCTCCAGAGGGGGTGACTAAGACGGCCATGTTTCGGGGAGGGTCTAAAGAGACAGAGGTCAAAGGTCAATCACATTCATGTTTATATACATATCTAACAATACATATAACAATAAAACATGTCAGAATAGGTTTGAACATGGCAAAGAACTACACAAGAAAGTGTCTCCATAGAAAACTAAAAATCTTAAATAAATTCTGTTTTTTTTTCTGAGCAGTTTTGTGTCTTTATTCAGAGAGGGCAGAACGGTGGATAGAGCAGAAAATCTTTACTTTCTCTAATTTATCAGATAAAAGTGTCATATACAAATAGATTAACAATTGCATGCAGTTATTCCAGGTGTCTTTTCCACTCACACTGAACATCAATACGCATCGTAGTTGAGTTCTGCACTTTTTCTCCAGTCTGTATCTGACAGTAGAAGCTCCCTGAGAGATCAGATGTAACGTCACTGATGTCCCACACCTGTCCGCTGTGAGTCGGACTGCTGCTTGGACTCTTGAACCATGTGAAACTGCTCTGTGGTGTGGCAGCAGGGCTGCAGCAGGCCAAACGCAATGCTCCGCCTTCTTTGACGTCACTGGGTGGACTCGCTGACACTGAGACTGCGCTGTTGGAGTCTACAGAAAACAAAGTGAGGAAAGAGGTAAAATGACAGTTGAGACAATGTTTTGGCTTTTAAAAACTGGCAGGCATAATCTTGTGTTGTGTCTAATTTAAAGGGTTCAGTGAGGTGATACAGCTGAATGGATTTCAGTTTCCTGCCCCAAAATAGACTGATCAATACCAAAGATTACTCCATGATTATTGAAACAATGTCACTGTGTATTCTTTTAAGTATATGAAGATTTTTCTCTCTACGAACGGTTAAACTGCTTGGATCTTAGCTCAGATTTTGGAACCAAAACATTTAAGTGTATAGGACGCTTGATCAAATGAAAACAGTGTCAGCTCTTTAGGTCACATTTTTGTAAATGTTTAAAATTAGAAAAAGGAAGTTGCTCTTTAGACTCCCATACTTCAAGAATGCCTTACAGGCCTCTGTTCATGTAACATTTACAGTAGAAGATGCTGCTTATCAACTTTCCACCAATCATCTGATTTAACTAATGTCTTTTGGAAAACATTAAGCAGTTAACATGTCATTCTGTACATGATGATAGGCGTGAAGTTGATTCAGGTTGCTCATACTTAATGTGATTCACACTGAAGCCTGTCAGGACCAGGATGACAAAGCATGGCAACAGAGACAAAAACAAGACAACAACTGCAGCTTGACCTCACTCTGATGTTTCCCAACAGCTACTTATAAGTCTTTGTGGCGAAATGATAGAAAACCACAAAAACACACACTTTGAGAGGACGTTTGACGCTTGTGAAACCTCAAACTGCTCCTTATCCTCATCTCTATAAGTTCAACAGAGACATTTCTCAGTTTGTCCTTACAAGTTTGACCAAATCATTGTTCCAGAAACCTGAATGTAGGGAATTCTTTGACAGAACAACTTTATGAACCAATAATTATGTCTCTCTTGCTTTACACAGTGTGTTCAAAGGCAGTCAGTGGTCAGTTTCACTTCACCATTTCTGAACAGTGCAAAGCCTGAAACAGAGGAAGTGTCTGATACATCAGGCAGTGTTGCTTTAACTCAGACACTTAGTATTCCACATTAAAGACAATGCAAGTCACTAAAGTACAGATATTGTACACAACTGTGAACAGGTTTTAAGTATCACGGAGACATGATGATGCTGCTGACTTAGACGCAGAGAACAGCTGAATCAGTCACAGCACAAAGGAAAGACGAGTGAAAAACTGCTGTGGTTCATCTAACCCGGTCACGAAGACTGTTTATGGTTTGCCAGATTTCTTTGTGATCATTGCAAGTCATACCTTCAAGTCTGGTTAATGACCACCCTATTTCATATTTAAAGCATTTAATTTGCCACCCTTGCAAGAAATACACGTAGCCTGACAAACTTAGATAGAGTTATGCATGAACAAGTTGGACCCAGTTCATCCCATTCAGACCTATGAATTTTTACTTTAATTCTTTTCAAAGTCTGATGAAATGTATATTCAAAGAGGAAAATGTTTCTAATGGGCTGAAGATGATGATTCAATCATGATGTATTCCCACCTGACACCAGCAGATGTACACCTCTCTGCTCAGGCATCTTCTGTGTCGAGTGACTTGGGATGGCATAAAACACATACGTCCCGCTGTCTGACTGCCTCAGACCAGAAATCCTCAGAGAACAGTTCTTTGTTCCTGGCCCTCCCAAGTACTCCACCCTGTTCTGGTAGGCCGGATCAGGGAAGATGCCATCGCTGTGGAAGACATACCTGAGGGAGACAGAGAGGTGGGTGTAGGTATCAAGTTTGTTCAAACCTTGTGCTTTGAGTCCTGTGTGTGTCTGTAGTGAAACCTTTTTGTGATGCAGCGACTGTCCTCACGACACCACATCTCAGACAGAATGTCTTCTCCAGCCTGATACAGAAAAATTAAGTCGCTTTAATGAAAAAGAGGCACCAAGAACAAACAAGAAAACAAAACAAAAAGCAGTAAAATAGCAGGTGCTTTTTTGTTTTTACTTTCATTTATTCTGACATTTTTTTGAACTTCTTGCAGAAATGACACACCACAGGATTTCCTGCTAAGACCAACAAAGCCTCCTTTGTTGAGTTACCTTAGCAGAGAGCTCGGTTTCATTGGAGCTTTGGGGGTAGTCATAGGAACAAGGGAGAGCCACTGAGGAACCAATCACAGTGCAGACAGGACCAGCGGGCAGAGTAACTGACCAATCACCAGCAAGAACACCTGGAGGCCGGACGACATTTGCAGACAACGTATGTCACTTTATTTTGACCTTAGATAGATTTGAAACGGACATCCCTTTGTAAAGCAATCCAAAATGCTTTAAAAAAATCACACAAAAGCAAAAAACAAAACTGAAACATTGAACAGTAATAAGAATTCCTTACTGGTTAAAATAAAACATCAGATTCAAGGAATCTGTTGCAGATAACAAGACCACAATAAGTAACACATTTCACAGATACAGTTAAGACTTGCTACAGTGTCATTATTTTAATCACTAGGCCCTATGGCTTAGTACTCAAAAATATTTTCATAAGGAAACACAAAAAGTTGTCTGAACTCATTTGATGCTTTTAATTCATAAATAGAGAAGACACAAAGAGAGTAGTTCAATAGTTATCTACTAGCAAAACAACAGATACTTTATTACTGCCCTCAAAAGTTGCCATGGTTTTAGGTGACCTTTAAAAACTTGGGTGTGCATCTGCTTCTGTAGATCTATAAAACAAAGCTCCAATCAACTTTTACCTCTTTATAATTTAAATTTTGTCACAGGAATGGACTGTTTATCTCTGCTGTTAAATTTACAGAAGTCATTCTGGCAGATCATCTCTTGAATAATGTTGATTACGAAAGCTTCAGAAACTTTCTTACCTTTCAAACAGAGTGTGAACAGCAGCCGCCAGCAGCACTGTGCAGCTTCTCCACCCATCTCCTCTTTCTGCTCTGGTTGTAGCTTGATGATCTTCAGACCTTCCTCCTTCTGCCACCACCTTTTCACACCCTCTTTTACTGTTCAATCTATCAGCGACTTAGTGACCCCTCTTCACTCTTCTTCTCTTTCGTTTTTATCCTATTGGTAATGTATAAGCTTAAATGTCCGCTTAAGGAACAGTCTTATTGGTCAGGTTGTCACACTTCCCCTTTATTGCCTCTGAAGACAAGGAACTAGAGTGATGACTGTGGTTTCATGTCAGGGAAAAGGTTTGTAAACACAGAGAGGTCGTTTGACTGCCTGGTTTTGGGACACTAGATGTTTTTGTAGGGTCAGTTTTGACAGTATTAAGCATCAAAGTTACTTTGCCCTCTAAAACAAAACACAAGTTTTAAATCCAAACCTCTGCATCTCTTAATTCATTATGTGCTTGGGTACTTGAACAAATGGTTACACCTATAGGACAGCGTGTCCACCTGCAGCAGGTCTGCAGACTCTGTGAGGGCTCTCGTGCACGGTTTGTCCGCTCAGGGACGTAGGATGACGTCACCCGTGCCCCTCTCCTCTGCTTAGCTGACCGCTCACAGGACGACCACACAGACCAACACGAACTCCGACTAAACTTTCACTAAGCTAGTCTGGACTTATTCAAACCTCCAAATGTTTCTCCCCGTTTCTCTAAAGGCTGGCGCTGGGGGTTTCGGTTGATTCTGACGGTCGCTAAAAACCTCTTATAAACTTTTTTCTCCTCTTCTGTCTGTGGGGTCAGTAACCTGTGAAGAGAGCAGAACAAGGATTTACCGAAAACTGGGATTTAACTGTGGTGGCGTTATTACAGCGTTATCGCCCGTAGAGGCGTCAAAGGTTTCGCTTTTTTCTGCTGAATAAGAAGTTTATCTCTGTGGCGAGAGGAGAAGGCCAGGATCCACCTGCTGTAAGGTAATACAGGTGAGTCTCTGTCGTGGAAGACTACTTGAAGATTGAAGTCTGAAACTTTCCTGCTCACTGGAAGCGTCTACACCTTTTAGACGTATCATGGTCATTAAGTCAGTAAAAGTTTTATATTTACTTTGGCTTGGACATAAAGACCATTATTCTGTTCTGTTGCTGAAAACATCATTCATTTTATTTTCAAATTAAAATGTATGAAGCCAAAGCTTTGGAGATGTACTTTGGTCTGTTGACCTGTTTTACCATGTCAGTCCAAAGACCTTTGCAGTCCAAGTGAACCCTCAGGCCTCATGATACAAAAATGATAGGATAAGCAATAAGCCTTTATATAAATGTTTAAAGTTTTTTTTTTTTTTTTTTTAAAGATTTACAAACACATATATTTATACCAAAAAACATTTTGAAATAACCAATAAGATGCTTGAAGTGAAGGACTGGCTTTTAAATCCAACCCTCTGCATCTCTTAATTCATTATGTGCTTGGGTACTTGAACAAATGGTTACACCTATAGGACAGCGTGCTCTTATATGACTTATTGTTAGTATTACAGTACACACTGCAGCCATCTACTCTGACCTTTGGCAACAGTTAAAAAATGTAAATGAGTTTTATTTGCTGCAACAAAAGAAAACTGCTTATGTTGATGTAAGATACAGATGTTTCATGGGATAAAAACATTTTTTGTGAACTTTGGAGGTTTTCAGTTCAACGAGATATAATTAGGCAAACAATGTTAACTTCTTTGTATACATTATTCTATCTGGAGAGGTGGGCCTTTTTCTGCTGATGTAGATAAATCATCTACTTTTCTGTTTATCCATAATGGTTAAGATTATGAGAAAAGTGTGAGCCATATTTGAAACTGTAGTAAAACTATATTTTGTCTTTAGGGACAGGTACGATTTGATTGATACCACTGTTGATTCTGTTTATTGCTTGATACGTCATTGATTCCAGTGTCAATTCTTCCTGTGAATTTTCTGTGTACTAGATTGGGCTATGCAGGTTTTCTGTGTCAACATTTAATATTTAATTGAGTTTACGAGTACATGAATATGAAATGAAGTTCTTGGAATGTTTAACATGTTAGTGGTGTTGCCACCCTTGCATGACATTACTGTGTTGCACAAATTGCTAATGTAAGGTCTGGCGTGATGTAGAGAAACAACAAGGGAATTGTTACGCACCAAGACCAATGATGTGGATGTGGATGGACTGATCCATTTCTAATTGATTTGTAACAGTAACCAGTCAATAATCAAAACCAATTGTCATTGTTATGACACTCATTTGTTTGTGGGCCTCTGTGTTCAAGACGACTTTCCTTTGTGAAAGTCGTAGAAAGTCAGAAAAGATGGAAACTTTTGTATGATTTTTTTTTGCGGGTTAATAGTGAACATGGTTACAACTTGCTCTTAAGCCATGACCCATAGTGTACCCTGCTTTATTATAACTTATTCAAAACAGGAGATTGTTTTTTCTTTTTCAATTCAAAATATAGTCCTGGGGGAAAAAAAAAACAAACTCTGGACAAGTGGAGCCATATTTCCATTGTCTTGTTTTTACTAGCTTCTTCATAAAACCAGCAGTTGCCCCCTGCTGGTATGAGGAAAAATGCAGGTTTGTGGCAGCTCTCTGCTGGCTCAACAGTTAAAAACAGGAAGTTGTGTTACATCTTAATGCTGTGTTCTCCCCAAAATGATTCAGCCTATATTTACAGGAGTTCTGATTATAGAGAAATAATGACTAGATTTGACACATTGTGTGATCCTTGACACACACTGATAATAACTGTCATGATACAACAACTCTGTGATAATAAAAAAACTGCAATTCAGACACACAAGTTCCCCTAAGAAGGATTAGTGAAGTTGTTTGACGTGTATTAAATTAAATGATATATCATCGTTTATTATGACTGAAAAAATCTCTTCAAAGTAAAGTTAAAGATTAATGTCATAAGCACCATGAGCATCAAGGAAACAGTCAAAATTGGAAGAGTTATCTACTTAGAGAAGAGCTGTATTATTATTATTTTTAATGCAACAATATTTTGCCCTGCTGACACAATGATTATTTTATCAGGATATTGATACACTGACATAGTGAGATCATGTACCCAGCTATACGTTTGAGTGTCTTTCTACTTCTGGTTGTTTTTTTTTCTTGACATGGAATATATTTGTCACACAGGATAATCAATATTATATTCCAGGTGCCAAGGGTCTGGACCACCTGCCCTTAGGAGTCAAGGACAGAAGGAAGCAAAAGAAGGAGACATCTGATCTATTTAGCCCTCTACCTCTTCCTAAATGCAGATGTACGCTGAGAAAGTTGTGGCGGAGGGGAAGATGGGTGAGTTCACATCTCAGACACACACACACACACACACACACACACACACACACACACACACACACACACACACTCACTCACACACACACACACACACACACACACACACACACACACACACACACACACACACACACACACACACACACACACACACACACACACACACACACACACACACACGCACAGATTAAAAGCTGTGCTCATACTGCAGCTCATGTGGCCTGTTTTTCTGTATTTGAGACCAGACATCAGTCTGCTTTGCCGGTTAAACATTAACTCTTTTTTTAATGCTGGCTCTCTTTCTCACTGGATCGACTGGATTTATTTTTCTGCTGGAATACAGACACTCTGATTGGTTGAAATTCTCTTCTTTTTGTCCAATCTGGTTAAATCCAGTAAAACTAGAGATGTAACAACAACCATGGGTTCAGAAATAAGCACAAACCTCTACACAGAGTTCCTTGTAGTTCCATAAATTAGTAGTTTTATTGAAGCACCACTGATCTCTGCTTGCTCTTTACCCCGCTGACTGTTCCCTGACTCAAATCCTTTGAAGAAAACCTGAAAATCTAAGTTTGCTCCTCACTTTGCTCATGATTTAAAGCAGTTTTGTGGTGTTGACATGTTGGCCAAACGTCGTCCAGCTTTATGGCTCTTAATGAGTCTGCTGCTCTCTATATGATGCTGTTTTATGGAGGTAGAGATAAGGGTACTTGCTGTGTTTGCTTTTGCTAGAAAGCACTTCAGCCATGTGAGCTTGAAATTGTGTGTTGTGTATGTACTGAGGGCCCATGTCTACCTTCTGTCAAGAAAAAGAAAACCCGATTCAAGTCCTGATGGACTGACTTTAGTTCAGACTCATGCAACATACCTTTCAACCAAGCACCTACCTTACGCTGCAGGAACAAACTCAGTGAAGCTGCAGGTCTCTAAATCCTCGAAATCCCGAATCCTGCATCAAGTGTCCAAATCCTATTCTGCTCTTATGAACGCATCTTCTCTGTCCTTCTTTCCTTGTTGTGCAGCTTCTTATTTTCAGTGTCTGAACAGAGCCAGATGTTTAGCTTCACGCTGTCCACAGCTAGACTGAAGGGAGTCCACCCATATGCAGTGAATCAGACTTTGTGTTTGGTGTGTGTGTAATTACAGGACAAACTCAGGCTCACCAAGGAGTGACACACATGGTCTGGCCCAGGGTGTGCGTAGATGAGGTGGGACATGATCTATTTTCAGAAACAAACAGTGGTTACCTTTATCCTGACATGTGGGAACAAGAAAAGAAAGATAAACATAGAGAACAATATCTCATAGTAGAGCTGAAAATTTGCTCATAAGGCCAATATTCACGGCTTACTATGATAGTGTTTGTTTTACTTTTTCGCCTTGACGACCACAACCAGTATGAGTCATGTTGTGTCTTAGAGTGTGTGTGTTAGGTCTCCTCTTCCCACTGCACTGTTATCTTGCCTCTCTGTGCTGTTACCACACCAAGGTTCACTTCAGTCTACTCAGGATACACTTCAGTTTTCTTTTCCTGTTGAATTTGGAGTGGATATGGGTGGACAAAAGACATGTCTGTGTTTGATACAAACAACATAAAAATCTGACCTTTTTGTTCTGAAGAGAGTTTTACGATCTGTTCCCTGAAGTCCAAATTTTAGTGCCTGTTAGTGCCGTAACCTACCAGAGCTCAGGCCCTGTAGAAGTTCATACAGGAAAAGATAATTGGCTCATCAATGGCCCAGTCAAGCTGAGATGATGACATATGTACCGGGTACCTTTCTCATTTGAAACGATACACTACTGATGCCCGGTACCTGGCAATCAGTATCAGTACTCAACGGTATTAATTTCCGGTACTTTTGTGGCAGTAAATATTAATTTGTTTAGCAACAAAATCTCGAAGTTTTTTTAATCTAACACGTTTGTCTCCCAATAAATAAAATTGCTGTGTTTATGTCAAGTGGGACATACGTTAAGGTACCTAAACATGGTACCATTTGATTTTATGTGAAGCAGCACTCAGTACTACAGACAGAATTTGGTTGGTACCTATAAAAGTACCAAATTCAGTACCCATCCCTATCTGTGACACAAGCACAAAAACAAATCTTCTGCAGAAATGATCTTGTTCAAATAGATTTCTTCACCCTGAAAAATATGTCTTGGTGATTGTATTTAGTCTAACTCGAGGAAAATGTTTGAAAAATCATGAAAAGTACTGTAAAGTTATTTTCAATGCACCAGTAGATGAAAAAGGCAATCAATTTAGAATCTATCATGTAACTTTAAACAAAAACCATGTTAGAGAAAGTAGGTATGATGATTTATTGTGAACCACCTGTTTCAAGGAAATGAATAACTCAATTAGTAACCCAATCGAACTGCGTATTCAAGTCATTCACACAAGAATAAGATCCTGAGCTAGCATCCCAGATCCCTCTTTGAACAAACTATCACATGTGCCAATAAGGTCTGCGTAATAGAGTTCAAAGCCTTAAAAATTTTTGTAAACTCCCCTAGGCTCTGATTGTTTTGACAAGAATAAATGTGTGGAAACACATAATAACACTTGAAACCTTATAAAGAGGGATTAATGCAGACAAGCAGACCTCTGTTTGGACATGACTCTTTGGAAAAGACGCCGGTTTCTTCAGGTCTGTTTTGCTTCTAAGAAAAAAAAGTTTCACACTTTGAGAACTCTACACTTTGAATAAACCATCAGCCTGTCATGAAATGACCAAAATGTTGTGTTTATTTAAGGTGATGTTTATTTTCTAGCTCAGTGAAATGTGGTTAGTGCCTGGATGTGAAAATGAACATTTTACTCAGAAAGTGTTTATCATCTGGGTTTTAACTGTGTGTAAATGTAGGAGAGGGTGATCCCATCTCCTCTGACCACAGCGGCTTTTCCACTCAACAGTTTTGATGTTTAAACGGGACACCATAATGTTTAGTGCAGGGTATCCCAGAAGATGAGTCATGTAGAAGTAAACCTTTTCCACAGTGCTGCTTCTTGTTTGGTCATGTGACTCATGGATGAGGGTAGACATAACCCAAAATAAAATATATGTGTGTATGATAAGTCTGAGCCAGCGGGATACTTACAGTAAATGATGATTCATTCCTGCCTCCTAATGCCAGCTCTTTGAAACAGTCATAGGAAACCAAAGCAAAAAATTGCAGTCATAGTAAGGGTAAAATCTGTAACAAAGACAACACTTCTCACTGCTTTGATTTGTTTGAAACATGTACTTATTTAGAAAAAGAATTAGGCTTCAATTATTTATTTGCTCTGAGAGGGACAGTGATATGTCCAAGAAAGCAATAAACTTACTTTATTAGGGTTTTAATCAATTTAAGAATCTATCATTCATCAATATTTTAAAATTCAGACAACAACCACAAAAAGAAAGTTTAAAAGATGTCTATTATGGATGTCACATATTTCAACAATGAATGAAAATTTACTCCCATTATATACAAAATATAAACATCCATCACACATGAGTTTAAGCTTTTCCTGTTTCTGGTTTACCAGCACACGAGAGTATCATACCACTGTGGTTTCAAAGGAACCTGACTCATTACACACACACACACACACACACACACACACACACACACACACACACACACACACACACACACACACACACACACACACACACACGCACACGACAGCAGGTTGGTCCCCGGTAAAGGTGAACACAATAGAGTGCTTGTTCTGTCTCAATCCATGTTGGGAAAGAGCATTGGATTGTGGGAAGTGACTGGGAAAGAGGGAAGAAGAAGATTTGGGAATGATGAGGGTGGTGAACATGAGTTTCCTGGTGTTTGTACTGGAGGTGATGCACATAGAAGCAGACAGAAGTGTTTCCTTGAAAACGGTCTGAAATAGTGAGCCTGATGTCCTCAAATATGTGTCATTGATAATTCTCTCACAACAACAAAAAACAATAACACCACTGTAACAGTATTGTAATGCTGACAGGCTGGTTGGAGGAGAAGCAGGAGATAAAGGAGATCAGACATAAAGCATACAGAGAGTGAGAGATGTGAAAACGTGGGGGAAGAGTTGGCCTTGATAAAAAATATTCAGAAGGGTGGGAGCTGCTGGTCTCCTTTAAGTCAGCAGAAAATGCCTCTCTGGTTTACACCGTTACATTTGGTAGACCTGGTGTCACAATTTACCAAAACATTGTTCTTCCTCTTATGTTTTCACAGAAAGTGAGACAGACGAGGATTGTGAGAGGGCAGGGAAAGCGTGAGATAGAGACAGTAGCAGGAAGGAAACGAGGAGAGTGAATGTTTTCTCTGATTCGATAGGAAACTCATACACTGACAGAGTCTACAGTTATTTCCTGACATGATGATGGAAGGCATTACGACTACAGCCCTGACTGTTCTGGACAGAAAATCCTTTTAATGTCAGGAAATATGATCTGCTATGATGAAGTGACAGTTATTAAGTTACAATAACATACCCTGAACAGCTGATTTTGATATTCTTGACTTTTATCAAAAACCTGACCAAGCAGATCTTAAAAGTACAAAAAAAAGAAGAAAAAGAAGAAAAAATGGGGGGTGAGACAAAATGAAAACAGAAAACAAGGAGTGAGCAATTTATTGCAAACAACAAAAATAGTGAAATAGGCTGTCCATCAGTAGATTAAAAGTTTAAGACCACAGCCTTTAAAAGCCAAAATCTGAGCAAAAATGTGACTTCAATGTCATTTTCTGTCAGGTATTTAGACAGTCATGACCTCATAAAGGTAAAGGCTAAGGAGCTTTTTCTCAGTTAACTCTGATGGTCCAGATAGCTTCCAACATTACTGTCATGACAAATAGATCCCACCCGAGATGTATTCTACCTGGCACAGTGGAGGGGGGTCCATTATGATCTTGATGCTTTTCCTTTCCTTCAATGGAAATATGGAGCTTTAGATTCAGATTGTGCAGGGGTGTCAAAGGGGCTGGCTATGTGGAGATGTTGCAGGGGGCCTCCTACTTGACTGAGGGCCCTGGTCTGTGTGGTAATGACTGAGTTTTTCAACAGGACAACGCTGCAGTTCACAGTGCCTGCCTGACGAAGGACTTCTTCTAGAGGAATAACCTCACTCTTAGGGACCATCTTGTGTGTTCCTTTGATCTAAATCATAGTGGGAACATTTGGGGATGGATGTTTACGAAGGAGTCTACAAAAAGGACATCAGTTCCAGACAGTGGACACTCTCTCTGAAGCCATCTTCACCACTTGGAGAAACATCCCCACCAGTCTCTTGGAGACAGTCGCACCAAGCATGCAACAAACTTTAATTTCTATTTTATGTTTTGGGTTTTTTTTTCTAGCTATGGTTTGAGTGGCCTATTTCAGTTTAACTGTTGTTGTTGTCTCACATTTCTCCTTTTTGCATTCTGATGCTGTACTTTAAAACATCTGAAGAACCGACAGTGCAAAATGTGAATTTTTGTAATTTGTCAACTGGCCTTAAGATTTGGATCAGGTGTATATGTCTAACATATTTTAAAGGAAGAAAAGTAAAGGATGTAAGAAAGAAATGTGTTCATTACAGTGAGTCAGCGTGCAAAGTACCGGGATCCTGAATCTGGTACACTCTGTCAGATTTACGCTGACTCTTGCTTTAATACCTCACTTTTCTGAAATTAAATGTTTAACTTGAATAATAAGCTACTGGTCAAACTGATCAGAGCTGAGCCGGGAGGAACACGTGAACTCACCTGCATTCAGGTACACACTCACTCATACTATACGTGCACGCTGCACAGACATGGCGCCGTATCTTAGTTTAAAAGTTTGTTCTCGCTTTGTGGAGAAATGCTAGACTTTAGACTATTGATCTGATCGGTGTCATTTGTACTTTTCAGCTTGTGCCAGGACAGCTCTGCATGCCCCTCACATCAGGACAGAGAGCTCAAAGTGGACATTTTGTTGATGTTTGCTGTAGAGCGGTGAAAGATAGCACAAAGGGAGCCTAAACAATACTTTTACTCTGGTTATTTGTGCTGTTACTTAATAAAACTTCAGAACAGACAAATGCACGCTGTATGTATTTAAAGATGTTGATGATACTGTTTGTCTTCTCTTCAGCCGCCTGGTTGTTGGTATGTTATGTAATGTTAAAGGAAAGTGTGCTGCTGTCACATGTATGCACACTCATCCATATGTGTGTCTGTGTGTCTGCAGGGAGCAGGGGAATCTCTCTGACCTGTGTGTTAACCCCTTGTCGTGTCGTTGGGGTGTGTGTGGTGCTGATGACCCTGGGAGCCATAGGAGCAGCTGTCTGGACCATAGGTCAGACCACATGCTGTCACACACACGAACATGATAACCTCTGAATATGATGCAGATCAGAAACAAGGAGCCATTTTAAAGCCTGGGAGAAAATGGTCGGTTAGTGAAAAACTTAAGTTGATATTTTCCTCATGAGTTACTTTCAAGCTATTGCTTAAAGAGAATGATGTTAAATTAAATCCTAATGACCTAAAGTCATGTACAATCACTGTACTAGTGCACAGGTTGCCTCCACAGTAACTTGTGTGTTATTTTCAAACATATGGTTGTGAGAGCCACCCTTTGGTGTTCAATATTTTTGTTGGTGCTCTTTGTTTAGACCACATTTTTCCTGGCTTTACTTGGCACCAAAATTTTAGCTGTTAGTGCGTTGTTAAGTTTCATCTGCTTGCTGTGTGTGCAGTGGGAAATCACTGGGTGTTTGCTAACCCATTGTTTACTTATAACTGATCACAAACAACTTTAGCACTGAAAGTACAATGAGGAAGAGTATTTAATAATAACAAATGAGAAGTTAAAGATAAAAAAATATATATATATTAAGAAGTTAAACCATACGCCATAAGTTATAAAACCCTACATAAAAGCCAGACTGAATAGATAGGTCTTTAGTTTTCAGTCAGGAGGTTTTCACTACAAAACTTAACATTTCAAAATGATATGTTATCTTTGATCTTCTGTAGTCACGTATTGCACAATGGAAGAAGACACAGGACTGTATGATGGTGAGTAAAGACAAAGCTGATAGATCTTACTGGCTGACATGATACTCTTGACTTGTACCTGTGGGTAAACCTATAAAGCTATGGATATGTGGAAAGTTTAAGAAGTTTGTTCAAAAAGCAACTATTCTAGTCAAGAAAGATATTTTTATGCTGTTATGTGTAATCATCAAAGTTTTCCCCTTTTTGTTAGCATGTATCTCAGAAGTCTGGGGTAGTGTTATGTAAAAATGTTTGAATCATTTTAACTTGACCAACTTATTTTTTTACCCCCCTCGATGACGGTATTATCCTCCCCTGTAGTCCAGGTAAATTCTGCAGACCAACGTCTCCGAGTGTTTGACTCCACTCAGAAGAGATGGCGTCAGGTGTGTTCCTCCTCAGCCAATGAGCTGCTAGCTAGCATCAGCTGTGAAGAAGTGGGCTTTGTCAGGTGAGATATCAGCACCTTTCTGTGTTAGTGTTTTCATCCAGTATAGTTTGATACAGCAGTAACACTGGCTTATGTGTGTGTGCGTTTCAGTGTGGTGAATTTCTCTGTCACTTTGGTGCCAGAGGCCAGTGGAGATGGTGGCGAGTTCTTCTGCGTCAATGCGAAAGAGCTCAGCTACGGCAAGAAAATCAAGGACTCATTGTTCCCATGGTAAGAAACACCTGTCTGTGTGATCCCTCACCTGACTCACAGCAGTGTCACTGTCCTCTCTGGTACTCTATGCACCTTCTCTTTCACTCTGCTCATTGCTTAAGAAAGAAGAGCTGAAAAGTCACTTTTTCTTTTTTGTTTATCGACTTTCTAACTCTGAGTGTCTTTGTTTCAGTGACTGTGAGAGCAGAGAGGTTCTCACACTGCTCTGCCAAGGTAAGAGCCACATACACTCTGACACACTGACACACTTTATCTCCTGAAACCCTTTACACTTTCCTGGTCTTTGTCCACATGCTGGGTTCGTCATAAGCCACATTCCTTTGCCTTCTTTATACTTCTGATTTTTGTTATTTTCTTTTTCCTATCTGGACTGCAAAAACTGAAACCTAAGCAACTGTGTAAATGTCTTATTTTTCAACAAAAATAGTCCTATCAGACTCACAGGTAGGGTCTGCAGGAATTTTCATTACTTGTTAGTAAACACAAATTAAAACTGGGCTCTTGCTCCTTGGATCAGTGCTAGCGGCAGTGCACACCCATAGCCTCAGACTACATGATCACATTCACTAGCCCAGCAACCACCTGAAGCATCGCTTTTCTTCGTGAGAGAGACTCGAGAGCTGTGCACCTGACTTGGCATGTTAGCACAAGCTAATCACTGGGTTATTTGACACATATCTGCTCAGCAGAAAGACAACACGTGTTGCTCTTCAGATACCCGAAAGAGAGTGAAAGTTCACCCTTGTTTAGAAAAAAGCTTTATCTGTTTGACATTTTGTTTCACATTGGTGTTTTTTTTTTTTTGCTTTCTCGGACCACTAATGTAGTGGGGTGGCTTCTTTCTTGACGGATGTAACCACACTTAGTCTCTGCTCAGAAACATCCTGATACAACCAAAACATTACATACAGGCGCAGGAGAGGATTAGAGGCATACACAGACACTGACACACATGTACAGAAGCCAGTTGGAGAAAATGGAGTAGGATTATTCCTGTAAAAGTTGACACTATATTTTTAGGGAAAATCCTGCGGACTCTACCTTCATTATGAGCCACATTCACCCGACAAGTCCAGAAAATGTTTTATTTCAAAATATTAAAAGAAAAAAAATCCCTGAATTGCTCAGATGGAGGTGAAAATTTTGCCAACAGGGCTGGAAAGAAAACTATTGTATCAACCCGTTATACTAATTTTCAATTTTCAAGAAACTTGACAAGCAAAGTTTTCGTCAAGTCATGTCAACTTTTCATGTATGTTTGATCTAGACAGTTGAAGTCTCTCCTTTTTGCAGACTGTGGGAGACGTAGTTTTGCAGCAGATCGTATCGTCAATGGCGTGGATGCCAGGCAGGGCAGCTGGCCATGGCAGGTGAGCTTGCAGTATGATGGAGTCCATCAGTGTGGAGGATCTATCATCTCAGACCGCTGGATTGTGTCTGCAGCACACTGTTTCCCAGAGTAAGTGCTCTGGCCTGAACTAATGTCTCTACGTGTACTGGATTATTTTTAAGATAAAGACTGGATGGAGAGAAATGCATGCTGGCAATCTTAGATACCCTAAACTCAGCTTTAGACAGTTTCTAATTATTTTCTATTGAATCAAACTTCAAACACTGTTAAGAAAATAATTTTTCATTGAAACCATACATTGTCAAAAAGAGGCTGGAAAATTCAGTCTTTAATCTACCATTTTTAAATCTCATGTTTCAGATTTGGTCATTCCCAATTTGTTCATTAAACTGTAGGTGATAGTACTTTGGCAGCCGGGCTGCTGCTTTGTTGAATTTTTATCCAGGTTAAAATGACCCTGATACAGCGATCTCTGAACCCATCCACTTTCCTGAGCTGAGAGGACATTTAGAAACTGGTTAATGATGAGACTTTTATTGAGACTTCTTGGTCTGTGTTTTACCAATATTTACGGTCTCACCCCTATGAAGATGAGCAAGGATTGATCTAAGAAGTGATACCTAAAAGGGATAATGAACTATGGATTTGTGCATGTCTGTTTAAAGATGTTAAATGATGTCAAGGAATTCTGGATAGGCTCATTGATTTTATCTCATCTGCACCCTTTGGTTTCCACTTTGGCTCTTATTTTGCACATCTTGCTGAAAAAAGTAAACAGCTGTGCAATGAAATGTGTTATAAATGCCTGCGAACAACTAGCATAGGTTAGAAAATCTCAAAGTACTTCAAGACACCATGTCTCTGTCACCCTCTCTTTGTCAGGCGTCTTCGCTTCGTTAATCGCTGGCGTGTGATGCTGGGCTCCATGTATAATAAACCAGGCAATGGTATCTTGGCGGAGGTGAAGACCATTGTTTACCACAGCAGCTACCTGCCTTTTGTTGATCCGAGCATCGATGACAACAGCAGGGACATCGCTGTTCTGGCCCTCACACAGCCGCTCACTTTCACCGGTAGGATGCACAAGCACAAATACGCACAATAAGTCATTGAGGCACACAGTGAACAACACAAACCTGATGATTTCGTTACACTGTTGAACTGATTAGAGATGAAGAAAAAAGCAAAGTAAGAAAGAAAGAGTCTGAGAAAATCAGTCAGTCTGGTATTTACCTGCTGGAGGTTTCCTGTTTCTCAGATTTGAAGACTGCAGAACAAAAGTTCCTCTGTTCAACGTGATGATATCAACTCTGAGCAAGCCTGTACTGGAATCCTTTGATCTTAGAGAAATCACACTTTTTTACATGAGGAAATGTCGCAGCGCTTTAGCACTGTGCTCCATGAAAATGTATTCAGAAAAGATTGAGGAGGAGCTGATAAGTGATCAATAACTTTGACACTGATTTAAAAGAGACAAATATTACTTAATTTTAGTGTCAATGACATGTCTCCTTATTTAAATTGAACTCCTAAGGAACTAAATATACATGAAAAACATCTAACTGCTGGTATATTACATTGCAGTGACTTTGCTGAGCAAGATAAAAAAACAGACTGTGACAGACCGTTTGCAAAAAATAATGGAGGACATAGAGGAAAAGGCAGTGACTGTTTGTGATGATGTTTACATCACTAGATTCATATAAGTTAATGCAGAAAACACAAAAAGTGGGTATAAAAGGTTCATGGGGGAAGTAAGACACTGCGTAACGGTTCAAGTCTGCCCTCTAGTGTTCAGTCTCTACAAGTACAACAATATCAGTGTTATATGATGTAAAATGTCTGTAGGAAATTTAAAAGTCAGTGCAGCTCATCATTAGATCACTGATTTATACCTCTGAGGCCACACAGTTAACCGTCATCAGAAAGCTTCTACCTCATAAATTCTCACTTTATGACAGTGTAGCTCTGATCTACCCATTTTATCTTTCTGTCACTGTTGCCTCAGCTTCGACAGCAGAGTTTGTTATTCTTTGTTTATGATTAAACAGTTTTAAATAAAAACCAGAATTAAAACTCTGTCAAGTTCATCCTTTCTCTGTACTCTGCAATGGTTGAATATAAGGCTCAACATAGATTGTTGTCATAATTCATGCTGCTTTGGTTCAAGTGTTTTTTTGTACCTTTGCTTCTGTGCAGATTACATTCAGCCTGTTTGCCTGCCAGCATACGGTCAGAGACTGATAGATGGACAGATGGGAACAGTTACAGGCTGGGGAAATGTAGGGTACTACGGTGAGTTTACAGTTCAGATACATATTACTATCAAAATTATCATCAAATATATTTATGCTCAATGTTTTAAAGAATAAATTTGCACCATTTATTATTGATTACTGCAATATCTGAAGCTCAGATATTAGATGAAAGACAAATTTAGTGCAGTCTTTGGTTTGAAACAGCTTCTTTTTGTTTTCTGTCTCTCAGGTAATCAAGCAGACGCTCTTCAGGAAGCACACATCCCCATCATCAGTGACACCGTCTGTAACGGTCCTGATTATTACGACAACCAGATCACCACCAGTATGTTCTGTGCTGGTTATGAGAAAGGAGGCATCGACTCTTGTCAGGTAATAATGTGACTGGGTTTGTTTGTTTACCTCTTTGGGTTTGGGTTTCTAATAGTGGAATTGTCTGATGTACCTTTTTGCTGTTACACTTTGAGTGTTTTTAACTTTGTCTTGTTGTTGTACCGCACTGACACTGGTGTGTTCATATTTACTGGAGTTCTGTGTGTTATGGATTAAGATAGGTGTTTATTACTTATGTTTGTGGTTTCAGGGGGACAGTGGCGGTCCATTCGTAGCAGAAGACTGTCTATCAAAGACGACTCGATATCGTCTGCTTGGGGTTGTGAGCTGGGGAACAGGCTGTGCCATGGCTAAGAAGCCAGGTGTCTATACCAGGGTTTCCCGATTTCTGCCCTGGATAGGCACGGCTATGAGGGTGAGAGATTACGAACTGATTATTCAATTGTATTTTAAATTGAATGACTGTGTTTCTTTAATCTTTATGTGCAGTTATCTTTCTATTACTCCAACATCAATACCTTTCCCAGTCCTTCCAGCGAGCCAAAAAAGGCATAAAATGTTTTTGAATGTCCACAGAACTTGTGACCCCATTTTCCAGATCAGTCTTACATAACTTTTTTGGGCCAAAAAATGGTCCAAGCATTTTTTTTGTTGTTCACTAGTGAAAATAGGCACTGTCTACATTGCCAAAGGTGTTTGCAAACACCTTTGGCAGAAGGAAATTTAATGCACTTGACTTCACACAGTGTTTCATTGAGTAATGATAAGTTTAGGATATGTATTTTCCTAAGAAGTGCAGAAAATCAGCATTCCAAACTAATGAAATAACAGTTTTAACTTGCAACATATTTTTGTATTGTCATCCCCAAAGAAACTCCAGAAAATAAAAAGATGTTGTTTTACATTTACACTTTCACAGAGTGCACAGGCTGCCAGACAAACAATGCTTTTCCTTTCTTTGATAAATCTTTTGTGTTAAACACATGCTCTGTTATCACCTCTACTTTGCAGATCCATAACAACTCGGTTGGACTACTCAAAATGGCCCGAGTATCTTTTTAAATTCTCCTCTTGGATGACTAAATTGGGAGACCGATATCATCAAGGACTGCTTGACAGAGAACTGAAATACTGAGATGTTCCCCTGGCATCATGGATTATCTTCTCTTTAGCCTTTTTGATGAAGTTTTTTTCACTTTCTGAATCTTACTTTGTGAAACCTTGACCATAGCTGCTAATGAGATACTTTGAGCTCTTTAAATATGAGTTATTAAAGGTGACTGCTTTTATTATTAAGATGTTAACTAAGATGTATCCGCAAAAATGAAGAAACGTGTCACTTAATTTCTTGGATGAAGATTCCACTGCTCTGCTCAGCTGCTTCAAAGTTACCTTCAATTTAACTTGTGAGTAAAAGGCATTAGATGTTATAACACAGTGAGTCATAAATACTGACTGTTCTTTTCCATGTATTATTCTCTTACACATACAGCTTAAGATCTACAAATATGGTCGATTATGAGTTATGATGAGTAACTCTGAGACTTCTTGAAATTAATGCGCCCATTAAAACCATGCAGTTATCAGACTTTGTGAAAAACTATTGTTCAAACACGGGCCATCTCGACAGGTAAAGATGATACTTGAGTTTAATAATACTGAAATTGGCATTTGTTGTTCTTTGTAAATATTTCAGTGTGCAGATTTTTATAGAGAAGTGTCATGTGACTTTATGATCCAAAGATTCTTGAGTTCCAGGTTTGTTCACTGTCACAATTTTCTTAAATGTATCAAACGTATAACTAACCAAATATGGAATGATGGTGTTGTCTTTTATCATCTACTGCCATGACTGTGTTTACTCAACAACTGCCCCCAACTGTGGCAGACAACAATTTTAAGCTGTAGTTTAAAATATAAAACACATACAGCCCTGAGAAAAGCTTTTTTTTATCAGTTCATAGCTACCTCTGATGTTGGGATCACAGTGCCATCTGGAAAAAACCTGATCTCAGCTGATCATCTCTGTCACTTTAAGACAATAAACTCACATATTCAGGTATAAATGTTCAGACAGAAAAGAGTTCAGTGGAGATGACTAGTGTATTGATTTGAGCTGTTTGAAAACAAACTGTTTTTCCAGAAAAATGAAGTATGTGAACTGAACATAAGAGACCTACTCATTTTATCATCAGTGCAAAATAAAAATAAAATAAAATAAAAAAATATCTGAAAATAAAATGCTAAGTCCCCATGAATAACACTAAATCTGTTTCTGCGGATACTAACCTGTACGTATCAGCAGGTGACTCACCTTCATAAAACCCAGTAACACTGTCCCCCCATGTCCCCATTTGAGCTATAAAACCACTGTATGTACATTTAGAGTAAATTTGACATGAATGAGAAAAATATATATTTTAAGATGTAAAATGTTGTATTGAGTGTTGTACTGAAATAAAGACTTAATTATAAAAATGTTTCAGTGAATAATTAATATTTCTATTATAGCAGTCATTTTTTAAAATATGATTTGACTGAAATGTGACTGAATTTTGACGAATGAAACATTTTAATCACGTATTTAAGTTTCCATCATTTGGCATTTTAAAACAGTTGTTAAGTTAAAAAAGCCAATGTAAAGCAATTGTCACTACTGTTTTTATTTAGGAATCAAATAAATGCAATGGGCTGCACAGTGGCGCAACAATTAGCACTGCAGCATCACAGCAACAATGTCACCAGTTCGATTCCCAGCTTGGCCAGTGGGCCTTTTCTGTGTGGAGTTTGCAGGTTCTCCCTGTGCAAGGGTGGGTTCTCTCTAGGTACTCCGGCTTCCTCCCACAGTCCAAAAACATGCTCACTAGGTTAATTGAACACTCTTAATTGTCCGTAGGTGTGAGTGAGTGTGTGCGTGAATGGTTGTCTGTCTCTGTGTCAGCCCTGTGATTGACTGGCGACCAGTCCAGGGTGTACCCCGCTTCTCGCCCAACAACAGCTGGGATAGGCTCTAGCCATCCGTGACCCTGAACAGGATAATAGGTTCAGAAAATGGATAAATGCAATGAAATTCACTTCATAGTTCTGCTTTTGGATTTATTGTTTAAATTAAATTTTGCACTGATACACCAGAGTGGTATGAAACCAGGACTCAAGGCTATTTATCTATATTTTTGTATATATCTGTATCTTATAGATTACCTCCACCTGCATGCTCAGCTCACAGGTGTTTATGAATGAGACACTTCCTTGATATGCTTCTCTAAGATTTGACACAAAATGTATACTGGTTTTTTACTTTTTGATTGGGAACTGCCGTCTGGTCATTTTGTTAAGTGAGATTTGCCATCAAACAAGGACAGTGGTTTTATTTTTTACCACTGTAGCAACAGCTCAATTTTGTTGTGCCTAAAAAGATAAAATACCACCACAAGAAATACATAATAACAACATTATGAATAAATGAAAACAAAAAACTTTGCATATTTTGTATGAACTCTCAAAGCCCATTTGAAGAACAGATATACTATATCCAGCTACAGCATCCAAGAATATATGTATGTACAAAAATTTATCACGGCTACAGTAAGCAAACCAAATTTCTTAAAGTAAAACTGAATAATAATCACTGTATTCAGAGAATTACTGCACTAATACAAAACAACACCCCTCAGAATGGGTGTGAGTACAAAACTTCACACAATAAATAAAAAGTTTAAAAAAATATATCCACAGCATTTATGAAGCAAGTAGTTTTAAAATTATTAAAGAAACTGTTGATCCAACTGTTCTACTTAAAAAAGCCTGTCCTGTGCTTTTCATGACAGATATGACATTTACCATTTACGGTTTGATGATCCAAGCCAAAGGAGAGACAGTCATCCTCAACTGGATTTAGACAGCGTGGAGTAGATCACTGACTCCTCATTTCCTCCTCTTCTTGACCTGGGGAGAAAAGAATGTGTATATACATAAATAAATAAAAAACTTTGAGACTTTTGAGATTTTATCAATAACTCTCTTGACAGTAACACTGATAGCAGCAGTGATGAATCACATGCTTCAGCCTCAGTTTCTCTTTATTTTTAGACTTCAGGTGACTCTCAAGTGGAGGCTTCTTGAATTTGATCTGATTCAAAGGAGATGTAATTATATATTAAGAAAAAATATGTGCTCACAAGTTACACTGCACATATAATTGAATAACATGTATTACTACTTCAGATAAAAAGATCTAACCTGACCCCAAATGCTGTCATAGAGAGGACGTGTGGAGAATAGTCTGAACAGATAGCTCAGTGGCAGATGTCTTATATGAGGTCATTTGTGGGAGGAGGAAATCTGCACTGTAACATCTCTTTTAGTAATCAGACTGGAAATGACTAGTAATGTGTCTTATCGTTGGTCAAAGGTTTAGTCAAGGTTTGAGTATGTTGGTCTGAATACTCACAGTGTCAAAACCAAGGCACACACCTGGCTTCAGTGCCTCTATGTTTAACTTACCTGGAGACCTCTCCTGCTCTGTTTTCATTCTTCATATGTGAAGGATCAGGGTTCCTGGATTTGATCGTCACCGTTGAGTATGTGACATCATCCCCTTGATTTGTTTGAGCCTAAAAAGACAGAAAAAGTTATTTCATTAAACACCTGAAGGTGTTTGATCATTGTGAATGAAGGTATCCAAAACTCATGTTTGTGTTGACATCATGTTTACTGAGTGACCCAGTCTCTGTATGAGGAGAGATGTTCCTGTCGCTCACCTGTGGAGGTGAAGATGGTAACACACTGATGTTGGCATAAACACAGTCAAATTGATCTTCAGCCACTGATGAGCCCAAGCTTCCTCTGCTGACGTCAAACAGGGTCTGCTGGAGGGTCACAAGATGTCAGACTGATTTTCTGTCTCTTATTTTGTTTTACTCCAGATGTTTTCAACATGGGATTTAGGTCAACTTAAAGAGGCTGTGAAGACTGTCCGTTTAAAGGGGATTGCAGTGACACCTTTGGCCAGAATGGCCAGAATGACTGTCATAACAAGGTGCGTGTTTATTTTGGAAAATAAATGAAGATTAGATCTTCTTTTGAACACTACTTTACTTTGTTCAAGACAACTTTTCACTGGATGCATGTGGGTTGGAATTAACACTATCACACACAGTTTACCCTGTGTTTCAGCCTTAAGCTCCTTTTTCAGCCTTTAGTTTCATGTTTTAGCCCCTAGCTCATGTTTAAGCCTTTTGCTTGTGTTTCAGCCTTTAGCTCCTTTTTCAGCCTTTAGCTCATGTTTCAGCCTTTAGCTTGTACTAGCCTTTAGCTTGTTTTTCAGCCTTCAGCTCATGTTTCAGCCTTTGGCTCATTTTTCAGCCTTTAGCTCTTGTCCAATTGCTTTTCGTTTTGGCTTGTCTGCTCGTCTGACCTTTTGTTGTCAGACAGTCCAGCTCCGTTGTCCACCAATACTACAAAATTGATCCAGGAAATTGTTTTCAGCAGAGAAAAACACAGACACCCTTAACTACCAAACTTTGTCAGCTGATGTGCTGTGACTTTGATGTGCAGGAAATCAGCTGAAAAATAGCATTTTGATATAACTTATATGGCAATGATGATCTCATTTTAAAGTTTGGATTTTAATGAGGCACACATCTAGAAGTTAGACTTTTTTAAGATAATGTTGAAACTCTTCACAGCCCCTTTAGGTAATCTCAGCATCACACAATCAGTGTTTTCCTGAGACATTCATCACAATCTTTAAAATTTCACTGTGTGTCTGTGGATCAGGGTTGGAGAGGGTCATCTTTCAATGAAATGGTGGTTAGTTCTGTCTCTTGTCTTTATAACCAGGTGTGATCAGTCAGGAACTGAACTGAGTTTGTTTAGTGAGTGTGTGAATGTGTGTGTGAAAGAGAAGATGAAACATGCAATGCATGTGCAAATGCTGCGGGTAGTATTTAGATTTAAGAATCTATTTCAGTCACACCTGCTCTACATAGAGTTCATATTAAGGTTATTCAATGTCTGTAATGACACTTTTGATGGATTAATAACTTATATCAGATGTACTCACCTTTTTATTTGTATTGGTCATCTTTTTCCTCCTTGTAAGATAAGAAACACACAAATAAACAAATAACTCACTTCATTAAGAAATAATGTTGCTTAATCCTTAGTTCACGTTTTACAGGAAGCTGTTTAAGTAATAATGGGAAACACAGACGGTCAAACACATGTAGATATTATTTTCAGTCAATTTAGTTAGAACTGTAGAAAACAAGAAATGTGAGGAAAAAGAGTTTTAGAAATATTTCTGTTTTATGACTGCTGCAGACAGGACTTTGTGTAACTTTTTCATAAATCTTTGATGTGCTCTTAATAACACGAGTATTATTCGCAGTATATCAGAAATCTAAAATAATGAAATCCTGTCCATTTTTTGCATTTATATTTCTGAGCCAATTGTTGGGTATAAATCTGGGTAAGAGGTTAAAACAGAATGGACCAAGATGATGCAAAAAGGCTGTTACACATGCAGACATGACAATAATGGGCAAAACGCGTAAGAATTAGTTACTCAACATGTACAGAAAGAGATTACCAATAGTCAAACGTGCACTCATCAGTCAGCGTCTTGCAGTGAAAATGATGTGAGTCATCAGAGCTCACACTGACTCACCAGAAGAGGAACAGAAGAGCCAACAACAGAATCACAAAGAGAAAAACTCCAACTCCAGCCAAGATGAGGATGGACTGACTTCCTGTGTGGAAACAGTGTGTGGTTAGACTGTATACTAACAGAATGAAGCCTTAACAAACAATTAAAATGAATACCTTTCTAGAAGAATCATTAATGACATTAAAAACACCCCCTTTAACAGCCAATCTCTATAAATAATTACCCAAATTAGTGACCATAAAATGACACAAACCATCTGTGTCTGCTCTCATAGTTAGCAGCACTTCAGTTGAGTTGTTTCCCCCGAGCGTGTTCCTGGCCTGGCAGAGGTAGAGACCTGTGTGGGACTCATTCACAGACGACAGAGACAGCATCTGTCCGGAGCCCACCTGGAGCAGGGAGCTGGAGCTGGAAGAAACCGGCCTCCTGAACCAGGTGTAGGTTTCTGCTGTGGGATTAGCCGAGCTACTGCAGGTCAGATTCACTCCGCTTCCCTCGGTGACACGAGAGGGGTTCATTAACACTTTAACGTTCACTGGAGGGACTGAAAAAAGAAAAGAAAATCAGTGTCCATGATACAGTGGATCTGATTGAACAATCTCATATTTTGACACAGTTTGACTGAGCTTTCTGTCTCACATGGTTTTGTTGATTTAAGCGCTGAATTGATCTCCAAAGACTCCAAAAAAATCAGAAAGAAGCAATGTCATGTTATGAGCTTACAGCCAAAAAAACCCTCTGGTTATAACCTGTGACAAAACTTTATGATTGCATTCAGAAGCTAGTGTGCCCGAGAGCCTGAACTGGACTGGAAACTTTCTGATTGTTAATAAAGACATCAATGTGTCTCGGTAAAAGTCAGCTCTTATTCTGAAAAATCATCCCCTGCTTGTCACTGTATTTCAATTTTTGGAAATTCACGTCTCCTTGAAAATCAATAATCTCCTTGAAGTCACCTGTGTTTACATTAGCCAGGATGGAGTGTTGTTTTGTCAGCTTGGATGGAAATATAGAATTTAAGACATCATGTGTATGAAAATAAGAGAAATCAGGTATGAAAGTACTTATTTTTAAAATTAAAAATGGCATGCAACTGAAATCTAATAACAATAAGTATAAAAATGGGATTTTGCAGAAAAAACAAACAAACAGACAAACAAAACAACATAAATAAAGCTGCTAAAAGTGTTTGACCACCAAGCTAGTTTTAACCCCAGAAGCATACTTCTACTGTCTGAGCTGCTGCTCTGATTCAAGTAGAAAACTGAATGAATTTAGAAATGTATCGTTATGATGATTCTGATGTCCTGTAAATCCAGGATATGACCTTAGAAAAGTGAACTTTTGGTCTACACAAACACTCTGCCTGTTCCTTTTGACCCAGTCTGAACTTTTTGACCCCTTCAGATAACAGACAGACAGACAAAGACAGAGACAGAGACAGAGACAGACAGACGAAGTTGGGCAAGAATTGAACAGAAGACCTTCCTCCTTTGTGCTGTTTGTCTATGACTGTTATATTAATGTGTGCACTTCTTTTTTCTGTTGGGCAGCTTTCTGATCCCCCATGATGCAGCTTCCCTTCCAAATAATGCTTGTGTTTTGTAACAGCGATAAAGTTTTGTTGATAAATGAAACCAGTCGGGAGTCCAGTGTATCTGTGTGTATCAGCACACTCACACTGCACGTCCAGGTGAACCTCAGTGGAGTTAAAGGAGTGGATTCCCGTCCTGCTGATGTTGTTCCAGGCCTGACAGTGGTACAGTCCACTGTGGCTCGGCTGAACGTCAGAGATGGTGTAATTCTCTCCTCGGCTGATGTAACGTTCATCTTTGTATAAGGTGTATCCATTTTGTCTCACAGGAGGGTTTGCATCACTGCTGCAGGTGAGAGTCACAGAGCTACCTTTGACAATAACTTCTTTCTCTTCTTCTTCTGATGATGATGGAGTCAGTGACAGCAACACTTTCCTGGGAGCATCTTAGGGAGGAAATTAAAGATTCACTTTGGACTTATAGAGAACTCAGACATGTGACACTGCAGGTATCTTTAAAAATAAATGTTTCAAGTTTGTTTGAGTGCTTACATTGAACATTAAGAGCCACAGAGGCAGATCTGACTGTCTCTTGTCCCAGGACAGCACAGGAATACATCCCAGCATCCTCTCTTCTAGCCTGGAGCACAGTTTTAGAAACAGGTTGTTTGTCTCTAAACCAGACCACGTCTACAGATGTGGGACAGTCTGACACACAGGTCAGATGGACATTGTCTCCCTCTGTCACAGTACTCGGATTAACAACGGCGGTCAGATCTGGTTCAGAAACACAAACAGAGGCATTTTAACTGACGTGAAAGAAAACTGGAGAAATCGTGTGAACATATACTTCAATCCTTCCATATATTTACCTGTGACAGTAAGAAGAGCTGGACGTTTGCTTGTCCATTGGTTAAAAAATGTTGTTTTGAAATGAAAAAAATACGCTCCTTCATCAGAGCTCTGTACGTTGTTGATCTGCAGACTGCAGTCAGACCTCTTGTTGCCCACATATCTGAAGTGATCTGGGGCTGAAGGGATATCAGAAAGATGAACCAGCTTAGGCTTTCCAGAAACACTCTGTCGTTTGTACCAGTCCACTGCAGTGACGATATAAAAGGAGGGATAGTCGTACTCGCATTGTATCACCACTGATGAACCTCTGACAGCACACTGATCTTTGGAGACCACACCCCAGCTTCCACTCCATGCACCTTTGGGTAAAAATACAAAAAAAAAACTTTAGTTGTTGATTTTTTTAACCCACTGAAGAAGGTAAAAACATTCATACACATTCAGAATCAGAATATGTTAAACCACGCTGTGCATGTGAGCACACATACTATTTGGTTATAGAGTCATGCGTCTACCATGGAGATACGCCTCTCTGCCTCCTCTTATTTTTATGAGAAATAAGGCCTGGCCATAAAATGATGGAAAAAAATTAGACATACGATACAAATAAAACAGACGTAAAAAAGTTTTTCTCGTACGTTTCATATTTCTGAAGTTGAATTTGTCCTCTCAAGCAAAAGTTATGCAATGAGAGATTACTGTGATGACTGGTTCCTTATTGGTTTTTCCACCTTACTTTTTTTACTTCTGTCTTTATATTAACTTTCTTTTTTATTGCTGTTGAGTAAACATGGAGTTTCCCCCAGTTGAAGTATGATTCAGTTCTCATTGATCGTGATGTTTTAATGAAATACTGTAGTTCTTATGTTTTTTTTTTTTAAATAAAGGCATTACTTGCAGTCTCTGTTTATTTAGTTATCCATTTAGCTACTGTAGAGCACATAAATACACCAGCCTATATGATTTAATATACTCACACAAAAAGTAAAAAACACACAAATTCTTTTACTTGAAAAATATAAATGAACACTAAAAAAAATCAAAAAATGTTACCCTACCTGGAAAAATGACCAGAATGATCAGAACTGTACTCTTCATAATTAAAATCAGCCTGAAACATCACAACACAGGAAAGAGGTTACTGTTAAAAGCGCCACAAAACAAGCCCATTATTCATCTTAAGGGAACTTTATTGAAGCACTCACCTCTTGAAGCCAGAAAACATATCTCTTTCTTCTTCTCTGAGTTGATTTTGTGGAGTGAAACACAGAAGTTGGAGGGTTTTATTCCTGTTGTTTCCTCCTGTCACCTCTACACACATTTAAACACTGGGAGGAGCTACACCACAGATTAGTTGACTGAGTCTCCTGCTGTGTTTGTAAATATCTCTGATTTGACATATCACAGTTCCTCATACCAGAACAAGTTACCTTCTGCAGAGCTACCCAAAGGAAGAACATGTGGAATCAAAGAAAAAACTCATACAACTTGATGAAAAACACCAGATAAAATAACAGCACAATGTACACTTATGTGAGTTGTTTGATTTTTTAACTTGGTCAGGTGCTAAAAAATAAAACAAGAAAACCTGAAAACCTTGAGATCAACATCTTTTACGTATCCAATACAGAAAATCTGGTCTACAGCGCTTTAAAACAAGAGCCCAATAAAACTCTTATCACCCAGAGCAGAGCTGCTTGATCAGTACTGCCCCAAACTGGCAGAAACTGGGAAACATGTGATAAGTGATTAAAAAATGTAATTCATAAAAAAATGTTAAAATCAAAACTTAACTCAAAAATAAAACTTAAAAATATATCTATATTATATTTGATGTACGTGTATAGTTGGATGTTTAGGGTGTGGATAAAAAGAAAAAGTGTATTCGGGGTGTTCTGCCGTAAAAACACAAAAAGGAAGTAAAAGCCAAGCAGAGCTCAGCAGCAAGAAGTAGTTGGCCCTCTATACACCGCTGTTCTTCCTTTTTTTTTTTAACGTGTGGCACCCCGGCCCAGGTGTGATTTGTCCTGCTTTGTGAGTGAGTAAGAGGGACACTTCAGTAAAAGCTAATCTCCTTTAAAAAAAAAAAAATCTGCTGTTCTTGTCCACAGGGTGGAGATACAGGACCATTCAACAATGAAAGTAGATCAGTGGTGTGGATACAGCAGAAACTGGAAGTTGAACACAGCAGTCCCATTCACAAACAGCACCATGAAACATGAATGAAAGTTTGTTTAGTCTCTCTCTCTTTTTTTTTTGTCTTTTTAGTAGTTTTGCTTTATTTTGAAAAAAGCACAATGGATAACTTTGATGAACAATGGTCTTTAACTTTCTCACAGGGATTATGTCCATCTATATCTATACTGATTTTAAGCTTACATGCTAAAGTGAAACATCATTCTGTAATCTGACCTGACATCTAAACCTCTTCATCCCATTAAACATCAGTGATGACACAATGTGTAGCAATGTGTAGTAACTTTGATGATATAAAGCAGATCAGCTTAAGTGAACTACACTACTCAACATCTTAAATTCACCTTAACACCAAACACTGGACACTTCCCCTGCAACATGCAAATCTGAGGGCGGGAAGGGCAAAAGGTCATGATTAGTAACTTAATGTTCTTTTTTTCTGTCATTTTTAAAGCAACCCAAAGTTTCCAACATGTGTTAAGATCCTTCCTGATGCATGAGCTGCTCTTGAGACACAAAAACTTCGAGCCATGTTCCTCTGCTCAACAGTGTCAATTGTGAAATTCACAAATGGGGAACAAATCTGCTGCAACACACTCTTTACTGAAACAGAAAAAACGTGAATTAAAACAGGAGGAGACAAAAAGATGACCATAATCCATACTCATCCATTAGTTTATTGATTGAACAAAACAAAGCAAAACAAACAACAACAAAAAGACAAAGGTATTGCAAGTTTTATAAGAAGACTTTATTGCTAACAGATATATTTTGAACCAGTCAACTGGATTTATGTTCATTGTTGACATGAAGCACATATTTTTAACCATGGGTACAAATTAAAACATGGGTTAATTGGTACAAACTCACACACTGTATGTTTTTAATCTGACGCTTCCTTCACCCTCGTCTTTTTGAAATGTTGATAAACTAAAAAGCTTCACAGATACAGGTACAGATAAGGTACACAATTCTCTGTTATTTGACTTTAACTACCACATTTAATGTGCACCATTGATATTTTAGCATAGAATTTTATATTGATGCAAGCCATATCAACCAAATAAACATAGCATGTATCAACAAATTAAGCAGAATGTTTTTATTTATTTATCTTTATGTTAGTTTGAGTTTTTGAATGAGTCGCATGTGAAACATATTAAAATCTTCTCAAACAACTCCTTATAATAATAATAATAATTATTTTTTACTACAATACTCCATATCTTGAGAAGTTTCAACCAGAGTCAGTAGTGGTCAGAAGACAAGCTGCTCAAAGTCTCCTTGTCTCTCATTAGCATAAACTTAATCAGTGATGAGGCAGCTGTTTGTGCATGTATTGTTAAGATATGTAAAAAGTTATGAAGTAGCAGCAGGAGTAAGATGTATTGAAAAACAACAGAAGGGACATGCAGCATGGTTTTGCAGCTGGATAATTCAAGGCCCCTGTGGTCTGGTGAACTGTGGAGCGTCCATAACTACAAGAAAGGCCAAAACCAGCCATGAGAAGCACAGTCAGCATTCATGACTTCACATCCATCAAAGTCCTCTGGGTGAGAAGACATGAGACCGTTGTATGTCAGGGAGTGTGCTCTGATGTTCAGATGCAGGAGAAAATCATAAAGGCTGTTGGAGAACACAAAGTCAAAAAGATGGCAATCAAAAATGGTGTAAGTGGGTCAGTGTCAAGAAAATTAGAGTTACGTGTAATTCTTTATACTGTTCTTAATAAGTTGGCTTAGACTGTTTTTAAGTTATGAATTCAAACTGTATTAACATTTTACACAGTCCCTTCCTTTGTGGAAATGAGTTTGTAAAATAATGCCAGTAAGTGAGAAAGTAAGTAAGTAAAAAAAATTCAGTAAGTAAAACAACAACAACAACAACAACAACAACAACAAAGAGAGGACATACAGTGACTGTGGTTAGAAATAAAAGAATATTTTGAATCACCTGGTTTACTGTTTCTCCAGGTTAATGGCAAGGCTGCTGCAGCAAAGTGTAAACAACTTTGGAGGAATCCTTTGGCCTTTTGTCCCCTCCTTGTGGCAGATTGTGGACCTGCACCTGCTCCGCACTGAAACCCACAACAACAAACAGCAGCTGCACAATTTCATCTCCACATCTGACTCACATCACATCATGAAGACCACATCTTCATTTTGCTCCAGAGCCATTAAAATGTTTTAAACATCTAAAACTGGGATGAGAAATTTATCGTCCCCTCATAAACTGAAGAAGGTGTTGGGTATCACAGAAGACAGAGGGTTAAAAACAAAGGAGAAGACAAGGGGTGGAAAGCATGGAGGAAGTGATGACAGGAAGATAAAGAAGAAAGGAAGAGGGCCAGTGCAGCTGTAAAATAAAATCTGTGACATACAAGACATGAAACCGTAGATTACTGCTGCGGTCGACACTCTGCAGGGAGACAGATGGTAAGATAGAAAATGCCAGAATCAGAAAAAAAAGGAAGTGTTAGGAGGAGGAAAGAGACTGAAACAGAAAGAGAGACAGAAACAGACGGACAGACAGAGGCTGTTTTCCAAAATGCCTACTACGTATTACATATGAATGCAGTATGTAGTAGGCACAACACACGGCCTACTGCTTTTGTTTGTAGTATGTAGTATAACTGATCTGTTGGGTCTGTTTTGCAGCATACTGCTCTGGTTTCCAGTCTCAGAAGGCGGAGCAACAGATGATTTTTTTTTTTCCTTAAATATAAATATACAAAACAAGCTAAGGGCAGATCACAGCATTTAGTTATTTTGTTAATCATATCATAGCAGAATCATCAGTCTTGCTTTCTAATATTACACCAAAAGTTATATCATTGACTGAAAATAAATCTGGATTTTTATTTTTACAGGGGATGAAAAAAACACTTCCATATAATCCACGTATGGTTAAAAAGGGGTAATTAGTCTTTTATATGGGCTTCGATGAATTTGTAGAGGTAAACGCCTCTTTTACAACCAGAAGTGACAAGATTTACCAGAGTTTCTTTCTCATCACTTCACTTCTTTCTCACGGACTATATAATGTTAATGTTGTTGTGTTGTGGTTATAGTGCTGACTCATTCCAGTAGATGGTGGTAATTCACCAAAACCTTGACACCTATAAACCTTGATTGATAAAAGACGTCAGCACCATGCCAAACAGTATCCCAGGCAGGCTGAGAAAACCCATTGGGGACGCTCCTAGGGACCTCACAGATGCACCCTAGAAGTTCTGGAGCCCTCATGCTACGTTTTGTGGAGTTACGGCCCATTTGCTGAAAGGCTAGAATCAGGCCTTGTTTCCCCTGAAAAACAGCCCGCAAAAAAAATGCAATTTTCCAAAACTTGGACCCAAAACCCAGTTCTTTGGAAATCCACTGGGGATGCTCCTAGGGACCTCATGGACTCACCCTGGAAGTTTTGGAGCCCTCGAGCTACATTTTGTGGAGTTACAGCCTATTTGCTGAAAGGCTAGAATCAGGACTATTTTCCCCTAAAAACAGCCTGCAAAAAACTGTATTTTTCCAAAACTTAGACCCAAAACCCAGGTCTGAGAAAAACCATCAGGGAGGCTCCTGATGACCTCATGGACACACCATAGAAGTTTTGGAGCCCTCCAGCTATTTTTTTTTGGAGTTGCAGCCCATTTGCTGAAAGGCTAGAATCAGGCCTTATTTCCCCTGAAAAACAGCCCGCAAAAAACTGTGTTTTTCCAAAAGTTGGACCCAAAACCCGGTTCTGAGAAAACCCACTTGGGACTTTCCTAGGAACATCACAGACGCACCTTAATAGTTTACGAGCCCTTGGGCTACATTTTGTGGAGTAATGGCCCATTTGCTGAAAGGCTAGAATCAGGACTAATTCCCCCTGAAAAACAGCCCGCAAAAACTGTGTTTTTACAAAAGTTGGACCCAAAACCTGGTTCTGAGTAAACCCACTGGGGACTTTACTAGGGACCTCATGGACGCATCCTAGAAGTTTTGGAGCCCTTGGGCTACGTTTTGTGGAGTTACGGCCCATTTGCTGAAAGGCTAGAATCAGGCCTTATTTCCCCTGAAAAACAGCCCCCAAAAAACTGATACATTTTTCTGGATCAGTAGGACATCCAGAGACTTTTGACATACTCCAGCTTTTGCAAGTTTTACGAATACTGACCACTATTTACTTAATTTCGGCCAAAATAGTAGCCACTGCTGGTGTAGTAGGCGGTTTGGAAAACAGTGAGAGTTTCTTTACCTGGACAACTTGGAGTAATGAACTGTGATGTAATTGAGGGCGGGGCTTCGACTTTCAACTTCTGTGATTGGAGGTGCATCTTTCATAGGAACAATAGAGGGATGGCAGCTGTCACTCAAGTCCTCTGGCTCCTCCTACACACACACACACACACACACACACACACACACACACACACACACACACACACACACACACACACCAAAGACATCTTAATATTGTTTGTTGTTCTTTCTTTAGAGAGACTCTCAGTTTGTGGACTTTGCCGTGTACCGGTATGTCAGACATCTTGCCCTTCCTCACTGGGAAGGTCTGCTGGGCTGATTCATAGAACACGGTGTCAGCTGTCACTGATGGACGCTGGGGTCATACACACAAACACACACACACACACACACACACACACACACACACACACACACACACACACACACACACACACACACACGATTAGTAACAGGGCATTTTTGTGGAATGGGAAACATTGCTCAGTTTTAGGAGCATCATATTTTTAAACTGATGTCCGTATTAAACAAATACGAAAGATGTTAACTGACTTTATATAATAATGAATCAATGTGTATTTTACCTTGTTTAGTATGTCTCCTGTCTCCATGTCTACTCTGTGCATATTCTTACTATAAAGACAAAATAATCAACAAAAAAACTCAGGTGGTGTCTCCTGCCACAGCATGATGGGATGAAAGAATTAAATCTGTTGTTTGAGTATTTTTCTCTGGAGCAGTGTACTTCCTGTCACCTGATCATGATGGCCACAGTGAGAGTGATGAGTCCAGCAGACACGCCAACAGCTGACGCCAGGGCAATGACCTTTAGACGACCTGCCGGTCAAAGACAGTTATGTTACTTCTAACATCATGGAAACAAAGTAAATACATATCAAAATGTGGTGCACAAAAATAGAAGTGCAGGAAGCTATAAAAAGAGCAGAGGAAATAAAAATAGAAAAGGAGAAAGTGAAGAAAGAGGAAAGCGCATCATCTTTCCATAGTCTAGACTCAAGACTTGTGTTTCCACTTCTTATTTCCAAAAAACTCCACAACTTCAGCTGTCTAGACTCAAATAGTAGTTTTCCACAACACCTCATCATCTCCTTCCTCTCTCCTCATATTGAGACGGATTTACATGACTCACAATGACTCATAGAAAAACAGTCAGGAACCATGACACCATACACAGCGAGGAGTACGGCTCAAGCTGTGATAGACACAGAGGAGGCCTCATCACTCATCACCTCCAACAAACATAAAACTCATCCCATCATCCTGCGTGCCATGACCGAAGACATACTGATATCTCTATAATGAGAAACATGGGATGTACACAGGAGGCAGGAGTGTTTCACTGAACTTATCAGCAACACATCATCCCATCCATGACACGCTTAGAGATGACAATCACATGCAGAAAGGAAAGGGTGAAACCAGCAGGTAAGTCAGCAGAGATGAGCTATAACCCACATTAAAGTAAATAAATGTGACCGCATCGATCAACAATATACACATTTAAAACTCCACTGTGAATGTGTTCTCTCAAGGGTTTATTTTACATTAAAAGCCTTGTCACAAGGCCTCTTATTCTCCATTAGCTTTTATAACTGTCCAGGTTGAGTTATGCTTACTGCTCCTGCCAGCAGGTATTATAACTGTTTGAGTAATGTTTGCTGCCTTTGCTGGTCTACAAAGGGATGATCTCAAAAAACAATGATCATATCCTAAAATAGTCCACAGCCACTGCTTTTCACTGTATTAACATACTGACCTCATGGAAGCATAAAAAACATCACTGTTCTCAAAAGTGACACCAAATATTAGTAGCTTCCTTACTGTTTGGCTGCATTTAGCCCATCTCATCCATGTGAGTCGTGTCTTAAAACTTATTATTATGCTATGGGTTTTTAATTCACCATGAAAGTTATATGATCTCTGTCCTTATATGTTTTTTTATGGTCCTAACCCCTTTGTTTTTATGGCTCTTATTGGTTTTTATGTGTTGTTTTAATTAATTTATTTGTTTTACTGATGTTATTTGATTTTTATTGTGCAGCACTTTGGGAAACTTGATTGTTTTTTAAAAATGTGCTGTATAAATAAAGTGGATTGGATTGGATTGGATTTGATTGGATTGGATTGGATGTAAGAAGATGGGACACAAGAAGAAATTTGAAATCAAGTTAACATCAAAAAATCTTTGTTTAAGGCTGTGTTGAGACCGATACCAGGTATCGGTATTGGGCCGATACCAGGCTTTTTTCAAGGTATTGGTACTCTTAAAGGCTGCAGATACCAGCAGCAGATACTCTAGGCAAAAAAATCTTACGTTTGAGCAAGTCCTCCTCGCCACTGGATGCTGCTAATTTTAACACCACTGCAAATGAGCGTCAGGTCCTTTTTCGACAACATGAATGAACCAGGAAGAGTTAACAGTTAAACTGTTTTAATTTGCACTTTAGTTTACTTAAAAAATATGTAAACTCTGACAGTTGTTAGTTTTATTGTGCACTTTTAATATATATATATATATATATATATATATATATATATATATATATATATATATATATATATATATATATATATATATATATATATATATATATATTTATATATATATATATATATATATATATATATATATATATTTATATATATATATATATATATATATATATATATATATATTTATATATATACATATATTTAAATATTGATCAAAAAAGTTCTATACTCAGAGTTGTTTATGTTTTATTTGGACAGTTAATTTTCTACTTTTTAAAGAAAATCCTGCAGACAATACTTTTAACTGTTCTAGAAAAACTGAATTCATTTTTGAACATATGTAATCAAAAAGTTTGCCCTCAATCCACCCCTGTTTCTTTCAAATCCAGTCTGAGGCAGTTTAGCACTTTTAGCTTATTTGCCAGTTCTTAGTAAACACCAGAAGAAGAAACAGAGGGGGACCTCACTCTTTTGATTATTTTCATTTATATTCCTGTTTGCAAAATACATGCTCATCTTGAAAGCCAAAAACGAAAAATAAGATGTGGAATTGAGCCGTTAGCTTGGCTCTCATGACAGATTTGTAATTTCCATCATTGAGACACATTTCTGTCTAAACTGAAAATCTGAACCTCATGTTGGAGCTATCAAAGTCTGTGGGATTCATCCTCTAAAGAATATGGATGTTGAAAATTTAATATAACTTAAGTAAATGCCAACATAGCTTTCTGTTCCAAGATTTCCATGTATAAATCATTCTTACCTCTGACTCGTACAGTGAGGACAGGAGAGCTGTGGGCTCCGATTCGGTTCCTGGCCTCGCAGTAGTACTGACCGCTCTCTCCAGGGCCGACCTCTGTGAAGGTGAAGACAGGTCCGGACTTTGTGCCCCACGCTGCAGGGGCCACAGAAAGAAAGAGAATCTGCTCTGACAGTGATTGAGGATCCAAACCAACAGAAACACACAGAGAGCAGGAACCTCCCTGACTGCAAACATTCACCACAGCTTATGGAGTCGATGGTTTTATAATGTTAACCTTGAGTGGAACCACATTTTTACAATGCTAACATTGAACAGAGCCTCCGTCCTGAGCAAGGCGGTGCCATGTGAAGTTATCCACCGCTGGGTTAGCCTGGCTGCTGCAGGTTAGGGTCAAAGGTCGACCAGCATCCACCACAGTGGAGGGTCGAGCCAGAACAGAGGTGTTTTTTGGAGGATCTGTATAGGGAAATGAGAAAACTTTTGTCTTTAGGTACATTTCAGCACTTACAACCAATAAGGAAACTTAAAAACACATGACCTGGACACAAAAACACACCCTCCACTTACACAGAACAGTCAGAGTAGCAATAGAAGAGCTTTGGTATCCCAAACGGTTCCACGCCGTGCAGTAGTACTGACCAGCATGACGAGCTCGCACTGACGGGAACGTCAGGTTCTGGAAGCTTCCTTTATTCAACACCTGGTCACCTACAATGTGATACCATGCATACCTGCAGAGAAGAGTGACCAGTATGGAGAAGTAGATGAAGATGATTATGATGATGTAGATAACAATGACAATGATGCTCATGAAAAAAAAAGAAGAGCTTATGGGACTGGGTGAACAACAACAAACTAAGCAGTTATTGTCAATATCCTGTTCGGATTAAACTTAAAAACCTGATTCATTCCATCTTTTTGCAAAAGATGCAAAAATGCAAAAAAATGATGATAATGATGACAAAATCAGAAAAAAAAAAACAAAGCAAAGACTTTGTGAGGACTATTGCAAGAAATAACAGCATCACAACTCTGCTTAATGTCTGGTTAAAAAAAAGACTCTTGATGATACCTGTTGGCAGGAGGGTGGGTTTGGCTCTCACAGCTCAGGTTTATGTACGAGCCCTCCCTGATGTCACCTGGAGGAGTCTGCAGCACACGTGTGTTCTTTGGAGAATCTTATAAGACACAGAGTGAGAGGATAATAGGAGCATCTTTCTTGATTCATTCATTTCAAAGATGATATGAGGAGTTTCTTTTGTAATTGCACTCCCTCACCACCTTGTGGCCCGGAGTCTTTGCACACTGTGGAAGATTACTTTTCGCAAGGCATGTGTTTTGGAATTAGATGGAGATCAGATCAGACAAATTTTCTTTAATACAACTTTTTACTGGAAACAAAGCTCAGAGGTAAGGTATTTATCAGTACAGCAGTGCTACAGTTTAAAATATGACATCAAGCAAACGTTGTAGAAGCTGGCTACATGTAGCAACATCGGCTGCCAGTTGCTCTGACGTACCTGTAGGCTAACCTGACAACAAGTTAACACTGTCAGTTTGTATGTAGCTTAGTAGCTGTTTATATTTAGGGCAGCTGGCAGCTTGGTGCTCTAAGAGGTGTCCGTAATGTGTAAAGTTAGTAAATCCTGGTTAGCTATGTCCTTTCAGTCATCTACCAAGCAGAGCTAACATAACCTCACTCTTCATTTTATTGATAGACTCTCAAGTTTGAACAGACCACTGCAGAATTACTGCTGACTGTGGGTTGGAATGAACATTATCACAAACAGTTTAGTCCCTGTGCTATAGAGTGATACAACTGATCAGCCTGAGCTAAAGGCTAATTAGCCTTTAGCTCGGGCTGATCAGGCATATATCTAGAAGAGAAACTTTTTAAAGATCACTTTCAAACTCCTCACAGCCCCTTTAAATAAAGGTTTGTAAGGAATGTTTTACTCAATACTCCTGGTCAGGGGAGCATCTAAATGTTGAGAGAAACGGTGGAGCATTTTTGTTGTGAGTTGATGACATGAGGAGAGAGGAACTAGAGATAGAGCCTTTCAGTTTAGGTGTGGAGAAAAGGGCTGAGGCATTTAGGAAAGCCAGCACTTTCAGTATTAATCACTTCCTGGTAAGTCCACATGATCGAAGAATGCCTTTATGATTTTGGTTTAAAATAGACCTGTTACTCCATCAGTCTGACCCAGACTAACCCCAGACAGATTTCACAACAGGTCACAAGTTGGAAACATGCATCTGATCTGATATGGGTTCAGAAACTCTTCTCAGTGCTTGAACTGAATGCTGATCTGAGTTTTGATTCTGAACTTGTAGGTAACTAAATCTTACAGTGTTATAATGAAGGTATCAAAGAAAGCTCACAGGTCACATTGAGTAGAAGTGGTTTCGAGCGGTCCGTCCCCAGTGAGTTTCTTGCTACACAGAAGTACTCTCCTCTGTCCGTGTATTTGAGGTAGGACAGGTGCAGCTGAGGACTGAAACTGTCTGGGATGCTGCCGCTCTCCATGTCTGGGAATCAAAGAAAGATGGGAGGTTTTGTCTGAAGCAAGATGAAAAGATGTGGTGCTTGAAGATGAGGTTTTGTAAATGTGCATGCGTGTTTCTGCCATTTATATTTCTAAACCAGATTATCATGCTGCTGCTGTGTACCTTTGAACCATGCAAAGCTCTCTACAGGTGGAGCTGCATCACTGCTGCAGGTCAGAGTGGCTGATCCTCCCTCCATCAGCTCCCCCAGCGGGAAGACGGATATAGAGGTGGAGCGAGGAGCATCTGTGAGGGCAGTGGTAGAAATGAGAGGAATAGAAAAGAACAACATGAGGAAAAAAATGTTTTAGCAAACCATATTTCTATGTGTCGAGGCATCAATACAAAACATCAGAGCAACACAAGCTTTAAAAGCTTTGTCTTTAGGAGTGAGTTGTTCTTTATTTGGTGATTGTTTAATTGTTTGATGGTGATTACTCACGTCCCAAAGCGAGAGTGAGAGATGGTGACTGGACGTTCTGTGGTGGGATTGGTCGACAGTTGTAGGATCCTGCATGCTGCTGGTCAAAGCGGTTTATTATCATCCATTTCTCATATGAGCCGAGGTTCAGTCCACTCCTGTGTGCAAAGCATTAAAGCCAGGACATTATTACAAAAAAATAAAAAGATCATTTTATCATCCCAGAACTACTGGGAGGTGCACATGTTTAACAACACACCTGTACAGAGCAAGGCTCCTCCCACGAGCAGCACAACCTGAAGCCTGGCAGCCAACAAACACAGTCTCACCAAAACCGAACATGTTAGCCGGCCTCGCTGGATGGACCTGAACCTGGAGGTCTGAAATAAACAAATATTAACATATAAAGACCAGCTGTTTGAGTCCAGAGCAGAGCAATCAGTTTGGGTCTAACCTGTGACATCCAGAGTGATGGTGTTGGGGGACGTCCATCTCCCCAGCGGTTGGTCTGTTTCAAACCTGAAGTGGTACTGACCCGCATCACTGAGCCTCACAACCCGGATCTGGACTGAACAGCTGGAGTAGCTGCCCCCAATGTAGCTGGAATCAAAGTTTCATTTGTCATATTTTCATATATTACTTCACATTACCTGTTTGTCAACTATTAAACATTCTTGTGTTTTTCTCTTACCGGGTCCGCCCTCGATAAGACAGGCTGATCTGGTTTGGGTCTGTGTGGTGGGTGAACTCCCTACGACCATCTGAGGAGACCCGAAACCACATGACCCGCTTCACAGTGTGACCTGTGAAAAAAGGAATCACAACCAAAGCACCGGAAATTATTGTCTAAGACAGATCAACAGATTACTATTTTACTTTTTATTTAACCAGGTTGGTCCCATCGAGATTAAAAACCTCCTTTTTAAGGGAGACCTGGTCAAGACAGGCAGCAGCAAAATCATAAAGTTACAGACAAGAATCACATAAACAGACAAAGTACAGTCAATTAAAACACATGATAATGAATTAAAATCCCGTTCCAGGAAACTGCTCAAACAACAGACTAAAGATGCACAAAGGACAGAGGCAATAAATGAAACAGATTTAGGCTGTGAACCACCACTTTTTCTTTGCAAATGAAAATCAGTCACTTCTTGTACCTTTATTGCTTTGTTAACCACTGCATAAAAGGTTAATACATAATACATGTGATACCTGATGGGTAATCATAGCGACAGGGCAGAGTGACAGTTGTTCCTGCCCACACACAGATCTCCCTCCGAGAAAATGATACTGACCACCTGCTCTGGATACCTGCAGGACACAGAAATCAAAATCAAAGAATAATTATTATTGAAGAAATTATTATGACACCAAAATTAAAATACATACAATACAATATGATGTCTTATGATTTGTGTATTAGGGCACAATAAGAAATGATACCTAAAAACAAGCCAGTGTAAGGCATCTGCCTCTGCTGCCTTAAATTAACCGTATGTGTCTAATTCATCAAAATATTGTGTATGTTTCTGTAATTGTTAATCCAACAGCATGTGCTAGATCTTTAATCAATGCTAAAATATAACTACTAGTTATCCAATATATAAAGCACATTGTTATTTTTTGAAAGCAAGATTATGGGTATTTACTGTCATTTCTAATCAGAGAAAAAAAAGGGTTTTGTGTTATTCTGTTATTCTTGGTTAATTTATGACTTTTCAAAGAATTTCAGTGTGCTGGCTCAAATTTGTGAAAAAAAAACCTGAATTCAGTTTGAAATTCCTCTCTACTGTTTGATACAGTGATGTGAAGAGAACTCACTGAGAAACAAAGAGTTTGAGTTAAAGGACTTGGTTTTATGACAGGCGGTCTGTTAGTTAAGCACTGTACATAATTTTGTATGGTGTTGTATGGTACAGGACAGTATGGAATAATGGGTAATTAAATTATATCTAATCCTATTGTATGTATAACCCCCAAACAAATAAATAAATAAGTAAATTCCCCCAAATTCCCCTTCAGCATTTTAAAAATGTTTGCCAAAAGAAATGTGCTACTTGGCTTGTCCTGCTACTCTCAGTATTCATTGTGAAAAATTACAAGAATTACATAACAAAAAAGTCAAAGCAAAGGCCAGAGGGTGTCTTATGGAAAGAAAATACAAAGAACAGTGAATGTAAAGATTTCCCTCAGTGTTGCTCTCAGGAGCAAAACCCTGATCAGCTCAGAGGGTGACACATAAAACTGAAGCAGTGACAGTGAGCCTGCATGTGCAGCCGTCGTGTCGTCCTGCGCTGCTAACTGCCTGCCTGGCTGACTACCTTGCACAAAAGACAATCAATACTTATAAATAACTGGAGCGTAAAGGCAAGGGCACCTGGCTGCAGAACCTTATGTGCATGATGGATCAAATCAGTCAGTCAGTTACTTTGATAAGATTGTACTTTTCTTTTTTTCCACTTTGTTGGAAGTTTTACAAAAAAAATCTGGATTTCAAATCATACACCTGACCATTAAGCTGATTACCAGGTCATCTTACATCCCTTTAAATGTTAAGAAATGTACTTCATTAATTCTTTTCATCTCAGTTTTAATGCTAAGCTTTCTAAAAGTTACAGATCCTGATTTGTGTTTCCCTCCTACCTGGTAAAGTTGTGAGGATGGTGCCCAGAACTAACGCACCTGCCAACATCTCCGCAGACACGAGCTCTGAAATGACACGGGAGAGGAAGCAAAGCACAGGGAGACAGAGAGGTGAACAAAACATTCAAAAAAAAAAAAAAAAAAAGCTATTCATCTGATTAAAAAGAAACACTTACTTCTTAAGGTATCTTCATACACCTCAGTCAGTCAGCCAAGACAGGGTTCAGGGATGCAGTGATGGAGGTGATATTTTATAGTGATGAGAGCTGCACGCTGATCAGAATCAGGTGGTGGGAGAAGGGAGGAGGAGTAAAAGGGGCAGAAGGAGGAGGAAGAGGAAGTAGGGTGCTTACCCTCTAATAGTCCAGTCTTTAACCTTTTAACTGTGTTTATTTTTACGTTTCCCCACTTCTCTCTTAACCTATTTTTAAAGTCTGATGGTGGAATGACTTGGGTTTTATTGAACAAGTGATGTCCGTGTGATCATGCCACTTTCACATTTGTCTACTCGAGATGTCATTGACCTGTGACACTGTTATTATCCGTCCATTTTCCCTTCTGACTTTTCTTCTCTTTACTTCTCATTGAACATGTGATGACGCTTTGCTTTTCATTGTTTATGACAGCAGATTCAGTCTGTGAAGATTGTCTCACCTATGTCTGTAGACTTTTAGCATCCTCTTTGTTAAGATGCAGCAAAAGATGAATTTCAAAAAGTAACCTTAACTCTAACATTGTTTCAGTCCTCATTGTTTGCTGAGCTCTTTTTAATTTGTCCATTTTCTTTTTTTTTTTGTTTGTCTTTCAAGGAGGATGAGTTTCACTGATTCCTGTGGAAAATTTGGGGATTGATGTCATGACGGCTCTGACAACAAATATTAATCCCACATTGCTACTGCACTGGGATACAGTGAGCACAAACAATAACAGACAATGATTCTGAAACTTCCCTATGTGTGAGTATCTACTTCAAACTGAGACAAGAAGCTGTTACACTGAGCTAACCGGAGAGATTTACAGCATTTCACTTTTCAGATGATCAGCAGTGAAGACGAAACATTAATACCACAACCTCACCAGCAAATCAGTTCTGCTCATGTAGCTCCAATCACCAGCAGAAATATCATTTCATCAGTGGGGAAATATTGAGTCAACAACAGGATGAAAGCTGTTTCCTTTCATGTACAGCTGATATTTTCTTCCTGTAAACTGACAATTTTTGAGTATATTGGATTTATTGAGTTTTCAGCTTTGGTTGCTCTCTTCTTTTTCCTTGTTTAACAAAGAATAATCTAATGCCTCAAATTCACAAGATACATCTGCAGTCCAGCTCCGCTCTGTTGCGTGTTGACTGTGTTTGTCAGCTCACACCGGCCGGGTGTTCAGTCTGGTAGGCTGCATGACTGACAGACAGCTGGAGTCACAGATCGAGAAGTTCCCAAGCTTCTCACTCCACTGATAAGTCTCTCTTCATTCATGTTGGACTGTGAAACCTCAAATCTGTTGACGCCTGGTCTTGCTCTGCTTGCTATGGCTGTTGATGTAGTGAAACTAAAAAAAAAATCAGATTTTGTCACGGTTTGTTTTATTTTGAAAGTCACAGGGTGTTTTCAGTCTCAACTTCCTGTGTCACTTGATCTCCCCTACGCTGACTTTATGTGTCACAGCTCTGCGTCTGGCAAAAATAGGATGGCTGCGTATTACCTGAGACATGCCATACCATCATAGCAGCTGGACTGCAACTGAGTGGATCCAGTGTAAATTGACAGATTGACTTGAATGGCAACCTATCTGATCTAGTGCCGTGATGGAGACAGACTGGAAACACTCATCTGGTGTGTTTCAAACAAATCATGCACACAGCAAAAAGGTCACCAGTTTAAATACTAGTTCAGGCAAGATGGGCCTTTCTGTTTGCATGTTCTCTGTGAATGTGTGGGCTCTACCCTGGCACTCCGGCTTCCTCCCACAGTCCAAAAACATGCTCATCAGGTTAATTGGTGATTCCAAACTGCCTATAGGTGTGAGTGTGAACTTGGGAGTTTGTATGTCTCTTTGTCTGTCTGTTGTTCCTCCTCTTGATCTGAGACAGCTGGGACAGGCTCCAGCCAACCCCACCCCTGAGCAGGATAAGCAATAGAAGATAAAGATGAAATACGTAAAGTCATATAGAAATAATGATTGAATTTACCAGATACCAGTTGGTGGAAGGATGATGTTACATATTTAACATATCAGTAACAGTACACTGAGATATTTAATAGGAGAACAAATTTGCTTTGTGGTAGTTTTTGTTTTTAACTCTCTTTTGACCTGCTGTGACAGGAAAAGACTCTGAGACTGAATCCGTCCGCTGAAACAAAACAATTGTTGAAAGATGCTAAAATGCCCACAGAGCTGAGGACAACTGAGGACACTGGTGATAATCCGCCAGGGGATTATCTCAGTGAGTGGCATGAAACCCACTGTTGACGTTTTACTCTTCGTTCTTCATCAGTGATGATCTCAGTGTGGTGTGCAGCATACAGAGATCAAACTTCTGCTGAAGACAGTCAGCCATCGCTCTGCGCTGCTATTGTCAAAACATGTCAGGAGCTTGGACATTATAATTGACTGGTTGTTGAAAAGACCGTCATGTTCGGTTCATTTGTCAAATGATTTCAGGCCTGCCGGTGTACATTAATACACATTAGTCTAACAGACACACGCGGCAGCCCAGATGTCCTCTCATCCACCGCTCTAATTGAGGATTTTTGGCGCAGAAAAACTAGCCACAAGCAGACGTGGGGAGGTTCGAGACCTCTCAGTCAACTGTGTCCACTTAGCCTGATGAGTCTAAATGACTTTAACATCCCACCCTGCTTCAGATCGGCCAATAGATGTCAGTTTAACGTCATGACTCGGCCAATTGGCTACTTACCCGCGCTCTGACCCAGGAGTAATGATGATGTAGAGTTTAACGTTTCTGTCAATCGCTATTCACAGGCATCCAAGACAGGAGAGAGGTGAGGGGTTGAACTTTAAGGCTTCAGAGATGATATCGTGGTACATCTGGAAGTGAACACTGATGGTTTAATTATTAGCTGAATGATCAAAGATGACGGAGGAGGGAACTGGTCAATTCTGCCACAGTTTAAGATGTACTTGATTTTTTTTCTTTTTTTTTATTGGGTTGGTTTACCGTCCCAATAGGAATAAGGATATAAAACTTTATCTATTCTTCCTGTTCTTCCTAAAAAAATGTAATACTTTATGATTTTGGTGGACATCTATAGGCCTACCAGGTCCAGATGAGGAATCAAATATAAGACAAATGTGACATACCACTTTGGACCTTGCTTTCCACAGCCCGGAGGCTATCAGGAAACCCTTTAGAAAACACCCTTTTACTCAAGAGGTCTGCACTATGTTAAGTTGGGAATTTAAACCCGACTTTAAACAGCGACCCTAATAAGGAACAGAAACTCTGGTTGGGAAAGTTACCTTGAAAAAATAATCAAAATCCTCAGGATATGAGGTTAAATGAACAATATATTCCAGTTCACAGATTGCTAGGTTGGATTATGAGTCGGGACCCAAAATGGGTCGCAGGTCCTCCTCTAGCCAGTCTCCACATGACAAGTACACTTATTTGATTTAATGATCCTGGATCCCAGGAAAAAAAGGCATTTTGGTTGTGGTCTGAAGTTTTAAAAACCTTCCCCCTCTCGGTACAGTCTGTATTATGTAGAGTAAGAAGAGTGGTGGGCTTTGAGCTTAACCTGCAACCACAGAGTGACTTCAAAAGGATCACTGCGCACTAATAGGTCAAAGCCTGATGTAATCTTAATGGGAAACAGACCAGACTAAACGAATGAAGAGAAACAGATGGATGGTGGTAGATTAAGTGTGACTGACCACAAACAGAGAGAGAAAGAGGGTGAGAGATGGAGGAATGAGAAAGTTTGAGGGGGAAGGTGGGAGGAGAAAAGAGGCAAAAACACAATGAGGTAAGGCTGCTGAGAAGGAGGAGGAGGAGGTGGAGGGGGAGAGGAGACAGTGAAATGAGAGGAAAAAGGAGAGGTGAGGAAATAAAAAAAGAAGAAAAGGAATAAGTGTTAGTTTTGTCTGAGGAGAGAGAAAGAGGAAGAGAAATGGAAAAAAAAAAGTGTGAGAGGGAGCAATAGACAAATGCATGACAGCGTATCCGACCCTTACAGTAGGGAAGGTATCCGTCCGCTGACCGCAGCCTCCAGGCCCGATGAAGTGTGACCGTCTGGTGGTCGGACTGGACCTGAAGATTTTCCGCTGTTGCAAAACACTTCCTGCCTGCTGTTTTCATGTAACGTGAGCGCTCACAGTTTGCTCCCCTGCCATTCTTTAAGTCGTACAATATGTTATTTCTATGTTCCTCCTCATGCCCACAGATTAGACTCCTGGCTCTGCAGGCCCTCCAGCCTTGGATGGACTCCACGTAAGCAAATAACCATTTGACTGTCCAACATGTGTTAGTCTTCAGATTGAGTGGTGCTCTCCACGGGGGAGGAAGTCTGACGATGATCAGAGCTACAACCAGATCTGACAAGGTGATGTGTTGTTCCTGTGCTGTCTTTTAGGAGCTCTGCAGGACGACTTGATGAGGAGGAATTCAGCCAAGAGAATCAATGAACCAAAGAGGAATTAAAACTACGAGACAAAAAATAGAAACTTTTTCCTTGTTAAGCTGTTCTTATCAATAAAAAGCACAATATTTAGCCTCTCAGACGCTCCACTTACATAAATAAGCCAAACCAAACACTTATGAATCTTTTAAACTCTTAAATCTCTAAGTCCTATAGGAGCTCTATTAAATTTTCTCTGCTTTTGCTCATTTCAGTTCCATTCACAAACTGGGCTGCAGGGTCGGGTTTCTGCTCTTCGTCTGCCAGAGACCTGTCTGTGGCTGCTGTGGTATTCCACGCTGAATGAGTCATGTCTGGTGGTTATTATGGGCAGGGGTTTGGCTCCCCCCAGCTCTCACCCCGTCTAGTGGCAGCTGACAAAATTACATCTTTTTTGAGCCCCTTCCAGCCGAGCCGACTGTAGGATCAGGTTCTCAGTTAACCAGGCAGGATGAGTTAAGGAAACATTTTTGGTTTGTGGTGTAAGACTTCAGCTAAGTTTACTTTATGTCCTATTTCTATCCAGGTCAAAATACAAGGAGGAAGTGTTCTTTAATCCTGAAAATGAAGCCATATTGGACCTGATTTTAACATTTTAAACCTTAAAACAACAATGATTGAGGTTTTTGTCAAAACCTAGCAGGACTTTAAAGATACATTCAGTTTAAAAGATGACATATTATTGACCACAGTCCTAAAAAAACGCATCATTACTGAACCAAACAAGGAAAATAAAGAGAGTATAACACTCAAAAGAGTAAAAGAAGTGTTCTGAAAAGGAGTCTGTGAATATTCTCAAAGTGCTTTCATCTTTATGGCCTAAATTCACGTTATATGGCATGCTAATGCTTTAATCCCTTTAATATACTCAGATTTACCCTCCCACTAGTGGATCCATCCTCACATCTGTGAAACAAACTGCTGCACAGCTTGTCATCTTACTCTTACGATGAGATTGAAACCAAGCGAGGGGGATCCAGTGAGAGGCCTGTCTCCCAGCAAACCATGTGCTGTTTGTCTCTACTTTCACACATGACATTAAATGTGTTTAGATTTGTTTCCAGGTTGATTTTTCCCTCATGCTTGTTTTTGTGCTAAGTTTGCTGGCGGTGAAGTTTAACAAAACACATCAGAAGAATTAAGTGTCTCAGACATGGGCCCTGATGGGATCTTCTTGGCTTTTGGATTCGGCATCAAGGGGTCATTTGAGGAGCTGTAGGTTCTTTTTTCTGTCCTGTAATTCTGTTTCCTGTTTCGCCAAATCATCAGGTGTTAGCAGTTTGTAAGTGCTGGACCACTCAGAGTGACTCTGACAACAGGATTTTCACTTCTGATGATCTTTATCTCAGTCTCCTGTGGAACAGATTTTCTGTGCAGAGCCTCTGGTTTTCTTTCTGTCTGTCTCTGTATTTCTTGAGTTTTCAAATATGAGTTAAATTCATTTCCTGTTTGAGACTTAGAGCAAACATGTGAGCCTTCAGTATGTAAAGAAAAACAGTGGCAGTGAGTGGGAGTGTGTGTATGTGTGTTAACGTGCCTGTGATGGGTTTACCATGTGCTCAGTCCCTGTTTGGGACTGAATGAAGTCGGATATGAGAGAACCTGTCAGGTGCGGGCTACTGTCGGAAACCCTGCTTCTTTTACTTCCTCCTCCTCCTCCCCCCTCCTCCCCCACCTCCTACTCCTCCTCCACTGGTGTAAGACTCCAAAAGATACCCAGGCCACAAAGTGTGTTCTGTAGATAGTCTGTTATGTGTCACTTAAAAGGCAGAGTATATTAGCAGGTTTAAGTGTTGTAATCCAGTCGTTGTTACTCGTTACTCGTGCTCTGATTAAAATAAACCGATGTCATAATGGCCCCATTCTAGTGTCTGTGTCCGACTGACTAGTTAACAGAGGTGAGTAAAAATGATCAAGCAGTTAACACTTTCAACTGTCTGTCCATTAACAAAGACATTGTTTTGATCATATTTTGTTAAATTTGTCCATATTTACACATAGGATCTGCAGGACTTTTTGCGACTTGTTAGTAAACAAAAATTCAAACTGGGCTCCTCGCCCTTGGCTCAGTGCCAGTGGCAGCGCACACCCACAGCCTCCAAAGGTGACTACATGGACACATTCACTAGTCCAGCAACCATCTGCAGCATTGCATTTCTACATGGGAGAGACTCGAGAGCTGTTCACCTGATTTGATATGTTAGCATAAGCTAATAATGAGTATACGACTCATACCAGCACAGTAGAAAGGCCAACCTGCGTCGCTCTTCATCCTGAGCTGCTCTCCAAATGCCCGGAAGTGAGTAAATGTCCAGCCAAGCTTCAACCTTGTTTAGTCAATGGCTTTTTCTGTTTGGTGTTTGGTTATACTTGGTTGTGTTTTTCTTTCTCCATGCTATGTCTGTTATCGTAGCTGAGGCTAAAACATCTTTTTCCCCTCAGTTATCAAAAAAAGTTTCCAGCTTTGAGAACTTTTCTTTGAAAACTTAATAAAAAACACACACTTCATGTCGCAGACACACTCTCTGGTGCCTTAGATAAGTAACGATCCATTTTTCTGGAGATCACTGTCAGTAATAGTATCACAGTAAAAATAGTAAAAAATTTGTCCAGTAGGGATTTAAGAAGTATATTTTACTCTAAGTGATCAATTGTTTTAACCTCAGCGGCGAGCTGTAAAATGCTCCTAAGAAAATACATGATTAAGAAGCTTCATGTGCTGTTTGTTGTGAATGATTCAAAGAGTGGACTGAAAACTTTTAAGGCCTTTGAAAATATCAACAATAACTTGTAAGAAAAAACAGGTTTCTACGATCAGGAAGGCTTCAAACTAAAAGCCCCTAGAAAAAAAACGCTAAAAGCTTTGGGGGGGTACAAAGGGGGAGCAATCTGATTTGGATGGAGTCCAGTCCCACCCTGACTGAGCTCTGGCTACGCCTCTGGTTTAACGTCGTCCACATGGATCCAGCTTGGTCCAGGACTTTCCTGCAGTCCAACCCCAATCCTAACCTTAACCCCAACCCTATCATTAGTTTTTTCAGAGGGAAAATAGTCCACACACAAGTCATTTTCTGGTAATTGACTGTGAGTAGAGTTTAAATGGTCACAGAAACACACACACACACACACACACACACACACACACACACACACACACACACACACACACACACACACACACACACACACACACGCAGCCTGCATGCACACACACTTATAAACACGGTCACTCGTACACTCAGTGGTTGTGCAGCTGCGGCGTGTGTGATAATGAGACAATCTTTGGAGAGGCTCATCTGGACTGTGTTATATCATCTCTCTGGAAACGGTCCATCGCTCTAAAATAGGACTGTTTGCTCCCAGTCAGCTGCAGCATGATGTCATCCAATATATTTCCTACAATCAAGGAAAAAAAGATATTTGATGACATGTGAATGTGCAAAGAACAGCGGTTTCCTTAAATATGGAGATTCTTGTGGTGCAGACTAATTTGGGGCCGTCTGCAGCTAATGTTTGTCTACACAGAAACTCGCCATAAACACAGAAACTTGTTGCCTGAGAGCTTGCACCTGTTGTCTTTTATTTTCACAAGTGGATAGCAGTTAAAAAAGCTGAAGCTGTATTTTTAATAAGTGAGACACATACATTACCAGTTTCTGACTCACTGCTGCTCTTTTTTTTAAAGCTTAATGGACAGACAGAGCTTTAAAAGCTGAAAACACACTCTTCACATGAGAAATCTCCCTCTTTCTCGTACTTCTCAGGCTCTTCCAGGTGTTCCACTTTTCTAATGAGTTTCACTGAGCTACTGACTTCATAGCACTCACTGTAGGTGTCCCCCCCTGCTGTGGCTTGTATTACTAACTCCACATCTGGACTCTGCAGTTTTACAGTACATTTACAGTTTTACAGTGGAACCATATGTAGACAAATATATACTTATACTCATAATTGATAACATCAGTTGAAGGAAGTCTAAAAAGGACATTTGGGTTTTATACATCAGCTTCTTATCTGTCGTTTTTTTATTGTCTGAGCAGGACTGTGCTGGTTTGTGAGATTAAAAGTCAGAGTAATGAGGCTCTTCTGTCATTTCTTCAGGCTGAGAGGATGTGAGTGTATACATATGAGAGCGTGACCGAGTCATTCTCGCCTTAAAGGAGTCTCAGATCAGCCCGGTCTGGTCTGTTTCCCGAGCAATAGCTTTATTAAAGACTGCATCTGTATGTGATTCTGTGTGTGTGTGTGTGTGTGTGTGTGTGTGCATGTGTGTGTGTGTGTGTGTGTGGTTTACTAGCCGGCTGTGGGGGTTCTCAGGGGACAGCCCTCTCCAGCTGCTGCTTTACAAGACTGTAACATCAAACACACACACACATACGCACACACTTAACACAAAGGTTCGACTTCACACATCTTTCACTTCAACCCTCCGCGTCTCTTAACAAGTTCATCAAATGAACTCGTCTGCTCACTTCTTCCATTCTCCACACACACACACACACACACACAAACACACACACACACACACACACATACACGCACACCCCTCATCTTCGCTTTCAGCCGCTCTTCACTCGTCATTCTTCAAAAAATGAAACAACAAAATGTTCACCCAACACCAGCGCTGATGATTAAACCTCAGTTTTCTGTAATAACTTTCTGCATATGTCGAGGAGGATCCGCCCAAAATTTCGGGACAGAAAATCTTTGAGCTCAACAAGTGAAACCTAACCTTTGACCCCTTGGAGCAGGACAAGCAGAAAGTGTTTCTTCATCACCTGCTGCCAAATAACTGGAGTGATACTTTTAAAGAAGGATTATTTTTCACTCATCAAGCTCTGGTCTGGGAAAGTCGCCGCACTGCTGCACCACAGTAGTAAAGTCATAAAATACAGTATGAAAGGTTTGGCTTTGACCTGACTATAAAACTGCTTTTACATTTTAATATTTATTTATATTACACCTCCACTTTAGCTCTCCAAAGTCAAACTTCAGAGAAGAAAATGGGCATTTGGAAGTTGTCTGAAAACCAGAGCACTGGAAATCTTTCAGTGATGACTCAGACACACAGCCTGGCACTGAGAGCTGAGTGTGATTATTAGGACATTAAATAATGCTGCTAATGCTCATCAAGTACAAACAGAAAAATCATTTAACCCATACCTGCCTCTGTGGAGCCTCTGATGCATCAACTCACTTTGTATCGGGGCAGCTGTCACTCAGACTGAAGGGGACTTGGAAACTAGAGAGCTGCTGGTTCAAAATTGAGCTGGTACCACAATGGTTTACTCTCAATGATTATTTCCTGTACTTATCATAACTCCACAAAGACCTAAATCATTTCCTTTCGAAGAAAAATGATGCATATTGTAAAATGATGTAAACACAGAAACACACATGGGTCCAAAGCACGGGCTATAAAGCATGTACATAGTCGACGTTACCTGTCTGTTTCTGAAACAGAAAATGAAGCATAGCGGCTATAGCGGCCATATTGGTAGTGGCAACGGCTTCGCCATAGGGTGCCTGTCGGTCACGTGACCCTCAGCTGTGCCTCTTATTGGAGGAGCTCACAATCTTAATATCCTCCGACTCAGACAGGAGACGTATTTTGAACCTGGCTGTAAATAGGTTAATTTCTGCTTTGAAAATGGCTTCTTTGGCTTGGTGTGTCTGTGACTTCCGCTACTTACGGGTCCAGCCTCAAGAGAACACTCCAGAAACAGCAGATTTTAGCACTTCCTCATTGTCTCATATTCCCAGACCGGAGGTTGCAGCTTGGTCCAAAGCAATTATTAAAAAACAACAAAATTCCAGCAACTGAAAAAGTGTGAAGCAAAAACAGAAAACAAAATGCAAAGTAGAAACAAATCCTACAAAAACTCATGCCAGTTGAAAAAAAAACTGCAATATGGAAAAACAGAAGAGGTTTGACAACAAAGTTTACAATATTGCTACAGTCACATGATAATGTATGGCATTTCAAGGTTCTGACTCACAACAGAGGACACAGTAAGAATAGGAGAGAAGAAGTCATCTGTTACGACACATTACTCTCCTCCCTAGTGTCAAACTGGCCTCAGTTGGACACTAGGGAGCTGTACTTGTTGGGCCCTGGTCTGGTCTTTCCCTGTGAGCCAGAAAATTCTGAAGTCTTACAGTCCAAAGCTCCAGTCCTGGTTAAATGTGTTAACAACACTCAGTGAACAGATCAAACCTCTACCACGAGCAGATGCAGCTTCAGGCTACGGCTCAGTGCCAAATAGAAGTGACAAAGATATCTGTTGGAAAGAACTGTTTCTTTACTAAAGCTGTGTGATTTTATGTGTTCATTTTTCCTGCTCAAGTGCAGTTAGCACAGGGATGACTTCTCAGTTAACTCACTTCATCTTATCCCATCTACAGCTCATTCTACAGCACAAAGAAGACGGCTGTACCTAGTCAGAGTGTTGAGGAGCTGCAGACTTTACTTTAGACTTATTGCTCTGGTCCCTGATAACAGCTGGGACGCCATAACACACATCACTTTCTCTCACACCCTATGCCACCCAAACTTACCCACAAAGCTGTATCTAACACAGAGCTACGCTAGTATAACACTTTACCTCTGACTCTTACTGATCTGAGGTAATGTTGTCTAATAATGAAGAACTTCAGTGCCTCATCTCTCCTTCTCATTAATAACAATCGATGTAGCGCCCCTGCAGGCCTGGAGCACCTCCATGTAATGAGTAAATTTGCAGTGTTGTTTAATGAGTTTGTGCATTTTCAAGTTTGCCCTGTTTATGTATTTTCTGTTTGTGCAGGTATTTGACTTTGACTTTCCCGTTTGCCTGTAGTAAACATGTACCAGAATGTGCTCTGTACCATCCCGTTCACCTCTTCCTCCTGTCACTCTCCCTGCCTCTCTCTTCAATTTTTCTTCTCTGTCTTTCTTTCTCCGTCGTGATGTGAGCTCCCTGGCATTTGAAGCAGCCAGTCATTACACCATGGAATATAACAGGGCCAAACAGAGCCTCAGGACTTTGGAAGACCAAAGTGTGAACTGATTTATTTATTGTAACCTATCAGCAGTGGTGAAATGTAACTGAGTATATTTATTGAAGAACTATATTCAAAGCAGCAGTCTTGTGGCAGTCAAGTTTTGTGCTCACCAGCGACCCCTGTGGTGATAAATGGTAACTGCTAGTGTCCTATTTGATGCCATTTATTTCCCACTGTATTGGGTTTGAAATTCTGTACTCAGTAAAATTAGATCTTGTCTCTTTGTTGAACTGGCCACTGTAAGATGACAGATGTCACAGAGTTGGTATAAACAAATTAAAATACAACCCCCCTGGCTTTCATCAGTAAATCATCTGCACTGACCGAACAGATTGAGGTTCAGAAACAGCCTTCAAGGTTCTGACCTTAGTACATTTTTGAGATACTTGTACATAATATACACTGCAAAAAAAAAAAAAAAAAAAAAAAAAAATCAAAGCAAATTTGTATGTCTTATTTGAAGTTCAAAGTGTCTTAGTTGACCTTATCTGAGCCACATTCACCTGACAAGTCCAGAAAAATGACTAATTTCAAGATACAAAAAGACAGAAATAGCATCTGAATTGCTTAAAACTTATCCGTCAATGAGGTAAGAAAATGTATTGTTAAGTTTCTAAAATTAAAAGAATGATGTTTTAATACAAGAAATAAACAGGTTCAGTTTATCTCAGCCATTGATAGATTTTTTCTCTTTACAAGCAATTCCAGTGCTTTTTATTAAATATCTTGAAATGAGCCTTGATTTCTTTCTGTCTTTCTCTGTCTTTCTTTCTTTCTTTCTTTCTTTCTTTCTTTCTTTCTTTCTTTCTTTCTTTCTTTCTTTCTTTCTTTCGCTGTATCTATTTTCTATGGGGTAATAAAGGGTAATATGGGAGTACAGTACATCCTTACGAGTGCTTTGGTGACCCAGACTTTTGTATGGTGTCCATAAATAAGATACAAATATTAAACATGATGCACTGAAGGCTCTGACCGTTCTCACAGATGTTTTTAGTTAAGCTGCTGATCAAACCACTCAGTGTGGGTTGTGTAAAGCTGCAGAGACGGGTTCAACCTGAGATAATCATAAACCTAAAACAAAAAAAAGGAGAGAAAGAGGGCGAGGAGCCTCTGAAGCCCTCCAGGTTTTTTTTTTCTTCCCAGCTCTGTATAACAATTACTTGTGTGTAAAAATTGTTCCCCGAGACCTTGGATACTTTCCAACTCTGTCCCCTCAAATTTTTGCAAGTCTTTTCACATTTTACAGCAGTATTTCACAAAAAAATGCAATACAAGTTACAATGCTTTGTTTTTTTAATTTTGATTCAATTTTTTAAATTTATCTATGAGTCTAAGATAACTGACGGCGACAAACAAGTCCTTAAAAACAACTTTTTACAATCCATCCTGCTATAGCTTTTTTATCCAACGGAGTGGTTATTTATTCATTTATTTATTTTCAGTGTTTTTAGTGTGAATGGGGAGCACTCAGTGTGTCAGAATTCCCCTACCAGTTCTTTATTCTTTGTTGTGAAACACAGTCCCTCTGTCAGAGAAGGTAAGGCTAAAATGAAAGATGCCAAAACCAGTTCTGTGGTCAAGTCCAGACAGTGCAGTCAGAGTGAGGACACCATTATCAGACAGATTAAATGCAGAACAGAAAGTTCAAAAGGTCACAGTGAATATGTGGAAGTGACAAAAATGGTCAGAGGAACAAGTTGTGTAAATTTTTTTCTTCATGATCTATTACACAAGTTAATACTTACAGGTTTTTTTGTTCAATTCAGTTTTCTTTAACATTATTTCAATGTAACCTGAATTTAACTGGAGGGACACAACAGTATAACAATAAGGCACATTTACACTGAGGTGAGAAGTAGTTTGCATGTGTCTCAAGTTTGCCAAAATGGTACTACAAAGAGCCCATTAGGGTCTAAAAAGAGATGGGTCTTCACTGAGCCCAGATGATCTGGATCACCAAGAAGAGTGAAACACTCCATAACCAGGAGCATTTCATAGTGCGAGATATTTGTAACATCTATCAAGTGAATTTTGTGGTGGGCAATTCTGTTGGGGAAATAGAGTAAGTGGTAAAAGTTGCAGATTTTTGAGTAGAGAGGCCAAAGTTACAAAGCTGCAAACAGAAAGTTGAGGGTATTAAACAAATTTGCATGAAACCTCTGAATCATAATACTTCAACCAAATGAAGGACTGATGATTTAACTCGCTCAAAAGGACTCAGAAAGCACTTTCACTTTTCATACTTAATAATGGAGTCCAGGATTTCCTTCCAACACCTACAGTACATTCAGTTTTAATCCCAGTGTTTGTCCCAGTAAACTCATAACGTCACATGGCTACATTCAAGTGTTACTCAGAAAATGATTACGCTCAAACAGAGCGGGACAGCCGGAGTAACCACATGAAGCCATTTGGGAAAATCTCATGAACCAGAAAAACAACATGAGAGGTCGGCAGAGATGGTGGTCGATGGTGGGCGGAGGAAAGAGGGAGTGAGAAAGAGTTAAAGAGAGAGTTAAAAATACAGAGCGAGAAAGAGAAAGGTGAGCTGCTGAGTGAGTCAGGTGGTCACACTCGTTCCTGCCACCTCATTAGTGGCGATGACATCACAGCTGATTTCTCTTTTAGGCTGCTACTATAACGCTCAAACGCTCCAGCGCTCCTCAGTTACAGGAGGGGGAGCTGCTACTGACCACAGTCTTTAACGGCAGAGTCTGGGGAGCAGCTTTTATGTCCTCTATAACTCAGAGCGAGTAAAAAGGAGGCTGGATCCGCTTGGATTGGTGAGGCCTTCTCAGACTGAGTGATCACAGCTCAGATTTTTTAATATCAGTTACTACACCACATTGTGAATGGACTGTAGGCGGGCTGCAGCTGTGACAAAGCCTTCAACAGTTTCCCATGAGAAAACAAGGCTTACCCTGATGTCTGCAGAGTGTTCACATGCAACAAAGCAAATATCTCACAGGTTAGCAGCAGGGCTCCCAAACTGGCCCTCAGTCAGCTTTAGTTCACCTTTGCTCCGTGTTTCTTCATTCTCCTGCTGTGTCTAACCTTTACTCAAGAGGAAATAGAGAAATAATACCCCACAGAAAAAAACTGTGATCATTGTTCAGGGATCTGATTGGCTGTATAAAAAATGAATGTTGTCATGATTTTTAATATCCACTGACAATAACCAGACCTTTCACTGAAACTGGAATATAATACTGAGCGTGTCAGATTATGGGAGAGTGGTCTGGGGATGTTATTGAAGTTTGCACGCAATTAAATTTATATAATTTACTGTGGGGTAAAAATTAAGTACAGCTGTCAGCTGAAAACTGAGTTATTGTCAAGTCAGGCTGGGACATACTGAGTGGAAAAACCCTCAAAGAAAGCTCATGTTTGAGCCCCCGTGCACACACATCAGTGCTGATATATACAATAGGCTGATGACACAGATTGAAAAATTTAAGTGTAGATGCCGTTTGGGGAATTTTGCTGTGGTTTGGGTAAACTAATAATGCCACCTAAACAACACACACCTGTGGGATATTTTGGATGGACGTGTCCACCATCATCATCAAAACTCAACAGGAGAAAGTTAAAAGACTAAAAAAACTGTGATCCATCCCTCAAGTTGAGAGATTTTAAAGATCAACGTGAGGCCTGATAAATCCATCCTGGTGATCTAAACTTAAACTAATGCCCCGTTTCCACTAAGCGGTTCAGTTCTGTTCATCTTGGTATGGCAAGCATTTTGTGGCAACCCTGGGACAGATTTCCAAGTCACTGAGACTTACCGTCCCACTTTCTAGAATCCTTCTGTTGGAGTACCAGGCTCAACCGATCCAACACCCAGAGGGTGGAGCTTTGTAACAAAGAGCCACATGGAAATTACAAAGATAAGGTATTGCTAGCTGTCTCCCATTGTTGCTCTTTGTTTACTGTGTCGTGTTTTACTATTTCATTGGATTCATTAGTGGAGTTCGCTCATAGACTGTACATAGAGTGGACAGCATGGCTCCACCATTTACCATTGTACAGTTTTTAATCAAAATTCCCCCGACACAGGCGCAGCCATTGTAGCACTTGTGCAGCCAGAGTCTGTGCAGTAGTGACTGTGAGGGATTCTGGGAGAATCTGAGTCGAGCAGGGTGACAAGAATAATATATTTTTTTTCTTTGGAAAGTCTAATCACTTCTTGACATACTTTACAATCCCTGAAAAAAATACACAAGAACAGCAGCTGTCAATCATCTTTAAGCGTGATGTAAAGCCTCTTTTTAACCTCTTATAATTACTGAAAACAAAACTTTTCAGGAAAAAGAGGACTTGAATATAAGGCAGCCAAGTGATATCTTCAAATCACCACAGCAATGAGACGTGAGAAACATTTCTATGAGGTGTTTTAAGTTTGACCACAGCCCATCTGGAATGACTGGAGAGCCAGATTTTTTTTTACCCATACTGCAGCCAGCCACCAGGGGGAGTGGATTTTGTGGTGACCTCACTCCAAGCTGAGCGTCCATGATGTCCATTTTTTTTTTACAGTCTATGGGTACACTGTGTAGCGCTGGCATGGCATCATGCTATCACATGAATGTTGTGGCTATCAGCATCCGGCCTACAGGCCACCTACCACGAGGGGGCACGATTGGCTGTGGAAATGAAAGGATTTGGCTTGACCAATTAACTCCTACCAAATTGTACTGATCCAAACCAGACTGCTTGGTGGAAATGGGGCTTAGGACACTCATTGGCTGCATCATAGACAGCACACTTAATGTCATTACTTTAAAAAACACTTAAGCTGAGTAATTTCAGAATTATTTCAATGTTACACATGTGCTGTAGTAGAAACCAGGCACAGTTAACATTTTTCTCCCCATGCCTTAAAGTTCCTGTGAGGAACTTTCTATTAGTTTCAAGTATGGCGCCCCCTGAGGTCAAAGCAGGGTCTTCAAGTATCTTGATGCGTCTATGTGAGACGCAAAACTTTATCAGTGATCTTGAAGTTGTCTCATTTTTACATGTTTGCCTTTTCATACTCAAGGATTTAAGAAGAGATGAAAAAAAGGATATTTCTGGAAGAACAAAAATCCATTTATGGCATGCACACTGAAAGTTGCTTTGACAGCATCACACAAGCTGACAAAAAGTGAAACACTAAGACGAGAGATCTGTGTATTTCTCTGACAAAAAGGATTTTTTAAATTTAGTTTGTAAAAATAATAATAATAATAATAATCTGCTCTCCATGCATTTGCCAAGAAATCACGACACTGTTCAGTCTTTGGATATTCATGATGATAATGCCATTCAGCATCAGTTGCCCAAGCAGAGCAGGTCACTGGCAAGTTGAAAAACTGTAGTGTGTAGGTGTAAATGTGTGACATCCTATCAATCAAAAGCAGACCCCATCTTGGATGAAAACCCCTGAAGGTTAAAGTGAAACTCAGACAAGCTGCAGGAGAAGAGAAACAAATTACAAGTGAACACCAGATAATGGATTGGAAACAGACTTCCATCCCTCAAAGTTACTTTTATTACCGCAGTGTGTCAACAAATACAGCCAGATTCAAACAAACTGGGAGGGTCGTCCTCGTGCAGCACGGCTCAGCGGCATGACGACAGCCTTCAGACACACTCAGACAATTGAGATAAAAGTCGCACAGACTTTAATTTCCAGGCATTTGTTTCATTGTTGTACAGCGTTCTGAGGGATGTCGAATCAAACAATAGCTTTTTACTATGTGTTTGAACCCGGTGCTCCGCCAGAGTGTTTGTGAGAAACTCTATCATAAAACGGGATATGAACGGAAAAAAAGAGAGCCAGCACGGTTTCAGCTGATGTCTTCCAGTTGTGTGACCTCTCTTTCCTTCTCTCGTCTTTTTTTTTTCTGTCTCTCAGCCTCTCTCTCGGTTTAATAAGGCCAGCTGTAGAGTCAGGCCCTCTCGGGAAACGCAGCAGAGTGTGGCTAGAGCTGGGGCTGAATGAGCTTGAAATTGGGGCTTTTTGTGGGGGTGCGAGTTGGGGGGCGAGCACTTCCGACCATTTTTCCCCCTGTGATACACCACGCAGTCTGGAGCGCTGGCAGGCCGCCGCTGGCTCTCTTCTCTTTTGTATTTTTTTTTCTTTCCCTCCCTTTCCCTCCCTTCCCATTTTACTTTTTTCTCTTCTGTCTTTCACAGCTTCTTTCCACCCTCTCACTGTCTCCCCTTCCTGTCTTCTTCCTCCTCTGTCTCTCCCTCTCTGCTTGCTGGAAAGCAGGCGGTTTTGTTTGGGAATGACCCTCTCCAGACGTCTGCTCAGTGGCACCATAACAAGTCTCTTCCTCTCCTTCTATCACTTTCAGCACAGGGAGAAAAAAGAAATGACTGTCCAAGGACTAGGATAAATAGCTCCGCTCCTCAGAGTCCCCCCTCCCCGCTCTGTGGTACCATATCGGGTCCAGACCTGCTTCCGAGTTTTGACAGGTCCCTGACCCACGCCAGGGCGGTTCAGCTGGGCTGGGACTGTGTGTGTGTGTGTGTGTGAGTGAGTGTGTGCTGTGTGTTTGTATTAATGTGTGTTTGAGTGAAGCTAGGTTTGTGGGTGTTTTTCATCAGACTAATGAATAATACGTCTGAGCTGAGAGAAGAGTATCAAGCGAGAGGAGAGTAGGAGGAAGAGGAGGAGAGAGCAGAGGGGGAGGAGAGGGGAGGGAAGGGTAATGACTATCAGATGGTCCTCTACTACTGTGCTGCTGCTGCTGCTGCTGCTGCTGTCCTTAAAGGAGAACACCACTGGATTTATTAATACACATATGAGATTATTTATCTCTGTAACTGTGAAGTGATCGTTTTGAAAAGGAATAAAATTCCCTGTTGAAAGACAATCAGCATGTTATCGTTTAGATTCCAGCACAAGTGACAGCAGACATTTAGCAAAGCTGCCTGGATGGACAGATTCACTCTCTTGTTTGGTGCTGAGTTGTATTTTCTGTCAGAGGAAAATGTATTGACAGTGGGAGAAGGATTGGTTGTGATGAAATGACACAGAACAGAAAATGACAGCACCCTTTTGCGTTTAAAGCTTAACTCATAGTTTGAGATGTATTTTTGAGCTAACCAGCTCTCAGCTGCACTTTTACAGTTTTACTTTTTTGAACTTATGAGACAGATTAATTCAACAAAGTCTGCAACAATCTGAGCAGTGAAGGACCAGAGAGTTCAGAGTAGTTAGAAACCAAAAAAGAGTCAGAGAAAGGAGGAGTACTTGATTTGCCAAGCATTTGTGTTATTGCAAAACAATCAGAACAGATTTGACAGCCTGGATGTAAAAACAAATAAGACTCAAATTATAGAGAAAATAGACAGATGACTGAAGCTTCTTTACACATGAAATAACCAATTTTTACTGCTCAGCCCAACTAGTCAGTGAAAATGCTGTTTTTAAGGAAAGAAGTGATGTGGTACCTGTTAACATCATAGACTGTATATAGAGTGGACAGCGTGGCTCGGCCATTTACCATTGTATGGTTTTGAAGCCAGAATACCCCAGTCACAGTTGCAACCATTAGTAGCAGTTGTGCAGCCAGAGTCTGCGAAGAAGAGACTGTGAGGGATTCTGGGAGGATCTGAGTGGAGCTGGGTGACATATATATATATATATATATATATATATATATATATATATATATATATATATATATATATATATATATATATATATATATACACACACACACACACACACACACACACACACACACACACACACACACACACACACACACACACATATATATATATATATATATATATATATATATATATATATATATATATATATATATATACATATATTCTTTCAAATGTCTAATCTCTTCTCTGCTCTACCTCCTGACATATTTTACAATCCCCAAAATAAATACACAAGAAGATCTGTCAATCTGTCATTGATAAGCGTGACATAAAGCCACATTTTTAACTTCTTATAACTACTGAAAACAAAACTTTCCATAAAAAAAAGAGGACTTAAATAAGACAGCCAAAGAATATCTTCAAATAACCACAACAATTGGGTGTGAGAAACATTACGAGGTGTATTAATTTTTTAAAGTTTGACCACAGCCCCTCTGGAATGACTGGAGAGCCAGATTTTTTTTTACCCATACTTCAGCCAGCCACCAGGGGGAGCAGTTTTTTTGTGGGGACCTCACTTCGAGCCGAGCAAGATGACGTCCTTATTTTTTTTATTTTTATTTTTTTTACAGTCCATGGAGATCATAAACACGTGATAAGGATTACTTCTGAAGAATTTAACTTAAGGCATTATTCTGATAAAATCCATATTATTTCCAGGTAGGACTTTAGAGCTTAGAGAAACCTGAAGTTGAAAAAGCGTCTTTAATGAGTTTAGATCTCAGAACATCCACAGGAAACATTAATGAATAGTAAACTCTAACTGATGAAAACTTAGCTATTAAAGCTAGGCCCTGTATCTTATTCATGTCAAAGTAGGGTGATCATATTCTGAAAGCCCAAACAGAACCTACCTAGCCTCTTGGAGATACTGCAAGAATACCCAAAGCTTCCCACGGGTCAGGACTACGGTGAAAAGAGAGTTGTTTTTCTGCAGTTTGTCTTTGTCTGTGTAAGTGGCATTTTCAGTCAGAGCATGTTTCTGTTTTGATCTGAGAGAAGGAGAGGGTGCAGTAAGCTAGTTTACTCTTTGACACCCTCCAACCGGCTATGCTAGCTTGTTAGTGATACCAGTGTTAGCAGCAAAGCTGTGAAGACAGAGTGTGAAAAGTTTTAGAGTTGACATTTAACCTGATGTGCGCTTGCTCTTTCATTTTTGTTTTCACGCTGGAAACAAATACACACAAAAACACACACTTGAAAAAAGCCAGACTAGCCAATCAAGCTAACTAGCAACCACCTTTGTCCTCCTGGTAGGCAACGGAACTGGATCTGTCTTCTAACTTTTCTGCCTGTCATCGCTGCTTGAGCTTAATCTTTTCCAAAGTAAATGCCCGCACACCATCCGACTTGCAGTAACAATAAACAATTTTTTATTTCACAAAGTTTCGGTACTAGACCTTCATCAGGCAAACCAATCTTTTAAAATTTGTTCAAAAATTTGATAAAGTCCAAGGAAAACAGCTTCAGCAGACATTCAGCTCAACACAGATGAATAAAAAAGCGTACTTTGTTGTCATTATCAACACCAGACTTATTATTGCCCGCTGCTCAACTGGTTACAGCTTCAGCCTGGGTTGCGTCTCGACATGCGCTGACTGCATTTCACATTATAAATCTTTATTTAATGGGATGTAAGGTAAAAAGTTTCTCCATCATTTCTCAAAGACCCAGTAACTGACAACCAGTGGTTATGATTATGTAAAAATCCAGAGTCTGCATTTAGTCTTGGGTCAACACTTTATGTAGTTTTATGTAAATGTCACCATTACTATGCTGTAATATAGCTATTTCCTTTATATAACATTCCTTTGGCAAATGCAGCCATGTGTAATTATGAAAAGCCTTAAAGTCTGCCTTATACCCAGTTCAGTGTTTTCTGGCCTGCGGGCAAGATTTCAGAGAGAAATGGATACTGTGTGAGATCGGTCACACACTCCTGGGAGATGCAAATCAGAGCGAGATCATGGTAATGCATGTAATGACGGACCACAGAGCGCGCGGCTGGTAGGAAATACAGCGGAGGAGAGGGGAGTCACAAATCCATAGACAGTCTGTTTAAACACAGTCATTAATCAAGATATCTGGGTGTAGATCTATTTGCATAAATATAAATAAATTTGTACAAGTCAAAATTAAAGACTGCTTAAATATGTGTCACACTCTAAAAACTTCCTCAGGGTTTTGGGTGACTTTCATCAAAAAGTAGCTTCAAACAAATGTGTTGATTTGATCATTTAACTGAACAAACAATGAAGAGCATCATCATCATCAGCAGCAGCAGCAGCATCAGCATCAGCAGGGTATTCTCAGATGTTTTTTGTTTAACTCTGATGATTTTAAGGGCTGCAATGATTTGACAGTTTAAAAGAAATAAACTAAAGAAAAAAGATTAAAAAGCCTGCCGTCAACTCGACTGTTCTGACTGGAGTTAGCCACTGATCCAAACGGGCCTCGGGACCAAAGCTTATTGTTTACCTCATGTTGTCATGATTTTTTTCCTTTGCAAGAGCAATGAGCTGTTTGATTGCTTTGCAATGTTGGCTCTTCCAAAACAAAGTTTGCTTTTGTTGGGCAGCTCTTTTCTTTTCAGTCCAGATCCATTAAGGCTTTTGATACTTCCAGAAGTGAAACAACTAGGGCAGCCCTGAGATCGGCTTTTGAACCTGGATCACAGGTAGAGTGAAGGATGTGGTGTTTGAATGTGATCTATGAAAAAGGTCAGTCCAGAGGACCCAGGGCACTGGATTGATGAAACAAATGTGCTTTTACAACTGACAGGATGTAATGTAGATCAAGAGTGAGCCTCAGAGGTTCAGAGCTGACAGCCAAGAAACTGTTTTTGAACACACTTGATATCCAGTGACCGGATGTGTTACGTGAGATCTCGAGGAGAATGGAAAAATGATCGTAGTAAAAACCACTTGTTTCCATGACTGTCTTGGTTCAGTTTATTTTTTCTGCAGTTGTTGTTATCTGCCAGGAGTTGAAGGGAATTTATTATGAATTTGCATGTCTAGCATACACCAACCACAAAACGTTAGCCCACACAGTCTTGGCCGACCATGCAGGAACAGACAAGTGTTGCCTGGTCTGAAGCTGCCTTCAGGCCAGATCACTGAGAGCCAGCCCTGATGCTTTTTTCATGAATATAAATTATAGAGTGGAGTCTAATTCTTTTTCATTACAGCGGATTGACACTGGTTTGATCCCACCTGTAGCTGCCCCATCGGTCTGCCTCCTCCAGCCACGCTGCCCCGAGCACTTCATGTACGTACTGCAGTCCACTGCTGCAGCCAGCTCTGGCCTCAGTTCAGTCAACACCACAGAATAAACACCACCACTGTGATTGAAGGCTAGAGATGGATTCAGAGAGGAGGGAAGCAGAGAGAAATATGGACAGCAGAGGAAAACAGTGATGAATGTCGAGAGTAACATTGTGTAACTGACGGATTATTCATTGTGCTATTAGTTTTCAGCAGCAGCTCTTGGTTGCCAATCTACACAAAAGAAGCATACCAGCAATGGCAGCCGGGTCTAGAGTTTTCAATAATGCACCACAGAGGATTACAGACTTCATAGTTGAGTTTTACATAGGCTGTCAACCTTTAAACTCTGCACAGTTGAAGCAGGAAATAAAATTTAAGGGTCAGTCAGTTCCTTGGAAATGAGTTAAGTTGCTCGATCAAAGCTCATAAAATCCCCAAAACTTTAAGTTAAAAAAGCAGATCAGAGTTTTTGCAGAAGTTTTAGTGAAAACTGAGGTTCATTTTCCAAACTGCTGCAAAACCTCAGCACTTCGAGAGAGATTGTTAATATGCATCTGTTGTGATTTGTCCAGATCTCTGCTTGATAAAAAGATCTGTTTTATTACGTTCTGTCTTTCATTAACTCTCTCCCACTCTGAATTTCCTCCCTGATGCTGTCTCCTCTCGTTTGTCTTCTCTTTCAGAAGAAGACAGATTATCAAAAGGAGTGTAAGTGAGTAAAGAAGCAGCTCCCTTTCTAAACACCCAAGCCTCCCCTCCTTCGTCACTCAAAACACTCCACCCTGAAAATCCCTTGAGGACAAACAGCCTGCGGGGCCCCGCAGCGTCACAGCTTGTGCAGATAAAAGGACTCAGCTGTGGCTCAATGAGCCGACTTTCTGGCTTCCACCACGAGCCTGAACTGTCCAGCTCTGTGGCTGCACGCCTCTCAGCCTGCTGTCCGGGGACAAACACAGCCCAGAGGAGGGAGGCGGAGGGAGGGAAAGAAGACACGGGGAGAAAAAGGGAAAGTCTTCCCTCAGCATTCAGGCCTCTCAGCTGCTTGCAGTCAACTATGTGGTCAGAGAGAACAACTGTTTCTGAAAACCTAAGTCCCAGTCTTACTTCCGAGTGATAACCTGTTTTATCATGAAATATATGTAGGTCAAGTATGAAGCAATAAAACAGATTTAAGATTGAATGAATCTTTTACATGAGCAGGAGAAGATCAGCAAAGAGATTAGAGGCATGAGCAGCAAACATTTCCTCACAGGAGCTTTAACCGCCACAAATTAAGAACGTAGGTGTCCTTTTGAAGAATTATTATCAAAATACTTAAAACTTTTTTGAAATAGACAGAGCTGTGTTCTTTTAACCTCTTAAGACCTGAGCTTTTGTCTGGTGTGTTTTTTTTTCTTAAATTCCTTGCTATTTGGGATCAGTTAAACCTGATAGGTATAATAACTAAACTTGGTCATTGCACAGGAAGTTTGATTATTTTGTTATGAATTCTCTATTAGCTGTTTATTAGCAGTGTTATTGTACTTAAATACATTGTTTTTTCCACTGAAATAGGTGTAATGTTGTGATTTCACCAAAAAATGATGTGGTCCCTAAATGAGGCTAATTGGTCAGAGTTAAAAAAAGAAAAAGAAGTATCATGGGCCCGAGAGGCCACATTTGTGGACCCTGGGTCTTAAGAGGTTAACATAACATTGTTTCTGTACTTTTTCAGATTCATGACATGAAAAGAACAGAAAACAGGGAAATTGAAAAAACTTAAAAACAAATGATGACCAAAGATTAGGAAATTGTTTGAAAAGCAGAGAGCAGTGAACACCGTTTTTTGAGGACTTGGCCTCAAAGAGAGATGAACATTCAAGCTAAAGAAGTTTTCGTCTCCATGTGTTTGTAAGAAAAGTCCCAACGTCAGTCTGATGTTGGATATTTGTTGCACCAGATGATAAATCAAATAGTCTGTCTTTCCAGCTGGAGTAACAAACTGATTAGTTTACAGTGTTCAGATTATTAATCTGTGTCCAGGGCCTCCACAGATCTCCAAACCCTCCTAACAAATGAGGATGACAAGCTCCGTTTTAGGGTGGATTTCCCTTTAAACACATCAGCGTTCAGCCAAAACAAACGGCTGCTGATGGTTCGCCTCTTGCCTCCGGTCTCTCTGGCCTGCTTCTCGACAGCAGCCGAGGGACTCTCAGTGCCCAAAGGGAGGAGCGGACAAGTCCTGCGGCCCTCCCACCAGCTATAAGACCCAAGGCAGACGGAAACACTCAGACAGCAGGCACACGTGGAGCAAAGAGGCTTAAAGAGGCAGAGAGAGGAGGACGTAAAGAGAGGCTGAGGCAGACCAAAGGAGAGAAGGAGAGTCAAACTTCTGCTACAGACTGGGAGCAGTTTGGGATTTAAGCAGACAGATTTAGAATCAAAGGAATGAGTCAGAAGTTTTGAGAAAAGAAAAAAACTTAACTTAAGAGCCATTTGGCTGCAACAGACCACTGAAGTTTGACTTCTTCTACCAGAGGATTTACAGAGAGAAGATCTGGCCTTTGGGATGTGAAGTGTTTTTGTACCAACCAGGAGAGAAAAAACTGACCTGGCGCCTGCAAACACCTGACACAGCAGCTTTAAAGACAAGTCACGCATGACCACTGACTAAGGATCAACTTTCTGATCTGTTGAACTGATTCAGCATCTTAAGGGCTGACTCACCTGGCTTCATCGAGTGTTGGACAGAGAAGAAGTTTGGAGTTAAGGAACTATCTTTGCTTCGGCAGCACCCAGAGAAAACGGGCAGAAATATTTCTGATAACAAGTCTGACAGTCAAGTATCTAAGGATAGGCCAGCAGCTGTGAGAGCATCTTTCTAGGTGACGATGACATTTGCAATGCTACGCACGGCGCCTCCTGCAGGCCGCTTCTTGTACGGCGACATCGCCCTCCTTTCCGAAGATGATGAAGAGAACGGCAGCGAGGGTTCTGGTTCTGAGGAACGTTCCAACAACTCCTCCAACTCTGCAGCCTATCGCCTGTCCTCCTCATCGCCATCTGCCTTTCACATCAAGGTGAACAGGAAGAGGAAGCTGTGTGCGGGAATAGGGGCGGTTGACATGGAGGCCATGGTGGGGAGGCTGGGACCCCCGGGGTCCTCTCCCGTTGGTGAGGGTCGCCAGAGGACGGCAGCCAACGCTCGGGAAAGAGATCGAACCAATTCTGTCAACACGGCGTTTACAGCGCTGAGGACACTAATCCCCACTGAGCCTGCAGACAGGTAGGACGATACAAGAGTGGGACTGTGACAGAGTTATCATCTCAAACAGACTTATACTTCACTTATAACAAACCTCTTTAAATCTGGGGGAAAAAAAGTATCTGCTGAATTAACTATTGAGAGCAGGAACATCCAAAAATTTTGATTTCTGTATTGATGTTGATAAACTTTGTGTGTACCAATGCTTTTTTAAAAATGAATTTTAAACTGTCAATGTAATGTGGCTTTTTACCATCTTTTTCCTCTGACTTGACAAACAGGAAGCTGTCAAAGATTGAGACGCTACGTTTGGCGAGCAGCTACATCAGTCACCTGGGGAACGTCCTGCTGCTGGGCGAGGGGCTTCACGATGGACAGCCGTGCCACGCTCCCTCACCACCTTTCTTCCACGTTAACTCCTCCCCCGGCAGAGGATCTGACCAATCAGCTCAGCCGAAACACATCTGTACTTTCTGCCTCAGCAACCAGAGGAAAATGGTGAGCAGAGCCCACAAATTATAAATCATCAGCCGAGAAAAAAAATGTAAAAAAAACTGGCAAAAAATAAATCTCCAAAACAATGTTGGTAGGCGCTCAGGTAAATGTTTTTATACATTCAGTTTTCCTCTGTGAGAAGCTATCAGATTAAAAAATATGATAAAACAAATGAAATGAGCACTTGATCTGGGTTTAAATAGAAAAAGCTGTTCATTCTGCAGAGTGAAACCTCTTCGGGGAAAGTGTGCCGTGCTTTGAGGTCAACGTGGTGTTTAAAGCTGACCTGAGATCAGTGACTGTGCCTATAAACCTGATTGGCCCTGAGGGACATTAAAAGCAGAACCTCTTTAAAGTCCTCTTCTGGGGGTGAAGGACTTTGTGTTATTGTCCTGTTGGGGGTTCGTTTAGCTCGAGCAGGTGGCTTGAAAGTTGACTGCGCTTTCTGAAACCCTCTTAAGGTTTTAGCGAAGAGGCATTTGTGTAAGTAAGAGTCGACAGATCGGAGGAGGGGGAAGCAAACAGCGTGCAGACATTTTTTACCATTACACCGGCAAGACATTGAACCATAAACCAAACTGTGGTGTTTTCTTTTTCCTTTCTTTTAAAAATATGAATCCAAAGTTTACAAGAGTATTTACACAGCGAGTTAGATTTATGACGAGGCGACCATGAAGTCCTTCCAAAACCATGTGTATAATTTTAAGAATGTATTGACGTCAGTTTGAATATGAGATGGTTTTAATCATGACTGCTGAGGAACAAACATCAGTGACCAAGTTTGTTCCACTGAGAGTGGACGTCACAGGAGAACTGGGTTTAGTTTTCTAACCCAATCACACAATCAAGAGTTTGAAGCTGGCTATGATGCAGACTCTCTTTAATACTTATTTATCTAAGACTCAGGAGGAAACAAGGCCATGATTGAATACTTAATGGAGTTGTTTAAATGACTGTTATTCGAGCCACAAGTGCAGATGCAGATAGAAAGACCTCTTCATTTCAGAGGAACATTTTTTGAAACATAAAGAAATTTCTTACAGATTCTTTTAACCTAAATATTGAGAATACTGCATTTCCAGGTTATTTAGTTCTTACACGCACAACATAAAAACTCAGGAGCAGGTTCAGTGTTTAATGCAGGACATACCGTCCACATCAGTCAAACTGTTCATTTCACAGTAAACAGCTGAACTGCTTCTTCCTCCACTTCTTCACTGTTTGAATTCACCCAAACAGACACGTCGTAAAGAGAGCTTCATCCAGAGTGAGGCTCAGCTCCACTTTGATTGATTCCACACAGGAAATCAGCGTAATCAGAAACACTCGCCGCATGAGAAAGTCTTAAGCCTGATGAGAAATAGCAGAGAATAAATGATTCCTATCAGCTGACCGACTTCACATTTATAAGCCTGGAGTTCACTTCGACAAACACCAGCAGCCCCGTTCAGACGATGATAGAGAGGTGACGTCCTCTCAACTTTCCCCTCTTCAACCCAGCCGCTGCCCATTTAGCAGGATTTATGGGTAAGGAGCTGACATCTGGCAGACTCCCCCGTTACCCCAGCAGTGTGTGAAAGCTAATACCCTCCTCAGTGTCTAAACCCAGAGACCCTCGAGCTGGGGGGATAACCTGAGTCTCAGCAGTGAGAGTCCCTCCACCCTCCCTGCTGCCTCCCCTCTGAACCTCTGTGAGTGAAAGCCTAGACGTCCACAGTGTCTGAAACCCAGACACCCTCAGCCTGGACATGTCTCCTCTCTCCTCTTTTCCTTCCCTGTCTCCTCCTCATCCACCCTCACACACTCCTCACTCTGTTCCCCTCCCTCGTCTCTCTGTGTATCGATCAGCCGGGTGGAGGTCAGGGCTGTCAGTAGGAGCTGTGTAACACTATCTGCTGCTGTCAGCTCTCTGCTGCACACACACACCACTGACCTGTAAATGCATGCTGGGTAGAAAACAATTTTGAAACTTTCTCATGTCAAAAACTTCACATGTGGACGCTTAACTTGACGTCAGTCACCTGATGCTGTTTCCCATTAGCTCCATAACAGAGAGCACTATTCACTGTTGTGTGAGCTGAACAGAAACACTTTCAGTGTCTTTCACTGACAGACGTTATATTTTCACTGCACAGTTATTGATTCTTCTGAGTCTACACTGATCATAAACTTAGAGAAATAAGAATTAAGGGTTTTAGTTTCAATCTGCTCTGTTCAAAAAGAGACAGGGGTTCTCATGAATCAGATACTTTTTTGTTTTTATTTTTCCCTTCCTTCAAAGTTATTGTCACGATCATGCATTAGACTTAAATCTCTTTCCATCAAATTACATATAACTGATGACAATCTAACTGATATATATATTTTTAAATATATATTCATTTATTTTAGTGTTTTTTAATGCAACTCATTCCGCAAAAGCCTAACTAGAGATAAGCTCTGTAAATAAGCCATAGATAGAAGCCTAAAGTGTTGCCACATAGAGCTTCAAAATACAATGAATGTAGAGGAAACTATTTGAGTTTCACTGATAACTTGATCAACTCACTGATTTTTTATTCATTGTTTTATTTATTTATTTTTAAATATCATTGTTGCTATATCCTGGCTGATTTGTATCATGAACTGTCAGATAAGTCTCATAACCCCAATCATTTTAGGAAAATATCTGAGTCCGTAGGAGTAAAGGGTTTGCTAAGGGGGACTACTTTCAGTGGCGGATTGATATTCATTTTGTGCGTTATACGGCGGCAGGATTGACCCTGAAGGTTTTCAGGTAACTTGTGTCATAATGTTTAAGCTGTTGTTGTTTTTTTGTTGATTTTTTTGCACTCCAAAAACAAAGTGGCTATCACCAGATTCCTGAAAGAGAAGGGATCTCAGACCCACCTGGCACGTGAATGGTTAACTGTTGATTGGCAGCACCTGAGAGGATTTGATTTTCCCTGGAAAAGTGGCCGTTCAGAGGGTTTAAGTGGGCTAAAGGGCAGAGTCAGAGCTGTGATTACGGAGAGGAAACGATTGTGGAGGTAAAACGAGACTTTGTGCTCTCTTTGTATGTTTTTATGCTCATTGAGGTTCATCACAGCTGTCAGCTCTGCTTAGAGCCGCTGCTACAATTATGCTTATTTCCAGAGCTGGAGAGGGTGAAAGTGAGAAAAGTATACGCTCATTTCCTCTTATTATGTGTCCATACAGTATAACTGTTTCAAAACAAACAGTGTGTTAGTAATGACTACTGCACTGAGAGGGGGAATTACATATTCACCGGAGCACTGATGGGATTTCATTATGTGAGACTTTGTGCTCAGAATTCATGATGCTTTTATCTGAATCACTAAATTTAGAGTTTTGTGTCTTTTGAGTGTTGCTGACCTGAAAATCTCCTCAGTGTGAGCCTGCAGGAGAAGAGCCTGTATCCTCCCCTGCTGTTGCTCAGTTTTAGCGATACTCTGGTATCCTCTTCAGCTCTGCTTGAACACACAGCAGGATGTTTCTACTCAGTATCTTTTGATTAGAAGCCAAGGTTATCCTCCCACCTTCATACTGACAAACTTTCAAATAGCATTTACGGGCTGGATCAGCAGCAGCAGTCTGACGGGGATGAGCTGGAGTGCAACCTGTGCTTTTGATACCAGCAGGAAAAATAAAGGAGACACTCCTGATGGATCCATCAGTGAATGAGATGTACAGGACTGAGGATGGAGGAATGAGGCCTGCTGAATTCCCTGTGCTGTCGGGTTGATTGATGCAGATATCCTGTGCAGGCCTCTATGTGCTGATGGCTGCAACTGTCAGGTGCCTGAACGTAGGAAACTTGGATGATTTAATCATTGAGGTGTTATTATCTCCTGTGTTACTCGCTGGGACATTTCCATAAATTACCTTAAATGTGTTGCACAGACAGAGCGTACACACACAGCTCTACACCTGCATTTATATCCGCTATCAGTCAGGACGGCATGTGAGAGGCTCTTTAATATCACTGTCTGGACTCATGAATTTGTTTAGCACTCCTCTTGTACGAAACAACACATCCAAGGTCTGCAGTGCCTGAAACACTTTTAAAGCTTCCTCTTATTACTCCACCTTATTTCTTTTGGCCGGCTACATCAAGAGGGTCAATTCGATTTAATGGCGAACACAAACAGAGACATGGATCCATCAGCCAATAACAGCAATCAACATGAATTTTTTCCTCATCAAGCTGGATGTGACAGGTCCTAACATTTTCCAACGGAGGAAATTTAAAGACGCTCATTTTACAAATTAAAGGCGTATTTATGTGTTAGGAAACTAAATAAAAATGCAGCAAAAATATGACTCAAATGATACTCACTTAAAAAGACCTAAAAAGTCCTTTGTGATGGTTTTATTTAGTCAAGTTTACAAGCATTTCAGGGCACAACCCTGATTTTATCCCAACTGAAGGAATGCTATTTATTTGGAATTTCTAGATCTTAAAATAAGATGTGTAAAAATTAAGCCAAACAAAGCAGAAAGGATGACAGCAGCTAATATCACGCAGAGCTTTAATTTACAGCTCAGGCTGCAGTAAAACTTTTACACGTGAGGATTTTTGTGTGCCGCTGGAAAGCAGAGTGAATAGAAAGACAGAAGCAGTGAAAGCATTCAACTAGGCGCAGATTTATCTGTTCTTCAGACTGTGTTTTGTGCATTTGTAGGAGGGAGAGTGTGTTTATGTGTGTTTGAGGCAGAAACTCTGAGGTTATTTGATCTATGAGTGTTTGCTTCTTCGGGAATGGATTTGACTGACACAGGGTGACATTTTTACACCACTTCTACGTACAGTACACACTCTCACAGGCCCATGCACACACACTGGCGGGCTCTCTGTGTCTGGAAGTCATTGGTGGTGCAGAGCAGAGCAACAAATGAGCTAATTGTTCTGTAAATGATTTATCCTCTGCTGAGGCCTGTTCAGCCAGTGTTTAATTCAGCTGCTGCTATTAGAAACACATTGACGACAGGCTTTGATGGTGATGTTAAAGAAGGCTGGAAACCACTCTCTGAGAAACGCCCTCGCCGCTCACACACGTATGACACATGCAGGCACACACTCACAGAAATACAGAGCACCACACTCAGAGAGACTTTTATCAAAAGCATTTCACTCTCCCTCTTTTATTTTTTCTTCTCAGCCAGACGGCACTTCATTGCGTCTTTCTAGACACCCTAAAAAAAAAATCCTCATATATGATTACTCACTTAAGGAGCCCCGGATCACGACGGAGCTTTCAACACTTCTAAAGTAATGGTGTGCAGGAAGTTGTGGAAACAGAGATGGAGAAGGAGCAAAAGAGAGGCAGAGAAATACCCAACGACTCAGCGGGATAATCAACGTAGCTATTTATCCTCCGGTTTGGACAGTTGGTTTTTAGACTGGGCCGAAGCTTCACTTTGCTTCTTTATAGAGATGAAATGAAGCGTGCACCTGAGGAGAGCTAAAATGCACGGATAGGACATGTGCAGGAGCAAACTAATAGCTGCGGTTTCTACAGACATTTGCTTATTAGTCTGTGTTCAGTGGAAAAAAGCCTGACGTCACTTGTGTGCATGAAGTAGACGTTTTAAGGTCAGAGATGAAAACTAAATTACCCTCATTTGCTGATATTGCAGCGTGGTGCTGAGTGGAGTTAATGTTTTGAGTCTCATCAATAAGAGCTACATCTGTTTGCTTCTTGTTCAGTCTATGCTAATGAGGTGCATCGAAGAGAGCGCGTCTGCAGGAGGAGATCCTGAAATATATTCTTACACACGCTCTGGCTGTGAGTGTGTGTGAGGCTCTGGCTCTGTGTATGACGTGAGGCTTTATGCATGGACCTGTCTGTATATTTTGAGCACAGATGGAAGCAGTTAAATTCTAATTTAACACCAACAGAAGAAGTCGGGTCAGATAACTAACAAAATCTATTAGCAAAACTATCATTCTGTTGTCATTTGGTCTGCAGGGAGAGGGCTGCTCGCGGAGCAAATTCAAACAAAAACACAGAAAGCTGAGCCCCTCTCAGAACAAACCTTAAAGAAAACTAAAACACAGAGAAAAGCAGGAGCTGGCGGTTCAAAGTGTGCAGTTTCTTCAGTAAATATCCACTGAAGCTAATGACATATTGGCTGTTGCAGGGTGCACTTCTTAGCTCTGATGATAAAGTGATGTTTGGTGCTTAAAGCTGCAGAATGAAGTCATCTCAGACCGGTGTGAATGTAGTCAGCCTTGTTCTGGAGTTATTATGGATGATTATTAAAACGTGGGAGCAATTAAATGCATGTGTGGGCGGCTGGTGTGAATTAGATCTGATTACACAATCTAAGATAAATCGTGTTTTTCAGGAGCCATCAGGATGCGTATCATCAAACCGCACTGAACATGAAGTTCATGTGTGATGAATCCAAGCCTCGTCAACGGAGGCTGTGGCCTCTTCGGTTTGATGGTTAGCTCCATTCATAAGTCTGAGGCGTTATTTACCACACTCTTCTTGATATATGTCTATAATCTTCAAACTCATGATCATTTATGGGGGTAATTTCAGCCTCTATGACACACCAGAGAGAGCAGACGTTTTCACATATTTACACTCGATAAACTAAAGGGCTATTACCAGTTTTCATTTCACGGCTGAATACCAATCTTCCTATACGATTGTCAGGGCCAGAAACCAAGTGGAATTATTTTTTCCAACCGGTCGTTCCTCTCTTTATGCAGCCAAGAGCTAAATTAGATGTTTATATTTGACAGGATGGCTTAACACAGGAAAAAGGAGAGGGAGGGCGCATGGAAAATCATCGTTTATAGGTGAGGAGCTGAGCTGAGAATCAGAAAAACAAAATCAAAGTTTGAATTCATTGACTTGATAAGAGAATTGTTCACAGTATTTACATTCATGTTTAACTTGAATAAAACAACAATATTGTTCCAGCGGGGTTAATATCATCGTATTGTATCTAACGTAAACATCATCAGGTAATCAGATTAGTGTCAGACAAATCACCCCCCTGGGAGCTCGTGGTATGTTTGAGCTTGTGTGTGTGAATGTGTGTGTGGGTGTTTTGAAGGAAGACAGAGAGAGAGGAGAAGTCATCTGAGCATGCCCGATTAGTCTTAAGGACATTGTTTTGACTACCAGGCCGACCTTAAAGCCCCCTCCGCCTGTTTTGACTGAACCAGCTACAGCTGTGCGCCCCAGACTGCAGCTCAGCGCTCACACTGCTTTCAGAGTAATCTCATCTCATTTGGTGAACAGTCTAATTGTCAAGCTTGGTTTTTAGAGTGTGACTTTAATTGTTTACCCACTTTACTCTGACCTGCTTCTCATAGTTTACTCTCACTGATAAACGCCTACAGTTTTCCACGCTGCCCTCCAACAAACAGCAGAGAGCACGGCTGCACTTGTTGCATCCAGCTGTTGGTTTCTTAGTTTGTGTTGGCAGAGAGAAAACAACAGCAGTACAGGAGCTGAGCCAAATGAAGAGGTATACGTGTCAGATGGAGCGTTTGAAAAAAATAGCACTGTTAGGACACTTTGGTGCTACTCTGCTGCCGGACACGGCTTCTTCAAATGTCTATTTTTTTCTTTGACTGCAGGACTTGAAGCTGTTATACTTCAGCAAAGTTAGAGTAAGTGTTTGGGTTTTTTGACAGTCCCTTTCAAAGAGGTAAAAGAGTAGAAACAAAGACAGTTCACATCATAATTTAAAGTAGGTGGAGGTATTAAGAACTTGGACTATGGATAAGTTTTTATGCTCAGTCTTATGTGTTTGGACATTCATTTTTGTAAAACAGGAAATGGTCCATGAGGTTTGTTGTATCCATTAAATCTCATGTTGTAGGTATTTATCTTAACAGCTCAACACATACAAGATCTGCCTCTCTCCGTGATCCTATGAAGACCAAGACTTCTTCAAAGTTTCATTATGTCTCCTTTTGTTTCTCATCTTATGGCCTGTTATTTCATTATTTTACAGACTCTTTATTCATTTGACAGAGCATGCACTGATGAGACATGTAACAAACCTTGTACCACAAAAGAAAATGAGAACAAAGCTCAAACTCTTATTTTTGCGTTTTTTTGGGGGGTTGACATCAAATATGTACTGGACTCTTTAGACAGCAGAGGCAACGGTGTTTAGTTGCAGCCATCCATGAGGCTGGGTATTCTAAAAACCAGTTCATTTGGTTTTTAGTTTCACAAGGACAACTTGATCCAATAGCAAAAACTTCCCTTTTGTATTTTTGTATGTACAGTAAAGTGAACAACTGCCCACACTTTGTAATGGTAAGGAGAAGAAAACTTTGTTATTGACAAAAATGGCTCAAATCAGCTCAAAGCCACCACCACTTGCTTCTGAAGTTAGTACTGGGACAGTAAAAAATGTCAACACATGAATAAATAATTCTAACTAGAAGTCTTTCATTGCTTACCTCTGATGTGTTTTGAGTATGAAGTTGTTGTACTTGTAGCAGACAGATCTAAAGACAGAAAAGCATCGTCTGCATTGAAAGATTTTTTTTTTTTCACAACAGCCGTAAACACATAAAATAAAGTTCCCCTACTAACATGTGCACTAAAACACAAAGTGATGGTGAACATGTGGCCAACAGAAAAAAAAGGTTTAATTCTAAATAACAACAAGATAATACTGGGGCCCTGCTTTCTGTCCAGCTGGTGTAAGTATGGAAACTGATTGTTTATGTGTCTCACACAAAGTGTAATCAGTGGGAGGAATGAGTCCTGTCTAAACTGCATGATCTCATCCTCTCATTACTGCCTGATATGCTTCCAAACACCTACCCACCTTTGTTGATGTCAGTCACATGGATTTTTCCAAACACCTACACCTTTTGCTCCGTCTGAGAGGAAATGTGGAACAGGTGTTAGGCTGATGAGAGGAAGGCGAGAGGGGGGCTGTGAGGGTGAGTGCAGACGATAGGAGAAGGGAAGGAGAGTCAGCAGATGACTGCAGAGCACAGAAGCTGATCCCGTCCAGCGACACTGAGTGCTTTCACTGATAAATTAAATTCCCTGTTCTCACTTGGGGATTAAAATGGAGAGTAGGTTTTGTTTTACAATTATCCTGACCACAGTTAAGGTCATTACAGACCAAGATCTTTTGCAGCCTGAGAGTTTTATCAATCACTAAGCATGACTAATAATAAGAAATATGAGTATGCCCTGTGTAGCACATCACTCAGTGGTGTTTTTGATAAAATCTCTTGACTGTGGCTTGGAAACAGAGAAGTGGACGTGAGCGGAGCAGAGGTTAAGTGAGGAGGGAAAAAGTGATGTTATTTTCCTGGCCAGATAGAGAAAGTCTCCCCACCCGCCAGGAAATCAAGTCTTCTGTGTCCTGATACCACAGATACATGAGAAGCATTTCATCATGCAGAGCTGTCATAGATCGGCTCATGATGTCACGATGTAGGCTTTGACACAGTGAGCTACCAACGCTGTAATAAAAACACAGAATGCATGCTGCTGCAGAAAGTGTGTTTATGTGAGTGCAAGGCCAGATGAAGAAGTCAGGTGCTGAGGTCTTCCTGTACTTTCCACTGCTTGAAAAGAAGCGTAACACAGTTTGATCCTTAGTTAAAGCTGTTTTTCTCCAGAGATGTTAAATATAAAAATACTGACTGAGGTGTTCTGCTGATGGACAAGATGAATGGTGTGAGATGGCATGGAGAGGGTTTGCTTTGGGATGCCAAATGTTAAGCCTCCTCCAGGTGTCGTGGGCCTAAGTTCAAAAACACCAGTGAGAAGAGGTGCCTACTTAATAACCCCAGTGATATACTGGCTCTTGCTGCCCATCTGTCTTCAGGCTTTGGTTAGTACAGGTAGTTGTGGGGTGGATGTCTTTACTTCACTCTTCTAAAAACACAGGTACGTGTTTTGCTCACATACATCGCTCATTTTATTTTCCGAGTGTCTATAACTGCAGAAGTAAACTTAAAAAAACAAATCCTGATGAATAGCGGTATAAAACTTAAAGCTACTGTGACGAACTTTGGAGCGTGTTGATTTTGGCGCCCCCCGTGTGGACAAAGTTACATCTCCTGTCTCTTTACTGCCTTGTTCTTCTCACATGTAGGTGGTGTTTTCTGCTCATGTAACTCATCACGATATCTCTGAACAAACAAAAGTGTCAGTCACTGTGAAGATTTGCTGTGAGAAACTAAACATGACCCTTTTTCTAGCTTGCTGCAAATCCTCTGGTTTGATGTCCGCCCTCTTGTTTCGTTTTCAGTCAATAAAAATAGCAATGTACAAACTGCTAATCTTGTTGCTTCTGTAGATCATCAAAAAGCATGAGTGCAGCCCATAGACTGTAAAAAAAAAATGGACGTCATCTTGCTTGGCTTGAAGTGAGGTCGCCACAAAAACTGCTCCCCCTGGTGGCTGGCTGCAGTATAGGTAAAAAAAAAAAATCCATCTCTCCAGTCATTCCAGATGGGCTGTGGTCAAACTTAAAAAAACTAATGCGCCTCATAGAAATGTTTCTCACGTCCGATTGTTGTGGCGATTTGAAGATATTATTTGGCTGCCTTGTATTCAAGTCTTCTTTTTTCTGAAAAGTTTTGTTTTCATTAGTTATACGAGGTTAAAAACAAGGCTTTACGCCACATTTAACAATGCTTGACAGCTGCCGTTCTTGCATATTTTTTGGGGGGATTGTAAAATATGTCAGGAGGTAGAGTCAAGAAGTGATTAGACTCAAAAAAGAAAAAAATATATGGATATTTTTGTCACCCGGCTCCACTCAGATTCTCCCAGATCCTTCACAGTCTTTACTGCGCAGACTCTGGCTGCACAACTGCTACAATGGCTGCGCCTGTGACGATGGTATTTTGGCTCCAAAACCATACAAAATGCTGTCCACTCTATAAACAGTCTATGGTGCAGCCTCACTCGTCCTTTCTGTGTAAACCTCCATTGTTGTCTCTCTGTTGATCTGAACTGCTCCTTAAAGTGCTTTTAGAGCTGAATTGTCATTAATGTGAAATGTTTTCTCTCTTGCAGAACAAAGACAGAGAGAGGAAGACGGCCATAAGAAGTTAACAGCATGGATACAAACCAAACTTCACTTTCAGTGATTTTACAACTTCCGCCACTTGAAGACTCATCAGATTGGTGAACCTCGTGAGACTCTGAAGGACTTCTCACACACTCTGAGACCTTTAAAGGAACCTTAGCTTCCTTATCTTTTTATCACTTTGCGTTTTTAAGGGTGTTTTCAAATATGTTTGAAACATTTCTGAAAAATGAAGCGTACTTTTGAAGGACAGTGGAAGACTGCGACAAACACTTATAATAAAAGACTTTTTCTTACTGTATCACTCAGAGTGACTCTGCTCGGAGTCTGAGGAACTTATGGCACATGATGACCCACAAAACCTATGAAAGACGTATTTGTATTCATGTGTTATTGATGTGTAAACTGAAATATTAATGTATATTTATGTGATATAACATTATATGATGAAACTATGTAATTTAACCAGCAATAATGGAAGGTTTGAAGGTAAAAATGTCGACACAATTTGAGGCGTCCCAAACAAACACATGCTGGAACTTCTGTGGTATTGTTTTTTTTATTTCTAGTAATCACTTCCTGAAAATGTCATCATGCTGGAAAATAAGTCAAGATGACCAATAAATATTTTGTATATCTGGGATACATTTATTTCTCTTTATTCTTTTTCTTGATATTTCACGTTTTTCTTTTGTCATGCTCTGTTTGTTAAGGTAAAGAAAGGATGCTTCTGGAAGTTTTAAGTAGTTTACCACAGATCTAAAGCACCACCTGATATCAGTAATAGCTCCGCAGTGACCACACCTGTTGCCCACATCAGCTCAGCTCCTGTTCTGACTTCTGACCGTCCCTCTCTCGGTCTCTTTTCTCTCACAAACTCGTCTTTCTCTTCTGGGGCACAGAGATCAGAGCTGACAGACAGACACAGGGTTTGAAGATGGGGTGGAGGAGAGGGCTTTGAGGAGCAGAGGAGAAAGGGAAAAAAGAAGAAGCAGAATTGAATCTGCAGGTATGGCTGCTTGGACATCTGCCTGTGTCCCCTCGCTGTCCTCTTCTTTACCTTTCCACATGCTCTTCTCCTCCGCTCCTCCTCTGCTCTTCCTCTCTTTTCCCCCGAGTGCCACTGGACCGAGTCTGGATGGTGATGGCTTTCCAACGTGTTTCGCTACACACCATTTACCTTTTCCCTACCTCTATCTATCTATCTATCTATCTATCTATCTATCTATCTATCTATCTATCTATCTATCTATCTATCTATCTATCTATTCTTTTTCAGTTCTCTTTCCTTTTTCTTGCTCCCTTTTTGAATATTTCCACCCTCTGTCCCACTTTTTATCGTCTCTCTCAGTTTTCTCCCAATCCGTCCACATCATTTACGGAAAATAATCAGAGCGCTGGAAATGTGGATTTGTCCTCACCTCCTTTGTTTAGAAAGAACAGCAATTTCATAAATGCTGGCGCCTTTTTTTTTTCTTCTGACAGCCATACAGATTCCCAAAACCACAAATTGTGACATAATCAATTATCATTTGTTTATAAAGACAGATAAATTACTGATCCTGGTGAAATTACAAATGAAGATCCATGGAAAAAGAGATACGGTCAGCTGAAAATGTTAGACTAAAGTTTGGTTCCCCTCCTCTGACAAAAGTCAGCTAAGTTCACATTTTCCTGAGGCCCTTAAAATTTATCACCAGATTTCAGTGATGTCAAGAGAGTTTTCTTGCAATAGGGTCTGCAGGAGTTTTTGCCACTTGTTAGTAGACACAACATTCAAACTAGGCTCCTCCTCAGATCAGTGCCAGCGGCAGCGCACACCCACAGTCTCAGACTATGACTACACGAACACGTTCACTTGCCCAGCAACCACCTGTAGCATCACAACTGACTTGGCATGTTAGCACAAGCTAATCACCTGTATTTGACACATACCTGGCTAGCAGAAAGCCAAGTCACGTTGCTCTTCGTCTCGAGCTGCTCTCCAAGTTAATGCGAGCCAAGCTTCATTCTTGTTTAGGAAAAAGCTTTGTCTGTTTGGCAATTTCGTTTTATTTTGGTCGTGTTTTTCTTGCTCCCTGCTACGTCCACTATCCTAGCTGCTCAGTATAGCTTCTTCCACTCGCTAATCAACATGCAAATTCACTTGCACTCTGGGTGCTCTGTGATTGGCTGATGAACTCTCTGCCCAGAAACATACAAATATAACCAAACATCAACATACAGGCTAATAATGATACCAACTGTCATTATTTGCTTCCATGTGTGAAGTCTCACATGCTTCAACACCTAAAAATCTTTATTAGTAGGTTGGGCTAAAACAGGAGGAGATCCACTGATGCTTTTTAGTGACCTCTGTTTATGTTCAAGCATACAGTAAAAACTTGAAATAAAGATGAGATATAAACAAGATATTTACTTCAACATATAAGGGAAAAAAAATAAGACTTGAATTAAATTTAAAAAGTAAAAATATCTTCAAACAGGGTTGACAAAATTGGAACAAGTCCACATCTCTGCTTTAAACATCCTGAAATGATGCTCATTTGAGCCTGTCAGGTCAATGAGGATTAAAAAAGTAAAGTTTAATGAATTATTTTCCACAAGAAATTATACAAAAGCACTTGTTTAGGTCTTTTCGCTGTGTATAAATCAGTTAAATGGAAAAAAAAAATTAATTCAGTCTGTCCTGGTTCAGCATATTAACCTCATTATACCTTATTTCTTTTTCCATTTTCCACTGTTAAACTAAATGTAAATGAGCCGTTCTTTTATAAAAGGCTCACCCCGTGCTGCTCCACTCCACTGTTTCCAAATTATTTTTTAACAATGCTAACAAGCTGTTTCTGCCACCGAGGTGCCAATTATGGAGCCTTTTTTCCCTTCAGCGTGACAAGTGCCCGGTGAAGAAAAACAACCAACAAAAATTCAAACGTCATTTGATCACACGGCCAAAACACAGTTTTTAGTGGAAGCTGCACTTAAAACAAAGCAGATTTATAGTGTGTGTAGTTTCACAAACACCCAGGAACTATAAACAGTGCTGAACACTTGCACTTGGTCCTGGAGCAAACGTTACTCACTGATGTCATGTTTACTTTAATTAAATAACTCACAAAGGTGACGATAGCGTAAAGGTGTAGATTTAAAATTGGGTTTAAAGGAAGAAATATAAGGTTTCCAGAGATGATAGTGAGCCTTAAAAAGCCTAAAATAAGCTGGAACTGCTATTGAATAATGACAAAAGACTGATGAAAAGAAAAAAAAAAATCCTTCCTGCAGAATCACTTATACCAAAGACAAAATGTTCTGGCAGATTCTGCCTGAAATGCCCTTTAAACTCTAGTGCCAGAGCAAATTTTTCCTCCCAAAACGTAACACCAGGAAACAAAATCCTGAATCTCAGGGCACAGTTTAAGGGTAAGTGGTCCCTGCTGCTCGCTGGTTCCTGAAACAAAGATTTAAAAAGCGCTGTGTGTCTTGTTTAAAAGATCTTAGTTCTATTATGAGCCGATGAGGCACAGATTATCTTACTGAGATTTTTTTTTAAAAAGGAAGCAATAGAATTAAAAAAAAATGTGTGTGTGTGTGTCTAGTGTGTCCTAATGACTTCTGGTCCAGTTAGTCTGAGAGTCTGATCTCTATAGCAGAACGTCTGTCTGAGCAGCAGAGAGCGCGGAAAAAGGAACTGGTTCCTCCCACACAGACCAGATCAGGTTCCCCCAACGCCTACACACACACACACACACACACACACACACACACACACACACACACACACACACACACACACACACACACACAGATGACCACTCACACACTCATACTCCAATGAACTTACATATGCACAAATAGATGGACGACTGCTTGCACGTGCTGCCACACACTCCCGTGCACACACACATGCGCGGGTCGTGCTAAGCAGGAGGATCTGTGATATAGCTTATATGTCTAATGATCTCTGTGTTTCACATCCATGAAAACAGATCAGCTGAGAGGGCAGACTGCTGCGGCGTAGTTAAGTGGGCGGTTTTGGACCAAGGTGAACCGGAGGTTGGATGATGGACTGGCTCTTATTATCAATAAAATGGTCTCAGACGATGATGCCCCCGTGGAAATCTGGCGTGTGAACGTTGATAGCTGGAGTAATAAAAAGCAGCTTTTGTCCTGGCATAAGCAGGTGGTACCAGAGCCAGAGGGGCTGAAGGTGAAGCCTGAGAATGAAATTTGATAAAATGAAACTTTATATTTGGAGTAAAGTTGAAAACTGGACGACCAAAAATAAGGCCTGATATGGAAAACAACACACAGTCTATTGCTATCACGGCGTCTGACAATAAAAGACATCACAGTGAGGCTTCATGCGTGCTTGTGAGCTCAACGATTACATTAATTTTATGGCCAATTGGTTTTCTTAATGCACAAGTGAATCTTGTAGGATATGGCTCATTGAGATAATAACATCAAGACTGGTACTTTGATTTTTTTAACTGGTAAAGTTGTCATGATCAGCAGATCATGTTCTCTGTTTCCTTTTGTTTTGCACCACCTGTCTTGCAAGGTAAACATCATCACAACTGGTGCTGAGGCAGTATTTCTGAACATATATGTGAACACTTGGCATGAGCTGAAAATGTTCTCTCAAAAGTAAAAGGAAATTAAAAATAGATTAAATGCAGATTGATTTCTGCCCAAAATGCTTCGAATAAGTAAAAGTTGAATCAGTTTAGCCCATGAAGCTGAGGTTCCACAAGTATTTTGCTTCATCCTCAGAGACGCATCTGTTCATGAGTTTCTGGAGTTTTAGTTCAACAGGAGGCAGTAAGATACACTTTCGTATGGCTCACTTTACCAGTCGGAAACCAATAAACCATGTTTTGTGGTTTACTTTACTTTAAAAAAAATTAGATTTATGGGAATAAAATTATTATTTAGTCTGTAAAAGTGAAAAGGTCTGTCCTCAGTTGAAGAAAACATTTAAAATTCTTGTTTCAGTAGGATGGCTCAGGAAATCTAAATACTCGTGATTATTTGCAACACAGCATGTTGAGTTTTTGTTCAAGGACAGCTTGTTTCCTGCACTGTGGCAAATATATATATTTTAAAAAAAAAAGCACATTATTATCAGAACCATCCCTCATTACATTGAACTGTAGTGTAGTAGTGTGCCTGCTTTTTGCGCTTCACACAAGCTGTTTTTCCCGTGGACGAGTAGCATTTGTCCACAAAGCTAAGGGCTGCTGGTTCAGGACTGCATTAGGACCCTTAAGATAGAACACATGTCTTATGACCGCTTCATCTTCGACGATTGGACAGTCCTTGATATCTTATTATGTCTTACAACAGCATAGGTCCAGGTTTTTTTTTTTTTTCTTCCCATCTCAAGCATTTAGGCTGTCACTGACCTATGGCTAAGCCAATCCCCCTCAGACAAACAGTGAATATTCTGTGACAGGTGCAATACCAGGTGTCACAGTAGGAGGCATTTTGTAGGATGCTATTAATGATTTTTGGAGACAGAAAGCTCACGTATCATCTAGAAGTCACAGAAAGGGTCCAAACTACACATCGGGGGGATAAATGCATCATTTTATTAGTGAGAAGGTTGATTAAAAGCTTAAGTTAAAAGAAAAAAATTACAGGTCCCAGTGCACAGAGTGGACAGTGTGGCTCTGCCATTTACCATTGTACAGTTTTGAAGCCAAAATACCCCCATCACAGGCGCAGCCATTGGTAACAGTTGTGCAGTTGAGACTGTGAGGGATTCTGGAAGAACCTGAGTGGAGCCAGGTGACAAAAATAATAATTGCTTTTTTCTTTTGAGAGTCTAATCACTCCTTGACTCTACCTCCCGACATATTTTACAATCTCCAAGAAAAATACACAAGAACTACAGCTGTCAATCATCGTCAAACATGATGTAAAACCTTGTTTTCAACCCGATATAACTAATGAAAACTTTTTTTTTTTCAGAAAAAAAGGACTTGAATACAAGGCAGCCAAATGATATCCTCAAATCACCACAGCAATTGGATGTGGAAAACTTTTCCAATTTTTTAAACTTTGACCACAGCCCATCTGGAATGACTAGAGAGCAGGATTTTTTGATTATACTGCAGCCAGTCACCAGGGGGAGCAGTTTTTGTTGCAACCTTACTTGGAGCTGAGCAAGATGACATCCAATTTTTTTTTACAGTCTATGGTGAACACATGACAAACTGCATCTCATTGCCATCGTGGTCTCAGACAAGATAGAGCGAAATAAGAAATACATAACAGCCTTTTTTCTTTTTCATCTACAACAAGCGCCTCCCTGTTAGTTTGGTGCCACAGTATTTACAATGAATAATTCATAGTAATGTCTGCCAATCTCTGTTATCTTGGCTATTACAGATCAGTTAATGAAGCTAAACTCCTGAAATTAACATTAGTTTAACTAGAGCCCTTTAGACAGCAGCTAACAATGGTGTATGATTACCAAAGAACGGAACGATGACTTGCTGCAAAGCATCTCAGTGTATTTTTTAGTGAATGGGGATGGCCAGAGTGATTGCATATGAAGGCAAGACTTAGCCATAGGTAAATTGGCACAATATTATTTGACTCGACCCAACTTGTCAGCCAAACTGTTGTGTCCAACTACTACGATGGTGGAGCTTTGAGAGATGCTGACTTAACCACTGGAAAGGAAGTGTTGTGATCAACATCCAGACTCTTGTGTCTCCATGTATATGTTACAGGGTGGAGTTACACATGAGGTTTGCTGCACATAGGCAGTTTGTGGTGTAGCAGTATGGAGCACTGGGAAGGAGACGCAGGGCAGTGAGATCTAACTGCTGTGTGGAGAATTTGTTACGAGAACCCTACACACTATAAGGCTTCATCCGCATACATAACCACATTAAAAATAATAACAGTAAAGTTCATTTCTTTAAGAAATCATTGATCTAGGTTTCTTATCATCCAAATTGTATAATAAAATCAAACTTGTTGTTGATATAAGAATTCATCAGTTTTTCTTTTAAGTCCCAGAACAATTTACAGACAAAATGTCATCCATCTTTTGGCTTGGTACTCAGTGTTATCAATTTTTGGTTATTTCTGTGTGTTTACATGGCAATAAATATGTATTGTTCAATAATAAAATCTCAACGATTTGGAATTTAACATTTATTTCTCAGTATATAAATCTGCTATGCTGTGTTTATGTCCAGCATGGAAAATCGCCTACTCTTCCACTCACTCACAGTCACAAGAATGCGTTTAGGTACCAAAGCATGGTATCATTACAATACTACAGACACAGTTCAGTCAGTACTTATAAAAGTACCTAATTCGGTACCCATCCCTAGTCACAAGTGACTTTAGTTTAAAGATCTTTTGAACGGCTGGTTTCCCATTCCACCCGGTTGCAGGGTCATATGATTTACTGACTGAATCTTGACGTAACATTTTTCACATCATAAGAAAACCTGTAAGCCATGAGCAGAGAGACATTTTTCTCACAGTCTTCAGCCTGCCTGTGGTTTTATGAAAGTTTGTCCCTCTGCTTTCTGTTTGTCTAAGAGGTTTTTGTTGAGCCCCATCGTCCGTATTAAGTCTGTTCCTTGTTAGCAGGAAACTGAGCGTAAAGCCTGTTAGTCCCAAATCAAACTCGTAACCACAGCTTTCAAAAACAGATATGTTTTGTTTTTTTCTCAAACAAGTGTCAGGAGTTTCTCTCCAAATCTCAGGAGCATGAACAAGACATTTGCAACATCATTTTTAACTGTCAAAATGAGAGAGTCAGTGAAGGAGACAGGAGCACTTCCTGTTGTTTTTCCATCTCATCCATGTTTTTGCGCTCAGATGGTACCCAGCTGAATAAGGTCTATTAATTAAAGATGGATAGGTAGCAGTTTTCCTGAAGCATGACCTCCTGTTGACTTTGGAGCAGAAGTTTCCTCTGGTGTCCTCTCCCGCTCTGTCGGCTTGTTGGCCAACTTCCTGCCTCAGCTCCAACTGTCTCAATAAAACATGGAGAACAAAGATATAAAAATGTGGAGGAAAGAGCGAAATGCACCTTTAGGAACATTAGTCTTTTAAACCCAACAGGGACATGGGCTACATAAAGACACACACACACACACACACACACACACACACACACACACACACACACACACACACACACACACACACACACATACACACACACACGGCAGGAGGCTAACTGCTCCAAGTGGGAGCTGTGCTGCCGAGGGCCGGATGAAAGGAAACACTAAAACTACAACGAGGGAAAGACAGGTGGCCAGTTTGGCAGCTCCACACACACACACACACACACACACACACACACACACACACACACACACACACACACACACACACACACACACACACGTGTACACAAACTGCTTCCTCTTCAAACCCCCTGTTGTGCACACCTGTGAAAGTGCCAAATCCTTGACTCTCCTCTCCTCTTCGCTCCAGTTTTCCTGCTCCCTCCTCTCCTCCTCTATCTCTCCCCTCTCTCCCCCACGATGAATCTTTCTCCCCCTTTCTTTCTCCTCTGTGTAAACATTCCTGTTGTAAGCTCGCAGCCTGGCTCACCTTTAATTGGTTGTTAAAAAGACATTTCCTGCTCATGAGGATACCACCATGAAAGCCTCAATAATTGTCAGTGACTGCGTGGGTCTGTATCGGCGTGTTTTTCCAACATGATTGTTGTCTTGCTCAATGTTTTGACTCCTAAAAACATCCTGAGTATATGAAGCCAGTTGTTTCTGCTCCGCTTTACTCGACAGACCTCATTTCATCCACCAAACTTTGTGGTTTGGGGGATAGGGCCAGATAACCAAAGCTGCTGTTCTGTATATCGAGCCAATGATTGTTTCCCCGTTGTGCTCCTCTATTGTTATTCCTCTGGTTTTCCCCCTTGTTTGGAGCAGAATCCTCACTGGGAGCTAACAGAGACTGTCTAGACTCTGTATTAATGTCTGTCTGGAAAAATATACTGATGAGCAAAGACCAAATGACCAAGAAAGCAAATCAACAAAGGCTTAGGGGGCAGCTGGTTTCCTGTCCTGCACACTGTTTTGTTTAATGGCTCTATTATTTATTAATACTTAAGTCATTATTCAGAACATCTTAAAACATAGAGGAATAAATAATTATCATGATTATCAGCTCGAAATTTTATCAAAAACATTTAATATTTAAAATTAAATTTAAAAAAAATCAAATCAAAACAAACAAAACTAAAAAATAAATAAACCAAACAAACATAAAAAAAAAATTAGAGAGAGAGGAGGGACTGTTATGTAAGCAATGCTTTCAGGGGAGCTGGTACTCCAGTTTGCCAGATTCAAACCCTCATTGTACGGGGACTTGGAAAGCCCTGTTCATTCTCATGAGTCCATCCAAACAGGAGTAAACGCTGTTGCTCAGAGTCTTTTACCTAAACAGCAACCTACGCACATAGCCTGATGTGCACCTTCATAAAGTGTAACCATGTATCAAAACAACACAGACCACAGCCCTGTGATTGGTCCTCTGGGTAGCATCGTAATTTCCTTAATGTACAACATTTCCTGCAGCCTTTCCTTTACTGGTTATTCTCCTCTAACGTCTCCTTTCTTTTCCTCTTTGTCATAACACAAGTATGATTTACTGCTGTTTCACATTTATCAACTTAAACTCTAACAAACACAGAGGGAATGGAGCAGAAGGTGGATGTGCTGTGATAACCTCAGAAACCACACTAACTTCAGTTCAAGTGGAACATTTCAGTGGGATGTGGACACTTCTCACTCCAGACTTAAATAATTCCTTTATTTCTGTGGGCATTGCTTGTCTTATTTTTGCCCAAGAGTGACAGGGAAAAAAACATTGTCTGGCTAATGATACAGTTTATAATTATTATTGTTACTATTATTATTATTATAACTTTTATCAAATGTAGGAATACAGAATGTATTTCAATATATAGTTAATGCAACTGTAATTTATGCAAATGTAGAGCTGATACTTTGACTTTTAAAGGGAGATGTACAGTAGGCTAATAGCAGCATAGACAATATGATCAACTTTTTATGGATTCAGGATTTTTTTTAATCTTTGTAAATGTAAAATTTCTCCAATATGTTTCTTCTTTGTGTTAGTAGTGCTGAGATATAACAGGTGACAACTAAAAGCAAACTTTTCTTCCAACTATGGACACAGCAGTTTGAGATTTTTGAAGTACAGATATTATCTGGGAAATAGTCTGGGGCATTATGCTTTTCTCAGGCTTCATTCTGTCTCTCTGGTACCCCTGTAGTAGCTTTGCATGACTTACAGCTTAAAAAAAAATATATTTTTCTAACACTAGCATTTGGGAAAGCCTTTATTTCAGCCTCTGTTTGACATTCTTCAGCTGCTGTCTCTTTAAGGATCCCCTCTCCACAAACCCCATTCCCTCTGCTTGGGTAGCCCCCTGGAGGTCTGTTGGGGGCAGAGCTGTTAGCAGTCCTTGGTGTTTGAGATCCACCCCTCCAATGTATCATGAGCTAGTTAGGGGATCCTTTGTGATGACCTCGTCAATGTACAGGTCTTGTGAAGATCTTATACAATTTTTTTAGCATAGACTACTTTGAGCAGTTTACTGACAGATTCTGGGATTTCTACAACATAATAATTTGTAGCATTTTGAAAATCTGCATTAGTCTAGTACGAACATCCATGTTTAAAATATGGGAAAGCACAATACCCCCTCTTTAATTTTTCAAGCTTTATCCAAAAACTGTCATTGTACGAGGCGTGACAGTACAGAAATTAGGCTGACCGCTTCTCATCTTAGCTAATAAAAAAATAGCAACATTTCTTTCAACATTGTCGGCTTTCCAACAAAAGTATTTTTTGATTCTGCTTCTAATTCTAATTTTAAACTTTTGTAACTTAATATTCAATTATGTTTTTTATTTTATTTTATTTAATTTTTTTTTTGGGGGGGGGTATTTTTTTTCTCACTCAGAAATGCATCAGTGCACTTTGCATCGTCTTGTCCTTGAGAGCATGTCATGGCACTAACTGAGCTGCTGGCGTGCCTGTAAACTGTTGAGAGTGCTGAATACTCTATTAATGAACTCAGTGGCAGGAGAGGACTGAGCTGATTGGTGAGGGCTGAGGTCACGTCTTAATCAAACATGAATGTTCAGTATTTTTTTTATTATTATTATTCTTGTATTTGCTTTCTTTATTTTTCATGCACAGTGCTGTATTAACAGACGCAGCCAAAGTTTAAGTCAAAGAAAGGTGACAAAGGTAGTGTAGCCAAAGTCTGAAGGGAGCAAGAAAGAAAGAAAAATAAGCCGGAGTCACATTAAGAGCTGATGATTAATGGTTATAAACGTTGATTTTTCAACGTGTTGATGTTGACACATGGCTGCTGTGCCGTTGCTATGGTTTCACATGTGCAATCTGGACCAAGGTCTTGTGTTTAGAAATTAAAGGGCACCAGATCTTCAGTGCAGAGCAGAGCCAGGCTGAGAACAGGTCCAGCAGAGTAATTGTGCTGTTTAAGAAAGTATAATTATCTGGAAAAACATAATTCTCCACACAGTAACCAAACTGAGCTACTGAAAATAGAAAGTACCAAAGCTTATAGCAGAAAAACAAATTAATATTTAGAATATGTTGGAACGTTATAAAGTGCTGAAGAGATTTACATTCGACACAACAGCTCAGTGCTGTAAGGGGGTAGGAAACAGAGCCAGACTTTAAATGAGTCCAGCTCAGTGACCGCCAGCTGACAATCAGTGGAGGAATATGAAATATTAGCAACCCAAAGAAAACAGAGCATGTGGTGACTGCAGTCGATGTCAAGCTCTTCCCTTTTCCTGCTTTTGATCGTTCTCTATTAGAAACACTTGGAGACCAAACGCAGACTGATCTACGCGATCTGGGCTAGTGATAGGTGGATATTAAGATAGAGGGACACGCCCTGAGCTGGGCTGCATGTCTGAAGGCATGCGTTCACACAGGGGCTGCAAGTGTTTCATCCTTTTACACGCTCAGTGAATCAGGAGGAGAGTCAGGTTTTATTAGCCTCTAAGCAGGCGTGTACACATCCAGGGATGAACCGCCCTCCCCGAAGTGAAGCCACAAAGCGGCCTGGACACATTTATGAGGCACAAAACACAAAATCAAACGGAACAGAAAGAAGAAAACAGGAGGTCTCCAAAACAAGAAAACAGAGCAAAAGGAGAGAAGACGTAGAGAAGGGGAAGCAGGTACAGACTGAAGTCATCTCCTCAGTTATAGATGAACCTGAGAGAAACTGGAGGATGGTAAAAAAAAAGAAAGAATAAGAAGCCTTCAGCCAGTAGCTGCTTGCCAGAGCGTTGCTTTGCTTTGCCAGGTTCCTGCGCTCTCTGCTCTGTCCTCTCCAATAAGACCCCTGCTTTAATGCTGGAAAATTCCCTCAGAGCTGTCAATCACCCTCTTTAATAAAAACAAAGTATAACATTGCGGTCTCGCTTGCTCTCCGTTCCCCCTTGAGAATTAGTATGCAAGGTTTTGTCTGCGGAACTGTGAAAATCTCCTCTGCTTTTATTAGCAAAGCCCCGGTTCGACCGAAAACTCTGGAAAAATTTGGCCACTCTCCGCTCTGCGTCGCCCATCTGGACTACATTAAAGCCAACCACCTGGACCCAAACCAAACCTGAAATGAAACTGGGGGTATTACAGAAAATAACTCTGGGATCTTGCCTGCACACAAGCACACACACACACACTGATACATATCTTCCTTCTTTCACCCACACACACATTTGCGTGCATTTCTGCTCCAGACTTGGTTCTTAGAGCTTTCTCCTTCTCCTGCTTTCTTTTCCTGCTTAATCAGATTTCCTAAAGGAAAACTCGTCTTAACCAGCACGATGGGGTCTCATTCGACTGTTTTTCTTTTTTTTACTCTCTCTCAGTTGTTTGGTTTGCTGACTAGCTGATGGGCTAGTTGGGTGCTGACAGGCCGGCTCACACGGCTGACAGGATGAAGGATTGACTGGCTGACGGATGAGCGACAATTACGGAGCAGCTGAGTGGCAGCTGGCAGCGTACAGTATGTGTGAGATTAATGAGCTCTTTGTTTTACCTGTTGAACCGAACCAAAGTCCTTTAAATGATAGGTTTGGGCCCTGAGCTGTCTGAGCGTACCTCAGTCAGTAGCCAATTCTTTTTCACATCTTTACTTAAAATACAAAACTGAAATCTTGTTACCCGTTCCCTGGACATTGTTTTATTTTTTTAAAAAAAGGAAAAATCTCAAAATCCACCCGTTAAAAAGAAATAGACTGTTTTTCAAAAAGACTGAATCCCATAAACAAAATCCTGCTATATAAATAATAATTTGAGCTCCAACTTTGTAATAATCCACCACTCAAAATAGATCTGAACATGAATACTATTTCCTCTCTAAAGTAGTTTTTCAGACATGAACTCCGAGAATCTTCAAGAAAACAAAAGAAAAAAAAAGTTTCCATAGTTGACCATTTATACATTTCCCATCACAGTGTGATCTCCTCCCTGTCAGGTGGAGAGGAGACAAGTGTCTCAGGATGTTAGGTTGTGAGTTTCATAGCTCTCTCTGACTTAAGCTGTCGATCCTTAGCAGAATTTAATTTTTTACTCCTTTTCTCTTTGTTTGTCTCTCTGTTGCATTTGTTTTTTACACAATCAACCATTTTGTAAGCCTCACTTACTGCAGTCAATTTTTTTTTTTCAGTTTGCTGACAAAGTGAGAGTTGTGTGCTTTGACAGAAGTTCTCATCTTCATTTAATTCTTTCAGGATATGAAACGAACTCACAAATAAATAAATAAATAAATAGTACAAAGGGACACAGGCTGAAGGAGAAGTGAGTATAAGGCAGTTTGAGTAGGTTAAGGCATCTTCAGAGCCAGAATCCTGGGCGCTTGTCACCATTTAAAGCTTTATTTGACAGACAATATCAATTTATCAAGAGAAGCTCTTCTTGAAATCACAAATCAGGATTTTGTAATATAGTTTCAGAACAAGGTCACTCTATTGTGACAGATTGATAGTGTAGTGCTGGGAGCATTATTTGATAGGAATATTGATGTACTGAGATCATAGACTGTGTAAAACATGGACGTAGTGTCCCTGATGTCACCCGTCTGTTTCTGAAACGGTAAATGAAGCACATCAGCTATAGAGGCCATATTGGTAGTGACAAGGGCTTTGTGTTCAGCACAAGGTGTCCGTCGGTCATATGACCATGAGCTGTGCCTCTGATTGGGCAAGCTCGCGATCTTGAAATCCTCTGAATGGCCGATTTAGAAAAAAATGTCACCCCCTGTACAGTGGGTGCCGATAGTATAATTAGCGACTCGGACAGGAAACGTTTTTTGAACCAGGCTGTAAATAGGTTAATTTCTGCTTAGAAAACGGCTTTTTTTGGCTTGATGTGTATGCGATTTCTAGTACTTTCGGAGCCAGCCTCAAGCGGACACTCAAGCAACAGCAAATTTTACCACTTCTGCATTGTCTCATATTCTTAGACGTGGAGGTTGCTGCTTGATTGAAATGCTCTTCTCCTGAAGTGGCGTATAAAGTTTTTATCCGGGAGAACCAACATACACTCGTCTCATTCAGTACTTTTACATGCAGCTTAAGACATCGAACTGTGAGTTTAGTCAGCATGAGATCGGGCTATGCGTGTAAACAGCTTAGTCTGACTGAGAATGGACTGATAGCTCAATTGGCACATCTAAATAATGCAGTTGCTATTGAATAGCGGTTGGGTTCGGGAGTACTCAGCAGGTCTTAGTACGCCTCAGCGTTCAGCGTGAGCAAATTTCACCAGGAAGAGGAAGTAGATGACCATGAAGAGCTCAAGCTGCATTTATCTTAACTGCTGTCATTAGAATGTTGCTTTCTCTTCAGGTAAACCAAAACTCATTCAAGCTGAAAGTTTTCATTTGTACAAAAAAAAAAAATCACTGTCTGAATTTCAGGAGTTACATATCAAGGGACCTTTTAGAGACAGTTACATATTTTATACAAAACAATTAATGCATTTTTACCCCTGTCTGAATTATTTGACTCCCTGTAGCTACAAAAGTATGAAGACAAACCTCAGTTTATAGCGACATAAATAATCTACAACCCCTTGATGAAGAATACAGCCCATTCTGAGGTCACAGAAACACCATCAGGTCTTTTTCAGGTAAAACATTTACATTCCTTTTCCAGTAGATACATCTCTATCTGACACAGGGGTCGTTAAAGAGCTGAAGAACATGTTGTGTTATCGTATTCAAACCCAAGAGAAAGCTTCATGATTTATCAGAGATGACAGGTGAGCAGGAGACAACAGGTGAAACAGTTTTATGCCACCTTTTTATAAACTGACTACGGAGAAAAGTATGGGACATGCAGAGGATTCAGAAGCTTGGACGTTAGGACACACACACACACAAGCACACACACGCACAAAGGCTGCCAGCTGGTTGTATTCCAAAAGCACTCTCAGCCTTCTTAAATCACAGAGGTGAAGTGTTAGTAGAGGCAGAACAAAATGAAAAGAAAATAAACATGGCAGAGCAACGTTTACAGCCCAGAACCCGGTATCGCTCCCCTCGGTGGAAAACACACCATAAATTACTGCAGATCAGTTTGTGGAATTTCAGAAAAAACTGCTTCGTGCTCCAACAAAAAAATTGGACAGATGATTTATATCAGCATTAATTGTGTGTGTATGTGAGCGAGTGTGTGTTATTTAAACCAGTGTGTGTGCCTGCTGGATGTCCTTGTGTGCATCCATTTGTTTATGTTCAGGATCTGTCTTGTGTGTACTGTATAAGAGAGAGACACACACACAGGGTTTTTTGGCTGTTGAGAGTAGCAGCGCTGCGGTTTTCAACCATATGATCCCGTACATTTCTTTCTCTGTAGGCAGCTGGACGGCCTCCACCGCTCATAACAACAACAATAAGTTCCATATGAATCCCACTCCTCACCACTGTCAGCGCTGGCTGCAAACGCAACCCAAGCTGCACTGATTTGTAAAGTATATTTCCTCTGACTGGTACTGGTCTGGTCCCAATAAGGAAGGGGACAAGACAAAATCATCAATGTCAAAGCCATTTACTGTTCACTGTAGCAGCATGAAGGGGCTTCAGAAACTAAACTCTCGCTCAGATACAAACTGACGAAGTTTCACTGGGAATAAACAATCAGAGCTTATTATAATACTGACAAAATACAGCACAGAATACCATATTAGATATCTTGAAATTATTCTGTCTTTTTAATAGGTCCAATATGGCTACCTCTTAGCTATCTGTTTGGTCTCCACCAGTGTTGAGATAAACACAATAACCGGCTTTTCAGCCACCAAATGCTGCAGCTTAACTACTTGCTAATGTTGTTTCTGAACCTATCACTCCATGCCTCCTCATCAGTCAGTGATGACAGTGATGCCTGTCCTAATGTGCTTCTAAGTAACGCGTTACTCTGATTTGACCACTTTTTTCAGTAACAAGTAATCTAACGCGTTACTATTTCCAACCCAGTAGTCAGATTAAAGTCACTTATACAAATCACTGTGCATTAGCCTACTTTTTTTTCACTCTGGGAGTGACGGGAGTCGCGTATTGATCACGTTTTCAGCACGAGGATAACTCAGCCACGCCAAGGTAAACAGAGGGTGAGAGGAGAGATGCGCGTTTCCTAGCTGGAAACACAGTCACTGTTCTGAGTTTGTCAGCTAAAGATGACAGCAATACAGTTCGTTGTTCACTCTGTGCTGGTAGTTTGTTTTAGCTCCTTTGCTGAAACATTTAGGACTCTATCAGATAGAGATCAGCGCACTGCAGCCATAAACGCTTGGGAAGTTGTGTGACTTTTACCTGGGGGAAAGGTGAGTCCCGTCTTTCACTGTAACTCCCTCCATTCCAAGAGCTGAACCCTCTGCTAAGCACAAAGCAATCCGTTGAGGAGCAGAGCAACATAACGAAGGTTAACGAGGCACCCGGTGGCAAGCAGGGGCGTGCCCAGACTTTTTAGACCGGGGTGCCCCGAGCAGGGTACTGAGGATTATGCGAGCCCACACTCCAGCAACATTTATTTTTGCTTATTGTATTACAAATACAGGATCAACAGGCGACAGCTTTAGCAAAAAAATGAAACTGATAAAAAAAAAAGACTTAAACAAAGCATTTAAAAAGAAAATAATTTACATCTAAAATTTAGCTGAACGGTGCTGTAGTGTTCCCAAAAATAGTACCGTAAAAGCTTTTAGTTGTTCTTTAGTTCTTTAGTTGAATTTCAAAATTCAAAACATATAAAATGATTATTTTTTTATTTTAATTGTAATGCACACGTTTTACAACTACCAATGTCTGCATGTTACTTTAAAACAAAATATGTAGACTCATATTATTCATTTCATTTGCATCGCACAATTTTGCCAAATTATGCAGCTGCAGGTTTGGTCAGCAGCTGCTGAATGTAAGTAATAAAGAACTTTTAATTGTACTTAGTTACTTTTAAAATCAAGTAGTTAGAAAAGTAACTAAGTTACTTTTTAAACCAGTAATCAGTAATCTAATTACTTTTTCAAAGTAACAGTGGCAACATTGATTAGTGCTCTATCCTGGCTCTACAGCTTGTCCCTTCACCACCAACACCAGTGTAACCTGCCTCCAGCTTAATTATCCCATCAAGCACACAAAGGCTTTTTCATAATACAGAGGCAAAGTTCTCATTGCACTGGTTGTTGCTCTGATCACTTCTTAAGAGCATTTGGTGTTTGTCATGAGCTATGAGAGAAGTCACCCATTAACCTTAATATTGACATGATGTCAGTTATATCTTGGCCTTTATGTTCCCCCTTTGCTCTTCATTTCAACCATATGGTTTGGTGTGAAAAAGGTAACCACTTGATTAATTAAGAAATATTTCATGCTGCGAAATTTTATTATAACGAGACCGACAATGTCCTACTTTAATTGCCTCTTATCTTATGCAACATTTGTGTTGTTTATCTGTGTGACGAATCCTCTGAGATGACAGGCATGAGCCCTTGGTGCAAGTGGGTGTGGAAGTACACAAGACAAGTTGTATGGTTTCACAGCTTAAAGCGTGAGGCCTGTTTCTATTTTTCTCTAAGGGTTTATTTCAGCACAAAGTTGGTGGCCTTGGTTGAAAACCACTATCTACCACTGTTAGACATAAAAATAAAAAACCGTTCAGTTGAGGGCATCTCTTGTCCTTACAGTTTTTACAATATGAGCAGAACTGTCAACTGGCAGTAACTCAAATGGAAAAGGGGGCAGAAGTCACAGGCGTGTGGTTGGAAATTTAACATACAGGACCGTCTGCACATTCTGAGTGTTTGAGTGTGCCTCGCTCTGCTGTATTGGTCAATTTTACGGGATGGACTTGAGGCGGGTTTCGGAAAAATATCTTTTTTTTCCTTGTTGCTGTTGTCAGTTCAGAGCTTTGGGACTTGAAAGAATGGCCCTGTGGAGGGGTTGTATTTCTTTGTTTCAGTGTGGACCTGGCCTCTGTGTTTTTGTTTCCTGCCAGTCCAGATTCCTCAGTGCTGGTGTGTAAGATAGATTTGCCATGGAAAATAACTTAAATGATTTGTTTGGTCTGGATTGTGTAGCCAACAGGTAAGAACGGCTCTGATTGGTCAGGCATCTGATTTCAGAGTCGATGACTTGAAATGAAATTTAGTGGGCTGAAAGATGTGGCTTCAAAGGTGCTCCTGTCCCAAAACTGCATCAGTCAATTGTCAGAAAAATCTTTAAAATAAAATAAAATAAAATTAGTAAGTAATAAGTGATAGCTGAGCTGCAGCTTTCAAAACTACTAACTGGAGGTAGAAGCTCCAACCTTTTCATTTGTATCTCTAATAGCTTATTCCATTTTTTTAAATAGAAAATATTGATGAATCTGGTATGAAATATGTTTTGATGAAATGTGAAAATAAAAGTAGCCTACTCTGTGTCAGATCTGACTCAGCTCTGTGCCCATCAGACCAAAGCAGAAAAGGTTTCAAACTCAAAAATTTATTCTTACAAATTTAGAGGCAGACTCACAAACACATTATGTAATCCAGGACATCAGTCATTTGAGACCCTGCACTGAGACAGCGCTCTTTAACCAGGTACTCTTGTACACTCCCCTGCAGTAAACTGCTCTTACATTTGGAGGACAGAGTAGAGGACAAAATGCTCTCAAGTAAAAAGCTACGTTTACCAAACCAGCAGCAGAAAGCTGGGAGTAAGGATACGCCCTGTGGATTTCTGTGCCACAGATTTGTAGCCACTTCCACGAGCAGTTTACCCGGGCAGTCAGTGTAGGGTTTGTGGTCAGGGCGGAGGTCACTGGGCATCCCTACAGAGGAGACTGAAAAGAGAAAGGAAAACCCCCAAGGGTTCATTATACTGCATGATTGTTTGTGTATCGTTTGTGTATTGAGACTGTGGATGTTTCTGTGGTCTGTTTCTGAACCACAGCACAACTATTATTTGGTTGACTTTATCTGTATTTGAGTAAGGATCCCCAAAACCTTTAGGCCTCAGCTGAAGGTAAAACAAAAGACATGAAAAACAGAGCCGTTTCAAAGGGGCTGTGAGGAGTTTTTGAGTGATCTTGAAAAGAATTGTAGATATATGCCTGATCGTAATATACACTTTAAAACGAGATTATCAGTGCTAATATAGGTTATTTACAAATGCCACTTCTTATCTTCCCAATCGGGTCAAACAGGACCAGATTGATTAATAGCAATGACAACACCACGCCAGCTGACAAAGTTTAGAAGTGAGAAGATACATTAGTGTTTTTCTCTGCTGAAGAAAAAAAAAGGACAGAAGAGCAGAAGTAAGTTAAATGGAAGAGTAATACAGCGTGAGCTAGAGGCTGAAACACGAGCTAAGCTGTTTGTGCTAATGTCCTTTCCAACCCACAGTCAGCAGTTATTCTGCAGTGGTCTGTTCAAACTTGAGAGTCTATCAATAAAATGAAGAGTGAGGTTACGTTAGCTCTGCTTGGTAGATGACTGGCAGGACATAGCTAACCAGAATTTACTAACGTTACACATTACAGACATGTCTCAGAGCACTGGGCTGCCAACTGGGCAAAATATAGATGGCCACTAAACTACTTACAAACTGACAGTGTTTACTTGTCACTTTAGCCTACAGATACGTCAGAGCACCGGGCTGCAGATGTTGCTAACATATAGCCGGCTGCTACTGCGGTTGCTTGATGTCACGTGTTAAACTGTAGCACACCTTACCTCAGCACGCTGTATCCAGTAAAAAGTTGTCTTCAACAAAAAAAGAAAATGTTTCATTCTGATCTCCATTTAATTCCAAAAGAAACACACACCTAGCTAAAATTAATTTACAACAGTGTGCGGAGACTCCGAGCCACAAGGTGGCGAGGTAGTGTGATTAAAACTAATCCTGCTCGGAGCATCTTTAAGTGACCTAGTCTCTCCTCAAAAAGCTGTGTCACTGAGATAGGAAATCTTTTTTGTTTTTCTTTTTTTTGAGCCACAGTGTCAACACTTCATTTCAACACAACAGATATATAACAGTTTGGAACCAAATCCTAGAGCTGGGTGTAGCTTAGCTGAGATATTACAAAGGAAGTAAGGCCAAAAATTCCAGATTTCCACACCTCTTCCATTTAAATTCTGCACGGATTATGTCTCCAAGTGATTATTGATTATTATAGTGAAGTAATGGCCAAACATATCCATGGGGTAACTTTCATCACCTCAAGGACAGCTCGCCCGATGAAGCTTCTCTTACTATCTTTGATTCTGACTTATATGACTCATACTTTAGTAAGATTCAAAGACACATTTTAGTGATTCATAGCCCTGATTGGGATTGTGCACTGATGATGTTCTGTGTTGCCAGGCAGAATACATTCAAGACATGATCTGCATTGTAGTATGAGCTGTTTTTCTAAACACTTTTGGCCAGTCATTATTAAAAACTGAAGTTTTTTTATGGTTTCTGCAGATGCTTTCTTTTTTCACTATTTACTATTACTATTCAAACTCAAAGAGGCTGTATGGAGAATTGCTTGAAGGATTATCTTGTTCTGTTTCAATAAAGCTGCTCCTGAGTTTTCATCGACATCAGACAGGATACATGAGATTTGCCAGAAACTTGCAGCATCCTGTTTGCATTCACTTGACATCTCATTTAAATTAATTTTCTATCTTTTATCAAAGCAGGCCAGAAAACATCATCATGCAGCCAGGACAGGCTCACACACAGGCACAGAAAAGGAAGCTGTTGAATCAATGGAAAGGATTAGAGCTTTCAGAACTCTATTTCCCAGAAGACCCACTGACTTTGAAAACAACAGAGCTCTGGACAGAATCAAGTAAAGCAACACACAGAAGGAGAGAGGGAACATGAACAGGGATTTCCCCCAAAGGTACAGAAAATAAAACAATGGAGACAACATGGGGGGTTTCCTTAGTTTCATGACATGGTCGAAGATGTTTATTCATTTTTATTTTTGCTGATGTTGATGTTTTTAGTATAAGAACATTTTAAAAAGAGAGAAAAAACATACTGTCTGTTTGGACTTTAAATTGAAGTGGATTAATCCCTGCAGACTGAAAGGTAAAACGCAATCTGTCAGACGTGGAGTGATGAGATTTATGTTATGTGCTTCAGCCACTTGTCTCTGTATGGATAATAAACCAACCGTCCCCTCTGTGGAGAATGAGCATCCTTGTGTGAGAGAAAAGATGTTCAGCAAGAAGAATATGATTCTGCCAAAAGGAATAAAGACGGGGGAAACAGAGTTCTCTGTAGAAATGTGGAAGTTTTTTTTTTTTTTTTTTTTTTTTTTAAATGAACGGCAGAATAAGTTCTCTGCTCCTCAGAGTGCTCTGTACTCATGCTAGAAAAAGAAAATAATATTTTGATAATCATAAATAAGGTGCTGTAGGTAACAAAATGTTCCACTTCCTTTCCATGATCAACATAATGGTTGCCTTAAATACATATTTCTGGATAAATCCACTCTTAATCTGCCCTTAGAAAATCTCTAACAACAACAGAAGGGAGGGCAGTGGATTCTTGGCCATAAACAATTTCCTTTTCTTAACATTTGTGTCTCATAGGATGTAAAAACATCAATCATTTGACTTTTGAGGATCATTTTAAAACATTCATCCCTGCAAAGCAGCAAAGCCAGAGGGTTTATTGTGAAGCAGGGCGCAGACTTATGAGACTTTGTTGAAGGTCTTTCAAGTTGATGTTTATTTACAACTGCTACCAGGAGACGTGCAAAACAAGAAAACTGTGGGGAGAAAAGAACTTAGGAAGTTGAAGATAAATCAAATCATAAGAGCACAAGGTCTGGCATCAGTGTAGCTTAATATAAGCCACATTAGCAAGATGTAATGCTACATTTTAACTCATTACAGTAAATTAAATTCTTATTTTTGGCTCTTAACATCTTACATCAATAATATTTTTATGCAGACCTGTCAAGTCAGTGCGGCTAACTAAGTGTTTTTGGAATTTATGACCAAAATTAAGAAAAATAATGGCAAGATTTGAAATTTTTGCTGTTCAAAGAAAGGTCAGACCTCTTGTTTAGAAAGGATTAGATGATGTTACATTTTCTTTTGGTAAACAGTTTTTCCACATTTCTGGAGTTTCCCACATAGTGGTTTTTAAAAATTCATAAAGTCAAAGGTTGGGTCTGCAGGATTTTTCGTTACTTGTAAACACAAATTCAAACTCGGCCCCTCTTCCTTGAATCAGTACCAGCGGCAGCGCACACCCACAGCCTCCAACTGTGACTATGAACACACTCACTAGCTAAAGCAACCACCTGCAGCACGTGTTTCTATGTGGGTAGTAGAAAGCCAGCTCGCATTGCTCTTTGGCCGAGCCATTTCCAAGTGCCCAAAAGCGAGTGAAAGTCAAGCCAAACTTCACCCTCATTTAGGGAAAACTTTATCTGTTTGGCGTTTTGTTTCACTTTGGTTCTTTTTCTTGATCCGTGCTATGTCTGACAGTTCACCTAGACTAGTTAGCCTCACTGCATGTCCTACATGCATGTCCTACTCGCTTTGCACATTTAGGCCCCGTTTACGCGACAACGTTAAAACGCAGTGAAAATGCGGTGAAAGAAATCTGCGTTTACACGGAAACGCTGAGGTACTGAAAATGCTGTAGTAAGCATGCCAGGCCTGCAGTTGGTGCTATAACTGTCTTGTCCAGAAGCAGCTTTTGGGAGATCTCCACCAAAGTAGAGTTGAGCCGATCATCTGGTGTATTGGGGAATAATAAGTGCAAAAGTGGAGCAACAGATGCACATTTTATATAAAGACACAGCAGATACAGCAGATTGGGCAGCACAAGCACAACACGGTAGTTTGTGACAATCGGTGATGTTGTCCTGTTGTATGCGCTCACGCGAGGAGGAGTATGACGTCATCGTTTCCACTGAAAACGCCGGCTTACCGTTTGCATGGCAACGGTGTCGACAGCGTTTCAGAAAAATCTCACTCTAGGGTCCGTTTTCAAAAGTTTGCGTTTTAGGTCGGCTGAAACGCCGTTTCGTGTAAACACGAGGCTGAAATGCAACAAAACTTTTGCATTTACCCTAAAACCGTTGCCATGTAAACGGCCCCTTAAGCAGCCTCTGTGTTTGAGCTGGAAACACAGAGCACAACAAGTCCTGATTCTCAGTTCTGACACAAGTTGGACTCAGGCACTCATGATTTAGCATGCAGTCAGCATTTTGATGTAAAAAAGAAAAGAAAAAAAAAGAAAAATATCCTTCTTGTCATACATAACATAAAAATGAGGACTTGATGTGAGACTCAGAATAGCAGAGCTTTAGTTCTTCTTTGGTGACTCAGACTCAAGGTTTGGTGACTCGACTGTAACACTGGACCCTCCTTATACTACTCTGAACTTTTAATGCCTCAGACCAGGTGAACCACGTTCAGCAACCATTTGTTGAACTTTCTAGAGAGCCAGAATATCTGGTTGATGAGTAAAGCACCAGGATCATCATCAGGATGGCTTTTTTTTTTTTTTTTTTAAACAGAAACCTGTTTATTTGTGTTGCCTATCCTCAGTGGTGTCTTTTACAAAGGAGTAAAAATGGATGTAAGCCATTTGCAGAACAAATCACTGAGGTTTCAGTTTGAGACACAACAAGCTGGAGATGGAAAAAAAAGTGAAGGAAAGTTTGTTGTGGGAACAAATTGGCTGTGTGAGGGGAGTTTCTGTGAAGTGTTTGAGAGTTAAATATATGGCTTAGTGGCAGCTGCAGCTGACCGGTAGTTATGGAAACACAGTGAGCCATGAATGACCAGTTTTTTTATCAGCGTGAAATGAGGCTGAGGCAGCAGCTTCTCTCCGACACAAAAGGCACACGTGAGCCCAAACTGAGCAATGAGGTCAGACATCATTTCAGGGAAACTTCTCATTTTGCTGAGCTTCTTTCTGAGGTCAGTATTTTTGCTCTCAGTGCACACTTTGTCATGGCTCTAGTGTCCTGACAGTGGAATATGACCACACGCGACACAAAACCCATACCCCGTGTTACGGAGCTTGATCTGAATTGAAAACACGTCCGAAGTCAAAACCTCCTTTACAATTAGATACAGAGTAATGAAGCTGATCATTGGGGGACATATTAGATATGACGTGGGCTCTAAGTTTCCTTTTAACAGGTATAAGGCACCATTCAGTCATGAGAGCTGAGCTGTGTGTCTGATTGGACAAACTTGTGATCCTAATATCTTCAAATCTACTGAGTTAGAAAAACACTTTACCTCATGTATAGTGTGTGAGGATAGCAAAATTAGCGAGTCAGACTCAAGCCGTTTTTGGACCAGGCTGTAAGTGTGTTTTTTAATGCTGCAAAAGTCAGTTTTTGGCTCGGTGTGTACATGGTTTCTGGTCTTTCTGCAGCCAGCCACATGCAGATTCTTGATGAACGGCATCTTTAAGCACTTCCCCATAGGCTTCATTTTTTAAACTTGATGTTTTTCCTTGGCTTTTTTTTCTTTTCTTTTTTTCATTAAGGACAGTCATTTGTCACAATGGTGCAATAAACTTGCCATCCTGGCTGTTGGTGGTGTTGTTCTGCATATCTGCTCCATTTCCCTCCTACCTTCTGCTGCAGATGTCCACCACGGATTAGGTGGAGAAGAATATGGAACAACTCCTGGCCCCCGTTCCCTCAACTTTTTGTTATTGTTTTCATAAATATTGTAAATACTAGGGGTGCACCCATCACAGTTTTCTGGCCGATCTTTGAAAAGCCTAACCTGCCGACATCTATTTGGGCTGATACCATTTTATATATATATATATATATATATATATATATATATATATATATATATATATATATATATATATATATATTTATATATATATATATATATATATATATATATATATATATATATATAACTGAATACATATACCTTCAATGTCCCAATCTTATTTTTATTGAAAATCATTTAACATTACCTGTAAAACAATAAAATCTTTATGTTTTAACTTAAACAACCAACAGCATGTCCTGAAATTCAGGTCTCAGAGCAAAAAGCACCAATGGCTGGCTGTCAGACCTTCTCAGAGGTATATAAGATCAGTTTCATATGTAAGGATGGGCTGATCACTGATCCCCCAAAATTAAAGGTTTCACATTATGCTCCTGTTCTGCAGTTTAATATGGATCATCGATGTCTTCATGAAATGGTAGTAACATGTTTTGGTCCAAAAAGCCAATAAATCAAGCACAGCAGCATTGTTTCCAGGCTCTCATAGCCCCTCTGTTCAGAACGCTCTGATTTAGTGGGCGTGACCTTCATATGTAAATAAGCCACTGCTGATACCGCCCTGCTCTTCCACGTCACTGAGAGCGGCGCCATGTAACCATGGCTATCGAGCTCCGAGTGCACAATGCTTAGAAAACAGCGAAGCTCGTTGACAGTAACATTACAGGCTAAAACAACAGGCTAACCACAGCTAAAGTTAGCATCCTGAAGCTAACACAGAGACAGGGGGGACACTGAGGAAAAGCTCTTACATCTGCTCCACAGCACACAGCATTTAAGATACTCACATTTCCAGGGTCAGAGGTTTGTTGGTGGATGGTTGTTAATGCATTCAGGACCAGTCTATTCTCTAGCCCTCTGTTGTACTGTCCAAAGTTGGGAAAGCGGTCAGCCGTGAAGTGACTAGCACACCCATGAACAGTTTTACTGAGTGTAGCTGGCACATTTCCTTGATAAATGAACTCTAGACACTTAGTCTTGTCTCCTCCTGAGATGGGAAGCTTGAGCATGGAACAATGTGGCCGTTTACAGCCAAAAACAACTGTTTGTCTTTTTTGTCATTATTGGCTCCACTCCCCTTGTTTTTTTATTTTATTTCATTTTATTTTATTATCTTTTCTATTTATTTATTTGCATTATCTGTTTGGTCATCCTTGAGTGATAAAGGAGAAGATCACTGACCTTGAACAAACAATCCCCCTGAACAAGATGTACCACCAGAGTATTTTGCTTCTCAACTCTTTGGCCAAAAACAGAATATTTACTGTCATGTGTTGCTGCACAATAAACAGGTGGCGTTCTTCAGCTGGAATTAAATTTCTGCAGCAGTTGTCTTGCCCATGGCGTGCAACCAGGTGTAACACAGTACCTGAACAGCGAACTGCAGAAAAGCTTTGATTTGATTTAAACCAGTTGAGGTTTCTGAGCCTCTCTAGTCATCTTGATGCTCAAGTTGCATCTGTTTGAAATAAAAATGGATGCCACATTGGGGAAATTCTTTTTGCTTTGGCTGATTGAATGTGATGATTGTTTCCACTCATTATTTCCCTCTTGGTCTGTAACTGTAGCACCGAGGTAATGTAATTTTCTCTTTGTCACAGAGTGAAGTTCAGTCCCCAAATTCCTTTCAAACCTTTTCGTGAACCCAAGACCAATCTGTTGTTTTTTCATTTATCACCTATTACCCTCCTCCCATGCAATCCACAAATCTCCCCGCTACATTTCACAGCGATGTCTAATAGCTTAAACTAACTGTAACAAACTATCCATTTCTCCCTTTGAGGTTGGTTTCAAGCCTGAAATATGAAGTTGGAGCATATTTAGTGATGGAAACCACCAGAAGTGCTAAAAATACCTCTGCCAGTCTGCTCGCCACGAGGCTCCATCACACACTCATTACCACACGACCTGAGGTTGGGAGGAGAGGAGAGAGGAGGGGATGTGGTCAAGAAAGTGTGTGTGTGTGTGTGTGTGTGTGTGTGTGTGTGTGTGTGTGTGTGTGTGTGTGTGTGTGTGTGTGTGTGTGCAGAGAGGGTTAGCAGCAGACAGAAAAGAGGAGAGAAAGCTAGGGATGTGGTAAAAAGAGGAAAAGAGAAGTGCAGAGCGATTGAAAGGAAAACGAAGAGATGGATATGAGGTGTGTGTGTGTGTGTGAGTGTGTGTCTGTGTCTGCACAGAGTCAAGCATGGTTGTGGTCAGATACATTAGTATTATATGATATTTCCTATGGTCTCCTGGCATGTCTGAATGACGGCACATATTGCAACCTACTGGGCTATTATTGAAATCGTGCATCACATCATTTCTGAAGAATTTGCAGTTTGTTTGTCTGGACCATTTCTGTGATTCCTTTCCTTTTCATCTCTCCTTTCCTCTCCTGTCTACTCTCCTTCTCTTCTCTTTTCTCTGATTTATTCCCCTGTTTCCCTCCATCCGTCCGTCTTTCTGTCTGCTATTCTCTGTTCCAGCTGCCGAGTCCCTCCTGGACCATCAATCCTTCTCCTCTACCCGTACCTGGCCCTCATTCAGCGCACACACACACACACACACACACACACACACACACACACACACACACACACACACACACACACACACACACACACACACACATGGGCACATCAACACAAGATAAGCCTTGTGCACACACAAGCGTGGTATGTTAAAAGTATGAACAAGCTCTAAATACACATCGTACACATACACACACTCTTCAGGGAGCTGGAGGGGCAACCTGATCCCACAGTCAGCCTTGGAGTGAATAACACAGATTGAACTTCCAGGTTTGGGTCCGAATCTGAAATGGAGACTAACAAGGTGATCTGTGGCTCTGCAGGCTGAGGCTGGGTGCTGGCAGAGACCAGGGTTTGAGCTCAGCTCCAGACCAGATTCTGCTCTTATTGTCATAGTCTGTAACTGTGGTTGTTGACGTGCCACCAGATTCTTATCAGCCTCCTTGTGGTACACAAAATCATTAACTGAAGAGCCATGTGTCATGAAATTAGTCTGCTTTTGTTATTGCTTACATTGAACTAAACATTTCATACGTATTCCCCCATTCAGCTGTTTTTGCCACAGTGTCAACAGGTAAAATCTCAGTATGACATGTGGGACCTGGCTGTCCTACAGTCCTGCTGCTGAGGGTTTGTTGTGATGGTATCAAAGACTCTTTACTAAAATTAATCACCTTGAACCAGGGTGAAGCCAAGAGATTTACGGCACCCCCTGCTGACTGGTCATAAAAAATGCCTCTGCAATATTCCGGAGAACATAAGACTTTAAAATTCGAATACATGTCAGATCTTGCACCTCACCTTCAGAGCCCTCCATAACCTTGTCCCTCTGTACCCCTCTGATCTCCTCATTAACAACAAGATGTGATGGTTGATCAGCCTATCTACATTGGCAGCACATGAGTGAAACAGGCGACATTATTTTGGTCCTGAAAGGCAATGGGAATAAATAATTCAAAAGCACAAAATACATTTTAAAAGCACCAATAAATTTAAAAACCACAAATATATTTCAAAAAAGACAAATGTACTTCACAGAGCATAAATAGACTTCATAGAAAAAAAATATATTTCCAAAAACACAAATACACTTCACAGAATGCAAATAAAAATCACGGCTCACAAATTAAAAGGAATCGATCACAAAATAAATCTCACTCATCACAAATTAGATTTCACTGATCATAAAAAATTCTTACCCATCACAAAATAAATGTCACCAATCACAGAATAAATATCATTTAACCAAAAAGGGGTAGGCCCATGCTACTTGTCTCTGATTGGCTTGATCGAAGCACGTCAATCACACCAGTCATCTATTATTTCCTGTTTACATTAGGTACTGGCTGTACAGGAGAGGAGAGGAGCTTAATTTGATAAGGCAGTACTTCAGTGAGGGACATACATAAAGTGTGATTATAAAAATTCTTTCCTTTTCCCATGATATACACATATCACTACAAACCCTTACATCGCGCTTTAAGAGCCTTGGGCTACAGAGATGGGACGGATATTCCTCGTTGAATGTTATCAGGAGGGCAATATCAGCCAAGCTGGTGGGACCTGGACAACTGTTTGGATACCGGTGCAAGGTGGCTCATACTTAAGCAGAAGAATGGTCTCCGTGTCAAGAAGTAGACCGTAATAAGACTGCTCCGGGAGCACAATCCACGGATTCCCTCTTGCGGGCATGTCCCAGGCTTATCCAACGCACTTACCACTCTATGGGTTTGTCCAATCAGAGACAAGTAACATGGTCTCACTTGACGGCGCTAGTCCTGCCCTTTTTGTGGCATTTATTTGCAATCAGTGAATTTTAGTTTGTGATAAGTGAAATTTAATTTGTGATCAGTGAATTTGTGATCGGTGAAATTTATTTCGTGATCAGTTACTTTTAATTTGTGATTTGTGATTTTTATTTGCATTCTGTAAAATGTAATTGTGGTTTGTGAAATGTTTTAGTGCTTCTGAAATTCATTTTGTGCTTTTGAAATATTTAGTCCCGTTGCCCTTCAGGGCCACCATACCACACTGATCCAGAAACAGAAAATAATGGTACATGCATCTAGAATCAGAATCATGAAGACATATCTTTTAAGAATAAAGCACTAGTGCAACAAACAATGGAAGTCTGACGGGAGCCTTCTGAAGATCCTGTGTGGTGTACATTTATGAGGGGAAGGTCAAAAGTGTACTAAATGAGAAAATTTTGCCTGTTGAATGTCACATAAGTATAACATTACTGCTTGTTAATTGTTTTGGGAAAAGTCAAAACATTCAACATGATACACTGCAACACTCTTAAATACAACATATCAGTCTAAAGTACATGATGTTCACCAGGGCCTGTGGTGTAAGAGCCCGTTCATTCCTTCCCCATCGACCACAAATGGTCCAAGAACTCTATCATAATTTGCAGCTCTCAATCAGTTGAACACACAACTTCATTCCAGCGTGGATCAAATTTACTCTCTAAGGTGTGTTATCGTTGGTGGTTCAGTGGTGGAAATCCACACAGGTGGTCAAGGTCTGATTCCTGTCTGGCACCACGAGCTTGTCAACCACCATCAGACCAAAGTAGATTGATTTGCTGTGTCTGACAGAGGAGGGGAAGAGTGTGTCAGAAACATGATGGATAGGAAGCACCATGAACCATGACAAATATGCTACGCAACTGTTTAGACCATGAAAAGCAGATTCTGTGTTGAACATGGATCGGCCAGAGCAGCAGCTGAGAGGGAGAATTCCTGTGTGTGTGGATTTAAGCTGATTTCTGCTTCTGTGCAACACTATGAAACAAATCCTCAAAGACAAACAGATGGGAAGAAACATCTTACTGCATCCGCTTTGTCCTCAAGAGTTCAAAGTGTGATATGAGGGTTTGATGTGTGATGGTTTGATCGCTCATCAGGAACATAAACAGCAGGATGGAGATCAGCTTCAATGTTCTCCACACTTTTACAGTGTTAATCTTCACAGCACTGACATTTCTGTTACTTTGAGCTCTTTTAAACCAGTGTCTTCAAACTGCTGTACAAACTGGCTTCAAGCGCCTGCTAATAAATGGTCTTGAACTGTCTGTGCAACACAAACAGAAAATTAATGTCTCAATCTTAAATACAAGTAGAGAAATGTTACAATTGACCCCATAGGCTAGATAAGTTGTAATGTATATTGGGGGGAAATGTTACACAATGAAATAATGACCATGACTACGACTTAAGATGTTAAATTTTTGTTTTTTTTTTATTTGTTTTTCTTCAAAACTTTTAAACAAAATTGCTGTCGTTCCAACATATTAAATTTGACACATGAGTTTCATCAACAGTTTCCTGAAAAACCAGTTCAGATTTTTTTTATTTGTTTATTTATTTAATGTGAAAAGGGTTTAAAAAAACATCTTAGCTTCAAAGAAATAGATTTTTCTGGCTATTTTTTATGGACACTGGCTTTACAGGGATAAACTACACTAACATCTAAACATTTAAAAGTAAGAAAAAAATAAATAAATAAAAATAAAAGAAAAAAACAGCATCGAGCTTGAACAATCAAAATTAGTGTGTGTTTTTCTAATACTAAAACTAAGAAATAATAAAAATGAAAAAATAGAATCGCGTTGACTGACTGTAAGGGTGTGTGTGTGTGTGTGTGTGGGGGGGGGGGGTCTTGGAGTTGGAGTGTAAGCTTCAAGACCACAGGTGGTGTGTCATTCACGTCAACCATTCTATAGATGTTACAACTTACCCCAAGCAAGTTTGTTACAGCTGTCTCTAATTGCGTAAGTGATGAGCTAGCATAGCATACAGCTAACAGCTAAAACATTACCACAAACAATCTGAAAGAAAGATAGCCAGACAGACAGACACATAATCAAATGTTGTATGTTTGATGAATTCAACTACAAAGCAGGCTGGGTAATCACAAAAATTATTTGAGGAAAAAAAGTTCTTGATTTAAAATTGTGTTTTCCCCCACAAATTCATCTGTATCTGCCTCACGGCACTATTACTAAACATGTGGACTATGAACTAAAATGTGCATGTTCAGGAAGAATCAGGTGAATTCTAACTTGTTCCTGTTTGGAGCTATTGTTACAACTGTCCCCTGACTCCCCTATGCAATTATGTTTTTTTTTTTTTTTTTTTTTTTTTTTTTTTTTTTTTTTTTTAATTAGAGCAAGCAAACAGGCTGTATAGGAAGATGGCTTTAAGAGACTTGAAAGTGTAAGTTATTGTTTTCAACAGGTTAATAAGAGAAGAATCTGGGTAAACATTGCCACACATTTTGGTCCATATACATGCCAAAGGGTGTAAAGCAGACCAAGACAAACACATGATATCAGCAAACAGAAAGAGGTGAAGAGAGAGCTTTTTGTGAAATGAGCAGGCTAAACGAAAGAGAGGCAGTAACGATAAACAGAAAATAAAGTGATTCTTGGGTGGCCGGCTGCTGGATGATGTGTTAAATACACTGAGCAGTCTCTGATTTATCTGGGGGCAGATGTGATGGTGACGAGCGAGAGATGAGGAGCGAAAGAGAGGAGAGAGGTCACGGGCAGGCCTGGGTGATGATACCTGAAGGTGAGAGGAGAGCGCAGAGGAGGAAGATGAGCAGAGTCGAGGTGTAACGGTAATATGTGTGGATGGATCCTGGCACAGAAAGAAGAGAAGAGGTAAAAAGGTAAGAATACAAATGAGAAGGTGAAAGAAAGAAATGAAGAAGCATACAGGAAGGAAAGACGAGGAGAGCTGAGTTGTATAGTTTTGCTGCGTTTCTGGAGAAGGACTGGACTGAGCAGCTGTTCAAACATCAGAGTTTATTATGCGTATGTCTGGGCTTTATTAATAACAGCATAAAGTAGACTGAGCAGAAGTGTAAAACAATGAGAAGGTTTGGCTCCTTCTTCTCAGAGGACATCTGATGAAACACTCTCTATGTTAAATCAACAATGAAGTTTTCAAAAAAAAAAAAAAAGTTTCTTTCTTTGCACAGCAAAAATCAAATGTCCCAATTTGCAGTCAACATTTAAACTTAAGAAGGAGCATGACTTCAACAAATATGATAGTTTTTATTTCAAATGAAAAACAGCCTTGAATCTGCAATGATAATAATAGAACCAAAACCTTTTCTTGTGTCCCAGAACTATGATTATTGTCCACATATGGCCTCTGCGTTTGTGGACTATAACATGCAATTTGTTTTACAATATTTTATTTTAAGTCTTTATATATTTTTTATAAAGTTTGAAGCTTAAATAATTGACATGTATGTATGTAATTTGACATGTGAGAAGTCCTCTGTCAGGAGAAGCTTGGTTGAACAAAGTTTCTCTTCAGGATGATGAACTCTTCTTGGACTTTTCTTCATGTGGTGGTTTCTTTTATAGAAAAATACATTTTCCTGAACTCAGTGCTCCATGTGTTTTTGCTAAATATTTTAAGAGTAAATGAAAAAGCACGAGTTTAAAATCACAGTGCATGTAGTAGTTTTGTGGATCTACTTCCAACAATAACTGAATTTTTAATAAAAATCTGTTCTCAACCTCTACATCCACAGTCGTCAAAGAAATAGAGTCCAACACATTTTTTGGCTCAGACTGCAGCACATTTTCTCTCCCAACTCATCACATGCTTATATTTATATGCTTAAACTGTGCATGGAGGGGTAAAACAAACTAAATACATTTACTCAAGTTGACGTAACTAAGTAGCTTTTCGTGTACTGGTATTGAATGAAAAGTACTTAATTATATTTTACATCGCATTGCTCACTGGGTAAAAACAAAACGAAACAAAGAAGAAAGAGCAGAAATGTTCAAAACTGTCCATCAATAGTGTAACTGCAGCTTATTTGCTGCAGTTATCAGGTGAGCGTAAGTGGAGGAGAAGAACATGCTGCTTGTGAGAAAATAAAATAATAATTAAAAAAAAAAAAAATGAAGAAACTGGTCAGGGAAATAGAGTTTATAAATCTGACACCTCTTTTCAACCACAGTCAGATAAATTTGGAGCTTCAACCTGACTTAATTCTTCAAAACAAGTCTACACGCGACCTGTGAACTCTAGGCACAGCAGGCTGTGACTTAGTGTAGGGACCGTCTACAAAGTGCAAAATCAAAACAAAGAGCAAACTAAAATATTGTGTGTTGTATGAGATAGTCTTTCCTCACAGTTCAAATCTCTTTTGATGGTTGGACTTCAACAATTAGCATAGAAAGATATGTTCTAACTTGAGAGAAATTAAAATTTTACTCCAGATTTTTACTTTAATTTCAATTTAAAAAAAAAAATCAGTATAAATGTACTTCTCTCCACCTCTTTGTCTATCTAACTGTATAGTGCATTAAGTTGTGAATTAGGGATTATGCACTTTTGGTCAACTAAATGTACAACTCTGTTGCCTTGGCTGGTCAGTACCAGAATCCTGAAAAGGTTGGACAAATTATTATAAAATTTATGAACGTATATGTCCACAACGCTGGTTATATGTTAACTCTAAACTGTAGAACAGACACTCACTTGCCAGCTGTTTATTTACCTAAGTCCATCCGCGACACAAAGCGTCCTCTTTGAGAGGACATGCACGTGTATAAGTCATCACTGTATACCTCTCTGGTGTTACATAACTTTGCCAAAGCTAAACCTTGGTCCTCTCTATCTTTGAGTTCGGACTTTAAGACTTCCAGGAGCAAGTTGCCGATTGACCTGAGTGCTTAAAGTGTAGCAGAGTACTGTAAGAGATCAACAACTTAGCAATGTGTTGTGCAATTTTCAAGCTTACAAAAAGTCAAAAATCCTGAAGCAGACAGGATCTCTGTGAGGTCTGGACTGGTATAACACTGTCAGGGTTTTTTTTTCTAGTCAGCTGACATGCCACAGTTTGCATGAACGTGACTGTTCTTCAGAGAGAGTTATTCTCTCAGTGTCATTTGGACAAAAAAAGATTTTGTTTGAGAAGTTTTTTCTTTTGGAAGAGGTCACAAAACTCTGCCTTGTGAACATTTTTTCAAACCACATTTGATGAAACATTCTGAAAAGGTAGAGGTTCAAGCTGCTGCAGCAGAGTCAATCCATGTCCAGTTTTCAAGGACTAACATGTGTATTCATGCCTCACATTGTGTAAAAAAAATTGCAGATAGCAACTGTCTACCAGGCTCTCCAGCTGTTTGTAAATGGGCATTAAAGAGTTAGCTTTTGTCTTGGTAATGTGTTCGATTTCACAAACTGCACATCTGATTATTAAGGGACTCCATTAACTGTTAATGGGTGTGCTTCTGGTTACTGTCAGTCTAATATTAGCCTTTCGTCAGAGACGGTCATTACTTATTCTGGTAACAGTTTGCTCATCTCTTTCTCTCTCTGTTTTTTTTTCTTCTTCCTCACTCTCTGTTCCTCCAAGAAAGTTTGCTCATCTCTCCAGAGACCCACCTGATGTTTCTGACAGAAGGTAAGGGGAAAAAAAGAGACACGTTGTACTCTCAAGAATGTTGTCTCAACCTTGCCATACCACGTTTTACACAGACACACACACTCACTCATACACAGCAGGCACACACACACACACACACACACATTCACTCGTTCTAGGACTTGCTTCATTCTTAAAAACTTTACGCTGACAGTCACCCAAACCACTAAATGATTGAACTGTGGCTCTTGTGTTTAATTCAAACCGCAACAAGTGTCTGAACATCCTCACAGAGAGTCGGATCATAAACCCTGCGTACACACATCACCTCACCAACTGGAAAACAGGTTTGATGCTGAACATGCATGGAGCCCACATATCACACACACACGTGTTTTACCTATTCAAACACACATGCTTGGTGGATGAGCATCTGTTCCAGAGTGCCACAGTCAAATATGAGCATCTGCCAGAGGTGATACTGCAGACTGTAACTGACAGTACAGGACAATTGCCTCAAAACAAAAGACAGACAATCAGGCTAAATGAATAAAGAGGGTGATGATCGAACAGAGAAAGAAGATTTGACACAAAAACAAGTACAGAGGGATGAAGCAGTTATTTATATTTCTGTCTGATAGGTCAACCTCTTAAATATTCTCACCTCTCAATTTATCAAATACAACAGCAGTAAGAACAGAGCTCTGCTGTTTATGCTTTATCACCTTTAACAGATAGCATAAGATAATTTATCTGCAATTTATATCTTAAAGAGGGGGTATTGTGCTTTTTTAGGCTCTTGACCATCCCTTGGATACTCCTATGGTAGCTTTACATGATTAACAGCTAAAAAAAAAAATGTTGTTTTTTTTTCATTTTATTTTCATTTTCTTTTTCCACACTGGTGTTTGAGAAAACCCTTGTTTTAGCTGGATGTGGTATGACAAACAACAGCATGGATCAAACTGCCTATTCCTTTGGACCCCTGCTCTCCTCTATACCTCGTTGCTGTTGTTTTAATTAGGAGTGTGAAAAGTGTGTGTGTGTGTGTGTGTGTGTGTGTGTGTGTGTGTGTGTGTGTGTGTGTGTGTGTGTGTGTGTGTGTGTGTGTGTGTGTGTGTGTGCGCACACTGTTTGATTATGTGTATGTATTTATGAAAGATTTTTCAAAAAGAGATGGATGAGGAGGGAAAGCTTAGGGGTCGACATCTCCTAACTTGAAATAGTTCTGTTTAGGCGCTGTCTCTTTAAGGGGCCATTTCCACAACAAGGGTTTTAGGGTGAAACGCAAAAGTTTTGTTGCATTTCAGCCTCGTGTTTACACGGAAACGGCGTTTCAGCCGACCTAAAACGCAAACTTTTGAAAAAGGCCTCCCGAGTGGGATTTTCCTGAAACGCTGCCGACACTGTTGCCGTATAAACAGCAAGCCGGCGTTTTCAGTTGAAACGCTGACGTCACACTCCGCCTCACGTGCGAGCATACAACAGGACAACAGTACCGTTGGTGCGATTGTCACGAACTACCATGTTGTGCTTGTGCTGCTTAATCTGTTGTATCTGCTGCCTGTCTTTCAACACAATGTGCATCTTTTGCTCCACTTTTGAACTCAGTATTCCCCAATACACCAGATGATCGGCTCAACTCTACTCCGGTGGAGATCTCCCAAAAGCGGCTTCTGGACACGACAGTTATAGCACCACCTACAGGCCTCGCATGCTTACTACAGTGTTTGCAGTCTAACAGCGTTTCCATGTAAACGCAGATTTTTTTCCACTGCATTTTAGCGTTTTCAGATGAAACGTTGTCGTGTAAATGGGGCCTAAGGCTACCCACTCCACAAACCCCTTTCCTCTGATTGGCCAGCCCTCCAAAGGCCTGTCAGGGCAGAAATACCTCGATGTTAAAGGTTTGCCGCCTCTCCAAAGTGCCATGAATGAGCTGGTGGATCCTTATGCAACAACATCATTTCAGTTAGTCTCATAAAGGTCTCAAGCTAGTTGAGCAGTTAAGAGACAGGTTCAGAGATTTCTACAATATATAAGTGTAGAAGTTTGAAAATTTGGACATCCAGCACTGTTAGTTTTTATCCATGTTTGAAATACAGGAAAGGAGAAGCATCTCTTTATGACAGTACATTCGATGGGATGTTCTATGTTAATAGATAAAATGTCACCCAACATAAGGCAGCTCATCTCAAATCAGATGAAACTACTTTCCTCTCTTCAGTACAGTTTCCTCACATGATAAATGTAGAGATACTGGAGGGAAAGTGGAGATATTTTGGACCTATTGTTTCAGGAGAAGTGTTTCATAACTTGTTTGAATGAAGGGAGTATTTTGGCTTCAAAGTCACACCGTGGTTTTGACAGCAGAGAGTGGAGATCCTGCAGTGATTTCTTTAACTGTGTGTCTAACCAGCTGCTGTCATGCAGCTCAGTTTTTATCCGCTGCAGGAAAAATACTCCTTGCCCGCTGAATTTGACTGAAAAATTGACCCTTTGGTTAGATTGCCAGAACATTAAGTCCATCACTGTGGCAGCTCAGTGTTATTTGAGAAGTGCTCATTTCACAATACCTTGTTTGCCTCCACAGTAAAACCCGGCCAACGTATGGAGAGGTTAAAACCTGGCAGAGTCCCATACACCGCTGAGTGCTGATTGTAGAGCTATTACAGGCCGTCTATCTCTCAGAAAGACAACGCTGCGAGGACATGGAGAGGTTTCAGAGCCAACAGTGTTTGTAAAAAGCTGCCAAATCCGGGTTGAAAATTTCAGATCAGATTAGCAGACATCCTACTGCGGCCTCCAAGGGAAACAAAGCTCTGCTGTGATGAGGTGACACTTCCAGTCCCTCAGAGCCTGGCCAAAGAAAATACAGAGAGGAGGAGATCAACAAAGAGACACACAGGTAGGAAGGAAGAAGGTAGGAGTGTATGGGCTTGATCAATCTCTCAGCTTAATTCCAAGACAGTCTAAATGTGGTTTTCCACCAAAAGCACCAGAAACTTTCATCCCAAGAACTTCTCCTCAAGGAACTTTATAATTCTTGTGGCCCATTGTTGTGTGTGTGTTTTCCCATGAGGCCTGAGGTCCTGTGAAGATTATGCAAACAAGGAGAGTCAAGCAATGAAATAGATTGAGTGTAAAAGTTAGAAACATTTTTCAAATTGTTACACTGGGAGCTGACAGGTCTGCTCAGGACTAGGGGATACAATTCTTTGGTTAGATTGTTTACCTGAGATGTAAGTGGGGAGTATGAGCAGGGTTTCAGACAGTGGGAGCTGTGGTGCCGTGTGTGGAGTTGGGGCATGAGCTTTAATGGAGTCCCCACCTCCATCTGGAGTTGGTCTGGGGTCTGGGGAGAGGGGTGAAAACCCTGGTCACTTCCCTGTTGTGTAGTCTGTCCTGGAGGTTATAAAGACATTCACACTATCAAGCTCTAAGGAGATGGAAAGGTTCAGCACTGCAGGCCCCACCACCCAAAGTTCCTGGATCTTTAAAAAGTACTGCCCCCAATGAAGAGTCTTTTCATGCGATTCCTTTAGGGAAAGTTTCTGCTGTTGAAAATCCCCTAAAGTTGTTTGAACATAGGGCTCATGAATTATAACAAAGGTTTTTTTTAAGTAAAATATATGAGTTGACACTAATTATAAACTTGAGGTGTTAAGGTAAACTCTTTAACTATTTTTAAAAATAATTCAGGTTATTGTATCTCTTTCAGCACATGGCAGCTAGTTGTTGCAGCGTCTTCCTGCTGCCTCTGTGATGGAAAATGACACCTCATAGTCTTAAATGGCACATGTACTCTCAGCTCATTCACTCTCTTCCACTGATTTGTGGATGAGAATTGAATTGATAAAGTTCACTTTGGTGCCTTCTACAATGGTGGCAAACGAGTGAGGGCCAGTCACTTTATTGTTCGGCGAGTTGAAGTGACATTCCCAGGTTGACAAATGATAGCCCAGCCTTTTGCCTCACTATCATGGGGAACAAGTTTAACCCAGACAGGACTGGTTAGTAACAATGAAAGCAATAAAACTGGAGCTACTATTAACACAAAAATACAAAAACAACAAACACAAAGACTTTGAAACTGCCCCCTTCCCAAGTCATGATTAGTATGAAGAAAGCCTAAATACATGCTAGTACATTTAATTACAGTAAATCCTGCTTTATACACATTTCAATCACACTCAAATGAACAAAAACTGCTTTTTTTTTAAATCTACAATTAGGATCAAAGTACACACAGCAGCAGAGAGAGCACAGAATGATCTCTTCAATAAGAAGAAGAGTGTTGTTTGTCATTTTAAACACAATTGATCAATTCTTGCAGATTAAAGGTGAATATATAGTTAAAACTACTATTGTTCAAAGAAGTTTTGCATGTAGTTTATTTTTTTCCATCATGTTTAGAGATAGATTTATTTTCTCTACCTTCAGCCTGTGCAGGACACTCCTCTGTCACCACTCACAGTATGACAGTTTATAAGCTATACTGCCCTCCGCTGGATGAAACTGAAGTGCAATAAACCTCTTCACTTTGTTTCCAATGTTGTGACTTTTCTGTGCTTCATCCTTTTTAAATAAACTCAGGTCACAATAACCGTCTTTCATATTAATTCAGCTAAAGTATTGAGAACAAAATGCCTTGTAGTTTATTTTCATTTTAAATTAAACATTTTAAACAGGTTTCTGTACGAAATTATGAAAGCAAATTCTTACAGAAGGAGCTCATACAGAAAGCAAACTGCCTGTTTTAACACTGTCTAAAGTTTTACTCTATTGACAGATTTACTCAGACAGCCCAAAGAAATCAAGCCAGAGCTTTAACCTTTAGGCGATCTTTGTCAGCGTTTGGCTCTCACTATCTTAAACTATTTTTGGGCTCGGACAAAGTTTGGAAAATCCTGCGGCCTGCAGACACATGCAAAGTAAAGGGGTGTCCAGGACTTAAATCTAAATAAAGCAGGCTTTTCTTGTATTTCACCTCCTATCCTTCCCATCTTTTTTTTTTATTTTCCACTGAATTCTTCCTTAAAAGGCTGATAGGCCATAAAAAATAATTGTTATAATGAATGTTTTAACTTTGGCTGTATTCGGGCCCTGCAGGCTCTCCATCCAGACTTTGTGGTTTAGTGATGCTAAGCAGCTCTTGGCGAGAGTGTGACTCTGTGATTAGTGCCCCTTTAAACACTTATAATTCACAGCTTATGAAAATATTATCAGAGAGGGCCAGCTCTCTGCCTGAGGGGGTCAGGAGGTTGTTTTAATGCTACCATGGGCTCTCTGTGTTGAACTGTTCAAGCTCCCAGCATTAAGTTCATCTTAAATCACTTTTTGTGGGTGGAGGATGTGAAGAAAGACCTGTGAGATATGATCATATGTGTATGGAGCAATGTAAACGTGAAAATTAGGGATAATACTCTGGCTATCAAAACCACGACATAACTGGAACATGTGGAAATTATTTTCAAAGTCTGAGCTGTAATGACAAACGGTTTGTTTTTCTAATGTTGTGTATGAAGTAAAGCTTGAGGTTTCATATTTTCACGTCTGCACACACCCACACACACCTCCGCTCACAACCTAAATTTCCTGTTAAGTAGTGGTAGGAGGTGAATATGAAAGATTTGTCATTTGGCTAGCGGCTCATTTCAGCTCACAGTTTATAGAAGGAAGTCTCAATATCAATAAATACCTTTTTCCTGCTTCACAGGTGCTTTCCGCTTCCCAGACATAATCTATGGTGTGTGTAGAGAAAGGAAATGATGAAAAATAATCAGGAAGAGTTGGCATTTGAATAAATACTGTACTGATTTTTTCCTCTCATGAAACAGGATATAAACTCTCTCCATACTTTTATTTGAAAATATTCATAGGACTAGGCACCAGTCACATCACATGTACAGAGAATGGAGTCCTCAAAGTGGGTGTGAAGTTTATTCCTTTTTCTCTCCTCTAAGTTTCAAGTAAACATGCAAAATACTCAAAGAGTTGTTATTAAAGGCCAAATCATCATGGCTCTGTTATACATGGTGAGTGGAAATGGATTTTTTTTGTGCCTTTCCAACTATTTAAAGCACCTTTACACCTGTCACTCCCACTCATACACGCCACATTCATACACTGATGACAGAAGATGCTAGGGGGCTATCAGTATTAACCAAGCAGCTATTTCTGATGTCATGAAGCCAGCCTGAAGTGCCCCAAACTGCGGTTCCTTGAATGCCCTCTCAAGGCTTGCTTTAAAAAGCAGAAGCAGTCTGGTACAAAGGATAATTTTGGTCCCAAAAAAAGCCCAATTCCTGATAGTTGCTCTCCGTACAGGGGTGATTAAGAATAATTAAGATGTTGTGAATAACTTAAAAGTAGGTCTGCAGAGATTTCTGTTACTTGTTAGTAAAAACAGCATTCAAACTGGATTTTTCCTTCTTGGTTCAGTGCCAGCGGTAGCACACACCCACAGCCTCCGACCATACATTGTATATTAGATGGAAGTATTCTCCACGACATCACCTGTCTGCTCCTGATTCCGTAAAATGAAGCCATTCCATGGATGCAGCCACATTGCTTATGTTGCCAGCTGTGAACTTCCTTTCAAACAGCTACAGGGCGCCAAAAAAAGTTTGGGTGTGTTCTTGACTTCCAATCTTTCTGCAGCCAGCCTCAAGCGAATTCTCGACAAACAGCAACTTTTAGCACTTCCGCATAGGCTTCATTTCTCTAAACCAGGTGTTGCCTAATGCCTCTAACCGTTACATTCACTGGCCTAGCAACCACCTGGTGACGCTCAAGAGCCATGCACCTGACTTGGCATGTTAGCACAACCTTACCACTGGGTTATTTGACACATACAGCCACCATGTGTTGTGAGTGAAAGCTGAACCAAGCTTCATCCTTATGTAGTAAAAAACGTTATCTGTTTGGCGTTTTGTTTCACTTTGGTTGTGGTTTTCTTTCTCCATGCTCTGTCCAATATCATAGCTGCTTGGGATAGCTTCTTCCACCCACTAATCAACACGCAAAGTCACTTGCGCCCTGGGCACACTGTGATTGGCTTTTGTTACCATGCTAACTCTCTGCCCAGAAATGTCCCAATACAACCAAAATATCAACACACAGACAGAGGAGAGGGTTGAGGCAGACACAGACACTGACAATCATGAATAGAGGCCCACAAGTTTAAAAGTTGACATTTTATTTATTAGGAAAATCATGCAGACTGTATCTTTAAGGTTACAAGTTTTGCTTAATGAGGCTAATTAAGGATATGGCAAACTAGCGCACAATACCACAGACAAGAAACTCAACATTTTCCACGATTGCGATATCTTGAAGTAGTTTATTCTACTTAGCTTGGAAAAGCTAATTAATAACAACATGTCTGACAATGATTAATCAGAGGCTTTTTGACTCAGCTCCTCCTTCTTAGTTCCTGGAATTCACCTCCGCAATCCATCAGAAAGTTACCATGCAATCATCTATTCAAATATGAATCATAATAAATCATTATTATTATTATTTTAACCCTTTAAACCCTAAGATCCCCCAACTGCTGGGGGACTTTGAGGTCACTTTGCAACATAAGGCATAAATAAAAGCACTCACCACTTGTAAATATAGTCATATGGTGTGCTAGATTTTCATTATCTCCCTTAAAGCAACATGCTAAGCTGAAGCAGTTCAAGAATATCTATTTAATAGTTTTCTGTATAGCCTGTTGCTGTGCATGTATTTGTTTCTGTTGGTGATGCTTTCCAAATGTTTTCACACATTTGATCAAACTGCAGATATCAATAAACTACTGCTGGATTACTGTTAGGGCAAGTATGCCCCCTATTGCACAGTTTACATATTGCGGAGTGAGCTTAAGTGAAGTTGTGCCATACATCTGTAAATATTGGAAATTGAAAATTGAAAATGGAAAATAAATTTTGTGATCAGACAAAAGGGAGTGGGGGCTGCACGGTGGTGCAACGGTTAGCGCTGCAGCCTCACAGCAAGAAGGTCACCGGTTCAAATCCCCACCTCGGCCGGTGGGTCTTTCTGTGTGGAGTTTGCATGTTCTCCCCGTGCATGCGTGGGTTCTCTCCGGGTACTCCGGCTTCCTCCCACAGTCTAAAAACATGCTTACCAGGTTAATTGGTCACACCAAATTGTCCCTAGGTGTGAGTGTGTGCGTGCATGGTTGTCTGTCTATGTGTCAGCCCTGCGATTGACTGGCGACCAGTCCAGGGTGTACCCTGCCTCTCGCCCAATGATTGCTGGGATAGGCTCCAGCCACCCGCGACCCTGTAACAGGATAAGCGGTATAGAAAATGGATGGATGGATGGACAAAAGGGAGTGAGAAAAGAATGGAACCCAACCTGCCCCAGTTTTATCCCTCCTCCCTCAGTCTTTATCTTTTACAACAGGGCCTCTCAGTAATGATGAGACTCAGAAAGAGCTGAAACCAAACAGCATCAACATTTATTGACTTCACCATAACTTTATATCTTCCCCAGTTTTGAGCACTTTCAAGGATTTCACATAAAATAAAAAAACAGCCTCTTTCCTCTGATCTTAAGAACAAAAAGATGAGATTAAGACCCCAGAAATGATCAGAAATTCTGCATAGCTCTATATTTGAGATATTTTGAAGGTTTTTCTGGTCAGTGTCTTGGACATAAAAAAAAAGTATGTCAACACATTCTAAATCACAAAACACAAAATCAGCAGTCAAAATATTGACAAGCTGATGCACCTCCCTCCAGCACCTTTTGTCTACTTTAAACAAAAAGAGAAAGAAAAAAAATCAAAAAGTCAAAGTGAAAGTCTTTCAAACAATAAATGCAATTTTTACAACATAAATCAATTCACTCATAAGTAAGTACTTTTTTTTGTATATTGTGTGGAGGTCTGATTGTAAAAATGAACCTACAGACCCTGTTTGATATATCATTTAGGCTAACAATGCTTGAAGTGACTAAGCTGATTTGAAGCCATATTTACTTACACAAACTCGTAGACAGGCAGAGTGTCTATCCAAAAAGTCAACTAGGGCATGTGATGGATTAGTTAATGAGGAACATCTTGGAATTACACAGTTTAATTGTCTTTTTGTTGTTTATTTGTTCTTCGTTGTTAAGCCTGGTTTTGAAAAAAACTTTACTTAATTAAATTGTGGGGTTTGGACATCTCTGTCTCTGTGCCCAGCTGGGCAGGGCCCCTTCTGTGTGGAGTTTGCATGCTCTCCCCATTCACGTGTGACTTCTCTCCAGCTTCCTCACATAATCCAAAAACATGCTTATCAGGTTAATTTGTCATTCTATTATGCCCATAAATGTAAATGTATGCATGAGTGGTTGTAAGATGGGTGAGAGGACACTTCTTGTGCAGTTTGTCTGTTGCGCTGGGTAGCACTGAGGAGACTCCTACTCTGATACAGAACACAGCCTCACTGAGGAACCATAAAACAACGCAAACCCAGGATAGAGCGGTTCAGTGAAGGTGGTGCTGAAAGTGTGGAGGTGGATCAGTGTGTCAGAGGAGACTCTGTAGAAGGACAGCGTACCAGCAGGACAGTCCACATACACTCCCACTCTGTGCGAGTCAGAGGACGAGAGGGGAGGGAGGTCTGTTTTTATGTTATTGTGATTGACAGAGTAACCTTTATCAGAGCAGATCAGACTCCAGGACTGATCATTCCATCCAAACCCACAATCACGACTAACTCCTTTCCTTTTGATTCCTCTGTAACTCACTGATGTAGCCATGTCACCTTTCCACTCGACCTCCCAATAACAGCGACCTGCCAGACCATCTCTGCACAGTAGCTGAGCATAGCTATCAAATCTATCTGGGTGATCAGGATATGGCTGATCCTCTCTTGTATGTGTCACCTTCCTGTTGTTTTCAGACAGTCTGAGGCTCTTGAATACTGTGTTTAGGTCCAGAGTGAGTTCACAGAAATCTGATGGAGAGACAAAGACAGCAGCAGGTTTTCATCAGACACACCTGAAAGCTTCATTCATTTTTACCTGCACTTTTAACTTTTTATGTAAAGCGACTTTGAGTTTTTGAAAAGCTCTCTATAAATAAAATGTATTATTATTATTATTCTTTATTAGCTGACAGTCTGCTGTTTGCACATCATGAGTCAAACTGATTCAACTTACACTTTTTTACACCAGGTTTTAACCTCTGTTGTCCACCATGGTCCACCCTGAAGGAAGAAACACAGTCAGAATGATTTTCCATCCTGGATGAGTCCTAACTGCTGCTCAATTTGAGGCAGTGATCCTCAGTTTTTTCATAGTGATAGGGAAACAGGCTAAAACTCATCTGAGCCAACTGTCTACATCACCCTGTCATTTTCTGACAGTGTTTAGCTCTTCCTTCAAAAAGCAATGGCTGTTGCCTTTTTTGAAATGAATAATGCCAATCAGGAAAAGTGTTTGACTGACTGACATTTCCACACTCTGAGCCGCACTGCTACCAAAGCTAAAACAAGAACAATTGATTCTCTAGACTGAACTCCTAGTCAGTATAATAATTGTAATATAAATATAATATAATATAATATAATATAATATAATATAATATAATATAATATAATATAATATAATATAATATAATATAATATAATATAATATAATATAATATAATATAATATAATAAAGTAAAGAAAGTAGCGCAGTTTATTGTTACACCCCAACAGGCAGGGAACCTTTCTCAGTGCACAAGTTCCGGGCCTACCAGTGGTAGCAATCAACAAGGTATCATCTTAAAATGTATTAGTTGAATATTGCTTGAAATGTGGTAATGCTCTTTAAAATATTCTATATATAATTTGATTCACTTTTTTGGTTCGTTTTAACAGGTAAATTGGTTCATTTGGAGGCCCAAAGCCATGTAATCCTTCAGTGAACCAGGCTCTCAGTGTTTGAGCTCTTGTTGTCTGGTTATACCTCAGTGTATCCAGTCTGCAGAGTGAATCATCCTGTCTATCTGACAGCAGCCTCACTCCTTTGCCCCCTGGATGATTGTAGCTTAGATCCAGCTCTCTCAGGTGTGAGGGGTTGTAGCTCAGAGCTGAGGCCAGAGAAGCACAGCCCCTCTCTGTGATCATACATCCTGACAGTCTGAGATTAGAAAAAGAATCGTGCAATAAGTAAAAGTGCACTGGTTATTACTTTTTACCATACACAACCTAAAAAAAAAAGATTGAGCAATAAACCTGACCTGAGAGTTTCCAGTTTACAGTGTGGACTCTTTAGTCCAGCAGACAGTAGCTCCACTCCTGAATCCTGCAGGTCGTTGTTACTGAGGTCCAGCTCTTTCAGACTGGAGGACTGTGAGCTGATGACTGAGACTAGAGCTTTACAGCTTCTCTCTGACAGATTACATCCACTCAGCCTGAAGGAGATCATGGAAAGAGAACAAACAAATGGTTTCAGTCATCATGGACAGGATCAATCATATCTAAAGTGTCTCACTTATTCACTCACACAGCTTTGTTTGCAGCTTTGATCACAGGCAGCAGCCTCAGAAGAGCCTCCTCTGTAGCAGAGTATTTCTTCAGGTCAAAGATGTCCAGATTTTTATCTGATGACAGTAAGATGTAGACCAGAGCTGACCACTGAGCAGGAGACAGTTTCTCTTGGGACAGACGTCCTGATCTTAGGTACCACTGGATCTCCCCAACAAGAGAACGGGCATTCAGTTCATTCAGACAGTGGAACAGGTTGATGCTTTTCTCTGCAGACAGATCCTCATTGAGCTTCTTCTTGATGTATTCGACTGTTTCCTGATTGGTCGATGAGTCACTTCCTGTCTGTGTCAGTAGACCTCTCAGGAGACTCTGGTTGGTTTGCAGAGAGAGACCCAGGAGGAAGCGCAGGAACAAGTTCAGGTGTCCATTTGGACTCTGTAAGGCCTTGTCCACGGCACTCTGATGGAGATGTTTCAGTTTAGGTTTGTCTGTAAAGGTTTTAGAGATCAGGGATGTTGTTCGCTCCATCAGGTTGAGTCCAGACTTGGTGAAGGTCAGGTGGACATGAAGAGCAGCTAGAAACTCCTGAACGCTCAGGTGGATGAAGCAGAACACCTTGTCTTGGTACAGACCTCTCTCCTCTCTAAAGATCTGTGTGAAAACTCCTGAGTACCAAGAGGCATCTCTGATGTTGATGCCACACTCTGTCAGGTCTGAGTCATAGAAGATCAGGTTTCCTTTCTGCAGCTGCTCAAAAGCCAGTTTTCCCAGAGACTCAATCATCTTCCTGCTCTCTGGACTCCAAGGTTCATCAGTTTCATCTCTTCCTTCATACTTAAAGTTTCTTATTTTGGACTGAACCACCAGGAAGTGGATGTACATCTGAGTCAGGGTCTTGGGCAGCTCTCCCCCCTCTCTGGTCTTCAGCACATCCTCCAGAACTGAAGAAGTGATCCAGCAGAAGACCGGGATGTGGCACATGATGTGGAGGCTTCGGGAGGTCTTAATGTGGGAGATGATTGTGCTGGCCTGCCCCTCATCTCTGAACCTCTTCCTGAAGTACTCCTCCTTCTGAGGATCACTGAACCCTCTGACCTCTGTCACCATGTCAACACACTCAGGAGGGATCTGATTGGCTGCTGCAGGTCGTGTGGTTATCCAGAGGTGAGCAGAAGGCAGAAGGTCTCCCCTGATGAGGTTTGTCAGCAGCACATCTACTGAGGTGGACTCTGTAATATCATTCAGGATCTGATTGTTGCGGAAGTCCAGAGGAAGTCGACTCTCATCCAGACCGTCAAAGATGAACAGGACCTGGAAATCTTCAAACCTCCTGATTCCTGCATCCTTGGTTTGAGGAAAGATGTGATGAACAAGTTCCACCAAGCTGAACTTTCTGTCTTTCAGCACATTCAGCTTTCTGAAAGTGAATGGAAATGTGAACTGGATGTCCTGGTGGTCTTTGTCTTCAGCCCAGTCCAGGGTAAATTTCTGTGTTAAGACTGTTTTCCCGATGCCAGCCACTCCCTTTGTCAGCACTCTTCTGATTGGTTCATGTCTTCCAGGTGGGCCTTTAAAGATGTCTTCTTGTCTGATGGTAGTTTCTGCTCTGTCTGGTGTCCTGGGTGCTGCTTCAATCTGTCTGACCTCATGTTCCTCATTGACCTCTCCAGTCCCTCCCTCTGTGATGTAGAGCTCAGTGTAGATCTGGTTCAGCAGGGTTGGATTTCCTGCCTTAGCGATCCCCTCAAACACACACTGGAACTTCTCCTTCAGGTCAGACTTCAATTTACGTCCGCACTCAGCAGCAGCAGTTCCTAAATGAAGGAAAAGAAATGTAATAAATGATCTAAAGCTACGGTCAGTCTGATGAGTTTCAACTTTCAGACATCAGAGTGGATTTGATTTGGCTCCTCTATAAAAATCTCTTCAGCTCATCAGTTGTGTTCATCATTTTAGAGCAGAGTTTAAAATGTAAACCTCTCCCATGTTTCCTCTTTCCACCATGTTAAATGTATTCAGATCTTCTTACTGCTCTGCAGACAGTCAGCCAGCTCCCCCTGCTTCATCCTCCTCAGGAAGTGCAGAGTGATCTTTAGGAATGCCTCTCTGCTCTTCCTCTGTTCCGCATCCTCATCCTCCCCCTGGCCCTCAAAGCATTCTGGGTAATCTGAACTCAGAGCCCTCTGGATGTTCTTCAGCTCGCTCTTTACAAAGCTGATAATGTTCTCCTGGAGCAGCTGGAACAGAACAAAATGTCAAGATGAACTTGTGAAAGTTAAGATCAGATCATGTGTGACAGATAAAGCTTTGCTGGTGTGCAGGTTGCAGCACGGGGACTGGATCACAAACTTGCTTTGGTAGCAGTCATAGTAATAGTAGAAAGGTTTATTTAGTTGATATTCATGATACTATATTTGTCACACGACACACATTTTAAACAAACCAAAAATTTTAAACAAACTAAAGTTCTTGTATTAAGTATTTACTCAGAAGGCATAGGCAGAAGCAGAATGCTTATCTGGGCCTAGCCTCTATGTTTAACAAAATTAGGCCAACATAAAAACTTAGATTACAGAAATCAGCAACATTAACATCTTCACATGATCAGCACTTATAGTTAAAAAAAAAAAACTTCAAAAAACATTTTTTTTTTTTTAAATTTAACGTGAACTACAGATTTTCAGTTTAAATTTGCATCATTTCGAGTTTAACCCCATCAACAGAAATAGGTCTCCTTTTTATATTTTTTTAAGCTTTATTTTTTTTCTTTAGCTTTTTTTTTTTTTAGGTAACAGAAAACTTGCAAACACCTCTTAAATTTTATTAAGTCTCTCAAAGCAAAAAGAACTTTTGCACAGCACCTGATAGTGAATTTAGTTTTGTTGCAAACACTTTAAGCATTATTTCATGATAAGACAAGTCAGAAAATTCACTGATATGTGAATTTAGAAATAAAGGTCAGTGTGAGCATAGTGATTGGTCTTATTGGTAAATCGTATGGCTTTTTTGTAAAACAACTATTCAGCACTTTCATTTAGCAGACTCTTGAATTTATACAGCTTTAAAGCTTGGTCTGTGGATGGTTCTGTCTTCTACAAATCAAGTTTCAATGAAATGAACTTCATGTTGGAGAAATGTGTGCTTACATCCAGGAAAAAATCAGCAGTGACAGACAAAGTCTGAGTCTGTGTGAGACTAGCATCCAGCATGACTTCTGACCTCTGAATGTGTACAGCTCAGAGATGTAAAGGTTCATTCACTCGGTCAAACGCTGAGTGTGAAAAGAATTCAGGCAGACACAATATTTGCAGTGTCACAAGGAAGTTCCATATGCAATTAGTGTGCTGCACTGAGTGTAAGTAGGAGCTATGTTTGTAAATTTACACACCATAAATATGGAGTCAAGCTGTGTGGGATGCTGCTGGGCAGACTGACCAATGGGAGCCCCTGATCTCTGCTGTCGAACTCTGTGGAACAAATAGAAGATTATTGTTTATAATTTGGTGGCACACAGTGTTCATGTGATAGACTTTCTCTTATGGATCTTTCTAGACCAATAGGAAGGCACATCACTCTTAAAGGAGACATAGCTGGGTCAAGGCCCAGGAAAAACCGGTCGGTCACTTTGATACTAAAAGAACCATAGACACAATTAATGAATAAATAAATGAATAAAGTTAAGGGAACTTGAAATCTTTTTGGGTCATTTTATCATCAGACCAGACTGTCCACCATCTTGACAGACAACTGGTTAAGTCTAGTAGAGTCTGGACCATGCTACTGCACGCGGAAACACACACACACACACACACACACACACACACACACACACACACACACACACACACACACACACACACACACATAAAGGTTTTATGAGGGCTAAGCTCTGGTGTGGAGAAGAGTCATGGACCATTACAGATCCTCATCTCACCTCTGGGTTTTCTCCTCCAGGTCCACACTCCTATTCATAGCAGAGTTCCCACCTTCAGACAAACACAACAACATGTTCATTTATCACAACCAGTTTTACCCCACAGGACACACACTGTGCTCTGACACAGTGTATTACCAGATTCAACCACCAGATGGTGCCAAATCAATAGTTTTTATTTTCTATAGCTTCACTTTTTTATGAGAAAGTTCATTTAGACCTGTTTGCTGTTCAGCTCATTTTAAAATTAAGAAATGAGAACATTTTCATTTTGATGTTTTTCTGAAAGAAGATCAGACTGACCAGGTGAATCCATTTTTTCTTCCTTCCTCTCACAGCTTTGTGTTTCTTCACTAAAAAAAATAACACAAAGGGAGACAATGCAGGTTATTCTCATTCATCATCATCATCATCATCATCATCATCATCATCATCATCATCATCATCATCATCATCATCATCATCATCATCATCATCATCGTCATCATCATCATCAATTTAAGCCATAGGATTCATTCAGACTCTTATGACTAAACTGTCAATGTCTAAAATTTGCTGTGTCATGTCATCGTTAGATTTTTTTTTTTTTTTAATGTATAACAAATTTGTGATTTGACATTTGACTTTGTTTGTATTGATCAACAAAAGTTTATTAATTTTCCACAATCAGAAATAGGGCATGTGCTGTAAAGGATTCATTGATTGTGTTTATAAATATGTCCTCATCAAAGAATCTTTCATCTTCTGGGAGCAGATCAATTTTTTTGTTTTCTTTTTATTACTTTTTATTTTCTATTTTTATTTCAGGAATGTGACAGCGAAGAAAAGACATTGTTTCTATTATTGTTAAAGTTAACATGTTCAAGTGAAGAGGTTGGTCAACACTCTGGTAATATGTAGTCTAAAACTCCTTTAAGACAGGGATTATGTTATGCACCAGATAAGAGCTGCAGGTCAGAGGTCAGCTGATGGATGAAATTCATTTCAAAAACAACACAGAAAGAAAGAAAGAAAGAAAGAAAGAAAGAAAGAAAGAAAGAAAGAAAGAAAGAAAGAAAGAAAGAAAGAAAGAAAGAAAGCAGTTTCAAAACTGCATAGGGAACTCTTCCTGGAGCATATGTTACAATTTTTTTTATATCAGCAGTCAGTCACTAACTGTTGGTACTTTGAACAGGTTCAAACTGGACTGAATGGTGATAATCACACTGGTTGATGACTATGATCACCACAAAATCACCATATAATTAACCTATCATCTATCATAAAACTTTTAAAATGATGAAACTTCCTGGCACACAGCTGCATGCTGAATTATCTTCATTAAAAAAGTCTTTGTTTTCTGGATGAATAAAATGAGGTAACAGGGGGTAAAATAATTTCAAAGCTCCACAGTTTCATCCTCGTGTCCTCTGCTTTTGATGTCCCTTCTTCTGTAGTGTCACATGAAGCAACATCTTTTTTTTTGTCTTTATCAATGATGATGACAGCTCATCACCACCACAGTCAGCTCTAACAGCTGTTATGACTGTAATAAAATCTAAACAGTAACAGTGTTTTGCCTCTATCTGTTTCACCAGTTAAACAAACACTTTCACATGTTGGCATATGTCAAACAGGTGTTTGTTCTGTGTCCTGTTTAGAAGCATGATCACTTTACATCCTGTATGAATTATTTAGCCTATATCAAGTGTGTAGCTGATCATGAACTTTGCATCCTATGTTCCTATATAACCTAGTTTATGATGTCTCAGGAACAAAAGCTATAGGTTATTTTAGGGTTCGATTTCAGGGAAAATACATATCCAAAAAATTCAATGCTCATAAAAGAAACTTTGTGCGCAGAAAAAAAACAAAAACTGTCAGTGATCCGCTCTTTATTATGACATTATCTCACACACACACACACACACACACACACACACACACACACACACGCACACACACACACACACACACACACACACACACACACACACACACACACACACACACACACAGTGAATACTAGAACACAAGACATGAAACAAAAGGCCAAAGACTACATAACAAAAAGCCAAGGTACCAAAAGGTTAGGAAACAAAATGACATTCTCTAATCAGGCTGAACATATACACAGTTTTATTTTTTTTTAAAACTGCTCTCTTGTATTAAAATCTAATGTTTGTGTTTTTATTTGTCGGTTAAAGTTAGAGGTTCACATAGTTGACATATATGTGTTAGGTTACCTTGTGACAGTATGAATGATCTCTCTGAAGCCGATGAGTGAAGGATGAGAAATAAACCAGCAGATTCAAACAGGATACCAAGCAGAGAGAGAACAACCACGAAAGTTTCAGCAAGAGGTTTCCATCGCTCAGACTCTTCATAAACAGTCCAAAGTCTCTGAGTTCATCCTCACACTGCAGTGATCTTTAAAGAGAAAAGAGTTCCTAAACTTTGTACTTAAAGAAACACACCTGCAGTTAAATATTAACAGAACCACACCCAGAAATATCATTGAGGTCTCATGGTAGTGATAATACACAGTGAAACTCATTGAATGCAAGGAAATTGCATAGAATCAGGGTTAGTAATAAACAAGTGGTAACTGTATGGTCTGCAAGGAGTCTTTCTCACAGATACACTCAGTGTGTGTTTCTGCAGTGTGTATCAGGTCTGTGTGCTTGTGAGGACTGTGCTCTGAAGGGTGCTCAAATTAAGTATGTGTATCATAGTTTTGATTTAGGTTGATTCCAACTAACTTCCTGCCAAGAAAGGCAAACAATCTCAGACACTGTACTTGAGTGAAAGTAAAGTCGGCAAGTTTTTAGACCAGAAGGAAGCAGGGGAACCCATGTATGAACAGGAAGAACATACAAACTCCAAACAGAAAGACACCTGCCCTCCCTGGGAATAGAACCACAAACCTTCTTGCTCTTGGTGCTTCGTTATAAATTTGAATTTTTGTTTGCTCATGTAAGGGATGTAACAAAAGTCCTGCAGCTCCACCAAGAACAACTTCTGTGCATGCTTTGGATAAACTTTTAGAGCACGTCAGACCAACCAGGTCAATCTAGATTTACAACTCAAAATAAGTGGAAATGAGGACATGGAAATGTTTCCCTATCAATACAAAGTCAGTGATTGCAAAATACAGGACAAGAAATGCAATTAAAAACAAAGCTGTCAAAAATGTCATTATTATTAAAAAAATTGTATGTGTACAAGGATAAATTCTTTCAGATGTACCACTTTGTGTTTTATTGGGGTCTGAACAGAAATCTCATCCTCTGAGTGATTACAACACTAAGAAAAAAAAAAAGATGAGATAAAATAGAAACCATAAAGTTTCATATTTCTCTGAAGGAACACAAATTCAAGGCAATTTTATGCTTAGTAACAATTTTGTGGATTTACTGAGAGTACTTGCAATACCGAACATCTACTCACACTTTGGGACCTATTACTACAGCCTACCACTGGGGGGAGCTTTAAGTTATAAATCCTTAATCTATCTGGAGTTCTGCAGTATACAGTCTATGGTTACAGTTTTTCTCAGTTGTTTTGGTACATTTCTCAAATCATCCTCACCATTTGCAAAACAGTAAGTGCATTTTTCAGAACACTTTGTGCAAATAGCAAAACACTATAGATTTCCTGCAAAAGTCAGTCTCTGACTCTAAATCCTTAGTTCATCCCTCACAAGTAAGTTTCTGTGTCAGTGAACTTGTCAGTGGATCAGAATGACGAGTCCCCGTGTCATTGTGTATGGATAGGACAGTCAAATGTAAACTATGCCACAGTCTGGACAAAATTCATCACATTTTCACTTTTATTGTTTGTGCTGTAATATGTTGACTTTCCTCATCATTGTGATGAACATAGATCAGTCTCTGTAGAGAAAACTGTTCATGCAGTGCTGTGGGAATTACAGGTCAGTGCAGTCATAGATCTTTATTGTCCTTTTACAGGAAATTTGTTGCCACTGTCTGTACAGAGGAAAGTACACATACACATTTGCCAGTTGATGGTTCATGAGATGAACCTTTGAGCTATTTCAGGAAATTGGTTGATCTGATGCTTTACACATTTCCATTTGTTTGAGAAAGTCTAGATTGACCAGGGAGCACTTTACCAAGATTTAGAAAAAAAAAAAGTCAAATGGGATTGTGTGGAAAGATGCTTGACATATTATGTAAATTTGTTCAACCTTTTTGCTTGTAAAGACGCATGTGATGAACTAATGATTAAATGTTGTGAGGGGTGAGACGATTCAACAGAGACCCATGATAATCCATTTTGATCAACATCATATAGAATTCTCACAGAGAATTGTACATAATCATTTGCATGGATGTCCCAAACCATCTGCAACTTGTTCAAAGAAATGAGAAGCTGATTTTTTGATGTGCACAAGTGACAAAATGATGTAAGGATTGAACAATATTTTTGAGAATTTAAATTCTGATCTGAGAAATGAACCAAAGCAGCTAAAAAAACCTGTAAAACCACAAAAGAGCACAGCAGAAGAATCATCTAGCTCTACCCAAAAAGGTAAATGAGTTTTTCAAGATTTAATTCTCCAAGAGGAATGGCTTGGGGAAGTTCTACCACTGATACAATATTTATACATTTCTTTTCAGTCTTTTGGAATTAAAAATATTCTGTATACTCTAGTTGTTTTATCATTACATGTAAGGATTTATGAGGAGAAAAAAAATCTGGATAAAACACAACTTACTGGCATTAAATTGGTTTGCTTATAAAGCTGGCACAAAAAAAAAAAAAAAAAAAAAAAAAGGAGAAAATACAACATTTTTTTCTCATATAATTTTCTCACATACTCTTGTACACATGCACTCACAAAAACTTCAAGAAATATTCTGGGACAGGCCAAGATATAACTTTATTGAGAAATTATTTCCAACAAATGTCACCCTCACATGGTTTTCCTGTGCATATAGGGTGGTAGGACATGGTATAAAAGAAGACAGATTTGGGTAACATGAAAAATTTGTTCAAGGATTTCAGGTCTGTGCAGTATATCTTCTTTTCTTTAAGCTTCTGTATAGCGTGAGCAGCACATTACAACACTCAAAATGCATTGTGAAAAGTCCAAGAGCTCTTTTGCGTAAAAAAGGTCAATCAAGAAAGGTGGTCATTCATATACTTAAAACACTGACCTTTTTGACTTTGAATTTTTGATTTACACAATGTCTAAAACACAGTTTTAAGTAGGCTACATGACTGACAATTGCAGACATATTCTTATGTTTTATTATATGTGACATCCCAGGATGCTGATGTAGTCTTGGTGTGTGTATTCACAGTTAGTCCTGGAGATGGGGCCACTAGTTTTTAAATGTATGTCTTGCAATCATAGTACTATGACGTTCTCATCATTTAGAAAAGACATGCTCAAATGTCCAATTCATTACATTGTAGACAATATGAACAAAATAAGTGTCATGAAGCAACAGATAGATAGATAGATAGATAGATAGATAGATAGATAGATAGATAGATAGATAGATAGATAGATAGATAGATAGATAGATAGATAGAGAGGAAATCAAATACAAATCAGAGATGGCAAAATAGGGGCTGTGTACAGAAGTGTTGACCAACCAGCCTTCATTTCCTTCTTTCACTGCACTGCAGGGATTTCCCATGTTACAGTGCTGTACGCATTCCCCCTCACGTAGCCCTGTTCTCTGTATGACTACCCTCCACGTGCCGTGACGTGAGGAGGGAGGAGAGGAAGAGGAGAGAGGAGAGAAATGGTAAAGACAAACATGAAACTACTTAAAAATGATAGAATAAATAAAAAATAATATACTACAGGCAAAAGTCTATTCGTATATTTCATTTAACGTATATTGGCGTCTACTTTAATTTATGATGTGCAACATGCAGGCGTGAAATACATAAAATCAGCTCTAGATTAACAGCATGTGAACGTGAAATGTTAGTTTCATGACTTATTACATAACAGTGCAGCATCCATAGGCTGTACACGCACACACGTTGCATCCATAGGGGGTGCAGCCTGCAGTCCCTTTCAGTTCAATGCACAATAAGGTCTGCTTAAATAACGTTGGCCGGCGTGGACCATTCACTTCAATAGTTTATCTAACAACGAGCAGACATCCAACCTTGTTATAACATAAAACGGCTGTTACGTATCGGGCAACGTGATTCTGGACGTTCACCCGTCCTTCATCACTGCACGCTACGTGGGACAAAATGCTTCATCATGCTCCCCTAGCTTCCACGGTGGCAGCTCTCTAGATTTAACTTGTCTTTCATGTTTTTCAACATCTTGTTTATTCTTTCTAAATAAATATCACTTTTCACTATCACATCAGCCCTCGGATGTGATTAATACTCATCTTTGCTGAAATACATTCACCAGACCGATGTTTTATCCCTGCAGTTACTATGGCAGCCGTTTAGAGGCCGTGACCAGTCCCTCGTTCAGAATGGATCCGAGAAGCAAAGGATGACATGACGTCACGTCACCAGGGCGACCGGGCTCCCGGAGGCACGTGTCCTGTATAAAAAGGGAAGGCTGCTCAGTAGACTGCGCACACAGACTAAAGCAGCATCAGCCGAGAGGTAAGCCACAATACTGATTTACCCTTAAATACAGAGGAACTGTAGATACACCCTCAACGTTACACATTTAGTAATTAGCTGTATGAATGCTTTAGTGTATTTTGCACGGTTTATATACAACCATCGCATCAAGTTTTAGTCAATAACAGTGTGTAACTGTAGGCCTATCACTTGCTGCTTAACTCTTTGCATATCTTTGAGACATTTGTCAAAGCCGTGAAAGCACCCCAGCAGCTTGGTACAATTCACATTTAAACCTCAGCCTTTCTGAAGAACTTTACTGAAAGCCCCATTCATCTTATTCACGCATACGTTTGAGATACAGCATTAAACAAATACGGGGAATGAGTGAGTAGCACTGTTTAAGGCTCATTTAACTCATTTAAGATTTCAGTTAAGCCTCGTGTACAGCATGTACGCATTACTGGAACAGGAAGAGAGACAGGCGAGGATGGGAGGGGATGCGGCCATGGCCTTGCAGTCCGGGTGGAGGGAGGCTGGTCGTTGTGTAATGCTCTCTTCTAGGGACCAACACTGAATTATGTAGCCGTCGGCGAAACCGTCCCGAACCGCGAACACACACATGAATGTGTTTCTGATAGTAAAGTAACGTGTACAGGAAAAAAATGGCCCATTCATACTCTACAGTTCATTCATCTGAAGGGGTAACGTGACATTGGCAGCACCCGCTGCTGCATCTTTGCGGAAGTGGATTAGTCTCCACGTTATGTAACCTGATAGAAAAATGTAATCTTTTCCTTTTTTCCTGAGCAAAACACTCCGCAGAGACACACGAAGTTAAGTCTCTGGACAAATGAGGGTTTAAATTGAACATTTGCTGTTATAACGATATTGAACATGGTGTACTTTGCTGCGATGCAGCCGATATTTTATAGGGATTATGAGTGTACGTGAACGCAACGGAGGTGAAGCTACGTGCCGCCCCTGCTATTCATGATGAAGTCTGTGGTCTTTGCGCCATCAGATCACAGAGATGATTCGTAGTCTCGTAATGTCGGCAAGCAGGGGATGTGGTGTTGCAAGAAATGAAACGGTTGAGTCATACGAGGTCTTTGGGTGTAAACGTGCTGCTGAAAGTGTTCCCGTGCTGCGTTGAAGGACACAGACAGAGCAGTGTCGCATGATTCTGCCGCAGTTTGACTTCAGGCTCGACAGACCTGTTGATGCGGTTTGCAAACAGGCCTACTCTCTTAAAGTGGCAGCACGGCACAATTAAAGTTCGTCATCAATCAAGTTTTGTAACAGTCATTTACCGTGTAAAATGTTCATTCATGATTCATGACATGGATGTAAAACAGCAGATTAATATAGGCATAACTCAAACAAAAAAAGAGGAAGTCTAATCTTTATTATTATGCTTTCTTTGTTCACAATTATATACCCACAATGTCCATGATACAGTCTATCTTTGTGTGTTATATGGTAGAGGTACAATAGCAGGGTCATCAAGATATCATATGTTGCCCAAAATGCTGATGATGTCATCATATCTAATGAATTGCAAGACAACTTCATACCTTACATCACAATGCCTGTCAGAGGTAAAGTGTAAGGTTGTTAGTGTCGTCTGTAGGAGTCATTAAGTAGTGGCACAGTAAGTGCTAGCTGAAATGAAGATCTGTTTAAAGGCCTGTTTCAAAGGATATCAGTTTTTAGGGTTAGCAGCGTGATGTTATTTCATCACTAATGATGATGATTCAAACTCAATATTTTGTACCAGCTCTTCAACATATGCACACCATGGCAGATGCTATAGCCTTGCTGTTCATTCATTTCATGTAGGCGTGGTGCATTCAGCTGCAGCCATGTCAGGCCTTGTCTCACTGCTGAAGGTCATCCTTGTAGCTGAGGAAGGTGACACTAGACCTAGATGTGCTACAGTGATGCTAACCAGCTGTTGATCCCTTCTCTCATACACAATATCACTTCATTTTTTTCAGTCTGTGCTCATAGACATGCAATAACAGCAGTTTCATGTGAGGTATAAAGACTGAAGGTCATTTATAAAAGGCCCAGTGCTGCCAGGAAGATGCTAAGTGCTGTAGTCAATGCTGTGTTTGTTGCCAGACTACAGGTCCCATGGTTCATTTTTAGATGAAATTAGCTTAAAATTGCTGTGCATCCATGAATAACTGCTTTACATAACTCAGCTGAAACATAGTTTTGAAGCACATGTGTTTCTGTGTCACAGATGTGATGATACTGTTAGATTTGTTGCCTAAGAGAGACAGAAAGTAACTACTTTGTGTTCGTATTTACTTTGACATATCTTTCAGGAGTTACAGATAAGTGTCAGTCAGATGTCTGAAGTTTAAATGTCATCACCAATTTAAGCAACGCGTTCACCTTTGCTGTTTAAGGAGTAAGATAATAGTCAACGAGATTAGCCAAAGCACATTAGCAATACACAGGGCATGTGATTCCAGCTTAACGAACCACAGACTGATGAGCCAAGGGTTTGAAGAGACGTGGACAACCCAAGATCTGGTCTACATTCATATTCATTTAACATCCCTTCATCTACATGAACAATCAATTGCACCAAAAGGGATTTTTTACATGAGACAAATCAACACTCGACCTTGACTCATTCATTCCTCCAGAGGCTGTTATGACTTGTCTGCTTTCCAGATTGACTCTAGTTTTCCACTCAAGGGTAGCGTGGTTCTGTGGTGGTGTCTAGGCAGAGGTTGGCACGCACGTCCCTGTGAACAACACTCTGCAAATGACTTCTCAAGCAGCCATCTTCTCCAGGATGTGAGCAAGACAGAAGTAACTCAGGAGTGACTCAGCACTCTGCACCTAACGGTCACCAGTTTGAGGAAACAAACCCTCCAGCAAGAGAGGAAACAGCTAGGACATAACCACTAGAGCAGTTATTTGAAGGTGCATGTGTTTGTAAAGCAAATGTTTTATGATCAGGTCAGCAAACACAGCATAAGGTTTGTCTACTGTAAGTGCAGCTTGGAAGAGGAGAGGAGGTAAATGACAGGCTTAGCCTCAGGATATCTGTCGTCTGACTGCTGACACAAGCTCTAACAGTACACCCATAGGCTGTGTGTGAGCATGTGTGTGGTCCAGTGTTACCTACGCCTCCCTCCCCTATTGAGTCCTCTGCAGTTTGATACAGCAAACCTATTATTTATTCATGTGGTTGCTGCATGTTTGTGTCTACATGTTTGATGTGTGCATGGGTAAGTCTTTGTAAATTACTGCACTTATAAACCTGCCACCCCTCCTCACATGAATGTATCTGTAGGATGAAATGAAGCTAATTCATCATCTGTGATATCATGCTATTTTTTATGCACTAAGTTTAAGACACAGTGAACTTTTTAGCCATCCATCCCTATCAGCAGGATACCATGCCTGCTGAGCTGGACTCTCTGTGGTCTTGAGTGTGCATGTGTCTGACAGCTGAAGTCAGACACATCCTACTGTCTAGTCCAGAGCTTCACAGTGAAGTTTTCTTCATGATGAGCCTAAAAAGAGGGAGGAAACAAGTGTAGTGTTAAGGAAAGTGAGAAAAGTGCACTTAGTTGCTCACACCACAGAAAGTTCTGTACTGTGAGCATGTGGGTGGGTGTGTCGCTGGTACGTACTGTTCAGTCTCCTATATGTTTGATCGATTTGATTCCCTAAGAGGCAGGCATGATGAGGAAACATTACCTGATTGGATGAAATGTTTGGATTGCAGCCAATCAACGCACTGCAGTGGCAAAAAACACTGAAGAGCAGGAGGGTGTTATAAAAAACCAAAGGCAGGCTTTAATGGGCACTGAAAGAGTGGAGGAAGGAGGGAGGCTGGGGGAGTGGCAGTGTGCAGGAAAAGTAGTGGCAGTCATTGAGTTCATGTTCTCACAAATGCACAATACAAATTTAGACAGACTAGAACTCCCAGCTAATCCAAAAGAATCACATATTGATGTAAAGAAGTGCTAGTTTTTCAGTCTGTGTTTTGTATGTATGAACTATAACAATTTTTGGAAGATGCACAGTTATCCAGGGAGACCTCCTTAAAGCTCAGGTCCATAAAAGGATGGACTGCGGCTGAATGGAATCGTCACTCAGTCCAAAAGCTCTCTGCTGACATACTACAGAGGGGACATGAGGCAGTCTTGTCGGGCAAAGTGTTGGTGCTTGACATGTGAGGACGTGTTGGCAGCACTGAAATGCTTTGTCATGGTCCCTCTTCTCCTCAGGCCTTGCTTTTCTAATGCTCAGACAGATTTTGCCTCTGCTTTGAGATACGACCACCTGATGCAGCTTGTTGTCTTTGTCCTTTTCTGGTTGTCTGGTTTTGACTCATCTCTCCCCAAGTGGTCCCTGCAGGGCACACACAGGCAGCCCAGCCCGTCCCCCCCTCCCCACTACCCATGTCTGGATTTGTGTCATGAAAATGGGTCGCTGCTCAGAGGGAGGGTCAGATTTGTGCGAGGTGAGGGGGACTGAACAGACAAAGAGTGGCAAGGACAGACAAACAGGGGGCTGTGGGGCAGCTGCTGAATCTTAATGAATTTTAAAGAATTTTAAGGTGGTGGGTGAAAAGAGAGGGGATGAAAATGTGATGGAGCAGGGTAATAAAAGTTTAAAAATGTATGAACTAATCTATAAAGAGACAGAAAGAAAAGCAGTGTGAATGTCCTGGCTAGTTCGAATTGAGCAAAGCCTTGCTGATTGGATGGTCATTTCTTTTGTCTGACCAATCAGAGGACAGGATGAATGCACCACCCTCAACATATTATTGACGATTAACGGTCTCCCCTGGTCCAAAAAATCCAAACCATTTATTCAGAATATTATGGAGAAGCATTAAAATGATGCTAACTTTAATACCCTGATGCTTTCCAGTAAATAACCACAATCACAGCATCAATCATGAGTTAAAGAACCTAATCCTTTTGTTCAGACAGTTTTAGAGGCCAGTGAGGCTGTTCAACCTGCAGCCTATAGTAAGTATTAAAAATAATCTCTATGCATGTTTTCTATACTTTAAATGTCTGCCCAGTGTCTGTCTGCGCACTCTTTTGCCTCGTCAGTGAGTGTTAGCAGATTGAAAGCTGAGGTCAAACAAAATGTGACTTCTTCTCTCTGCTGTGCACAATACGACCTCTGTGAGGGTTTGTGAGTGTGTGCTGAGCAGCAGATCAGGGCTGAGTGCTTTACCATAAAAAGCAGCAGAGCTTTGTGGGTGAAGTGAGTGGAACTTTTGGGCCTTTGAATATTTTAATACCATTAAGATAATGAAACCTAAATTATGGATGTTGCTATCAGTGTATGGAAGGGGAATACTGTAATACTTCCACAAGTTAAGCTAAACCTGCATTTGGATGCTAAACTGGTCCTTCTACAGCAAACAGAGGGTAATATTAAAAATATGAATTAACTGGAGATTGCTCAAGGATTGTTTTGCTGCTCAATGTCATCAGTTAGAGCAGCCTGGCCATCAGTGCTTCATGAACAGACAACAGTATATATTTGTTTTTTTCATCCAACCAGAACTTAAAGAGTGCTGCTCTCTGGTTTGAGTCCACAAATGTTTAAACAATAGTGTAGGGTACAGACTAGAGCCCGACCGATATGGGATTTTTGGGGCCGATGCCGATACCGATACCGATACTGGGGGCAAAAAAAGCAGATATCGAATATATCGGCTGATATTATATATATCAACCGATATCCGATATATTTAATAAATTCATTGATATACACAGGATATATACTGTATATAATCACAAATTATTATAATACCCATATGATTCAGGACAGAGACAGAACACTATTAAATTAAAACAAGGAACTTAAATGATAAAACTGTCAACATAAGAACTGTAGTGTTAACCAATGATAAATAAGAACAAGCTGTAAACACCTTAAATAAAGAAGTCAAACTTTAAACACAGTAAGTATAAAAAAATTAAAATGTAAAGACAAAATGAGCATTTTACATGACATTAAAACGCTGTATTATAGTCTTATATTAGATAATGGTGGACGTGTGAATTAACAGTAGCATTTATCTCTGTTTATCTCACAAAAAAGTAACTAACATGATGTTAAAACGCCGTTCTATAGTCTTACATTACATAATGGTGGACGGAGGGGGCGGGCACTCGAGCAGTGTGCAGCCCAACACACAGACACACAGGGGAAGGGGCGACAGAATCTACGTGGAGCAAAAATTTTTATAATCGGCTACATTTTGGCTGATGTCGATTAATCGGTGATGGGCATTATTGGCCCGATTAATCGGCCTGACCAATTAATGGGTCGGGCTCTAGTACAGACGGCCAGGCTGACATGTACAGTTGAATGTACCCAAGACTGACATTTAAAGGTAACTTAACTCTGAAACATTTTGATCAGTTTTATGATGAAATGTTAGATTAGTCAGTTAGTATTATGCTAAACATGGTATCCTACAACATCTCATTTATTTTCTCAACCCATAAATATTCAGTTCACAGTCTCAGAGGAGTTTAGACACTGTTTTAACCGTTTTAAACTTTTTTAAAATTCATTACTTGAAATAGTTAAAGATTAAATTAAGATTCTTCTTATTAGTGTTACCAATAAACAAACAGGATGAATTACCACTGATAACAAAAGTTATTGAACACTAAGTTAAATTTTCGAGGTTCAGGCCAAGGCTTCATGGATGAGAACCTGTATTTTCTAAAGTCATGGTCCCAGTTGTTCTTTGTCTGCTTCCTGGACACAGCAGGACTCGCTCTGTTTACTAAGTAGTGTCATTTGTCAGCAGGGCAGCCATTCTGTGTTAGAAAACCCAGGGCAACTCCTCTATTCAGAGGAAATGGAGATTATAGAGTGTAAAAAAACAATGAGTGAGACTAACTGTGAAAAAGAGGAAGGGTGGGATGAGATCTCAAAAGAGAGGGAAGTGAAGGTGACTGCAAAGTTTTGTGTCTGCACGATGGAAAACAATGGGAACAAAGTACGAAGGAGAGGACACAGTAATATGAGAATGCAGAGTCACACTCTGTACACCTTCTCCTTCATTTTACTCTCTCTTTCTTCTGCGGTGACCTTATATTAACAATAGTTGCAGAAGGAAACAAAATGGCTGCCCTTATCTGAAACAAGCTGGAGATGTGAACTCAGATGAAGGTATCCTTAACAGAAAAGCACTACGAATGGAAATGTTGGAAACATATCCGTTCAAACTGCAGCAGACTCTTTAATAAATGCACTCTGATTGGCTCCAAACCCAGACAGATCATTTGTTTGGAAGGTGTTCAAAGTTACATTCAAATTTATCTAACTCTGGTTGTACGTGTGTGTACATGTGTGTACGTGTGTGTACGTGTGTGTAAGAGAGAAAGAGAGAGAGAACATGACAGAGATGATGTGTCTTAATCTGCTAACCCTTTTAGTCTATTTTCAGTGCTCCCATAATGCATTTCTACAGATGAACAGCCTGCTCTATACGCCCCCTGCTGAGACACACCTATTTACACTCACACCATAAGAGGCACACGCATATACACACACATACAAAACAGATAAGTAGATTACAGTAGTCTCATATGACAACCAACCAGTCTCAAGGACAATTCACATTGCCCTCACCTGCACCGGTTTTACACACATACTTACTCACACGCACAGGCAAGCTGTTGGTCCGGCTGGAGCTTGGTTATATAATCCGCGCAGAAAAATCTCTAAAATGTCTTAGAATTTATTACAACACTCTGACTGAAGACAGCAAAGATGATGAGGTGGAGTCAGTGAGAAGATGAAGGGAACAAGTCAAGGAAAAGATGAGACTTTGGAGGCGGAGTGGAGAGCAGAAACAGGCAGAGCGATGTGTGTTCACAGGGAAAAGCAGAGGAAAGCTGGGGGAAAGGAGGTCACATAGTTGAGTCCGTGCCAGGCTTCCTCTCAGTTCATGCAGACAAGTCTCTGTTTGTCCTGGTGCATACCTACCACTCTCTCCCTCTTCTCCTTTTGTTTTCTAAACATGTCCCTGCATGATGTAACACCTCCTTGCTTACACATCACATACACACCAAACATAAAGTTCCCAGCCTGTATCGCATAAACAGGACCACACTCAACGATAAACTGACCTAATGAACGTGCACCACTTCATGTGCAAGTCCCAGTCACCCTGCAGTCCGCCTGTTATTGTAGAAATCATGCACCAACCTTCCAGGTTACATTGCAAAAGAAAATTAGATAAAAAGAGTAAATGTTAGAACATGTTCCTGGGAGCTTTTCCAAATATGAACCTAAGAGCGAGGTGTGTCCTCATTTCAGTTTTTCACATGTTGATCACGAGTTTCTCAGTTTGTTCTGTTGGATTGTGCACAGTGTGTAAAGTCACACAAAAACCAGTTTGAACATTACAGCTGGAGACTGGAAACAATGCAATGCAATAAAATGTGATTTCTGACATTGATAAAACAGTCATTCATCTTTATCTGTAGCATTTCTAATATTTCCCCATGTCTGTGTCTGTTTTTGTCCTGCAGATAACTCAGCCCCCTCAAGCAGCAGCAAACATGCCAGATCTCTGTGTTGGAATCAATGGGTGGGTTTTATATGGAAAATAAAAGCTCTGGTTTCTTCTGGTTTAATGGCTTTTAGCATATGCTGTTAGTGATGCAGATTTTTTGGAATAACTAGGAACGAACATGTCTGATAGCCAGAGTTTTATGGAGAGAGTATGACTACATTTTTTATCTAGAGGTTAAAAAGTTGTGTTGTTGAAGCTGTTACAGGATTTATACAAAGTCCCTGGAGTGGTTTAACATCCTCAGGAAGTTTCCCACCATTTACCCAGAACAACTATTAATCTCTCTCTCTCTGTCTAGATTTGGCCGTATTGGCCGCCTCGTGTTGAGGGCTTGTCTCCAGAAAGGCATCAGGGTTGTGGCCATCAATGACCCCTTCATTGACGTGAAGTACATGGTAGGAATACTTACATACACAGTTTCTTATTGTTTAGCTTATTTTCACCCTTGTAGATCTTTGGTTTGAAGCTTATGCAGAGCCTTTTGACCGTGAAGCATGTGTCAAACACATCTCTCCAAAAACATCTTTAGATAACTTTTGGTCTCCATCGTTGACATTTTGCTGGAATACACAAATAGCTGAATCACAGAGATGTTGTATTCCTATGTTGTTGTTCTTACTTAAAAAGCTACATAGTGGAATATCGACATATTTTATGAATTTTAGGAATTTAAAAAATTTCTATGCAACACTTAGAAGCACAAACAAGAGGATTAAGCCAATTTTAAACACTGATACAGCAGTCTGTTGTATTAGAGCCCATCTGTTATGTTTGTTCATAAGGCCCACCTTTAAGCAGCAAAACAACCAATCATAATTCAGGGTTTTGCTGCAGCTTAGGGTAGATTTACTTAGTATAATATTTATAAATCTTTGGCTCTGATGACTGACCATCGTCATCTCCATAGATCTGTATAAATAGTAACACATTTTTAATGCATGCAGGAGTGATATGAAATGATGTTTTACAATGATTTTACTTTTTTGTGAAGGAACATCCAGAAGCTTTATGTCTCCTAAACCTGTACTCTCATGTCCTAGGTCTACATGTTCAAGTATGACTCCATCCATGGCCGTTACAAAGGTGAAGTCAGTATGGATTGTGACAAGATCATAGTTGATGGACAAGAAATCTCTGTCTTCCAGTGGTAAGTGACAATGATGGTAGGGGTCAGAAGTTTCTGCTGCAAATACGTGATGTATCAGTGGGGCTGGTTTTTTTATTTGAAGGCAACATAATACATTGAGTTCAAAAGCATGTTGATGGATTACTGAAGCAAGTAATCAAACAACAGTTTCATTTATATCACAGCCACACATCTTTGATCAGGCATCAGCAAGTGTCTGTTTAAAGGCACTAATCTCAAATCATAAAATAAACTCCCTTTAGTGTTAACAGTACAATGTTTCTGGTGGGTGGGGCTTAGCTGGAGGCAAAACAATCCTTTAGACCTGTTGAACAACATGAGCATGCATTACATACATAAATGCAGATCACCTTCTGCCAAGTATTGTCAGAAGAAAATTACTTGAACTGTCAAAATAAATGAGATTAGGTGTACAAAGATGCTTAAGATTAAAAAACAAAATACAGAAAGGGTCAAGGGAAATGCTCCGCTGAATAAGATCAGTGTTATCAAGGCAGAAGGGCCTTATTGCCATTTCTCTGAGCAGCTTTTATGCTTTTTTTGCTTCCTGATTTTTTTGTTTTGATGTGAAATCCAGCAGATAAAATCAAGCCTTCTGCTGAGTTGGGCCTCACTCATGCAGCTGCCCCTCCACTGACTTTACCCACCGTTGGTTTAGTCCACTGAGTCTATTACAACAAGGCAACACCAACAAGAGGGAGGGTTGTAGAATAGATGTCCCTGTTTTCCAAGCAGGAATTTGAGTGTTATGTTTGGCTTTTTTATACCCATTTACTATTTTTGGCAATACTGCTATACAGTTTTTAATCCTTAGTGTCACTGAAAAACCAACTTCTTCAGAAGCATGGTACTTTCCAAAGAGGCTCTGCATACAGCCTTCTATCCAGATCGTCTGGTTACCTGCCTAACATCTGTTATCTTTGTGATGTTTTGGTCTCACTTGTCTTTCAACCGCCCTTGTTTTGCTCTTCCTCTGACTCCAGTATGAAGCCAGCAGAGATCCCCTGGGGCAGCGCTGGAGCGCAGTATGTTGTTGAGTCCACCGGAGTCTTCCTCAGTATTGAGAAGGCCTCTGTATGTAAACACAGACAATCACACACATATGTATAACAAAACAAACTACAAGTCAGTCCAGTTTACAATTTGTTCCTCCAACCACTTTATTTCTGTAACAGGCTCACATAGCTGGTGGAGCTAAGCGTGTGGTTGTGTCTGCCCCCTCACCTGATGCCCCCATGTTTGTCATGGGAGTCAACGAGGACAAATACGACCCCTCCTCTATGACCATTGTCAGGTAACAAACTTTGAAATGCATTTACACTTCATTTTCATGATCGTGTGTAATTTGTTGAAGTCAGTGGGTTTGTGATGGTTAATGTATTTCTGTTGTAGCAATGCCTCCTGCACCACCAACTGCCTGGCCCCCCTGGCTAAAGTCATTCATGATAACTTTGGCATTGAGGAGGCTCTCATGGTAAGGCCTAGTGAATCTGTGCTCTTATTATGAAAAAATGCCTCATGTCGCTCTAAATTTTATCCTTCAAGTTGGTAGTAAGTTAATTTTTTTCATACAAGGTGCAGTTTTTTCCCCTCGAAGTAGTTATTGATACGCATTATAATTGTCCTCCCTGTAGACCACAGTGCATGCTTACACAGCCACCCAGAAGACAGTGGATGGTCCCAGCGCCAAGGCCTGGCGTGATGGCCGCTGTGCCCACCAGAACATCATCCCAGCCTCCACTGGTGCTGCCAAGGCTGTTGGCAAAGTCATCCCAGAGCTCAATGGGTGAGAACAAACCCCTTAGTTATCAACCTGATAATCAGTCAGACTTTCTCTGATTGTTGTAATGAGGTTTAAAAAATGTCCAACATGTCTCTGTTTTTTCTGTCTTTCTCTCTGTAGAAAGCTGACCGGCATGGCGTTCAGAGTACCTGTTTCTGATGTGTCAGTGGTGGACCTGACATGCCGTCTGTCCAAACCTGCATCCTATGCTGATATCAAGGAGGCCTGCAAGAAGGCTTCACAAGGACCCATGAAGGGAGTGCTGGGCTACACCGAGGACCAGGTAACACACAGACTTTTAAAAAAAAACTTCAAAGTAAATATGGGATCGGAATCTCAGAACTAAAGCTAAAGTGAGTGTGCTGAAAGTTTAGCCAACAGCCTTAGTTGTCAAGACTTTTAACATTTGTGGAAAAAATCCTAGAGTTTCTTGCTTGAGTGTTTTGTTGCATCGGGAAATGAAAGGTCAGAGTTTAGTTAAACATTTGATGATTTAAAAACTACACCTTGAAGTTACTGACTCGTGTTTTTTGTCTTTTCCAGGTGGTGTCCTCTGACTTTATCGGAGACACCCACTCCTCCATCTTTGATGCTGGTGCTGGCATCTCCCTCAATGACAACTTTGTCAAGCTCATTTCCTGGTCAGTTTCAGTCTTGATCGGCTCAAACAGGAAGTTCCATTAATCTAAAGAGGGAAAAACAAAAGTAATTGATTAATCTCTGTGTTTCTTTTGTCTCTCTCCAGGTATGATAATGAGTTTGGCTACAGCCACCGTGTCGCTGACCTGCTGCAGTACATGCACTCCAAGGAGTAGACGCTTCCTTTCCAGAAAGGACGTCAGGAAAGGGACCACCCCCCAGCCATCCCCCTCCCCTCTCTTTTACACACAGGCCCCCTCATTAGGCGAGTCATAGCATCACAGCTCTTAGCTCTACTACAATATATGTAGGCAGCAGCAGTGTGTTGAGTGTTCTGAGTTAATCTGTTTTTTCCTTTAAAGAGGATATGATCGGTTGGTGAAAGTATTTGTGTCTGTGTGCCCCCTCTCCACCTCCCACTGCCACTTTAGATGTGTCGTTATGATCATTATAATGGTAACTACTGTATCCATCTCCCTGTTGGTGTGTTCTAAGGCTTGATCATCAGTGGAAGGAGGCAGTTGAGAGGCAGTTCTACTGTAACTTTGCTTAAAAGTAAAGAGATGAATAAAACTTAAAAAATCATGGTTTCCTGTTTAGTCATTTCCAGTATGTTTTCACCTTTTCTGTCTCATAAAGCCCCAAAACGCTTTTAGTTTGTTTGAGAACACATTTGCTGGGTTGGTTTGATAAGTGCAAGGAAAGACTAGAGAACTTGCATTTTCCTTGCAGCAACGCATTGAAATGCTGAAGCTGAAGAATTTAAAACAGTGGTGAAAATAAAGCTGAAAAAGTGAAATAAAATAGCTGAATAGCTGAACAAAGTATGAACTGAAAACTTAGAGTGTAGAAGGACGGAAGAGGAAGGGAACAAACAGTAAAGAAGAAAAGGTGAGGTAAAAGCGAAAAAGAAATGAAGACAAGTGAAGAAGTAGTGAAGAGGGAGTGAAGAAGAAAGGTAGAAGAGAAAAAGTGAGTAGGAAGTAAAGGAAAAGGAGCGGAAGTGTAGAAAAAAGGTGTAGAAAATGTAGACAAGAAGTGGATGAAGAGAGTGGATAGAGTGGGAAATGTATATTAGCCTATGAAAGCTAAATACAATAAAATAAAAGACATTTCAAACAGTGAATTCTCGAAAAATGTAAAGGACAGCAGAAATCTATGAACAATGTGTGAATGGTATAAAGTCTTGTGACCAGTTTAATGTGTGAATGAGGTCTGTAAGTCAAAGTATACAGAAGGAAGAATATTGGAGAATACTGAAGAAGAAAAAAGTAGGAGAACAATATGCTGAAATGCAGTGTCATAACATAACAACCAACCAACATAACAACCATTGAGCTTAGTGCATTTACAGTCTATGGGCTCAACAAAAAAATTAAGGGTAAATAGAAATTTATAAGTTCTAAGTCAAGTCTTAATATTACGGTTCTCTTTTCTATGTAAACACAGAGGTCTTTAACAAGGTGTCCACTGCCCCTAGAGCACGTGTCAGACTCAAGGCCCACGGGCCAAATGTGGCCCACCACGCCATTTTATGTGGCCCGCAAGAACTGAAAAGGTCTAATTGTCTTATAATAGATAACTCAAAAGGGTGCATTGACCATGAACTATGTTTCCCATAATACCTACCAATTAGGTTACCTGTGAAGTGACAGCATCCCGCCACTAGATTCAGGTGTTTTCATATCAGTGCTATTTTCTGAATTAGTGGAATTGAGAAATAAAACAATGACCTCAAAATGTCCAGGAAGAGAAAAGTTGATACAGATGAAGGCTGTTTCAGGAGAGATGGTAAGGCTAATATATGTTTGTGCTCCAAGGAGAAAAAACACTATGTCTTTTGTGTTATGAGGCCATGGCAGATCAAAGAGTACAATTTAAGTTGGCATTTTAACACCAAACACAGAGCTAAGTATGGCAAGGTGAGCCTTTAAAAAAGAACTATAAATACTGCGAGATGTAAAATGTGAACTGCAATCACAGCAGGATGTGTTCAAGAAAGCAAAAACCAAAAGCAACGCGGCAGTGAAAGCTAGCTTTATTGTGGCTGAAGAAAGTGCCCGCACTGCAAATCTTTTTCAGAGGGTGCATTTTTGAAGCAGTAGTTGCATTTGTTTTACATTAAATTTAGTTACATTCAGCTACATTTTATACTGTCTGACAGTTACATCTGGCCCTTTGAAAGGCAACCATTACGTTGATGTGGCCCTCAGTCAAAAAGAGTTTGACACCCCTGCCCTAGAGGGTCAGTGGAGGTTTTGGAGGTGGTCCATGGCATTTTGGGCTGGTGACAGTATTTTCTGGTAATTATTTTCAAATATTTCAAATTTTCCTCATCTCACTATCTTTGAACACAAATCAACGGATAATGGAGGTCAAACATGTTATCTTTCGGTCGGGTATGAACACATTCAGGAACACAGCAGTTCTCCTAAAAATGCATTCATTTCCAGCTCCTCAAGACAGAGGAAGTCCCACCTCTATCACTGCTCTGTCAATCACGCAGCCCAATGTTGCATACTGGCTCTGTCATGTTCCCCAGAATAGCTTCATACTGAATGCAGTACACTACCTTGCACTAGGCCCGGATGATCTCTCCATCTCTCTCCAGCAGTTATGGGGTCCATACTCTGAGAAATGTTGAAGACCCCTGCTTCAATACATGTATAATTGAAGTCATTCAATGTAAATTATATATATATATATATATATATATATATATATATATATATATATATATATATATATATATATATATTAACAAATTAGAACCACGATGCGGACCAAGTGATCTCTTCAGCTCATGTTAAGGGGCAGAAATAAGGAGAAAAGAAGTGTGCATGGACTGAAATATTCAAATGTTATCTTAGAGGCACAAACCTTAGATGGGTCTTACATGGGTCTTATACCTTATTTATCATGGGCCAGCATCTGAACTCGTCATCCAAGTCTCCATTCAGGGATGGCTCCTGCTCTCCAGCTAGCAGATGCAAGCAATAGATAGGTAGAGCCCCCTGCTGCTTCCTCTCAGGTATTTCAACAAGACTTGAAATGCTCCCAGCATCCCTTGCTGTTATTCCCCCCCAGAGAAGAAGTGACGCACCAAGGCTTTGGAAATGTGTGTGAGAGCTGTGCTGCAGCGCCTCCTACTGCTTTTTTTAAACATACTGCACGAGGAACACCTGTTTTCTGAAATAGCTCAAAGGTTCATCTCATGAACCATCAAATGGCAAGTATGTATGTGTACTTTCCTCTGTAAAGACAGTGGCAACACATTTCTTGTTGAGGACAATAAAAACGTATAACACTTGTGGACCATGTTCTCAATCACGAGCTTACAATGACCCAAAGAACTCCCCAACTGTTTTATTGAAGGCTGTAGCTTTTTCTAGGGATGTTGCCTCTGGAGTTTGGACAGAGAAGCCAATGTGCTAAGAAGCTGTCAAACCAATCCCTACCTACAGTAGACAATTCATTACTATGAGATTTAGGTTTGTGGCAAGATCAGTTGACCTTAGTTAACCTAAAAAATTATGTGATCACTGCCTCACTTTACCCCACCGCCACAATTCTTGAAAAAAACAACCTCTCTTAGCAATTCAGACTAATCTTTAGCTAGCATCATCACATGGTTTCATATGTTGATAGTTCATCAACATATACAATACGTTTTTCTACCTGAATGAATTTGCTTTGGGAAACAGTTTATTTCATTGACAATAAGAATATTTACTTTTACATGCAATATATATATATTTTTAAAAATAACATGCTTAACACTGCACCATAACATCCTCTCCTTCATGGCCAGGGGGAAATGGGCGGGGCTTGAAAACACAAATATGATCCGTTGCCAGGGTACTGGGGTTGTCTCACATAACCCACTGTCTCACATTGCCCCGTTCTCTCTAATGATTATCCAAAGATGTACCACTGTACATTTGTACATTCACTCAAATGGTTTTTGTTTTACAGTTTACTATCTTTCAAACTGCAGTTTTGATTTAACGAGCAGTATAAAGGTTATTTTCCTGTATTAAAGGTAAAGAACGGTTTAAAAGGCCAGATGCAGAAGAGCCCTGGGTCATCAGCATCAACAATTAAAATCTAGTGTTTTGCATGCAGCTTCATTTCCCCATGAAGCAGAGAATTTTAAAGCAGATCATTTGAATGGCTCGTTACACATGACTGGATTTGTTTCTACTTTGTTTTCTGTATTTTCCCTCTTTTTTGTTTCCAATTAAAGATACAAGCCAAATAGATCCACTGGTGTTTTCTTCATTAATAAACATTTATCTTTGGAGATTATATCCAACATTATTCGATTTTTTATCTGGAGAGAGATGTTTGTGTGATGAACTGTTTTTGAAATTTGCCACTAAAGTCAGCCACTCCCCTTGAATCAGCACCAACTATATACTGGAGGAATATGAAAAATAGATAGTATTAATGCCGTTCATGGCTCGGCTTTTTTTTTTTTTTGTTAAATCATCAAATTTATTTATATTTATATCGTTCCACAAAGTAATTTGATGCCAATGGCAGTCCATCATTCCTCAAGAGGACCTAATTCTTGATCATGCACATCTTCGGCAAGAGAGTAAAATATCTTCGAACTCTCTTCTTGATCCCATGGCAGACCTGTGCATCACCAAATCAACTAGGGAGGATTTTTTTTTTAATTATTCATTTTGCACAGGAAGAGATAAATCCATGAAGTGGTCAGACAATTGATCTCATAACCTTAAAATGAGCCTGACCCTAATTAGTTCTCCCACCTGTGTTCATTTTTTTTTTTAAGTTATTTCTTAGGATAAAATATGGATGCATTTTGATGTATTTCCAAAAAACAAGACTCTTTTCTCTATTACGATTTAATTTAAATATACATATTCATTTGCTGTTTATCCATTTATTTACAAATCTACCATCTTAATCCAGGGAACTGATACCAAAGTAAATCCAAATTTTAGCACATTTGTTAGCATGGTCCAGAGATTAAACAAAAACTTCTGTTAGAAATGCACCACAGATGTTCAATAGTTAAAAATGATCAGATTAAAAAAAAAAAAAAAATCATAAAGGTACAAGCTATAGTATCTATTGTGGTAATGGCTGGACAAAGTAAGAAATGTCGTTCTCTGGATCAGGTGTGACTCAGTGGGAGGTCCCAGGTATCCAGCTGCTATAAGAGCAGCTCCTCTGCTAACTCCACATGAGGACAGGAGCAGTCATGGGGCACACAAGCGGCCTCCTGCTCACTCTCTGCTTCCTGTTCATGGTCGCTCTGTGCATGGAGAGAGCCAACCTGAAAATGTCTTTAATCTTAAAACCCAAGAGGAACTTCACTGAAGCCAGACAGATCTGCAGGCAGCACCATGTTGACATGGTTACTTTGGACATAGCTAGACGGTTGATGATGGCCACAGGGATGAAGGTCAGTGGGGTCAGACGTGTCTGGATTGGTGAATACAAAGAACAAAGCAATTCCTCAGTGTGGAAAACAATAGATCTGAGGTGAATACTCCATTTGACATTATTTATTATTAATGATGACACTGAAACAAAAATATGTGGTTTCTCTGAGTGTTCTTGTTTTTGTTCAATCAGGGATGGTGCTGAGATGTGGACACCTGCTGATCCAGATGATGAAGACTGTGCTGTTTTTATAAGCAGAAATGAACGGCTGAACATCACTGCATGCTCCCGGAAGTTTCCATTCTTCTGCTTCAGTGACAACCTGGTGCTGGTGAAGGAGAACAAGACGTGGGAAGATGCTTGGCAGCACTGTGAGGACCTGGAGACCCAGTGTGAACTTGACAACGACAGAGAGCTGTGCAAGCCCGGTCTCCTGACCTTTCCTCGGCAATCTGACCACGACTATGTCAGAAACAGGATCTCTGGTGCAGAGACAGATGAGGTATGAGAACAATGAGCTGAACTTATCGAAGTCATAAAACGTCTGAAAGTCTTGTTTTTGTTAAAATCTGTGTATTAGACTTTCAGGAAAGTCCAAGAAAACGTCTTAACAAAAATGACTCTTGAATTTCATGTAAAGATTAAAAAAATCAAACAATGGGCCATTATCATTGTCTTTTAGTGTCTTGTAATTAGACATTTTCTGGATTTGAGAGGTGAATGTGGCTCATAGTAAGTCTTATAAGACCATTTTACTGGACAAAAAGGCATGAAAACTTTCTTTTTTTTCAGTGTGACCCTTTAAATGACTGTATATAAGCCACTTTTTATTGCAGGCTGCATTTTTAAAGCAGAAGACTGATTCATGTCCTCACCTCTTAAAAATCTCTTTTCATGGTCTCCTAAAAAGCTCAGATACAAAAGTGAAACTATCAAAGTTATTTTTAGCCTTTTTTATTTTCATCAAAAGGAAAAGTAAAATGATCAGATATTTTTCCATTGTGTCTTGTAACAGCACTTAAACTTGCATTTGTTTCAATCATGGACAGTCTTTTAAACTCTATCATACCTATTTTGTTTTAAGACAAATGAAGAAAAAAGACAGTTGTTCATTGATTCATTCGTGTTACTTTGATTTTTATTAGTCACTCCAGTGATCAAAATCACAGCACTCAGAAATCAAACAATAATTTCTCTCTCTCTGGGTCCCAGGTTTGGACCGGCCTGCGCTTCCTAGGAGGCCACTGGTTCGGGATGGATGGACAGGAGCTGAGGGATGAGGGGGTGCTGTCTCACTGTCCCACCGAGCAGGAACGCTGTGGGACTTTTTCTAAATACAACACAAAAAACTGGAACATCAGGGACTGCTCTGAAAAAAGAAACTTCATCTGCGCCAGAACCTCTCCATCACACTTTGACCATTATCTGCTTCAGAAAGATAAAAGACGGGATGTTTAAACAAAAGATCATGAATGAGTAAAACCCCACAAAGCAGGGCAGGAGGGGGCTCTAAAATTCCATTTTCCATTTGTTGGAGATAAAAAAAGAGTGATAGTTGTAACATATTATTAGTTTTTAATCCTTATCTGTGTTTTTAATTCAAAATGGATGTCACACCAGATCAGATTCCCAACCCCTCTTGGAATGAAAATCTCAGTTTACACCAGCTGGAGCTGACATTTAATCTTTAAACGATGTAAATGAAACACACTTCCTCCATGTATTGTTGAACGTTCATAACACTGATTAAAAGTGAGTTAGAAGAGAAATGTTTGATGTAACTGATGGAAAAACTCTTTGCAAAACTAGTCTTACAAAACACCTGTTTGATGTGCTGATTAATTTGCAGGGATGATGATGATGATGGTGATGATGATGATGATGATGATGATGATGATGATGATGATGATGATGATGATGATGATGATTAAGATGTGTTCACGTGTGTGTGTGTGTGTGTGTGTGTGTGTGTGTGTGTGTGTGTGTGTGTGTGTGTGTGTGTGTGTGTGTGTGTGTGTGTTTTATTGATTTTATAGATGATCAGATTTTCTTATGTCTAAAGAGAAATGTTTGAATTCATCAACAGAAGCTGAAAAGGATCGACCAAAAAGTGAAATAACAGTGCATAACTATGAACCTCTACTTTTATTCATTTATAATCAGATATCAAAATAACAGCTATCAGTAGATCTTTCACTGCAAACTAATCATACAAGCAGATCTATAGTTTTAGAAACACACAGTTTAAATACAATAAGACAGACAAGACAGAGAAACACGATGAATGTTAGTTTAAGCTTTTTGCAGCCCATACAATATACTATATATATATATATATATAGTTTTGTAAGCAAAAAGTAGCCTCATCTTCTGTGTGAGCCTCATGTTGTGTATGTGTCAATTAATTTGTTTTTATACATTTTAAAGAAAAAGTTAAATGAAAAAAAGTTTAATTGAAGGTACACCTGAATGTAAAGTTGTGCCTGTGTTTTTTCCCCTTTTTTTAAAGACTTGCAAGAGTTTTTAACTTATAGAACTTGTTTCATTACATGTAGTGTGTAGTTGATAATTGTATTTGCTGAATAAAGAAAATTTCAACAAGTCAAATATAATTATATTTTCAAAGGATTATCATCTGAAACTTAGACATTGTAGCTATATTCAAGCTGTGAAACTTCAATGTTTGAAATCAAACATGGAGTTACTACATGCCAACATTTGTTTGTTACTAATTATTTCAAACATATAAGGACCACAGGGTCCACAGACTTATCAAACTATGCAAAAGTTCTGTCTTTCTTCAAGTGCCACTGAATTGTAAAAAAAAAACAACAAAAAAAAAAACAATGAGCCTGGAGTGACCTGCTCTATTTTGTCTGACGTTCACACTTTTGTCAGCTTTTTCGGAGTCTGGACCACATGATAACTCGAGGCCAGTCACACCACTATCTGTCAAGTTATCTTCATGACACAGAGCAGAGTGTGACAAGTCTACTGCTCTCTGTCAGATAAAGAAAACAACACAGCAGCACACTGTACACAACATGCATGAGGGTGAGGGCTGCTTTATTCTCCCTAAATCTAACCACAAGTTGTCCTTTTCCATCTTTGAACTAAAACTTTGATGTTTTAGGATAACAAGATAAAGTCTTGAAAAGATAAATGTGGATGACGAGATTGAGATGCTGCGTTAGAGCCTGAAAACTCAGATCATGCCAAAGGCTCTGGGGCTGGAGTGGTTTTCTTGCCTTGAATCTTGAGTTAATGTTATTAATTTCATTTTCATACAAACAAACTAGTAAGACAATGAAAAATAAAGTAACACAAACCCAGCCAGGTGAAGTGAGGCGAATGTCCCTGCTTTACTGCGTCTGAGACAGATTCAAATAATCTACAGTCAAATGCCTCCATGCCTGACGGGGAAATCAGGCTGCAGGCAAATACCCAGATTTAAATCTCTTTAGTCAAAATGATGCAGAAAACAACCTGCTTTATTGACCACATTTAACCTAAGTTACAGTAAGTATCTTTATTTAACACTTAATTTATCACTGTGGTTTAGAGAAGAGCTGAGCACACCTTGAAATGGGGTTGACATACAAAAAAGCACAGGTACAAATCTACTTTGATTAAAGTTTTTACAGTTCAGCCTTTAATAAACTTCTTAAAACAAACTCACCTCATACACACACCTTGCTATGATAAATGCTATGTCCACTAAAACTAAATCTTTGAGACAGTATGCAAATTTTGGTGGTTTGTTTGGTGAAGCAGTATGCACAGCAGAAAAACCCTTACAGACATTTTCAAAACAACAAGGGTTAAATTGATTTTGCTTAGTTTGAGAGCACAAGTTAGCAAAAGGAGAATTGGGACAAATGAGACAGGAGTTTGGTCATCATGTTCTTTCTTTTTTAAAAGTGCAAACACATAAGCAAAGGAGCTTCTGAATTAATTTTAAAAGGGAAAAAAAAAGCAAAGAAAAGGAAAAGTAGTTTGGGGGCGCCAGAGATTTTCTTCTGTTGGTTCTCATTGTCTAGAGACAGAGTTCTCAGATATCTGATAAATGAGCTGCCAACAGTAAATGCTAAAAACACACCCTCAGAAAAGGTACTTATGCATGCACACTCACAGTTGCACACAGAACGCATCAACACTAGGATTAAAAAAACAATCAGTATACTATTCTGCATAATTTTATAAGTGAGCATCCTAAAAGTAGGCCTCCATAAATTCAAAACATGCCACTCCATCACAAAATGCAGTAAATTTGAACACCACAGCTGAGAAAACATGCACTTACCAGTCAGTTGATAGGATTGACCACAAGGCATGGGTGTTTCTGAGGATCTTGGCCCTTCATGAAAATGATTGGTGATGTTTTCAGTAATGCCTGATTCCTCAACAGAAAACTGGGAAGGCCTCCTTGTTCCCATCCTTAGATTTTTGAATCACAAACAACACCTGAATGAGCCTTATTTTGATCACCATCTCTCTCCTTTGAAAAGTATCACTTCTATTTAGATCTTGTGCCTATTTAAAAGTTATAGCCCCTATGCTTTTAGTCTCCTCTTTTAACTTTTTTTTTCTTTAAAAATCTGAAGAGATGGATCGCTCTGGGTGTGTTTTGCCTGTTTCTAATGCTAATCAGTCCAGGCTCTGATTTATTAAAAAAATCCAAAATCAAATCATACTTTTTATTTTTACGCTGAAAACTTTGTACATATAACCCGAACTCATCTCATCTACAGTATTGGATATACAGTATATGTCTCTAATGAGTAAATTGTGTCTTGTCAATATGTAAACTAAGTTTTCTGGAATGATGAAAGTAAAATAGACGTGTGTCTGTCAAAAAAAGCAGAATGATTAAATGATGATTACATTACAACAAAACTTTCTGACATCCATTCATGCACAAAGGCTGGACTTAGGTCAAGACTCAGGTCAGCTTAGGTTGAGCTGGATCAGGTGGGGCGTGTCCATATGGGACAGACCAAATATGCAGCTGCTATATAAGCAGAGTGACAGCTCCTCATCAACCTCAAACCACAGCATACTCTGACTTCAAGCGCCTCAGACTTGTTGTGGAGACAAGAGCCATCATGAGGGACAAAAGCAGCTTTCTGGTCATACTCTCCTCGTTGCTCATGGCTGCTCTGTATTTAGAAGCATCCACCATCAGAAACCATCTCTTTCTTGTAACAACTGAGAGGACATGGAGCCACGCAAAACTGTACTGCCAGAAATATCACATTGACCTGATCTCTTTAAAAATGGTGACAAGGCATGAGCTGAGCCCATGGCTGGTGGGTTCAGGTGTCAAGGAGGTCTGGATGGGTGAACACAGAGACTCCTGGAATTCGTTGAAGTCAGTCCATCTGTGGTAAAAATGTTTTCGCTTAATGTTCTTTGGTATCCTAATGTAGAAATTAGGTTAAGTGCAGTTTCTTTATGTGTTTCTATCCTTTTTTTTTTTTTAGGACTGCAAGAGAAAATAAAACACGTTCAGGAAAAGAAGAATATACTCCAGACGATGAAGACTGTGCCCTTTATGACAGCAAAACCGAACAGATGAAAAGTAGTCCATGCAACAAGATGCATCCGTTTGTCTGCTTGAGTGACAACCTGAAGCTAGTGAAGGAGAACAAGACATGGGAAGATGCTCTGCAGCACTGTGAGGACCTGGAGACCCGGTGTGAACAGGAAGAGCCGTGTAAATTCACCTTCAGCCTCTTGACCTTAAAGCAGTCTGACTTAGACTATGTCAGAGACAGGATCTCCATTGCAGAAATTCATGAGGTTTGTGTGATATGAGCTAAGTGTTTAATTTTCATATTTCTGTCTTGAAGCCTTTTAAAATGATGCAGTGTATACTGCAACAAAAGCTCTTGAGGTGAAACTTTATGACTCAGTCAGTGAGCTGTTTTATGATAAGCTAACTTCTTCTGCCAGATGATATTTTAACAGTCCTCCATGTGAATTTTTAAGATAAAGGATAAAAGACCTATCTCTCTCTGGGTCCCAGGTTTGGACCGGCCTGCGCTTCCTTGGAGGACACTGGTTTTGGATAGATGGTCAAGACTTGGAGGATGAGGGGGTGCTGCCACACTGTCCCTCCCATTGGAAACACTGTGGGATTTTGTCAAAAAATGACACAGAAAACTGGATCACCAGGGACTGCTCTGAAAAGAGAAACTTCATTTGCGCCAAAAAAAGAAAACCGCAGGTCAAAGAACATGACTGATTGACATCAAAACATGTATCAAATATTAGCAGTCTCTAGTTTCACCTACTGAGGTCATATTCCTAGTTCTTGTGTTTCATTGTCATTATACGATCTCTGACTGAAGCAAAAAAATTGCGGGACATAAACTTTCTTTGTTTACATACATAGAGACAGATGGGTTATGTTTAAATTAGTATATGTATATTAATCAAAAGAGTTGTTTGTTAAAATAGACAAGAATTTGTTATGTGTTTGTGCTGTTAGATTGTAAAATAGACAGGTTCAGTAACGTTTTAAGTTAGCCTCTGTTGACTTAAATCAGCTAGATGCTCACAATGAGTCCTTGAAATGCTTAAAAATAAACTTCTATTCCTTTAAGTCTGGTTAATCAATCATGTAAATTTCCAACTTTGCTTGAAGTATAGTTTAAAGAGTTTATGCTTCCAGAAATTTTCCATTCAGAGACTATGTGTCAATAAACTGTTAAACTGTTTTGTGTTTGTGGAAATTATTTATTATAAGAAGATCACAAAACTGTTTGATTTTAAGCATCAAAATTGTGACAATGCAGACTTTTATAAAATAAAATCTATAATCTCTCTCTCTCTCTCTCTATCTCTCTCTCTCTCTCTCTCTCTCTCTCTCTCTCTCTCTCTCTCTCTCTCTCTCTCTCTCTCTCTCTCTCTCTCTATATATATATATATATATATATATATATATATATATATATATATATATATATATTGTTAGATATCAAAGACGTGCTCCTAATGGAAAACCACAGCACGTTATTCAACACTATCGATCGTGAATATTTGGATTTGAGTTTGAATTCTTGGTTCAGTATATATTACTTTCAGACGGGTCCACAAACATACAGCTATACAACAACGGACTGCAAATAAAGTAAAATATAATAAAAATCTGCTACTCGGCAATGGTAAAAACATAGGGTAAAAACAACCAAAACAAGTTGGAAACACGGAAAGGTTGATGAACATTTTCAAGTTCCTACCGGAGATTTCGTCGGAGATATTTCTGGGTTGTACCGAGGTACCTTCCGGCCCTCATTCATCAGAAGCACGTCGTCTGTTTTTCGGATAATAGTAAGTGTTGACAGAAATGTTTAGAGTTGTACTTACTGTCCCAAGGTTGTAATGATACAGTAGGTATAACGGTTTGTGGTTACAGTCCTCGGTCAGGATCGTTTCTGACTCATTTGAAGAAAGGAGCGTGTGTGTGTGTGTGTGTGTGTGTGTCTGTGTGTGTGTGTGTGTGTGCACCGACTGACAGCTCGATGCTAGTTCTGCTAGTTCTGCTAGCTTACGAAGAGCTTATTTAAAGACTGAACGATATAACTTTATTAAACAACAATGACTTTGAGTTCTATGAACAGCTAACAAAAGAAACCAGCAGTACAAAACCATGTCGAAGGTATCACTCTGTCTACTTTGTGCGGATGCTCAAATAAACCTATTAGCCCGTTTGCATTACGCTGAGCTCAATGACAGTTAATTATCAGAACTGCTCGCTTAAAGTTGACAATTAATCTTGATTCAGTTTCTATAAACTTGCATTTAACAGAAATAAATAAATAATAATCTGAATGAAACAGAAGTAATCATCTAGCTTTTACTAATAATTTTGATGGTATTGTGAAAATGTCATAATTTAATGCTGAAGAGCGTGATTTAAACAACCCCATGACATTGCAGCTGTCATACATCCTCTGATGGATGCATTCGTAGTTGTTTTCAAAATGTAGTTGTGCTGAGTTTCACAGTACCATCAAAACTTAGTCTCGTATTTTGTGCCTTATTTTTTTTTCTTTGGAGCAGTTCTGGCTCTCCAAAGAGTCCTCAGGCCAGAAACTGAGCCCCAAGTTGCCCCTGAATTGTAAAGTCAGCAGCAGATAAACGGTCATGAAGGGGATTAAATAGTTCTGACAGGCACTCTACATAGCTTTCTCTTCCATCAGTGTATGAATGTGACTGTGGATGGACTCTTAGCTGTCAGAAGATAACAGGGGTGCTGTCTGAGTCCATTTACCTTCTCTCTCTGTTGCCCTGTGTCTGTTTGCAGGCTGCTGATTTCTGTGACCAGGCATCATGACGCTGTTTCACTTTGGAAACTGCTTTGCTCTGGCATATTTCCCCTACTTCATAACATACAAGTGCAGTGGCCTGTAAGTATCTGTTTAAATCAGTGATCTATAGCAAGGCTTCTCCTGTCTGCCCATTTGTTACCAGAAAAGTGAGTTGTAAAAAATGGAAAACTGAAAAAAAAAAAAGTGTTTTGTCACATCAAATAAAATAATGGTCTGATATATCATTATCTACACTGCATTAATTTTCTGGTATCCCTCAGGTGTAGTAACATATGTGGAGAGATTAAGAAGTGTGTCTGTAATCTGATTACTGATAGCAGAGGTTTGGGAGGGGGTCTACATAATCCTCTTAGAGCTGTGAAGTGTGCTACAGAATTTGACAATACTTTTGCTTCAAACATTTATTTCTTTGATTGTTATTTTGAGTAATACTTAATTTTTTTTTACTCCAGAATGTCATTTTCTGTCTATGCTGACTTGTTTTATTAATTAATAGTTGCATGTTGCACTCTGTGCTTTTGTAATGTTCAGTCTGGCATCAGGATGTTTGTGTTAATCTTTCAGATCAGAGTACAACGCTTTTTGGAGATGTGTCCAGGCAGGAGCAACCTACCTGTTCGTTCAGCTCTGTAAGGTGAGGAGCAGTGTGCCAGTCCAACAGTTTTTCATCATTTTAAGGATAAGTTCAGTTTATACAGCTTTTACATTGTTTATAGAATGAAGTAGAACAAAATACTTACCCAGAAGGCTTTCCTGATCCAAGCAGTGCTTCGGGAGATATTTAGATCCCAAATCGTGCAGCGGACGTCCATATAATGAGATCCAACAGGGCATAGACAGCGCTGCTCCTAAAACTGCATTAATCGTCCAAATCGCCGTACTCTCTGGAGAGCCGACTGCGCATGGGCAGTACTTTCTGGAGAGCTGACTCCTTTCTTTGAGGGACAAACGTAAACAAAGTCTTCGTCAGTTCAGGGGTCAGTACAGCCACACAGCGCTGTCTGGAGTGACACAGACTGCAGCAGAAAACTATCTCGGAGCGGACCATGATGGAATATTGGTGAAAAACACGAGTTTTTGGACGATTAATGCAGTTTTAGGAGCGGCGCTGTCTATGCCCTGATAGATCCCATTATTGGGACGCTGCACGATTTGGGATCTAAATATCTCCCGAAGCACTGCTTGGATCAGGAAAGCCTTCTGGGTGAGTATTTTGTTCTACTTCATTCTATAAACAATGTAAAAGCTGTATAAACTGAACTTATCCTTTAAACCCAAGAATAGAATTAATTTAACAAGTTCACATGATTGCAGAAAAAAAAACACTAACAGTGATAGTGGCTTTACTTGTGGGAGCCCATGGGGCGTGTGTCATTGAGAGTTTTTTTTTTAAGGTATTTTATAGTCAATTTCTCATTACTGCCAACAGTGATGTTATTTTATTTTCCTCCCAGTGGGTAAAAACAAAAAATGATCTGATTTTTCATCACCACATAAATGGGGGTTGAGTAAAGGTTTTGCCTACTTCTTGTGTTTCAGATGCTGTTTTTAGCTACATTTTTCCCCACCTGGGAAGGAGGAGCTGGCGTTTATGATTTTGTTGGGGTGAGTGGATTATCTTTATCTAAGAAGAAAAGTAGTTTGCCATTTTGCGGTCCTTTTTTCACCATTTTCAACTTTAAAAACTGCAAAATGAAGAAACATGCAAAGAATAATTTGAAGTGTATGTTTGTTTTTTAGGAATTCATGAAGGCAACAGTAGACCTGGCTGACCTGCTGGGTCTCCATCTTGTGATGTCTCGTAACCCTGGTAAAGGAGAGTACAAGATCATGGTGGCTGCCATGGGCTGGGCCACAGCAGAACTTGTAATGTCCAGGTACACAGTGAAACTGCTCCTGCTGATGAAACAACAACTCTGTTTTTTTCTAATGAAGAATCACATTGAAGCTCACATCTTCTGTACTGCTGTGACTCCACAGATGTCTTCCTCTGTGGGTGGGAGCCAGAGGGATTGAGTTTGATTGGAAATACATCCAGATGAGCTTTGACTCCAATATTAGTTTAGTAAGTGTCCCTCTGTCTACTTTTCATCTTTTACAGATTACATTTTGTAAATGGTTATGTGTTTTTTGCGTTTGTTTTTGCTCATAACCTGAATGTTTAAAACTTAAGAGTAATTGTCTGTTTTTCTGTCTTCTTCATAGGTCCATTATATCGCCATGGCAGCAGTGGTGTGGATGTTCACACGATATGACCTTCCTAAGACCTTCAGGCTCCCTGTAACTGTGCTCTTGGCTCTCTGTGTCTACAAGGCCTTCCTAATGGAGTGAGTGTGACATCCCATGGCACATATTTATACACTGAACATAAACAAAGAAAAATTCCAGATATTCTTATCCACACAGACAAATATTTTAATCCTCAGAACACATTTCTACTACTTTGTGGTATGAGCTAATGGAGCTCAGGGTTGTAACTTTACAATTTCTACTGTTTTCACAGTTTATTTAATTGCAGGAGTAGAAATAATAAAGATGTAACACACTGACTTATAGTTAAAGTAGCACTAGATGGATGCAGGACAACGAGAGCAACATAAAAATGTATTCGGCTTGCAAACTGATGTGATTTTTTTTTTTGCTACTTGGGCAAGCGTCAAGCAGACAGTTGATAAACTGTAGTTTTTAGTACTTCTTCATCACCTTCATTTTTTTGAGGCTTAAGGTTGCTGCTTGCTAAAAATCTGGTTTAATTAGAAAAAGGAAAACTAACATTTAAAAAGGGAGTTTTAGTCAGGATGGGCAACTAATGTGGTAGCTGCACTATATTTTGTGAACCACAGAGTGGCGCCATTTTTATATGCAATAGTTGTATGTTAAATTTACAGGGTGAGTTTATTTACAACCAAGCAGGAAGAGGAACTATTTACATGTTGAAACTCGTTTGATTTAAAAAAAAAATGTTAGCAGCTGATAAATAGTTGACCTGTTGCCAATAAAAGCTCCATAAAACGGATATCACTTGGTGTGGTTTTAAAATATTGCCACTATGAAGTTTCTCTATTTTGCTTAATTTAAGTGTAATAACACATGTTGCTGTTTTTCTAATGAAATATCTTAAGGGGTGATGATGTTCTGCATAAAAAGGTAGAGATGAATATGATAAGAAAATCATTGGGCTGTGTCTACACTTAATATGTGTTGTGCTCTCTGTATAGCTGGAGTTGAAAATTTGCAGTCAAATCCAACACGAAAAGTAGGGCTGTTGAACTCAACTCAAAGCTTGGTGGATTAAAAACTCTGACCTATTTTCTTTTTTATTAATATCAGTTTGAAGCTGATTGAAGAGTGTTCAGAGTGTCCAAATATCTGAAATGTTGTAATTTTTTTTTTATCAATCTGACAAATGTTGGGAACAGTTGTTTTTAACCATGATGATAAATGCTGTTTCTTATGTGCTGTGTTTGCAGGTTGTTTGTCCATGTCTTCCTGCTGGGCAGCTGGACCGTGCTGCTGGTGAAAGCCGTGCTGACCGGAGCCATCTCTCTCTGCTCATTGTTTCTCTTTGTCACTCTGGTCCATAGCAACTAAGTGACACTCCAGGCCTTGTGTGAAAATCATAAAGTGACTTCTCAGTCTTTTTATCCACATAAATCCATGAAGACTGATGAACACTTCTTGTTGATGTCTAGTAGTTGGACTGGTCTGAGGAACAGAGCAGGCTAGCATACCTACTACCAGCTGGCGAGCTAACCAGTTTGTCTGGTTTGTTTGTCTACACTCTGAGGAGTTGTGGATCTGTATGAGCGGTCTTGCAAAGCTTGGATGTTTTTTTAAAGGGTGACTTTTATATCAGTTGGACCAGCTATGAATTTATACCTTAGAAATAACTTTATTCTCTTCTATGAATTGTCCTTTGAGCCAACTTGAATGATTAGATTAAGAAGTAGTAAATTTAAATGTAACAAATGACAGTGATAGTTTATTGTGGTGCCACAAATAATTCAATCTATTTATATCAAATTTAAAATAAAAAGTAGTTAAAACATTACTGTGGCAATATTTTTGTTGTTGATAAAATAATCACAAAAAATGTGAAACTCAAAAGTCTGAATGCAGCACTCGTTACAATGAGTCAACAATATGACCACATTGTGTTGAACTGAAAGCATCTGTGATTTCTGATGTTTGATTAATAAATGTGTTTTTTTTTTCTTTGACTCGGTTTGTATTTGCGTGGGTGTTTTAGGCTAAGAGTGAATGATGACACTACATCTAGAACTTAGCTGTGATATGCGAAAAAGAAAGAAAAAAGATTTTGTTGAAGTTTGTACCCCATCCCCACAAGTCTACAATAAAGGAGAACAGAAACAAAAGGTAATGAATGGGCAGGTAGAGAAGATGTGAGTGCTGCATGACTCGGACCACAAGTGCCATATTTCTTACACTGTGTCGGGTATAAGTCGTTGCATCATAGTTGTTTATTTAGGATTTTTTGAGGACTAATATAATAATGAAGCTTTAAGCTGTCTTCAGCCTCTGTGACACCTCGTTTCTTTGCTCTAGTTACAAGGTGCGACTCAGGAGTTCGCAATTTTATCAATTAGTGGTGCTTGAAAGTAACTGCTGAAAATTGAACACAACACAAACCACTGAAATGAAACAGGAAACAAAAGAGGATACGATAAACAGCTTCAATGTTCGGGCTGTGTGCGCTTGGGGGGAAGTTTGAATTTTCCTACGCCCATGAACGCAGCACAGTAGCGCCCTCTTCTCGTGTTTTCAGACTGAAGCAACGAGTAATCCCGAAGTCATCATGTCTTCTCCCGAGGAGTTGTATCTGCTGTATCGTGGTCTTCTTTTCCCGAAAGAGACCCACTCATTGGAGAGTTTAAAGTTTGCGCAGGAGTTCACCTTCAGAGACGATGATGTTGTGGCTGTGGTTTATCCAAAGTCAGGTTGGTGCACGCTGTCATGTTCAAAACGCTTAGAGACAGGCTTTTCTTTTGGTTCCCTTGAAAGAAGTGTCCAAGGAAAAGTTTTAAAGTTGATTTAAACTTGGTTCCTTTGGTTTGGGGTGTGTTGGTGGCTTTTTGTTGTAGAAATGCCAGCGTCCAGAAATATGATCCAGATTTGTAAGAATGCCATAGACGTCAGATGTTACTGAGGGAGGGATTCAGAGAGTTTACAGGCACACCTCTACTGAAGACTGAAGCTACTTAATTGATCATTCATTGGTTGAGGAGTCAGGGAAGCGACAAGACTGATGAACATGGTCATGCATTGACACATGAATAGTATCTATTCTTTTAATCACAACTAGTTACTACTGTGACGACTAACATACAAACGTGTATCTAGGAAAATATACTCTGATGTATTACAATTATAGTAACAACAAGGTGGCAACATGTGAGTATTGCGAGCTTATATCTTCAGATATGTCAACAGTTCATATATGTACTTTAAGTATAATTAAAGTACTTTTAAAGTTTAATGTACCGCACTGAAATAGGAAGAAAGCTACAACCAGATATTGAATATTGTTATGGCCTGTCAGACCCTTGTTTAGAGCACATCATTTGTCTCAAGTCAAGCCAGAGTGTATTACAGAGACCAGGTAATGTAACCTCCTGAGTATCATTGCTTTTCTTGAGTTTCCATCAGGTTCAGAGTAATACAAAACATCCTCTTTTCACAAACGTGATCTCCTAATGACTAATTTCAGCATCCTGAAACAATTAAAATGCAGATATTTATATATTTATTATACCAAATATTGGTATTATTTCATTTTTTCATGGCAAAACCCCTTTGTTAGACTTAAAGCTGTATTCAAACCTCTTAATCTCTTTATCCATCTCATGGTGTCTTTTCCATGTAGAGTTACGTACGGTAGACATGCTCAGTCTTATTCACTGTTTTATTTCCTCCTGCAGGTACAGTCTGGATGCAAGAAATCCTCCCCCTAGTTCTGAATGGAGGAGATCTTACTCCCATTCACACCATTCCTAACTGGGACAGGGTTCCCTGGCTGGAGGAGAAAAGACTAGAAGTGGTTGTAGATAAGCTGACTTCTCCCCGGGCCATGGTCTCACATCTCCCATATCACCTCATGCCGCCCTCTTTCCTCACCTCTAAGGCCAAGGTAAAGAGGCCTCAACTTGTATACACATACACCCCAAATCTTATTAAGAGACCTAACGAAATGAGTCTCTGTTTTTTTCTTTTCAGGCAATCCACGTCATGAGGAACCCCAAAGATGCCATGGTGTCGTCATACTACTTTCACCAGATGGCTGGATTCCTCCCAGATCCAGGGACGTTTGATGAGTTTATGGACTCCTTCCTGGAGGGCAAAGGTTAGACAGCTGTGATCTGTGGTTTACAATTTTGTCTTCCTTAGAATCACATTATAGACCTATCACACCCTTTCCTTTCAAGTGACACAATTCCTCACCTTGTGGACCTCACAGGGAAAAACAGTCAAATGAAATGTCAGAAAATCTAAATTGCAGGTTTCACGTTTACCTGATTTTTCAGGAATTTCAGTTTGTGTTATGAAAATGTGTGACAACCAGTTGTTGTTTCTGCTACAGAGGAGAGCAACCATTTTTTTTCTTTTTTTTTTCTTTTAGTTTGGACTGCAAAGTGATCTGCTGCTGTTGTTACATTTTGCTGTCCCACTCTTGTTCCATAGAACGGTGTAATGTTTCCCGACCCAGCTCAAGCCTCAATTGTGTAAAATAATCTTACAGTAGTTGGACATTTTTTTTTATTTTTATTAATTTTTTTTTTTACAAAATCTCAATTATTATCATGACATATTGATGGAAGAATATTTTTGTGTTTCAATAGGTGTGGCTGCATTAGACAGACACAAATAAAAATGGTATAATTTGTTTATGGTTCACAAGAAAGTCTAATAAAACTCAATTCTTGACAGTGTCAGCTCTCAACATTGTCAGTATCAAAGTCAACAAGCATATGATTATTGCAAGTGCAGAGCTGGGATTGAATGTGTTAATACATTTTTTGCCCTTCACTGCAGTGATGTTTGGAAAATGGACAGACCATGTGAAGAGCTGGAAACACTCGGCGCTGGGTGACAGGATAATGGACATCACATATGAAGAAATGGTTCAGGTAAAACACTCGAACATGTGAAGAACATGATTGCTGATAGGAATGGGCACTGAATTAGGTGCTTTTATAGGTACCGAGTACTGACTGAATCCCATCTGTAGTACCAAGTACCGATTCACGTAGAAATAAGCAATACCATGTTTAGGTATCTAAACGCATCCTTGTGACTGTGAGAGAGTGGAAGAGTAGGGAATTTTCGATGCTGGACATGAAAACAGCATTACAAGTTTGTATATTGAGAAATAAATAAGTTAAACTGAAAAGCTTTGGGATGCTATTATTAAACAAATAAATATTTATTACCACTTAAACACACTCAAAAGTACCAAAACTGGTACTGTTGAGTACCAATATTAATTGCCAGGTTCTGATCATTGGTATTGAATGGTTTCAAATGTGAAAGGCACCCATCCCCAGTTACTAATGAGGGTCTCACATCATAGTGTTTAAGGATGATCATCATATGTGACAAACACTTGTCGCTTTATGTAAGTAAAAAAAAAAAGTGTCTTTCATGTAGGACCTTCCTGCGGCTCTCAGGAAGATATCAAATTTCCTTGGTCGGGATCTAAGTGAAGAAACCATCCAGAAGATAGCAGAGCACTGTTCCTTCAAAACCATGAAGGACAACCGTATGTCCAACTTCAGCCTGGTGCCAAAGATGTACCTGGACAATGACAAATCTCCGTTTCTCAGGAAAGGTAAGAATCTTTATATCCCGTATTAACTTCTTCTGCTTTTTCAGTCTGCTCAGGTTCAAAGATCAGGAGGGGAGACCAGTTTAATGGGAATAATTGATTAACAAAGGGAAAGATCTGCATGTTGAAAAGCAAGAATCAGGGTATAAATGATTATTGTTTTAAATCCCTCCTTTTTATTTTTTCCTCACCATGTATTGACTGATGTGTGTGTGTGCCTGAAAGGTGTCGTTGGAGACTGGAAAAACCATTTCAGCTCTGAGCAGATGGCTAAATTCACGTCAGTCATTCACAAAGAGCTGGAGAATGAGAGCTTCACTCTACCCTGGAGCCTGGACTAAAGAGCACACAGGTGTTAGTTATTATTAGTTTGCATGTTTATTGTATGTAGGTTTAACTTTCTAACTTTCTATTTGTTGTGTAACTACAAATAACTACTTTTACAAACATGTATGTCACTATGTTTGCATTTGTGTTGATGCTGTGTATTGATGCTTTAAATTTGTAATATCCTGAAATTTGGCTCAACAAACCCACGTTCACCAAGAGATGATCAAATTATATTTTGGTAGCAGAGATTAAGGTCACCTGTGGAGAACAGAGAGGTAAACACAGGCTTTGATGGCTGGTTGAGGCCCACATATGCCAAAAACTACACGAGCAGTAAAAGTGGCTCTTCATGTTCAACAGCTTCAGTCTGTGAAAAGTGGAAAAAATGAAAGAAAAATAAACAAAGGAGAAAAAAAGAGACAGAAAAACAGGTTTAGCTTTACATCATGTTTAGTTTTTTGTATTTTAGTTGTTCTTTAACTATGTAATCAATAAAATTACTTTTATTGGTTCAGTTTTACATTTATTAAATAAATATAACACCGAAAAAGTGAAGTATTCTTGACTGACTGAGCATTTTATTTTTTGTTACAGCATTCTTATTAAGTTTCTGCCTCCATGCTTAAATTTTACTGGAAATGAAAATGTTTTTCGGTTTTAGAGACCACATGTAAATTTTCCCAGACCAGTTAATGGGGGAATAATTTCCAGCACTCTGCAGCTTTTCTGCAATGATTGCATGACTGTATGATTTAGTGTCACTGCTTTTATCATCTCTCAGTAACAGTCAGAATAAATAAATGAATTATAAATCCTGCAGAGTAAAGATGCCTCTCATTGTGAAGATCAGAATCTCTGCTGTAAACTTTACTATTAGCACACACCACACAAGAAGGTATAATCTCCTTTAACCTGAAGCCAGAACTGTGTGCATCAACCTCACTGACAGTACATTAAGCCAAGGAGATGTTTCATGAGTTTTAGGCACACTGTGTTTAGGTCAGAGTCAGTCACTTCTGAGACCTGCTGAAAAACAAAGAATGTCTCTGTTGCTCACTCCTGGGCTTTCAGAGTCCGGACAATCACAGGGATTCAGTTTCAAAGTTGGCAAAGTTTTGTGATTGTGTTGAGCAACATGATCTGGCTTTCCCGCACACAGCCATTCGCATTCCTTTGTTAGCTTGGCTTTGCTCTGAGAGCAGCTGCAGAGTTGACACGACCAAAAACTGTCTTTTTCCCCCTGCTGACAAGCTCAGACCGGTCATTCACACAGCTTGTATGGCGTAGTAGTAGTTGTGTTTCTGTCAAGTTTGATCAAAGTAGTTTTACTAAAAAGTTTGAAGCACAAAGTCCAGTCTCCTGGTCTTATCTTCTGGAAAAGTGAGTAGAAAGCTGTTCACTGAAGCATTCACAGCTTAAACAAAGAAATAAAAGGGGAAGAATCTTTATTATTTCAGACCTTATTGCATATTGTTGATGTTTGTGAATACATTGATTGATAGCCTTTTGAGATGAACCAATTCATTTTCCAAAGGTTCAGTACTCTTGGCTCTATAGCTGTATGATGAGTCTCTTATTTCTCTGAAGTCTCAGTACAGCAGGGACAATGCATACCATCACTTATAACTGTTTTTGTACACGGGGGAAAAAGCATACCAGGAAATTGAAGCAGACATGTCCAGATGTGCCTTCAACATGCAGACAAAGACCGAGGTATGGCTATGGGAAGCCTGAGGGATATTTCTTTTCTGAAGTTTATGATATGGCTGGTTAAATACAGACTCACTCACACAGACAAACCCAACTTCACAAAGTCTGTGTCCTGGCTTAATTTATCCAGTCTGCTTCATGGTAACTGCAGAAAGCATGATTTCACAGATACTGAAGCTAAACATGTAACAGCTGATTACAACCACTGGATGGCAGCAGAGATTGGGGTTTTCTGCTGAAGCAATTTCTGCTTCTACCTGGCCCTGCCCCTAAATATAAACAGAGACAAAAGATTTGGAGGTGGTCAGCATTTCCACAGGCTTGAAGACAACAGCACACAGACACAGAGTCATCGTGTTGTTTTGACGGAGTCTGAAACCAGTTGCTGCTGCTAAGAACATTATTCTTTGGTGGCTCCATTGACATGTATCAATAAAAAAAACTTTTTTTTATTAAGATACAAAACCAAAACTTTAAATTTGAAAGGTTAACATGCAAAGTTTCTAAGTTAGTAAATTGACCACAAGCTCCGAGACCAAACCCCTGAAGTGCTGATGCTCTAGAGTCTGTTTTATTACCTCAGCATTTAGCATCAAATATAAACATGAAGATACTTGAACTGAATGATTTTTTTTTTTAGTTTTCCTATGTATATTGTATATATTCTTCACAAATATGCTGTAAATAATCCAATCACATTACCATAGTCATGTTGAGGAGAGATAAAGGGGAGGTTGTTTTGTGTTTGCAACCCCAACACTACTGGAGCTTTGAACAGTGAGAAATGTAGACAGTGAGTGACCTTCAACTTTGAAAAGAAAAATTGTCCGAGGGGATCTACATGAACTGTAAAATAAAAAAATATCAAAATTGTTTGATTTGTTATGAAACAATGTTGTTTTGAATTTCATGTGAAATTTTGGTACCACAGATTAACTTTCAGAGAGATCGACAGAATTTCACTCCCAATAGCATTTTGAGTTTTATTACAGGTGATTTGCATCTGCCTCACACTGTAAGTATACTGTTAGAAAAAAAAACATCAAAAGTCTACAGCATGCATGAGAGAGAAAAAAAACACAAACTAAGGAGCGCAGATGGTCTTAGTAGCTTAGGTCACGCTCTGGTGTGCCCTTGTGTGGGTGGCAAGAGTTCGAATCCAGCCTGCGGCCTCTTTCCTGCATGTCACCCGCAACTCTTTCCTTGCTTCCTGCTCTAGCCACTTTCCTTTCCCCTATCCAATTAAAAGCATAAATGCCCCAAAAATAACTTAAAAAAACACAAGACACCAAAAAGGCAAAAGATCAAAAGCACCAGAAAAAGATCACACATGCACATTTATCAAACCATACGTTATCACATTTAAACACACACTGACTATGAAAACACTTAAGAGAACAAACAGGTGTTATGTTTCAGTTCATAAGACAGTGACAAGGACGTCAGGTCCAGTAACAGTAGAGCAACAATACCTCAGTGAGGAGGTCATCATCATCATACTCAAGAACTGAACCTCTTAGAGCTTTGAGGACTGCAAGGAGGGTTTTTGAAGTGTTTCTGTGTTGAAGAGGGAGCCATTAAAGAACTGGTTGATGGATCAGTAAAATCATGGCAAAATTGTTATTGAATATGAAAACAAGCTTAGCTGAATGAAAGAGTGTATGATCACTTTCTTGTGTTTTTTCACCAAGTTGAATCATATTAATGACAAACTTATACCACCAAAGCTACTGCTGAGGTATCATCAAATGTTTGCAATAATTTTTTAAAGTGGACTTTTTTTTTTTTTGATCTTTAAGCAGTTACACATCAGTAAAATAAATTTCAAAATGAGAAATTTACCCCTGCCATTCTGAACCGGCATAGATCAACACATGCGCAGTATCTCACTGGCCTTGTGGCTCTGAATACAAATGAGGGTGTTATGCCCTGTTAAAAGTGGTCCTGCTGGGCTAACAATAATTCATAAAACTTATCTTTAAAAAACACAGAAAAACAAACTTTAAACAGCTAAAAAAAAAAGATTTATTCATATTACCATATGAAATGAATTGAATTGTGACCACAGCACTTATTTAACAAAGGCAACTTAAGCTTAAAAATCCCTCAAGGAGAAGCAGCAGGGCAGCTGTCCCGTAAAGCAAACGCCTCTCCACAGATCCCCCTGCAGTCTACAGGGAGTTTTTAAAGGATCAGGACCAGGACCAAGACCAGGATGACCAATCATGTTGTGTTCTCACTCATGTCACCTGGAGGATAAGACAGAAGGGAGGGGAAAACATTCAGAAACGTGCAGCCGAAACAGAGGAACATTATGGTCGAGGTTAATTATCATAAACAGTCACATCATTTTCTAATACACATTTTTTAAAGTTATTCTAACCTCTGCAAGTTTCTAATTGAGCTAAACACTGCTCATGTGGTGAGGGGCAATTCCTCATACTGTGAGAGTGATTGTGTGTCCCTCCCATCCTCCCATCTCTCTCTGCCTCCCCTGAGCTCTGACACTGCTTCAATTACACAGTGCCCTTCCAGGGAGGGGTGTTTTAGTGTGTGTGTGTGTGTGTGTGTGTGTGTGTGTGTGTGTGTGTGTGTGTGTGTGTGTGTGTGTGTGTGTGTGTGTGTGTGTGTGTGTGTGTGTGTGTAGGGGGGGGTTCCATGAGGCAGACGGTATGGTGCCTGAGGACACCCACCTCGCTGCCATGTGCCCACTGGTCCTGCCCTGGGCTGCCCACAGGATGCTGCTCTGCTTTGATGCCATCCTCCCATCAACAGATTGCAGACGCTCACACAAGCCAATAGCTCTGCTGAAGATCCCGTAATCTTTTTGAAGTCACTAAAACTTAGTCAGCCAAGTCTTTGACTTCCTCCGCTTCAGGCAATTCTCATGTATCCCATGAAGATCCAGCCAAAGACACGCAAATGGTTTTTGATCAATGTTTAGAGAAGTCTGCTTGAACTGTCTGCCACATGAAGCTGGGCGGCTTTTATTTGTCAATTAGTCCATCCAGTAACTAGCACCACTGTTTGGATGATGCTGCTTTGACAATTTGTGTCCAGATAAACATTTTGAAACACAGAGGGCCAGACATGAAACTGTGTGCTCAGAGATGCATTAACTACAACACCTGAGAAAATTAACAGCACAGGCAGCAGTCCAGATTTCCAGATGTGGTTTTGAGAAACTTTTCAGTGATTTCTTGAATGGATGTACTTTCAAAATATTTTTTTCAGAGAAAGTTAAGTGACAAGAGTGAAACCACTCTGCACTTTACAGTTTAACCTACAGCGGCTGTTCAGCAACTTAGCTTAGCATTGCATAAAGACTGGATCCAAAGGGAGGAAGATACCCCAGCTCTGTCTGAGACTAATACAACATTGACTTCACTACCTTTAAACTTTGCTATTAAACACAATGTTCTTCACTTCATCTTTATTAAAAGTGTTTTATCCGATCCTATTTGAATTACCTTTTTTTGAAGTCCATTATTTTTCGAGGCTGGTTGCCCCTCTATCACACCCAAGTATTTTTTCATTTTTTCATTTCATTCATTTATTCAGTCAGTCATGTCAACACCAAATATTGTACCCAATATTGACATTTCACACAAAATGACGGAATCAAGAGTCATGTGTTGAAAAAATGACTGAAAGACACAGGCAGAAGCAGACTGCTTATAAACACCTATCCTATGAAATCAACTTTTTAGGCTACCAACCTCCAAGGAGCAAAGAAACAACAACACAGATAATTAATCACTCTTATAAGCTTCAAACATTGCTTTACAAACCATTTTCTTAAAAACAATAAAAGAATGACATGTTTTTAAATTTATGCTGGCATCATTCCAGAATTTAACTCTAATAATGGAGATACATCTCCTTTTCATACCTTTTTTAGCTTTTTGTACAGTAAATTTATAAACACCTCTGAGATTATATGGACTGTCTTGAATTGAAAAGAACTTTTGTATTGAGTCAGGGAGCATTTTTGATTTTTCTTGGAACATAATTTGCATTATTTCATAATAGGACGATCAGAATATTTCATAATTTGAGAATTTAGAAACAATGGTCCGTGTGCATAATAGTCAGCCTTATTGATAATACGTATAGCTTTTTTTGTATTCTTATTGTTGAATTTATGGTGGTTTTGAAGGTGGATCCCCACAATTCAGCACAGTAAGAAACATAGGGAACAATCAGTGAGTGGTAAATCAAATGCAAGGCATTGGAATTAAATACATCTCTAGATTTATACAGGATTGCAAGTGATTTTGAGATTTTCCCTTTAATGTATTCAATGTGTTGTTTCTATGTTAGCTTTTGATCAATGACAACCCCAAGGAATTTGAGCAGATCCAAAGATTATCTTTATACTTTGTAATTATAATAATAATGCTTTTTCGTATTCTTACAACAGACACAAATACACATATCACACTCAACATGACAAATACACATAACAACTACCTCCTGAAGTCAAAACATCGCACACTAGACAAAATGTCTGCAGACAAATGATTCTGGATCAGTTTAAAAGTTCTCAAAGTTTTTCAGTAGGTCATTCCAGCTTGATGAAGCAGCTGTTTCTAAACTTGAGTGTGAATGTGTGCCAGTCATGTGACGGAGTAGAATAATGACCTCTGATCTGGTTCTGTTGTTGTGGTTCTTTGACGTGCTGTGCTGTCCATGGTGCTGATGGCTGTTAGATTTTTTTTATTGAAACGATCAATAGAGTTGTGAAATGGTTTTGCATTGGTCACAGTACCAGTTTTATAGATACAGGATGCTCCGACATTTGCAGCTGCAGGTTGCAGGAATTTCATAATGTCATCCTGGTTTACTTATTTGATCTGGTTGGCGGCTGAGCAGTACCATTTGTGGAAGTCTTCATGCTTATGTTTGCTGTTATCTTGTGCTTATACGCTGAGGTGTCTTTTTTTTTCTCGATCTCAAACTATGACCCCAGTTGTTTTTTTCTTTTTTCAAATCTATTGCAAAGGGGGCGCTGGGTAGCTGGCAAGCTCCTAGGTTCATCTCATTATGTATTCCCCCATGTTTGTTTTCTTATATGTCTTGAAAGGGATATAACCGAAATGAAATTGCCCCTCTGGAGTCAATAAAGTATTCTGATGTTCTGATTACACTATTAGCAACCCCTTGGAATTCATTGTGACGTCTTTCTTTAATACATGTTCAACAATGCAAATCTTGAATTGCAGGAAAAATGAAGAAACTCACTTTGAAGTATCACGTGCCTGCTAAGTGCTAGGACCACTCCCCTTCCCTAGTACTGGAAATGTTTGCTTCATATACATTTGCAAACCGATGTCTTGACATTACTACTTTTTGTAAAGTAAGCGTGCCTCTTAGGCAGGGAAAAATGTATGTTTTCCTATGGAGAGAGCTATACTAGCTGTTTAGAATTACTTAATAGAGTGACTTATTCATTGTTCACCCATGAATGTGTCCTAACTACAATGATGTGTCTCATTTTACTTGTTCAAAATGGTAGAACAAGAGTTTTTGTCAAACTCTTTTAACTTGATTTGTCTCAAACTGACTGTCTGATGGGAAATGTCTTGACCTTTACTCTTCTTTGTGCCTGAGTCATATGTATGCTGAGTCGTGCTTCGAAAATAGATACAGTCAGCGATCCCATGGGTCATATGTCCAGCTGTATACATCAGCTGATAGAACAACAGATAACATACAGTGCAGCATCTAAACATCCTCTCCTTCCTTTATGAATGACACAGGAACTCCATCAGGGCACTAATGAACCATTGCCCCTGCATTCTTCCTATACAGTACATTCTGTACACACAGTAGCAGAGCTGTGTTTACGCTGCTCGCTGTTTGTTTTTTGTTTCTTTGAGAAAATATTTTGGAATAAACTGTGTTTGAAATACTTTTTTTTCCCAGATTATTCTTTTAAAAGCCCTGTAGTTGACTCTGTCCTTGTGTTTGATTAAACAGTGAATCCAGGCCTTCCCAGCGACTAAAGACCAACAACACATTAAGGAAACATTTGACAGTAAACACAAACCATGATGAATCCTGCAATTCCAACAGATAGATGCCATTTTTAGACATGTGAATGACCTACATTTCTAAAACACACAAACACACATGCACGTGCACACACACGCACACAGGAACGTGGACACACACACACACACACACACACACACACACACACACACACACACACACACACACACACTGCCCAGTCACGCCCCACCCAGGGTGTCTGCACGGTTCCGGGCTGGGGGGCAATTAGCAGTAATGGCAGGAAGCTAGTTAGTGTTATCTGCTGCCATGGCGGCCTGCATTGGCTCTGACAGACCCTGGACCGGTCACGTACAGGCACAGATAGAGAGCCTGGCAGGGAGTACAGGAGTAAGAAGAGGAGGAGGAGGAAGGGTCAAAAAGACCCCAAGCACATGGCCTGAGAGTACATTCATATTGTTCGCCTGCTGGGCTCATTAAACCAGAAATTATACTTGAACAAACAGGATATGCTGTGTTAGATTTCATCATTACATATTTATATTACGTAAAGTTTAGATATGGTTCAGGAAATAAAACGGGTGTAGTGGTGTGGGGGAGATTTTTTTTTTGGCTCACTTTGGGCCCCTTTATACCAAATGATCATGGTTTAAAGTCCACAGCCTACCTGAGTATTGTTGCTGACCATGTCCATCCCTTTATGAGCACAGTGTACCCATCTTCTGATGGCTACTTCCAGCAGGATAACGCTCCATGTCATAAAGCTGGAATCATCTCAGACTGGTTTCTTCAACATGACAATGAGTTCCCTGTACTCGAATGACCTCCACAGTCCCCAGATCTCAATCCAATAGAGCACCTTTGGGATGTGGTGGAACGGGAGATTCTCATCATGGAGGTGCAGTCGACAAATCTGCAGCAACTGCGTGATGCTATCATGTCAATACGAAGGTTGTGTAACGTTACAATTTGAAATGCTCAAAGTCTTGTGAGCAAACTCCATCATGTCGTCCTCTGCTAAATTTTAATACGCCCCTGATGGTTGTTATTTTGGCAATCTGACTTCATCAGCTAATTCAAAATCATACAAAAAGGTGGAGATGAGACGATGTCCTTTCAGCTGGAAAAACAGCAGCAGCAACAACAACAACAACAGACCTGCCTGTCCCGTAAATCCATAACGCCTCAAATTATGAACTATGTTGCACATGTTTTGTCTTAATGCAATCAAAATGAACAGAATTCCAATCATAATTTGAGAGTTACACCAAGAAGTGATGGGATGAATTATATTTCCTGTAGTCCGGGGGTTATGGTCACCAGATATACAGACATCAAGTGTGCGAAAGGGAAAAAATGATTCCTGATTTGTATGAACTGGGCCTTTAAAGAATGACACAGTAGGAGACAGTACCCTAACAGCAGCTCTAAGCTGTTGTTTGGCAGCCTACCTCTTTTCTGCCAACACACCACAAACACACACAACAGACACACGCACCACAGAGAGCACAGCTGGATGGGTGTGTTTCTGGGAGGGCAGCAGGGATGACGGTCAGAGTAGCGATGCGGGGCACGAGAGGATGTGGACACAGAGCACCTCCCCCAAAAAAGACTAAACAAAATAAACATCACAAATCTCTGAATGAGGCAGCACTACAACAAGTCACGTAGGTTTACCCAGCTTTACGTCACACATCAGACGGGCAGGGCGTCTTTGATGGTAGTGTTAAGAAGCTAAAGTGACTGAATTTAAGGAACATTGGAACAACATCCAGCAGCACTCATACTCCAGGAAACCAGAGGCTGTTGTAGGATTGGAGTTAAAATGTAAAAGGTTTAGTGATGGCTTTATTACCGTAATGTAGGATAATCATAATTGATAAAATAACATGTATTACCCTTTTTTGTTGCGTGTATTCCTTATGTTCACCTGTCTTTTGTGAATTAATGTTGTGTTAATTTCTGTCAGTAGTTATCCTTTAAGCCTTACTCTTAGTGATCCTTGTCTTGTGTGTTTTCACTTGTGTTTCCTTTCCTTGCTACTCAAGTGTCTAGTTTAGTTTTACCTCCTGGTCTCGTGGTTCCCTCCTGTCTGACTGCAGCCATTAGTTGCACTTGTCTTGTCTCATACCGTGGTCTTGATTTTTTAATTAGTTAGTTTATTTATTAAGTTGAATGAATATTTTTCATTTTTCTGCTGTGGGGTTTCTCTTGGAACAGATGCGGAAAAATCACGTCCATAGATAAAAAGACATTCAACACAAAGTTCAGATGTGAAATTATTTTTGTTTATTTGTAGATATAGAGCAGATCTCATCTGCAGCTGCTGATTGTCTCACTGAGGTTTCCTTTGACACAGGCAAAGATGTGTGGGATCACCTGAGGGTAAAAGTCCCTCTGTTCAGACATGCCTTTTCTTGAGGAATGGAGTCTTGCCGACTGGGCGTCCATAGAGGCCATAGCGGTGGAGTGCATTGCCTACTGTTTTCTCTGTAACAACTGTACCTGCTGCCTCCAAGTCTCTCTGGAGCACTTTCAGGTGGTCCTTGGCTCGTTTAGTACTCTTCTGACTATCTTTCTGACTCCCTGGTCAGAAATCTGGCAAGTAGCTCCTGTGCGTGGCCTGTTGATGGTAAGGTGGTGCTTCTTCCACTTGCGAATAATGGCCCCAACGGTGCTGACTGGAATATTCAGGTGCTTTGATAAAAGTCTGTAACCAGTTCCATTCTGATGCTGAGCAATAGTCAGTCTGCGTATCTCTTCAGAGTGCTCTTTGTCTTTACCCATCATGAGGTGTGTCATATTTAACTGCTCGGTGAAAAAAAAACAACCTTTTTTATAGGAGCATCAATTTTCTCTAGCCCAGCTGATGTTGGTTTGCACTAATTGGAAGTTCAAGTAATAATTACTGACAGATTTCAGGTGGTATGGTGCATTTCCTTGCCAAAGTATACAGCCTTTCCATGGTGTGTTCAATACTTTTTTCCTGTGTTATCGTACTTAATTCCACATAATCATTATTTATGGATTTGAATGTCATGATTTCTTTTCATGTATGGATTATTTGAGTTAATACCAATGTCTGGTAGAAATTTTGTTTGAATTGCATCTTTGGAAATAAATGTAATGAGAAAAAAGTTGACAAGTTAAATACTTATTTTTTCCCACTTTAGAAAATATATATATATATATATATATATATATATATATATATATATATATATATATATATATATATATATATATATATATACATATATATATATATTACCGTGCACAGGAGCCCATTTCAACAGTCTTGTGCTGTTTGTTTGTAACACCTGAGGCATACATAAAATAAATTCCGGTGGCTTCGGTAAGTCAGACTTTAACAGCTTCTCATCAAACCAAATTTGGGTCAAGCTGTTTGTAAGCATGATGAAAAGAGAGAGGATTTACCGTCTGTGTTTATGTACAAAACCTTTCCTTTTCCCCTCATCAACTCCCCAAAGCAACGGCTTAACAAAAGAAAAGCTCTCAGTCAACACTTGAGGCTGAGATAAGACACAATGAGAAGTACCCCAAAGTAATGGGCCATGGAGAGGTTACGTGCTCAACTTTTCACTGAATCATTATCCGTCCATGGGAACTGCTGACCCTGCTGACTGACCTCTTTCATTTGAATCCTTAGCACCAGATAAACATACATTCACAACATGTATTTATTTGTCCTTCTTCTCTCAACATCTGGCTGAAAGTCCAAAGCACAGGAGCTATTTAAGGCAGTCAGTTTTAATGATGTCTGCTAAACGAGAGGCTGCATGTGTTTGGAAGAAAACATCCTGAAGGAAGCTCTCGTAACATACCAGCTGGTGCCAAACTGCTGGCTGCATGCTGCACTGTTTGGACATGAATTCATTCACTCATGTGATGGCATGCAAAATAAACTATAAGTCAAATAAACAGGACTTCTTCTGGTAAAATACTGTTTGTATATCTGAGCCGAGGTGGGGTCAACAATGGCCCCTTCAGTTCAAAATATCCATGAAAACTGAAACCAGACCAATTGTGACAGAGGCATTATTTACTGAAGATTTTAGTAAACAGATTTTGGACAAAAAACAGATGCTTCAAGTCTCTCATAGTTAGTGAAATCTCCCCATGATTTTATGTGTGTTTATTATGAGATCACATCAGAGTTTTGAGCGCTGAGATGTAAGAGTGACCAGTCTCATTCAGCCCTCTGCTTTGTCTAGCACAGACAGATGATTAGTCTGAGAACATATAGAGATGCTTACTCTGACGACCTGACTGCACACCAGCCTGCCATCTGTCTTCCTGCTATTGTTGTTGCTGATTGTATTTTGAATTTCAATGAAGTACAAACACTGCTAGAGCCTGAATTGAGCACAGTGCCTGTAGATGACAGATAGATGATGGACTGAATGAGTGAAGAATAATGTTTCTTTGTTAAATTTAGCACTTGTAGCCTAAGTCAGACATCTCATTTAGAAATCTTCTAAACTTGATGCAGTGACATGCTAAATTAGTTACTTGTTAGAAATGATGCGTAAGAATTTCTAATGCTTAACTTATTTTGCCAAATGGTTGATTTTAAAAAAGTTTTTCTTCAGTGGTTAGTCTGGTTCATGTGATTAAGGGTGCGGTCACACTGGCCATCCAAACCAGGCCGTGCTCAAGCACGATTGGCCCCCCGCAGCGTTGTTCCCCAGCTGGAGAATACGGCCAGCGGTCACACAACCCCAATGTGAACCAGACTTTAGTGGGTATCACACACACGCACAGCCCGCCTACGTCATTGTGAAGCACTTGTTTACATGAAGTGCGATCTCATCAGTGTCAGCACAATGAGACACAGAAAGCACTGCTGCAACTTTAAACACTTCTGGACTTATGGTGAGTCATTTTGGCCCAACACTGCCCCCTAACACCCCGCTTCGTTTGAAATGATTGTCGAGAGATGTGCTCGCGGCGATCATATGTCAAGGATCACATGCGCTGTCCGCGTGCTTGTGCTCCTCTCCAAAGCGTGCCAAAGCAGTGAAGCATGCTTAAGCACGGCACGGTTTGCCAGTGTGACCGCATCCTAAAAAATCGTTAAAAACTCTGCATGTGGTATGGGACTCACAAACACCACTGCGAGGCCAAACAGTAACTTTGTTGAGCCAGTAGCCACATATACATGGACCCAAATATCCAGTATGCATTCTGTTTATTTGCTCAAATGGAAAGAATTTAACCTTTGTATACACCTTATTCCAAAAGAAAAGAGCCAATGGACACGGAATGGACATTTAAATGGTTTCACAGGAGAGGAATATTCTTTTCCCCAAACCGATTGAGGTATCATGTATGCACTCAAATGGAAAGTTGTCAGGGTGCATTCTTTTAGCGCATGCTCAGATATGTCGTAAAACGCAACCAGAGACGTTCCTCATTTTTTTTTACATTTGTTTACGTTTGTCTGCTCATGCCCCATCGACTTTTCTGTTTGAATATAGTGGTGCATGAAGACCAGAGATTGGAATATTCCTTTCCATGTTTATCTTGTTTTCGGAAAAGTCATTCAGAAAGATTCCATTTGGAATGACAAAAAACTCCTCATGCAACCGTGGCTAGTGTTGTTCTTCAGTAAAGCCTCCGTTAGGTCTTGTTAGCTGGTCATAAAACAGATTGAAAGAAAACTGTTGCCTGTTAATGACTTTTACAAAATGGGTTCATAGAAAAACAAAATTACAATGGCTGGAGTTGCAAAAATGAAGGTTGTGCTTTTATTTACAAAAACTGTGCAAAAATCAAGGTCTTAGGAGGCAAAAAACAAAAAAAACAAAAAAAAAAACAAAGAGACAAAGGAACATGCAATTATTTTCTCCACAAATGAGACAGTATCTGTAGCACCCAATTTCAGACTCATCTACACTCCTCTATAGCCATGTTGGCCAAAGGCTTTTTAATGCTGATCCCCTCCTGCTAGACCAACCACCAGCCAAAAACCATTAACTACACTAACTAACTAACATAGGTCATATTAACATGAAAACATTTCAATGTATATGATACCATACACTAAAATGTATTTACAATCAGACAATGCATAAGTTCACAAAGAAACAAACCCTGCTGAAGTTCAAGATGGTTTCATCAACACATCCACCTTTAAAAGAACACTTCACCCACAGCTCTGGTTGCACCAAAGGAACCTGTGGAGGAGCAGAGAAGCAGTTGGGGGAAATGAAATCCAAACTACAACCACTGAGGAAACCTTTCTGTGTGTGAGTGTCTGCTTCACTTCTTTTGGTCCCTCATGAGAGACATCTTTGTCACAATGACGGACAACAACACTGGTATTTTCTTTATCATGCATTTCAATGCCTGATCACAATTTCCATTTAATCTCTTTTTTTTTTCTATCATGATCACAGTTCTATAGTTTCATTTTGCAGACGCTTTTGCCCAAAGCGACGTACAACATGAGCAAGACTTTTGGCAGAAAGAAAAACCTAAGTAAGTGTGACAAAGCACTACAAGTTATTTGGCTGAAAGTGCTGTCATTAAGTGCAAGATTTGTTTTCACATGTAGAATAATGTGTCCATAACTAAAAACAATCAATTGTTTTAACAATACAGTTCAACCTTCAACAACATTCAATGATCAGTGCTAAATATTCACTTAAAGCTAGGTCTGAGAGCTTCTAGCTCATTCTACCACTGAGGAAAAAAAGGAGAAGGGTCAGCTTAAGTGTCCTCCTTATCCATCAGTGAGGTGGTGTATAAGGAGAAAAGTAGGGGACCAAGCACTGGCTGGCTACATTAAGAATGAGAAAAAGCTAATGAAAGCCTGGACACACTGTAGAACTGGGGACACATTTAGCTCACAATAAGTGGTTCATAAGGACAGGGTGGGGTGTGATGGATTAAAACTTCCAGCATCAGTTATTATCCCTGCTAACGACACGTGAACAAAGCGAGGCCAGGCTCCTTGCCTATCTGTCTTGTACAAGTGTAAGTAGTGTTTTAACCAAGTCCAGTTCTGCTTTCTTCTCACAGACAAATCTGTCACCAACTGTAAAACTTTAAATTCTCCACAGCTGTTGTTTTAAGCACTAAAACAGACACGCCTTCTCATTTCAGCCTGGTTCTTGAACAAGAAGCTGAGATTTCTTCTTGTTTTTCGAGGGGTCACACATCATTCTACTGGACCTATGAGGAGTTACTGATCTACCTCCTAATTCATGGTTTACCAGCAGTTAACTCCTCATTTGGTCTTCAGTCTTATCCAACAGGATCACAACAAACTTTTATTTTCCTTATTCTTATTTGATGCTGATCAGACATCTAAAAAGGAGCCTCGGAGTACAAACCTATTCAACTATGTTACATAAGCAACAAAATATTGTCAAAACCTTGGCTTTTTGCTTGGTTTCTCATCCCTGATGTTGTGATATCCCTGAGCTCTAACAAATGTATCATAACCATTTAATTCAGCCCCATCACAGGATGTAAATTATGTAACATCCCAAAGTGTGCTTCTTTGTGCTCAGTTCTCACTCTGATGATGAGATGTGACATCTGCAGCTGGATCAGTTTCAATGTTCAGATGTCAGATCTGATGAGACTGAATGGCGACATTCAGGATTGTTTAGACTGCCCTGCTGTTTGATGAGGGACGCTGCAAAACCATCACTGAGGAGCAGCACACTTCCTGCCACTCCTGCTGCCTCTCTGTGACATGAAACAGTCCCTCCTGGTTGTCTTTCTGTGCTGGAAGCTGAAAGCAGGATCCCCAGCTTTGGATTCCACTGTGTCTTTGACATTTGACAATCAGAATCAGCTCAAACTAAACCAAGCAGCCATATAAATTTAAACTATGTGTATCAGCTGTCCAAGGCTTTTTCAGTGTGTTTCCTGTATGACATGAAGCCATAAAAAAAGGAGCAGGAAACAGTGAAGGTCACCTCATATTGTTGTGATCCTTAGCTAAAGACATACACTGGTGAAGGGTTTGGTCAAACTGTTGTTTGTTAGTTGTTTATGTGACAACAATGGTAAGTGTAAACAGTTTTGATGACCTTGGGGCATCTATGACTGTCTTGTGTATAAATATATGCAGGATAAATATAGAGAGCAGCGGCTTAGCTGTCACTTTCACATTGACAGCAGTACAGAGGAAAGTGGGGGTTACTTCTATTTGTTGATAGTCTAATGCTATTTCAGAAACAGTGATGATGTTCTGATAGTTGCAATGAGTACATTCTGTATCCATAAATCTGTTGCAAAAAACAGCAAAAAACACCTACTCAGCCTTTAAAGGTCAAATGTTTGCCTAACGATAATCGTTGTAAATTTATTGTTAAAAATAATCTGTTTCTGCATCATGATTTAACTTTTCACAGCATTGTTATTTTTGAAGATGCCTCTGCATTACAGAGTTGATTTCTGTCAATTTCAAACAACAAAAGAACATTAGACATACTGTGACTACAGGTACTTCAGTACGTCAGTGCTTTTCTTCCCTCTGTATCTTTTTAGGTGTTGAAAATTATTCTGGAAACCAACATATTAGCAAAAGTTATAGACCATAACTTTTAAACTTTCAGTTTCATAACGTGAAATGTTTAGTGCTTACTTTGGTCAAAACCAACACTAAACCTGTTTTCCAAACTGCCTACTTCACTAGCAGTGCCTACTATTTTGGCTGCATTTCAGTCTGTAGAAGGTAGTAGGCGAAAACTTGCAAAATCTGCAGTATGCGAAAAATCCCTGGATGTCCTACTGATCTCAGTATGTAATATACCAGTCTACCTGGAATACTGTTTCCCACACTTCACGGCGCCAACACTGTTTGTCAATGGCAGGTTTCAGTGAATTACCGCCATCTACTGGAATGAGTCAGCATAATAATTACAACACGATAACACTAATGTTAGATGGTCTGTGAGATAGAAGTGAAGTGATGAGAAAGAAACACCTGTAAATCGTGTCACTTCTAGCCGTAAAAAGAGGTGTTTACTTCTATAAATTTATTAGCCCGTATAAACCACTAATTCACTTTTTAAACCATATATGGATAATATGGAAGTGTTTTTTTTTCAATCAGCTGTAAAAACTAAATATCACTTTCAGATTTTTTTTCAGTAAACAATATAACTTTTGGTGTAAGATTAGAAATGAAGAATGATGATTCTATGTGATATGATTAACAAAATAACTTAAAGGCCAAGATCTGCTCATAGATTTTTTTGCATGTTTATAATAAAGGGAAAAAAAGAAAAAAAAATCATCATCTGCTTCTGAAACTGGAAACCAGTAGTATACTACAAAACAGACCCAACAGATCAGTCATACTACATACTACAAGCAAAAGCAGTAGGTAGTATGTAGTGCCTACTACATACTACGTTCACATGTCATAGGTAGTAGGCGGTTAGATGTAAAGAGCTCACCCAGGGAAAATGGTCCCACCATCCTGCACGAACACATTCAGACAGTGAGGTGGTACGGCCTTTCAGTCTGTGTCAGCCCCACGTTCAGCTGGGTGTAGCTCACATGTCTGATAGTTGGCATTACGCACAGGCACATGCAGACAAACCATTACAGCATTACATGTGCAGACTAATCGCTGATTATTATCCTTGTATGTGCACACTAAGTATTTCCTGCATCCTGATACCACAGAAATGCTACAGATTGACGGCATGTGAACCCTCATTAGCTGGGATGCATGCTATACGCACCACTATTTTTCAAGTGTTCAAAACTGTGTCAAAAAAAGTTTAATTAGGGATTTATAAACACTTCTTGTGGTGTCAGCAGTTAAACTTCTGCGTAATTACTTGAATAATCCATCTGCTATAGTTCGATGACAGTTTAACTGTCTTGAGGATGGTAGCCATCATTCAGAATCTTCTGGTGCATCCAGAGGGCACAGTGTACAGATAACGACGATTATCTGAGATCAACTTCTACCAGGATGTAATCTTGGAAATGAAGACAGTCTCCTTTCTCATAAGAGCAACCTCCAGTCATGTTCCCTTACCCTTCCCTTAGAAAGCCAAACTTTTACTATAAATTCTGGGACATTTGAATGATATAGATAAAGTTTGGTCACTGACAGTGAGTCATCACCTCTCATAAGTCTTTTTAAAATGGAACCAAATTTGGATTGACAGCAGTCATTGGCACTTCCAAGTTAGCATCATTTCACTGCCCTTACATATTTATTTTGGATGTCATAAAATTTAAAATTATACCGTAAACAGCACCAGTCACTTAAAAGTAGTTATCATATCCTACATGCATGATACACATCAATACATTTTAGGATTTCCCCAGATAAGTTTGATTCTTTAAAAGTTCCCCAAAGAGTACCAAAAATTGTTGGTAATTGATCTGTTTCCTAAACGGAACATGAAATAACACACACAAACACGTCTGTTTTGTTTACACAAAGTATAATAGGGGTGTGTTTTTTATAGTCTGCCCCCTGTCTCCCTCTTTTTCCTGTCTGTTATGGTGCCATGTCTTTGTTAAATATATCCGTTTGTGTACATTGTTTAAATACCTGAGTTACATGCAGCTTCACATATTATGTAAATGTCCTGCATTTTACTATAAACATTAAAGTTGTGTACTGTATGTTTATATATATATATAAAGACAGAAATGAATGGGGCTATTGTGGATAATAATAATAATAATAATAATAATAATGACAAGAAGAAGAAGAATGACATAACTCCAGAGGTTTTTCTGACAACAAATCATTTTGGTCTCACCAAGAAAAGTCAACTCGTCTCTTAATGTGGCATCATACAGAAGTGGCCATTTTTTTATGTGTTAAAGTTAAAAGAAGTAAAGCTGATGAAAGTTTTCCCTCCTTGAAACAATAGCGCTTTATAAAGTCTGATTATATAAAAAGCAACAGAGTCTGAAAACAAACGCAGGACCTACTCTTTGGAGACCAGAGTCTGATTCCCACACTTGTTCATTTTTCAACAAGTGCTTAGTTTCACACAAAAATCAACCAAAATAAAACCAGCAGCTTCATGCCAAAACCTTATCAAACTGCAAGCATGTGTTAGAACTGATTTCCTATTTTCCACTACATGTTGTTTTTCATGATCTTTAAGTCATTTCATGTGTTTCTGTACAGCCAGCTTGCAGTGGGTGAAGAGGAGAGAATAGAGCTAACACTGAAAGAGGACGTAGCTAAACTAGGATGATTGGCTGGCACCATGTGTTCATCTCAGTCACATTAATGGCTTACTTCATAGTATTCTTTTAAATCATTTTTTATTCTGGTATTAAATACTCAAACTGGGTAATTTGGTTAAAATAAAGATCAAGATAATCCCATTTTTGCCCTTGGAAAAAAGTGACAAATATCAGTGTTTTAATGAGTTGTTCCTTAATTCATAGCAATCCTACGTACTCCTTTTTTGCACAAAGTGTCCTCACTCATTTGAACTTTAGAACATGCAAAAAATTAGAAAGCTAGTCCTGTTGCACGCTTAACATCATCATATCTGGCACTAGAAATAGTCTATTTTTATAACAATTAATGGTCTTGTGTGTTAATGGAGGTCATATTACTTTCAGCGATCGGGAGTAGAGACCTAACCACTGCTATGATGGTAGCATCAATTAAAACGGGGTTTCTGTCAGGACATCCATTAAATTGAGTTGATGACAAAACTTGCGCCTGAACATTTGATGTTGTAGAGCTGTCAGTGAGTGCCCACCCTTGTTAATGGAGCTGGATAACAACCCTCATTATGAGCACACTCCATTTAAATGAGCCATAATAACACCTTCTGATAATCAACCTGATAGGCGGCCCCTTTGGACTCTCGCTCCTTTATTGGTCGGCTGGATGGCGGTGTGGAGACACTTATAGGCTATCAAGACGGAGGTAGGAGGGGTAGGTTGGCTGCTGGCCAATAAAATTGATTGGACCCTCAGGACATCAGATGGCTAGCAGCAGAAGCTGACACAAGTAGATGAAAGGCAGTGATGTAAGCTTTGTGTTTGTGTGGCTCTTAAAAAAGGATGGGCACTTGTTTGAACCTTTGTCCCAGGCATGTTACAGCATCAACAACAAAATCTGTGAGTGTAAATAAACACCATCATGATTTCTTGTTGGTCCCACATGTTGCAGTGGAAAAAGCAAGTGTGTAAGATAAGTTTTGGCTAATTTGTTTAGCTGGTGTAGTTAACAGCTGTGGCTGTTACACTTTACCCTGGTTCACTGCCAATGCTCTCATTAGGACCTATCAGGAAATATAAACACCACCAAATGGCTCATCAGCCAGCCAGATATCTGTAACTTTGAGTTCTGCCATTTGGTTTGCCGAATTATTTTTAGAGCCTGTGGTGACTTTCATTGGCCAACAATAGGGTGACCACAGAACCTTTTCCCCGGACCCATCCTCCTTTTTGGTTGTAAAAAATATGTATGGAGGGATTTTAAAAAGTACCTCAAAATGTCTGGGTTTTGCTTTTGCTTGCTGGTTTTTACAGACCATTCTGTTGTACCTAGCAGTCAAGATGTTGAGCATGCACGCTGCATGTGTCAAATTGCAGAAAAAGTATCCCTCTTTCAGTTATGGCTGTGACTGGTGGGAAGCACTGTTTATGTCTGCAGAGCTGACACTAAGATGCTACCTCTTACTTTCTTTTTCTTTAACTTTGAGCCACTATTTAATATTTTTACATTGGTCCAAATAAAACAAGAATAAATGACCTCTCTTTTTCTTTTGTTTACAAAAAAACACTGAAGAATACCTCTGTTTTTCTTTTTGTTTAACAGAGATTTTGAGACATAACATTTTTGCTCAAAAGAAATATACTCTTGAGCAATGGGCTACCTCCTTTTCTTTTTATCTAAGCATGTTGTGAAGCATTGTTTATGCTTAGGTTATAGAAAATTTTCGGTAACACTTTACTTTAGAGGTCTGCAAATTTCATTGCACTCAGGTAATAATTAGACAAAGTTTTTTCTTATTTCTTTGAAATTACCCTTGAAATTTCATGAGATGGGGAAAATGAGCTCATAACTCCTGGCCAGATTCTGTTTTGCAGTGCGCCTGTACTCACATTGTCTATCACAATCAGGTAAGGCCAATTTACAAGCCCACTCTTGGTGAATATCACATCTGAAGCCTTCAGTTGTATCATGTAAAACATTGTAGGCCTAATCATAAAGGTTTATCATTTTGCATGTGATCTCTATTATGCATATCAACAAACTCAGTACTAAAGAACTTGGTGAAATTAAATAACAAATAGCTAACTATCAACTGCTTATTGGGAAATTGAATTATTCACTGAACATTTCAAAGGTATTATCAGAAGGTTATCAGAAGAAACAATGAATCTAACTTCTGTTTTCAGGAACTAAGCAGATATTTATCACCTGCTTCTCTGGAAATAGCAGAAATGTCGGGATACTTCCAAAAACATTTTGTGGTGGGTTGTGATTTAATTTCAAATCAATTATTTGCTAATTGTCACCTTCTTACCTTGCAATTTGGAGTAAATTTCAAAGAAATTGGAAAAAAGTAACAGAAGTTTTAAAGAAGTTATGTGCTAATTTTAAAAAAGTTACATGCTGATTTGAAAGAAATTAAAAAAAAAAAAAACTTTGTGTAATTATTACCTTAGTGTGATGAAATTTATGGACCTCTTAAGTAAAGTCTTACCAAATGTTCCCTTCAAATTCAGGTTCAGATTCTGATATCCTTTATTGATCCCCAAAGTGAAGTTGCAAAAATAGATTTTTTTAATAATAAATGTTTGTTTTTAAAGCTTCTTTTCATCTCTAAGTGTCTTTGGGTATTTTCGCAGTATCTCTAGGAGGCTGGGTAAAGTGTTTTTATTAATTTATTAATTTTCGGAATAGTCATCTTAGCCAACAAGTTAGTTCAACATTGTGTTTCCCTCAGAAACATATTATGGTGACTAGACTTTTTCATCAGACTAAACAACCAACATAAGCCACTTAAAGAAAGTAAACATTTTTATGTTTTTATAGACTTCTGTTTAGTTAGTCTGACCTAGCAAAGTTTGCATCTCATCTTTGTTTATTATTTCAAAGAAGTTCTTCACTTCAACAATTTTATTTCAATGTCAGTTTTACAGGTGCCTGGCATCAATGCTTTGTTCTTATAACTGTGTTTTCAACTAAAAGTTAGCCAAACAAGCTCCCAGGGGGCTACAGTCACCACTTACTAGTTGTAACGTGAGACCTGAGAATAGATAATGAAAAGAAAAATACATGACGACATAGGGGTGTAACGGTACACTAAAATCACGGTTTGGTACACAAGCTCCTGTGGCTACGGAAGCTCTTTGATATAGGGCTGCAACTAAAGATTATTTTTTAAAGTCGACTAATCTATCAATTATTTTTCGATTAGTCGACTAATCACGGTTATTTTGTGTTTCAACCTAATTTGGCCTTTAAAATGTGCAGACCTTTATAATTCAACCTGTGTGTTGCATTTTCACTGCATTTACCCAGAGTTAGGTTCTCACCTCTGATTGGTCAGCCCTGTGTCATGTTTGTTTGTTTATCTTTATTTCATTCATGATGACATAAAAATACAAGTACTATACAAAAAAAATACATAAATCTCAAAATGAATTAAGCAGGTAACAGGGAAATGAAGTTGTTGTACGCAGTGTTGGACAGAGCGCTTACTAGTGACTTAGGTCTTGTTTTCTAATGTTTATTTGCTTATTGGGGCTTGCTTTGCTCTCTGTATGATCTGTATGACTCTCTCCCAGCTCTCCATGACAACGCGTTTAGTTTCGTTTCTCTACATGCGCTATTTCGCTCATGCGCACTCCGCCCCTCCTCCTCCCCACTGAGCGTTACTGGTGTAGCGTGAGCTTGAGAGTGAGAGCTCCATCGGCTAAATGTTCTCTATTTCGAAAAGTTAGGGGAGTTTTGACAATGGTTTGTGACTCAGATCCTGAAAAACTGTCTGTAACAGAGAGTGAAGGAGACTCTAAATCACGTTATCAGACGATAAACTCCGGGAGCTGTCAGCCCCTGTCAGCGCACAGCGCTCTCTGGAAGTGGAGATTTTTCCTCATCAATATTCCTCACGTATGAACTTAGTGATCTTTTCCCATAAAAGTATCCAATAACACAGCACCTCATGCTGTGAACTGAAGTTAGGAATGAGTATTACCCCCTGGTATTTGATTTTACCATGTGACAACGACAATAAAAACAATAATACGACGCGTCGACTATTAAAATTTGCGTCAATGAATTTTCATCGTCAACGTAGTTGATTATGTCGACTAATCGTTGCAGCCCTACTTTGATATTCATCTTCTGATTGGCTCACTGTGAGACGTCACGTCCACATGATATGCAAATGATCGCAAAGCACGAATCACAGACCACTTTCCTCATGAATGTTAAAACGCCTTCCCTGCTCAGCCAATCATAGAAGAGTACTCGTGAATATTAAAGAGCCATGGGCAGCGGCTAACGTAAACTTACTGTACTCTTCGAATACAGCACTGTACGGAACTGAATGGCCTAATGGAGCGGTTCGGCACGGATACATGTACCGTTACACTCCTATGACCAAGGTGGGATAATGTCACATGAAGTATTTTATGATTTTTTTTTTTTATTTAATTTGATCAATTATGGATATTTGATAGCCTTGTGATTGGCTGGTAACCAGTCCAGGGTGTACCCCGCCTCTCGCCCTAAAACAGCTCCAGCCACCTGTGACCCTGCACAGGATAAGGGGTTTGGAAGATGAATCAATGAATTAATATTTGATATTAAAAAATCACAACTGATCCTTACAAGGTTCACAGAATTTTTTAAATCTCAGGTAACAATATAAAGCATACTGACTTTATCTTATACTGCAGAAAAGTAGTAAAAGGGCCTCAAAAAGATAAAGGTAGTTTAGATTTAAAGCTAAGTGACTGATGTAGGAGACACTAACAGCAGACAGCACCCGCATGTGACAGCCCATCACTGATAACAATTTACACACCCTGTCAACTTTCTACTGAAAAACTTTGGATTAATCAGCACTGACATTAATCAAAGTGTTACCTCGGCTACAAAAGCTTGATTCAAAGGATTACTTGTTTAAGGCCCAGTTGGCAATCAAAACTATAAAGTTCAGTTCCTTTGATTCCTTCCTCCAATCAAAGTTCAAAGTTAAGAAAATGTGTTCTTTGAAGTTGAATGGGTGTCGGTGAAGTTTGTTGATATCAGCATCCTTGAGGATGCACGTTTACAGCAACATGGTGCGCAGAGTTTGGCTTACTGTTTGTGCACTATGGTGCGGTAGGGTGGGGAGGTGAGGGTTGCGTGTGCTTGAGAAGAATGTGACCCGTTTTCAAATAGAGAGGAAAAAACGATGGCATGATAAAAATATCTTGGCCCATCTCTTCTTCCCTGGGGGGGCTGCTTCCCCAGCTTTCATCCGGTAGTCTGGAGGGAAGGAGAGGACAAACAGGGTGGAGAGACAGACAGACAGAGAGGATGGAGGAAAAAAATAACAAATTAAGAAGATAAAGTTAAATTTAAAAAAAAACAATGTTGGAAAAATGTGACTCAATAAAAAAATAAAAATAAATAAGGAATAATAAAAAGGAAAGAAATAAGAGGAGAACGGGCCCTTCGTCCAGTCCTCATGAATGACCAGCGGGGACTGTGTTGAAGTCAATAGATAGATGAGAGAGCAGTCCTCCCTCCCTCCCTCTCTTTCTGTTCCCCTCCCTCTTTGTCTCCCCCTCTCTGTTTTGGTGTCTCTATATAACCTCTGACACAAACCTTGCCCCATCATAGCTCTGTAAGCTAGACAGGTACCAACAGTAGCAGCGTGTTTGTGCGAAACAGAGCTACATTTGAGCTTTAATTTGGTTATTCTTCAGATGAGTTTATGTTTATTTCTTTAGATTATTAGATCAACATTTGTTCACCACATCTGCTCATTTGTGCTGACTGAAACCTTAGAATTTCAGACTGAGCAGGAAAGCTGCTGAGGTTTTATTTAAAATCACATCAGCAGCCAGGTGTGGATGATGGACCAATCAGCTCTCATCCTCAGGGTGACCTCACAGCTGCTGCTGCTCCTGCTGCTGCTGGCATACAGCACAGGTAAGATCTTTGGACATTGTAGAGAATTTAATGATAGCATCAGAAATGCAGATGAGTTATTATGCAGTAAAAGTTAAAATTGTCTAAAGTTTTGTGTTGGAGTACAATAAACATTTAACAAATCATTTCAAATGCAGATTTAAAGTAAAGTTACCATGATCTCTTTTGTACTTAAAGGTCAAAGGCAGGTGTACTTATCTACAGCTTACTCATTTCTGGAACTTATTTCTCACATTTTAACTGACTTGTAATAGTCACCGTTCATTATGTCTAAAATACACATCTCTGTTGTTGAAATCTGTTTGTGGTAGATTCATTCTCTGGTCCTTAAAATAATCATCAGTCAGAAATATTGTGTTTTTGTGGTTATTTTCCCCACTTATAATAAATAATAAGTATGTGTGGCACATTTCTCCCTGGGTGTTATTTTCTCAACTGTTTTCTTAAGGTAACAACAATTAAAAAGGCTAAAATCCCCTCCTCTCTTCTACAGAAGCTAAAATGGACATCATCACCAGTAAAGAAGATGTTCAGGTGGGACAAGAGATCATACTACTGTGTAAAGGTGAATATGTTTGATCACATTCGTTGCCTCGGGAGCTCTCGAAGTTAATCTAAGTGTGTCATTTTGAAGCGTCTTGTGTTGTTGTTGTTGTGTTATCTTAACGCCCTGCTTCCTCTGGTCACAGCTGGAGGAGAGGGAGATATAACGTGGCAGAAGGATGGTGAAGACATTGATGAAAGCTATAAGGTGTCGAAGGTGGATGAGACCTCCTCTAAAATAATCATAAAGAAAGCCACACTCCAGGATACAGGGAAGTACACCTGTGTGTGTGATTTTGACAGCGGACACAGGGATGAAACCGAAAGAACACTCTACATTTATGGTAGGTTAAAACATGTTCGAGTCAGAATAGTACTCTCTTTTTTTGGGGGGGAATGAATAGTAAACATCTTAATCTTCTCCTCTTCCATCAGATGGTCCATCATTTAGAGGCACTAACACCTACCATGAGTTTCTGGAGGGCACAGATGGTATAGTGCCGTGTGCGGTGACTGGAGAGCCAGCTGTGGACGTTATTTGGCTCAGAGACAAGCAAGAAATCCCCACCAGTGGTAAGCCCAGAACTATCACAGGGAAGAGGGGGTTAATACTGGATGGCTCAAAGCTTTGATCAGTATTTTTACTTTCACTATGGTTAGTATAAAGAAAAAAATTCTCTCTTTATATTTATGTATTTGGTAACTTCAGAGCCCAAATCAAGAGCTAGAGCATAGACACTTTAAGATGACACATGACCCGAATGACTCCACATATTGATGCTAATGTAGATTTAGATCTGTAGGGTAAGTTATCAGAAAACTGCTTTCAAGCACATCAGGCATAAAGTGGAAGGATAGCTATTTCTTAAGTATCAGACACCCTTACCCTGTGATAAAAGTCAGATGTTCATAAGCAGATTCTGGTGGTTTTAGAACAATAGTGTGTATGACTTACTATACTGAGCCCAACTCCAACCATTGGATTAGTGGAAGTGTATTTTGCTTTGTGCCACTGCATGTAACAGAATGATCAACTTTCTTGTACCTTTGTCTTTTTCCTGTGTCCATGTGTTTGTCTCTGCCTTCTTCAATCCATGGTTTCTTCTCTCGCTTCATCAGCAGGTAGACGTGTGCGCAAGCTGCAGGATAACACGCTGTTTATTGAAAAAGTTCAGAGAGACGACGCTGGGACTTACAACTGTCAGGCTCAGATCAGAGGAAGGCCTATCCACAAGACACTCCCCGTGTCCGTCGTCGTCAACGGTCAGTGTTTATTTCACAAGAAGACTCAAAACTAGTCTGAGAGAAAATTTAGAGCATTAAGATCTCTGACACTAGTGAGACAGTTTGGGATTATGTTACCCATACAAGTTATGACCTCTTTTTTCAGTAACGAGTAATCCAACGCGTTACTATCTCCAAAACCAGTAATCAGATTCAAGTTGCACACGTTACTGTGCGTTTCTATTCTTTTTCCATTTACCTTTCTAAAACGATATATGCTGTCTATTTGCATTTTGGGGAGTGACGGGACACGTCACGTATGCGACAAATCACGTTTTCAGATTGAGGGCAACTCATGGCAATAAATGCTTGAGAAGTTGTTTGATTTTTACCTGGGGGAAAGTTGAGTCCTGTCTTTTAATGTAACTCCCTCTATTCCATTAGCTGAACCCTTCGTTTTGCATTAATCCATCCGTTGATGAGCAGAGAAATGTTGCTAGGCTACCCGCAGGTAGCCTAGCTTCGAAGCATACGCCAGCGAACAGGGGCGTGTCCACACTTTTTAGACTTGGGTGCCCCGACCAGGGCACTGGGGATTATGTGAGCCCATACTTCAATATTATTTATTTTAGCTAATTTGTATTACAGAAACAGGATAAAAATGCTACAGCTTGTTTAAGTTACTATGTTTTCTTCAAAAGGAGTCATCATTAATCAGATTACTTTTTTAAGGTAACTATGGCAACACTGGATGTTAAGCACTAACACTTAGCTAAATCAATTTATCACTTTCAGTCATTAAGATGCCACCAAATATTAAATCATAGCCTACATTATCCACTGGTAGTGAGTTGTCTCTGAATCAGAAGGTTGGCTGTTTCATCCCAGCTCCCACTTTCATATGTCAGAGTGTCCTTAAGCAAAACATACAACCCTGGACCGTCCTGGTGTGATGCATGGATGTTTATAGATGGATTTAGCTGGAAAAAGTGCATCTAATGTAAAGTTTGACATGTGCCTGACTTACATCTGCAGCTCACCCGACTGTGCGTCTGACAGAGGAGGTTAAAAAAGTGATGGCTGGACCAGAAACCAACGTTACCTTTCTGTGTTTGGTGGACGGTCTACCACAACCCAACATCACCTGGACCATGTGAGTCTCCACTCATGGGGGAAGAAGTTGACACACACACAGCACACACACTGCAGTCTTGAAGAGTTTCTGGGAAGTTTGTGGGAGGACACATTTGGCCAGAGCCACAGGAATACACAGCTGTTCCAACTCGTTCGGATGAGAACTAAGAATTTGACAAAACAGTGATTTAGTGTTTCCTGGCTAAAAGTATGGTTCATATCATTTCCCCAAAAACAGGATTGAGAGTGCAGTAGGGGTTAGTACATCTTAAGACTTGTCACAGAGCAAGGAGACATTGCTCATCATAAGTGGAAGATCTGTCATCAGCCATGAGAGGCCTGTTTATTGGCTTTTTGGAGGAAATGATAAAAGAATTGCAGAGAAGGGCAGAGAAAGATGGAGATGGTGATCTCTCAAAGTACATGATGAAAGAAGGGAGAAGAAGTGAAGGTTTAAAGGTTTTAAAGTTGGTATATTTAAGCAATGATCAGTTTCTGGAATCTGCAGACCTTGTCTACTCAGCTTTGTGTTGATGAAATAACTCGACTTCCTTGTATTGTTTTAGTACAACATAAAAAAGGCACATTCTGCATCGGTTTATTTAAAGAGACAATAAATGACAAGTTTAACATAGAAGGAGTTGAACTGTTTTTAAAGTATCATAGATACTGTTGAATAATTTAAGTGGATTTTCTTATTTTTACTCATTACAGGTGACCCAAATATAAGTGATAACAATGGTTGCTGCCTCCTGTCTGCAGGTGAACCAGACAGACCAGCTACAGTTAGAAACACATCTGAGTAACTTAAATTTGATAATTAGACTCTAACCTCGCCTCTTAGTTTTGCTTATATAGCATATCTCATCTTTTTCAGTGTTGAAGGGTTGTAGAGTCAAATCAAAAGCTCTGTGTGCTCATGTGATCTCTTTCTTTCCTAATCATGAACGTACAGGCGCCTGACTGCACACTTGCTCTTTATTTAATCCCCTCACATTTGTTTATCTCCTCTCAGGCCAACATCGTTTGACTCCTCACGTCATCAGTTTAACTCAGACCAAAGCCAGCTGACTATCACCTCTGTAGCCAGGGCGGACTATGGAGAGTACATCTGTACTGCAAAAAACAAGATCTCTGAGAGCAGCGCCACCATCATGCTCCAGGTTTTTGGTGAGTGAAGCGCTAGTATTTTTCTTTCTTTCCCAGATGCAGTACGATTTCAAATGTGTATCAGAGATTTTCTTTTATTTTGGCGAGAAGTTGATTGATTTGGATTTGACTTTTTTTTTCTCAGAGGCTCCAGAGGTTTTTGTGTCAGCAGAGTTACAGAGTGTCTCAGTGGGTGAGCGTGTGTCCGTGTCCTGTAACGTTTCTGGACATCCTCAGCCTGAGCTGCACTGGCTAATCAAGCACAACGGTCAAACACTGGTATGCACACACACACACACACACACACACACACACACACACACACACACACACACACACACACACACACACACGACTGCCCTTCACTTTCTGTCAGTTTCTGTGTGCTAAATTCTCTGTGCTCGTCTGTCAGGGCTCCACCCCTGGTCGTGTCCATGTGGTTGATGGAGTATTAATAATTGATGATGTGGTGCCCTCCGATGGCGGACTTTATTCCTGCATGGCTGTCGGCAGATCTGGAAATGCATCAAGAGATGTTTTAATTACCAGTAAGAGTTTATGTATGACTTTATTTCAAAAACATGTGATGTAAAAACTGACTTCAATAATCACACTTCTGATCTTTTACAATTTTCCTACTTTCTCTCTCTGCTTTCTTCTCCTCTGTCTTTTCTCCTAACCCACAGCCCAGCCTGGTCCTCCTGAATACCTGTCCGTAGCACCTGGACCAACTTCAGTCCTTTTCTTCCTCAAAACCCCACCTATCAATGGAGGAGCAGCCATCACAAGTTACGTCCTGCAGTGGAGGCAAAGTGCAGCAGAGCAGTGGAAGGAGCTGGTCACAGTCCCAGCTCTAGGTGAAAAACGTTTCCTCTACAAACCTTAATTATTGTTAAAATGAGGATGCCTATTGATAACATGTCTTCTTATTTTTCTGTGTTTGTTACAGATCCTCTCACGATCTCCTCCCTCAAGCCGTACACATTGTACACTGTTCGTTTAGCGGCCATGAACGCTGTGGGACTAGGACAGTTTTCAGAAACAAACACAGTCCGCACACATGGAATACGTAAGTTCTTCACACACAGATAACCCCTCACAAAATGTCAACAGAACAGAGTAAACGCAAACTCCATGCCATGTTTTGTGCATATGCATCATGTTGCCCATTTTATGTTTGCATTAGGAGACATGTTAATTCATGAACATAGAGAGTGTCAATGTGGGAGAGCACTCATTCATGCCTGTGTTCATTTGGTAGAGATATCTCTCAAAGGAAAAGTTTGCCTCTCATCGTCCGTCACAAATTTGTCTTACATTTATCTTTCATGAAATCATCATCACATTTCCATGACATCTTCATGTGGGTCCTGATGTCCTTTCATGCTGCCATGTTGTCATCCATCCTCAGAGGGTAAAGTACACAAACTGATCTACTAAACAAAAAATGAGACAAAGCTACATCCAAAGATCTTATTTTGATTATCCAGCGTGACTCTAAATGTGTATAATGATCATATCTCATCAGCAATTTCTTTTCTCTTTGTCTCCTGTCTGCAGGTGAACCAGACAGACCAGTTCTGTTCATTGATGTAATGAAAGTGGAGGGAAACTCTTTCTCTGTTCCTTTAAAGCAGAACGATGATGGAGGAACTCCTGTGCAGCACTTCAACGTACGATACAAACAAGTAAGTATGGTGACCTTCTACATATGTCTCTAAACCCAACATCTCACAAAGAAATCATCACTTCATTTCTTAAAACATCACACAATATTAATGCATTTGTCAAAAGTAACCAAAAAACACAACCAAATTTGTAGTTAGTAATTTGACACAACCTCACTTCTTCTTTACAGCGACACATTTTTTAGACATTATTTCTATTTTTGCAGAAGCATCACAAATTGTGGACCAAAATACTTTTTTTTTGGAAAAGAAAGACACAGTCATCCACCAGTCTGTTCTTATTCTGCCTTTTTGTGCTTCCTCAGGATAAAGATGGGGCTGAGTGGAAGGAAAAGCAGCTACCCTCAAATTCTAACTCCATCTCCCTTCAAGACCTGTCCTACAGCTCAAAATATGAACTGGAAGTCACAGCGGTCAATGCAAATGGTTCCTCTATCCCAACACTATTTAACTTCACCATAGCACCACAGCCAGGTACAAAAACCTCCACCACCAATCACATGAATATTTTCTCGTTAGTCAGACAATGGAGCCTCTGAAGATTTAAGCTAAACTTTAAAAGATGTCAGATGTACTCTTGAAGAGATGTGTGCAGATCTGTGTTTATCTGTTTATTCACACTGACTCCTTCATCTCTTTCTCTCTGAACAAAGCAAACAGCCGCAGCATGACCAAAGGCAGCGTGGTGGCCATCGTGATGGTGATCTTCCTGGTGCTGTTCCTGATAGTAGACGCCTCCTGCTGCTACATAAACCGCTGCGGCCTGCTCATGTCCATTGCTGTGAAACTGTTTGGACAGAAAGTGTCGGGCCCAAGGATGATGGAAGATGGAGACGGAAACGCTAACGGGTGACTACATATTAAGATTATCTGAAAATTTAAATGTGTGGCTTAATTTATTGTGTATATTTGAACAGTTTAGAAACTTTTTGCTCATTAAGTTGTATTTTTTTTTTACTTTTTCACGACTGCAGAGAAGTGAAGCTCAAGGGTATTTCCACTCCCAAAGGCACTCTACAAAACACAGGAGTTCAGACAACCGCCAAGGATGGTGGGCTGCTCACAGAGATCACCTGCGACAAAGCTCCCCTCACTAAATATGAGTAGGTTTTTATTCTCTCAGTCAGAGCTGGAACACCTGTTCAAGAAGGGATGTGCACCTGATGGATGAGTTAACTTAAATCAACTTATATGGGAGCATGTGAGAGGATTGTTTTACAGAGATAGATGACTTTAATGACAAAAGACCAAAAATACACATCAATCCTTTCCAATTTGAATGGTTTATAATTGATCAAATACATACAAGAGAAGAGAAAAACTGACCTAATTAAAAAAACAAAAACAAAAAACATTTATTTTCTTCACAACAATTTGATGGATTGGCATAAAAGACAACATCAGCCTTTAAAATTGCAGGTCTAACAGCAAGGGTCAAACAGCGTCCCCATCCCATTTTTGACTACTTGTTTCACTCAATTAATTCTCCATCGTAAGTTTCTCAAACAGCCTCTTAACATGTTTTTTTTTTCTCCAACAGAAAGCTCCACACCGTAAAGAGCTGCCCACAGCTGATTCGTATTGCCACAGAAACATGAAATAAGTGTGAGCCAACAACGGAAGAACATATAGATAACTTGAGAAAATAAGATGATCACACAGTCTTCACAAGCTACTCAGAAAAGACTCAGACTACAAACATCGGACAAAGATGAAGCATCGCTGACTGAGGTTGTCAGGTGGAGCCGCTCTGTTTTTATTGAGCGGGAAGACGACCGGCCTGCGGTAAACTTTTATGACAGCGTGTTTTCTGGACCAGGCTATGGACAGGAAATGATGTCATTTTGAAGTCATATATGTTGCTTTTTCTGCTCTCATTTACTTCACTTCATCGCTCATTTACAGGGGTAATCTTGACATCTGTGTCTAACAGGGTAAATGAACTTTAAAAAAAAAAAAAAAAATTCTCATTTGTTGTTGAATGTTTAACAGATCATGCTTTATTATGCAGTGTTTTGTTTTTGTTTTTTTTTACTTTATTTCTCTGTGCCAGTGACATTTGATTTACTTTTTGGAAATATTTTTGAGCTGTTATAAACTTTCCATTGTTGCTGCTGATCTGATGATTATTGATGAAAATGTATTTCTTAATTTAATGCAAATGGGTTTTAATGCAACTGGGTTCTTTTTTGACCATTTAAAGGCATTTAAGCTGTATCTAAACTAACTCACTCTTATACAGTCGTCATATTTATTTATTATTTGAAAAGTTCTCTTAATCACTCTCTAAAACAAACATAACTGACTTTAGTTCCTCAACTGTACATGGTGTTACTGTTACTCAAAACTATCAAAGCACTGAAACTCAGTTGCAGCTTCTTGGTTTTTGAGATTTTCAGTATACATATAGTATTGTCATGCTGTTTAAATTCTGCACTGAACACTGTAAATTGTTTGTACATACACATGATGTATCTTGATATTTTATAAAAATGAAGCAGTTCCATGTGTTTCGTTTTCATTGTTCAATAATTATGTTGTGAATGGTCATGGTGAACACAGAGTGAGCATGTTCTTGCCCTAAATGGGTGGGAAATTTTTTAGAAATTAATAATAATATGAAGCAGAGGGAGTCATATAAGGAGGAATGAATTACTTTCACTCAATTCATCCTGCAGTGACTTGAAATTACTTTAATTCCTTTAGTTCATTTAAAAAGGTATGTTAAGATACAAATTATTGAATGGCTCGATAAAGTTTGAACACAAATTGAGAAAAAAACATAGGATTTTAAATGACCTTTGAAAAACTCACAAAAAGCTTGACATTTAAATTTTTAAAATTTGCAGGCTGTTGAAATGATATTCTACATTTTTATTCAGGAGAAAATCTTTAAAATTGGACTTTTATAGTACCAATATAATGTGTTTTTAAGGTACCATATGCAGATTTAAAGAGCTTCCTTGAACTAAAGGGGAATGAAAATTCATATTTGTCATATGTCTGAGCAAAACAGATTAAAGGAAGAGTAAGTATTCAAAAATAATGGGACATGCCGGACAAATTGATACTGTGAAAAAGGATGTGAACGAAATATTTAATTTACTCTTTAAAAGTTATTTTTATTTTCCTGCTCAAAAAGAGCTTCTGTGTCACATTGTCCTTATACCAATGCTTGTTTTCTTGCGACGTCAGGAGCTAATTAGCACCAAGCAAGTAAACATTAAGGTTGAACTTTATGGCCATGTTTATCACTGATATTCATACACATCTCGGATGCAGAAATGGCATCATTTATCCAGATGAGCTGGTAATATGTGCTATTGGATTTAAAGTGTTGGAGCATCAAAACATCTGTTTTTTGCAGGGTTGGTTGTCAGAATTGACAAGTCAATTGCACTAGATTTTTATTTTATTTTATTTTATTTTTTTTTTCATCCCTGTTTTTCATGGTTATGACTGTAAACTTGAGTTGGGAAAAATGAGTAATAACATGAATTCATCATGGGAATCCAGAGCAAATTGAATACATGGGTGCATGCCTGCTTCCATCCAACATGAATGCTGACCTCTTCATGACAAACTGATGCAGAAGTAGCTTGAATCTGAGCGTTTCACCAATATGAGGATAATTATTTTGGGGAATGTCTTTTGAAACACAGCACGAGAAATCAATTTGATTATCATTCTGAGACATGCTTTAAATCCCCACTGAGCGGCGTTATACCAAACTCAGACAAATTGTAAGAGCGGCAGTTCATGTTGCAGCTCTATCTGTTGGAGTGCTGTGACTCTGAGGCCACGCCCCCTGCCTGATACGTTCCTGCTGACTACGAGCACATGACCAGGCGTGTTTACACCTGCAGTGACTGAAACATACACAACACACAGGCAGGGAAACCTTCTGTTAACAGAGAGAAGAAGGGGAAGAAGAAGGTTTTATCTTGGGGAGTTATTATTCAGTGGACATTTTCCGTGACTCGGTAAGTTAGCCCTAATTTCCTCTGTCTGGTTTTTCCTTCAGTGACGTGAGGACGCTGTCGGCTCTTCCGTAGCAGCAGCTGTTAGCTTAGCATGCTAACGGGTCTCAGTCTGTAGGTTAGCTCTCTGCTGAAGCATCACCTCCATACCATGTGAAAGATAGACGTATAAGAGTAGCACAAGGTATGACAGGCGTGATACCTGCCCTGTTAAGGATTTAACACTGTAAGATCAGATGTCATTGTTTTAAACGGAATTTTAAAAAGCGTCATTAAATCTGGAGTAGTTGCATGTATTAGCTCCTCAGTATTAATTAGTAGCTGTGTCAGTAGCTCTTCAAGTGGATTTACAGGTTGTGGAAATTTAAAGCGAATTGACGACGTTATATTTGCTTTAATTCCTTCCTTTAAAGACCAAAATGATGTCTGATTATGTACTTTACTGAGGCTGTTACAGAGGGGAGATAGTGTGTGATTCTGCATTAGTTTGCCAGTCAGTTGTCAGATTGTAAATGTAAGCAGACATGTGAATAAGACATCTGAATATTAGTCCTATGGGTTCATTAAAATCTTTGTTAAGTCACTTTGTAAATATATAGACATTGGTTGGCTTATTAACAATGAGATTCACTGTGATATACAGATTGAAAATGATGCTCAGCAAAGAAATTTAGTTTTTTTTTAAGTGCTTGAAAAATTGGATATAAGGAGAAAGAAAGACATTAAATTATCAAATAGTTCTTAATAAAATCAAATCAAACAATGCCATGTATATAATTATTGAATGGGTACATTTCAGTCTGTGAAGTGTGTGCTAATGCCAGGACATGTGGCATTTTTATTCATTTTCTGTTCCCTTTTCTCTTCTTCTTTTTAGCTTGGGTGTCTGTGTTTGTATCCCAGAAGAGAAGCTTCATCCTCAGTCCCAGGCTCCAGTAGGCCAGGCCTCTCTGTCCAACATGGACGAGACTGACATAGAACGTGAGCCACTCTCTTCTTTTTTCCTCTTAATTTGTTTTGATGTCCGACTCACTTTCATTCATCGAGAATGTTTGGAAACACATGTTTGTTTCCTGAAGCCTAAATTTCTCTCTGCTCTCTACATTTGAATCCTTTTACTCTGATTAATCTCAATCCTGTTTTGTGCTCCCTGCAGAGGTGACCCTGGCTCTACTTGATGCAGCCACAGATAAAGACTCAGAAGTGCAGGAACAGGTCAGAAAGTCTATGCTGACCCTGGGAAAGCAGCAGCCAGACAGAGTGTTAGCCATGTGTCAGGACTACCTCCTGAAACACCCAAAGGTAAAGTGTGCACCTCTGTTGTGTCAAGCATCTCTCAGAGTTTAAGCTGAGAGGTCAGATAAAAAATAACCTCATATAACTTGGCTTTTATTATTTCCCTACCACACACAATTCAGTAGACTTTTTTTTATTTAAAAAAGGCCAGATCAGCATAACCACATGAGCCTGCTTAGAGTATGATTTAACTAAGCCTGCAGTGCTGCCGCTGTTATTGGTATCATGTGTTTCATCTCACTGAGGAACAGTTTACAGTCACAGCTCAGTGCGATCACACATGGAGAGTGAAAGTTGCAGGGGAAGTCCTTGGTACCTCTGACCTCTGTTTTGGGGAAATTAATTTGTGTGAAGCAGTTAACCATACATTTAAATTACAGCAAGAACAAAGAAGTGATACTAATATGATGGGAAAGTCTGTGGTTTTATTTAAGTTTTGTCTTGACTCCAGTAGCTGGGCTAACAATAGGCTGCTGCTGCTGCTGCTAATCTGTTAAACCAGGTCACATTTGGAAGCCTTTCAGGACCCGGAACATGTGGTTTTTATTTCACAGACAGCATGAAGCCAAGAATTAACTCTAGGAGTTTCAAACCTGTGCAGACGTTAAATTAGTATTTTGCTGTACATTTCTTTCTTTCAAAGTGAGTCTAACTTTTAGCCTGAAGCAGGTGGAAACGATGCAGCAAGGATGATTAGTTATCAATAAAAACAATCATTTTTTTGATTCAGTACTCACACACATTTAAAATGAAAGTAGTGAAATGTCAGGCATAATTTCCTCAGTCAGTTGTGAGGATACATTTTCTGTCTTTAACCCAAGATGAACCTTGTAAAGCTATTGATTTTTAAACAAAGTTAATTGATTACAGATTTTTCTATCAGTCGTCTCACAGACGGATAGATCGTCATAGATAATCTGTCAGCCCTGGTAATGCATCCTTATTCTTCACTGTTAAATTAGCAGCATTAAACATTAAGGGAGAATGTTCATGTTCATCACCTTGTGTTTCATCTTTTATTATCAAAAAACTATAACACGTATCTCTAGTAACAGAAAACACACCTTCTACCTCCACGACACAAAGTTACAGCCTCTACAGCTCACATTTTGCCCATCCATAAACTTCATCATTGAAACCACAAACTATCAGTGGCTTGACACTGGGGGGTACATGAATATTATTTGTCTGCTTTCCTCTCTCTAGCTCATTTGCTTCTGAAAAATGGTCTTACAGCTTCTGTCAGTTTGATGTTGCAACATCTCATAACGCTGTCACACACTCTGGCTTATTACCACCAGACAACTTCTAAACCGAGGAATCATCTTTTGAAACAGAAGTGACACAATACAAATAACGCCTTCATTTGAATGACGCTGAAGTTGCCTTGTGATGTGTCACTTAGTCCTGAAACTTTCACATTGTATTTTAAGCTGTTTTATGTAGATGAATAAAAGTGGTGCTATTAATAAGTATCCCTTTTGCTCCTTCATAACTTCCTCTGTTTTTCTTTCTGTAGCTGGCAGTGAGCCATCGGGTTGTGATTCTTCAGACCATCGAGCTGATCGTGGGCTGTAGGATTGAGGAGATCAGTTACACGAGGATAAAGAGCATCATCTCTCTGGCCTCAGAGGAGATGACGCGATCAAAGGTAAAATGTGAGACGTCAATTTTTCACTCTCTGTTCCTATCAGTGGAGGAATGATAATCTCAGTATTTCACTGTTTCTCTGTCTCTTTGGTTTGATCAGGACGTCATCCCTGATTGGCAGCAGGCAGCCAGTAATATCTTGGTTGCTGTGGGAAACAAACACATCAATGACATCATGGAGGAGATACTTAGCAAGTTCCAGCCTGGGCTCATACCTCACTTCTTTGTGGTCCAGACACTAGCCAACCTCTCTGACTCCAATGGTAAAACAATGAGCAGAGAGAAACTACACACAAAAACACACAAATACACACCAGGAAATCGTGACTTCTTTTCACAAAGCTGGTATTCAGAGGCTGCTGAGAAGGTCTTGTACCTGTTAAACCAGTTCAATAAACAGCATTTTCAGGACAGAGATTGAAACACTAGCAGGGTACAGTTCTGTTGTTGATGTCTTTTTGTGTTATGGAGTTTGAAATATCTTTAGTCTAGTCAAAGTCTGCATAGATGAGGAGCTTTAGCACTAAAACCTCCAGAAATATCCAAAGCCTTTGAACTGGCTAAAACATTCATAATCCATTAAATTCAGGTACGAAAAGCCCAATTTTATTTTAGCCCTATAACTCTGTCTGATCACTTGACAGAACAATTAATCCCATCAGTAAAGTATTTACGTTAAACGAACTTCAATGAACTGATAACATTAACAAAAATCACTAAGCACTGATATAACTTATTGACGACATCTTCACTTACATTAGGGAAGAAACAGAGGTAGTGACTCAAAAATGTTATCCGTCCTTTTGAAGTGCTTCTGATTTAATACGGCTAAATTTAAACTGAAGCTCATCTCCAGACTGACACAAGTTAAGAGCTAAGAAGCTGTGAAACACACACTTCCCTCCCTGTTGTGAAGGTTAACTTTGCACTGAATTTGGTTCTTTATCAAAAGTAAAATGACCTGATGCTAAATAAATGAATCTGGTTCAGTGACTCTGATCTGGATCAGGGGCTAATAAATCTGAAGCAGCACCCTGGTCTTTATGTCTTGGCAACTTCTGAATAGCTTTTCTTCATGGCTACAAAACCTGCATTTACATGTGGATTTCTGCGGCCCTGCATGTAATCTGTTGAAGAAGTATAAACTTCAGATTATTTTGATATCTGCAAATGAAAGACTAGCACAGGGTTTTATCAGTATTTGATTTGTTTGGACACATGATGTATCTGACACAGATCTTTTGTTGTAATACTTAGAACATTTAAATGCCTAAAGGGAGCCGTCACTTGAATTTTTACCTTTTATGTTTTATGAATCTTTCCTATTTAAGAGCTGATATGACAGATGGAAAATGACCACAGTGCATCTGTTTCTACTTTTCAGTGGATGCAGTAAATTATATCATGTTACTAATCCTGTGTTCTTTTTTTCCTTTAGTTTATGGCATGGTACCATTTCTGAATGCTATCCTGGGCACCATGCTGCCCATGCTGGGCATGGCCAAACAGGATAACATGAAATGGGTTTTTTCTTCCGGTAAGCACCGGAGGCAGACTTTTACACATTATGCTTCCTCCATATTTTCACCTCCAAAACTTTCAAAACATAATTTCTTCTCCCCTTGTGTCAATTTCTCTCCCACAGCTCTGTGTCATTTCAGTGATAGTATCCTTGAATACCTTGCAAACCTCGACAAGGCTCCAGACCCGACAGTCAGAAAAGACACCTTCTCCAGTGAAATATATGCTGCGTATGACATCCTCTTCAGCAATTGGTTACAAAGCAGAGAGTCTAAGGTAAGGATTTTCTATGAGTGGATTAAAAAGGAGATGCAAAAAACTTGAAGGTCTCCAAAAATGGTTGTACATTTGGCACTAAGTGTGGTACCAGCAGCACTAACAGTGGGAAAAGCCATGACAGCAAAAAATAATCTGATCGCACACTCTCTGGATATCCTACAGACACTGATTCTTACTACGTTGAAAGGGAACTACCAAATATCAGCCATAGTGTTTGGCTGATAAAGTGATAAATATGGGAAAATACTACAGTTACCATACTAGTTTTTACTTTGCCTGTACTTGACCACGTTGACCATGTTCAACAATGTAACCAGTGTGTCCTCATGCAGGATTACAGACGGCAGGAAACCTATTAGTGCTAAATATAGATAACCATTCATTCAGTCAAAAAAGGCGCTCTATACACTGACAAAGAGTTCAGCACAAAGTTCATCCCTGGAAAACAATCTGCACAGGCCGTTCATGCAGTGACACAACTTCTGCTGAGATAAAGATGTGTGTTTTCTTTTTGTTTTTGAAACATATGACACTGCCTCTCTTTTATATTGAAGCTAATATCTGTGTGTGTCTGTCACCTGACGTTTCTGTGTGTCTGTTTCAGTTAAGGCTGACAGTAGCTGAGGCAGTGGGCTCTATGTGTCATCTGATGGCCAGCGACAAACTGGAGGAGCAGATTCCTAAACTGATCCCTGCCATCTTATCCTTGTACAAGAAAAACAATGAGCACTATGTCATCAGCAAGGTGGGTATGATGAGCCTGATTCATGGATGCAGTCGACTGAAGCTTCCATCTCTAAACTGCCTTTTGTCAGAAAAGAGACTGAATCTCTTTTTTATTCCATTGCTTTAATGAGCCTAATTATGTTTTCTGTCTTTCCGGCTTCACTCAGAGTCTGTGCCAGGTGCTGGATGCATCGCTCAACATGGGCAGCAGAGTGCTGGAGACACAACTAGACAATCTACTCTTTACTCTGCACCAACAGGTACACATCAAGTGCACGGATAAGGCACCTTAAGCCTGAGTAAACCAGCTGACTGATGCATGATTCACAGATACTCGTAAAAGGGTGGCACCTTTATGGTTTACTCAGAGAGGTTTCGCTCTTTTGTGTTTAATCCAGAGATCTAGGATCCAAACCGGCTGTTATAAGTTTTAAGAGGTCCTTACACAGCTCTTGAATGTACAAGAGCCAACATTTTGTAAATAGTGAGTAAATCAGAGAAGGAATGTTCTAACTTTGTAGCTTATTCCTGGATGACCTCATTTCACAGCATTTTGGAAACAGTTGACGTGCGGCAAAGGAAAGCTGATTTAGTTACAGTTTATAGGCCTACTGTGTGCTTTAGTTGTAAGATTCAATGTGGGAAGTTTGTTACAAACATAAAATATAAGAAGATTTAACAAGTCTCTCCAAGGAGTTCCTGATTGTTTTAGAAGAGTGATAGTTGTTTTTGTGTTTGTAGTGGTTTTTAGGTCAGATCTGTGAGGAACATAACAAACCCTGAATGAAAATTTGCTTTGAGTGCTTAAAAAGAAGCTTTGTTACTCTATTCCTGTCTGTGTGGTTTAAATGCTGACAGATCGCTGTCCACAGCAAACTCTGCAGCACTTTCCATCACAAGACTTGACCAAAGAGAAAGAAGAAGACCATATTGGACCAATTAATCCCTCTTTGTGTTGAAAAACTGCATGCGTGTTATTTTATTCTGCTTTCTTTAAGCGTCAAGTGGCTGTCAGAGAGTCATTGTAGTCATATGTTTTCATAATCTTGTGACTCAGCTGATGCTTGGCCCTATGCCTGATTATTGCAACATTCAACCGCAATGACTGTGCCCACGATGTGTATGATCTGGATTGTCTGATTAGGCCCTGGAGTATTTCACAACTGAGTTACAGTAACGTTATCATTATAACACAGAGCAAAACCTGTTAGCTGTCTGAGCTGGCTGAGCTGAACAGGTATATTTATATAAGTGAAGGTTGGCTTTGAGTGATGTGGACTTTGAAAATGTCACTTCCTTCTTTCAGCTCCAGCACAGGGAAAGCTGATGAAAAATGTAAATGTGACTTTTCATGTGTGACCTCCTGCTGTAAAAATAGCACACGAATCAGCCACTTCCTTAGACAAACAGGATCAGTATGAGCTTAGGATTGTTTATTATGTTTTCATCATCATTATTACTACTACGGTAAGGATGAGAAAAACTCTTTTTTTTTGTGTATGCATAGAGTTATTCTCTTATAACTTTTTCATGTAACCAAAGGCAGTTTTCACCTCAGCTGTGTGTGAAGGTGTGTAGTTGAGCACTTGGCTGTTAAAGCGAAATGTCTCCTTTGTCTCCCTCAGGTGTCCGCCCCCGTTGATTACAGTAACCCTCCAACTGTCAAGAACCACAACGAGGTCCTGCGCTGCTTCAGCTTACTTGGTACTAAAGCCGATTTGTTCATGCTTTTCATTCCAGCATTTAAATGTTTCAAATCAAACAACTATTGGAGCTTTGCTGTGTGATTGGTTCGACTTGAGTTGTGTCTGCCTTGTTAACACAACAGCATCAGTCTTTTCTATCTGTTTTAGCTCTATGGAGTCACAAGGACAGTAATAAGATCATCTATTAGTGCACCAGACTCAGTGTCCGCTACGAGATAATTAAATTAGTTCAAACCCTTGGCCGTCCTCCCTCCTCATTTCTCTTGTCCTTCTAATCCGTCGTGTGTTTTTACACTTGTTTATGTCTTGTATTTTTTGAAAATTTGTTCATTTCACCTAAAGGGGGGAAGTCATGCAGAATGGATTGAGCCTTTTATTTGGATCAAGAATTGGACCTCTTTTTCTCTCCCTAAAGATCTGATTCACAAAGCAAATTGCTTTAACAAGTCCAAAAACACCCACAACGCTTTGCAGCTCAGTGCAGTTTGCAGTTTTGTGTCTAATTGTGACGTCTGCTGCTGTATCTCCATTCTGTACCATGCAGCCCTGCGCCGTGCTGCACTGTGTGCTTTTATCATGCTAGTTTTAAAGTTGAATCCACATTTAATTCAGTAGTTAAATATAAGCAAAACTGGTACCAATTGGAGTTATTTACTCAGAAGAGCAGTCTGTGGAGCATTTAACCATCCGTGCGAGCTTTGTGAATTAGATAATGTCATCTTGGCTCATTTGCACAGGTTTAGTGGATGGAAAAGCTGCAGTCTTTTAAATTCTTTTCCCCTCACTGTGTAATCTTATCCCTCTCACTCCAGCTAACTCCTTCCCAGACCGGCTGGTGATGTTCGTCCTGCAGAAGTTGGAGAACAGTAATGAGCGCAGCAGGGTCGGCTCCCTGGCTGTCCTACGTCACCTCATCAACTCAAGCAGTGAGAAAAGCACGCTTCCTCACTCACACGCTTTTATTAGTCACAGAACACACGCACCCATCCAATAGATTTTCCACAAGGAGGATTTGATTTGTTTGGATTTGTCTGTCAGCTCAGCCAGAAGTTAACTCCTCGTTTTGATCACGTAGTATTTTCTCATCTTATGAGTTGTGTGTCTGTGCTGCAGCTTCAACGATGGAGAGTAAGAAGCTGTTGATTCTTGCCAGCATCAGACAACCAATGGCTGACCAGAGCAACAAGGTAACACACTCACCGATGCAGAAATAATCCCATCAGAAAATACTGCTCATTGTGTTATTAACCAGTTTCTGTAAACACGCCATGTGACTGTTCCTTTCAGGTGAAGAAGCGTGTGGTCCAGGTGATCAGTGCAATGGCTCATCATGGCTACCTGGAGTTAGAGGGAGGAGAGCTGCTGGTTCGCTTCATAGTTCAACACTGTGCCTTACCCGACACCTATCAGGTATCACAAACATTCATTTTTATCTTTAGAGCCTAAAGATATTCTGAGCACATTTTATTCAGGGGTAGAGTTCATGATTCTAATTCAAATGAGCTTTTTTCTTTGTATTTTGTAGTATTTATGCTTTTAATTGTGTCTCTTTATGTCTGAAGCGAGGTCAGAGGCCAGCAGACCCAGAGGAGGTGACTAATGAAGCGTTGAGGACAATGTGTGACAACACTCTTCATCTGCTGACCACCACTGTTGGACGACTAGCTGACGTGCGTTGATAGTTTGTTTTCTCATCTCCCCAATCTGTTTGTGTTTAACTATCATGTGTTAAGAGATCCTTTAGTTAAATTTATGTCAGGTAATAGCAGTTTTTAACTGATGTTGTCTTAGATGTTGTTGTTTTGTCATTAACAGGTGCTGTGGCCAAAGCTGCTGTACTACCTGACCCCCGCACAGTACAGTAATGCCACCACCGCTTTGTGTAAGAGTCTGATAGTTTTGGGCACCAAGAAGAAAAACAGCCAGGAGCCCAGTTTCTACATTGACTTCACACAAGAAGGTGGGAGAAATATTTTAGCGCAATCAGCAGTTCATGTTACAAACCTGACTTCACCAAAATGTCCAATCAGATGGTTTTTAAATAAGGGTGGGATATAGTCCTAAACATTTGGGCCAAATGTTGTGAAAACAGGGCAAAATTGACATATTTAACTTAAGATTGTCAAATTTTCTTCGTTTTAAGTCATACTGTCTCAAATTTAATTTGATGATACATTATTTTTTGCAAATGGTGAAAGCATTTTTTGAAATTGAGGCTGAAAATATTTGTTTGACAAAAGTAAGCGATGCGAATGTGGAGAACTGCATGACAACCCTTGAGTTTTGAAATGTTTATTGTTCCATTTTTGCTTTATCTGTTTCCTGCAGTGAATCTACCTTCTCCTCAAACACTAATGATCAGATTACTGGTGAGTAAATTCAGCTCTATTAACATTTTGTTTCATAACTTAAAGAGGCAAAGCCTCTTGGATTGTAGTAAGTAAAAAAACAAAGGGAATCTGGGCTACCAGTATATGATCTGCCTACAGCAGAAGACTGAAATCACACACACTATGACATACTTCCTGATTATTATATTCAGTGTAAAGTGGAGCACAATAAAGCATTGTACATATCTATACTCAGAGCATAAAATTTGACTGGTGTTCAGTATTTGTGATGACTGTTATCCGTTGGTCTACATGTGTTTTTTTTTCCTTTGACTTTGATATTTCAGGTGAACGCAGCGTTTCCCTTTCATGGCAGAGGACATGGAGCTCCATCCCTCTCTCTTCTCCAAATCCTCAGCGTCAACATTCATCCCAACACAGAGATACTCTGGGAGAAGGAGATCCCTCCTCTGCTGTCCGTCATTGAGGGTATGGAAACATATGGACGTTATATATCTATATCCGTAATCTGCTGAGGTAGTCTCACCATAGTCTGCATGTGTTTTATGTCTGTCCCTCTTATTTAACATGAGCAGTACTTAACTTGTTGGTTGCAGTGCACTCTAATCATGTTGTTGTTTTATCAGAGCCAACCTCAGAGAGTTTGGATAAACATAACTGGGACGAAAAGTTGCTAAAGGTATGTTCGTCTTGTCTAAGAAGAATGTTTTAGAGTCATACACACACAACTATAGAAGTTATTAATTTAAAGGAATATTATTGAATTACATGTGTCTATGTGTTTATGAAAATAAAGAAAAAATAAATAATGGAAAAAAAAAAAGTCCTGTTATGTTGTAATTCTAAATTTTGAGCTTGTGGCCTCTGATCGTCAGCAGAAGCCTAAAATACATCTTAGAAGAATTACAAGGATAATTACTTCATTTTTTAAAAAACATTTTATTGAATGTAATCTCTTGTTTTTATGTTTGTTGAGCTTTGATATTAGTTTGAAATGAAGCGTGTGCTGCAAATAAAATAAATGTCCATATTAATTCAACATATAGGTTTAAACTTCTGAAGACATTTTTTTCACATATAGAAAATTAGCTTGAAATTTATTGAAATTTGATTGAATTGTTTCCAGCTTTTGTCTAAAACTCTGGACACCATCGATGATGACAAATGGGTTTGTCAGTTGGCAGCTGAGGCAACAAGATATCTTCCCACCTACAACAATGCCTTAGAAGAAAAGGTAAAACTTTTTAATTCTCAAACCAGAGTGGGATTACTGCTTACTGCTGTGATGTTATCCTCCTGTATAATCACCATCTGTCCAGTAACATGTAGTTGCTGATCGGTCAGGGGTGAGTTCAGTTTAAAGCTTCATGAGATGAGCTCAGAGAAGACTGTGTCAAATGGTGGTCCTGTTTCTTTAAAGTTCATGACTGCCCTAAGGAGAGAAACAATTCCTCAAAACCAGCCACAGAGTGTGAACAGTTGAACCCATCAAAGTCAATAGTGAAGACACTTAGAAAGTGAAGAAACTTTAGAAAATCAGAAAAACATTTTAAAAATCGTGATCAAAAATGTCTCCATGGTATCTGCTAACGAAGGAGTAACATTAGCACAACCTGACTCAATCTGATAACCTGATGTGGGGGCCAACTCTCTGGGACTCTCTGAGGAACAGAGGATTTTCCCAAAGACAACACTTTGATTTTAGGAGGAAAGTTCATTTATTACAATCAGTTAAGTAGATTTTTAGATGTAATGAGAAAAAAAAAAACATTTCTGACATGAATTTTCTGCTGCAAACAACCCAATTAAATCAACACTAACACCAGGGGACATTGTTTCTGTATTTACTCGTGCATATTGAAAACCTGCAAGCTGGTACAAACACAACTGTAATATATTCACACTGGCTTGGTACTTATGGCTTTTTGATAAATTATGAAAACAAGACTTCACCCCTAAATCATTGACACTGATATTATTTTTTCTTTGTCACTCTGTAGAGTTTCCTGTATCGATGTATAGGAGTGACTCTCCAACAGTGTTTCAACAAAGAGCTGGTGAAAAAGCAGCTGCAAGAAATCCTCCTCACAGCTCGACACAGTGATGCCATCGAACGAGAGGTGCCTGAAACACTGATGTCTTACAGCAGTCCGACATATTTAAAAAGGAAGATAACTGATCTGACTGATTCTTATCCTGTTTATAATCCAACTTTTACATTTTTGACATGTTTGTCTCTCAGGGAGTTGCAATGGGCGTTGGTCTGTGTGCAAACAGCCACTTGGAGGGAACTCTGGCCAAGCTGGATGAGTTTGGGAAGTCAGATGCCTTCAAGAAGTCTCCGAGCATCTTCAACCTGCTGAAAGTATGATGAGGTTTCAAGATGTGTTACACGTTAAAGATACTGTTAATTTTCCTTTAATTTTTAATGATTTTTCATTTTTATCAATGATAACTCCAGCTCTATTTCTCTTTTTTGTTCCTTAGGAACGAAATGATGTTGAAATTGAGAAAGTGAAAAGCACGTTAATCTTGTGCTACGGACAAGTGGCTCTGAATGCACCTCCAGAGAAAATACTGAACCGCATCGATCAAGACATCCTTCGCTCCATCAGTAAACATTTCAATACCAAGGTAATGGAAATACTGAGGTAACATGGCTGTTATTGATGAGGAGACTTTCAGACCTGCAGAAACACTAATGAGGACTTTACAATATGTTTCTATAACAAAGCAAAAATTACAGTTTAACTGACACACTGATGTCATTCATTGTGTCCAAATCAAAGCCAGCACTAATCTATCTCTGTGTGTACCAATACAATGACCAGTTCAAGAAGCGCTCCCAAACTTTGTATTTTCAAAACTTGAAAAGCAGCTTAGCCTGGTTGTGAGGTATTATGGTAATCACAAAAGGAAGGGCAGCATGGAGTTAGACAGAGAGGTGCCAACAGATGAAGATTTATTCCAGTGAGAAAGCTTAAAAGAGAGTGGTTGTTGTTTTTTTTGTTGCTGAAAATGGATTTTAGACTTTGAGCTGAGGATAAACTTCTCAGAATCACATTTGTTCTGACCCAGATTTCCTGAGGGTCAACCAGACCAAATACATGAAGCAAATGTGTTAAAATGGTAACAAAGCTTTAAATGAGGACGGACTGTTGAAGTTGAACAGTCTTCAAACAGTCGATCTGTTTCAATCTGATTCAGGGGAGAGTGTGGTTTGAGGCAGAAATACAGAGACATGGCATTATGGCTGAAGCTGTGTTGAATCAATGTTAGAAGAAGTTGGTTCTTTGTTGCAGTGTTTTTATTTTAATTTTTTCATTCCAACCTTGTACTACGTGATCCAAAACAGACCTTGGTGTCGGGACGACTGTGGCTCAGTGCTTGCTGTCCCCATGCAGAAGCGTTCTTGAGCCAGACACTGAACCTTTAAACTTTCCCTGGCACTGTGCCATCAGTGTGTAACAGGGATTAGATATTACTGATGGGATTCTTACATGAGAGCCTCTGCCATTGGTGTATAAATGAGGTATGATTGGGTGAATGCAACATGATGTTAAAGCCCTTTGAGAGGTCTGAAGACAAGACAAAGGGCTTTAAGTCCATTTACAGTTTACGCTATTAATTGATGCTTTACGCAGTTTGACATGAACCAAGCTCCTTGATCCCATAGGCAGAAGGGCTGTATGTGTTTGTTCACTCCTGACTGTATCACCTTTATTTCATACAGGTTCTGGGGATTAAAGTAGAGACAAAGGTATCGTCACAGGAATACTACGCCTCCTCATCTTGCTCGCTTTCCCTAACCTTTATTTTCTTCTCTGATCTGCACACTTGGGTGTGGTGTCTTAACTGAATGTTCTTCAGTTGTTCTTCAGAGTGTCCAAATCAAGAAAATGCGGCTTGATGTGATAGACAGACTAATTTTCTTTGAGCTTGTTGGTGTTTTTGAGTTATATTTCACAAAACGAGCAATAGATGTTTAAAAAAAATCTGGACTGATCCATTTTAACTGACCTCACCAGCATGGACAGTCGACAAGTGGAACTGAGGACAGGCTTGATGCATAGAAATCAAACTGTCCGAACATCTTTGGATGTGAAACACAGGCTGAAACTAATGGTGACAGTAGCTTAACTTATAAACCTAATGTGTAAAGAAAAAATGCTCTTCCTCTGTGAAATGTAGCTCTTAGTGACACATCATCAAATATTTTTGAGTATCAAACAGTCAGAGTGCTCGAGGGTGGTTGTGATTACTGGATTCCCATCGAGGAACATTTTCCCCAAAACACAACATTTTATTAATGTCTTTGATCACACCATCAAACTTGAACTTTGGATTCACCTTCACATGAAGTGATTGTTTGATATCAACAATATTTGCCCCGGAGTTTAACTCAAATGCACTGATTTAAAAGAAGGTATATGATTTCTTTATGGTGTTGTGATATTTAGACTTCTGAAAGATTACAATTTTTGATCAAAAAAAGAGTTTGAGGAACGATTTTCCTTATTAGATTTTGTTTTTTTCACTATTGTTCTACAAAAGAGTTTGACCTCCTTTTGATCTCTTAATAGTCAGTTCTTTCAATGTTCAGACTAATTTCTGTCAGATTTTTAATTTCTCAGCCAATCCTACTAATCTTTTTGTCTCTGGGCCTCTTCTCTTACCTCTTAGAGCTGAGCTTTAAGGTGGTTGCTGATTTAATCTTTGATTTCAGACTTTTCTCTCTCTCTGAGCATTTCGGATCAGTCTGTGAGCTCTCTACAGGATCGATTATCTCTCTTTTTGAAATGAATGCCGTGATGAACTTATTTATTAGTTGATTTGCTGGATTGATTGGACTGGTTTTGCTTCTGCTCAGTCACTTTAGAGCTACATTTGCTGAAGGGGCTGAAGTTTCCCGATGTTTGCATTTCTAACAACTATTCTGTTTAATTCAACTTCAAAAAAACTTGTGCCTGGTTTGTCTTTTCTGTGACTCTTCCATGTGTATCTTTCTCACATTCAGGACTTGACAATGAAGCTCAGTTTGGTCCAGAGTGTGGGACTCATCGCCAGAGCAATCAAAGAGTGTGTGAAGAAACAAGGCTACGTCTTCTCTCGCAAACAGGAACTCATCAATGTCATGCTGGTGAGTCATTTCAGTTATTAAAACAAGTTAACGTGTTGACTGTTGCAAATGTCACTGTTGTTTTCTGATCCGTCATCCACTCTGTTTAGGATTTCATCAAAGCAGAGCCGTCTGACTCACTGAGGACTCCAGTACGCCACCTTGTGATGACCACATGTTCCAACCTGATGTATCCTTCCAACGAGAAAAAACATCAGAAACATCTGATCTCTATGGTCTCAAAGGTTTAGGACTACAGAATGACAGCAACAGCCACGTTTCTGTTTTAATAAGAACAAAGAGTTCACTTTTTGTGACCTGCCATAGTTTTGATTATTGTCAAGATATATTTGTGTCCCTTTTTGTTTTCTTTAACTGGATGTTTTTAATAAAAATCAAGGAGTTTTCATTTTAAGGCACAAAGCAGAAAACAGATATGTCAAATCTTGGCCAGAGTTGAAGTAAAAACAGCTCTTTGACAACATTAGAAGAATATTTTAATGTTTTCTTGCAGTTGAGATTTTGCTCTTTCCATAGTTGTATCTTTAACAGCTGTGTTCAGGCCTCTGGATCCTGCTCTGAGTGAGAATGAAAGCTCTGACTTGCTGAAGGTGTGTGTGAACAGTGTGATGTCTCTGCCGCCTGAGACCAGCACTCCAGAGAAAACTAGGGAGGATGAGATCCTGGATCCAAAGCAGAGGAAGGTGAAGTGAAGCAGACAGCTGTGATAAACAAATACTGCTCAATCACTAGTTCAGTAGACTGAAAACTACGCTTTCTAATCACTACTGTAACTCCACTGTGACACGTTTTCTTGTTTAGAGAGAAACACAAGCCTCCACATTTTTACTGCTCTCATTAAACAGTAATACAACATTTTTTAAAATATCCTTTCCAGGATTTGTACAGAGACACGTTTGCAGCCCTGCAGGACCTGCTGAAAAGCTTCCTGGCTAAAGATCCGACACCTGATGGTCTGCAAAGTGTCTTCAAGGTAAAACATCTGATCAGGTTTCTCCTTCTTCATTTAAGTCTTTCAAACTTAGCATGTATAACAGCCAAGATGGTGGAATTTATTCCTAGTTTCCTATGCTGATGTTTTCCTGTCTTTCCTGTCTACCCTCCTTACGTCCTTTACAATTTCTTGTTTCTACCCTCCTTACATCCTTTACATTCTTCTCAGCTGTGTGAATCAGTTTGATAAACTGTGGACTTCTGTACATAAATAAGTCACTTATCTGTTTTTTTTTATGCTGCAGCACTTTATTTTCTTACACATGTGTTATTGTTCTTTGCAGCACATTGAATCCTGGTTGAGCTCCACTCACGACCACGAGAGAGAAAGAGCTGTCACAGCCACCGCTCACATCCTGGCTCACTTCCTGGATAACCTGACAGTCAAGGTGAACTCACACACACACATTGACACACTTTCCCTCAACTACCTGTTTGTCCTGTTGGGTTTGTTTTTGTCAGTTTTGCTATCCTTAACACACCTCAGGCAGTAACTTTGATTGGAGTCTCAACGCATATTTAAGATTTTTTTTTTTGAATCTCTATTTTATAAAAAAATGTCAATGTGTAATTATTTTCAAAAGCCATTAAACTCACTCTGGTTCTGATTTATTTTTCCTCCTCTCAGTGTAAATTCAGACATTTTATATGACAGCAGTCTAACACTTTTCCTTCCCTTTAAACCTGTTTGTCAGAACATGGTCTCTTTTCACAACCTCGGGGCTCTGCTGGGTCGGCTGTCTCCTCGATGTTCTGACCCTAATCCTGCCGTACGCACCGCTGCTGTCGACTGTATTTACACACTGCTCTATATACAGCTGCGCTATGAAGGTACAGAGACACACAGTCTTCGTTTTATGTCATGACATTCTCCTTATTTGGCATTATGATGAATGTTTTTTAATACCCATAATTTCTACTGTATTACATCCATTGTGTAATGTCCCCTCACTTTCTCTGTGTGCAGGTTTCTCTCTGGACTATAAGGATGAAGCTGTGGACAGTTTGTTGCCCCTGAAGGACCAACTAGAAAACCCTGACCATGCAATCCTTTACAAGACCTGCTCTGACCTCACCAAGGTGCACTTTATGTCTCCCAGTTTGTCTGCCCAAAGTGAACATTTTTTGAATTTGTTTTTATTGAACTGTTTCTTTAAAATAAAAACCTGAATTGGTAACACTTTACAGGTCCGCAAATTTCATTGCATTAAGTTAATAATTAGACAAAGTTTTTTCTTACTTATTTTAAATTACCCCCAAAATTTTATCAGAATTTGGTGAAAATTAGCACATAACTTCTGGCCAGATTCTGTCTTGCAGTGCGCTTGTACTCACAGTGTCTATCACAATCAGGTAAGGCCAATTTACAACCCCATTCTTGGTGAATATCACATCTGAAGCCTTCAGTTGTATCATGTAAAACATTATAGGCCTAATCATAAAGGTTTATCATTTTGCATGTGATCTCAATTATGCATATCAACAAACTCAGTACTAAAGAACTTGGTGAAATTAAATAACAAATAGCTAACTATCAACTGCTTATTGGGAAACTGAATTATTCACTTAACATTTCAAAGGTAATTTTCAGAGGAAACAATGAACCTAACTTCTGTTTTCAAGAACTAAGCAGATATTTATCACCTGCTTCTCTGGAAATAGCAGAAACATTGGGATATTTCTGAAAACATTTTGTGGTGGGTTGTGATTTAATTTCAAATCAATTATTTGCTAATTGTCACCTTCTTACCTTGCAATTTGGAGTAAATTTCAAAGAAACTGGAAAAAAAACAGTAACCTACCAATTGTGACTTGTGACAATAAATTTGGACATTAATTTAAAGAAGTTATGTGCTTATTTCAAAAATATAAGAAAGAACTTTGTCTAATAATTACCCAAGTGTGATGACATTTGCGGACCTCTAAAGTAAAGTGTTAACCTTGAATTTATTCTGCTTGACTCTCCACCTGAATTTGACCAAATGAGAAGTGTTTATGTTTTTAATGGTTACCATCAGAAGTTGTAACCTAATTAGCAATATGTTTGTGTCTCACCTGTGTGTGTGTATGTGTGTGTGTGTCAGGTGATGAGTAAGCGTCTGCCTCAGGAGCAGCTGTCCACATTAGTGTTTATGCTGTTTGAAGGGCTCGTCGACAGTCAGGCAAACTGCTGCAGAGCTTCATCTGTCATCCTGAATACTCTGCTGAAGAACAGGGGAGGGGGACTACAGGACCAGGTGATGCAGAACACACACACACACACACACACACACACACACACACACACACACACACACACACACACACACACACACACATACACACACACACACACACACACACACACACGCACACACACAGACTTTAGACATCTGTATAGATCCGTGAGTATAGTTTTTTTTATTATTTGACACAACAACAGATGCTCTGAGTCGTCAAACTCAGAGATTGTCTCTTTCTTGTCGTTTGTTGTATTTGTGTGTGTGTGTGTGTGTGTGTGTGTGTGTGTGTGTGTGTGTGTGTGTGTGTGTGTGTGTGTGTGTGTGTGTGTGTGTGTGTGTGTGTGTGTGTGTGTGTGTGTGTGTGTGTGTGTTTGTGTGTGTGTGTGTGTGTGTATTTAGGTTCCAGAGATGTTGGAGGTGCTACATTCTCGTCTGCAGAGCATCACAGAAGAGCAGGTACAGGCAGAAAAACAAACATAAACAACTTTTCAGATGAATCTCACAGTAATTATCAACAATGACTTAATGATCTTCTGTCTTCATCTTCTCTCTGTCTGCTTGAATGGCTCTTTGATTGCATTTAGGTGAGAGTGGCAGCAGGACAGACGGTTCTCATTCTGGCTTCTCAGCATCTTCAGACCGTGATCAATACACTAGTTAACCAGCCACTTCCTTATGACAGGTATTTATCCAAAGCTGGAACAACACAAACTGATCTTAACCTGCATGAGAGCAGAATATATCAGTGTTCAAATACATTTAGCTTATTCTTGAGATTTTCTGTTTTTATTTTGATTTCATGAAGCCATGAGTTTTCTTTCTTTCTTTTTCTTAATTAAAATGACTGAAGTTTTTCTGTCTTATCGTCCAGCTGGATCAGTGAGATGTGGATGGCACTGGGAGCAGACCCCATCGTAGCCAATCAGATCATCGAGATGGTGATGGAGAAGCTTGTCATCATGGCGCCCTACGTGGACAAGAAGGAGTCAATAATGAGAGGAGGGATGACAAAGATGGCCACCAACCAGCCACTGGCTGTAAGTCACGAAAGAAAATTCATCTTTTTACATTTTCACTACAGACGGTGTCACACATATTCACATCTATTCAGGGGAAGCCTGAAAGTATTACACTGAAGTCATGGGGTTTAATATTTTCTGAATAGTGTTTCTCACTTACTCTGGAAGTTAAACAACCTGTGTTTAACAGAGCAGCAGTCACAATGCTTTCAGTTCTGCAAAAAAATAGATAAAAAATCATTACTGGTGTTTCACTGAAACGTGGGATGAAAATGGTTGTAGACTTCTGAAAATGTGCTTGTAATCGGTTGTTAATTCTGGCTCTGACTCTGGTGTCTGTGTGTTTTCTGTCTCCAGATGACATGTGGGCTGAAAGAGCTGTTATTAAACGGTCAGAGTCAGGAGCCGGCAGTCAGCATGTTCCCTCAGCTCTTTTCCTGTCTCACTGTCAGACTGGGGGCGAGTGTCGGGGTCTCTGCACCAAAGGACAACAACACTAAAAACGCTGCTCCTGTGCATGTAGCAGGGTGGGGTTCTGTCTCTCTTTATACAACATGAGATCTGTACACGTTTAAGTGTCCTCTAACACATCTGCGTGTCGTTTCTGTGTTCCAGGGTAGCAGCTGATGCTCTGCGCATCCTGTTAGCCCGAGCGCAGCTAGATGAAGTGATGAAAAAACTGGATGAAGATAACGCCTGGGAAGCCATGAAGGAACAAAATACACACATCACTGGAGTCACACTACTGGCAAGGTGCATATATTACACATACAAACTAGTATGAGAGGGTTTTTATTCAATTTCCCTTCAGGGTTAATAAATTATTTCTGATTCTGATTTTGTTTGAGATCACAGTCAAAAATTAGACCATGAATACCTCAATTCAACATGTGACTGGTATGTTTAAAAACCACAGGATACTAAACAAGTGATAATCCACACATTTAACAAGAGTTCAGAAATGTTTGTTAACTTTACAAAGGATAACACAAGAAGCCTTGTATAAATTTTCCTCTTTTTACCCTTTTAATAATCATTTAGCCCATCTTTTTATTAATAAACATGCTCTGTGAATATTGTTCTTGTTGATGTAGATTTGGTGTTTCTGCTCCACAGGGCGATGGCTAAGCATGCAGGTCCCAGGTTGCCCGCTATTGTTGAATGTCTGTGTCCATCCCTGAACAACATTTATGAGTGCCAGAGGATCACTATCACAGCTTTCTTCTCTGAGGTGATACACTTCAAACCTGTGCAGATTTACCCTGAACCTCCTAAGGGTGCAAAACCAGAACAGCATTTACATTATCTTTAATGTACAGACGTCAACAGACGGTGCGCCTGACTTACAGGATGTGATGTTTTTTCTGTTTTTTTTCTGCGTAGCTGTTGAACCATCACGTGGTGACAGAGCTGATGCTGATAGACGTTTTGATGAACAACATGATGGAGAGGATATCAGATCCCTGCTGCGCTGTCCGCATGTTGGCCGTGCGAGGGCTGGGCAATATAGCCGTGGGTTCACCAGAAAAGGTACGACTCTAAGTCACACCAAGAAGTAAACATACACTGTGCTACAATATCAGAGCAGCTGTGAAACCGGAGTGAAGTTCAGTTTTTCATCTTTTATTTTCACTCATTGCTCCTTCCTCAGGTGAACAAATACGCCAAGGAGCTGCTGGCAGCCATGAGTTCAGGGATGGAGGAGAAAGACGATCCTGGTGAGTTGACAGCAAAGTCATTGAAACAGGGTCACTGTTGCTTTCTCTTTGTTGCAATAACTCCTAAAACCTAGAGTCTCACATTACTTCACCAAATCCATCTTGAATGTGACCATAAATCATCTGAGATCTTTTCCTCTATTGGTAGAAATGTTTGTTTTTCTCTTTCTGCAGGTAAACTGATTACACTTGAAGCCATGTCAGGTCTCTCTAAAGTCCTCCTTTATCTGGACAAGAAGAACGTCCACCTGCTGGTGGTTTATATCTTCATGAAGATCAAACCGTTCCTGGAGAGTGTAAGTGTCCTTTGTGTTTTCCAAATGAGACTTTTTTCCCACACTGCTGAAAACAATAGTGTTTTGTTCCTTAAAGCATCACACAGTTGTTGTTGTTTTTTTTTTTTTAAAGTTTTTTTTTTAGTTTTTTTTAACTATTCGGGGTTTTCTGTTGCTGCATTCATCTCTGCTTGAGGGTGACACTGTTTTCCAGACTTTCAGACACAAAGATTCAACACAGTTTTTCTGTACTTGTCCAGGAGAATGATGAGATCCGCTGCGCCTCCATCCATCTGATGGGGAATCTGTCCAAGTTTGGCTCAGGAGAGCCGGTATTCAAAGACCAGATCCACAATGTTCTGGTCAGCCTGCTGTTACACCTGGTTGATCCAAACCCTCAGGTGGTCAAGGTACAGGAATGAAAATCCTTTTTATCCATTTCTAAACTCATGTGAAACATTCAAACAAACATGTTTTTTTGTGTGTGTGCAGGCGTGTAAGTATGCAATGCGTGTGTGTGCTCCTGTGGTGGGATCAGAGCAGATCACAGCCATGTTTCAGAACCACCTCCATGAAGACAAGAGCCTGCACTATGGGGAGTTCATCAATGACCTCACTAAGTACCTGGTGAGACACACACACAAACACACAAAAACACGGCTGAATGAAGGGAATGTGCATGAAGCGTCTTTGTTCAGGAAGTTTTGTGGTCCTGCTGAGTCACAGGAACAATCTGTACAAAACATTTAAACCAGTAAAAACTGTTTTGACAACAGTTGTGCTTCTTGACATCCTTCTCAGCAGAAACGCAATAGTTACTGTTGTTTGATTCTTAACATTTGGTGTGTTACAGATTCAAGACTTCCCCAGCATGTTGAACTTCTATCACATCTCAGTTATCCAGTTTTTCAAGAGCAACTGGCATGAAGTCCGAGCAGGAGCAGCAATGTTTATAGGTACTGTCCTACTGCTGTGTTTGCTCTGTGTGATATACTGTTGACACATGAATACATGAATAAATACACATGAATAAAGCTAGTAATGGGAGCATGTTAGGCTAAGACAAACAGAGAATGATTAGTTCACATCACAGTGTATAGACTTCTGTTTGTGTGTGTGTAATCAGGGTTTCTGCTGGGGAATCTTCAGGAGGAGCATCTCTCCCACCTGAACATGGGAAGCGTCACTAAAGGTAGCACCCTGCACATCGCCCCTTTCACGGTAACTTCAGAATCATCCTGGTTCTCGTCTAAGATTGTGGGTTTTTTTTGTCGTCTCTCAGGTTTAGTGATGCTGCTCCAGGATCCTGATCCTGTGGTGCGAGCCAAGGCTGCTGAGGCCATGGGTCACTTCCACTGACACACACTCCAACACAAAGCTATATACACATCTCAGTTTTCTTTTAGTCACAGTCAGTAGATAACCACTACATGGAAGAAAGTCATTTAGTAAACATTACAGTTTCAAATCTTTTAAAGCTGAACCTGAGCATAAGTAGGAACCAACTTCATGAGAAAGCCAAACTCTTAGATTTACCAATGTTGTGAAATCACTCAAACTAAACACTATTACTACACACAAATGCACATTGATTCAGTCAGAAGTTGTGTAGCTTCTTTGACTTATAGTACTTGAAAAGAAGTGTTCATTTTTTATTTTATTTCAGTGACCAAAAACTGTGTTACTCTATTCAGAGGAACAGTCTGTAGCAATTATCGCCTCCTTGTGTCAAATCCAGAGATTGACTGTGGTGAACAAATTATTCATTACATCTTTGCGAAGGTACAAAAAAAACATACAAAAGTCCTGAGTGAATGCAAGTTGAATTTGTAGAATAGTTTCTTCAAATATAACGTAAATGCAGATGTTGATAATAGACATTTAGATTACCTACAGTAATCCCACTCTGTGTGTGTGTGTGTAAAGGTATACCAGCGTTTTGTGATAGTGTGTGGGTGTCTGTTTTAGTTTTCATTCTACATTTCATAGTTTCAGGACATGTGGTGTCCTTTTTATCCAAAGCAGCTTCAAGCTTCAAGTTTCATCCATCCTCTCTGCAAAGATCCAATGATACATTTAGTCGTGTGAAACGGACGGTTTTCTGAGCAAGATTCCGCATTAACACCCACTCGTAAAATTTGTGAGCAGCTAGATTAAAGTAAATGCCTTTTTATTCACATTCCTGCATGAATTCACCCATTTTAATTATGTTTGATCAAACTTCAACAAACCGTGTTAAATAATTTTACAACTATACTACTCAGTAATTTTTTGCATGAACTTGGTGACGCTGTTTTGTTTTCACTGCCACCACAACAACTACTTCTCGCTTTAGCCGGTTTCATCTGCACAGTTTATTTGGTTTTACATCTGAATCAAATCAAAATCATTTCACAGTTTTGATCTGTCTGTTCAAGCAATCCGACTGACCATGCCTAAAAAACAGTTAGTGCCAAATCTTTAATAAAATAACTAATTATAACAATAAAATAACATAATAATAGTATGACTATGAAATGCTCTTAATAATCCTCGTACTTTGAAAGCACTTAATTTTGTTTCCATGTAATTATTCCATGATATGATTGTACAGTTTTAAGGTACAGCTGTGGGTTCACAGGCCTCTTACTCTCATGTAAATATTTATGTGAGTGTGTGTGTTATGTAAGGATGTCTGGATGTGTTTCTTTTGACTTTAATGTTTTCAAATGATCATTTAAGGGAGCAAATTATCCATCGCATATCTTTTTTTAATTCATTAAAACTAAAAAAAAAAAATACCATCAAGCCCAATGGGAGCAACTTTTCTGATGGAATAATCTGTTGCACTTCTGAGCTCTGCCATGAATCCCTGGTACAAAAACCCAATTTAACAACTAAAAAAAAAAATCAGAGCTGATTGATGGTTGATTAAAATGTGAAGATCACTTGCATAACTTTGTACTCAGATAACTAACTTCCTCAGTCACTGCTCTTGTTCTTCCAGGTAAAAGAAATGCAAATATTGATATTTTAAAAAAAGTTTTTTTTGCTGTGAATAAAATCAAACATTCACACAACAAACCACCAATGAAACATAAAAGACTGCTCCTGAGTGAGTTGCATTATGGGATTGTGGCTTCTTGCACTTTTTTGACACTGTGGCTTGGTTAAGGGTGAATGGTTAATAGTTATTAACGATCTTTTTAAAGTGTTTTTTCTCATCCATGTAATTTTTCATGTCAACAAGTTTTTTTTTTATTGATGAACGGTGTTACACATCTTTGTATGAATGAGTCATGTAGGTTGATACGTGAATATTTGCATGTCCTATCATGTGCTACTTTACGAAGAGAGAGCGTGGATGATTGTAATCAGTGTATTTAAATGAAGAAATAAAGAGATCTGTCAAATATTACTGGAGAGTTTCATATCTCTTGAACTGTCTGCAAAAATATGCCTAAAGTCTGGCACACTGTACTTTTCACTGAGTCCATGTAGGGGCAGCAGAGAGCCATAGATACTGTGGTAATGTCATGATTGTTAGGGCATCAGGGGTTTCACCTCCTGGTTTCTTCAGAGAGAAACTGTGTTATAATGAGCTTTACATCAGATGCACTTTATCTAGGGATGATTTCACTGAGCAGGATGGCAGAAGACCAAAGTGTTCGTTCCCATAAATGTCGTCGGCAGGCTCATAAACTCACCACCTGTTCAGCTGGTCTAAGACCAACATTTCAATGCCCATCTAACAGTGTTTGCATTTCATTCTAAAGGACCACAATCAATCAGATCAGTAACATAGAATATGATCTAAAGGTGGCTCAAATTCACAGTAGTTACTGTTACTGTTTGAGTGAAGTGTTATTATTTTTGTGCAGCTTCTATCTGGTTAATCTGGTGCTGCGCGTTTCCCTCAGTCCCACAGCCCCTGAGCTCTGCGAGGAGAACTCAGGATGATGATCTCATTCTGAAAATCTGCAGATGCTGTTTGTTTCAGTGTCATTCAAAGTCCTGATTTACTGGCAGGTATAACACCATCAATGAGATATAACTTGACAATAATTGATTCACTGAATTGAAGTTGATTCATAATTTGACATTGTGCGGTTGTTAGTTTGTGGTAGCTTGTTAGGTGATTGGTGTGGCTCAAAGGCACAGTAAACCCTCTTTAGGACCTTCGATGAGAGATGGGAGGTGTGCTGAATGTACAAATGAAAAGGGATGATGTGTCCTCCTCCTGAAACTTTGCAACATCTTCACTCAATTGATCTCTACTCATTCACCTCTCTCTTCACAAACTATTTCAGTGTTGGAGAAAAATAGGATCAATGTGTTCTGTTTTTATGACCATCATCAGTGTGTATAACACATGGGCTTTGGTTTGACAGACATCCTTTCATTGCATGCTTGGTTTTGTTTGCCTTTGTGTGAAAGATGACCTTGGTTTGTGTTGTATGAGATTTTGACATTCCTGTTTGCTCTCAGCTCTTGCAGAGGCAAACATGAGCTCCTTTGTGACTTCATATTTCTCAATAAGCCTTTGTGTGAGAGAACAGAACAGCTGCCTGTAAGGACGTCAGATTGTACTCTCTGTGGCTGAAACAGCAAACTCATAAAAAGCTTGATGGGTTGGTCATTGAAGCAGAAAAGATGTGAGTGTGTGTTTACGTTCACAGTATGGAGCCGGGTGGGTTTTATTTGAAGGTGAAATAAAATTTATTTCAAGGGAGACCTCTCTGCTCACTTTGAATAAATCAAACCCAACACAGATTACTTTCCTCCCCATAAAATGTCACCATATCATTAGTGATAAAATGATATTCTTCTTGAAACCTGGTATGACTTAACTTCATGGTGAGTATTTCCTCTCTTCCTCTGTGAGTGAAAGCTTAGATTTACTTCACAGGAGGACAGATTTTACATTGATTTTCAGCACAAACTCTGTCTAATGAGAACAACACAGATGGCTGATGATAATCTCTTCAGAGTTAAGATGCATTTCAGAGCCACTTCTCAAACAGGATTAGAATCAGTCAAATCCAGTTAAATCAGGAAACTGGCTCAATTTCATTCATTTTCATCCACAAATCCACTGAGAGACACTCATGGCTTTCATGTAATCTAAGAAATGTTTGGATGCAAACCCACCAAATGTGCTCCTGTGGTAAGATGGTCATAGACAGACTTTCACTTTCATGCTGTTCCAAGAAGTGGCTGCTCTACCTTCAAACAAGTCAAAACCTTTTTTTTTTTTTTTACTGGAATCAGGGGAAAAAATAAGTCTAGACAGATTTTGTATTCAATTTGAGAGTTATAGAGAAATATTTTGTAACTATCTGAAGCTCTAAGAATGCTTCTTGGGTTGTGTATCTTAGTATTTCATTGTACTTTTGATTAGACCGATTTTAGTGCGTTGCCCCCTGAGTTTAATTCAACAAAACCACAAGTTTAACTGTAATTTGGCGTGGATGACAGACCGGAAGTCACATAAACACCAAGCCAAAAAACAGACTTACTTTTTTAAGAGCCTGCATTTACAGCCTGGTTCAAACAACGGTTTGAGGCTGAAATGCTGATTCGCTATCAGCACACTCTGTACGGTGGGTGATTTTTTTTTCTAACGGCGGTTTGGAAGTTATTCGGATCGTTTGATTGTCCAATCAGAGACACAGCTCAGGGCACGTGACTTAACGGGCATCCTGTAGCTGTTCGAAAGTTGGCTAACAGCCGGAGTCATATCCAATGTGGCATATCTCGTTGTGTTTGACTTCATTTCACACTATGAGGAACAGACGGGTGACGTTGCGAAGACCACATCTATATTTTATCACTCTATGGTGTCGACATGGCCTTAGAGTACTAAAACTGTATTCATCCGCTCATGAAAGTAGTTCCAAGTAAATACCATCCACTCCTTCAATATGCCCAGTGAAGAGAGACCTATAGATATATTTCCCGGGTGGCCTCACTGGGGCCTGCATTTATTTACTCCTTTTTTCCACTGATGTTGTATTTTTTTTATATACATGAAGGTATCACACAGATGATAAATTTAATTTAAAGACTATGTTATTGTATAAATGCAATATTTGTAGGATTCTGTAAAGCTACAATGCTTACTTTTGGAAATCAGTGTGAGTCAGATCAGAGATGATGTCTGACTCTGAGACTAACAATTAAAAGCACCATGAATGGGGTTAATGGGCAAATTACAACAGGAGCTTTACGTTAATAAAAACCAAACAATCACTTATGAATTAGGATAAAGGGGTAGTACAAGACCTTTTTCACTCTACTCTGAACACACTCCTGCCAACCCTCTGACTGTTTGTGAATGAAGATGGATGTGTGAGGTGTGTGAGCTGTTTTAATGAGTGTCCTCAATAGAAACCAATGATCTCAGCTTCAACAGACAGGTATAAGAGACAACATAATGGTACTTTGACTTTTTTATGGGGTTTACTGCCATGAAACACAATATAGAATATCATTAGACATGTCTGAAAATATAAACGTTGTGCTTTAATGTATTTCAGACATATTTTAAATGCTCTTAACTTCAATGCAGAGAATCAGGGACAACAGATTGCAGGATTTGCCGGATGGATGATTTTTTCCTCCGCTCTTTCGTCACAATGTTAAACACCTTCTAGGATTCAGTCAATTCAGCCCTTGGTTCCAGTAAGTGCAGCGTGAAAAGGGCTTATTCTTCTTGAGGGCTTTTATTGGCAGAGTTGGGGGATGTAGCTCTGGTCTGAGCAAAAGCAAGCCATGCCTCTAGGAGGAGTACTCATACTCTTCTGCGCTGCGTCGTCCAAAGTCCATCCAGCCTTCGTAGTCTCTGTCCATTATTCTGTGAGCAGAGCCTGGACCGCTGGCTCTGCTGGTCAGAGAGCTTCTGCTGTGGTAGGGGGAGACTAGAGGAGACAGAGACACTGCTCGAGACATGTAGACGACATCACATGATAGAGTACATCTCACAACTTGTGCTGACTGTGGTGTTAAAGCCTCTGAATGAAACTGACGTGTTTTGTTTCTATTCCTGTCTCTGTGAGCTCAGCAGGTCTCACTATCACACAGTGTTTAGTTAAAAGGAAACAGAGACTCAACACGACAGAAAGAGTGAGGTCAGGAGGTGAGGAGGTGAGTGAAGGAGGTAAGGATGGAGGGTTCAGAAGGAAATGATCGAGAGTGAAATGGAAAAGACAGAGGGAGGGAGGAGAAGGAGAGAGCTGGAGGGAGAGGAGAAATGCCAGATGGTGGGACACAGACACAGCATGACTGACGGCACATTTACACAAGGATGGGTCTTAGAGAGGAAGAACAATCTGTGACGTCACGACTAAAGTGGAAGACTTTGCTCCAGTTTCTTGTCTGACTGTCTCTGTGACGTGACACAAAACCGCTCACCTTTCCTGGAGAGGAGTCTGGCCAGGAGCTGGCTCAGGCTGTTACGAGCATCTGCCTCCTCCTGGCGTTGGCTGTGGTTGGTCAGCAGACCTGATGGTGGTGCTGGAGCTGAGCGGGTGTGGCGTGTGTGGTTGGGTGAGGGGGGAGGCAGGCTGTTGGAAGCGAGAGCCTCACCCTCAGCTCTCTGTGACTACAAACAGCAAGAGAGATATGAATTCAACCCCTGAACTGACAAAAATGTGTGGTTCTGGAAACATTCATTAATTTCAGGTGTTGTGATGATTGTTCCCCTGTAGAGGCTGATGGACATTTCTTTCTGTATGTGTGTGTTTGTGTTGCGTGTGTCTTACCATTAAACGTGAAGGCAGACTCAGGGAACCACTCGATAAAGCAGCAAGTAGCACACACACACAGATCCCCACATTCATGACTGTCAAGAGAGAAACAGCGAAGCGAAATAAAACAAGGTTAAAAAAAACCCACCTCATCTAATATCACCATTTTCCAATATCTCTCCTCTGCTGGCCTCTACGGCCCCTTTCAGCTCGTTAAAACAGTTGAGTCTCTGTGAGATGAAACAGTCGCAGGCGGTGAGGGTTGAGCGAAAAGCAGTGATACATCTTTTCACTATGTTGGAGCAGAGCGTTGAGGCGACGAGATTAACCTGTGACAATTCAGCTGGACCCTGAGGCCAACATCATTGTGTCTGTCTTACACACCTCACTTTGTTTCAGAGAAGACAATCTTATATTTAAGACACACACATGCAGAGTGTGTGTGGTTGCTGTGATGAATGCCTCTGTCAGCTTCAGAATCCCAAAGGAGTGATACCAATTTTTTTTGATCCCCACTTTCCTTTGTGATTTAAGACAGTTGACATTAACAAGACAGCACCCAGACAACAGATATGCTGGGGTTTGTCTCTAATTACTCTCTTGGGTCTGTGATTGATGAAGATTAGGAATCTTGTTCTGCATCCTTTGTCATTGCTCAATCTGCTGAGAAGGTTCAAAATGCTGTTGCAAAAGTTTAAGAATTGTCTCAATTTGACGAAAACACAAAGAAAAAAAAAACATGTCGCTTCTGTCGATTGGAGTTTATTCCCCTGGAGGCTGATAGAGCAGCTTATCAGTTGTGATAAATGATACTCTGAGCATGAACATTTCCAGGATGTATCATCCAATTAAATCAAACCAACAACATGAGTCGCTCTGAGGCTTTCAATCTCCATCCATTCAGAAAACAAACTAGCATGCACACACACACAGATGCTCACTCCATAACCAAATAATAGTGATATCAACAAGATGCCCTGTGGCGCTGAGTGTAACAAGATGAACATCTAGGTGATTGTTCACTGTACATGGTTAGAAAGAATGATTAGATCTCTTAATCAAAGCGCTCATACAGTAAAGTCTGTCCATCATCTTTGAATAAAACCTCACATCTGAGACTTTTTTTAAACCAATCAGATCTGATATCTCTCTAATTTCATGGCTGTACTCATTACTACAGTCCATTTGAATAATCTTATTTAAATCCACGCAGTGGCGGTGTAAATAGTCATTCTCTTGATGCTAATATAATTCCTCTTAGCAGCTGTTCATTGTCTCTGATTCATCATTCAGTGGGCTGGTAATGATATGGTGCTGAAATATGTGTGAAAGCCCTCTTCTCCCCACTTCTCTTTGCTCAGGTTTTACCCCGAGATTGTTTTCAAACACTAGTTTGCATGTCTCCCCCTGCCCTATTGTATAATCAATGGGTTATATTCTCAACAGGTACAGAACGTGTTATTTAATTCATGACAATAACATACGTGCAGTGTTGTCTCTAGGCACACTTGGGAAGAGGGAAATAATTCATGCTGCGCTCAGATTAATGTCACTGTTAGTCATTTCATGCAAGTATCAGGAAAGACTTCTCTCAGCTGTGTCTCTGATTTCTGGTTTTGCTCTTGAACATTTTTTTTTCCCAAAGCAGCAACTCAATGAACAAAATAAAGTTTTAATTAATGTTTGAAAAGTATAAATATTTAGCTGGAGCCTGACACACAGGATATAAAAAACTTTGATTTGAACAAATATTTTTTTTCCTCGTAGGAGGTTAAAATGTCATTGTCTTGTATTGTTGTACATTACATTAATAATACTCCTAACATTAAAAGCAAGCATTAAAGTGCCCACAGAGAAAAAGCAGAAATAAAAACGCTAAGTACAAGCAAGGAGACTGAGGAAAATAAGCATACAACAACAAATAAGAGCTGGAAGATCAAAAATATATAAATTTGTCTTAGGAATTTATTTAATTTGAAATGTATTTAAAGAAATTAAAATCAAATGTCTACAAAAAATTATAAGGAACTCAATCAAAGACACTACTGTGAAACACTGCTACACTACTGTTTCCATCCCATGACAGCAGAGCAAGAAACAAAAGATTAAATTCAAAATATTTTTCAGTCCTACCTGCAATCGTTTGAGTCGAACCAGCAGAGAACGAGTCTGAGGATGCAGATTTCTTTCTTCCTCAGGATGGAGTGAGTGTGTGAGAAACAGAGGAGGGACCATGTCTTATACTGACACACACCGGAAGGAGGAGGGGTCTGTCCTGGTGGGAGGAGCCTGCTGGTGGCGCAGAAACTGACAGCAGCACTGACGCAACCGAGGACGTCCACTGCTAACGCACAGACTCATTCACACACACAAACACACACACACACACACACACACACACACACACACACACACACACACACACACACACACACACACACACACACACACACAAGGCAGTTTGAAGAGAGGGTCGGGACGAAAGTGGGAGCTTTAATCACGTCACCTCTTCTTCACTCACCTGTGTCTAAAAGAACAAAGGTACACACACACTCAATCACACACACACACATGAGTTTGTATTAGCAAAAGGCCCTCAGAGATGAACAGGGTGTGTCTTGGGTTTAAAGTTGCTCACACACCCTTCCTTCTCTCTCACACACACACATGCTCACATACAATGCACAGACACTGACATTAAATAAAAAATGGCAAAAGGGGACTGAGAAAAACAGGCAGAGACTTTAACTAAAGGAAGTAAAAGAAAATGAAATGGTTATGTGTTTTCTTGTGTATTATGTATTCATGTGGGTAGATGGAAACAAAAAGAAATAGTCCCACTGTACAGCTCGATGCCTTGTTTCATCAACATATTGAGGGGATTGAGTTTTTCTTTTTGACACACAGAGGTAACACACATTTCAGAGTTCTTCGCGTTCCACTGAGGGAGAATCACTCCTGCATTGTGTAGCCATGACAGGTCACTAAAGGAAATACATTTCTCTGTTGTGCTTTCTTTTCTACCACAAATTATCACTAATGGATCTCGGACAAAGTGAGTCTGAAGTGGGTCAGGATGTAATTCTGAAACTTTCAGTAAACCTTTGTCGTGAGTGATGGAAGTGTGGTCAGTTATATGTTACAGGAAACATGCTTCTCACTTTAAGGCTCTGTGAGGCCTTCAAAAGTAATCGTGAAATAGTCTCACTTTTATGTATCTATTGTTCATAATCCAAGATTTAAAATTAGATCATCTGGATCAAAGTCAGTAATTTCTGATTGCTAGTTCTCTGTATCTATGGAAGGCCAGAACAATCCATTTACAACACGTAGCCCAAAAGTCCCTTTGATTTCGTTACACTGGCTGGTTTTTACCAGAGAAAACTGAGTTGACCAGATGAGAAGCAAAATCTGAAATTGCTGAATCTGAATTACTGAAATTGATTTCTTTGGTTTATTTTGTTGTAATGTTGGACTGGACTGGTGAAAAGAAAAAAAGAAGCTGAAGAAAGCTAAACAGGAGAATGTGAATACACAAGCCAAAACACGGGTTGAGCTGTTTGTGCTAATGTTCATTCCAACCCACAGTCAGCAGTTATTCTGCAGTGGTCTGTTCAAACTTGAAAGTCTATCAATAAAATGAAGAGTGAGGTTACGTTAGCTCTGCTTGGTGAGGTTGTAGTTGGTAGATGAGCACTAGTAGGACATAACCAGGATCCACTAAACAGTCTGCTACAAGTAAAAGCTACACAACAAACTGAGTAAACAAAGTTCGCTTGTTGTCACATTTCAAACAAAAGCACTACATAACTACAAATAACTACTTACTCATTACCTTGTGGCTTTTCATCCTGCAAGAAGTTGTCTTGAACAAAGACAATTTGTGTTCAGAGATCTGCTCCAGTTATTTGCACCCAGAACAAATGCACATCTTGGCAAAAGTGCTGTCTTTACAATAGTGGGTGATAGTGCTCATGGGAAATGGAGTCTTTATTCCAGAAAAAAAAGAAAAAAAAATCTCAATAGTCCACACAGCGCCTTAAACAACCCAATAATATTTTTTACTTTTTGTTTATTTCACTGGAAATCAAGTGTCAAATCATGTCAAATTCCCAGTTTGTTTCAATGCCTCCACATCACATAATAATCTATATAATATGGGGGGGGGGGGGGGAACATGAAAAAAGTACAAGTATAAAATATAAGATCTTCACCTCACCAGTATCATGCCCTAAGTATTTTCCAAAAGGGATATGGTCACAATATCTATGGTAAGCTAATATATATATCCTGATTTTATTATTTTTTAATAGGATTTTTTTTTATCTGTATAGTGACAACATTAATATATTGCTTACAAGCACTACATTTCTACCCTTAGCAGGTTAATATGACCTTTTTTGTTTAAATTATCAAACATTTTATATCTGCACATAGTGAAACATGCTTTGAGATGTTGTGGTTTCAAAAAGGTGAAGAAGCTGGTCCCTCATTTTAAGAAACTCTGCCCACAAAAAAAATAAATGAATGAACAATTAAAGTTTGAGGTCTCTTTTACAATCTGCTGGAATGTGTCACAAATAACGTGAACTTAAAAAAAAAAAAAAAAAAAAAAAAACTGTTTTTTTTTTTCCATTCATCAGGAAGTCTGCTTTGTAGCAGAAAGCTGAATAAAATGAGTGACAACATGGGTGGTTTCCTCGTTGACTGCTGTTGGCCTCTCAGAAATGAGTGTGATCATAATCCACATTTTAAAGCATGACCTCTGTAGTGCCTCCTTTTAATCACTCATATATTAAGTATTAGAATAATATAGATATTAATAATTCTGATCAGTTAGCTTCAGGTTTGCAGAGCAGGGAGACAGCACTGTGTGAGGACTCACTAGTTCTTTATGGCTTTCATAATACTGATTTGCTCACAGGGCTCGCGTAAATCACTGCAAATACTTCAATTGTTTAGCTGCAGGCGAGGTCAGAGGACAAATCCAGAGCGCCTTTGAAAAATATTTTCACTTATAAGCTCTGTGGAGTTCAGATCCTAAACTCTGACATCCCTGGAGACCTTTGCAGAAGCCGGGACTCATATGAATAAGGTTTTATTGTGTGGCTCAGTGTCATTGTTTCAGAAGTCCTTGGTGAAGAAAAACAAGGGAAGAAAAGTTTACAGAGTTTAAAGGGAGCCTGCATCACTAGCCTGCTAAAAAAAAAAATGTTGGTGTCAAGGAATTATTTCAACAACCAGTCTGAAATGTTGCACTGACCTTGGGAAGAAATGATAGTGAACATTTCTGTTGCTTCATAATCTGAAAGCCTGAATATGAATGCATGGAGCAAGTATGTAAATGACTGATTTCAGAAAGTGTTTTCTTTTTCCTAGAGATAGATTATGTCAACTAGAAGTGCATTGTGCATTCTCTGTGCATTGTGGATATGTGTGTTTGTTTGAGTGTTTGTGGAGATACTATTGAACTCTCTCGATTAGTCCTGGTGTATTTTTACTTCTTCTTCAGTATGTGAATGAGGCTAACATTAGCCTGTTTCCCGTCGTAAGCAGCTGCTAATTGTCATCGTCACCTGTCCAGCTTCCAATGGACACACGCACCAACACATTGAGTTGAAGGTGTCAGTGTATCTGACTCTCTGATCAGCAGAAGAAGTGCACTCTTACATCTTTATAGTCTTTATTTCATGAAGAATTTCAGCTGAAGCACTCCTGCTCTTTCTCATACAAACCACAGAGAAAAAAGAGAGCAGAACGTCCTGTTTCTGGCTTAACTTATGTTGCTTCTTCTTCTTCTTGCTGCTGATCTACTTCACCATGTTTCAAAATCTAATCCAGGCTGTCTAAGACGCTGAACGAGCTCTGAGACATACACACAACTGAACAAATGAAGCACTCTCTGAGGATTTCATTACAGACGAGCAGATGTGAACTTTATCTTTAGACAGCTTCTGTCTGCTGTTTAGACAACAAACATCAGAATAACTCTGAATGCTGGTGTGATGGTGCTTCATATCCTCCAAATGTTTTACATAGTTATACACGTCTATATAAGTGAAATGTTCCTTCTTTTTATAATAATAATAATAATAATAATAATAATAATAATAATAATAATACATAAGATGTGACAGAGCTGTTTATATCTGTAAAGAGTTTTTCCTGTATAACACAAACTTTGGTGTTTTGAGAGCACCAGTGTTAGAGACATCTTTAGACCTGCATAGTTCCATAAATACATAATGTACAATATAAAATGTTTTTGCTTGTATGGAGCTTTTCTCACAGAAAGGTGGCAAACCATTACAAATTTATTGTAGTTTGATTGTGTGAGGGCGGGCTTTTCTTGGTTGGAGTCAGAAACTGTGAGGAGACAATGACAGTGGGAGGAAGAAGGGCCAGTGGTGGGAGTCAAACTCAGGCCACCACTTCAAGTGCTGTAGGACATCAAGCACTCCATGTAACTTCTAAAATAAACTGCTTCCCAAATTAAGGTTAATGTTAATGTTTTGCAAAGCTCAAGTCAAAGGTCAGGAGGATTTTGTCTCTCCCAGGTTCAAGAAATGAGGAGCATTAGTTTTTCCCTTAGTCTTACTTATAGACTGCACAATAAATGGATGTAGTCATCACCCTCTGTTTCTAAAACAGAGTTTTGAAGGAAATAACCGACAGGGGCTGTATTGGAAATGGGGCAGGCTTTGAGCCTCCACAATAACAGCTGTAGGGCGCCTGCCTGTCAATCAGCTGAACTGTGCCTCTGATTGGGCAAACTCGCGTGGTTAATATCTTCAAAAATTCTGCAAAGTTAGAGTTAGAAAAAAATCACCCCGTATAGTGTGTGCCATTAGTGGAATTAGCCATTCAGATGTGAGATTTTTCTATTTTGTACCACTGTGTAAACATGTTTATTTCTGCTGTTAAAATTGCTTATTTGGGTAAGTGCGTACATGGTTTTGGTACTTACAGAGCCAGCCTCAAGCAGACACTCAACAAACTGCAGATTTTAGCACTTCTGCCTTATATTTTAGAATGGAGTTTGCTGCTTGGTCTTACTATAATTGACTGTAAATGTATGGTCTTTAATAATTTTTTTTCCTTTTTTATTTTTTTTGGTGGTGTGAACTTTTTTTTTTTATAACCCAACTGACAGCACATGCTAGCTGTCTGCTACCTTTTAGCACATGTCCTAATACTCAGTTGGAGGACTTATTGGTATTTTTGTTATTGAGACCTGAAATACAGTTCATATGTTGTGTCTAAGCAATTGTGCAGCTGAGCTATGGCTCCAGTTATTGGCTACTGCTGTGTGTTGTGGTAATGCTCTACTACCCAACATTAAACAAGCACTAATGACAGATGACATCTTTTTTTGAATGTATTTTGAAATTTGCAATTTTGTTGTACCTGTTTCAATGACAAATTAAGTTCTATTCTAATGAAAAGAGTTAAAATAAATTTGACTGCTGAGGTTAAAACAAGTAGTACACACACTTTTAGTGGTTTATAAATAAGGGACAAATATGGTATACATGAATACAAACTGAAAATAATTAGTGCAAATATCATAGTGTTCTGCCATAGTGCTATTTCACAACACCCATTCCAAGAAAAGGTTTTGGGGGGGAATGAAATCTGTTACTCAGAAATTTTAATGTTTACCAGGCTCATACTTGGAGCTGGCTCAGTCTTGGAGCAGTTCTTAGTTCGGGTGCTGACTGCTAGGGGACCAGGCACACTGATCTCCAGTCTTTCTGCTCCCTCCTTTAACTGTCTGAATTTTACTAACTACAAATCTTCATGTCTCTCTAAGACCTCTAAGATCTCTAAAACCATGGGTCCCTGAGCCCCCTTGTCTGATAGATTCCTTTGTATTACATGGTGCTGTGGGTACTGCTGTAGCTATTACACCAGTCTTAACATTTTTATTATGCTGCTAAATTGAAAATGTGCTTGTTGTCAACTGCTGATTGATAGTAACAATGTAGGCCATCAGCCTGATGTCAATAATGATGATAGTAGTTTCCAGTTTTGCTAGTTTAGTTGTTGATGTTGTCCTTGTCTCTATCCCTGTTTTTGTTTGTTTGTTTGTTTGTTTTGTTTTCCTTTAGAACACTTTCTAAGCTTAATACACTTGCAGTTGATGACTTTTAATATCAGGAGTTTAGTTCCTGTATGTTGAAAAGCAGGTCTTTTTTCCCTTGCTACAGTACATAGCTGAATACCACAAAGTGCTTTACTCAAGTTGGGGTGGAGAAAAGACAGGTTTGAATCTCACCCATCTTATCTTAATATTTGTTCTTTTAATGGTCTAGACTTGCATCTTATGATGCTTTGTCTCATTTCACATACCTATAAGTTGCTGTTAAGTGGTTAAGGTGATTTAATAGCAGCTGTTTTGTCCTTTCCCTGCAGAGAGGAAATCAGGCATGAGAGTCAGAACAAACAGTCCATTGAGAAAACAGCTTTTCAATGGATGGCTGAATGGAATAAAACCAAAATTTCTCCAACAATGAATGTGACAGTTAAGGTGTTAGGCCACATGGTTTTACAAAAAAAACAAGTCAAGTTCCAAATGAAGTAGTTTTAGTGTAGACTTTACACCCTAATGTATTACACACCAGAAACAGAATTGGTGCAACGGGCCTCTGCTCTATCAGCATATTCTCAATGATGCTTCATAAAGGAAGACAGATTGACTTATTGATTGATCGATTAAATACTAGTTGGATTATTAAAGAAAAAGAAAAAAAAACCTGCAGTTATATCCAGTGTTAAGAATTATGGGGTTAAAAAAACTGTAGCGATCCAGGTTGGATAGACATTCCAATATTCCAGATTTAGGAGGAATTTTCCCACTTCTGACTCCCATTCTATCCCCGACTTGTAATTTCTACCGATTACCCACTGATCTTTAAGTATGGCCCTGTCATTTCTGATATTTTTTCAAGTCTCAGAAGGTCGGCTACTCCAGCCTGACATTCAAATTTCAAAAAGGATCCACCCCTCTCCCTCGAGCTGGTTGGATCCAAGACGCTGCAGGAGATCATTTCTGACTGCAGGTCACAGACACACACTGGTAGCTGTGAGATATTTGTTACTGAAAAGTTCACTTCAGCATTTGCAATTCGTTAAAAAATGTGTCAACATGATTGGACTCATCATCACTTATGTGTCTGTCCAGAACAGGAGCTGCAAATTCAATATGCTTTGTAACTAATTATATTTATGAAAGATTCATTCAGTTATGAATTGAAATTTTTTGGAAAAGTAATGAGTAACTATGACTAATTACTTTTTAAAAAATAATTTGCCCAGTGAATCATTGTTAAAATGTATCCTCAATATTCAACTCATTTCCATTTGTTAATTTTATGTGATCATGTAGCTACTCTTCAGATATATCCAAGTGTTTTCAGACATGCTGAGTGAAAAAAAAAGAAAAAAGAAACACAAAGTTTTAGGCTGTGATATCTGTCAGCACCTGATCTCAGCTCATCTCGGATCCCAGGTAAACAGAGCAAAATGTAATTCTACTTCATCTGACTTGATTCAATTTTCTGTCTGGCTAATTCAGCTCATTTGATGTAAATATTATTAGGTAAAAATGTCACAGTGAGACCATCATGAGTGGAGCTGCTGAGGGACACAGAGGGACCCATTTCACACCCAGGTGCCACAGCAGTGAAGACATCGACTCTCATTAAGTTGTTCCTTCAGGTTCTGCTGCTAACAGGAAAATTAAAGTTCACTTGTACTCACATTGTTTCAAATAACCACAGCATGAAAGTGGTTACTCCAAAGTCTTGGAAATGTTGCCTGATGAGACAATCAGGCTTTGGATAATGAGCAACAGAAATAAAAAATCTGAGGTTAAAATTTAACTAAATTAGTATAAGTTTTCTTATTCTTTGACTAGTTGATTGAATAAACTCAATATCTGTGTCCAGGCTTGATTTGACCTATGGCTAAGTCCCACCCTCAAACAAGCCAATCACACTGCGTATAGCCATTCCCTTTCTATGCCAATACATTCATTGAAATGAATTGTAGAAAGTTACTTTTCCTTTTGTTTCATGAGGTTTTTCTGAGATTTTGAGTTTAAAAATTGTCAAATGGTTTTCATGTGGTACATGCAACTCCAACACAAGGTATTCTGATGCAATTTGGATGCAATTTATCAAGTTTGCACTGGGACCCGTAAGTTAAGGCTTGTAACTGAAGCTTTTTATCGACCTTCTTAATAATGAAATGATTAAAGTAGCCCTCCAATGTGTAGTATATACCATTTTGTTAATTCCTAGATGATATGTGATCTTCCTATCTCCAAAAATCATCAACAGCTTTCTGCGAAATGTCTCCTACTGTGACACCTGCCATGGCACCTGTTACTGAATGTTCATTGTTTGTCTGAGTGGATGTAGAGGGTGTGGCTTAGCCATTGGTCAATTTCAAACTTGTAGATTGGCATAAAATGTTCAGTTTTCAAACGTTTACCGTAATGACTGAAAAACTACATCTGAATGCAGAGCAACACCAACCTGATTTTAACAGAGACAACAAAAGAGATCAGCTGCATTGCTGGAGCCGTGGTGTAATCATTTCTGTAATCAATCAGTGTAATCAAACATATCAGACAGCACTATGTTTGAATTTAATTAACTTTGTCTAATAAATAATAATTATTGGATATTTTTATTGCATGACAAACTAGCAAAACAGTTTTCTATTTCTACCAGTAACTGAAGCTGGTTGACTTTCTTATCTTTCATTCTCTGGGCATTCAGACACCACGTGGCTCCTGCTAATATGTGCACTTTCTGCACATCTGTCACTCTGTTTTATGGTTTCGAGGTTCTGTGGGTTTGTCATAATGTCTTTATGGCAGCTTTAATGGTCGACAGCAGAAAGAGGGTGAGGAAGAGAAAAGGCTGGAAGAAGATTGAGTGCTTTATGTGTGTTTATATGTTTTGTGTAACATTGTTAGAGTAAATGTTTTATAATGCTGTATAACCATTTAGACTCTGGCAAATGGTAATGATTATGATGTTATCTGACATTAGAATCAATGAACATTTGTTACCAGGGGTGTGTTCAGATTTTCTGATTATGGTGGCTGAATCAGTGCACTGACTCATGAAATATCTGTGCACATACAAATAAATGAACAACATTCGGTTACCATTTCCTCTCCACTACTTGTCTTCAACTGGTAATATTATAGTTTGGTTTTAAAGTCCACCAATGACAGTGACCATAATGGAAAACCAGGCACAGCCAAACTTTTTAGCCATCCAGACACCGACAAAGACTTAGAGCTGAGGCCTCAGTGCAAACAACTAAATGGTGCCAGCTTGTTGGTACTGCTCCTATTATTGCAAATAAATGTATGCATCTTGCTCTTTATATCCTCAAAACATCACCTTCAATGTTTAAAGATTTAGACATGAGCTAGAATAGAAAGAGAATAGAATAGAATAGAAAATATGTTATTTGTCCCCAAGGGGAAATTCAGGGAGTCACAGCAGCAATCAAAAAAACAATGTAAGAAAGTGTATAGAAAAGCAAAAAGGTCCATCAGAAAATAGATGATGACAGCTTGTCCATCATTGTCCAGTTCAGCCAGCCTCCACCTACACAGGGTCCAGGACTGAGCTTCTTCAGTCATGCTCCATCTCTGTCTCCTGGATCCTGTCTGCTCACAGTGTGTGAACATCTTCCAATGTGGCGTTGGTGTCTGATCTTAGCTCTGTTAGCCATGTCTGTGAATAGCATGATGCTTATCTGTCTTCTGGTATTCCCTTTGTTGATGGGTTAGCACGGCTAGCTTGTCCATCTTATTGGAGATAGATCTTAAGTTCCCAAAAATGATGGATAGAAGGACAGGTCGATGTCGTCACTTCTTCTCCAACATGTCGTCCTCACCTCCTTCTCCTCATCTTGTGGGAAGACATCAGGCCTTGCACCAGCTAGCACTGACATGCTACAGGCTGCTAACAGCTGATTTCACATGTAAACAATGCTGCCATGGTTACATGTAGGATCTCCAGACAAACACAGGAGAAAAAGTAGTAAAAATTTTACTGAAGCCACAACCAGTTGTCGAAGACATAAAATAATGACCCACTCTAGATACAAAGATGAGGAAAAAGAGACAAAAAATTTACAAGAAACAGACAAAGAAGAGAGAGCTGCTGCAACACCAACAACCAACAGGGTGGTGCCTAGCAACAAAGACTAATAACACTATGTTTTTTGGTACCAGGATGACATATTCAGTTTACCGTAAAAAATAAAAATAAAAATAAAAAAGGGCATTCTGGCATATTGTAGGGGTTAATGAGAAATTCTTTGGTTTTAGGAGCAAGCCCCAAGTGGACACTTGAGGAACTGCTCATCCTTGGGCTTCTGCAATGGTTTCAGTATTCCAGGCTTTAGGACGCTCCTTGTGTGTTTTACTGACAAAGAAGCTTTTAGCAATCTGCTGCAACACAGCTCAGTGATTGCTTTAAGTTGCCTATCATAGTTGAGGGCCTTTATATCTGATGTGGAAAGTCAGATTAACAGGGGGCATTAATGTCACCTTAAGAGAGCAGCCAGACAACCTTACAACAACCTGAAGCCAGTGTACCAAAAAGAGCAACAACCCTCAACTCTTTGCTGGGATTTTGTAGTTGAAGCGTTGTGATCAAGAAACCCCTGAAAATGTTAAACTGATCCAGAAAAACCTATGCTCTCAGATATAACCCATGTACTGGCATTAAACAGCCTGTATAATTCATTTCCAGCGCTGAATCTGACTGCACAATACTTCTAGAGTCAGACTTGCAATATTGAAACTTGATCTGGATTCTTCCAATACAGTGAATTAAAGTTTCATCCCCTTTCTAAATGAGAGATGCTGTTTTTAATCCAGATATATGACACAAAAAGACATTATCCTCTGCTTATATGTCTGAAACTGTGTGTGTGTGTGTGTGTGTGTGTGTGTGTGTGTGTGTGTGTGTGTGTGTGTGTGTGTGTGTGTGTGTGTATTGTTGGAGCTGTTATTGAACCATTTGCATGATGAGTTTTGGCACATTGATTACCGCATTCAGGATTCTTCACCCTGATCAGATGTGGCATTTTAATAAGAAATGTCCCCTGTGCAACTTCTGAGAGATGTCAAACTGAAATTGCACCATCATTCAACAGCTGTCCATTGGACATGACACCACTTTTTCTTCAGTATTTGGGCAAAGCTGCTGTTCACCTATGAAAAGCGAACATCAGCGAAAGTAATGTAGGAATAGGAATATTCTTGCTTTTTTCAAACGGTCTTGTTCTAATTTTAATCTTTGTTGTGTCTCAAAAACTAGAAAGCTACATAATTAATCAAGGAAAAATTACATTTCTCATTTGTGTGTGGTTCCCGAGTGTAAAAGCATCCCATATAAAAATCATAACTTCATCTGCTGCAAGTTCAGAAGCATCATGACATTAACACACTCACCCTGAAGCATTACATGAATGCAAAATAATTACATGCAAAAAAAACAACAACCCTACAAGATACTCAACCACTTACACTGAGACTGTTATTGATGGGTTCATAGTAAAGGACACAAACTAACACACAAGCAAACACACATTCTGCTGCTGGTTTTGATGCTGTGAGTGGCCACTTGACTTTGGGTCTATGATAGTTATTATGCACGGGCAGACTGAGCAGCTAATCAGGGCTGCTGGCATCATGAGAGCACGCTATTTCTTTCCATCAGTCTTTGTTCCAACAGGACAGGTCACAACCACAGCGCACACTCACAGTCTCTTTCAACGTGTCGCTTTAACTCTGAAGCTAAGTGTTTGAACATGAAGGGCCAATTCCCTGGTGTTTCACTTTTCAGTGGGATTTATTTGAGGAATAAAAAAGCGGCATTTATCTCTCTAAGGGAGATTTCTGCTCTGAACAATGCTTTGGCGTTGTGCAAGTAATCTATATAATCCTCTCTTCTAAGATGATGATGATGATTATTATTAGAGTTTAAAGGTCCCATTTTGTGCAAAAATCACTTTATTAAGTCTTTTAGTGAAATCTGTGGGTCTTTGGTTTTCCTCCCAGCCCACAAAATGTGATATTTAATGACAAAACCTGTACTTAGTAGTGCTTGTGAATGTAAAATCCTGACCTAAAACGAGCTGTTTGGATTTTGGGGATTTGCCGACGTCAGTGATTCCCTTTTTTGACCAATCAGGAACAAGTCTGACCAGATTGGTACACCTGAGTAGATACTCCTGAACCCCCTCCCCACCCACTCCCGCTGCTGGAGATTGGAGTGTAGCTGTTTTTGGCTGTAAACGGCCACATAGTTTCATGCACAAGCTTCACATCTCGGAAATGGACAAGACTAAGTGGCTAGAGTTCATTTATAAGGGAAATGTTCCAGCTACACTCAATAAAACTGTGCATGTGTGTGCTAGTCACTTCACGGCCGACTGCTTTTCCAACTTTGGACAGTACAACAGAGGGCTAGAGAATAGACTGGTCCTGAATCCAGGCGCATTACCAACCATCCACCAACAAACCTCGGACCCAGGAAATGTGAGTATTTTAAATGCTGTGTGCTGTGGAGCAGATGTAAGAGCTTTTCCTCAGTGTCCCCCTGTCTCTGTGTTAGCTTCAGGATGCTAACTGTAGCTGTGGTTAGCCTGTTGTTTTAGCCTGTAATGTTACGGTAAACGAGCTTCGCTGTTTTCTAAACATTGTGCACTCTGAGTTTGTGGCGCTGCTCTTAGTGACTTGGAAGAGCGGGCGGTATCAACAGTGGCTCATTTACATATGAAGGTCACGCCCACTGCTGTGCTTGATTTATTGGCTTTTTGGACTAAAACATGTTACTACCGCTTCATGAAGACATCAATGATCCATATTAAACTGCAGAAAAGGAGCAGAATATGGCACCTTTAAAAAAACAACTTCAAACTATTTTCCAGGGCTCCATATGAAATGTTGTAGAGTCCCATGATTCATGACCCTGTTTCTATATTGAGTACAAAAACCCTGACAGAACATTAGGCTGACCCCTGTGGTGTAAACTGTCACGTTTTCATGGGGTCTGCTTCATTGCCTCCATGCTTTGAGTGAGGGACAATGTACTGCAGAGCAGGTGGTTAAAGCAGATTGGAATCCAGCAGGAACGTCTCAGTCCTTCCCAAGGAGGTCCAATCTGCCATTACCATTCACCCGCTATTCATTATCCTGCTTATCAACCAACTAATATAATCTCAAAATATGATTTATTGATTGTTTCTTAAAAAAAAAAAAAAAAAAGTTTTTTTAAATGGTTCATTTATAGCTGCATCTTGAACAATAGCTCTTCCATTTGCACTGTCGGCAGCACTTCCAATGCAACACCAACCACTTGCAGGTCAAAGACTCATGGACTTTGCTGTATCCCCGGTGGCAAAAGACTGCATGAAGTCGAGAAGTTTGCTGTTGATTCATTTTGAGGAAATAAAGAAAACACAATAATCTCATTATGAGAACTGTGTAATTATAGTAGAAAGTGTCACACCAAAAAGAAAGAAAAGAACAGTCTCTTTGTCATAAGACAGCATGTTGATGTACAGCACTTTATTGTAACAAAATGTTTTTACTTCTGTAATTCTTGCAAACATTATTGAACCTTTGAAGATAGTCGGGCAACTTTACAACATTTTTATTTATTTATTTTTGTTGTGCCGAGCCATTGAGATGAATTATGATATGTTGACCTCAAAGTAGCCCCATGTTAATTTGAGCAGGGCTACTTGTAACATCAGATCCAGTGTTGACCCCATTGATTTTAATCCCCTCATTAAGAAACACCATCAAACTGTGGTTGTGTTGGAGAAATCAGACTTAAATAAGGTCAGATGAACCTGTTTTGTCTTTCAGGCGTTTTCTTTGTTTGATGTCCAGTGTGTTTTGTTAGTTGTCACAAGCAGTCTGTTGTTTTTTTCTATGCATGCTTTTATCATCTGTAGAAATTTGAGCAGTGTTAAATGTGATTTATGATCTCACCTGAGTCACTGACCCCAACCCATCATGCTGCTGCTCCTCAGCAGTCTTACAGGAAACCATTATGGTAATGAGCATTAAAAGAAGCCGTGAACTGAGTGTGCGGCTCTATTGATGTGTGGGTCTTGTCAGTGAGGCATTACTGGGGATTATTGATGGAGCTTATTATCCAAATGTTCACATTGTTTTAAAGGGCAAAGACACAATTTTACTTCACTTTAGAGAAAAATGACAATAGGCTGTAATTAATCAATAATTATCTGTGCATGTGCCTGTGTGTGTTTCCCACTTTTCATTGCATGCCAATCAATTATAGTCTGGGTCTTTGCTGTCCCTGCATATCGTCACCCAAATGGCCCAAGTCAATTTTTCAAGTTTTTGAGAAAAAACAAAAAACTTTACCAAACACAGAGCATAAAAAATTTATTAATAATTTACATCAAAAAGGCCTTCACAGTGGATGGCTGTTGACATACATGTAACATAGTGTGTCAATCATGTAACATTAAAGAATAAAGTGACTTAGGCATAATAAATAAATAATAACACTCTAATCTGACTTAGGCAACTTTAAACCTGGCTTAAACTGCCCTTTCATTCCATAGTGCAAACTCAAAACTGAAATTACCCTGAGTTAAATAAAACAAATGTCAGGTTAATTTAAATTGGTCAGGGGGCAGTCCCTTTCCCCACTTTGTGTCTTCTTCTTTGTTGGGTTTTTTTATAAAACTTAACCCATTACAGTTTTGTCAACTTTTTGAAACCTGACCATTGACTGTCCTTAAATTCTACAAAGCAAACTCAAAACTAACATAACTCCAACCTGAATTGAACAAATGTCAGGTCAGTTCATACACTGAGTAGGCATAGTCATACAGCTCCTTGCAAAATGAAAAAAAAAAACATTTCTTAACTTTCAAAATACACGGTACATGTCACCCAGCTGTTAATCTCGCTTCACTGGCTTCCAGTGGCAGCTTGAATCAAATTCAAAGCTCTTCTTCTGACTTACAAAACACTGAAAAGAACAGCTCCTGCCTACCTGGGGTCCCTCTTCCAGGTCTACACTCCTTCTTGCCCACTAGGCTCTTCTTAGTGAAAGACGCCTGGTGCTCCCAGCCCAGCGCGGCTCTGAATCTTTAGCCAGACTCTTCTCCTCTGTTGTGCCCGAATGGTGGAATGAATTACCAAACTCTATACTATCAATAGAGTCCCTTTCTACTTAAAGAGATGTCTGAAGACGCATCTGTTTAGGGAACACTTAGCACTTAATCTGACCTTTCTCCTCTTTGTCCTCAGGGGTAGAATGAGTCAGTAGGGCTCAGACCCAGCTCTTAGGGAATTTTCAGCACCACTTACTGAATATTGTTGAAGGTTGAATCATACTGTTGCAGCACTCAATTGTGGTTATTTGGCTACATTATTCTACAAAAAATAGAAAACAGAAAGAAAAAAAAGTCTTCTTGCACTTAATGGCAGCACCTGCAGCCAAATAACTTGAAGCACTTTGTCGCACTAACTAGGTTTTCCCTTCTGTCGACTAAATTCTTGTTTGTGTTGTACGTCACTTTGGACAAAATTATCTGCTAAATGAAGCTGTAGAAATGTAGAAATCTTTGAAGGGTATTATTGTCTTATGCTCATTAATGTTGGGTTACAGAATAAGTGGGCTAGCCAGGAATAGGTAGCTAGCTAGAATTAGCTAAATTTGTAGTTAAACTGTCACTTGTTAAATTTAGACTAAATTACTCCACAACATTATACCTTAGCCTTTATGATAGTGAACTGAATCACACACCAGTTGCAACTGATTCAAGAATCATGATTACAACTTCTTCTGCATTGAAGAGTTTGTTTCTGCCATCATGAAAGCTTGTTAATTTGCCCAAGTCGTACATTTTATCCTGAATAATCCAAAAATTTGTGTCACTTAAAAATGTGGTTGAGCTCTGAAAGAGCTCAACCACATTTTTAAATCCAACTTTCCACATTTCTGGACCTGAACGGAAACAGTAATCGTGGCTTCTAATAGTGGTATATCACAGATTAATTAATCAAGGTATAAAAAAGGATGTGTAAATTTTATGTTTAAAATTCTGCTGTAGTTTGTCACACCCACGCTGGATCACTGCATTCAGTGATTTTCCACTTTTCCCACCGCCAAACAACACGGCGTCCTTTCTTTCTACCCTGGTTGCTGTGGTGTTGTTTATCACCAGCACAGAAAAGTCTTTTCTCCGTAATGCGTCCCTCCATGTCTTAAATTCCATGGCTTGAGGCAGCTGAACCTTAAATATTTACGGGTATGTTATTTAAATTACGATTTTTTTCGTCTGCCACAGTCATCAACACCTGATCAGGCATACGCAGTGGTTGGCCCTGCTACGCATGTTTCATAAATCACACATGAGATTTGCCGTGAGCTCATTTTCACACCCAGATCTGCACCAACTCCCATTCAAGCTTGATAAATGGAGGCCAATGTCTTTAATCATGAATACCCTCTGTAAGAAAAAAATGTATAGATTTTTTTCAACAATATTTCTTTCAAGTATCAAGTATCAAGTATCACTATCCCACTGTGACTAGGGACAGTCTGCTTCATTATTTAGAAGTGTTTATCAAAATGTTTGTTAAATCACAACTTTTTTTAAGAAATGCCAAAACAAATTTTAATTTCCACAGACTTGTTTCTGCTGCACATTGATTTACTGTTTCTGTCTCATTATGCAAATCCTTCTCGCTCTCTCTTTTCCTGGTAAATATTTAAAAGAGAAGGTTCAGCACAATTAAGACAATTTCCTCTGACATGGATTATACTACCTCCTGATTTAATGGGCTTAAATGGTTAATCCCCACAGAGAGTTTACAGAGAGAAACCACCACTAATCTGCCTCCGTGTTTCTGAATTCAAACATTATTGAGTCATTTTTTTATGGTGTCGGGCTGATTAATGGACAAAAGCAGCGGTCCTCATTAGTTCTTCAGTCTCAGGTCAAAAGGCGCTCTGGGTGCAAATGAAGAAAGCTTTAGCTGTGTTGAGTGGGAATTAAAATCTGCACGGATCACACCAGACAAAAAATGAGCTCAATATATCACGAAACACACCAGATATCCAAAGCAAGAAATGTGGCTTAAATCTGTAATCTCTTAGAGCCAGTGGAATAAATTCAATTTATCACATTTTTGATGTTAGAAAATCCAACACCCATTTTTGCACCTTATTTTTCTACATTCAGAAATTCTTCAGCCAAGGATAGACATCATGAAGAAAACTGTATTTTACTCACAAAAGGTCTGAGGAAGTGAACCATTTGTGCCTTTTGGGTGTTATCAGTCAAATGAGCAGCAAACTGAATGAACTGACACGTTAAGCTCATTGATGGATGTCAGTGGACTGAGAAACAAATGTACAAACTGGATGAATGTTAAAGTAAAGGTCCTTCACCTAAAGAAAGGCAGCACAGTTAAAAAAACAAGGATAAAATGTGCATTTGCGGACGTTGAACTTTCAGCTTGAAACTAATGATGGTTATGTGGAAGAGGATAGAAAAAAGCTTGTTGTAAGGTTCAGAAACTCAAAAGCTTAGGTCAAGGGAAGCAATATTTTACTGACAATAAGCAAGATCAAGACATTAAATTCTGTCGGAGTGACTCATTGCCTTCATCAAAAACTCAAGGGAATTTTCTAATTTGCAGCTGGTTCATCTGAAGAAAACTGAAAAACACATCTTGTCCTGACATGTCCTTAAACTCTCATATCCAACAAGTCTCAATGATGGTGTTTTTTGTCCCCCTGTTCATAATACAAAAATCAGACACATCTTGTCTCAGAGTGATGCAGAGATCTGTTCTTACAGAATGTGGTTTGCACTCCAAGGACACCACACACTAACAGATTCTTCAGCAGAGCTTCAGCCTCCTCAGGCTTAATAGTCCAAATCTTGCATAGTAAAATGGTGACATCGGTGTGAACAAACATGACGGATGTTTGGGAGAAAGCAAAGATATTTTGTCTTTAGACTCTAGAATTTCAAAAAAAAGAAAAAAAAGAAAAAGAAATGGGCTTGTGGAAGAGGTTGTGGAGACAGCAGGGATATGGGCTGTATGAATAACAATGCAAGTTGGAGGTGAGTAAAGTTGTTTCAAGTATTACAGATAGATTTCTCCCTTCCTCTTCTAGAGATCGGGATCAAAATCAGCTCGATTATCCTGTAGTGTGTAACCGCCTTAACTCACTTCACACGACATAATCAATGAAGAAAGATGCCCTCCAGGTAACTTAGACGAGGTGACAGCTTGGAAAACCATGCTCGTACAATACGCTAGCCAGCAGAAGCTAGCAGAGAGAAGCGAGATCTGGCCTTTTCTCTGATAAAATGATTTTTGACAAGACTGTCTACAAGGACTCAGGCGCACGACTAGTAAAGCTTGATATGATTTATTGAAAAGAAACTGGGAATAAAAGGTGGCAAAAACTCAGAAGAAGAATGAACAAAAACTTCAGCGTGTGCTGGAAAACCAAAGTTACAATGGACTAAAAATCACAGGATCACCTGGCCTAAACAAACCTGACGATAAAAGAACTTGATAGGAAACATCAGAGGGTCAACCTGGCAGGATGAGGGAAACAGGCACAGGACAATGGGAGACACAGACTATGGGTGCGTCTCGAAGCTCCAAAGTTTCATCCTTCCTTCCTCCACTTGCGTCGTTCACTGGCGTCTTAGTCCCTCCCACCAGAGATGCATGGGAGAGACGCGAGGAAATGAAGAGAGGAGAGAGGAGATTCGTTTCTAGAACAATGGGACATCCTCTCCTCCAGAGCGTCACATGGAGTGACGTGTTTCAGTGATGACGGCATCAGCTGATCACCTCTGGATCATCTGTCAGTCAGCTTTAACAGCTGTTTGTGTGTCTGCACATGTGCGCTGTAATAACTCTGATCGAACAGAAACAGTAACAGAGCTTTGTCTGTTCCTTTAACCAGTTAAACAAACATGTTACCATTAAGAAAACCTGCTCTCTGTTTATTCTTTGAGCTGTTTAGAAGCTCATGAATCACTTCACCGGTAAAATGTGTAATTGTTAGATTGTTTATGAATTATTTAGCCTTTATCTAGAGCCCATCTGATCGTGAACTCTGAAACTTATTAGTAATAACCCACCTTATTGTGTCACAGGAAGATATTATATATCAGTCAGTTTTCAGTTAAATCCTCTGTTATATTGATTTGATGATGGATGTGTTCAGTGTTTTGTGCCTTAAAATCACAACAAACACTTTATCACCAGATTTATGATCAGTTTCTGAACGATCCTCTGTGCCTATTTTCAGCTTGTCTTTTCTCTCTCATTAAACTCTGTTGTGTTTGTGAAGTTTCATGTAAAGTCTGAGCCGCTGCAGCGTCTAATCAGAGAGTGATATTCCATATGGGGGCGTATCTGTCAGTGAAAAAACTTCCGCAAATCCAGCTCCCATGTTTCCGTGATCATCGCTCCTCCGATCAGTCTCCTCCATCCTTTCTCCTCTCTCCTTCGAGCACAATTATTACTTTGGGACAGTCTTCAAAATGGCAACTGGGAAAGTACTTCCGGTGTCGTGGAGGAGATAGGACAGAGGAAGCACGAAGTTAACGCATTGAGACGCACCCTATATATACTTGAGGTAATGAGCCACAGGTGGAAACAATGAGGGCAGGGTCAATAATCACAAGAGCAGGAAACACATCAGGGGCCTGTACTACGAAGCTGGATTAGCTCTTAGAGAGATAACTTCCTGGATAAGTTTCGGGTTTTCCATACTACGAATGTGGATCTCTTTTTATCCAGACACGTTTCCCCGGTAACTGATACTGAACACCAAACGTGGTACAGAGCAGGTTAAGTTCCAGGATAAGAGCTCACGGGGCGTGACAGACCGCCCGCTGACCAATCGTTTCTCCCGGGCTTGAAAGACCACTCAGTCACCAATTTGCTCAGCCGGAGTGAAGTCCTCCGGCACGGGACCGCCCCCTGTCTTTTTGGCCCATATTTTCTTATGGGCTGTGAACAAACAATATCTCACTGATCATCATAACTGAGACATTGTCAGGGAAAAGTAGAAATGTGTGCAAATGGAATTTTTCATACTGAACACTTTGAAGGATGTTTTTATATTTATTTTTTATTTGCTCCAACGTCCTTTTTTCCCCACTGCTATTGTATCTGTTATACAAACTGCCTATAATGAGCGTTTTCCTTGGGATTTGTAGGAAAGTGGACTCTTTCTAATTATGAGGTCGGATATGATGCTGATCACACACACACTGACTGACAACATGAATGAATAAGGACCTAACTGGCCGTGTCGTCACATGATGAAATAGGTCTATTAATATCAGCCTTTTGGAAATTAACGCATTCACAGAGTGGATTTTTAACAGCAATCCCTCCGGCTTCTCGCGGCCGCAGTCGTGTTGCTCCTGGCCTGGATAATACTGCAGTACTCGTATTTTTACAGGATTATTTGCTGCTCGTCCGCTGTAAAGTAGGCTGCTCTCTTCTCCATTGAAAATGCTCTGGGGCCGCTAACCACGCCCATTTCATGTGTGCGCGCACAGATCCCAGCCGGATTCACTTATTGAGTTGATAACGTGCTTCGTTGTACAGCAGATCTGGATGACGGAGATCCGGTGAAGTTCAGCAAGTTGTGGCAGAGTTATCCTGGATGACTTAATCCAGCTTCGTAGTACAGGCCCCAGGTTTCCTGGATTTATTTTGTAATAGTGGATACTGGAGCTGAACTGTCAAAAAGAAAAAGAACAGAAGAGCAGAAAAAAGCTAAATAGCAGAGTGACGGAGCACAGGTTAAGCGATTTGTGATAATGTTCATCCTAACCCACAGTCAGCAGTTATTCTACAGTGATCTACTCAAACTTGAGAGTCTATCAATAAAATGAAGAGTAAGGTTACATTTTCTCCGCTTGATGGGGTTGTAGTTGGCAGGTGAGCGGTGGTACTACATAACCAGCATTCACTAAAAACACATTATGGACACATCCTAGAGCACTTAACTACGTCACAGACTGAGTTTTTCAAAGTCTGCTTGATGTCGCGTTCCAAATAAAAGGGCTACATTAACACAAATAAACACATTACCTTTTTGGTTTGCATCCTGCATAAAGTTGTCTTGGAGGAAAGGAAAAAATTTGATGATAAACGCACACCTTGGTAAGAGTCACATCTTTATATAGAGGGTGATGGTGCTCATGGGAAAGGAGTCTTTACCCCAGTAAAACACTCGCTTTTCCTAATAGCCCTGACAAGGCCTTAAGAAATAGCCCTGTGATGAGCCTGTTAGTTATACTTGCATTAAAAGCAGAAGCATTGGGCTTCTTGTGTCAGTAAATTTTCAGCTTAGCACATACCGTAGATGTCACTTTAACTCTGGGAAGCATTGTAATTGATGTCCATGTATCATCTGTAAACCTGTTTCCACCCTGGCTTTATTGATTTGCAGCACAATATAAACTCTATGCCTGCAGGTAACCAATTAACTCAGTTATTGTATTATACCTTCCAATGTCCCTGAATGTACACAGTCTCTTTTCTTCATCCATCTTCTTTAAGTCTCTCTGCTGAGCCCTCCCTGCATCTACCTGAGGATTTTATCTACAAATTGGTGGCAGGTTATTGAAAAGAAAAAAACAACAACAACAACAACAATCACCCCTTAAGTGCTAGAAATAAATATTCTGGCTTCAGCATGGATAGTTGCCGGACAAACAGCCTCTCAGAGAGATTGTTAGACACGCTCCACAAGATTCAGGGTCAACACACAACACTTGAGCTAAATGTAGCAGCACAGTGATTACACTAAAGGGCCTGCTTTTTAATGACGGTCCCTGTCCGGGCTTCTTTGTTCTTGATAAAAGACAAGTGACTCTGCAGACTGACTCTGACCCAATTAGACCTCTCTTCCTCTCAAGTCCTTTTTTTTTTTTTTTATCTTTCTTCAGCTGCCCCAATCATCCATCTCACCAATCACAACCTGAAGCTGTGTGCTTCAAGTCCTCTGGGTTAGGAAGCAGAAAATCCCTCTTTCTGAGTTGCCCTTTTTATATTGTGGGTAAATTGCAATGTCTTTGAAAAGCAGAAAAGTGATGGAGTTGGTTTCTATTCTTCGGCTGGAGTCTGGTGACAGTCAGCAATGAGCCGGTTCTGATCAGCAGAGCCAAGCGTTTGTCTTTCCAGATCTTCCAACCAATGGAGACGAACCAGTGGCAGAACAGGTGAAGGTGTTATGGCAGTGGCGATTGCTCTAAGACTACAAGGGAAGCTCAGCTTCCCCTAAAATGTTTGTGCTAGAATTCCTTCATCTTTTGTTCAGAATCAGCTACCTAACACAGGTAACTGGCTCCACCTCCTTCTCATTCATCCCCGCAGCGTCTCAGCGCTTTAACACAGTCGGATGCTAAGCATCTTCTGACTTCAGCGGGGAAGCGTAGAGTGGGTTGTTCCACTGTGGAAACTGGACGGTCATTGGACAAACGCTGGGCTTTGTCCCGCCCTCGGACTTTCAGCGTCTCTGGGGGTCTATGAGGCAGTGGGCTGGCCTGGACGCTGGGCTTCTACATGATGATTGGATGATCTGTCTGAGGCTGAATCCCTTTTGGATTGACAGTGAAATGAGCCAGTCAGCGATCTTGAAGTATAACCCTCCACCGGAGCATCTTCTCAGTTGTACATTCAGTTCCCAGCGAGTTTACCTTTTTTAAAAATGAAGACCGTTGAGTTTAAAGCAGCTCAAGTCTTACAACCACAACACAATGGGCCAAGGCTGTTTAAGCAGTCTAGCTCTGCTGGCCATTGAGAGAACACTGGTAAAATCCCTGGAAAAAACATCTGGTTGGTACGACAGGGTCACTGATCATTTTCTTAAAAAGGAACGGAGGGTAGAATTTACGTTTAAATCAATAAAAAAAATGTATGATGTAGGCCAGAAAAAAATGAGCTTCCCCTCCTTGACTGACCAGCAGCCGCCACTGTGTTATGGGTGTTTTCTATCCAGGAGAGGAACTCCAAGAAGTAGATTTTTATGCTCTGTCCAAACCACAAGGGTTTTTTCTGCCCTCTTAAGCCAGTGTCTCCATTCCCCCCAAGGCAAGTTTAACTGCAAGAAGCTCCCTGTTTCCAACATCATAATTACGTTCAACTGGAGAAAGGCAATGAGAGAAAAACGTGTATGGATGTAGCTTTCGGTCAGGGCTAGAGCGCTGTGAGAGAACAGCTTCTACACCAGTGTCAGAGGCATCCACTTCAACCATGAACAGTGGGAAGGGTCTGGTTGGACCAAAATAGAATCAGATGTAAAAAGCTCTTTATTTTTTAAAAGGTCTGTTTAGATTCTGTGGTCCAGGACAACTAAATGTTGGGGAAGTGAGGTGTGAGAGTTGAGCAGCAACCCTACTACAACCCCTGATAAAGTGACAATAAAAGTTAGCAAAACCCCCAAATCTTTGAAGCCATTTTATGTTGGTGGGTTCAGGCCACTCTGCCACTTCTGCACTTAGTACTCACCAATACACCAGATGATCGGCTTAACTCTGCTTCAGTGGAGATCTACCAAAAGCAGCTTCTTGACGAGACAGTTATAGTGCCAACTAGAGGCCTGGCAAGCTTACAACAGCATTTTCCGTCCCTCAGCGTTTCAGTGTAAATGCAATTTTTTTCCACTGCGTTTTAGTGTTTCAGATGAAAAGTTCTTGTGTAAACGGGGCGGAGGACTGGCTGTGAAGCTGAGGTATATATAGTGCAGGAGCTTGATTGGTGAATGAGTCTCAGGTGTGGAGTAGACTGGCAACCAGAGACAGAGGGAGAGCCACACCCTGACAGACACAGACAGAACAGAACAGGGAAAACAACAACACACACACAAGGGAGGGGAAACAAATTTCATTTCACTTTTCCAGTTAGAACTCTAAGATTTCAGTGAAGTATCACCTTGAAACAGATGTTAAAAGCAAAAAGAGAGTTGATGATGGTCTGTTAGGAAATCATCATTGTGAGAGAGCAGATTCATCAATGAGTAAAATTAGTGCTCTTCATTCAGCTGCTCTCCTTCAAATTTCATAGAGAAAAGGTTAACAAAAGGTTGTTGATCTAGTGACTTATATATAACTGCAGTTTTCATTATGATGGCTGATAATCAAACTCAGACTGACGGCAAGTGATGTTTGTATGAAAAATGAAAGAGTCTGTGAGACTTTTTTGCATGAACAAATCTCATTTTTGTGGCTATATAAAGGTCACTGTGAGGGTGTATGTTTGTATCTCTGTGTGTACACAGCTTTGGCCACTCAACAATAGCTAATACCATCCATTAACACAGTGTCAGTGCAATAAAAGACAGATCGTTCATGGCTGGGGACACTTTATACTGTATTTGTGCTCTTTAATTGCTGCATCTGTGTTTGGTGTGTATTGAAGCAGGATCATCGGACTTTGGGTTCAATGTGTGTACACACTGAACACTTGTGGAGGTTGACTCTGAGTTTTCCCTGACAACATCAATACTCTGCATAAACTTATGTAAATGAGATACTGAGCATCTTTTAACCACTTAGCAACTGTGAAAGTGTAAATTATATTTGTCTGTCACCCTCTGTGTTCTCCTGCAGCACTGAGTCCGGTGGGGGTCACCTTAGCCAGAAACATAAACCCACCAGAGCCTTAACAGAGACATAAGCTGCATATTATCCTTTAGACACAATTCTTCTTTTCTTTTTTTGTTTTCTATTCTCTGATTTTTTTTCCTTATCTAGTTATACGTATTTTGTCTGCTTTTTTAATTTTACTATAATCTTTTTTGTTCACTGCTCTGATTTTTACCTTTTAGAAACCTCCTCTCTTGGGCAAAGGTGAAAATGAATATGGTTGGTGAATTTAATTTCATCTGTTAGATTCAAGACAAATAACAGCATTGGCAGTTTGTATATTAATTTTTATACATTTTTTTTTAACTATTTCAGACCTCTGAGAGCTTCCCCTGGCAGCAGTGAGCAAAGGCCCGAGAGCACGTAGTGCTGCAATGTCACTCGCTGCGGTGTGAAACTGACAGAGCCCTGAACCACTGATGATTTTTTCATTTTTTTTTCTGCAAGCAGAAAGAGTAACTTTTTGATTGAAGCACAACATGCTAAAAGGTTTTTATTTCAATTGGAAATGGTCAAGCTGTGCAAATGGTTTTCCACTCAGGTGATTGATTCAAACATTAATGCCCAGTTTTGTCCAAACTCTGAAAATTTCATGTTTAATACAGTTATACTCTGAATAACAAATACAAAGGGCAACTACATTGTTCCTGTGCTTTCTAGACCTTTCTAGCTCTTTGAATGATCTTCAAACCTAGTTTAAAGTTTAAGTCTATTAAATCATGGCACAAATACAATTTGTGAAGATCTATTTGGACAAAATGTTTTTTTGTAAATATTTGTTCATCAAACCTTTTATTGAAAGAGAATAAAGTGCCCCAGGATGAGCAATTTTCAGAGACATTGTTATCAGTTGTCATTAATTTTGTTGCTTTTTCCAGCTTTGCTAATTGGAAGAAAGAATGGTTGGAAGGAGACTTGGCTCTTATTGTCCCTAATATTTCTGTTAAGAATTGGCACGCTGTCATAACAGTTATCTAACAAACAAACAAAATAACCTTCAGGAGAGTGAGATAACAGTTTAAACATTGTTTCTGAGTGAGCATGTGTTCACCCCAATTTAATATCAATTGACCCTTTTATTTTCTGACAGTCACATCATTCGCTACAGAGCCAATTAAATCTCTACTTGCAATAATTTGTCTGCCGAAAAGTCATCCACTAAAATGTAATGATTGCTTTGGCTGTATAGATTCCCCATGGACATTGTCTTTGTTCATATCGTCTCTGGACCTGCTGAGTCGTCTGCTGTTCATCCCACACACTCAGTATTGTGTCTGTCGCCCATTAAAGCAAACATGGAGACCATCAGGTGTGATCTGTCTCTCTCTGTCTCATGGGTCCAGTGGTGGTGATGACACAAGATTAAACTGTCATAATTCACAGCTGCAGACAGTCCTCAAACCTCAGCACTCTCCAGAACACTCTCATGTGTTAGTGGTGTGATGTGTGTTTGTGCCTTGTGTATGTTTTCACACATCATGAGTCTTTTAACCATTTCTAAAGAAACAAAGCTCTTTTTTTAACATGCTCTCAGTATTTATCAAATAACTAAGAAAGTTAAAGGTCCTGGGAGGATTTTATAAATGATGATGAAATAGTCTCACTTTTTAATATTCGCCTTTTTATAATCTACGATTTATATTACAGCAGCAAAATAGATTATTTGTGATTACTAATTCTAAGTATCCGTGATTGTCCGGAACAAGCCACTTATGGTAGGTAGACTGAAAGTCCTTATGATGACACTATGCAATCAAGTTTAAACGTGGGATGCAAGATCTGTAATGTTGGTAGCTGTAATTGGTAGATGAGCGCTGGTAGGACATAGAGAGGGTTTACTAATGTTACGTGTTATGGACATGCATGTCTAAGCACCAGTTGATTAGTAACATTAAACAGTCTGCTCACTGGGACTACAGGACAAACTTAGTTTAAAAACTTAAAAAATAACCACAAACAAATACATAACCTTATCACTTTGCATCTGATCTCCATTTATTTGCTTCCAAATGTCTTCCGTGCATGCCTTGGAAAGAGTTATATTCTCTTGTCAGTGAGCTGTTTCTCAGCCCTATGAGGATTTTTAATGAAGACTGAAATAAATACCATACCTTCTTCTGGAGCTAAAAGAGCAAACAAAACAATCTGCACAGGGATTTTTATTGCTGTATGTTTATTTCCAACTAGAAATGCAGCTGGGAAGAAGGTGTCAGAAAACTTATTAAAACCATGCTGCTAGTTTGACATTTTCCAGAACATTTATATATAAATATATACACACTCACCAGCTACTTTATTAGGTGCACCTTGCTAGTACAGGGTTGGACCCCCTTTTACTTTAATCCTTTGTGGCATACATTCAACAAGGTACTGGAACATCCATGATGAGAATCTCCCGTTCCACCACATCCCAAAGGTGCTCTATTGGATTGAGATCTGGGGACTGTGGAGGACATTTGAGTACAGTGAACTCATTGTCATGTTCAAGAAACCAGTCTGAGATGATTCCAGCTTTATGACATGGAGCGTTATCCTGCTGGAGGTAACCATCAGAAGATGGGTACACTGTGCTCATAAAGGGATGGACATGGTCAGCAACAATACTCAGGTAGGCTGTGGACTTTAAACCATGCTCAAGTGGTACTAAGGGGCCCAAAGTGAGCCAAGAAAATATCCCCCACACCTTTACACCACCAGCAGCAGCCTGAACCGTTGATACAAGGCAGGATGGATCCATGCTTTCATGTTGTTGATGCCAAATTCTGACCCTACCATCTGAATGTGGAGCAGAAATCCAGACTCATCAGACCAGGCAACGTTTTTCCAATCTTCTATTGTCCAGTTTTGGTGAGCCTGTGTGAACTGTAGCCTCAGTTTCCTGTACTTAGCTGACAGGAGGGTCACCCAGTGTGGTCCAGTGTAGTCCATCTACCTCAAAGTTGAACATGTTGGACGTTCAGAGCTGCTCTTCTGCAGTTGTGGTTGTAACCAGTGGTTATTTGAGTTACTGTTGTCTTTCTATCAACTCGGACCAGTCTGTCCATTCTCTTCTGACCGTTTGGTATCAACAAGATATTTTGGCCCACAGAACTGCTGCTTACTGAATATTTTCTCTATTTGGGACCATTCTCTGTAAACCCTAGAGATGGTTGTGTATGAAACTCCCAGTAGATCAGCAGTTTCGGAAACACTCAGACCAGCCCTTCTGACAGCAGCAGTTGGAACATCAGATGTATCTAACAAAGAGGCTGGTGAGTATATATATATATATATATATATATATATATATATATATATATATATATATATATATATATATATATATATATATATATATATTATTAACAAATTTAAGAACAAATAACAATACACAACAAATAAAAGTAACATCTTGTTGAAATGAATCAGTGAGATTGGAAAATGCAGCTTGGAGCATTTGGGTTTTGAGTTTTGAATTAAATAGAGGGTTCAATGAGGTACATTGTGGTTATACTCTCCAGATCAGTGGAAACCGGCCCAAACCAAATCTGAATGGAAACCTTGTTGCTGTGAGGTAAAATGCTAACCACCGTACTGCTGAGCTGTCTCAACCACAACCTCTGAGTGTAAAACAACCTGCTGCTCCTTACCAACACTTATCTCCTCAGCATAGCTCTCTTCACAGCCTGCTTGGTGCTAATGTAACCTTCTCGAACTCATGGACCACGTCTTTAGTTGGTCATCCATAAATCATAGCTGTAGTTTTTTTCCCCACATTGTGTATACATCAGGCATGTTTGATGAAAATAGTGTATAGTCACATGCCATGATGAATGTTAGAATTCATCATTTAAAACCGTAGGATACTGTCTTGATCAATATTTATCGATAAGAGTCCAAAAAACGATTGATGTGATCTTTATTGGAATGTGTCCAAAGAGCATATAAGGTTAAAAGAGCACCAGCTCACATTTTTAACACAGTGGAGCAATTGGGTTGTGTTTTCTTTTCTCCGAGCTCTTTATAATATTACATGCATCTCTTTTCCTCTCTCCCCATGGCTGGTCTCTGAGGTGTCACTTCTTCATTTTCCCCTTTTCAGTCCATCCTTTGAGCAGTGTGTCTCTGTCACCTCTTTATTGTTGCCATGCTGCCTGCAGGGAGACACACACACAAACGCATACACAGAGTGAAACACACACACACACACACACACACACACACACAAACATCCAGGTACAGACTGAGGCAGACCCACACACAGTGACATCGCCCACACCTTGTAGGAGTATGACAAAACACACAGTCCGTGCTGGCGAGTGACAGGGTGGAGGTGCTTTTCTGGAGTCGCTTACCGCTGCACCTTATGGTGGGTGTTGGGACGTGTATTGATTTCAGCTGTGAGGACAGATGCACAATGTGAGAAACAGAGCATATGTGTGTGAGTCGGTGATCCTTCCTCACTGTTATTTCATTATCAGTGTGATGATGGATCACACACTGAGCAGCCTACAGAGACCAATCCATTCTGAAGTGCTGCCACACGGCCCCCTAAATTAATGATTTTACCAGACTGAGGAACCTCCTTACTCTTTGCTAACAGCGGAGGAGGACTCTACTACCAAAAACACCAGAAAGTGTTTTAATTCATCTGCTACACATGCATACTCCTGAAGAAAAAATGACTCAAACAAATACTTACTTCATGATGATCAAGAGTAACGAATATTTAAGGCTCCACTCAAGGATGTGAAGAATACCTCTGATGGAAATCAGGACACACATATGCAGCTCTGTGCTTAACATCTACTCAATACGACTCTCTGTCTCACACACACACACACACATTACTTTCAGTTTATTTTACAGTAAATAGATCAAAGACTGATATGAATCTAACCAGTATTTGTGTAACAATGAGTCAGACTATCTCATCATACTTAATAAAAGTCACGATTCTCAGATACAATGTTCCATTTAAAAACACTACGAGCACAAGACAGGCTTATAGCTGGTAATGAGTGCAGGTGCCACAGCACCATGCGCTCCTCAAGCTGCAAAAAAAAAAAAATCTTTTTTTCCACATCTTATTTGAAAATACTTGCTTCACTGGCAGCTGTTCTTATTCAAAACATGCCCTTAAGGCTTCAAGTTTCAGTGATACTTTAATAAAACATAGTGTTATCTCTAGACGTGTCAGGTTAATGTAGTATTATACTGGATGTACGTTAATGCAGTTCTGCTTGATGACTTTATGTGACTCACTGTTTGTAAAGTTTGTTAATCTGTATTGTTGCAGTTGTTTGCATCATAATGTATGTTTCTATTACATCTTCCTGCCCAGGGACCACAGATGTAAATTAGCAATAAAGCTAACCCTGGAAAAACAGTCACGTTATGCTTGGCTGCCATCAAATGAACTAAGAGACTCAACTAAACTAATTAATTATTAAATATATTCATCCCCTGAAAGCCTGTAGTGGTTAAATACATGGCCAAACTTCTGCTGATCAGAGTCCTTTTAGTGCAATGCCTGTTGCCTGCATAGTTTCTAATCTTAGATGCTTCTGACATGTCATTTCAGTCAGAACTGATCTATAACTAAGCCACGCCCCCTTCACCTGCTCAGACAAACAATGAACATTCAGTGACAGGCGTTATGGCAGGTAACAAGGTAGGAGCCACTTCACAAGATGCTATTGAGAATTTTTAGAGACAGAAACATCAAATATCATGTAGAGGTCACCAATAAGGTACAAACTAGACTAAGGAGAGATCTATTAATCATGTTGTTGTTCAGAGGGTCAATAAAAAGCTTCAGTTACAAGCCAAAATTAACAGATCCCGACATTATCAAACATGATAAACCACGTAACCTTATTCTTCTTTCCAGCAAACTGACAATATGTTACCTCAATTAGATGGCAGCTTACCTTCGATGTCCTTGTTAATTTTATTCACGTTGAACTGATGTTTTTATCCAAAGAAGACACTCTCCTCTGTTGAGACGTGGCTAATGAATGAGTGAATGAGTACATCCCATAGCCCAGCCTTTCAGGACACTTTGTGTTGGAGTTGCATGTAGGCTACCTCATGGACACAGTTTGACCATTATTACACTCAAAATCTCATAAAAACCTCATAAAACTGAATGTAATGTATTTCAATAGTCATATGGGCAGAGAATGTCTCTGTGCATTAGAAACAATACAGTGTATTTTTTTGCAGTTAGCTCCATACAAGGGTACTGATGATACTTATGGTGGCCTGTAAGTGTCAGATGATTTGCAAAAGCCACAACATGATTGCAAACAGAACAACTTGATTGCAAAAGCCAAAACACAAATGCAAATGTCTCAACAAAACAAAACAGGTTCATTATCCAAATGGACAGAAAAGTTGTGAAAGTAAGTAAAGGATTGTTTTCTTTATTGTTATTAACTTTTATATAAAGCTTTGTAGGGGTCTCACCTTGTGATAGTCTTCATAATACTTATTTTTCTTTATTTACTGGTAATGTGCCATCTTAGATTCAGCTTTATAAATTAGTCATGTCATAAAGTTAGCATTTTGGTTATATTTATCAAAGCTGAAATTAAAAAAAGATCATTACCATTTACTTACTTACACAACTTTTCTGTGTCCGTTTGGGATAACTGACCTCTCAACTTCCCTTGTGGCTGTACTTTTGTCGTGTTGTGGCTTTTGTATTTGTGTTGTTGCGTTTTCAAATTTTCTGAAAGCTACCACCCAACTAAAGCTGTAAGAAGAAAAAAATAGATAAAAACATCAAAACATTTGTCAGTAGCAATAATAATCAATGGATACCGTTTATGTGCAAGTTGTGGGTTTCAAAGTTTGACTGATTATTCTAAAGATGGGGTTGAATCAAATCATAGGTTGCATTAAATCTCCAGTAAGAAGATTTTACCTGGTTATGAAATAAATGGAAATGAATATTGATCCCTCTTTAAAACAGACAAATACAAACACAACCAAGTTTGTATAGTGAGTAATAAAACTGAGTGTTCACAAACAGATGAGTATTTTAGTGCAATAAAAAAAAGGTGAACATCACTTTCTGTAAGTGGACGGATCAAATCTTCCATAAGTTATGAGGTAGCTGAATGTTAGCTTGTTTGCAAAATAATATAACATGATATACTAAACTTTGGATGGTTTTGCACTTTCAAAGCATGATAGGAGCAAAGTATTGAAGAGGTACATCATGGCATCTGACTAGAACCGTTGCTGTAGCCATAAACTTAACAGCTGAACACTGTTTTAAAGCTGTGTTAAGGGCCAGAAAGAGCTCCATGCTAGATAATTCATGAAAGCTTTGTTGTCACCAATAACTAACTTTCTATAATCATTATTTCTGTTAAAACAAATGAAAGCCAGTGATTTTCATTTATACACAGAGGCTGAGACTGTCCATCAGACGGTGGCTTAATTCAGGACAGGTTCACCACACAGCTGACCTACTACATATGAGTTATCATTCTACTTCTTCCCCAATGCATGCTGGGATATGAACAAGCCCACCAACAGCATGACCCCGAAAAACTAATAAGGAGGTATAGAAAATTGATCTATGTGTTGGAAGTTCAGTAATTGCCCAGCCAAAGAAAATGTCAGAGCTGGTTTTCCAGCATCAGACTCACGTACACACATTTTACCCAGAATTCAGTTCGGTCATATGCAAATACATTCACTCTGTGATTAAACAATAGTGAGACTTTTGTTTCCACAGTGTTTATCTTATTTATTCTTGTTTAATGAGTAAGTAGTTGAGTAAGTACCTGTATGTGTGTGTGTGTGTGTGTGTGTGTGTGTGTGTGTGTGTGTGTGTGTGTGTGTGTGTGTGTGTGTGTGTGTGTGTGTGTGTGTTGGAATCACTACCCTGTTTCCAACACATTTCCTCTTAAACACTAGCAGAGCTCCTCTATTTCCAGCCGGTGACAGACTGCCTCAGGCTGGTAATCTAAGTGTCTAAACTAACCGTCCACAAATAGAGAAATAAAGGAGAGAGGAAAGTACTGTCTCTTCTCTCTCTGTAAAAAGGGATTGGGAACCTCCAAAGCAGACACTATAGTGTTAGCATTTACTGGATGCTGTAGAAATGTTTTTACGCTATTTAAAATCCAAAGAGTGAGTAAACTTGGATGACTTGACCTACTGCACCTGGGGAGTCATCAAGGAGTCTCCAGGGGTTTCGGCTTCAAGAATAAAATCTCACATATGGCTCGAGGACATGTACTGCAGATGTTCTAATATTGTTTTCAGTATCATAATGTCTTTGGAAACCACAACAATTCACCCCTGTTCCTCTTTGGAAGAACAATCCCTATCTTTATTTCCCTCCATTTATCCTCACAAGATCTCGCCCACCACACTTCTACCAGTATACAGTACATCCTAACTTATCATAAATACGTAGTTCTTTGGCAAAACTTCCTATTACTTTCATTAGTTGTATGCCAGCCTTAACAAGCCACATTAATGACTTCCCACATTTGAATTCATGTGGTTTTTACATCCCCAGATCTAGATTCTTAAACCTTTAAGTTTCTCCTTGTTCGTTTTGTATAGCATTTTTTAAACCGCTATAGCTCAATGAAAATATGTTGAAAGGTAATAAGTTAAAACGTAATTGGGTCACGTCTACGGCTTGCAATGGGCAATCTGGACTGTTATTGTTTCCTTGTTTGAGTGGACACGCCTGTGATATAATGGCTGAAGGTGTTGCAGGAAACCCCATGCTGTCATTTTTCCTTTTGAGTGTAGACTTCCTGGAAGATCAGTGGATACTAAATCACAAATAGCACCAAATGTAACTGTCTTTGTGTAAATACTGAGATTACATAAAAAATGTCAGTTTGGTACCTTGTATGTTAGCCTGCCTCTTGGGTTAATAAATATATCTTTATATCCTAAAACTTACTCTAGAAAACCAAGAACAGAGATGTGAGAGACCAGCAACACATGAGGTGCGACAGCAGACACTGAACTGACATGGAACTCAAGAAACACTGGCTACCTTTACATGCAGTCAATAATCGGGTGAAGTTCAATATTCCATTTAAAGATTCAAACACATACTTTTGATTACTGTCAACATCTCAGAATAAATACTTCCTCTAAATACAGCTCAGTTCTCCCCTGGTTAAGCAGCTCACTCACACAAAGAGACACATGTGTTTGATAGTAATAGAGTTACTCACAACCCCCTTTTTTTATGGTTCAGAGAGAAGCATTAGTATTGATGAAAGGAGCTATTAGAAAAAGCCGTTAAATGTAGACTTGCTTTATTTCCCCTGAGAAAATCTGGTAAAAGCTGATTCAATATTCCTCACAGTTCTGGACAGCAGACCTAAAGCTAAGATCAAGCAGTTTAAGACAGCAGCTCCTGTGGACAATAACTGTGACTGTCTTCATTGTTATCATAAAAGTTTTGGACGACATTATGTCAGGAGATAGAGAAGTGTTAAATGTAACGTTCTTTATGATCCAAGTTATTTTGGGCCTCCAGTTACCTGTAGATATGAACTTCTCTATTATATATTAAGTAGTTATTGACTTGGACGGACACACGGGAAAACATGCAGCAATTTGGAGAAGGTTGGTTGAACTAGCAAGAAATATCAAATTAGTCTCATATTAAACAAACTAATCATTTGCTCCATGGTGTTATTATCAGCTCATAATAAGAAATTTCACAGCATACTGATATTTTTTTCTCCATATAAAAATAACTTCATAAACTCAGTTGGTTTTCTCATGTTAGATTCAAGAAGTCCTAACTTTACATGAAGTGTTTGGAATATAATGAAGAATGTGTAATTACAATATTATACCATTTCCAATTTGTAATGCTATGTAAACAATGCTCTCAAATCAGTTTTCTTCAACTGCCTCAGACTGCTTAAGACATCCACTAATGATAATGTGACCACGCAGAGGCATTCAACCAAGACCTGAGATGGTCATATATTGCTTTTGTTGACCTGGAGATACTTTGAGTGCATATAACCCTTTTCAAATTATTTCTATTCTAAATAATCTTGTTAAAACTTATTTCTGTTCTAAATTAAGCTTTGATTAGTATAATGCGGGTTCATTTTGTTGTGTTATCTCATAACTGTGAAATACTTTTCCTACTTTATATATATATATATATATATATATATATATATATATATATATATATATATATATATATATATATATATATATATATATATATATATATATATATATATATATAGATGTATAGATGTATATTGATATATATATCAATTTCCTGTAGTTTTTCCTCTTGTTTAGTTTTGTTTCCACACCAGTTTTTAAGAAAAAGAAAAGTATTACAGGATGTTGTGCTGATCTCATAAAAAACAGAGATTATGTTCATTTTTGTCACATACAATGTAGATGGAGCAGTTCTTGTTATGTATGTAAGCTACTTTTTGTACACCTGATTTCATCAAACAATAGACATATCACTGTGCTGTGAGTATGAAATGAGATAAAGGCTTTTTAGCTCACAGCTCCCCCACAGCAGTGTTTACCTCCATTAAAAGTTTCTGTAGGCATGGGGAAAAAATGTTTATTATTGTTGCTTATATGCTTGTTTGCTTTCATAGATCATTTAAAGAGATCGGTATAAATGTCACATTTTCATTAGCAGCTAAAACCCTCTTTCAGGAGCTTTAAGTATAGGGAGGTGGATGAACATATAAAGAAAAAACCCTGAGGAGTGCAAATTTTGTTTACACTCCCAAAGCATAAAGGAACTTTTAAAGTGTTGAACAATGGCTTTTTTTTTATAGTTATACGCCTTGAACCAAAGTCCTTGATGTGCAAATTAATGAAAAAAACGCTTTAAGTGTGGCCACCTAAACAAGAAAACACATCTGTCTGGAGGCTTTTGTTAATCAGACTCCTCTAATGCTGCAAGACATTACATCTGCAAACTAATGAAAACACAATCCTGAAGATGAAAGACAAAAAAAACATGCCAGATAATACTATATGTTTACAAGCTCAATGAATTTATGGAGTCCATTGAAGTTTTGCCTCATGGGTGAAAAATGAGTCTGCCCTCCTTTCTGCTGCCTGGATTTTTCCATTTCTCTTCAATGATTAAGAATCCTCCTTCACTCCATCTTTTAAATGTTCCTTATCCAACAGCCTCAGCCTAGCACTGCCTGCACTGGTTTATTAATCACTCCAAAGCTGGTTGATGTTTATACAGATGAGAACATGGTTATTTTTTTTTTTTTTTTTTTAGAATAAATACATCTATTTTCCTTTTATTAAAATCATTTTTGCCCTTGCTCACTGTTTTCCATCCCCTGGGCAGCTGATTAGAGCACAGAGAGGGTCCATCATCTGAAGGAGCCTGTGACCCACACAGCAGAACACTGCAATTTCCTCAAGTGCTATGACTCACTACAGGAGGCTGGGGGACAAACAGAATCAGGATGAATGCATTCCTAAAAAGCCCAAATCTGTATGATCCATGTTTCATTTAACAAGATAGTGTGTAACTACCAGCCTATCTGTAATACGCTTTATTGTTGTTGTTTTTTTCTTATCAAGAGAGATTTGATGGGTCATCAAGGAGGAGATCTTTTTTTTTTTTTTAATTGTGCATCTATCCATCTATCTGTGCATCTATTAATCTATCAATTTCCTACACTGTTCAGTCCCTTGACAGGTGTTGGGGCACTGTGACCAGTCAATCCCAGCTCGAAGTCAAGAGACAAGCAGCTGTACTCATACACTCGGAGAACACACAAACTGAAACCAGTACACATCCACTGTGAGGTGACAGTGACCACCAACACACCACCATGTCAGCAATGTTTGTCAGTTCAACTCAAGTTAAGAATTAGTAGTCAAATACATTTCTATATAATGAAAGTGCAGTCCCCTCATCCCCTTCAATCCGTTACTGCCTTATAAAACAAGCTCCAAAAGCACATGTGCATTAGTAAGTTTCACTATACCCCACAAGTTTTTTTCATTCTAATGTCTAAAGGATATCATTATGCAGGGCACTTTCAGAAATTATTGTTATCTATTATTCTCTATACCACATAGACAGTAAAAACAACCAATGGGCAGTCGTCGTTTCAATTCCACAGCCACAATTATTAATTAATTGTACAGGTCTCAGAGCAGTCCACATAACTTTGCAGTTTTCTTTTAATTGCAACTGCTTTTTCAAATTTGATTATCATTTGTTGATGATGTCACACTGATGTGTTTTACAGGCTGAAAGATCAACCATTGTCTTACCAATGGTTTAGGCAAAACAACAAAACAACAGGTAAGACACACTGAATATGAAGCAGTGGCGATTGCTCTAAGACTGCAAGGGAAGCTCAGCTTCCCCTAAAATGCCTTTTAAAAAAAGTGCTGATATGTACAGCTGTGTGTACATTTCATTGACAAAATATGCACTAGAATTCCTTCATCTTTTGTCCAGAATCAGTTACCTATCACAGGTAACTGGCTCAGCCTCCTTCTCCTTCATCCCCACAGCGTCTCAGCGCTTTAACACAGTCGGACGCTGAGTGTCTTCTGACTTCAGAGGGGAAGCGTAGAGTGGGTTGTTCCACTGTGGAAACTAGACGGTCATTGGATGAACACTAGGCTTTGTCCTGCCCTCGGACGCTGAGCGTCTCTGGGGGTCTATGAGGCAGTGGGCTGGCCTGGACGCTCGGCTTCTGCATGATGATTGGATGATCTGTGTGAGGCTGAATCCCTTTTTGATTGACAGTGAAATGAGCCAGTCAGGGATCTTGAAGTTTAACTCTCCACTGGAGCATCTTCTCAGTTCTACATTTACTTGTTCTGGACTGATCTGGAGGCTTTAACGATCCCCAGCGAGTTTACTTTTCTTAAAAACGATGAGCGTTGTGTTTAAAGATTCTTTCTTTTTTACCAGTAAGCAGCTCCAGCTGCGGAGCTTCTCCCTCTGTCACTCACACTTACAGCCTGTCGTAGTCTCACGTAGCAGCTCCAGCTGCTAATAAGCTGACACCGAGGGTAGAATTTGTGTTTAAATAAATAAACAAATTTATGCTGTAGGCCGGAAGAAAATGAGCTTCTCCTTTTTGACTGACCAGCAGCCGCCACTGATATGAAGGATAATATGTCTTGTCAGTTATGTTTAGATGGCACTTTTAACTTCAGTTTTGTTTTACCGCTTTCATGTTGGCTCTTATTTCGTAGTAACGTCTTTCCTCTCATTTCAGCTATTGTGAAATAGGCCTGTGCCCCATTACTTCTTGAATAACAATCTGGACTAATCTTGGACAAAAACAAAATCCTCTGTCAGGTTTTTGCAAATTTGGTGCCAAACCTAAGGCCCAGCCCTTAGGTTTTGCGCTGCAGCTTCATAGCAAGAAGGTCACCAGTTTGATTCCCAGCTTGGCTGGTGGGCCTTACTGTGTGGAGTTTGCATGTTCTCCCCGTGCATGTGTAGGTTTCCTCCGGGTTCTCCGACTTCCTCCTACAGTCCTAAAACATGCTCACCAGGTTAATTGAACACTCTACATTGCCCATAGGTGTAAGTGCATGTGTGAAAGGTTGTTTGTCTATGTGTGAGCCATTGACTGGCGATCAGTCCAAGGGGTACCCCGCCTCTCGCCCAATAGTGATAGGCTCTTGCTACTCGCGACCCTGAACAGGATAAGTGGTTCAGAAAATGAATGAATGAAGGAATGAATATCAACCCTCCTTTTTTGTCTGGGCTGGAGAAAGTCAGAGGTGACCATAAGGAGACACACACACTTGTGTGATTCATTTGAATGCAGTTTTCTGCTCTGGAGCAGTAGGAGGAGACTGCTGTGAGTGAGGGGGACTGTCTATCTGTGTTTTGGATAGGGGAGGGACTCAAACACTGACTATTGCGGATATCAAAAGACACTTCAGCCTCAGATTCTCCAAACTCCAGAAAATTTGCAAGAATTGTCTTTAAAAAAACTATCCTGAGGGGTCTGAAAAGTCATTTATTGAAGTAACAAAGTCTCTAAATTGGCAACACTGAGTCACGGTTTTATCCTCCACTTTCTTACCGCAATCATCAGAACTCACACCAAATCTAAAGTGCTTCCAGAAAGCAGAACGACACAATGACACAGGTACACCCTTTAATTCTTTACTGTCTTTTTCCCTGGTCATGTTTAAAGCTGATCATGAGAATTACTGATGTTGCTAGATCCAGATGTAAATTTTGACCCGTCCACCAGGATATAACCCACTGATATTTACACTTATGAATGTGACACTTGGGACATTCATTGTTCAAGTTTATTTTTAGAGGTCTCTGTGGCCCAGTGATATGTGTCATCAGACGAATGTTGAACAAGACATGACATGAAGACAGAGATGCTGCTTGTGTTGTAATGTTAATCACGATTAGGTAGTAATCTGCAAGTCATACATACACTTAGGAGCCTCAACCATTTAGGTTGAATCAAGTTTCAGCAGTTAGTCAGGAAAAACATGATAGAAAATATGATATCAGTCCAATGATACATGTGTTTCCTTTTCTTCCCACAAAAAGAGCAATCAAGCAATTAAAAACAAACAAAAAGCTATTAACTTAAAGGTTGAACAACACTTTTGTAACCAACACAAAAACCTCTAGAGCAAAATAAGGTTGAACATAACAGATTGTCATCTAACGGTTTTAGTCACAGAAGTGTGCCTGTGAGCGACAAAAGTTTTATTAGCTCAGTGCTGCTGTTGTTGCTTCCTTATGTAACCAAAGATAAAACACATTAATATAATAATTAGTAATCTGGGATGTAGTGTCTTGAGATATGATTCATTTCCTGTATTGAGTAACAGCAGCTGTTCACACATTTGTCGACACGTGAGCACTGTGAGGTTACCGTGGAGAGAAGACTGTATCTTTTCTGACAAGGGATCTGGCGTTATCATCCATATAGGGATAATAACAAATGCATTAGTCTGTCACCATGACTAGAGATTAAACTCTGAGCTAAACTTATGATAAGTAAGTCCAATACCTGAAAAAGACAATCTTAAATCCTTACAATGACCAGTTGTAGTTTCCCTTAGAGTGCATGTCATCCTAATGTGTATGGAGCCGAATTGATGACTTTGATGTTTGGTACAGAAAATACAATTTGGCACTGAAACCAGGGGTGGAGCAACGATCGTAAAAGTGTGGATGGGGAATCTTAAAAACTTTGTGATTGGACAATATTTTTTTTACCTGGTAGTCAGGAGGATATAGCACAACCCATTCCCATCAACCAGTGATTTCATTGGGTCAATTTGCAATAATACAGCAGCTTTTATTGTTTACTAAAAAAACAATGCAAAGCCATTTAACCTTAAAGTGTTTAAACTAGTGCTGTCAAGTGATTAAAAAAAATAATCAAGTAAATCACATGTCTATCTGATTGATCATGATTAATCACATATTTGCCTTGGGATAAATAAAGTCTATAGATACAACCTATCAAAATACAACAACTGACTTGAGGGTTTTTTTCTAGCAGTGCTATCAAACAATTAGAATTTTGAATCAGATTAATCTCAGGGTTTCTGTAGATATTAATCATGTTTCGTTTTCAATGAGCAAACATACTCAAGAAAGAAGGTAATATTTTCCATGTCGATGTCCTTGACAATATTAATGGGTCTTGAGTTTGTTGCAATCCACTTTGCAATTGAGTCAATTTGTCCAAGGTAGAAAACTCCTTCCTGCAGTGTGCATAATACTTTATGTTTGTCAACTATTTCCTTTCTTTCTTTCTTTCTTTCTTTCTTTCTTTCTTTCTTTCTTTCTTTAATCTATCATTTATTTATTTATATTTATTTTACTCAAAGCTACTTGGACAAACTTCCCAAAATGCATTGCCAGAGACATTTCAGGGATTTTGAGTCATTCTGTGCTGCAGAGTTAATTGAGTTAAACTTTTAATCAAATAAATCATGTTGATGGGCTTAATCTAATTAGTGCTTTAATTTTACCAGCCCTTGGTTTAACATTAGTTGTGATTGATAACAAACTTAAAAACAAATTTCATTTGACTCCTCACCAGTGGACCTTCTTCCTCTCTCTGTGAGGCAGACTCTGACCCCTGGTGTGATCCTGTCTCCTCCTAAACAAGCATAGCACAGCAGTTAAAATACTGAGATGATTTTTCAGTATACACATTTAAACACAAAGAAACAGGCTTGAGTTACAGAATTGAACACATGCTTCACAAAGTAAACAAAACGTGAAATGTAATTATCAATATCTTAGATCATAAATCAGCTCTGTTTCCTTCCAAGGATAATACCTGCCAAGCCCATGGCACATAACCTACCCTGAATAAAAGCTAACCCATCATAAACTTACATGACAACTGGCCCTAAACAAAGTCGGTCTTCTTCTGCTTTGCCTGCTTGTCTCTGTGCATCCTTCTGTTTCGCATAAGAAAAATGTTTCATATCTACTCACTAAAAGCCTAATGGCAAGAGATGAAGTGTCAACCGAAAGTGGAAAAGATTAATTAAAAAGTTTGTGAGAGATATGTTACATCAGCTTGCATAGAGTAAGCTTACCACAGTGAAAGTGTTTGGAAGATTAAGTTTTTTTTTTTTCTTAACAAATGTTGTTTAAAAACAAAAGCAGACTCATAAACCCAAAGATAAGTTAACATCATTCATTAAGTTAAAATCTGCGTCTTACCTTTAAGTTCATCTTCCTATTAGGGTAGCTTCCATGCCAAGGTACTTATCCCAGACAGAAAGAGTTTCCCCTGGCTGCAGGAGTGCGCAGGCATTGAGTGAAGGTGGAGCAACAGCACTGTGCCTGATTTCATTCCTTTAAATTAAAAGTAACAATAATCTCATCGTTTGATTTAATGTTTTTGTGATGTTGTAATTATCTACCTCATTTTGCAACATGGCCAGGGGCGGACAGAAAAAAGGACAGAAGAGCAGAGGAAAGCTAAATGGGAGAGTGATAGCACAGGGGCTAAACTGTTTGTGCTAATGTTCATTCCAACCCACAGTCAGCAGTTATTCTGCAGTGGTCTGTTCAAACTTGAGAGTCTATCAATAAAATGAAGAGTGAAGTTACGTTAGCTCTGCTTGGTAGATGACTGGCAGGACATAACCAAGATTTGCTGATGTTATAAATTACCGACACGTCTCACAGCATCAGGCTGTCAGTAGCACTATGTATGGACGGCTACTTAACTACTGTATGAACTGATGTCTGCTTGTTGTCACATTAGCCTACAGATACATCGTAGCCCCGAGCTGTTGCTGCTGGATATAGCCAGCTAATGACGTATAGCACAAACTTACAACTTTCCTTGTTGTCCTGTTTCAACCTGTGGCGCTGCATAACTGTGTTGATAAATACCTGCATTGTATCAAGTAAAAGTTGTCTCAAAGAAAATTTGTTCCAAAACATATGGTTGAAAGTGACATCTTTACAACAGTGGCCGGTAGATGGCGAGGCAGTCCAATTAAAAGAGATCCTCCTTCTAGCATCTTTAAGAAAGAACTGTTGTGTTTTGCTTTCCACAGTCAAGAGGCAGTGGTTTTTAGGTCTTAGTATGTTGTGAGCAAAATGTTTGCACTTGGCAGCCAGAAAATACATCTCCTGGACAGGGTGAGAAGGAATTTCTATGGGGCAGGTACAGTTGGGAAGCTCATGCCCTCAATGTCGCACCCTGTCAGTGGCTCTTAAATATATACAAGGCATTTTTTTTGCAAGAATTTGGTCAAATTTGTTAAGATTTGAGAATTTGGGTTTTTTTTACTTTGAAGGACTTTCAGACAGCTTGTTTTTGTCTGTCAAATTTAATTAAAAGAAAACTTGAATTAAGGAGAAAATGCTCTTTAACCGATAAACCTTGTCATGGTTAAATTTGGTTTTTATAATCTTGGTCTTCACTCTGTCTTGACTCTTAAAAGTCTTGGTCTTGGTGCATTCTGGTCCCAAACAAGTCTCAGTCTCGGATCTTGAGGGCAACACTTAACACCACATTTATATAGATGCATGAAGCAGATAAGGGAATTGTTTTTATACAGTTTATTTAAACACTCATTGATTTACTCTTCATATTTTGCAGTCACCTATACATTTATAGCAAACACTTTCTAATACTGGGCGAGGTTTGGATTATCCATGTCAAAAGAAAGTTAAAGAGGTAAGGGCACGGGGTATTAAATTTTGCTACAGCAAGACTTTATTTAAACTGCCCAGGCATTAACAATGAAGCTCCTTTCAGTGATCCAAGAAGTTTCTAAAATGACTTTAGTAATTACTGAGGGGGCTGTCTCGCTGTTAAGTAGTGCAATAATGCCCTCTGCTGCCCAAAGTGGTCATTTTACTGAACAAAAATTACTTTTTGGCTGTGGTTCTTCTCGCCAAAGCTTGTTTTGCATTTTGCTTGTTGGTGAAAAAAAAATAAAAAACTTGCAAAAACGTCATGAATGTCTCTTGACATGTTGGTTTGCAGATTTAAATTGTCTTTTGTTATTGGTCTAGTTTATTTAAGACACAAGATTTCTTAACCAAGTTTGCTGTATCAATTTTTGTGCATCTTTTTGTTCCTTTTTGTTGCTATGAAGTCAGCATTGTCCATCGATCCAAAGCACTTTCCACTGCGCCATTAAACACACCACAAACTGCAGAGTCCAGGTTTATCAGCCACCCCCCTCAGGCGAATGTGTTACCTACAGTAACTTTTAGTCCCCTTCACTTGTTGTGAATGCAGTTTTACAGAGCATGGTTCTTTCCCACGCTGTCTCCCTGCAGAGGAGCAGGGATCTTGGTCATCATGATCACATCTCTAGTTATGGCATTGGGTGTCCCTCCTGAGGCCTTGGAGCTGTGCTGCATGCTGATGATGTCACCACTGGTCTGCTCCGGCTCTGCTCGCCGGAAAATATTCCTCATAGTGGCCTGAGGGAGAAGAGGCCAGTAAATTATTCAGTGAACCAATGAGTAAATGAGGGAATGACTGAGTGAGTGATGGATAGACAGATTGTGGCTGAAGGGAGGGATAAATATAACATATTGGACAGAAAGACTTACCTGAAAATTATTTGTAACGAAGCAGTATACAATAGGATCCATACAGCTATTCAAACTGCTCAGAGTGACGGTCAGATGGTAGACTATCACATGATGAGGCAAATCAGGATAAAAGTACACAACCACCTACAACACAAACAGAAGACTGCCATGAGATGAAACTCAATGTTTGCCTTTCTGGCAATCTGAGCTAAATATACTTATTACATGTAATAATAATAACACAGCTGTTACCGTCATACCGTCGTGTTGATGGCAAAGTGTCTCACTCACCTGTCTGATGTGAAATGGTGTGAAGCAGACAGTAAAGATGATCAGCACTGTGGTTAACAGCTGGACAGCCCTCCTTCTCCTGTCTCTGCAGAAAGACAGTTTGAGTCACCACAGGGACAGAACTAGGGGAAACCAGGGACAGTCGTAACATTTTCGACATTTCTGTCTGTTACTTTGATCTCTTTTAACCCAGTAACTTCAAACTGCTGTACAAACTAGCAGCTCCAAGTGTCTGCTATTAAATGGCCAGGAAATGTCTGTGCAACACAAACAGAAACTGTATGGCTTGATCTCAAATACAGGGAGTGAAATGTTACATTGACCCCATAGTCCAGGTCAACTGTAACATACATTGGGGTGAAATGTAGCACATTGAAAAAAGGGCTATGGTAGTGTGTAAAACGCTGGCTTACTGTTTACACTGCAATGGTGCTGGCAGCGTTTCAGAAAAATCCCACTTTGGAGACCGTTTTCAAAAGTTTGCGTTTTAGGTCAGCTAAAACGCCGTTTCCATGTAAATATAAGGTTAAAATGCAACAAAACTTTTGCGTAAAGCAAAACTGTACATTTTTTTCAAAATTTGAACTAGGGTCAGGGGGTCACCATGATGTTACTACTGTAATTTTCATAGAAGAGGAGGTCCACGAATGAATTATGTTCTTATGGGAGAGGCTCACTTGAAAAAAAAAAGCCCCTGAAAGACACTGAGGTTTACTTATATACTATTTATTGCTGTGAATTACCTCTCAATCAAAGTTATGCTCTTTCATAATTTATTTACTTTTACTTAAGAGTGGTTTTAAGATGCTATGGGCAGAGAGCATGACCCACCTGACAGGAAATGCTATTGCCTTGAAAATCCTGATGGAGCTTAGCTAACCACTATGTTCTCCATTCTTTAGACTACTATTTACACTCCTCACCCCGACCTGTGATAATTTTTGTTAGTGCAAAGCATATGAAATGTTTTTTCTCAGTCCGATCAATTAGCGCAGCAAAAAAACACAAGTTATTTATCATTTTGTGCAACAACAAACCTGTTTACCCACAAGCTCAGTGCCGTTCTGTTGTGAGAATACCTCCAACATGGTTGAGCTTGATTGATTACGTTACGTGAAAACACTCTAAAGTGAATAGGGAGTGGTTTTGGACTCAGCCAAGATCGGAAAGGATTAAACAATGGAGAATGACAGCTAAAAGTGTCCAATGGCATGCCACTAGATGCTGATGGTGGGCAGCACATGCATTAGTTTAGCAGCATGAGGTGTGATCAACACGATGCCACTTGGATAGCAATATTTTAGTCTCAGTGATGTCATCCATTTGTTTCTGATATTATTTTTTGAAACCCATCATTGGCTCTAAAAATGCCCAACTCAACCTAGCTTTGTTCAGATTTGGGCTAAACTAAGAGGCAGGCCTTCAGCCACTTTTTGATCAAAGCACAAATGTTTGGGATGTTAAACTTCCAGGCTTGTTGTTGCCATCCCAAATGAATATATTTTACCTGCTTTGCTGCATCAGACGAGGGTCAGCTAGTGCCCACATGATCCGCATTGTGAACACCACAATGATGATAAGTGGTAAGAAGAACTCAAAAATGGTGAGGAGGAGGAGCTTAGAGAGGCAGCAGCCCGGGTGTTGGAAAGCTGTGGAGAGAAAGGAGTATGTGACCACGATGGCAAAGAGCCAGACAGACACACACACACATTTGGCCACACTGGAGTTCCTCCACCGACGAGAGGCTTCAACCTGGAAAGACAAAAGAAAGCATGCAGGATTCAGTCACCTTTGATTTAAGCAGTGACTGGATAACTGGCAAGTTGTGAAGGGACAGGTGAGGCAGAAAAACCCACCTGCACGATGGCAAGGTATCGGTCGACACATATGCAGGTGAGAAACAAGATGCTGCAGTACATGTTGACAAAGTAGCTGAAGATGTGCAGATAGGAGCAGGTGAGGCAGGCTCCTCCGCTGTAGTAGATCAGGATACGAGTCGGCAGCGAGAGATTCACCAAGAGATCTGTCACCGCTAAGTTGATGGTGTAGATCACTGAGGTTGTTTTCTGCCTTGTACGGCAACAAAAAACATAAAGTGCGACTGTGTTGAGCACCATGCCAACCTGAAGGAAAGGATAAAAGAAGAGCTTACTTACTCCATTTGAGTTTTCAAAGTCATATGAAAAAAAGTAACAATATCTGTGAAAGTGCCTACCAAGAATATGAGGGAGTTTATGACCATCAGCGCGATCCAAAGGCCGTAAAAGTCGTTGTAGAGGCCCTCGTCTAAATGAGCCAATCTGAGAAGATATGCCTCCATGCCACTTCTGTTACTGGGGCTGGCTATTACAGGCATGATGGGAAATGAGGTATTGATAGGAAGCCCGGGTTCTGTGGTGTTGAAGTTCATCATAATGGTTATGATGATGATGATGGTGATGATGATGAGTTGGTCCAGAAACTGTCAGAAAAATACACATCAAATTTAATGTTGTAACCACTATATAATGTGGTGCAAAGTACGTATATTATTGGATGTTGCCACATAGTTATTTCCCAGCATGCAACAGACAACACACATTCTCAGCCACGACCCTATAGACGTCAATACAAAGTAAATACGAAGATTTAGCTAGGTGTATAGAGGTCATTTATTCAAACCACTGAATGGTATATAGAAGCGAGTGCGTGGAATCATTTTGGTTTTCATGGAAGGAGCTCTATACATGTAGTCAGAATGCACACTGTTTTCCAACATTGCCACACTCGACTGAAGAAATGCAGCAATGCTAGCAATCTGAGGGTCTACATTTCCATCTTCCATCAGCAGGAGGCAGCGCTGGTGATGGACGACCACCTGAAGCCTGTCATTCCACCAATTCTATGTATTCCTCAAAAGATGGCAAAACTTTTACTGGGCTTGAAGCAAGTCAGGAAAATCACAACATCAATATCTTATTTCATTACCAAAGATATGCAGCCATACAGTGTAGTAGAAAACTTTCGCTGCTTGGTCCACAGCATGGAACCAAGGTATGTGATACCATCCTGGAGCTTTTTCACAAACAAGCCGGCTCCAAGTCTTTACGAGGAGACTAAGTTCTTAGTGCTAGAGTCCCTCAAGTCTGCAGGATAGCAATAACTTGTGATGCCTGGGCATCCAGAGCCACCATCTCGTATGTGACTGTGGCAGCTCATGTTAACAGTAATTCACGCTAACTTAATTTGTGCTTCAGACAAGAGCTATGGATGATAGCCAAACAGGTGAGAATATGCGCAAGTTTCTCAAAGCTGTGGAGGACGAGTGGGGGTTGGAGACACACGACCTGGTACTCGACAATGCTTCAAATATGAACCTGGCTGCAGAGCGTGGCCACTTTCTACATGCCCGGTGTTATATTTATACCCTAAACCTTGCCTGCCAGTGAGCGCTGAAGCTGCCCACTGTGGCCCAACTCTTGGGTCGAGTCAGCCAGATCACTGCCTTCTTTCACCACAGCACCACTTCCAATCGTGTGTTGGAATAAAAGCAGTCTCTACTCAGTGAGCAAAAGGCTTAACATTGACATTAATTAAAAAAAAATATTTGACTGTCGTCAAAATGAATGTACTTTAACTATAGAACACAAATCAAGATGTTTTTGACTTCTAATTTACCATTGGGCTATTGAAGAATATTATACCTAATGTAGGCTGTTGGTAAATGGCTTTTTCTTTTTTTTTTCTTTTTTTCTTTTTTTTTTTTTTTCCATTTTACCAGAACAGCCTAAACTCAAACAGAAGACAGATGCTCCAACGAGGTGGAACGGTGGCTTTGACATGGTTGGTTGTGTTCCTTGAAAAGCGGCCAGCCGTCTGTGCTGTACTCTCTCCTGAAGCAAGCATGGGATTTAAGATTTTTTTCAGACCTAATTTTAACATCGTAATTGGTTGATTTATTATCAGCATGCTTTTTTCACATGAGTGTATCATGTCTCCACTTGCAGTTTTTTATTTTTAAGGGAACATTGACTCATTAATCCGCTTTGATTTTCTCCCTCTTCGTCCACTAGATGGCAGTCATTAACCAGTCCTGTCCAGTGTGCAGTGTGTGAATTAGGTCCTCTGAATAATGACTGGCAGTCAGTGTTCAATGAACTCATGACACTTTGCAGTTTGATTGTGAAAACATTCAAAACACAATTATGAATACAGCTCTGTGGAGATGTCCACTCAGAGTGGGTAACGTGAGTTTGCTTGTTTATTTTCTGACCTGATGACCAGTTACCCAACAGTGAATGACATCATTGCTCTGTAAGGTGTTTGATGACAGAATGCCAGAGATGAACGTGTGATACAAACTTAAAAAGAGGGGCCATGCAATTTAATGTTTAAATAATCCTTTAGAAGTTAAAAAAAGGAAGCATGTCCACTCTCTGTTCTGTCCCCAACCTCAGTTGGCATGTTGCTGTTGGCTTTACTGATAAAGCTTCTTTAAACCAATATCTGCTCAATTTAGAGTGTTTATTTACGATTAAGATGCATTTATACCACATATAAACCACAAGGGGCAGGGTTATATTTAGTTCAAGCTGTTCTATGAGGGATTTGAAGTATGCAGAGATCAGCGCTTTCTCAGATAGAAATTTGTAAAACACATCTGTGACCTCTGTGGCTGGGTAAATCTATCCTGATAGAGCTTGTTTGTGTTTCTTGATCTCGTAGAAAGAAAGTGGATTCTTGTTGAAAATGGGATAAACAGGGATAATTTTCATTTACTGGAACTTTTCTCAGCACGTGTGGGTGACAGAATGAGAATCCGAGCCCTGACAGATAGAGATATAATCAAAAACACTGTAGTAGATGGCACTGTAACAAAGCACATCTAAACATCTGAAAGGTGAAATATTTAGTGTTATGGTCATTTTCATAGTGCACATTAAAGGCAAGTAAAAATTTGTGCAGTTTGGCGACATAAAGAATGAAATCTACAACCTTTTCTACATAGTGTGTTCATCTAAGAGGAGCACAATATGGTTGGAGTTTCATCGCTGTGTGAGTGTATACAGACAGCAGAGGGCAGTCATTGACCATGACAGACCACATACTGTACATCTCAATGGATTATAATGTATCATAATGCTGTGCTGCTTTCTCTCAGAGGTGTTTCCTTGTCGGTTAACACAGCCCATTAAGTAGCCAATGGCCTTGTTAGGACAGAGCCTTAAAGGTCCATGAAGGACACCCGTTATTATGACAGCATCAAAGTGAAGTGTGTGAGGGGAGAGAAAGAACCGACAGAGTTAGAAAAGCACTGCTTTTTAGTTTCACCCCTTAGAACTAGATGACTCCTGAGTTTGCTTTGTTTCTTGGCTTTTCATATGAAAAAGTAAAAAGCACATCTAAGAGTCTTTCTTATGAAGTCAATATGAAGGATTCAGTTAAATTCAAAAGAAGTATTCAATTCCAAATAACTTGAGACCAAAGTCATATTTTATGGCACAATTTGGAGCTTGTGAACCCTAAATTGACTTGAGACTTGCCTGCTTCTGTCTCCTTCCATGACAAATGTAATTTAATCACCCATGTTAACCTCACACCAGAAGAGTCTGAGATATCCAGCATATTGTGTTGAATGGTCTCGTCGCTCATAACTAATCTCCCACCGTAAAATAATCATCCACTAATGATGAAAGGCAAAAGAGAATAACATGCTCAGCTGAGGGTGAGGCATGAATAATGTAATTTATCTTTAACAAGAGCCACCCAGCTCCAGCACATTAGGACCACTGAAGACAATAAATGGGTGTTTTCACAGTAACATCCCTCTGATATTATCCAGTTTACTGAAGCTAGTTCATCTTCATCATTAAATGTGGGCCAGCATCAGAGGTGTTGTCTCAAGTAAATTGTGTGTTAAATCAGTTATCAGCCCAGCAGCCCAGATAAGGACACATAATGGATATGGAGTGGCTGGATATGGAGTCTCATAGTAAAACATATTTACAGAGCGAGCATTGCAACTACAATCTAACTCAAGGCTTTGATTCAACCACTTTTAATAGCTGTTCAAAAAATAACATTTAATGATTCCACATAGCTGTTCATCAATACAGCCATATTACTGTATCACTCTCTTAAACAACAAAAAAGTGGTCTTAAAAGAAGATCTTTGTTTGATTCCAGAAAAATGCATGTTTACCAAAGAGCCACATCTTTATGAGAAGGTGATAGTGCCCATGGGAAAAGAAGTCTTCACCCTGGAACACAACTGTTTTTGTTTTTGTTTTTCTGGAGGGTCCACCAGAATCAACAAAATATAAATGTTCACTACCTTTAAGAACATATGCAATTTTATTTTTATTATTATTTCTAAATACATATTGCCACAACAAAAGGGAGATTTTAAACTCCCAAATTGGCATGATGATCATTTTAAGAGTATCTTTTTTTTTTTTTTTTAACTGTACTATGTCATTTTTAGGCAGTAACCTTTATTTGTAGTTATTTACAGTCAAGTTCCTGTACCAAAGCTAAGTTTAGTTTTAGGGACAAAAGAACCAAAACCGTTAAACTCAGCAGGCTTTGGAAAATGATTCATTTTACCAACAGAAAAAAATCTACTTTATAGTCAAAAATCTACTAGGAGAAAGTTCTTTTTTTTTTTTTTTTTTTTGCAGGATGTTAGCATGCGACCAAGCTTACTTAAGGGGCTATGAGAAGTAGGCCAAAGCCAAAGTAAGGTTTATCAGTACAGTTACGTAGCACTACGGTTTGAAACTTGACATCAACCAAACGTAGTTGCCAGACATATGTAGCGATATTGTCAGCCTGGTGCTCTGACGTATCTGAAGGCTAATGTGACAACAAGTTAACACTGTCAGTTTGTTTGTAGTTTAGTAGTCGTCTATATTTTAGATAACATAAGCTCACTCTTCATTTTACTGATAGATTCTCAAGTTTGAATAGACCACTGCTGCATGTAAGTTTGAACTGACATTAAAACAAACAGCTTAGCCCCAGTTATAGCCTTTAGCTTGGGCTGTATCACTCTCCTGTTTGGCTTTCTTTTGCTCTTCTGTCCTTTTCCTGTCTGACAGTACGGCTCTTGTGTCCACCATCACTACAAAGTTAAGCACAGAAATTGTTTTCAGCAGAGATAGACACAGATATCTGGGTTTTATCTCTTCTTACTACTAAACTTTGTCAGCTGGCATGGTGTTGTCATAGAGACCGAGACATGCTGTATATCAATCCAGTTCTGGTCAGCTTCCGACCTGGAAGCTAAGAAATAACAATTTAAAATAAACTGTAACCTGTAATATTGGTGCTGATAATCTCATTTTAAAGTGTGGATTACAATCAGGCATATATCTAGAAGAGAGACTTTTTCAAGATCACTTTAAAACTCCTCACAGCCCCTTTAAAGTGTATTAGCATGTAGCACAAAACCTCTTGTACAGCTGCTAGCATAGTTGTTGAAGGCTTAAATCCCACTGCTGTGTCAAATTAAGATAAAATAGACATTTAAACCTACATTAAAGGTTGAGTCTGCAGGATTTTCCTAAAACATAAAATGTCAACTTCAACAGAAATAATCTTGCTCAATCATCTCTAATGGGCCTCTTTACATGTGTCACTGTCTGTGTCTGCCTCAAACCCCCTCCTCAGCCTGTATGTTGAGGTTTCGGGACATTTTGGGCAGAGAGTAAGCACAGTTACATCAGCCCATCACAGCCGCTGGTGCACAAATTGGCCTGTTGACTAGTGAGCGGAAATAGCTATCCTGAGTGGTGATAGTGGATGTGGATGGATCAAGAAAAACAACCAAAGTTAAATGAAATGCCAAACAGATAGAGCTTTTCCCCAAACACAGTGAAGCTTGGCCCGACTTTCACTTGCTTCAGAGAACTTGGAGAGCAGCTCTGGGCAAAGAGGGGTGTGAGATGACTTTATGCTGAGCAGGTATGTGTCAGATAACCCAGTGATTAGCTTGTGCTACCTTGCCAAGTCAGGTGCACGGTTCTGGAGTCTCTCCCTTGTATACACGGTGCTGCAGGTGGTTGCTAGGTTAGCGAATGTGTCCACGTAGTCACATTTGGAGGCTGTGGGTGTGTGCTACCACTGGCACTGACCCAAGGAGGAAGAGCCCAGTTTGAATGTTGTGTTTACTAACAAGTAACAAATGATCCTACAGACCCTACCTTTAAGTTAACATTCATTCGTAAATAGGTGTCATCTCGTGTCAGTGTGGTAATTTGCGAGGTATTTGATGAGCTGCTGGTTTGGTTTGTGAATAGCCAGCAAAATGAGTGAAACACTAAGAAAAAGATGAAAAAAAGAAAGCAATGCTAACTGTTCAGTTTTGGTATCATTAAATACTCCATGAAACTAACTTTATTATCAAACTTCTGATGTAACATGTTCTTTCTAAATGAATACAATGGTATGGGTAATTTTTGAACTGCCAAACTATCAAAGGTACCAACTGAAAAAGAGGTATGATGCTAGAAAAAAAAAGCACAATGTTGGCTCAGATCTGAGTCTACACAGATAAAAAGGATATAATTTAATGCATTACTGTTGCTTTCCAATTGTTGCTCTTCCTCTTCCAACATCAAAGGCTGTGCTGATGTAATGGCTGTAAAGTGATACTGAGAGAAGAGCAGAGGGCCCAGAGGCCGATCACAAATAACACTGTGCAAATAAATTCCAGCAGCGTGGGAGCCCAGTTTGGGTGGTACAGTGCATGTGTGTGTGTGTTGTGTGAGTCAATGTGTTTGTGCATGCCTAAGATTGTGTGAAAGAGACAGGATAGGATATTAGACTACTGATCTCACGCTGGCCTGCACCAAATTAAAGCTTCAAAGAATAAAAGCCTTGCATGGCAAAAAAAAAAAAAGAAAAAAAAGTATGTCGCCACTGCAATTTGTTTCTTTTTGATTGCTGAACATGTATTTTAAGTTAAGATTAACAGTGTCCTGTCATGCACTAATAAACATACTGATGATAACCTAATTCGGGACGATTTAATTTTAAACTCCTGCTAGAAGTTTTTTTTTAGCAAGTTTGAAACTGACTGAAATGATATTGGCGTCTCTGAGCCGCCACAGTTACACAAATTTAGAGCTTTAATTTGCCAATTTTGACCCCCTTCTACTTTCAGACTGTGAAATTATGATTCTTCTACACAATTTTGACACTTTTAAGTATTTTTTTTAGTGATTGCAGTCACTAAAAAACAGAACCTGAATAAAAAACACTGGATCAAGACAGTCTATCTGCTACAGAAGCAAAAGAAAAAAGAGGTAAACATTTTACTTACTGAAGACAGGTTAGATTAGTGTCTGATGAAGTTGGCTTGTCTTCATGTCAATACAACGCCTAAGATCCTTGGTCAGTGTCCAACAGGTTATGCTGAATCCCCTCTGAGCTGCTTTGATTTCAATTGCCTGCACACTTATGTTTCATCACTGAAAATCCACCTGCGTCAGTTGCTTTTCTGCCCAGAGTGCTCCAGTGTTTCAGCCAAAATTTCCCGTCTTGTATCAGAGCTTCAGTCGTGTGTCTCTTTTAAGATTCTCCAGATTAGCTGTACTTATCAAAACACTTTTTTAGCTCTGAGAAATCAGGAGGCATCTCTGTCATTTCTGTCACTTACTCTTGCACAACTGAAGTAAGTAAAGGTTATTGGTTTCTTCACAGATTTCTCCATAATCCGCAGAACTTTTTACTCCCTCCTCTTGTTGTTCATCTTACTCCTTTCAAAATGTTTCTTCTCATCCTTTCCTTTTTCCTCTCTCGTGGCATCACTTTTGCTCATCTTCTTTTCTCCCTTTTCTCCTCTCTCTCTCTGTCTCTCTAAATCTTCTCCCAGTTTGGCCTTCACACAGGAAGTCTTAGTGTGTGTTTACATTCTGCTGGGACACGCACATGCTTGCCCATGGAGGCCACTTTATGAACACACACATGCACGCACACACACACACACTGACAAACATACCAGTTCAACTGTATGCACCCATCCTCAGATGTCCTCAGAAACATAGCATCCCAGGCTCAACTGATTAATTGATTTATTACATTTCTTAGTTGAATTACTGCAAAGGACAGTGATCTAACTGAATAGTTTAATATTAGTTTCAATATGTAACTTTTTTTTTTTACTTAAAATGATAAAAGTGAGACGTAAAAGATATGAACTTAATGGAATCACTCATCCAAAGAAAACAATTAGTTGTTTGCATTGACCCCCCTTTGTGCAGATTGTAAAAAGTTGTGAAAAGATGTAAAAGTGACACTGAACATGAACATGAGATACTGAATATACAGACAAGAAACACTTTGAGGTTAAGGTAGTTCCTATTTTCAGTGGCTATTTTCAGCTCAATGATTATTTAAATTCATTACTTGGTCTTCGTGCTTAAATTAGGCCAGAAATGAAGTCTTTACAATCATGATGTAAAACTAAACAGATCTCTCTTATTTATTTCCTGCTGCCAGAAAAATCAGAGAGATAAATGTGTTTGTATCAAATACTTACAAGAAAACTGGGTCAGACAGAAATCTTAACTTGCAAGTCTCCTTTTAAACACAGTTTACTCTGTGTTATTGTTTTCTGTCTCATCTGCATAAACAGATCACACTGTCTGGTTTAAAGCTGTGTAAGTCTGTGTCTGTATGACGTGTCCCTGGACCTTCACTTCATCTGTCTTGCAGAATGAGACAGGTTTGCTTCTCCTGGTTTCCTGTCTGGAGGATCATAATCACTCACAGCTTGTCAGCGTTCTGCGGAAAGATCCGGAATAACGGATGTCAGGAGAAGAGCCATGGATCAACCTGTTACTGGGGACGAGCTCAGAGAAAAGGTGCAGGACAGGGGCAGAGAAGAAAGAAAGAGAGGGAGGAGGGGTGAAAGAAAGGGACAAAAATGATAGAAGGATATGGGGGGGTTAAAATAAGAAAAAGGGGGAAATAAATGTTACATAAATAAATAAACAAACTGCAGAACTTAATGTGTGTTAGCAGCTATCTGAATATTAATGATACAGAATAAGATGACTCCCCAATCCTCTGATGGGGGGAATTAGCGCATGATAGATAGAGGATTACTGCTGTCCTGCAGCCCAGTTTTTGCACAGGGAGTGAAATTTGTGAACAAATATGAGGAATTGATTGCTTAGACAAACAATGGAAAACGTCCCCTATTTAAGATGCAAGTCACACTTTTTGAAGGGAATAAAACTTGAATGAACACAGGTGGTTACACATACTCTGTGTGAACACGTTTTGCACTTCTTTCTTATTCTATTTACTTAATCTAACATTAAAATGAAGGGTTTTTAATGCTTTTGCCATATTTTAAACATGCATAAGTAACAATGCTGGATGCCCATATTGAACTTGTGTGAGTCTTCAAACCCTGGCATGCTCACATTGCAGGAATCCCTGAATCTATCTGTGAACTGCTCTAAACAGTTCACCCCTAAAATGGCACAAAATCCTTATGAGACTTGCTGAAATAATCCTCTGGCTCAGGAGTGGCCAACCTGTGGCTCGCGAGCCACATGCGGCTCTTTGCCTTTCGGTGTGCGGCTCTTTGATCTATTCATTATTGTAATGAGTAGTGGTGTACCAATCAGTCTAAATTATTGATATTTTGATGTTGTGATCAGTATGGATCAGTACTTAGGTGATGAGATTGATACTTAAGTTTCAGTTTCTTTTCTCTACATTCCACATGTGCTCATAGCTTTCCAGATAGATGGATGGATGAAACTTTGTCTCTTCTGCAGTAAAAACAAAAAAAATGTCTGACATGGCTCCAAGTACAAATTGAAACACACTTACAAACGCAATAAATGTTACTTCAAAAATTGGAAATCTTTTGATTTTAATCTTACGTCCTTTTTTTTAATGTGTGAGATGAAGTGTTAGTGTGATGGCTTTTTGTAGTACCACGGTAATTTTTGTGGTTCTTGGTCTCTGACAGGTTGGCCACCCCTGCTCTAGTTAGTTCATAAAATGTTGGCAGGGTTGGCCTCAAACACCAAGGTCTGCCCATAGCTCAGCCCACAACAGGCCTGGCCCATCTGAGGGAAGGGGTTTGTACTGCAGAGATCCTTTAAGAGACAGCAGCCAAAGTTTTTCAGACAGAGGGTGAAATAAGGCTTTTCTAAAACACCAGTATGAGAATTTTTTTTTTTTTTTGAGCTGAGCACATTAACTCTTTAAATCCCATGGACCTCCAATTTGGGGACTTTGCAGCAAAAGGGATAAAAAAGACTTGAGTTATTACTCTAGATGGCATACCGACAGACTAATACGTACACTTCTGAACAAATTTTACAAGTGTTCCTTTAAGATGACGCCGGAATGATTCAGTTGGACATTGTAGATGCAGAGATAAATTTGGGTATATCATTTTTCTAGAAGAGACCCAAAAGAGAGGCCTGGGATTAAAGGGTATGGGGGTATCAGAGGGACCGTGTTAAGTCTTAAAAAAATAAAACAAAATACTTCCTCTTTCAAGACTCAGTAGAGGGATGGACTAACCAATTGCAAGAGGAGTCTTTGCCACCCCTCCACCCCCCGCACGAGCACTCTGCTGTATTCTGGCCTTCAAAATTGCGTCTCTTATTGTGCAAATGTCTGTTGTCACATCTACTTTCAGATCTGCATTAATGATCCTTTGACCAAATGTCACACACACAGATATTTGCCTCAGACTGGCTGTTTAATTCCCTGTCAGCTTGACAAAACACAGGTTCATGGTCCTGTCCTCACACACGCATGTGTGTCCCAAACCTAGTTTCCAGGCGACAAGGAAGCGCACATGCACGCGCACACAGACACACACAGACACACACAGACACACACACACACACACACACACACACACACACACACACACATACACACACACACACACACACACACACACACACACACACACACACACACACACACACACACACACACACACACACACACACACACACACACACACACACACACACACACCAAGCCACAACCAGAATTCTCACCAGGAACCATCTTGCTGTAAAGCAATAGTTCTAACATCTACTAACAAACAGAATACAAAAAAATAACAGACAGATTTTAACTCTTAAAATCTTTATTTCAAGTCACAACTTTCGAAAAAATCCTGACCCAAGCCCACTTCTTTATCAGAACAACAATGAAAAAACACCTTTGCAGAGACTGGACTGGGAATGTTCTGCAATGGCATTCAGCAGAGGTAAAAAGTACCGTAAAATAAACAGCAAGGCAGGTGATACATCTTTAAAAACTTGAAAACCATACTTTCATCATAAATCCTGACAGAATACATTCAGTATGCAAGGGGTAATCCTTGTCACATTCAACAGGACAGACTAAGGCTGCTCTGGCAGACAGTGGAAGAATAAAAGGCACTAGATCAATAACCTTTAACAGCTCAAACAAAAGAGCTTTAACTATTTTGTCAGCTGTGTAATTAATAAAATCAAACTAAAAAGGAGTAAAACTCACAAAGGAAAGTTTTTAAAGTACCACCTTCAGTGGTTTATCCATTCAGGCAAGACATTCAGATGAAACTGGCCAACAGAAGCTGCAAAAGACATTTCCTGAGTGTGAAGCTGCTTTTTATCACTTTATACACAAGTGAAACCTTCCTCCTTGTTTTAAAGTAACATTTAAAGTTTATCATTTATTTCTTCCATGCTACGGCTGATTTTTTTTTTTTTACTTTCCCAGCAAGGGGATCTTTTGTTTTGTTTTACCTAGGGAGGAAAATGCAGTACCAGTGCTGTCTGTAAATCTGTTAACCACCACACAATGTGACACCTGTGTTTGTGTCACATTGTGTGGTGGTTGAATGACTGACAGAGATAAACATGTACGTCCACACTTCATTCAGCCTCCTGTCTGTAGTGCAGGACGTAATAGTCGTGGACGTACATCAGGACGGCGAAAGGCTGACCAATGATGAGTGACATCCACACTGCAGCGTTGCCATAGTTGCCGCGCAGGAAGGTGCCAACAAACCAGGCTAATGGAAGCTGTTGAGCAAAACCGTAACAATGAAAATTCAATAACCGTAGCTGCTGACGAGGTTTTGTAATGACTAATTATATTCACATTCTCTGCTGTAAGAGCTTTATGACTCAGCACACCAATGAATAACAAAGCAACAAAGTCAGCAAAGCTCGAGAGATGATTTTTCATTATGTTCAGCTTTTTTCCTCTTGATACATCAAATAAGAGCTGTTGGCTAATAAAGTTTCAATCAAGTTTATGACACTGGGGCCAGGGTTAAACACTTTTTCTGTTTTAAGACTCAAAAAGTCCAATATTTTCTTGAAGCTTTGCTTCTATTAATGTACACGTGTCTTTTTTGTTGGTTTTTACAGGCAACCACTGCTGTAAGTTTGAAATTTGATATCAGTGTACAGTCTCACCTGTGCCATCATGCCCATGAAGGCCCAAAGTCTGAACATCCTGAGAGGAACGCTCACCAAGTACTGACAAAAAAACAACAATCATTTTATCAATCAAATTATGTCAGCATTTGAAGGAAACAGGACACTGAAAGGAAACTGTGCTTGACAAAACCTTTCACCACATCCTGTTAGAGAGGCTAGAGTTAGCTGTGCTAATAAGACAACTGTTTGGCTTCATCTACTTCAGTTATTATCATTGTCAGTCAAACCAAAGCATTATTATCTTTATTTCAAGTGCTTTAAATACTACAAAGAATAAGCTCTAAACCTGCTCTTTTTCTAGTGTCCTGTGATATCTTTGATTGTGACCAGCTCTTACCTCGTGGAAGAAGGCCGACAAGAAGAAGACAGCAGATTGGCTGACCATTTTACTGAATCCTCTCCTTAGCAGCGGCTTATAGAAGTGGCTGTGAGGCAGTCATAAACGGGTTAAACCAGGGCATCAACTACACAGGTTCAGATCATAAAAAGAGCTTTTAAAAGACATCACTTCTTTGTTTTGTCTGCCTTTAGGTTTATCCCTTGTGCGCTGTAAGTCTTCCTACCTGACAGAAATACAAAGCAAGCAGGCTTTAAACCCTTTAAATAGCATTTCATTTGTTCTGTCTTGTTGAATAAAACCTCTCTGGATTTGCTCCTGCTGCAGTGTTACTGAATCTGTGACTGGCTGCAGGCGCTGTATTTATTACTACCACTTACTCACAGCCAGGAGAATCAATTTCCCAAAATACATCGGTGTGCCTTGTTAAGCCTTGTTCAGTTCTATAAATTTTATTGGTCCCTCTCAGTGTGTTAGTGTTTGAATAACTCACCGCAGACACCACTTGTGTACAGGGATGTTCCAGTTCTGCCAGAAATATGTCACTGACTCAGAGTTCCTGAAAGAAGAGGGAACAATAGAGGTCTAAATAATGAACTTGAGGCAGTTTGATCAATATTGATGACCATTAGAAAATCTTGACTAACAGCTAAAAAAGAAATAGATAAAAACTAACTGGCAGTACAGTGAGGAATACATGTTTTTTTAACCCATATAGCATCATACTGCAGAGGATAACAGTGACATATTCAACCATCACACTTCAAAAACTGAAATCTAAGCAAGTGCTTGTCTTATTTCTGTTTAAGAATTGTCTAATTTGTGATGAAAAATGTCTAATTTCAAGATTTTAAAAGACAAAAATGACACTTGAGTTGTAAAATAAAAACTGTGAGTAGGGTAAGAAAAATTTACTCATCAATTTTCTTGAATTAAGAACAATGTCTTAATTCAAGACAGTAAACAAGTATATTTTCTTCAACCCATTGATTTCTTTTTATTTTCTAGCTATGACCATTTTTAATAAAATACAGCATAAATACTTGCCTAATTCTCTGTTTTTGCAATTCAAGCTGCAGATTACTTCAGTTACCTCCAGCACAAATTACTTTTCAGTTTTCAGACGCTTATTTCATCACACAAATCCTGAGACCCATAAAACAAAGTCCACCACAGCTCGATCTACCCATGTTCAGCACAGACACAGAAACATACCACCAGTCCTTGTAAAACTGTCGGTCCCCAAAGCGCAGCAACTCAGCAGTGAAGTTCAGAGACGAGTGAAAGAACCAGTAAAAAAACATGAGCCACAGCAGGTGATTGGGAACCTGGAGGAGGGATAGAGAAAAGAAGGGAAGTGTAGCTGTATGTTAAACATGAGCAGGTTTCCCACCAGTGTTTTCCATGTCATGGTAAGTTGTAACCCATTCTTTCATAGTCATTAAATGACTTTTGCCAGACAGCGCACATGTGCCACATAATCCATCTTATTAAATCATTCTCTCAAAAGGAACATTTGGAAAAACATCAATGAAAAGTGGATGTTGGTTTGGCTTATATTCTAAAAACATCATTAAATATTAACAAGCAGCAGCACTGACTGTGGATCAGTGAGACTGTTTCCTTTGCTTTGTTCTACAGTCAAAACAAAATATGTGAATATCAACCTCATGGCTCTTTGATAATACTGTTTATTAACATTCCTGCTTTTTAAGCAAACATATGTGGTCATAAGCCAGCAGCTAATGTGATAGCAAACATGAGTAAAGTTTCAACATGGAGTATATGCATGTGATGTGTTTGGACTCACAGCTAATCTAAGAAGTCTCTCTGTCATCCTGGACAGATCCATGTCCTACAGAGGAGGGCAATGAAGAAGCATAAATTAAGAAAACAAAAAAAGTTGTATTCAATGGTGTAGTGTAAGCTTTGCTGTGAAGCTGCCCTCTTACCTCCAGTGGTTTCATGGAACTCTGAATAATAGGAATCATCCACTGAAAGACAAAAACCATGAGGCACTGTTCAGACTTTTTTTTCTGAAAACTATGAAATACAGACAGAAACTTTGGCTACGACAAGAGCACTGGATATGACTTAAGATCTATATTGACAGAAAGTACCTGTTGAGTTAGACCAACTAACAGCTGGATGAAGAACATCTGAGGACAAAGACACACAACAGTACAATGAGTTATGTGTAAAATACCTTATTACACCAGATCTGATCTCATTTTTCAAATGAAACTGTTGCATCTTTGTTGATTTTTGTCTAACTTTTCATGATTTACTTACATCATAGTTTGCCCTGAGTCTTTAAACTGTAATAACCTCCTTAAATTTGCCTTATTCAAGTTTGTCAGGAGTAATTTGTTGCTAACTTTTTTTTATTAACCAGACATTGATTAATCAGTTGATAACCAGCTTTATGAGACAACTTTGTGCAATCTCCTCTCTGAGGGCTGACCAAGTCACATAAGAAAAAGATAACTTACTTCAACATACAGGCCTCAGGTGTAATGTCTATTCTCTAAAAACATCATGCAGAAACATGAAGTTTTTAGCTGATCAGATTTATTCCCTCTTAAGTATATTTTCATTTATTGCTGATTAACATATGGCTTTTAGAAAGAATGTTCAACAATTAGATCATCATCAATAAAAAAACTGCATCTTTTTTTTTTTTTTTTTTTGTGTTTTTCAGGCTCATGCTACAAACATGGGATATTTCCTCGCCATCTCAAACAGTCTCCTCAGCAGGAAGCTCATGCGAATGTTTGCTGAGCGAGGGAAGTTGAGCTCGTAGCAAAGAGTTGGCGCAAAGACAAAGTAGTACATGTCTGCAGATGGAGAGGGGTGACAGCTGGTCAGAATGTGTAACAAAATGAAACATAAGGAAATGAGACACAACTCGATTCATGAAGTTTCATGGTCACAGTGTTTGTGTTTCAGTACCTTTCATGGTGAGGTTGCCGGGGTAGCACACTTTTCCTCCCTTGAGGAGCGGCACTGATGGACCTGTGGAGATTAAAACGAAGACATGACATGAAAACACTTTTCCACAGTCTTAGTCAGAGCATGTGTGCCTCTGAACTCTCCAACTCCTATCTAAGAGTTGTAGTATAAAGAATCTGCCTTTGGGTGTCACTAAAACAGCATGAACAAAAGGCTGATTCATTGTGCTGGGTGTGAAAACTAAACCACTGTCAAAGTTAGCGCACAAATCATTGTGAACCTGGACTTAACACGTGTGTATGCATGTGTGTTGTGACTTACAGGACAGAGACCTGGACAGTTTCTTGGCTTTAGCACTGCTCAGCTCTCTGCACCACATGTTGACATCCTTATAGGAGTAGAGTTTCAGGAAGAGGATGGTGTAAGTCCCCAGGACCCAAGTTCCTCCAACTGAGAGAGACAGAAACAGAGAAAGACGAGGCCTGAGCTATGGAGCCAGGAAATGCAACCAACTCATAACCTATGTAGAAAAATTGGAGGGTAAAAAGAAGAGATGAGGAGAAGTAATGTGGGGAGGCCAGTAGGGTGTGGAAAAGTGACAGAAAGATGAGAAAAAAGTGAGCACAGAAGGATAAACAAGGAGAAAGAAGAAAGCAAGGGAAAAATAAATATAGCGGAGGGAGGATTTAGAGTGAAAGGAGGCAGGGATCAAGAGAAAGAGAGGACGCCATTTGATCTTGAACACTGTACAAAAAGACAAGTCCAGCAACATTAATCTCAGCTCTAAGTAGGAGAGCTGTCCAACTGTGCCAAGGACAATATTACAGAGAGTGGACTTCATGTTTCTCCCTCTGGTTCTGTGAGTGTGTGTGTGTGTGTATGGGTGTGTGTGAACTCAATATGTTGTGTTTGTTTTGTGAGCAACAATACCAAATGTTTCAATGTTACCCTCACTTATTTTGAAAGCTTTGAGTACATGACACAGGTGAAGGCCAACTGAGTGGTCACCACATGCTTTATGGAAAAAGGATGATGTTGAACAAAGCAGGCGACACGCCCACTATACATACATGTGCACCGACTAAGACACACACAAATACACACACCCATCAGGGTGAGGTGGAGGTCAGCACACCTGGCATCGAAACACAGCAGATCTTGTCCATTAACCATCTGTCTGCCTCGCTCTATGTGGCTTCTGCAGTACTAGACTGGCTACAAGACAGGTTCAGGAGCAACACAAGTCCTGATAGAAACAAAGAGGTGTAGAAAAAACAGATTAGAGGCTTCACAAGAATACCTGGGTGGTGTTTGTGTACTGATCTTGAATTATGGGGACAGACAGACTGTATTTTTCTTCTTTTGCTTGCACTGAGCCTCGTCTCTACATACTGGGGTGTGTTTTGTTCAGAACTTGTTCCACCCCTATAGAAGCAGCACTCAGCTCAGGTACATGTAACATGTAACATGACACCATCTATATGTACCACAAATGCCAGCTTCACACCACTTTCTGTCTCTGTGCAAGATGGATCGTTATCTGATAATAAGGAGGAATTGAGATATAATACCAGGAAACTAAAAGGATAAGGCCTGAATTTTTCAGATATACTTTAAAAATGTTTGTGTACATAAATAAAACAACTGTGAGAGATGTTTGTCTTTCAGCGTCCACATGACAAAGGTTATGGCCTCTCATATTTTGTTCCTTTTCTGAAATTTCTCTGTTGGAGGTTTCTTCCTATTGGATAATAAGCAAATATTAAGTTCTTTCACTGCCAAGCCTGAAGATGGGAATAATTTACAAGTAAACAAAAAACAAACCACAGACTTCAATAATCAGTGTCCAAGTTTTAATGCTTATTGCTGCAAAGGCTGAATATTAAACTGTGTTACCAAAAGGGATGGGTACCTTTTACGCTACATGGTACTGGTGCCTAGTACCTGGCAATCAGTATCAGTACTCAACAGTACCAATTTTTAGTAGTTTTGTGTGTGTTTATGTGGTAACGAATATTAATTTGTTTAATAATAAAATCTCAGTTTTTCAATTTAATAAATTTATTTCTCAATATACAAACTTGTAATGCTGTGTTCATGTCCTACTCTTCCACTTCCTCACAGTGACAAGGATGGGTCTAGGTACCTAAGTCACATGTGTTGTATTAAATTAAATTTTAACCTAAAAATGTACTCACAGAGAAACAACTACTTCATAGTAGCACTGCACTAAGGTGGAAATCATACGATTCCCAAAAATGTCTCTGTCCATGTGTTCTAAACGCTCGGCCTCCTGTCTGACCGAACATATCAAAAGTAGGAAAAAATAAAGACACTAAGTAAAGACAAAATCATCTCCATCACTAAAGAATTCCTGACAGGGATTTAACGAAAACAAAGCTTGATATTAGATCATTCAGTCTGCTGCATGAGCAGTGTCTGAGTACTGGCTGAGTAGGCAGTGTGTTGATACATACACTACATACAAACACAAATGCAAACATACACCTGCCATCTGTAATTGCCCTTCCTGTGTGAACAGCAGCACAGAAAGAAGAGCAGACAGACGGACAGATGGACCGACTCCTTCATCCTTTTTACTCCTTTACCACCCAGTGAGAGGAAAGGAAGGGAGATGAGATCAAAAACAATGATTTACAGGATCCAAATTCAAGTAATATTTCCCTCAACTAAGGATTTAAATTGTGGGTGTCACTCCTAAAGTTTAAAGTAAAAAGGACTAAGAATCTGAGAAAAATGATGTTAATAGTTTGAAAAAAAAAATTCTCCCCAAACACATAATTTACTTTAACTTTTACAAGCAGTTCTGTTCAGCTTTTCTTTATACCAGGTGAGAAAATAGTCTTTAGAGTTAATTCTGTTGCATCCAAATGTTACACTACTGCTTATCTTCTTGCTGTGCATACAGAACATATGATAACATTGTAAAAAACATGAACAATCATATTTTTTAAATAAGTTCAACACAAATCTGTAACACTGAATTGAATTATGGACAGAATGTGCAGGTGCACTGTAGCTAATTGAACGGCAGCCTGTGTATCTGTCAGGCAGCTTGATGAAGACACAACAGAGTGACCCTTGGATGACCTCACACTTCAGACCACACCTTCTTTGGTACTCCTCCCTTTTTATTCCCTTTCCTTTCCTCTCCTCCCTTCTCCTCTCCTGTCTTTCCTCCACTCGACTCCCCCTCTCCTTTTGCCTCTTCTCGGAGCCAGCTGGAAATAATCCAGTCATGACCAACTGGTCCATTACCACTAACTGTCTCCAATTATGACTCTGTATAAGAGGAATCTTTTACTGCTCTATCAAACTGGTCGACTGTTTCTCTGAAGGGTAAGGATATGAATGACCTCTTAATCTTTATTACAACTACATTACTTTCTGTTTTACACACATGGCACCATTGTAAACCACCTATAAACAGATAATGGTTTAGTTGTGGAAAGGATGTTTCTATTTGAGTCAGCTATTTGTCTCGGTTATGTTCAAGTCAGGGGAGGCAGGGCTGAAGAGATGGTATTTTTAATGAGTGTTACAAAAAACATTTACCTGGAGTCACAGAAGAGACCAGCAGCACCACCACAGCAGGGAATGTCAGAATGATGGTCAGGTTAATGCAATGGACCAGAAATCCCACAAATTCACTGACTGAGCCCTAAGCAGAAAGAGAAAGAGAGTTTTAGAGACAGAGAGTTTTAACATAAAGTCTCAAAATAAACAGATGTTTTTCTTCATTAAACCACCACTGCTGGACTTGCTCCTTAAATTTTGTTTACAGATTTTGAAGTTTAGTCATTATTCATTTGGCTAACTCCAAAGAAAAGTGAAAAAACTGTCCTGCATGTGTTCCCTCTGCTTCCAAACAGAAGCTCATTTTGAGTTATGTTGGCCTGTTAAAGTTTTGAAAAGCTCATGATGTTCCATATTCATGCCAAACCGACAGAGCTGCCCTGAATGCAGATGGTGAAACTAATTTCTCCATTTAAAAATTGTGGAAGCATCTAGGGAGGGTCAGTTTTAAAAGAACAGTTTTAGAAAAATAATCCCTCCTGAGGTTTGTGGAAGTAGTCCAAATTCAACAGTTCGGTTTCAATCCTCAGTGCTCGGATGTTTGAGTACAAGCTGGGCTCCTGCTCTCACCTTGGACAGCTGCCTCTCTGTATATAGAGCCACCAGAATGAAGATGTTGGACACTGTCAAAACACAATGAGATATTCATATCAGCTTCTCTGAAACAGTCCATGATACAGTTATTCCCAGCAGACCCACTTCTGAAGGGGCTCTGCAGGATGAAAATATGAATATGAATCTCAGGACATGAAAACACTTCTTACAAGTCCTCATAAATTTTCACTTATGGTTAAAAATAGTGAAACTTAAGGAGAAAGTAAAATTGTTATTTTGTATGAGAGTTAAGCAGTGAAGACAAATGATTTTAAGACTCATGTTTCAAGACTCTCAAGCCACTTTGATGATATAATAAGCTGCTGATGAAACCCTGCTCCACCAACAGACACTGTCATCCCCACGCATCAAGCTGACCATATTTTGGTTGTCCCTACTAACTGCAAGGCTTCATTTTGCATGGACTGAAACCTTCTGGGAAAATATCAGTTTGAGCCAAAGCATAGAGCTATCTAGATTGAGAGAACAAACATTACACATGAGTGCAAAAACACTGCAGTTTTATGTTAACAGATCAGATAAAAGGGTGATTTACATTTACTGCATTCAAAGAGATGGACGAAAGACTACTAAACTTTTTAGTGATGCTTTAATCACATTAAAAGCTCGTTTAAAAGTCTAATTTTTTCACAATTTGGTCTGAAAGTGAGCTTTTTGAGTTAAGTGAATTTAGCTTTGTAGACCCTGATTTTACTGCAAACACACATGCACACAAATACACACACTCAGACTCACAGCCAAATTCTCTCACATGATTACACAGCAACACCTGATGAAAGAAATGAGCCAACATTAACAGAGCATATGTGTCGCACAGCACACACCAACTGGGACACAGAATGGCGACAATTTCAGTGACAGGCATGCTTTTTAATGTCTACCAGCACCAAAACGGTTTAAAATATAGATATAAAGGAGAGCAGAACTTGCATTTGTTTTAAACAAACAAACAAACCAAAAACATTTCAAAAGTGTTTGCATGTGTAAGCCAACAATATTTGAAGTGCTTAGTTTCCTCTCCAACAGATTTCATCTGCACCTCTTATTACCCCTGGCTCTGAATGTGTGTAAAGCAAAATAAGCTGGGCTGTATGAGGATTTTGCCTGTAGTGATAGGACAGCTGATGAAGCAGGAAAATGAGGGGAGAAATGCAGCAAAGGGTCATGGCTGGGAGTGGAACCAGTGACTACTTCCTTTTATATGAAGCAAGCTCTTAAACCGCAAGGTAAACTTTTTCTTCCTCTGAATATGCCTACTGACTATGACTGGACCAGCTTGATCCACACTTACAGCACATAACTGCAGGAATTGTTTTATTTTAAAGGCCAATCAAAGCATTCCCATATCAATCCATCTAATCTAGAGTGAACAGATGTGTTTGCTATCAGATCTTTTGATTATTATCTGGGTCTTAGCACTCAATTATCAGCACTTCAAATTTATATCTTTTGCAGCTAAAGAGGGGGTGTTATGGTGTCCCATATTTTAATCATGGATATAAAGTAACTGCTGGATGTCATTACTAAATGTGTGCAGGTTTTTACTCTTCATATAATGTAGGAATCCTTGAATCTCTCTGTAAACTGCTAAAAACGGCCCATTCTAGACACTTCATTTTATGGGAAGAGATCTTCATAGGATTTGCAGAAATGATGAGGTCATCATGTAAGGATTTCCTTTCTGTTTTATGATAAGTTAAAGGGACCGGCCTCAAATACCGAGGTATGCCTAAAGCTCTGTTCCTGACAGGTCTTTGGAGGGCTGGTCAATCAGAAAGAAAGGGACTTGTGGACTAGAGGGCCTTAAAGAGACGGTAGCTAAAATAAAGAACTCACATGGACACTAAAATATGCTGCTGTTTAAAAAAAAAACAAAAGAAAACATTGGGGAAAAAAATAGATTTTTTGGGCTGTGAATCCCTTCTCTCTCAGGACTCGTGAGCAAAATAAACATCCTAAAGCTTTATAATTAGAAATTAAATGTATAAAGATTGTTGACACTGAATTTGTCAAAATTGGTACCCGCAAAAAAAGCGGATTTGCAGGTGGTTTTTAAAAACTTTTTTTTTCCGGGTTCGGACCTGGGTGGAAAAAATAACATGCGGCTCGCGGGTTTTAGTTTGACACATCCAAATTAATATATAATAATAATAAATACAATAAAATAAAAACGCAAGTTGTAAGCTGGTTGCAAGGCTGTGACCACATAGCCACGCTGTCCAGTTCTTATAATACATCCATGGTTGTGACATGATCACGGCTCGTACCTGCTGAGCGTCGCTTAAGTCTGGACAGAAAGTAAGTCTACTATTACATATGTAAAGGTCCTTTTAAGAGATTAAAAGTCTAAAAACATTAAACGTAAAAAACGAGTGATTTTACAGTTGTATGTGAGAAGATCACAGAGGGTTGATGATGGAGCTGAAGTCAGGCTTTTATTGGAAGAGTTGCTTCATTCAGGGGTGTTGTTTACTCACTGGCATCTGAACTATTGTGATATACCATTCAATTTTCAGACAATATGACCCGAAATTATTACTTTAAATAAGGTTAAGGGTCGAGCTGCGGGTCGTGTTTCAACGGGTCGGATCGGGTTGCGGTACTAATCGGGCTGATGCGCAGGTTTGCGGTTCGGGTGCGGGTTTGTACGTCCCCAGGTCGGGGCGGGGCGGATCTTGAAAATTGGACCCGTGCAGGACTCTGGTTTGAAGTACAATACGTCTTCTGCACATCCACTGCAGTAGATGGGGCCAAAGAGCTACTCCGCTGTATGTTGCCCATAAACTGTATAGTAAATACAACCACAATGTTTATTCCTAATACTTTATTCCTAAACTTGAAGATGTGGGTTTTGATGCATTCACATCAATGTTGTTTCTCTATTCTCGGTTGAGTTAGTTTAAATCATTTTAAGTTTAATTTTTACAGCGTAGTAGACTGATTAAATAATAATTATAGTCATGTTTTGAGCAAAATTAGATTTTTTATGACTAACATTAGTTTCACCAAGTGACATTTATCAGTTTCACCAGATGACCACGTCTTTCACCCAATAATTTTTTTGTAACATTAGTTTAATGTCACAGTAGTTTGAGTGACAAACTTAACACACTGTGTGTTTTCAAATTAAGTGTATATATGAAATACTGTATCTGACTTTCATCATTTTCAACACAATTAAATAGAAAAGCTGTTTTCAGTCAAATAGTTAGCAGTGTAGAATATCACAATATATCACAATATTGTGATATCGTGATACTATTGTATCATTACCCAAGTTTGGTGATGCATATCATATCCCGAAGTTCTTGCCAATACTCACCCCTACCATAAACTAGACTTTGAATTGCAAATCTAAGGAGCAGCTTTTCAGACATTTCCAAAGAATCTGCCTTGTCATACAGGAAATACCAAACACTTGAGTCAACTGTGTGTTTAAGTTGCAGCAACCCCTCCAGTTCTACCATTCAGGTTGCTGTAAACGCACTCTCTTTCTCACCTGTTTGTTAACCATAGTCGATGCAGTCATCTACCTACTTTCCCACACCTTTTTCTTCTCTCAATTCCCCTGCAGCACTGCACACCAGTAACTTCCTCCTCTCTCTGTATTTCCTCCCTCTCATTTAAACCCCACCTTTTTCTAGCATCCATTTACCTTTGCATTCCTGCATTCTCTCCCTTCTTCATGACCCTCACCACAAACTTCTTGTCACTTCATTTTCTCTTTTGCTCCTCTCTTCTCTCTCTCTGCCTCTTCCTGCAGCACAGCACTAGTGTGCATTAAATAGGGCAAGTGATTGTCCCTCCAGAGACACTGAGCTGCATCACTGCAGAGTTTCAGTGCAATACACCAAATAAATAAATAATGCAATAAACCTTAAATATAGGATGTGCATGTAAAAAGAATAAGTCACTAATTCAAATCTTTAAATGCAGTCCAGTTATATTTCATTATCTAAATATTTTTCTCTCCCTCAGCTAATCTCACTAAAAAGCAAGACTTTTGGTTTTTATGACAGGATTTATGTCTGGGGTTGCATTTGTTGCTTAAATAGCAGGAACTGTTGCTAGATGATGGATGATCAATAGTTTACCTACCAATCAGCAGGCATGCTGCAGGCCAGCTGTATGGGTCATTCAAAAACAAGGAAATCACCTGGATTGGATCCACCAGGACACCGTACCTGAAAAGACAAGGAAAAGAAAAAGGAACAGTCGCATTTTATTAAAAAGAGTGAAAAAATGTTCTTCTACTGTCAGACATTGAAGCTACACAGAAAATTTAGAGTATAAGAAGAGAGGGTGATCTCAGTCCAATAGATTTTTTTTAGAATTGATTTGTGGGTATGTTTTTGAACCTGTGTGTAGACAAATTTAAAGATCTTGGCACGTCCTTGCTGGTTTTAAAACAGAGGTGCCACAGTTAAATAAATCCTTTGAATTTCTCTTTGGTGTCACTGTATCTGTCAGAGATTACTTCTTGAGTACAAACTTGCAGGAAGTCTACAAGGTGAACAAGATATACTTTGTGGATACTAATGTGAAAAACAAACGAAAACAAAAAGACACACTCACCTTAAAAGGTTCTCTAAGAAGAGGCGTGCGTTGCTCAGCACCTGCAACATCAAACAGCACTTAAATATATACATCTGAATGTCTAATGAACACATTTCCCTTTGTTTCTTTCTTCTTCAATAAACTTGTTTCTACTATTTGTTGTCAGCCGACACTTTTCAACAAGTGAACGTGTCATTCAACTCTCTTCCCTTTCTGCTGTTGCCCCGTCTCTCCTTATGGGTTAAAATCCTGGGTCAACAGATGTCTTGATCCACCACAGGGAAACTAAGAAACTTGTTTCATACCGTACAATAACACTTCTGATTTTGTGTTTCACCTGTTATCTGGTTAAGTCTTCAAGGAAATAAATACACTCCACAAGTGGATGGATATTTTGCTCCATTTAAACAGAATCAAAATGTGTTATGTATTCATATCTCTGGGTAATCATCTCTAAATGCTACCATCAAATCTGCTATTTAATCTTCATGTATGCTTATGTGATTAAACTGAAACCTGAAACGCATAACCCCAAAGTCAACAAATACATGGATTACTTGTACTGCTAACCATCTGGGAGCACATCATCCAGGATTCCAGGGGATTTGTCATCCTCCTACATACAGTATGTCAGCAGTCTTAATGTCAACAGTTTGAAACAGAGTGATTGAAAGTTTTTGTGGAGACAAACAGATAAAACATTGTATCCTTGAGCTGCGATGGCTGTGTTGGTTAATTAAGGGTTTTTATTCAAGATTTCTTGATGGATTCAATGTTTGTCTTACCAGCATGACGACACACCAGTTGAGGATACCTCTATAGTTGCTGTAACCACTGCTTGAACTCAGCAGGGACTCCCGGGTTTTATGGCAGCTGCAGAAACAGACAAATGGTTGGAAGTGGAAGATCATAAGCTAAAGTAAATGTGTATTTTATTTTAAGCCTTGCGTCATAATTATTTCTCATGAAGAATATAATTCAAGAGGGGGTATAATGCTTTCCCTTCGTTTAAACATGGATAGAAAGTAACAATACTGGAAGTCAATTTTAAATGTGCTGATTTTCAAACTGCTTCATTTTCATATGTTATTTAAAAAAAAGAATCTTTATGTAAACTGCTCAAAGGGTACGTTCTAAACAAATAGCAAGAGGTCTTCACAAGACTTGCTGAAAGGGTGAGGTCATCACATAAGGGTGGAGGGATATGCCTCAAATACCAAGATCTGCCCAGAGCGCCCCCTGACAGGCCTACAGAAAGCTGTCCAATCAAAAGGAAGGGGGTCTGAGGTAGAGGAGCTTTGAAGAGACAGCAGTTAAGAAAAACATTTCAAGCTGAGGCTGAGATGGGCACTTTTATAAAACGCCTTTGTGAGAAAAATAGTTTAATCATCAGGTATCAGGTAATCAGGTAAAGCTACTACAGGGGTACCAGATGGACAATAAAGCCTTAAAACAAAAGCACATAACCCCTCTTTAATGAAGCGCTTAAAAAAAAATTCTCAAACTACATCCTGACCAAAAATGCTGATATTCAAAAGAAAGAAAGCCAAAGTCAGAAGAAGGAACATAGAAAGGAAGAAAACAGGCAGTCAGAGAACAAGGAAGATCAAATTTGATCTTGCTTATCTTCATAGAGGTGAGGGGACAGAAACCATTAATCAAAATGTTGAGTCGGGTGGTCAGTGCACCAAAGGTTTCAGGTGGCAGTTTAAAATAGAGATACATTAAAGATTTAATATGCACTAATATCAAAATGCAGGTGCCTAGTTGTACTTCTGGCCTACAGAGATTAAGCAAGTCCGCCCTCAGCTTATGGGGCCCCTATAGGAACGCCTAATGGAAGAGTCCAAAGGCGCATTTCAGCTGCCTAAATACACTTTCATGTTTACAGTCTGTAAACTAAGCAGGATAAATGTTGCTAATGTTACTGGAATGCATATCAAGAATGGTTGGGCGGATAAACAGACGAGTGAATGAATGAATAAATGTGTATTACAATGAATGAGAGCTGTCAGAAACATTTTCCAGAATTCGCTCTGGGCGACCTTATCCAACCCCAAATGAAATCCCAATATAGACTGACCCCTGCAACTTCATTCTTAGACTGGCCGCGTTACTTCACAGAATAGTCAATAAATACGCCAATAAATCTAACGTTAGGTTAATAGAAACGTGACGTCGACCGCTTGAGGCGGGACGTCAGATATCCCCCACAACAAAGTTCACTTGAGGCAATGAGTCTTGTTTGCACAGGCAACGTTCATGAAACTCACCTCAACCTGTCACCTATGTCATTCCTCCGTTTGTTTTTTTCAGTCTTCGATGTAGAGTCGACTGTCTCCAGAGAAAAGTCAGGTTTCCTGTGGCCATTGTTGCTGCTAATGTCAGCGTCCAGTGAGCTCTGATACTCCGCTGCAGACTTCCCGTTCAGCGGGAGCACGCTGGCACTTCTCACCATCGGTAGAGCCGACCTTCTCCTGCGAGCAGAGGCCTTAGCTGCGTCCGAGTCACCCATGTTGACACAAAAACAACCTCAAACCTACGAAGAGTTCTGTTTCAAAGCCGTGTCATGTCTATTGTTGGCATAGTGGTGCAGAAGCCCACAGATGGGAAGGGAACTAACTTCCAGACAATCCGCCCAAAGCTCATATTTCCGTACAGTTGACACGGCGGTAGGTGTGTAGCCTGTGACGCAACATGAAGTGACAACAGCTTGGAAGAGTAACTTCTCCGACTTTTGAACAGTGTAACACAGAGGTGAGTCAGACTCTGAGCGTTTACTCAAAGAGATATGAGGAAGTAAGTTTCAGTCAGCATGCAAGTCTGGACTCCTCCCCGTTTAGGGCTAATTAAATGTTCCTTTAAATTCATGCCAACTCGCTTTTGGCACTTAATGCGTGATGAATGCCAGCACAGAAAAGAAAGAAATAGGTCATTTGATGAACAAAAACACATAACCATCCGTTTAAAGGCAATTCAGGAGTTTTTTAGCAACAGCACTATGGAGCTTGCTCAGTTTTTATGAGACAGTTGCTAAAACTCTGGAAAGGCAATTGTTGCTTAAAATATTTCCTAATAAAGATGAAGCTTAGTCAGCAGTTGACCTTTTGTAGACCTTTGAATTGACTGAAATCGCTGAGATGAGAGGATGAAAAGTGATTTTTGGATTTAAGAGGAAACAAACCGTCAATTTGACAGACTGAATATATAATATTGTATGCATGACATCAGTATTAGCAAATAGAAAATTACAAATTTGATTATTTGAGGGCTAAAAACTAATGTGAAGAGCCAGTGCTTGTGAAAAGGTGACACATTTAAGAAGGAATGGTGATGATATGCATGCTAACAACAAGCGTGAACATGTCAACAGCATGGCAGTTTCTTGAAGTAGCTATTGGAAATTACAAACTATTTTCAACACTAACTTTATCATACACAGGAACAAGTGTCTTCTACTTTCTTTTCCACCGGTTTCTCACTCAAAACCTGCAAACCTCATGATTTATTCCACTTATCTCACATAGTCAAGAATAGAAATATCTGTATCATTTTCCTCCCTAAGTTTTGTGGTATAGAAAGAGCATTGCCGCCTCACTGGTGCCTTGTTTTGGCTTCTATAAAGTGTTAGTCTTGTTAAAATTTATATCTCTTCTTAACTGTGTGGCCAAAGTACTTAAACAGCACTATTTTAGGGATAATTAATCTGCTATAATGAATTAGGTTTCCAGCCCTCCCTGAAACTTTGGCAAAGAGCAAAGTGACATAACATTCTATAAAGTTGGTCCTTGTGTATAGCAGCCAAAAGAGTGTTTGAAATCTTTCATTTAATGAGAATGCCCTTTCTGTTTTTCTTGTTATGTGCCTTTATCCAAACTGTGGTGGGAACTGATCAGAGGCATTGATCCAGCTTTATCAGTCTTTACTGTCCATAAGGTTGTCTTTTAGAGTAATGAGCCTGTCTGCAGTTGCTGGGATAAGAGAACCTTGGGGAGAGATCAATAAGGAATGTATCACTAATTGTTTTAACCCTTAAACTTCTGCAAGCCCACCAAGATTTTATAAGTAGCATTTCAAGTTACATTTTTGCTTGTCATCTTTCTTTTCTTCCTTCTGATTGAACGATGATTAAAAGCTCTTCTGCTGTTTGGTTATAAGAGAAATCAGGAAAGTTCCTGGATAATAGACTGGTTTCTTTTTCTAACAACATTCTTATCATCTTCTGCAGGGAGAAAGAGCCAAAGTGTTCTTTTAAGGAAGTAACTCAGCTTCAACAGAGCAACAATTTCTTCAGTCTGCCTTTTCTGCCACTGCCCCAATAACCACCAGAGGGAGTCCAAGACCTGAATCCTGCTCTACCTTTGGGTGACTCATACTGTTGAGTTAAAGCTCTTTCAGTGCTGTCACTTAAAAAAAACCTATGTCTGCTTTTGAGAGTTTCCAACACAGTTATGGTAAGTCAAATATATATCTTCACATTGAGGGCACACACTCATTAGTAAATGTTTTATCAGTTGATCAGATCAGAAATCCAGATAATGCCATCAGAAAGTCAAACAATGAAGTTGAGCTCAGACCCTGTTCTGCCTCTTTGTGACAGTGTACCGTAGAAGTCACTCTGTTGCGTGCGAGTCTGCTGATTCTCCACAGATCAAGTTATTTTTGATAACAGCAAGCCATTTAAAATTTAGAGAATAAGAGGTTTTACCTATGCATTATTCATGCTTTCTGTAGGGCCTCAAAAACTGAAGCTTTCTGGGAGCTCCCTGTCTGAGCTGAGAGGCAGGTAGGAACAAGACGAAATTTCTCCTTTCATACTTCTCTGCTTTTTTTCCTTGCTTCCCGCTATAGAATCATGATCTTTAAATTACCTTTTCTGTATCTATATCATGACTTCTACATTACTTCTTTTGTCTGTTTCACATGGTGCACAGTGTAAAGCGTATCACCTGAAAATTACAACATTTTGACATGTTATTATCAAAGAGAAGGCCACGCAGTGAAGCTGTGGATCAGGGTGTCCACATAATTCTGGTCACATCTATTTTGTCCCTCTACTCCGTTGCATTCATACTGTTGCATCTTCCAGTGCTTCCAAATGTTTGTATCTAGATGCTTAACCGTCCTGGCACTTGCTTAAGGCAATGTGGGAGAAGAAAGACTGTGATTGAAAACACGGATAGAGTAAGTGACCGAAGATAAATATAGAGCCAAAGAAAACAAGAGAGAAAGAGATGAAGAGGGAGGGGGTACAAAGAGAGGGGGGGGGGTGTCTCATTCTACCTACTGTATATCTCTCCTTCCTCCATCTGGAGAGGCAGAGGGAGCGAGAGATAGTGTTTGCCCTTGCAGGTGGTAATGAAGCTGTGGAAGGATAGATGACTCACTTTAATACAGGCTGAGGAGAAATACACACTCCAACATCACTCAGCTGACCTGAGCGTGTGTGCTTGTGAGTGGGTGCATATGTGAGACAGCCTGCATGTGTGTGAATGTGTGCTGTGGTCTGACAATAGAGACTGATGCTGATTGTATAGGAGACTGGATGGAGTGATAAAGATGTCACAGGATAGACAGAGAGCGATAGAGAGGTGTATGTGCTCTGCAGTTAACATGTGCAACTGCACCCCTGTGTGTTTGTCTATGTGCTTTTACATGTGAGTGCACATAAATTTGTGTGCAGATATAATGCAAGTTTGCACTTTTCTGTGTATATGTTCTGTTGCACTGTAATAAGTGAGTGGGTGTAGAGCTGGAGCCTGTCAACACACATCTGATGGTGAGTATGTGTGTGTGTGTGTAAGGAAGAGACAGATCGACACGTCATGACGCTGTTAGAGGTCTTGGAGCCATGTCAGCACTTAAAGGTTCATCCAAGGACTCCTGCACACGTCCAACTCCACATGTCTGATGAAGGGAAAGGATAAAAGAGAAAGGGAGACTTCCTGCTCAATTACTGGAATCAGCATGGGAGTGGGAAAATAATGCATGGAAGAATGAATTAAAGCAAACTTCCTCTTGTTAAGGGCCCTTGAGTAGATCTGCCATGTCAAGCTGCTTGTACCAAATTGAAAACCTGATCAAGCAGTTTGCAGAGCTTTACCCTTGTGTGTGTCATGTGGTCTGGCTTATGCAGCTGTCTGTTTCTTACATGGTCCATCATTGAGGGACTCTTTGCTCACACTTGATTGCAGAAAAATGTCTTTCAGTAACCACCAGGACCTTTCTCCCTCTTGTCTTTCAAACTACGGGAAACCTCAAAGTCAGAAATACACAATAACTTCCTGTTTTTCTGTTAAAAGAACTGTCTGTCTTTCACTTCTTTGTCTTTTCTATTTTTATTCATCTATTCACGTATACATTTAAAAATCAGTGTAGAACAAGGGTTAGGCAAATTTTTTGATTCGTGGGCCACAATGGGTTCTAACATTTGACAAAGGGGCCGGACCAGGAGCAGATGGATGGAGTGCTTTGGTAACTATCAGGGTATCATTCGTTCATTCCATATCAGTTTTAGAATCCAAAATCGGAAAAAAGGATAACGGCTTGTTATTTAATTTTTTGTTTTCAAATCAGAAATCAGAAACCAAATAACGGTCTATTTTTCGCTGTTTTGATTTTGTTTTTAAAAATTAAAATTAGAATATGAGAGAATGGAATTATAATGGGATTTTTAATCCGTGTATGGTTCGTTCTTTCGTTATTCTGTTTCAAAACAAAATAAAAATCAAACAAAAAACAAAAAAACAAAAAAATTGACTTGTTTTTTAGTTTTTCTGTTTTAAAACCAAAATGGAAAAAACAGAAAAACACGTTTTTTTAAAAATGAGAAATAAAAGATTGTGTCAAAATTGTTTGTGGGATATTTTGATGTTAAATGTGAACGTCTCTATATAAAAATTAGACAAACAACTCACATTGAAGGTTTATACAGACATGTTCCTGGGCTTTTTTTTTTTTTTATAAGTAACAGATCGCTGACGATCCACGCGCATACATACGCACTTCCATGTGTTTCAATGAGTTTCATTTTGTCCATTTTCTTTTTCTTAAGTCCGTTCATCTTTACATAAGGGCTGATGGGTCAGAGGGTAAAGTACAAATGTGGAGTAATAGGCCTACGCTTCACCTCAACAAAGCCAATGTACCTATAGTGCGCCATCTAGTAGGAAAACATCAGAATTGCAGGGAAAATAAAACATTAATAAGGTTTATTCATTTAATTTTTTCAAGTGCGGCTTGCCGGATTAAAACGTTTAACGGGCCGCATGTGGCCCCCGGGCCGTAGTTGGTAAGGTAGATAATTGTTAATTTGATAAATCCCACTCTTGACTCCTAGATATCCTTTTCTTTGCAACATGACTCAGGCTAAAATTTTCATCATCAAGTACCATGCATTTCAAAATATATTTTCTTACTTACATATTAATATACTTAATATTCATTGGTCCTATTCTTGTTTTTAGGTATCTGAATGTAATCTTAATCAGGCATTGGGATAAGGTGTTTACATAAATCATTCACTATTTGAGTTCCAGCATTAACCTGATTAATTACAAGAATATGATGCCCTGTGCTGTGCTGTACTGAATGTATCCCAGAGAGGAGCTCTTACTGTCGTCTGGGGTTCTCCGTTAAATACAGTTGGCTGTAAACACATGCTTCATGTTTGCCAAGTTGTCACTTTGAGTACAAATCACAACCTGTCGGATGTCATAACCATTCTCCACCCTTCGCCCTCTACCTCCTGTCATTCAGTGTTGTGTTCAATAACAAAAGACTGCAATTAATTGAATTTGAAGTCAAGGATAACAATATCACGTAGAGGGCTGCATTCAGAGCAGTTTACCACTGTGGTGAAATACATTGGACACACAAGCAGCAAATGCCACCTAACATAGTTTGACTTGCTGCATAATAGAAAAGGGCACAAGTGGGAGTTAGACAGAGAGGGACAAGACAGTTTGTTTTCTTACACATCCATGTGAAGCAGACCATGTTAAACAGTTTGCCAAAGGAAATGTCACTCAGCACTCGCCTTGTGAGCGTGAGGCAAAGTGGAAATGATTTTGTGTTGGTAACAATGGAGAAGCGTTTTATATGTTTTATTTGTAGCTCCAGTGTTTTCCCTGCTGTGAAATAGGTGAGCTTTGAGTCTCTGGCAGAAATAGTTTTATAAGGTCATGTTTCAGAGAAGAGACCTTTAATCCTGCATACTGTGTGAATTTGAGAACAAGCAGAAACAATTGAAGAAGATGGCACGGATATTTTTGGTGTAAAATTTCAATGAAGTCCAGCACAAACGGGAAGATAAAGAAAAGGTCATGGCTGCTCAGTGGAGTTTCTTTTAGCCATGCAACAGTAAAGTCAATTCGACAGATCGCCCTTCTTAAATCAGTCCACAGTTAGAGAAAGCTTTGTACCTTTGATTCATGTTGTTTATATCAGTGTAAAAGCTGACAGATTAGGTACAGTTGGACACAAATATTCGGTGTATTTCTTAAAAGAAAAAAAAACAGGCCATTGTATTAGGAAAACTGTCCAAGACCTCTTTCTTTCTTTGTCTTCTTTGTCTTCCTTAAACTGGGGGAGTGAGGGGAGGTAGAGCATACACCTGGACCTGATGGTTGAGCTCTGGCTCATCCAGGCTTCTGACCCTAGTTCTGCATTCTCTCTATTCTATAGCGTTCTCCTCTTCCTAACTCGTCTCTACAGACTTCTGTGTCTGGTTTCTTTCATTTTCTTTAGGGATGAAGATGTACTGAGGTAGTTTCCTTCACTTAGTGCATATCCTCTTCATTAGAGCAGAAGTACCCAGTGTATATTTCAAATAAAAAACAGACCTAGACTTTTTTATGTTACTATTATAAAGCACTTTGTGATGTCTGTTTTTAAAGATGCTTTATAGATAACAGTAAAAACACTTAGGCTGGCAGGCTGTTGTTTATTTTTTCATTTTATACTGGTATCTATCTGCATTTGTGCTTGATTTAAGACACACGTCTAAGAGAGAGATCCCCCCCCCTCCATGTCTTTTGTCTCTATACCAATGTAAAAACTATTGGAGTCTGCAAAGACTTAGAGTCCCTTCAGATGATATTACTAGTCTTCACAACCACCTGATCAGTATTTTCCATCACATTCAGCCTCAAGCTGAGCTAGGTTGAGTCAACCTTGTCAGCTGCTGGTAGCCTTCAAAACTCTGTATGAGAAACAAATGGGTGACATCACAGAGACTACATTTACTTAATATTTGCCGGCACATAGTAGCTGTCTATAGAAAAGGAAAACATCTGCCTTGTTGCCCAATCCAAACTTAAACATAGCTAGCTTGAGTCATGCTTTTTCAATACAGAACCTATGACAATAGGCTTCATAACGCTGTATTAGAAACAAATGGGTCTCTGGATGTCAAGGAGACAACATAAGTGTATTATATAGTCTAACACCAGTATTACTGTCTTAATAGATGAGGAAGTAATAATCTCCTCCATTCTCCTCCGTTCTTGCATAAACCACCAGTATGGCAGTTAACTAATCTGTCAGAGGCAACACACTGAAAGCACTTGTTAATTCACATCCATAAATAATAAAGAGATGTCTCATGATGATGTCATACCAGGTATGAAACCTCATCAAATATGAGCAACATTTGATTTTTTCCTCATTATTGACATTATTTTACTTTCATAAATAACAAATCTCTGATTGGTGATGAGTGTGTTAATTTTCAGGGAGCTGCTGGAAGCTCAGACCAAGAACCAACTTAAACCCATTTTATGTCCAAACATCTATACATACAAACATACATCACAACATCTGCATACATTTTGGTAAATGGTTTGTATAAGTGTCTTTTGCATTCAGTAAGATTAAGGTTTTGATAGAGTTGAAAAGAGGCTTTGGAGCAAAGTTCACAACTCTTAGGGAACAAACAACACTCCATCAGCTTTCCAACTCTGTATAATTGTCACTGGAAAATCAGCACTCATTAACAGGCCAGAATCCTACACAAGAAACCAATTTGTTAGTGTCAGTGGTATTAAAGTAGATTATCATAAGCCTATTTTTTCCATGTAGTTTCCTCCGTCCTAAAAGACTCAGCCGTAGCATGGAGCTTCACTTCTTTTACTTCAGCCTTTAAACAAGTACAGATAATGTCTCCTGTTTTATCTCAACATACTGTGGTCCGGTCCTCTGCGAGTTCAAAATAAGATAAGAATACAACTCTTTTTTTTTTTACCTTTAAAGAGTGCTCTAGGGTAAACTGTTGGAAATGGAAAAGGCGGTGAAAGATTGAGATTTGAAGAGTTACATAAAGAGCGGCGAGGTGTCCTTTAGTCACGGGGTTATGAAGCATTTTATCACAGCCTTTCTCTGACTCTGCAGCTCCTCTGACATTATCAACCTCACACTTTGTGAAAGCCAAACTCTGAAAAAGCTGCAACACTGCAGTCCTCAAACAAATGCCTCAAACATTTGCACTTTTCAAGTGTTTTGTGGGCAAATAGCTTTGTATGCAAATCTAGGATCAATTCTGTTAGGATGAAAGAAAACGTACAAGATCTGTGTGGTGGTCTGCTTTTGTTTACATTGTGTTCTTGTTTTAAACAGCTTCATAATCAAAGGATTTTCTCTTTCTGCAGTGTGTTGAACTCTGAGCTGTTATGAAGGAATAAATTGAAAGTAGTGAGATTTCAGCATACAATTATGTTTTATCCCTGCTCATTATTTCAAACACATACTTGTGATGCTGTGCAGAAATAGAATAAAAATGCAGAAGCACATATTCACTGACACAACTGATGTAGTGTTTACAGAATGTGCCGTGTGTCCTCAAAGGACTCTGAAGCATTTGCCATGATGTCATCCACCTCAACTGAATGCTGTCTCCACAGTCAGCCCTTTTGTTATTACACACTTTCACTTCAAAATTAATTAAACTAGATCTTCAGTTGCTGTCTGCCCTTTTGCTTGCTGCTGATAAATCACATCAGCATCCAGTTCATTCTATTGATGCAGTTGTGGAGGTGGATATACTGTGACTCTCCATTATCCATACTGTGAGTTAGTGCTCATGAAGCTATTAAACAGGTCAAAGGTTGCTTTATCTTTCTGTGTGAGTCAGTGGTGTTTTTCCTATTAGTGCTTGAAATTCATAACTTTTTAATGTGGGTGCCTAATGCGTTTGTTTCATTTTTCTGTTTGTTTTTAAGTAACATTTATTTTTTCTGATTTTTCTCCAAACCAAGAATCTTTGTTGACTGTTGAACAACCCATGACTACAATTTACAATGTTATGATTTCCTAAAACAGGCTCTCTTCAAACAACACTAGAATAAGCAATAGGGATTGGTTGGTTGGAAATGCGTAAAAACTTTGCCTGGGTTGCTTTGGTGTTTTATGACTGATGTGTAGAGCTGCTTGCCTCAAGTCATAAGGTTGACGTCCCTGTGAGGTCTTTATGAGTGATCTTGAAAAAGTCTCAATTTTAAGTTTTAAGCCTGATCACAATCTACAATCTAAAATGAGATTTTCAGCGCCAAAATCCCTCCTTTGATGATTTGTGTGAAAACTGTTTCAGAAACACATGGGTGACGTCACATAGACTGTGTCCAAGTGTTATATAGCGTATGTTTAAGGCATGTAGAAGTCTCTGTGACAACACCATGCCAGCAAAGTTTAGCAACACAGTCCGTTAAAAGGGTTTCTTGGATTTATTTTGTAGTAATGGTGTACACAGGTGATTAACTGCCAAAAAGAAAAGGAAGAGAAGAGCAGAAGAAAGCTAAACAGGAGAGTGCCAAAGCATGGGTTAAAACATGGGCTAAGCTGTTGGAGATAATGTGCATTACAGCCCAAATGCAATGCTCACACTGCAGTGGTCTCTTCAAACTTGAAAGTCTATCAATAAAAAGAAGAGCCAGGTTATGTCTGCTCTTAGAGCTTTTGGCTGTAAGTAGTCTAGCACAAAATTTAGCCTATGTAATTGTTAATAAATACCTTACCTCCTCACTTTGCATCCTGTTATAAGTTGTCTTGAAGAAAAGTAAAATTTAAAAGAAGATTCGATCTCTATTCATTATTTAAATCAAATCACTGCCTTGGTTGAAGCCATGTAATGACAGTGGGAAGCAAGCGCTCATGGGAAATGTAGACTTCATCCCAGAAAAAAAACACCAGCTTTAAAGGTCCCATTTTATACACCTTTTCTGCAGTTAAATATGGATCATTGATGTCTTCATGAAATGGTAGTAACAAGATTTGGTCCAAAAAGCCAATTAATCAAGCACAGCAGCATTGTTTGCAGGCTCTCATAGCCCCTCTGTTCAGAGCGGCCTGATTTAGAGGGCGTGACCTTCATATGTAAATGAGCCATCGCTGATACCGCCCCGCTCTTCCGCGTCACTGAGAGTGGCGCCACGGGCTCTGAGTGCACAATGTTTAGAAAACAGCAAAGCTTGTTTACCGTAACATTACAGGCTAAACAACAGGCTAACCGCAGCTAAAGTTAGCATCCTGAAGCTAACACAGAGACAGGGGGACACTGAGGAAAAGCTCTTACATCTGCTCCACAGCACACAGCATTTAAAATACTCACATTTACAGGGTCAGAAGTTTGTTGGTGGATGGTTGGTAATGCCCCTGGATTCAGGACCAGTCTATTCGCTAGCCCTCTGTTGTACTGTCCAAAGTTGGAAAACCAGTCGGCCGTGAAGTGACTAGCACACACATGCACAGTTTTACTGAGTGTAGCTGGCACATTTCCTGATAAATGAACTCTAGCCACTTAGTCTTGTCATCTTCTGAGATGGGAAGCTTGTGCATGGATCTACGTGGCTGTTTACAGCCAAAAACAAAGCAGTGATGGCACTTCAACTCCAAAATCCAAACAGCTCGTTTTAGGTCAGGATTTTACATTCACAAGCACTACTAAGTACAGGTCTTGTCATCAAATATCACATTTTGTGGGCTGGGGGGAAAGGCAAAGGCCTATGGGAACTTTAATTCTCACAACCCTCATAACTATTAAAATCAGCTGATCAAAATCCCTCCCACCGGCCAAATGTTCCAAAGAAGTAGTAATTCTTGCTATCAGAATGCAGTATGTGCTGCCATGTTTCCCTGTGTGATTTTAATGCTATTTAAAAAAAATCAAATGTCTGCCTATTACATATTTCATTTCTATTAAAAGTACTTTAAAGTATTGTTAAAACAATTGAAATGTATATTTCTAAAATTACATTAACAAAATAAATTCAAGACTTGATTTTCAAAGCAAAACAAATTGCTCTGCTTAAGTCAAACACTTTGTGTTGTAATGCCTCTTGGGTAGTATATACGTCACATAGTGTTACTACTTTTCCCTGTTAATAGCATAATATGAAAATCTGTGCTTATCCATTTCAGCATCAACAAATACATCCAGTTTAAGCATGTGTTGATGCGTCTGTGTTTGTGTTAATGAAGGCAGAAGACGGTGTTTATTTGGAGCTGCTTAATTAGCAGCAACAGTAATGAAGCCTCGTGGGACACAGTGTTGGTATCTGGACGACCAGGATAGGATGATTATTTAGACTGGATTTGTCCAAGATGCTGAACAACAAAAACATGAAGAAGCACGTGTACACACACACACACACACACACACACACACACACACACACACACACACACACACACACACACACACACACACACACACACACACACACACACACACACACACACACACAAGGATTAGATTTCTTCTCTTGATCTGCTGCCAGAATAGGTGTGTGTATCATAACTTTCATGTGTGTGTTTTAACAACACTTGTTTAATCCTTTGTGTTCAATGTGTACCAGTGGTTGCAAGTGTTTGTCTATTATGTGTGTAAAGCTATATTTATGTGGGTATGTGTGTGAGTGTTGCTTTTTGAAGTAGAGCTATCAGGGACGCAGCAGAGATCATTTGAAGTCTTTTTATGATGCGTAAGTAAAGGGATGTTATTGCTAAGTGCTCCAAACCTCCAGGAATGTACTTTCGTGATGACTTTCATTCACTTAAAAAGTTACATTTAAAAAGCCATCTAGGATTTACATAACTGGTATTACAGTAAAATAAACTGAGCTCACAAACGGTGTGAAGTAATCAGTCTTATCTATTGATCCTGTGAGATGCAGAAAGTTAATTTAACAAACTAAGTGCTGAATTCAACTTCATGTTTTTTAGGGTGTTCAGAAAGAAGATGGCGGTAGATACTAACAGTTACTCTCACTATTAACAAACTAATAAAATATTTATTGTATAGTGTCTAAGGAAAGAATGAAGTGTGCAATAGTTATTGATCTGTGTGCTCATGTAAGAAAGAACGCCGCAGTCTGGATGCCAAACAGTTTTTAAAGTTGTCCGACTGTGCCACTGTCCTGTTAGACTTAAACTCTGTGGTCTGCAGCACCAACTGCATGAAAACCAGACCTGTAAATACCCACAAACTTCCTTTAAGTTAGGGTCTGCAGGAATTTTTGTAACTTGTTAGTAAACACAACATTAAAACTGGGCTCCTCCTCCTTGGCTCAGTGCCAGCAGCAGCACACACCCACTGCCTCTGACCATGGCATGAACATGCTCACTAGCCCAGCAACCACCTGCAGCATAGCGTTTCTACATGGGAGAGATTCAAGAGTTTTAGTTGCGTTTTTCTTTCTCCGTACTACGTCCACTATCCTAGCCGCTGGGGATAGCTTGTTCCACTTGCTAATCAACACGCAAAGTCACTTGTGCACTGGGTGTGCTGTGACTGGCTGATGTAACTACGTTTATACTCCGCCCAGTAAAATCTTGATACAACCAAAAAAATCATCATACAGACAGAGGAGAGGGTTCAAGGCAGACACAGACACTGACTCACATGTATTGAGGCCATAAAGTGACGATTCAGCAGGATAATTCCTGTAAAAGTTGACATTTTATTTTTTAGGAAAATCCTGCAGACTCTACCTTTAATTCCCAGGAATTATTGGAAGTACACAAGGAGCATTTTCTGTGCTGCAAAATTGTCAGAAACAAACCACTGAAATATGATCAGCCACCCCAAAAACCTAAGCTATGATGATGGCCGGTCAGAGGCTTGACACAGTTAAAATCAGCTGTTTGTAAAAGGCTGCTGACTGTCAGTACATTTACATTTCATTTAGCACATTTCCTATAGATGGTAATTTTCATCTATACTAAGCTATACTTTACATTTCACTTCAATAAGACATAAATATAAGGAATGCAGCAGTTCACATTTACAAGCAGGTGCTGAACATCAAGTTAAATTTTTCTGCTCCACTACTTTTTGAGGATAAAGAATAAGTCTCAAGAATAAAACATCTGTAGGACACATTTTTTGTTTGCGGTTATGAATAGATATGATTACCAGTGACAGAAAAAACTCTGCACATCCTTGCCTGCAGAGAGAAATGTACAGGAGTTGCTTGGTGTGTGTCTTTTACGACTACCTGTAGTATAACTGTGCTTCAGTGTGTCTGTGAGCTAGCACATGTTTTATCTGTGCATGCCGGTGTTGTTCCCAGGAAAATAGCCAATTTCAGCTCTTCAGCTGATGCAGTCTGACAGTGAAGAAGCAGAAAATGAAACCGGGTAGACGACACGCACTGTCTTGGTCTCTGTCATACAAACTTACGTCTTATTTACCATGAGCCATCATTGTTTTACCCCTCACATTTTTATTCTCAGCCATGTGTCCTCTTCTCCCCTCCCTCCCTCCTTCCCTTCACATCTCTCCATCTGTCTTTTCCCACAGTTGCCTTCTCTGACTCCCTTCTTTCTATCACCTTCCCTGTTTGCCTTTTCCCTAACCTTTTTATCCTCCCGCTCCTTGGCATCCTGACCATATTTCTTTATCTTGATCTTTATTGTAATATTGATAGAAGCGACAAACAACCTAGTGTGTCTTCAGGCCCATAACTCCTGGGTCTCACAATGACACCAGCCTTGTCTGCTGGTTCCAAAGCAATTTGTCTGCTGAACAGAGAAAGGCCTTTGGACTCACATTCAGAAGAACATTTCACACTTTTTATCGACTAGAGTAGGCTAGCACTACAACCCTCTACTTCAGTAACTCAAAGAAAGCAAATGCTTGGACAAAATGCACAAGCACACAGCAATGTATGTAAATGAACTAACACCAGGATACATATGTGCTTTCACTGAGCGCTGTTTTCTGATTGTATGGGCAAAGTTCTTGTAGAACAATAGCCTTCCCCACACCACTTACAAGCAAAGGCAGTATGTAGTATGACTGTTCTGTTTGACATGGTTTTGAATAAATTGACTGGTTTGGGTTTCAGAATGTGGAAGGAGACAATGGCCAAGTTGTGTCAAAATCAATTCTGTATCATCCACTTGGGATTTTTCTTTATTATTATGAATTTAATTGTGTATATGGTGTTAAATCAATTTTACCGGAATGAAGAAGGTTTTCAACTCTTTAATGACTGAAAGTGGCAAAAGTCAGCAGCAGTTTCTCAGCGTTGCTTAACTGTTGATGTAGGGGACCTTTAACATGAGCGTTGTAATATTATTATTGTAATGGTAACCCAGCGCAGTGGGTGGAGGTAATGTTACTGAGTGTAACCCAAACGTTGTTAGGGGAAACATTGTTAGCTAAGAACATAACAAGGAAACGCAACATTAGCGAAGAGCAAAATTAGCAAAGAGCAACAAAGGTGAGGAACATGAAATGTAGGACAACAGTTGGCAAGGTAGACTAAGATTTTTTTCTGACTCAGTACGATATCTTTTTTGTTCCTTTAAAAAAAAAAAAAAAAAAAAAAAAAAAATTCTGGGAGTCAAACTCAAGTCTTTGACCTTAATGGTCTATGTGCACATTTTCATAGTGCATGTGGAGTATTTTGAGGTGTATGTTCGTGGGGTTTATATGTGTGCACATACAGTGGAGGAAATAAGTATTGAATGCGTCAACTTTTTTCTCATCACATTTATTTCGAAATATGCAGTTTAAACAAAATTTCTACCAGACATTGATATTAACTCAAATTATCCACACATGAAAAGAAATCACAACGTTCAGGTCTATAAATAATGATTATGCGCAATTAAGCATGATAACACAAGAAAAAAGGATTGAACATGCTAACCGAGACTCATCTAATACTTAGTGGAGCAGCTTTTGTTTACAATGTCAGCTTCCAGATGCTTCTTGTATGTTTTAACCAATCACCCACACTGCTCAGGTGTGATTTTGGCCCATTCCTCTGCACAGATTGTCTTTAAATCTTGAATATTCTTTGTTGCCCTCTGGTGAACCCTTTTCTTTAGTTCTTTCCACAAATGTTCAATTGGATTTAAGTCAGGTGATTGACTAGGTCATTCTAACAGATTGATTTTCTTTTTGTGAAACCATTTGAGAGTCAACTTTGTCGTGTCCTTTACATCGTTGTCCTGCTGGAAGGTCCAGCCACGTCTCATCCTCATCATCCTGGTGGATGGCAGCAGATTCATATCAAGAATTTCCCCATACACTGCTCCATTCATTGCTCCGTCAATTATATGAAGTTTGCCAACACCATGAGATGAGAAACAACCCCATGCCATGATGCTTCCACCTCCAAACTTCACTGTTGGTTTAGTGTTTTTTGGGTGATGTGCAGTGCCATTTCTCCTCCAAACATGGTATGTAGTGTGACAGCCGAAAAGTTCAATTTTGGTCTCATCTGACCAGACAACATTCCCCCAGTATTCTACAGGCAAGATGCTTTTTAGAAAACTTTAAACGAGCTGTAACATGCCTTTTCTTAAGGAATGGAGTCTTGCGGGCTGAGTGTCCATAGAGGCCATGGCGGTGGAGTGCATTGCCTCTTGTTTTCTCTGTAACAATTGTACCTGCTGCCTCCAAGTCTTTCTGGAGCACTTTCAGGTGGTCCTTGGCTCATTTAGCACTCTTCTGACTATCTTTCTGATTCCCTGGTCAGAAATCTTGCAAGTAGCTCCTGTGTGTGGCCTGTTGATGGTAAGGTGGTGCTTCTTCCACTTGGGAATAATGGCCCCAACGGTGCTGACTGGAATATTCAGGTGCTTTGATATAAGTCTGTAACCAGTTCCATTCTGATGCTGAGCAACAATCAGTTTGCGAATCTCTTCAGAGTGCTCTTTGCCTTTACCCATCATGAGGTGTGTCGTATTTAACTGCTTGGTGAAAAAAACACCTTTTTTATAGGACCATCAATTTGCTCTAGCCCAGCTGATGTTGGCTTGCACTAATTGGAAGTTCAAGTAATAATTACCAACAGATTTTAGGTGGTATGCAGCCTTTCCATGGTGTGTTCAATACGTTTTTCCTGTGTTATCGTACTTAATTCCACATAATCATTATTTATGGACTTGAATGTCATTTCTTTTCATGTGTGGATTATTTGAGTTTAATACCAATGTCTGGTAAAAATTTCGTTGAGTTGCAGCTTTGGAAACAAATGTAATGAGAAAAAGGTTGATGCGTTCAATTCTTATTTTACCCACTGTATGTTTGCTGTGTTTCACCTTTCACCCTCCCATCTTTCGGTCTTTTCTTGCTATTTGAGTCTAAGGTGCTGCACTGACCTGTCAAAACCTTTTTACAGGCAACTTAAACGGTTAAAATAACAAACTATTACCAAAAACTTGACCCTTGTTGGGTATACTGTTTAAGACCAACAGCTGTATTGCTCCCCTTTCAGCTGTAAACATCCTTGTTATCGAAACCCAACCAAAGTCCCATATAAAGCTTTAGCAGACCACAGAGACATGAGCTGAGGGAATATCCCTGCTTTCACTTCCCTCTTGCGCTTTTATCTAACACTATGGCTGTTTGTTGTTGTGTTTTGTCTCAGTTTAATTACTTTCATTAATATTGTGCTTGCACATGTGGAGGATCACAGATAATTTATTGTCTCAGCAGCAAAAAGCTCCACTGAGACGTGGCTCTTTTCACAGATGTTGAGCTGTGTTTTTTCAGTCCATCTAAGCTTTCAGGCTCATAGAAAGGTGTGAGTCTATCTCTCTATTCATCGATCTAGATATTGTGCCATATTTACACACTCAGTCTGAAACTTAAGTACTGTGCAACAGAGGGACAGCAGCATTGTGATTTGGCTTAATATCAAAAGTTAGAGCTTGAATAAAAAAGCTTCAGAGTATTTAGGTAACAGCAGTAACACTTAAATGCAGCTTTCTGACGCGATACATCTCTGTCTGCAAAGAAACGATGATCCTGTGCCAAGGTTTAAGAGGACTATATCTTAAACTGATTTACAGCTCTCTACAGCACTGCTGTAAAAAGCCATGAATCATCAAGGTTTCATTTTATTACAGCAAACTTGATGAAATACAGTTCCCAGCAGCACCTGAGGGAGGAGGTATTGAGCTCTGCATCATGTCTTCTCTTTTTGCATGGCTCACCAACCTGAAGAAACTGAGCTACAAGGTTAACATCTGTAGGAGTCAGGAAGAGAGGGATGCAAAGGGGAGGAGAGAACAGCATGAGGAGAGGAGAGGAGGGGAGAGGAGGAGTGAGGGTAATATGGGGGAGAATTTCAACGTGGATAGGGAGAGGGTGAGAAAGGAAAACAGGAAGAGGATGAAAAGGAAAAAAGAAGTGAGTTAATTGAGATTAGATTGGCTACCATGAGGGTTAGGGATGATGTTAAACATAAAAAATAGAAAATTAAAGCCAAAAATGAAATTTAATTAGACATAGTCGCGCTGAAAAGGGAGGGGAAAAACAAGTGAGGTGAAGGGCGAGGAGAGAAAAGAGAGGAGCGAGAGAAAGCTGCTGAAACAAGGGATCAATACTTTGCTGCTGGGTGCTGAAATGGTGGTGGCAACTGTCTCCCTGAGTTTCCCTCCCTGCTTGACTCTCACACACTCACACGCACCCACTCGCACACACAGGCTCACAGCTAGAGCTTTAGAGTGTCTTAAGTTGTTGAGATGACAGAATCAAAGGACACCTGCTGATCTGGAAAGAATCTGAGTAACAGGTTGTGTCTGTTTCACTTCGGTCAGTCTGGATCGAACATAATTTGTGAAACACGCTGACCAGAAAAGAAGGGAATAAAAGAACAAGTTACACAATATCAACTGGACAATCTTTGAGACCACCCAGTAAATTCCTACAGCTGATGACTTTGAGATGTAGCAGGAGTTTCAAAAAGTCTAAGATGGTCAATGTTGAACCATTCATAAAAGTACTCAAAAGGTTATTGTAAATGACCATGAGCAATTGATGTATTTATACTTTTGGGATTTGACAGATAGTCTCCAAAGTGTAAAACTGACACATTCATTTGAATCCCTTCTGCCTCCTCTCCTAGCATTTCTTTTGCTTCCTGTGAGCATTTTCTCTGATTGTGAATTCACTCCTCATCCTCATCACTTGTCTCCTCCATCAGTCTCTCCGACATGAAGTGCGCTTGTGGTGATGCCCTGGGCAAAAGTATGTTTGTGAAATACTTCAAAATGTGCTTTTCTCTACATATTATCTTTGTGTTCATGTAGAGAGAATTAAACCAGATGAACTTCTACACTATGGTATAAAAACCCATCATCACTAACTAAATGGAGATATGAAGCCAAAGTACCACCTTAATTGGCACAGACATAGACAAGATTAGATACACATGGACAATAGACAATATACAAGTCCCTTATTACTGTGGATCATCAGAAAAACTTGAATAACTTCTGTTTTACTTAGTAATACTTAAGCTTTTCATTCTTTAATCATATTGAATGCGTTGATGCTGTTTTGTTAAAGCTCAGTGAAAAAAACAAACTGCTGCTCTTGGATTAAAGTAGCAGTCATCTTTCTAAGTTTTACTGAAATTCACAGAGAACATACTGATTGTGAAAGAGCCTCAGATCATTCACATCTGCTGTCAGTCTGAAAACAGTCTAACCCTATTAGTCAGCGCGTCATGTCACTTTATGGCATTGCTATGCCGCCGCTATGGATGTATTATTGATCTAAGCCCAGTTTAGAGTTATCACAGCCCACTCCAGCCTCATAGTCCTCACTGCACATCAGTGTTTACAGAATTTCACTGTAATTTGTGCTAAAACAAAAAAAGAAAAGAAAAAACATTGGCAAGAGAAACACCATCCTATTCTATCCTGTCAGAGTTCATGAGCTGGAAAACGGAAGGTCAAAAGCACACGCTGCGCTCATTGTGCTGTTGTGAGAAATGCCCACCTGTGGGGAGAGCTCGCTGGCAAGAGCGGCAAGGTAATCCAATACATAAAGTTGTAGTTTGACATAAAGTTTATATCGTTTATCTCAGATATATATCAGGTCATTGAGCCTCATCCTGTGTGAGTAAAGTTAACAAACAGTATCACAGTGATTCAAGGTGCAAAAAATGAGCAAAGAATGAAACATGCAGGTCATAAGAAGTTTGCCATTTTGTGTATGTTCAGCAGTTTGTCAAGGTCAAAAATAGGTTAAAACATTATCGCTAAAGAAAACAAAACTCGTCACACACATCTTTTAAAGCAGTGTTTCTTAAATTGTTTCAGACCAAGGCCCACCTTTTCCCCCTAAAACAAAAAAAACTCACTGACCACCAAGCTAAATAACCCTGGAACAACACCCCAGATAGCAAATTATTGTATTATAAACTCCCATCATACATGTTACACAGTGGCCGCTGCTGGTCAGTCAAGGAGGGGAAGCTCTTTTTTTTCCAGCCTAAATCATTAATTTGTTTATTTATTTTAACGTAAATTCTACCCTTGGTGTCAGCTTGCTAGCAGCTGGAGCTGCTAGGTGAGACTATGACAGGCTGTAAGTGTGAGTGACAGGGGGAGAAGCTGCTGTAGCTGTAGCTGCTGATTGGTGAAAAGAGAGAGAATTTTTAAACACAACGCTCGTCCTTTTTAAGAAAGGTAAACTCGCTGGGGATCAATAAAGCCTCCGGATCAGTCTAGAACAAGTAAATGTAGAACCCAGAAGATGCTCTGGTGGAGGGTTATACTTCAAGATCGCTGACTGGCTCATTTCACTGTCAATCAAAAAGGGATTCAGCCTCAGACAGATCATCCAATCATCATGGAGAAGCCCAGCGTCTAGGCCAGCCCACTGCCTCATAGACCCCCAGAGACGCTGAGCATCCGAGGGCGGGACAAAGCCCAGCGTTTATCCAATGACCGTCCAGTTTCCACAGTGGAACAACCCACTCTACGCTTCCCCACTGAAGTCAGAAGATGCTCAGCGTCCAACTGTGTTAAAGCGCTGAGACGCTGCAGGGATGAATGTGAAGAAGGTCGAGCCAGTTACCTGTGATAGGTAGCTGATTCTGAACAAAAGATGAAGGAATTCTAGCGCATATTTTGTCAGTGAAATGTTCACACAGCAAAACATATCATCACTTTTTTTGGGGACATTTTAGGGGAAGCTGAGCTTCCCTTGCAGTCTTAGAGCAATCGCTACTGATGTTACAAGTCGCATCATACATGCGACATTTTTCAATTGGTATTATTATATTTTTTATGCTCCATAAAAAAAAGCACAATTTATTTGCAATTGTGGCAGATAACTAGGGGGCGCTGGCAGACCAAATTTTGAGAAGCACTGTTTAAAGCTTTATCTTTTGCATTTGTGGTCAGTGCTAACTGAAGCCATTGTACAAATGGTTTATGAAATATGCATTTGTTTACACAGGCTGTTTTCAGGATTGCCTACTATACTAGCAGTACAAACTGATTTTGCAATAATGCATGCTTTATCTAAAACAGAGCAAAATTTGCAATAAGTACCTAAAGTACAGGGATGCTGTACTAATTCAGGGAAGAATGTCTTTCCAGTTGGTGATTATTCTGTAAGCAGTTTTTTTTTTTTTTATCAGTGTGCAAAATCACCCTTGTTATGCTTCCTGCAACTTTCCATAGTGTAGTGTTATAAAGCAAAAGTAAATTATCCATATGGCCTCACCAACTGGTTTACTAGAAATATTTTCCCTCATCAGATTCGTCTCCTTCATGAATGTCTTGTTGCTCAGCTCTCAATGAGTGTGCCAGATTTAGCTGTGTACACCCACAAAGGTGTTTTGTTTGATTAGACCTTTGCTGGGATTAAAGGTGGGAGGACCCATAATGGGAATTACATGCACCAATAAGATCAGTAAAGGTGTAATTTGTCCAACCAAAGCAGGTTCAAAAGAGCTAACAAGGGGAGTTAAATGTCAGTCAAGCACCACTTGAATACGCCCACACAGTCCGAATAGACCAATTAGCAGAGTAATTAGTGCATGAATCATGGCTTTCTTTTGCATAACTGAATCACAGTGTAATAGACATCAAGCATATGACACATTTTGTTATGTTGTAAAAAAAACGTTTTATTTTTGTAGCAATCTCTGTTTTTTAATCATTCTATAAACAGTTGAAAGATTTTTTTTTTTTTTTAAATCTATACAACCGTGTTGTAAAACAAATCTAAAAAGGGCAATGCTTCAACCTCTGTGATTGTGCTACAGTATCCACTGCTGACTGTAAGTGCTGCGATAATCACATTTTATGAAGACAGTGAGGACAACAGCAGATTGTGAGGAGGCATTAACGATTGCCAATGCTTAATTAAAGGCAATTAAAAGCATGCACTGTGTATACAAAAGTTGAGGGAAATGAGCCAAAGGGAAAAATCAAGGGCTTGATCTGCAACACCACTGAACTCTGGGGGACCAACACTGAAGTATTTAGGAGTTTCTTTACAAGCACAGACACATTGTGGCGCTCCAAATCAACTTTACTTGTTAGCTCATACTCCCAGTCTACAAAGAAGTTCGTTTGGTTTATAAACGCTCACACACTTCTTAGCGTTTCTTGTGTCTCTCAACATATTTGGTCAAGTTCTTGCACTTGATGTGAGTGGATTGCATGGTTACCTGCAGCCTCAACATTTAACCTCTGTCCCACAGGCTGTACAATGAACTCAGTGCATTGTGGTATTTTACAGCCCAAAACTGACACTGATCCAACCACATTCACCACATCTCCATTGCTGCCACTAGCTTTGGGAGTCTTTAAACCTAGGGAGCCTAAAAAAATTCCTCAGCGTTCTCCTAGCTCCTTACAGTGACTTCCTGTCAAATGACAGTGGCTGTGTCCCAAGCATAGACTGCATAAAACATGGACGTAGTCTCTCCAACATCACCCGTCTGTTTCTGAAACGGAAAATGAAGCACATCGTCTATAGCGGCCATATTGGTAATGACAAGGGCTTCGCCTACAGCCATCGAGCGCCTGTCGGTCACGTGACCCTCAGCTGTGCCTCTTATTGGGGGAGCTCGCGATCTTAATATCCTCTGAACGGCAGAGTTAGAAAAGAATCACCCCCCGTACAGTGAGTGCTGATAGCAAAAGAAGCGACTCGGACAAGAGACGTTTTTTGAACCAGGCTGTAAATAGGTTAATTCCTGCTTTGAAAATGGCTTTTTTTGGCTTGGTGTGTATGTGACTTCCGCTACTTCCGGAGTCAGCCTCAAGCAAACACTCGAGAAACAGCAGATTTTAGCACTTCTTGTCTCATATTCCCAGACCAGAGGTTGCCACTTGGTCCCAAGTCAGGGTCTACTGCTTTCGTAGCCTGTGTAGACCTCAAAGGCCAAACTGAATTTAGATGGTCTGATCCACAGGGCATTTCCTGTTTGGCACTCTCGACATCACACAGCACCTTTATTTACTTTGTGAACTGTATTTTTCATTTAAGGAGTATAGAACCACAAGCACATCATAAAATAGAATTATGCAAAACTGTACATTCTGAGTATTCATACAAGTGCAAGGGGAGCTGTTAGATAAAATACAAAAGTTTGTAGAAAATGCACTCTGTTACAGTTTTAATTGTTTTTCTTTTTTTTCAGAGTACTGAATTGATTGAGTGTATTGTTTGAATTTCTTGGAAAAAAAAATAACCAAGATATTTTTCCGGACAATTTATATCTATGAACATAGAATTTTGCCATAGTGACAAGATTTATAAAGACCATGTGTTTCTCCTCTGTAAATTACTTAAAAGGAGCTCGAAACAACATGTTTCCAAGGCAAAACAATGGCTTTATTTACACACTGTCACTTTTCGGGTGAAGGTCAATATTCTGCTTTCTGTAAAATTTGGAATAACCTGTTTACATCCATGAGCAAACAGGGTTATCCTTTTTACATGGTACAGCCATCAAAACAGTGACAGCGACACATGGACAACATCTCGACGAACGAAGAACGTCATGACACAGTTAGCGTCATTTCCACTTTGTCTTCCTGTATCCATAGCAACGACTGCAACAACAACAAAAACAACAGCATGTGGACTTACTGTACTCAAATGACAAAAATTGCTTGTTAAAAAAAAAAACATGCGCAGAACACAAATTTATGTTCCTTTCGATGGGGATATTCCAAATATTGGGGTTAGAAAAGGGGTAACATTAGCTTGCGCATATTCTGTTTTTTCAAAAAGGGTTTTTGGTATTACGTGACTGTGCACGACTGAGTTGTTGTTAGTATTCTTAATATGATAGGGTTAATGACTGCTTGTAAACACAGCCAATATGTACGTCAATGTTTTCAGAAATAAAATCACAGTTGTTGCCAGAAATCCCTCACAATGGACAGTGCAGGAGTTTGGCCATGTCCATCATCTTTGGTGTTCATGCACAATGAATCTTGCGAGGCTAAGAGGGATCAACAAATCTGTCCTTAGCGGCACCTGAAAGGGAGGTTGGCGGCATTGGCTGCGTTTTGGAGGAGCCTTAGAAATGGAACAGCCTTTGACGCACCGTTGTGATGACACCGGTCTTTAAATCCAGCCTCCATAGGCTGCAGCCCCTGAATCTGGACACAGCTAGCAGCTCACTGAGAAAGAATTGAAGGTTTGTATCAACCAATCTAAAAGCAGCATCAAGCAGATGTTTGATGGGTTAACCAATGATGCGTGCTCAGAGGCACATGATGCTGTTAACAGACATCATAAAAACTTTCAGGATCACTGACAGGTCTTTTAAGAAACTCTACATGCAATCCAATGTGCTTATCAAAAAAAAGGTTTATTAAAGAAATTTGACCTAAAAAATTAATACATTTATATCAGCTCTGTATACATTTTGCATTAAAACAGACTTTCCAGCCCTGTCATGGCAAAATGTTGTGTTTTTTCTCCACTCCACCACTTTATTGATTGGTATTCTAAATTTTAAGCCCATTTGATTAAAGTTTTGACATTCATCTGACTATGTTGACATTACACTACTAGGAATTGGAAATCAAACTGAATGTATGTTCTGTGATAACTCCTCAGACAGATCAGTGGTCTTGATAAGTCTAACAGGCTGATACAGCTAAGCCAAAAAGTATACAGAAGTCATGAAATACACGCAGCATCAAAAATGTGACACATTTAGTCATGTTGAGACCTTCAGTTCTTCAGATATAGCTTAAACTTATGCATGGCCTTGTTTACAAGCTTAGATCCAGTGTTAAATTATTTTCCGCTGAAGCAGTTGAAGCAGTTGATGTGAAGCTGAAATGTAAAGAGTTGTTAAACAGTCTAGAGAGATTCAGCAGTTTAGACAGTTACCTTCATACTTGAACACAGGAGTTTTGACTTAAAATTTACATTGTAAAGTGACTTTGAAGCTACAAATCTGTTGATTTAGTGTCCTACATTACTCAAAATCTGAATGGCAGACTGGCTTCATAGTTTTTGGCAAAATCAAACTTCAGTGTTTTATGTCACTCTGGCTTAAGAAGAAATAACAACAGGTACCTGTTTCCGGTCTTCATCCCAAGAGACACTGATTCAGTCACAGAGATTCAGACACACGGACAGTAAAACAAATATTCAAGATGTAATTCACACACCGAAAGGATCACAAATAGTTAACTTTTTGATGAAAGAGACACTCTAAGGGAAATATTTAGACATCCCTTTTCCTTCCTGTGTGTGTGTGTGTGTGTGTGTGTGTGTGTGTGTGTGTGTGTGTGTGTGTGTGTGTGTGTGTGTGTGTGTGTGTGTGTGTGTGTACTGATTTGTCTCTTGACAGTGAGTCGTCAGTCCCTGCTGTGCCTTCTGGCTTGATGAGAACATCAAGAGGCCTCTCTGACTCACGGCTGTGTGTGTGTGTGTGTGTGTGTGTGTGTGTGTGTGTGTGTGTGTGTGTGTGTGTGTGTGTGTGTGTGTGTGTGTGTGTGTGTGTGTGTTTTGGTCTCTGACTGTGTGTGTCTGTGGCTGTCAGTCTTCTCTAAGTGGATGATGCTTCATACAAACTCCAGATGCTTTTATATAAATCAGTCCTCAGTGTTATTCAGGAGGCTCTTTGAAAGTGATCATGTTGTGAGTGACTCGTTTTGACTCATTGAAACTTTCTAATCTCTATCATTGCTGACATGATGCTTAACAGGTGCTGCAGGTAGTTTACATTTTTACACTTCCAGTGTTTTTCTTTCTCCTGGCCAATAAAACATTTTGGATTCTGACATTGTCAAACAATGAGGTAACTTTAAGGGCAGTCTGTGTCCAAGAGGCAACCTCCAGTCTAAGAACATGAGATAATGCTGAAGTTCTAAAATCTGCTGTTTCTCAAGAGTTCACTTTAGGCTGGCTCCTGAAGTACCTGAAGTCACATACACACCAAGCCAGAAAAGCTGTTTTCAAAGCAGAAATTTACCTATTTACAGCCTGGTTCAAAAAACGTCTCATGTCTGAGTTGCTAATTTTACTATCGGCACCCACTGTACAGGGAGCAGATTTTTTTCTAACTTGGCGATTCAGAGGATATTAAGATTGCAAGCTCGCCCAATTGGAGGCACAGCTAAGGTTTACGTGACTGGCGGGCGCCCTATAGCTGTACGCAAAGCCCTTGCCACTTCAACTATGGTCGCAATTCCCGGTTTGCTTCAGTTTCCGTTTCAGAAACAGACAGGTGACGTCGGGAGACTACGTCCATGTTTTGTACAGTCTGTGTCTGTGTCTTTTTGGAGATTATTGGATACTGCACATGATACATACAGAGCCTGCTCCTTGTATAGTACAAAGAATAGAACTAAACCTATATGTTTTTTTTTCAGGGCCAATACCGATACAGATTATTAGTGGTCAAAGAGGCTGATAACCAATATTTGGAGCCAGTATTCATTAGCAGTCAAAGTGAAAATATTGGAGTCAAAATTTTAAATAGTACAAACTCAAACTCTTAACTTAGTTACGCCTTTAAGCATATTTTTATTGAACAGCTCCCTGGCTCTGCAGCATGTCTTATAAAGTTAAATCATTTCTTATCATTTTTTTTAAGAGGCAGAAACAAGTGTTTTCTGTGTGTATTGATAAGAGGAGTGTTTTTGTGTAAAAAAAAAGTTTATATAAGTTCATAGACAGTAAGATAGTCACGACGCTAATTGCATTAGCCTGTCAATGGGATTTTCCATTGACATTAGCATTAAGCGGGTGGACTTTCGCTAACTGAAGCAAGCTGGTTAAGAATCACTTTCCTTTGCTCAGTTAGGCTGTGTATATTGTTTTATATCTGCTTTATCTTTATGTGTTAAGTCTTCATAAATGACCAAATCAACAACAACTGTCTCTCATTTTACTAAGAACTGTTTAGCGATTTGCCAAGCTGAGCACTGACGTTCAGGTAGGGGAAAATGGAGTTCAAAAGGTTTCTCTCTTACTCGCACACACACACACACACACACACACACACACACACACACACACACACACACACTACTACTGCGACTATTTTCATATCGACATTATCAGATCACATCCGGGGGAACTGCCAGTGAGCAGAGCTGCCTCTTATGTTTACATATCATTATTGGGCTCACAGTAACGTTGGTTGTGAGTTGTAGAGAACTGAGATTTTCATTACAATTTTGGAGGGAGTCTGCTGCCTTAACTTACCTTCGAAGCATTCATCTGCTCTCCAGATTTTCTCCACTTGGAAAGTGGAGAAGAATCATCTACGCCGTGTGTGAGAGCACTGCATGCACAGCTTTGACTGCTGATTGGCTGTTACCTGAGCCATGGCTCTGCTTGTAACCAAGAAAGAAAATGTTAAAGATTTCTGTCATGGCTTCAGTCAACAACTTCTGTGTTACATCAGCTCGCTTCAGCATTTAAATTTGAATTATTTCCAAAGATTACAACTCACACTAACTGTTCTGCCTCACAATGTCTCCTCCAATCTTGTATTTATCTTGAGCTTGTGAACTTAGAAAATGTGTGTGTTTGTCCATCAACCATCTTTTGTTCAGTTTATTTGGTCGTGTAGAGCAGCTTTACTTCTGGATGTTGATTCAGAGAGCCATGTGATTCAGTGTTAATGTAAAAAGTATTGCTTAATGCACCTTTAATGATGTTGGCTGCTGCAGTAACAGACCCCATTTTTCACTTGTGTCCTGAGCTGAAGAGGCTGTTGCGCTTCTGCATTAGTTTTCACTGAGTGTTTATTCCTATTCTCTAATTCCTTCACTTCACAACAATCCTTGAGAGGTTTCATCCTAAGATGCTTCATTTTTCCTCTGCAACCTTATTAATTAAAAAAGGGAAAATAATGTACACCACCCGCAGTTATTTGCTGTTCTGTAATTCCACGCCATTTATCAATACAAGCCTCTTGTAGAGTGAATTTACATAAACCTGTAACCGCGCTGCTTTATCATTTAATTGGTCCCTGGCGAGAGAGACACCTTTACATGCAAATAAAACAAAAACTCTGACTAAAAAGCAGAAAACACAGGCAGGAAAGCTTTTGAATTCACAAGTGGTTGTCTGACAACTTTGGTGCTTGTACTTAAAGAGTTTTTCAATTGCCTTCAGGTTAAGAGGGAGCCAGAAGTACTTTATGTAAGATGATAGGGGCGGTTTTTGTTGTGGTCGATGAGTTTGAGGATATTAGCTGCCTAGGAAAATATGAGACTCCAGAGAGAGAACAAAGAATAGAAACAACAGTAATAGAGAAAAACAACGACAAACAACTGGCTTTACATTGCATTGGCTGTGACAAAACGTAGCTTTAAACAAACAGAAAATCTAATGAGTGTCTTTTCAGTTTCCTGAATTCATACTGAAAATTGCAATAATCTCACATGATGCAAGAAAACATCAAGACATCTGTGTTTCAGTGACATTGTGTTATTTCTCTTAGCACATTTAGACAAGTAGACAGTATGTACTGTCTTAAAAACATGCTTTGCTCTTTGACTGTGAAGGAGAATCACATACATTCATTTTAAAGATATTTTCACTTCCAGGGAACCCTGCAGGTATAAAAAAAAAGAATCAGGTCGTCGTCACCATGTATGACATTGTTACATGTCTTGGTCGCAGTGTTTCTGAATGTCTTAACAGCTGTTTTCTCTGCCACGTGTAACCTGTGACTCTGTATACCTGGATATGACAGTGACTGGTAGGGTTGAGGTTGGCTTACTTTGTTGTTTACTCTCCAGGGAGAAGTCCATTTATCATACTGAGAGGAGGAGGAGGTGTGGGTGGGAGGATCCTGATGACATGGGCTGCTGCACTATGGGAGCTGCTGCATGTCTATATTCTGTGGGTGGGATGTGCAGAGGGTGTGTTTGCTACTGATTAATATTGTTAATAGGGTTGTACTTTTTACAAAGTGCTACATAATTAGAACAAATACAAGACCAGGTTACTAAAACAGTTTTGATATGCACATTTGGACCGCATAAGGTTTTCAGTGTTTGTTCAACAGAAAAACCTGGCAAAGAACTAGTTTAGTGCTTTTCACTTTATAGTTATGGGTATCAAATTTAAATGCTGGCGTACTGCTGGCATTGAATCAAGCATGTTTAAAAATGCTCCTTCTGTAGCTCTCTGAGCTGTGTGACTTTAAAAATGCACTTTCACAGAGTTGTTGCACAAAGTTGACACCGTTAGCTTGAAAGGCTTTATGCATCAAAGCAAATATGACAAAGTAATAGTGCCTAAAATGCTTGTAGCAGTTTTAACTTGCTCAAATTCACAGGTTGTGTTTATGTAAATGACAGCATCTGGCTGTACACTCAGCCCCTCTTAGCCTTGGTTGAACCACAGTTCCATATAATGCATTTAACGCCTGGGACACCTACTTTGGTACATAATCTATCACAAAAACATAGTCTGAAACTCCTGCTGGCTGTTTTATCCAGGGATGTAGCAGACTGAATTTCATGATGATTCTTTATGACCAACAAAGGCAAATGAGACCATTAGGTTTAAAATTCAGTATCCCTATTTGATTTCAATAAGAGCTTCAACCACCGATGGCTGATAAGGGTTAATAACGCTGCAGAGAAGGCTGTTTACAGACATATGGCCCTGATATGAGAAACAATGAGCTAAAAAGGAGGATGAGTTTTACTTATTTCTCTGATTGTTTATTTGTCTATTTCTTTATTTATTAATTTATGATTTTTTGTTGAAAATATGTTTTATACATGCAGAGGGCAAAATAAGCAAAACACCAAAGGTACCACTTTGTCCACAGGGGTTGGAAAAAAATTTTGGGGAAAAAAAAGTGCATCAGAGAAACTCCTTTTTTTTCTCTCAGGCAATTGAGAGGCAGCCAGACTAGCCACGAACAGGACCATGCTGTGCAATCATAATTCAGTTGTAGAATGGCAAACGTTTAAGCATTTAATTGCATGTTTATTTATCTCATGTCATCAGTGGTTTTTAGCTGCATCAAATCTGACTCATCCCATGGCAAAGCAGTCTAGGAAAATAGCTGGATTGCTGTTACGTTGCACCTTGAATTGCACTTGTTATATGCAAACACACAAAGACAATGCCTACTCTGCAGCTCAGGTGTTTTTTAGTAGTAGCAGTATTGTTAATCAGTCATCATATAACAACATATTCAACAAGGCATAAGTCGTATACTAAGTGGTAAAACAGGCACAGGCAGAAGCAAATTTCTTTTTTAAGTCTAGCCTAATTTGTAACAAAACATATCTAATTGAGCCACCGGCTTCTAAAGGGTAAGGGAAAATAGAACAGACAAATCATAAGTATTTACAACCCTCAGCAAAACAAAACAAAACAGATTTTATCACTATGTTTCTTGTTCAAGACTTTGTAAACTTAGTTGGTACAGTAGTTCAGTAACCAACTTTATTTAGCACTGCTAACAGTCTAGTGCTCTGAGATGTGTCTGTAAAGCGTAATGTTAGTGAATCCTCGTTATTTCCAGCCAGTGCTCATCTACCAAGCTGAGCAAACGCAATCTCACTCTTCATTTTATTGATGGACACTAATGTTTGTATAGAACATTGCAAAATAACTACCGCAATTGTGGGTTGTAATCATTGGTTGGAACGGATGTTATCACAAACAGCTCGTTTTTTAGCCTTTAGCCTGTGCTTTATTAATCCCCAGTTGAGCTTCTGTCCTTTTTCTTTTTGCCAGTTCTGCAATGCTTAACTGCTTTGGTAGGCATGGTGTAATCGTGTAACCTGACACGCCAGATGGACAGTTTCATATATCCGCCACAGAATTATTTCACAAGTCCATCTGGGTAGCAGCTCTTCCGATTTGTTTTCAGAGGCAGGACTTTAAAAAAAAATCCGCAGCTGGTGATTGGACGACTGTTCTGATTAACACACTCACCACGGACCAATCCACATCAAGCCTTCTGAGAAACAATAGATGAACAACTACTGAATCACGAGAAACAGCTGTGAAAAAGGCGTTAGACGACAGCTTCTGTTTTTATAAATTTAACTTGAGAATCAAAGGAACACTGACAAGTACGAAAGTCTGCTGACGTCACGTCTGCTCCCACAGCTCCCGCCTCTCTTTCCTGATTGGGCCGGTCAGAATTTAGCCGAGTAAAATCGTTAGTCATTGGAGCCTTTCAAGATGGACCTGCAGGAGTTTAGAAACTGAATCAGGCAGGTCTGTCTGCTCTGCAAGGTTAGTGATCATGGGGACTTTAACGTGTGGTAAATCAATCCAGTCCTGTCCTGTCCTGTCTGACCCAATAAGGCAGTTGAGAAATAGCATTTAGAAATAGCCTATATTGGCGCGAATAATCTCATATACAATGTGGATTACGATAGGGCATTTATCTAGAGACGAGACTTTTTCAAGATCATACAAGAAGTTCTCACGGTCCCTTCAACCCTTTTCTATGCTTTTTGAATTAGCAGATGTCTTTTTTTTGCTAATTTGCAAACATCTTAAAAACACTGGGCTATCTTTCTGCCAGGTCCTGACAAATCGATTTATAGTCTTTAGGTGTTTAGCTGCTGATACCTACATTAGCTAGATGCTGTTGTTTGTTCAGTGTGAGGCATGAAGTGTAGTTTTTGTTCCTGTAAATCTCTTGGTGGTTTGGTGCACAAGAGTGCGTCCAAAGTGTAAAGCTGAAACCATTGTCTAAAAGAGGGCTAAGGAGATCTGCAGTGCTTCAAACTGCTTCATTCTGGGGGTAATTAGCTGCTGGTTTAGGAGCATATCTTACATTACATCTCGTCTTACTGTCTAATGTTTGTCTAAAATTCTGATGAGTGCAGCTTTAAATTTGCATATAAATACCTAGTGAGTTTGTTAAACATGAGCCATATGTTAGCTTGCCTTGCCTAAAGCACTTTTCATTTTTTTAAGCACTAATGTAGCAGAGCTTGCAGGAAAACCACTTTAACTAATGTAATTAAAGTTGTTGTAACTCCGACATGAACACAGTGTCAGCCCTGCAGGTAGGGGTCAAAGGTTAGAGTACAGCTCAGGCCAGAGTTAGCTATTGCTACATGATGAGCTACCTAAGGGCATGTGCTGTAAATGAGTGTGTTGGAGGAGCTTGTTTGAGAGTGTTTGAAAAGCGGTTCAGAGTAGTAGCAGTTTAACGGCGTCTTTGATTACCTTTGTGGACGTGGATATGCTGACTTTGTTCTTCTATTCTCTGACTGATTGGTCCCTGCAGGCAGATGGACTCACTGATTGGCCTTGGGCGAACAGAGGGCAGCAAGCAGGAAGTCCTCATAAAGAGAGAGGGATCTTCAATCTTCCAGCTCCCAAGACAACCACAACCAGCCTTCTGCTGAGCTGTATCTATTTCTTGGAGCGTATTACTTTCTCTTTCTGTTCATTTCACTGTTTAAACTAGCTCTCCTCTTTGTGACGCTCTCAGTCTCCACGCTCCCTCTTTTCGATTGTGTTTTTATCTCTCACTTTCCGCCTTTAAGTTTCCCCATTCGTCTCTCTTGCGCTGCCTCTCTCTCACATCTTTTGCTTTTTATAATTTCTCTCCCTCTTTCTATCACCATTACAGTCCTTTTCTCTTCCTCTCATCTCTCTTTTCCCTACAGCAGCTTTCACAAAATTGTCTTCTGTGTGAAATGATGGAGAGGAGATTGGCTAGCAGTATTACAGTGAGAGGGAGTCTGTATGGAGGTTGTAAAAATGACTCCTCCATGGGGAAATACCCACAGCTGTATTAGGATCTCCTCGTCTCCTTGTCTTTTAAATGGCTCCCATTCTCCAGCTAATTGTTTTGAAGCTTGGGCCTGTAAAATCCCCTGTGAGATCTGGCACTACTCATTGAATTAGCCTGGAGTTACAGAAAGATCTCTCTTTTATCAATCTTTGAGAGAGAAACATGTCTCTTCCGCCCTTCCACATTTCCCCCCTCAATCTTTTACAGTCCTCAAGTATTTCTCTCTACACTTTCTGCCTCACAGAAAGCATCTCTGCTCAATTCAATTCACTTAGCAAAGGGAAAAGACAGAGATAGTGAGTATTCAGATCATGTCACAAGACTTAATCCACTGAGCTTTAGAGATTCCGCCTAATACTTCTCTATCAAAATATGCTTACGCAGAACTTATTATTTCTTGAGGTGAAGACCTCGAATATCTCATACCTTGTTTGTCACTTCCACCTCAGAATTTATGAAACCAGGGTACAGCTTACCAGAGTCTAGACTTTGATTGAAGTTAAAGCCTGAGCACACTGGAAGCAATTTACTGAATGTGTCATTTGTAGCTGCTAATCTGAGGCTTGTATGACACACTGCAGGTGGCAGATTCAAGGTGTCAGCACAGTAACAGGTTCAATTCCAGGATAGTTTCACAGACCATGTTGTTCAAACTTTAAAATACGTTCAGTTTTCTCAACTGTTAACACGAGTCAGAAATCAGGGTAAATGTGTTTTACATCAGTGATAAAAAAATAAAAGTAAATCAGTCCTGATTGCACTGGAAAAGCTGAATCAGATGAAGCTTAAAACATTGGCAGGAAGGAGCCAGAAAAACAATTCTCAGGGGGAAAAAATAAACTCTATTTTACTCAACAAAAGTTTTCACACAAAGCTGGCAGTAAAAGACTGTACTAACAAAAAAAATCCCAGTGTAGCTAGAAAACAAGAACTTCTAAATAAACAGAAATCACAGCTAAATTGAAAAACTAAGTGAACAAAGGATCAACTGAAGTCTAAACTGGCAAATGACAGAGGCAATCTTTACATTCTGCATCATATTTCAAACAACTCTGAGTATTCCTCTTTAGAAAACAGGCAGTGTCCTAATAATTCTCTAAACCAGATCACAAACAAGAGGAGTCTGCCAGCTGGAGAGTGGCTTTTATTTATTTCTTTATTTTCACGACTTTTGCAAAAGAAGGAGAAAAGCCTCTTTACGCAAACAATGCTACAGAGCATGACGGACCATGTTCCACAGCACAGACATTGTTATTGAGACTGTATGCATGACGTGATGATACATGATGTGATGGGCTATAAACCTGATGATGATGTTTTACATTCTGATTGTTGTACATAAAAAAATCTTCTGAAAGATGAAGCTTTAGGTGTTAACACAGAAGTTGATATTTGATCTAATAAGTCCCAGTCTGTGGCGGTTAATTTATACACACCATGAATGGTGATTAATTAGCATGTTAAACTCACCTGGCCCTCCCAAAACTTCAGCACCTTCAGTTCATGCCTTCTCCTTTATGTTGGTGTCTTTATAGAAATGTTGTGTTGTGTGTATAGAAATCTTATATTTTTTAACCGCCAAGTTTAACTTTCCTTGTCAAAAAGGTCTAATTTCATCTGAATCTGACCTGCTGATGACTTCTGGCCATGTGCCTGATAAACAAGGATGAGATTTACGATCAGGAGCCAGAAAATGGGGCTTTATTTTGAAATCACTAGATACTCTGATGGTTTTTGTGTCTGATTTCCTGTTTGGTACGATCTGCTCTGCAGAGATTGATGCGTTTCTGCAGCACACTCCAGCAAAAATAGGCTCGTAGCGCAACAGCCGCGTTTAGCTGTTGGTAATTGCAGCGCTGGCCGACTGCGGCGCATGTTGTGTGAATGCAATGATTGACTAGCGAATGACTGACAGCCAGACATGTTGCGCAGTGTCTCAAAAAGAAAACAAGTTGACATGGCTTGTTGTTAGCATTTTTGTCGTCAGCCCTTAAGCTATAACTGACAATTTGTAATCACTGTTGGATTATGAAGATACACACAACGGTTCCACTTCCTGTGGTGACTAGAGGTCTGAAAAAATACTGATACAGCAGTATATTGCAATACTTGGACCTCCAATACAATTACGATATTTCAACTCTTAATATCGATATTTTAGTCAAGTTGGGAGTAAATAGGACTTCTGCATCTCCACCACAGTACGTTTAACGTGGCGCCCAACAGCTACACTGCTGTGTGTTGCCCATAGACTGTTTAATAAATATCATGTTGAAGTATTTTTAACATGTTTCATTTCTAAACTTGATAATGTGTTTTTTTTGTGAAACTGAACAAGTCAGTATGGCGAAGACATCAATGTTTTCTCTCTATTTGGGGGTTAGTTGTAATTTCAAAACCATTTTCAATTCTATTTTCACAGTGTAATAGGCTGCTGAGATCATACTAAAAGAAACTTTTTTTATACAGTATCAGATTTTTTATGAGGAACATTGGTTACACCAATTGACGTTCATTAGTTACACCAAATGACCATATCTTTCATCCAGTAAATTCTTTGTAACATTAGTTTTATGTCGCAATAGTTTAAATGAAAATTTGATGTGCTTTATGTTTTCAAAGCAAGTTTATGTAAAAAAAAAAAAAAAATGTAGTGTAGAGCTGATCCAAAACCACCTCTGCTGCTTCTTTCATAGGATTTTTTGACTGAAACAAAGTAAAACCGTTGTAGTTAGACAACAGACGATGATCTTAAATGGTTGAAAAGGTGGTATGATACGTCACTGTTTAAGTAAAACTGATGTGTTTAGGACGTCTAGCTGCGGCTCACTTGAGATCAGTGTGATTGGGTTTAAAGGAAATAAGGCACATGCTCAACACTGTTAAATGTAGATAAAAACTAACATAATAAAACGCAGAGATGTGACTTTATGTTAACCGATATGCTTTGATTCAAGCCAATGACTATTTATTTGTTTTACATTTGTGCTTGTTATCTGAGTGTTTCTTCCCTGGTCGTATAATCAAATGTTAAACAAGGTTCCGCAGTCACTCTGAGTTCATGTAAACTTAATTCTTCTAATCTTATCTCAAATAAATATATTTCAAGGAAACTTGAGCTCAAGGACATGAGACTCATTTAATTCCACTCCACTGTTTAGTGAAAGTTAAAGACCTTGCTGGAGAGACTTGAAAACAGTCAGCCAACTGCCTTGAGTTGCAGTGATGTACAGGGAAGTCAAACCAAGGTGAGAAGACTTTACATCAGGGGGTGGAGCTGATGCCAAGAAAACAAGACAAGAAAAAAAACAAAACAGAAATGAAGTAAATTGTTGCTTTCTGTACGAGGGTAAATTCCAGCACTGAGCCAACAACCTTGACAAGTTGGTATATTTATACACCTCAGTCAAAGTCAGTGTTTACAATGTGACTCCAAGCCAAGGGGACTGTGGAGTAAAGTGGTGCCATCCGTTTGCATGTAAGTCGAATCAAGCCAAGTTAGTTTGACTGATATGGATATTACTGGGCTGGATATTACCATAGAGGCAGGTTTTCCATATTCATGCTGATTATTTTAGTCTCTTCACACAAAGCAGGATAAAATACTGCCTGCTGAACGGTTAGAAACCAGTCATCAGCTTTGATGTGAAGCCTTGGCAGACAGCAAGGGTGAGACAAGCGAGAGGGGAGGGAAGAGACCGAGTGTTTGTGGGAAAAGAAGAGCCAAGAGAACAAAAAAAGCGGCGCACAGATGAAGGGAATGAGAGAGAAAGTCAGAGAAAAGTGTACGCGTGCTTGAGAAGGACCCTGCAACAAAGTGAGAGGGAGAGTTAAAAGAGCGTCCGTTCTGGTCAAGATGAGATGGGTGATTGAGTATGGACGACATCCAGGAAGTATCTGGAGTGAATTGGAAGTGCTTCCCGTCCTTTGAGAGCAACTCTTTTAATCATGGCTGTTGGGGCGATGGGAACCATCTTCAGCACCGAAAGGACACTGTTAATTAGACGGCATGTTACTGCACATCCCCGTAGAGTCAACACCCTGCACAGCAATGATCGCTCTCTGTCTCTCAGCACAACACAACTCTTAGAGCTGGGCTTCTTCTCCTTCAAACAACTTTTTTTTCATGCACTGAAACACACACATGCAAATTTAAAAATGTCTTCCACACATTAACACTAATTTTTTGATTCATGCAGACATTCAAGAGACAAACTATTTCTCATAACTCACACCACAGCAGATGTTACCACTGTTCATCTTCACCAGCAGTATTTCTGGCATATGCTTGGCATTTGTCATCCTTATTTTGTACTTTTCCGCTTGACACATTACATAATTATTCTTTTTAAGTGACTGATGCTCCAGCAAATCAAGCAGCAGTAATAGCCTTATTTTTCACCATGCCTGTGCTGCTCTTTAAAACGGGCTCATAAGAAATTTGACTTCCAAATGTCGATCAAAGCTCACACATACTGCTAATTGGTGTTCACCTAAAAGTCTGTAGATGATTTGGTGCCTATGATTCACAGTTTTTCCTTCTGAGTCATGAGTGCATCCACATTAATGAGGTAAACTCTTTGAGGCGTAGTAAGCAGAGACAAAAACAAAACAAAATTTGAGTCACAAGTAGGGGTGCGAGAATGAAGTCTATATTTTAAATGTAGATTTATCATTTCTATGATTTCAAACCCCAATTTTTGACACATAGAGTGCGGTCACATGGGTCACCTGTACCATACCCAAGCATGCTTCAACCCTAAAGTCCAGTTCATTTGGCAAGTGTGACCACAAGTGCTCAGGCCAGGTACACTTTCTAGGCTTTGGCACACTTTGGAAAGGCGTGCTTTGGTGCAGAACACTTCATGCACGAGTACATGTACACAACGAGGACATGACATATATTAGCTGAAACCGCTCCTCTTGACAATCAATTTAAAACAATGTTGGGGATGTACACTTCATGATGACGTTGACGGCCTGTTAGACTTTGGAGTAGTGTGACTGTGGGCTGTGCTGGCCAGCAGGGAAACCGTCTGCAGAGGGGGTAAGCAGGCATGAGTACAGCATGGTATGGATGAACAGTGTGATCATGCCTTGAGCTTTAGTGCAGCCTTACAGGACAGTATTAAATTCTCTAACACCTGGATTTAAAGAAGCACAGATGACTGATGGAATATTGCAGCGTTGTGGTTTTTTGGTGTTTTGATTTTTTTTTTTAAAAGGAAGAAAAAAAGGTATATAACCACACGCAATGTGCAATCAGCACAAGTCTGAAAGTTCATCAGCGAGGACATGCTTTCAGCCACATCAAGCAAATGTATCTGGCTATTTTACATGCAGACTCTGTGATCCATGTGATTAAACTATGCTCAATCTGGACACATCAATATATAAAGCAACAAGAAATTGATGAACTCCTGATTTGATGGCTTGCTCATCATGTCATTCCAAACAGCCCTTTTTTGGGAATATGCTATTAAATTTCACATATGGAAATACAAAAAAAAATTGAAGACTGCAAATAACAGGTTGCAACCTAAAAAGAGACACTGGATAATTTTTGTATTTTGGGGGCATTTTATCCCGTGCTGATTAGGGAAGCTACACTGACAGGAAATGGGAGGAGTAAGAGGACTGTCTGTGAAGAAGACTATCCTCTGTATATAGTTGGTGCACCCCCAGATTTGGTCAAAATTTTAACAGATTTCACAGTCATGTTAAACCGGAAACAAAATAAATCTTAATCCAGTACAATTCATGTGAGATACACAGCCATACCTGCCAATTTCTGTGGGAGTCTTCTAATTTTTAGCCCATTCTACCGCTCCAGTACTCAGGATTTATAACTTCTTCATATTTTTACCTGGTTTATCGTGTTGATACCAATAAAAGGCTTGTTTATAAGCACTGTGTAGGATACGTGTCATCACACCTGGCAACCCAACTTGGCAGCAACAAGCCTGTGTAAATCAGTACCTGGCTACGGGTATGTGTGTGATGTTTCAAAAAGTTTTTCAGTTTTGGATTATGTTTTTGCCTGATAATGTGCCAGGATTAACAAATAGAAAGAAAAATGATCAACAGATGACAGTAAGTTAAAACTGTCTAAAAATAGGAGGGAGTCAAACTTTTGGAGTACAAACAGTACTTTGTCAGTGTATGTTACTTATTAGCTCTGTCACAAATATTCCTCCTGCATACAGCTGTGTTTGATTAAGAATCAAGCTGTAATCTCCGGTCTCAGAGTATGAGACTATGCGCAAGTGCTAAAATCTGCTATTTCTTGAGTGTCCACTTGAGGCTGGCTCCAGGAGTAGCGAGAGTCACATACACACCAAGCCGAAAAAAAGCTGTTTTCAAAGCAGAAATTTACCTATTTACAGCCTGGTTCAAAAAACGTCTCCTGTCTGAGTTGTTAATTTTAGTATCAGCACACACTGTACAGGGGGTGAATTTTTTTCTAACTTGTCAGTTCAGAGGTCCTTAAGATCGTGAGCTCGCCCAATCAGAGGCACAGCTCAGGTGACTGACAGGCGCCCTGTAGCTGTACGCAAAGCCCTTTCCACTTCCAATATGGCAGCGATAGCAGATTTGCTTCATTTTCCATTTCAGAAACAGACAGGTGATGTCAGGGAGACTACGTCCATGTTTTATACAGTCTATGTTACGAATATATTGTATTTCATGTTAGTTTTTCCCTGTTTGCTGGTTAAAGGTTATTTTAAATTGCTACTTCTTAGCTTCAGGTCAGGTTGAACAGGACCGGATTGTTTTACGGTAAGTCTAGGTCTCTATGACAACACTACGCCAGCTGACAAAGTTTAGTAGATAGTGGAGCAGATAAGTGAAAAAATCGTTCACATGATGATGCAAGCATGAAATTTGGTACAGATACTCTCTAAGGGACACTCTTTTGAAATAAAACGTTAGACACGCCAAAATTCAAGATGGCGGCCATTTTTTCAGATGGACGCCATTTCAATCAGACGATTCTTATTACAAAAGTTCAAATGGTGATGCAAGCGTGAAATTTGGTACAGATACTCTCTAAGGGACACTCTTTTGAAACAAAATGTTAGACATGCCAAAATTCAAGATGGCGGCCATTTTTATAGATGGACGCCATTTCTATCAGACGATTCTTATTTCAAAAGTTCTAATGGTGATGCAAGCATGAAATTTGGTACAGACACTCTCTAAGGGACACTCCTTTGAAACAAAACATCAGACACGCCAAATTCAAGATGGCGGTCATTTTTTCAGATGGACGCCATTTCTATCAGACGATTCTTATTTCAAAAGTTCTAATGGTGATGCAAGCATGAAATTTGGTACAGACACTCTCTAAGGGACACTCCTTTGAAACAAAATGTTAGTCATGCCAAAATTCAAGGTGGCGGCCATTTTTAAAGATGGCCGCCATTTTGTTGAACACTTGTTATTTTAATATATTTCTATTGGTGATGCGAGCACGAGTTTTTGCACATACACTCTCTAACACTCATGAAAAATCAATTTAGACACCCCAAAATACAAATTGGTGACCATTTTTCATGATGGGGGCCATTTTATTCAAGATGGCTGCCATTTCAGTTGAACGCTCATTATTCCAACTCAAACTCAAACGGTGATGCAAATGTAAAATTTGGCACAACTACTCTTTAAGGGACACAAAAACTATGCTAGACATACAAAAATTGAAGATTGCCGACATTTTTCAAGATGGCCACCATTTTGTTTTAAAAGCTCTTGTTTCAAGAACATTAATAATTATGACAATACTAATAATTTAATGGTAAAAACAATAATTACATGAATGCTAAAAAGAATACATTAAAAAACGTTAAATAATAATAATAATTGTTATTTCTATTAAAATAATTTTATGAAGAAAAATAATAATAACCTGAAAAAATGATATATGTTTTATGCTACAGAGGTAAGAGAATTAAAATACAGGCTCTTATTTTAGAGGGAATTTTTTTTTTTTTTTCTAATCAAACAGCTTAAGTTGGAAGGTGCAAATGTTTCAGGTTGGGGTTCACCTGCACAGCACTGTGCAGCTGCAAGTGTGAATAGAAGAGTAAGCAGCCAGCTTGAGTCTTTGGTATGGCTCAGTCTTTGTGTAGTTATCTTTTCTTTCTTTCTGTGTCTCTCTGTTCCCCTCTCTCTCTTGCTCTTAAAAAAAAACATGTATATAGTATAGTTTCCTCTACACTCAGACGGGGCCATAATTTACTTGACGAAAAACACAAATAAACTGACTCCCACCAAAAAACGCTGATATCGGTCTGCATTCACGCTTTATTTAGAGAATTTTCAGCGCGTTACTTACACCGCTAAATAAGGCTCTAATTCTCATCGTGTCTCTTCGTCCGGCAGACTACCTGCGTTTGTTTATATCTGGCACGCCGTGCGCGCAGACTGATACACATATACATTTTGGTTACTCATTGTGTTTTTCCGCCAATTTCACTTCCGGTTCCACCGCGGTCAGCAACAGACATATAAAATAAAAGCATGTGAGCAACATGCACTAATGCGCGATAAAATATTCAACGGCGTTAAAAGATTGACGGGTTAACGTGAAAATAATGCGTTAACTTGCCCAGCACTAGTATATATATATATATATATATATATATATATATATATATATATATATATATATATATATATATATATATATATATATATATGAAAGCATAAAAAGCAAAAAAAAACATAAAAAACAAAGCCTCCCTTGTGACTGTTACCTTGTTATGGTAAGGGAGCTTGTGTACTATGATGAACTCTGTGAGTGCCGTTAGGGGGCAGTTCTGGCAGGTTTAACAAATTCGGACAGGTCAAGGGTAAGGAGTTAGACAAAACACAGTCAAATAAACACTCTTGGCTTACAGTTTTGAAGTTTCGAGTGGCTGTAAATGGTGCCTTGTAAAGGGACCTCACGAGCACTCTTAACACCAGTTTTCTAGTACGGTGGTGGTTATCCTGAAAAATGACTACCATTTTGAACATTCCTTGTTCAAATGAGTGGCTCAGAAGGAGTATTTGTGCCATCTTTTAAGCTTGCATCACCATTAGAACCATTGAAAAAAGGAGCATACAATAAAAATAGCAGCCATCTTTAAAAATGGCCGCCATCTTGACATTTTGTTGTGTCTAACATTTGTTTCAAAAGAGTGTCCCTTAGAGAGTATCTGTACCAAATTTCATGCTTGCATCACCATTAGAACTTTTGATATAAGAATCGTCTGATAGAAATGGCGTCCATCTATGAAAATGGCAGCCATCTTGAAATTGTGTCGTGTCTAACGTTTTGTTTCAAAAGAGTGTCCCTTAGAGAGTATCTGTACCAAATTTCATGCTTGCATCACCATTAGAACTTTTGATATAAGAATCGTCTGATAGAAATGGCGTCCATCTATGAAAATGGCAGCCATCTTGAAATTGTGTCGTGTCTAACATTTTGTTTCAAAAGAGTGTCTCTTAGAGAGTATCTGTACCAAATTTCACGCTTGCATCACCATTAGAACTTTTGAAATAAGAATCGTCTGATAGAAATGGCGTCCATCTATGAAAATGGCAGCCATCTTGAAATTGTGTCGTGTCTAACATTTTGTTTCAAAAGAGTGTCTCTTAGAGAGTATCTGTACCAAATTTCATGCTTGCATCACCATTAGAACTTTTGATATAAGAATCGTCTGATAGAAATGGCGTCCATCTATGAAAATGGCAGCCATCTTGAAATTGTGTCGTGTCTAACGTTTTGTTTCAAAAGAGTGTCTCTTAGAGAGTATCTGTACCAAATTTCATGCTTGCATCACCATTTGAACTTTTGAAATAAGAATAGTCTGATAGAAATGGCGTCTATCTGAAAAAATGGCCGCATCTTGAATTTTGGCGTATCTAACATTTTATTTCAAAAGAGTGTCTCTTAGAGAGTATCTGTACCAAATTTCATGCTTGCATCACTGTTTGCACTTTTGAAATAAGAATCGTTTGATAGAAATGGCGTCCATCTTTAAAAATGGCCGCCATATTGAATTTTGGCGTGTCTAACGTTTTATATCAAAAGAGTGACCCTAAGAGAGTATCTGTACCAAATTTCATGCTTGCATCACCATTTGAACGATTCTCTTGAAATTTTACAGTTATCTGCTCCACTAAGAGAGAAGAGATAAAACACAGAGATCTGTTTTTCACTCACTCTGAAACAGGAACAGGTGCTATCCAGAAAAAAAAGATCTTACATCAGTGTATGTGTTTATTTTTGTTTGTTTGTTTGTTTTTGTCCACAGGGGCCGCCAAAATCAACACAGAATTACATTATCTTATAATTCCTTGGCAGTTCAGATGTATGGTGTTCATCCTCTCACTATCATTGCTTCTTTTTCCTGATGGAAGCTGGTCCATCTTCACTCTGACTTCTTTTTTTTTCTGATGCTCCAACCTCCTCATGAGACACATACAGATCCTCACACTCTTGCTCTCACGCACACTTCTTTTTTCCACAGCTCTGATGAAGCCATCACTGTCTGCATTCCAAGTCGGATGTCTGAACACTGCTCAGGCAAGACTTAGAAAATTACATTCATCTACTTCATCTGGTGTGGTAATTCATACCCTCACTATGAGTCTGCTTTCTCTGTCTGCTTTTCTGTCTCTGCTTTTCGATCTATCTCTCCATCCCTCTCTCTGTCTCTCTTTCACTGTGTTCCCCTTCATTTCTCTCTCTGTGAAAGACTTTTGCAGCAGAACGGTTTATTTATAGGGCCAATTAAATCTGGAGGAGACTCTGTGGGCTTTGGTGAAAAAATGTGTCTAAAACAGCAGAATACTTTTACATTTTTTAATCTTAAAGGCCTGCAAGAGCTGCTTGTTAACTTCTTGTCATGTCGGGTTGATAAATTGTGTTTGATCTCAGGGAAACTGGAAAGGAAGGAGGGAGGAGGAAAAAGGGGAAATAAGAAGTTTTGGGGAAAAATTTGAGTGTGGGGTAGCGGATCTTTCCTGAAATTGGTAAAGTCTTCTCTGGAGTTGCTGGTGAGGAGAGCAGCAGGTGACAGACTGAACCATAGAAATAAAAACTTTAAAAACAACACTCAAACCTTAATTTTATTTTTATCCATCTGATCTTTTTTAAGTTTATATGCAATGCAACTTTTTGTGTTATGAAACTGAAGAAGATGCTTTGGTTTGGCAGCTGTTTGGCAGACACTGAGTCATCATGCAGGTGAACTATGAACCTTTTCATTCAACTTTTTTTTTAAAGACACCAAACTCCGAAAGTTACATCTAGGCGAGGCATTTAGCCTTTTTTTCAGTGCGATACCACTCTGAGCGCCTTTATGAACCTGAAGCAGCTGCTCATGCTGTGCATTACCATACTGAACACATCAGCAAAAAAAGAGTTTTTCTCTAGTGAGGGGGCTCCACAAAGCACTGGAGAAACAAAGACGAAGACATAAATGTAGAGGACTGCAAATGCTAAATTTAATGGGAAATGATTGATCGAAACATTGTCAATAGTGAAAGCATTTGGTATCGAAAAAGATTAAAGGTGCATAAAAAACATTGTGACTTAAAACAAGGTTTGAAACTCTATGAAGTGCTCTGAAACAGCAGGTGATAACAATAAACTACCCAAGGTTATACATCCGGCTTAATGTCACCAGTTAACAGGGCAGCTCTTTAAACCAAAACACCGGTCTATTTTGGCCATGGCTTTTAAAACCCACCTGCATGCTCTAATAACAGTAGTGCTTGCCTTATTCCAAGTGTTGATTCAACAAATCCATTTGCAGTGTAATGAAGCGAAATCACAATAGCACCAGATGAATCCACTTCAAGTTAACAGGCTCAATGTAATGGTGCTCATGAGACATCTGATCTATTACTTTCTGGGGCATCATCTTTGTTGTAGTCTGTCTATTTTTTATTGTCAACTAATGATCTGGAGGTGTAGTGCAGCTTCTCCATGCATCACTGGCCTGATCTAACCAGGACTTAAGACCTCAGTGGAAACATAGACAACAGTGGGCCATAGGAGCCATTGACTGACATACAAAACATTCAAACAAGTTTTCTTTGTTCAAAACAACTTTTTACTGGATACAATGTGCCGAGGTAAGGTATTTATCAGTACAGTTACGTAGCATGACATCAAGCAAACATTGTAGCAGCTGGCTATATGTAGTGACATCAGCAGCCCTGTATCTGCAGGCTAATGTGACAAGTTAACACTGACAGTTTGTAAGTAGTTTAGTAGCCGTTAATATTAAGCGCAGCTGGCAGCCCTTAATGTGTAACGTTAGTGAACCATGGTTATGTCCTGCCAGTCATCTACCAAGCAGAGCTAACGTAACCTCACTCTTCATTTTATTGATAGACTCTCAGGTTTGAATAGACCACTGCAGAATAACTGCTGCATGCCTGAGCTAAAGGCTAATTAGCCTTTAGCTCGTGCTGTATCACTCTACTGTTTCACTTTCATATGTTCTTCTGCCCTTTTTCTGTCTGACAGTTACTACCTACAGTTATAGTAACTAACTGCAAAATAAGTCACAGAAATTATTTTTAGCAGAAAAAAACACAGATCTCACTGTTTTATCTCTTCTCACTATTCAACTTCGTCAGCCAGCATGATGTTGTCATAGAGACCTAGACATGCTGTAAATCAATCCAGTCCTGTTCAACTCAACCTGGAAGCTAAGAAGTAGCAATTTAAAATAACCTGTAACCAGTAATATTGTCACTGATAATTTCATGTTAAAGTGTGGTTTACGATCAGGCATATATCTAGAAGAGAGACTTTTTACAGATCACTTTCAAACTCCTCACAGCCCCTTCAAAGTTACTTTGTAACAGTTGCTTGAATTGCAATATTGCTCCACTTTTAACTATCAGAGATGACTGGGGCCCAGTAACTCCCACTCTATAGTCCCCCCACTCTATAGACCAGCCTATCACAGAAACTGGAATTTTTGCCACAGGGTCAACAGGCAGGGGTATAATGTGCTGGGTTCCCTTGAAGGTTTGGTTTGATGTGACATGTCTGATCAGATTTTTTTTCTGGTGTGGCTGTTGCTATTGCTAGTTTTGCACCCTTGCTGTGGGTTTTTGACTGATCAGGATGAAGTGCTCAACACAGCCTGGTTATAAAGCCTAATGGTACTGGATTAATGGGATATTACTGGCCTTGTGGTTTAAGTGTGCACCCCAAATGCAGTGGCTATAATCCATGTTGTAGAGGGAGCTAGTCTGACTCCTTGCCTTATCCACTGGCTGCTTGTATTCCAGCAAATTTGCAGTGCTGAGTAATGCGTGGCATGTAAAAAACACCGATAAGAAGACCTTAAACCTTTTTTGTTCTGAGGACTGTTCTGTGCTGAATTAGCGAAATACTTCTGAAAACTGTCATCACCACATTAACCGAGCAAGATAAAATATTTATTGACCCAGGAAACTGAGGCTAGCTGAAGTAATTTTGTCATCACTGCTAGCTTGTGAGGACTTAAACCTCTTAAGACTGCACACTGATACTTTTTAAAGCATTAATCACAACAAACACTGACCAATTTTGAACTGTTACTAGTAAAACTGCTTGGCATGATAACAAAAGTTTCTTGGACAGTCTTTATTTGGTTTGAAGAAAATTTAGATCATGCTTCAAATCATGTGACCGGACTAAAGCTGCTAACCGCCTTCAGTGCATGACGGCTGCTCAGGGACAGACCTGAGGAGAAACTCGAGGCAGAAGTTGCCCTCAAAGCCAACAGCAGCTCCAGAGCCAGACCCTGACAACATGAGTGATGCTGGCTGGCAGCTGGCTACACACTCCTACTGTTAGAAAGGCAGAAAGATAGAGTGAGACAGCGGGGAGAGATGAATGATTCGGGTCAGCGTCAGAACAGGATTGATTTGGATCAGAACCAAAACCACTGATGGTTTATTGAGACAGAGAGATGGATGGAGCGACGGAGAAAGGATGACTAATAGATTTCAGATACAGGATGTCAAGCTGCCAGTTGGCTTGTGCTGGACGGAGGAGGTCATTGGAGCAGGAGGGGGGGTGTATGCCATTAAGGTGAAGGCTAACTACCCCACACAGACACAGACACACAGACACACAGACACACACACACACACACACACACACACACACTCACACACACACACACACACACACACACACACCACAGTCTTGGCTGCCAGTCAGATTTGGACCTGATGCTTTTTTAGCTCTGCAATTTACCGCATAATTAATTAGGTTTTATTACACGCCATGATTAGAACATTACATCTTGTATACAATAGAGAGTGGCAGAAAGGTTGGGAGAGATGTTACATCAGAACAGACTGGGATGTGCACTAAAACTCCTGCTGCTGCAAGTACACACTAGGTGCATCATCAGGGTGCACCACAGAGTATCCCATCTATTGTCTGACTATTGTCTGTTCTGCATTGTCCTCTGTAGCGGCCAAATGCCCAGAGCCACTGAACACAACACTGGACACAATGGACGGACGCTGAGAGGAGCCGATTTGGCAGAAAAACACACTCACAGACACACATTTGGTGTGCTAATGCACATACAGCACTCACACTCACACACATATGGACCTATCAAACACATACAGACATTCACGGGCATAAACACACACTCTCTCTGCAGCTCAAAGGCACAAAGCTGGCATAACAATGGCAAGCAGAGAGCACCAGACTTGTATACAAGCCCCTATGGGTTTGGAGGGGGTACACAGACACTACAAATACACACATCTTTCACAAAGACACACACAGGCCAAAAAAAAAAGACAAAAAAGAAGGGCTTACATCCTGAAGGCAGAGAGGAAAGAATCAGAGACTGTCCACTGTCTGAGGATCACTCTATAAAAACAGACACAAGAGAGACAATGACAAAAAATGATGTTGATGTGGGGAGGGGGGCACAGAGGAAAAGATATTGACTCCATTGAGAGGGAGCAGAAATGCCTGATGGGACATTGTTCTTCCTATATGCGTCTTTAGTTCATGCGATGTCATAAAAAAAACGGTTTCAAGTGGGTTGCTTATAAAAGAAGGTAGGTTTGTACTGACATGGGACATGTTTGTTGTCCTGTCTGTAAAGTTTAGAGTAGTTAAGCAAAGAGAGACATTTCTGGATGCTGTGAGTTTCTAAAATTCGGGGCTGTGATGACAAAATCATCAATACTGACAGTTATGGAGACGCTGTCAGCTACTGTTCACCTCAAAGTCACACCTGCATGGACTCACACATGAAGACAAACCCAGACCTGATCACCCTCACCTGACAGTGTTAGCATGTCTTACTAAACTGACTTTATAATTGGCGTGTTTCGCACCAGTTTGCTTTACAATTTAGCCTCCTTCAAGCTGGCAGCTCATTTTAAACGTCCCTTTCATGGAGGGGTTATGCAGACGTGTCGTGCTAAGCTCAACTTGTAAGGTCTCGTTTGTCCTGTGAGGCTTGGAAATGTGCTGATAATGGCAAGTGCAGCGCTGTAATGTGAATTTTAGTAACTCGACACATTCTTGATGAGAGAGAGTACAAGATAAATCACTTAGTAAGCTTGTTTTTTGGGTAGTGTTGTAAGATCAGTTTCACACTACATGTCACCGAACTGAGGAACTGTTATTGAATAATTTAAGTGGAACATGTGGGATTGAACAGAGCGGCGTGACTGACGTGTGCTCATATGCAAGTAACAGCATGAGACCTAGAGTGTGTGTGTAACACGTGTGTTTTCACATGTGTAATCAGATGTGTACACATTCAGAAAGATGGTATCACCCACTATAAGGAAGCAGCAAGGAAGAGGCACTAAAACACATACAGTGCAAAGCAAATTTACGACAGGTTGAATAACTCACCTTTGCAAATGCCAGGATCAGAGAACAGGCCCCGTTCAAATACAGGGTGGAACAAGTTTTTCTTGCACTAAGGCCTCATTTACATGATGTTTCACCCCAAAACGCAAAAAAAACAGCGAAAAAAAAATCTGTGTTTGAAGGGAAACGCTGGGGAACTGAAAACACTGTAGTAAGAATGCCAAGTCTGTAGTTAGCACTGTAACTGTCTTTTCCAGAAGCGGCTTTTGGTAGATCCCCACTGAAGTAGAGTTATCTGGTGTATTGGCCAATGCTACTGTTGTATGCGCAAGTGCAGTCAACCCTGACATCAGCGTTTCCACTGAAAACTCTGGCTTTCTGTTTACATGCCAACAGTGGCTGCTGTGTTTAAAGTCAATTCTACCCTGGAGGCAATTTTCAAAATTTTCAGTTTAAGGACGGCTTCAATGCCATTTCCTTATAAACAAGGCTGGAACGCCTTTTGCGTTTCATTCTACAATGGTCGTCATGTTGTTGGGGCACAAGATTTTGGTCGGTGTGACAGTTAGTCCTGCTTTCAGTGGTGACCATCAGTGACAGGTAAGGGTCGTCACAAGTTGTGTAGCTGAGTTTTGAACAGTCATACACTGTTGACCCCTAAATTCAAATTGCTCAACTGGATTAAGCCATGAAAACTTTAAACTTGTTAGTAAGTTCAATTTACTCAAATGTCTGTGTTCAGTGTTAAAACTGATGATTTCTGAGTAGATTTAACTTTTATGACTGTTGAAGTAAGCACAACTTAAAATAAATAGTTCCTGAGACGCAACTGATATGAGACTCAGCTGTACTTCTAAACCAGTGGCGGCTGCTGGTCAGTCAAGGAGAGGAAGCTCATTTTTTTCCAGCCTACATCTTAAATTTGTTTATTTATTTAAAAGTCAATTCTACCCTCTGTTCCTTTTCAAGAAAATGATCTGTGACCCTGTCGTACCAACCAAGTGTTTTCTCCAGGGATTTTACCAGTGTTCTCTCAATGGCCAGCAGAGCTACACTGCTTAAACGGCCTTGGCCCATCGTGTTGCGGGTGTAAGACTTGAGCCGCTTTAAACAGGAGAAGCTCCACTCCACAGAAGATGCTCCGGTGGAGGGTTATATTTCAAGATCCCTGACTGGCTCATTTCACTGTCAATCAAAAAGGGATTCAGCCTCAGATAGATCATCCAATCATCATGCAGAAGCCCAGCGTCCAGGCCAGCCCACTGTCTCATGGACCTCCAGAGACACTGAGCGTCCGATGGGTGGGCCCACCGTCCAGTTTCCATAGTGGAACAACCCACTCTATACTTCCCGGCTAAAGTCAGAAGACGCTCAGCGTCCGACTGTGTTAAAGCGCTGAGACGCTGTGGGGATGAATGAGAAGGAGGTGGAGCCGGTTACCTGTGATAGGTAACTGATTCTGAACAAAAGATGAAGGAATTCTAGCGCATATTTTGTCAATGAAATGTTCACACAACAGTACATATCATCACTTTTTTGGGGACATTTTTGGGGAAGCTGAGCTTCCCTTGTAGTCTTAGAGCAATCGCCACTGTTCTAGATGTGCAGCAGTGGCACAGGTTGTCTGCGCTCACATGACACAGACTGTTTGTCTATGTGTCACAGCATGGACCAGCTGTCTGTGCTCCTTGTGGCATTGATCAGATGTCTATTCTCTATGTGGTGTAGACTGGAGTCTGTGTCAAGAATGAACAAACATATCTTTATACATTTTCAAAATTGGCCTGAATAGCAGGATAGTCCAGTAATTATTCCATTTATATAAATATATCATATAAATATATTAATCATTTGGTACACCACAAGAGGCAATAGGTACAAGACCCCGTGCCATGGAGCACAGACCACCAGTCAGTGCCGTTGGGCTCAAACAACCTGTGCCCCCTGAAGAACAATATTTCAATGAACAGCAGAGTCTCATATCAGCTTCCCTCCCCCCTCACTCACGGTTACTTATGTTATAAAATTGGAGCTGATTTTTGTTGTGACAGTGTTTGTAACCATGAGTGAGGAGGGAACGCTGTGGATATGAGACCCAGCTGTACTTTCAAATGTTATTTAATTTAGTAACAAATAGGCATCAGGTTTATTTGATTAAAGACATTTAGTAGAATGATTCCCCATAATAATTGGAACTACTTAAGATGTTGAATTTTTTTTGTTTGTTTGTTTGTTTGTTTGTTTTTTAAGGTAGCCGGTTTACAAGCATTTTTCAAGTGAACTCAACTTATCTGGGTTTGCAGTGTATGATGGACTTCCGCACCTTATGAGGACATTTTCTTATCAGGGAAAAACAGAGTAACACTTAGTTCCATTAAATTTGAGGTCCCAACTTTGGTTTATTTGACTGAGGGGGATCACAAGTCTAGAAAAAACAAATACCTGTGTGCATGTTTAAGGATCTCAGTGGTTCCTCTTATCATTCATACTCATACACTTGCTGTACTTTTGAGCATGACCTTGAGATTGTTTACTATGAATTTTTCTCATTCTGTATGAATCTGTTTCAACAAACAGTTGTCATTGCAAGGCGGTTATTGGCTCTCTGTATGGAACACACACTCTGTAGCATTTTACCAGCGGGGTCAGTCTGACAGTCTGCAGGATCATCTTCCCCCTGCCTCCTTTTTTACCTGTCTACATATCAGCTCACCTGTCTGTGTTCCCCTGCATTTGTCCTTCTGCCTGTCTGTCTCCACCTCCTTGCTCTCTGCCTGTCTGCCTGTTAGCGACAGCAGCTGTGCCGGGATACTTCTAGCAAGAAATTCTCCGTCTTGATGAGCTGTCTTCTTGCCTGACAGCAGAGAAGCTGAGCGCTGAGGAATCAGGAAACAGCTTTTATCTTGTCTGTCTCCTGCCTTTTGCTCCCAACTCCCAACTCTGCTTCTGAGAGAAGACGTTGAGAGAGGAAGGAGACAGAGAGAAAACGGGAGGGCAGGGGTGGGGGGCCAGAGCGATAAAAGCAGGACAATGATATTACACAGAGAGAAATAAAAGAAGGAAAAAGAGAGACAGAAAGCTGATGCTTGGGTCTCTCTAAGAAAATTCTATTTCTCCATTCTTCTCTCCCCCTCTCTCTTTCGCGCTAGTTTTCTTTTTTTCAGGCTGTTTTGATGTATTCAGACAAACCCACACTGCTCCAATGGAAAACAGGCATGCAGACACAACACAACAGATGAAAAGTGTCAGCTGGTGGTTAGAGGCTCACACATGCTGCTTATCTCTCTCTTTCTCTTCTCTAACTACATCCTCACTCTCTTTCCGCTCTGTCTTTTTTCATTTCAACCCCCACCCACTACCTCCTTAGCTTGACTGTTAAAGTGAACTATGGATCAGCCATCTCTGAAGCTTCTGATAGCCAGCCGTGATGTACAGATTGTACATCTGAACCGTTTTCACTTTGAGCCACATCTGGCCTAATCTAGCTGGAAGAAGTCCTGTCCAAGGTGATGTTTAATACTCACTTCAATCATATTACCCAGCCGGGTCAAATACTTGAGTTTGATTGGTCAAAATCCTAAGACAACTCATTTCCATTTAAAAAAAGCTACTTCGGGGACAATCTGATCACCTTTCCAACATTCGATTGAAAAGCCTGTGTATTTCTCTTATTAATCGTTCCACGTTTGTTTGGAACATGCATTTGTGGGTTGAGCAGCAAACAGAGTTTTTTGGTGCCAAATCTTCTCTGCCATTGCCAAACATCTTCTCCTGCCACTGATTATTGTTGGGCATTGATTGGTGGAGTGGGTGATTGAAGTGACAAGAGCTTTCCATCATGTAAGATGTGTTGCTAATAGTCATTGATATGACAAAAAGACAATTCATCACTCACATGTCTTTACTTTCAGTGCTAAGTTCATATATTGTTGTGCGCTTTGGCATTAAATGGAGAGCTGTGTTACAAAGTGTATAAATTGTAACTACTCTGAGCTTATGCTGGCAAACTACACTGTCAACTCATTTTCAGTGTTAGAGCTTATTTGACCACAAAAGCAGTTTTTGTTAAAACAACATGCCATCAGACAAGCAAGTATTGGACTGTCAGAGTTTGTATCTGTTGGTTTGAAAACTGAGTATCAAAGAGGTAACAGCATGTGCAGGCTGAAGAAATCACCTCTGGATGACTAAAGATAATAAGTATAGGATAATTAGGTCATTGGCACGCCACAGAGTTGACCAGTTGGGACTTTAAGGCAGACAAAAAAATCTTCAGTTTATCTGCCTGACCCAAACAATCTTTACCTCTCTTTCGGCTCCTCTGTTGTCGGCCTTGGTAGGCTGATAAGCACCCTACTCTCCTGGATGGTATGCAGACAGATGCTCTAACCCCCCTGATTCTGATTCTGCTTCTGCTAATCAATAGTGAACCCCTTGTCTCTTTCTTGGGACCACTGTTATTTACAATTTAAATCAACAGTATAGGGCAGTGGTTTTTAAAGTGTGAGGCACCAGAAGAGGCAGGAAAACAAAGCATAAAAAGAGTTTTAAACTCAGCTGTAAGCGCAGAAAGTTTGACAACATTTGTGTTGTGGCTGTGACATTATTTTTCCCGACCATCTTACTGCTATACAAAGTGTTTGTGTGTCTGTGTATCAGGGTGGAACTTCATAAGAAAAAACTCGCGACCATGCACTCAGCTATGGGACCACCACAGCACAGCTCTGCTCTGCAACCAAATAGGACACTAGTGCTTTTCTCTTGTGCTGGCAAGCTTACATGTACCCAGTCAACCAAGGTGAAATGTTCTTCTCAAGAGACCCCAAAAATTTTGCAGTTGAGGCTTTAAGGGGTCTCTTGTGTCACTTAAGGAGTCTTGGATCCCCCTACACCCCTGCATTTCATACAGTGATGACGACTGATCTTAAAAGTTAGTTTAAATTATATAAAAAAATGTTTGTAGTCTGTAGTTTATTTATTTATCTTGCTGTTTTTGAGAGGTAGAGATGCACAGCATATCATGGAAAAGCCATTCAATAACTCTTACATCTGTATGTTGGATAACATCCAGTCCAGAGGATGGTGTGAGTGCACCTGAGATAAGTAACTCATAACGTTTGGCTGTTGCTGTGTGTGTGCTTCTGTGTCAGTGTGCTTTCATGGTTTATTATATGGCAATTAAAATAATGTCACCAAACTAAACATTGATTATACATTTTTTATTTGAGTGCATTGGGGCAGTTTTTGAACTGCTTTTGAACTGTAAACCATCCTCTGCCATGTCCAACACGGAACTCGTGTTGGACATGGCGAATGAAAGCGAGGTGGTCTTATTTCTCGTAACCACCATGTAATACAGTGTCCAGTGTGAAACTCACTTTATGTACTGTACGCTCATTTTGGGTCAGCTGAAGGACACCTAAGCAGAGCTGAATGCTTCCGGCTGTTACTAAATTCAAATCCGTCCCCTTCTGACTGACACAATACCACAACATCATTATAACCAGGCTGGGACACCATGCATCAGCAAATATTGTCTGGAATAAAAGTAACATAACAAGTTGCTTGTTGTTTGTTATTCTACATTCACGGGTGTTGAAAAGGACACACAGTGTTGTGGAGCACACTGGCCTCATAATGCCCGGCTCAGATTTAGAGCCGCTGTAATCTACAGTCAGCACTTCTGTCAGACACTTAATGGTTTTACTGCGCTCTGCTATAGCTGAAAATGGCTGCATTATTGTATTCACTCTGCGGACACACAGATATTTGCACATATGCAGAAGTACACACACACACTCTCACACACACACACTCACACATATATATACACAGACTCAGTACAATAATGACCTTGACTAAGTAGCTCTCCAAATTGTAAGTGACTTTCACAGCACTCTGCTTTTTCCCTGCATTTGCTTCAGTCAGTTCACTCCTCACAATATGCGGTCCTTCTCTCTTTCTCAAGCTCCTCCTACTCCTTCTACCCCTACTCCTCCTCCTCGACATGTGTGTGTGTGTTTATTGGACTCTTTCTTTGTTATATGGAACACAGGTTCTGTTGAGGCTTTGGCCGTGCCTGGACCAAACAGAGAGCAGGTAGACTGTGTTGTGGACCACTGTGTTGTGGACCCCTCTAAGGAGCTTCATGTAGGCTACAGCTGTGAGTCTTATGCTTATAGGGATGATGGATGCAAGCATAGGTCTGTCCACTAAAACATTTACTAATCACAACAACTGTCTGGGAACTGGAATATTTTTACCCACATTTTTATTGGAAAACAAGAATGTAATTTATGAATGCATTTTGCTTTTATTGCTTTTATTGTTAGTAATTAAATTGGAATCAACTCTTTTTATGTTTCTTGGTATTGTCGTGCCATCTTATGTCTAGCTTCATTTAGTATAAAATTAAATCTTATCTAAATACAAATTATCATTAAACATTTTGTAGCCCAGAACCTTGTGGCACATTGATGTAACTCTATTTTATAAATTTCTTAAAGGTTATCTCAATTTATTTTGGGAGCTTAAGTTAATGCAACGTGGAACTGGCAAAAAAGAAGAAAAAAAAAAGGACTTGTTATGGCTGTTGAAATTGTTTATATTGGAGGGGCTTTTATAAGATGACCCCTGGTGGAGAAATAATAAAAGTGTTTTTCAAAGAACTCAAACAAAAGACAGATGTTACTGACCTCTGCATGAAGGAGTGTGCATATTTCCACTGATTCTGCCAGTTTAGATGCTTCAAAACAACTTAACCCCCTGACTGTTTTAAAAGAAATCTTAATCCCCCTAACCAACAAGTCAAAGGGTAAGACACACTCAGAACAGTATCCGATGGGGCACCATTTTTTAACACAGCTTAATTTGGGATCCCAGAAAAGAGCAGGTAAACTGTGTATAAATGAACTGCTGAGTGTGGCTAAGGCCTGAACCACACGTATATGGATATTTTTTTTTACAGATATCTCCGTCCACACCACAGAAATATCTCTGTCTATACAAAGAGGCCAAACTGAAAACGATCGCCTCTGAAGCCTGCAATGCCAGGCCGCTAAGTGGCAGGTTAGCAAAATGTGAAAACCATAGAAGAAGAAGAACGTTATGGGCATGCGCAGTCAAACACAGTGACTTGTTGCTAGGCGCTTGACGTCATCGCGTCAACACCAGCTCCGTTTAACACCGCTACACGGATCCACTCATCCGGATATTTTTTTATTTCTTCACTTTTTTGTCTGTTTTTAAAAATCTCCGTTTATGTGGGTGAAATTGCCGTGTTAGTGTGGTTGAGAGGCCCAATCGGACAGAAAAATGTGCGTTTGGGAATATACCCATATACGTGTGGTTCAGGCCTAAAGTTGGTCATGCTAGCCCCGGTCGTCCTTACAGGCAGTGCTTTAAGGCTTCAGGCAGCATGTTAGAGGAACTCAGTTACACAGGAAGAGTCCTGTTGAGCCAAGTGGCTAGTGTATGAAGTGGTGTTATTGCATACCAAGTCAAGTCTTCTCAAGTAGGGGAAAGCCAGTTTCACTGGGCACAAAAAATGACAGATTGTTTATAATTCATTAAACTGACTAATAATTCTGCTGACGAGGGAAATATGATTTAGTTTAGTCAAATAAATGTTTTCCTCAATTCTCAGTGTAAGCATGTGTGTGTGTGTGTGTGTGTGTGTGTGTGTGTGTGTGTGTGTGTGTGTGTGTGTGTGTGTGTGTGTGTGTGTGTGTGTCTGTGTGTGTGTGTGTGTGTGTGGGTGTGTGTGTGTGTGTGTGTGTCCATCTGTGCTGGTGCATGTGTGTATCAGCATGTGCTCTTTGTACATCTGTTCATTTACTGTATCTGTCTGTGTTAGAGCATGTGCTGGGATTGTGGTCTTGTGTTTAGTGTGCGCGCGTGTGTGTGTGTGTATCCATCAGGGTCACCGGTAATTTGAAGTGTGAACGCTTGGTTTCTCCCCAGCATGATGATTTCCTCTGTCAGCAAACTGCGAGCTGGAAAATAGACTCGTATTATGATGAGATTAACTTTAACGGTCAAGGATTCCAGATCTTTCTAACAAAGTCACTGAAGATTAGGACGTTCAATGACGCTTCTCTCTGCTCTGCGCTTGTGCTGCTCTTTCCGCTGTGTTTATTTTAGTCCAGTCCAGTTCAATGATGTTCTGTTTGCTCTGTTGATTTCTCCTCTCCTCTGTGGTGATTTGGTTTGGTGCTGTGTAACAGTAGGTGGCAGATTGGCTGTGAAAAACAAACAACCACAGACATGATACGTTTGATTCTTGGATCTGACAAGAGAATAAATGTATCAAATTGCTTTAACTTGGAATCAGCCTTCAGTAACTGCTGCATATTCTTCTTTTACTTTCCAAAGCATACTTACAGGAGTTCACTCTTACAGATAAAAGGAAATAAATGCACCATTTAGTCGTGCATGTGTTTTGTTTTGATGGTCCTTTATGTGAAACTCACAAATGCTGCTACTTCTGAGACTGATCTGATGTGCCGCAATATGTTTTGTATTTGTGATTCCTCCCATTCTCATCACTCATAACACCCACATCCTTGGTGGAAGTTTTAGTATGTATGTGGAGCAATAACCTTTTTTTTTTTTTTTTTTTTCATTTTTAGCTCTACAGTCTTAAACACTTTGTTTTCATTAAAATGAAATGTGTTCATTTTTGTGAAATATTCAAAATCTGCCTTCACTTTAACTCCCCCGTGTATGAGAGTGAGAGGTTTGCCTAGTAATGTAAAAAAAAAAAAAAAAAGTTAATTATTGAATTTGCTCCTCCATATACCTCCAGTGTGCTCACACTATTAAAGATCTGAAATGTCAATTTCTTTAACATGCCCTCCAACAACCATGATATCAAAGTAAGCCTTAGATTATCAGAATATGGACACAGCTAGTGGGTTTCATCTCATTATGAGCGAGAAAAGGGAAAGAGCTGTATTTGTCTTTTCTTTGCAGATACAGCGGATAGAGAAGATTAAAGACGTCTTGTCCTGACAACTTAGAAAAAAGGGAGAGAACAATCTGACAAGACTTAACAAAACCCATCACAGAAAGGGAAAACTTCAAACAGAATCAAAACCTGCACACGATAAAGGAGAGATGCAAACATACCTCCTCAGGCCTCGTCTCTCTGCATGCATGCCTGTCTGTCTGTCTGTCTGTCCGTCCGTCTGTCTCCAAACCAGACTATCTGTCAATCCTTCATCTTTTCACTCCACCGGTTTGTGAGAGTGGCATCTCTCCTGTATCAACGCTGCTTCAGCAACCAGTCCAGTCTTACCTTCAGAGTGCAACTTTGAAACAGCCATACAAAATCATGGATGCTAAGCCCACATTTAAGCAATGTAAACAATTTAGGCTGTTTACAAATCGGGTCACAAAGTCAAGTTTGGCCTACATTATTTTTAAAGGTCCCATATCATGCTCCTTTTCTGCAGTTTAATATGGATCATTGATGTCTTTATGAAATGGTAGTAACTTGTTTTGGTCCAAAAAGCCAGTAAATCAAGCACAGCAGCATTGTTTCCAGGCTCTCATAGCCCCTCTGTTCAGAACGGTCTGATTTAGTGGGCGTGACCTTCATATGTAAATGAGCCACCGCTGATACCGCCCCGCTCTTCCACGTCACTGTGAGCGGCACCATGTAACATGACTACAGAGCTCTGAGTGCACAATGTTTAGAAAACAGCAAAGCTCATTTGCCGTAACATTACAGGCTAAAACAACAGGCTAACCGCAGCTAAAGTTAGCATCCTGAAGCTAACACAGAGACAGGGGGGACACTGAGGAAAAGCTCTTACATCTGCTCCACAGCACACAGCATTTAAGATACTCACATTTCCAGGGTCCGAGGTTTGTTGGCTGATTGTTGGTAATGCGCCTGGATTCAGGACCAGTCTATTCACTAGCCCTCTGTTGTACTGTCCAAAGTTGGAAAAGCAGTCGGCCGTGAAGTGACTAGCACACACCTGCACAGTTTTACTGAGTGTAGCTGGCACATTTCCTTGATAAATGAACTCTAGACACTTAGTCTTGTCTTCTTCCGAGATGGGAAGCTGGAGAGATTTCCCGCCTGCAGCGGGAAGGGGAGTGGGCAGGGAGGAGGTTCAGGGGTATCTGCTCCGGTGGACCAATCAGGTCAGACTTGCTCCTGATTAGTCAAAAAAGGGAATCACTGATCCCCCAAAATCCAAACAGCTCATTTTAGGTCAGGATTTTACATTCTCAAGCACTACAAAGTACAGGTTTTGTCATTAAATGTCACATTTTGTGGGCTGGGAGGAAAGCCAAAGACCCACAAATTTCACTAAAATACTTAATAAAGTGATTTTTGCATAATATGGGACCTTTAAACTGCTTTAGCCCGCCTACCCTTGCTGCTTCTCCTGCAAACTGCTCTCCAACCCACCTCTACCTAAGCTCCTCCTTTTATGCTCTGTCTGATTTTACCAGTGTCTTATGTATTCACAACTACTTGCTTTTTATTGTACCAAAGGTATCTCTGCTGTTGCTCTCCTTACCTTGCCTTTTCATCTATGCACATGAAAGCTCTCACTATAGCCCGCTGAAAGGAGCCATGCTGCCAAATTAAACTTACTACCAACAAATACTAAACTCTTTTGATGAGAATCGTTCTTACTGAAATGTAAGTAAGCTAAGTGAACTGTCAGCTGGAAAAAGTAAGATCAGCATTAGCTTGATTCTCGAATAGCATTAACCCAGAAGGCAGATAAGTGCTTAAACCAAACATCACCAGCATAACAGAGACCTGTAGTTAATCCAGTTAATGGAAGTGTCACCAGTTTGAACCATCATTATCGGGCAATTAGAGATAGTAGACCTAAGGACTGCAGAGCATGAACTCTGAAGGTATTGGAGCAGCAACAGTTCAAGCAAAGCATCAAGTTTTATGACTGGTTAATTTCTGGCATCTACTCAAGACACAAAAAACAAGCGTTTATATGATGTGTCTTCTAATACGTACTTCAAAGAACTGAAAAGGAGACAGGGCTACTGAAACTAATGTCCCAGATTGCAAAGCTGCTAACAATGTTAAGTTTCACCAACAATTTTGCATTCAACATGTTTATCTACTCTAAAGTCAAGTCTGGCTGCAAACATCTAAGAGTCAGGACTCTGTTTTTTGGTAAATGGAACCTGTTTGTATTTATGCAATGTTGTGCTGGGCACATTTTTAAACTGCACACAAAAACTAAAATCTGTCTGCATGTGTTGTCATGTTTGGGGTCACTCACGTTTTCAGCATCTGTGAAGCTCTTTCAGTGTGGGCCAGACTTCAGCTGCTTCCAGTAGAAGGATCAGCACCTTGGACAGCTCATAGCTGAGACTGACTGTCAGTGTAGCAGCAATGAGTTGGGTTCAGTTAAGGAGGGTTGGGCTTGAGTCATTTCAACAGGTTGCAGATGTCATTATGTGGGAATAATAAAACCGTTTTTATGTGCTGCCTGTACTTGTTGGTACAAATTACTTAAAACATAAGAAACTGGTATTTTAGGTGGAAACTGTAACATTTTAAGCACTCAAGCAGTCATAGGTGGGCTCTGTATATTGCTGACATGAGGAACCAGTTTCTAACTGAGCTGCTTTACATCCCTCCACTGAAACAGTAATTCCCGTATTTCTACAGCATACTCCGCACTAATGTAAAAATAGCTTCAAATAGTACTTTGACATTGGATAAGATGGTACAACTGTATGGTTTGATTAGCATCTGTGAGAGTGTGTGTCTGAGTGCATGAAAGTGTTTGTGGAGCTGACAGTTAGCTGCTGGACAAGCTGTCACAGTTCTTTACTCCTCCATTTCCTATAGACTGATGATTATAAAGCTGTTATCTCCCTCTCTTTCTGTCAAACAGGACACACACACACACACACACACACACACACACACACACACACACACACACACACACACACACACACACATTCACAAATCATTGAAGTGATAGTTAGTGCTGTGTAATTCCGTACATCACACTCCAAACTCTGTCATCACAACTGCTTTAATTAGAACTCTGGAGAAGTGTGTGTGTGTGTGTGTGAGTCTGTGTGTGTGTGTGTGTGTGTGTGTGTGTGTGTGTGTGTGTGTGTGTGTGTGTGTGTGTGTGTGTGTGTGTGTGTGTGTGTGTCTGTGTGTGTGTGTCTGTGTGTGTGTGTCTGTGTGTACGTCTTTGTGTGTCTGCGTGTGTAAATGTGTGTGCTGTGATTTTCTGCCCTGCCTAATCAAACTTGCACTGATCAAGTCTCTGCTGATGAAGAAAAGCAAACTTTTGTTTAAGAGGCGTTAAATCAGAACCGCAAAGTTTGGATTCTTATATTTTGTACAGGCTGTGTTTGTTTGTTTTGTAAAAATAAATTAAAAGATTATCATTGATAATAGTACTACTTATCCATTTTTGTTCCTTAACCTTGCTGCAGAAAACACCCTTGCTTTCATACTATAATCTGTTGTCTATCAGAATGATAGTATGATGGTAGATTTTAATACAATTTATGACAGATAAACTCTGTCAAAAAATTTAATCATAAACATTTATATAACAATTTACATTCCATTAGTATTTACAGTGTTTTCCTTTTTCTCACACTTTCTATAAAAGGTTTTCTGGAGAAGCTAATGTGCAAGCACGTTGAATTATTAACATTCTTATACTCATTATTTAGCATCAGCACACCTTTTAAAGTGAGTGTAATGACAAACAAATGTTCTCAGTGCTTTCTGGACTTTTTAAGGTTTTAAAAAACTTAAACAATGTGCTTCACTACCTTCCAATGAATAGAACAGAAGAAAGTCTTGTACAACAATTTAATGCAACATGTGCATTTTGTCAAACAATAAAATACCCAAAGACATTGATTTGAGCTTTATTTAGGCTATTCTCAAAAATAAATAAAATATAATTATACAATACAGGTATCTAGATAGCAAACAGTGTCTGAAGTCAAGAAAAATACTCTGGACAAACAAATGAGTTTGTAAAATTTTGGGGACAGGGCATATTTTGCCATAATTACAGCTGTAAACCAATGTTGATGGTTAGCTTACAGCTAATAGACTAACCAGCTAAAGAAAACCTCAATCTTGTAAGTTCTTTGTTCTCATAAGTATCATCTTTTGGTTCACAGGATTTTTTAAGTCAGTATTGGGGATATAAGGACAGTTTTTCACTATTCAAGTGTTAAATTACTTCTACTGGTTAGCTAACAGCTAACACTCCTGACAGCTAGAGGTATTCTGATGCTAGTAAATCCTGCTTTTCCCTCTGACCTGTGAATATCTGTTCCCACAATTGTATATAATTTCCTTTAATGAAGATTTTATCTGTGAATTCATGGCCAACAAAGTACTAAACAAAGGTGATTTACTGAGAACAAGACAGCACGTTCTGTCTTCAATTATATAGCCATGTTGTAAGGCTACTAGCTAAAAAATAGCATTATTTTTCACTACAACTGAGGCCTTCTTCTGCCTCTTACTGATTATTGCTTGAACATAAGGAAACGTGACTAAGCATCTTAAACTACGCTTGATTTAATTATTGGATTTAATTTCAGCAATGCACAGAACTAAGGGAAAAGTATGCTAGCTTTTCCAGACCAACATGAGGACCATATGTAATCATTTAGGTGTTAATCAAGATCAAATAAAATATTAAAATAAATTTTAGGATGTTTATAAATCTTTGTTTAAATCATAGAGGACATATGATTGCTTCATCAAATTGCTTTGAGAAGTTCCTATGGTTGACCTGAGATCATTTGAAGCAGTGAATCTAAGCTAACAGCAGCTGCCATCTTCTGTCATTGTAAACCATCAGGTTTCAAGAGTTGGGAATCAAAAAGAACAGACAAAAATTGTGTATGGTGCAGAAAATTTTTATTCCAGTAAAGGTAGAGAAATAATTCATACTTGGTTCAATGTCTCAATAACGCTGTATTTTTCATTCAAAGGATTTAATAAAATGTGTTATTTCACTCTTTTACTGTTAATTTTAAAACATTCCTCGTCAGACATAATGGTTAAAATGCAGCATACCCATTTTTTTCTTGCCTTTTATAGACATGTCACATGTCTCCCTGCCTTGTTCTGTCTCCAACATCAGAAGCTGGAGCAGAGCCCTGCATGTTGCGCTATGTGTTGGTAATTCCCAGCGACAACTGTGTTAATGGATGACAATAGCAAAGAGGAGAGCGCCATATGTCTGAGCCCGGGGCAGCAACCAGAATGGCAGGGCACACAAAGACGAATGCATGAGAGGGGGATGAAGGGGGACCGAGATGGAGGGAAGCAGAGGAACATGAAAGATAGAACAGTGGATCTAATGAAATACATAGACAGAGGATGTTAGAATTAAATACAAAAGCAATAAGAAGACAAGTATTATAAAACCAAAAAGATGAAATTGAAAATAAGCATAGGAAAAGAAAAAGACTAGACAGAAGAGCTGATAGGGAACAAATGGGAATATGTTTTTGTTTCTTTTATCTTATTTTCATCCATTTTTATCTCATCAAAATTTTTCTGTTGCTGTTTTTCCTCCTTTTTTTATTTTAAATCAACCAGTTATCTTGAATCATTCTTGCAATAGCCTCTCAAATTATTGTATAATCATGATGAAAAAAATAGATATACATCTATGATTCTAATTATTCCTGCACCCATACTCTCCATCTTAAACAGCTAAAACTGCTTCATCCCATTTAAACCTCATCCTCATCATATTTTTTTCTCAGGAAACCCAGGAACAGGCAGTCATTTGAACTTTGTCATACATGTGAGAGCAAAGGCTCATATGACTGTGACTTTTGATGTTAAAAGCCCCATTACAATTGTCACAATCATTCTAATGGTAATGCATGATAGTTTTGCAAGTTTGTGATAATTTCAGGATGTGAGAACAAAATGAGTCGAGAAGTGTGACACCATAAGAGGTGATGAAACTAGTCCTGTTGCATTTAGTCACTATATAAATGGTAAAGCTTTAGTGACAGAAACACCAGAGACAAAGGAGCCAGGTAAAGCTAAAAATCAGAGGCGTTCACGCCAAGCGGGTGATCAGTCCGGCAGGCAGACATGACACAAAGAATCAGAAACAGGTCAAACAGGGAGAGTCAGAATATCATTATTAGGGTGGAAAATCTAAGTGAACACTAGTGATAATCTGGCAGTGAATGAAGGCAACACCTGGGTTAAAATACCAACAGAGAGTGTGCAAGATAAGACAGAAGTGAAACTGATTAGGGAGGAGCCCAGTGATCAGCAGTGAAGGAGAAACTTGAAGAGAGCTAGAAAGGACAAAAGACAAGAGTTTGGACTGTCCTGCCACCTTCTGGTGCAGAGTCTCATGCACACTGTCATGAAGACGTAACTTTTAACCAGGTGTATGTTTGTTTTGTCTTGAACAAATTTTCTTTGTTCAAGACTAATTTTTACCCAATACAGCGTGACAAGGTAAGGTATTAATCAGTACAGTTACGTAGCGCTGTTGTTTGAAACGTGACAACAAACAAATGTTGTAAGTTTGTACTGTATGTCAGTAGCCGGCTGTATGTAGCGCTATCGGCAGCCCGGTGCTACAACATATCTGTAAGCTAATATGAAAACAAGCAAACTTTGTCAGTTTTTACAGTAGTTCAGTAGCCATCCATACGTATGTAGCGCTACTGACAGCCCGGTGCTCTAAGACATGTCTGTAATGTGTAACATTGGTAAATCCTGGTTATGTCCTGCCAGTCATCTACCAAGCAGAGCTAATGTAACCTCACTCTTCATTTTATTGATAGACTCTCAAGTTTGAACAGACCACTGCAGAATAACTGCTGACTGTGGGTTGGAATGGATATTATCACAAACAGTTTTGCTCGTGTTTTAGCCTTTAGCTCGGGCTCTCCTGTTTAGCTTTCTTCCTTTCCATCCTTTTTCTGTTTGACGATTAGGCTTCAGTGTCCACCATCATTACAAAATTGATTGAAGAAATTGTTTGCAGCAGAGAAAAACACAGATATATCTCATATTCCAATGAATCATTTGTGGCAAACTTAATTGGTGGTTTAGTGATTTATTTAACTGTTGCCAAAAATATATATTACTTTGAACACAAAAACAGAAGATTGATGCCACTTTGAAAATAGACTGCTCTGGCTGTTTCCAAATCATTACCAGTTTCCATAATAACAAAGCAGCAACAGTGTGTTGGTCAAGTCCCATGTGTATCATATAATTCAGTCATAGTTCAGAGTCTTTGTTCATATTCCCCATCGCTCAATGATGAAATCATTTATACTACAGAAATTATAAATATGCATTTTATAGTTGTTTACATTCACACCACTAGTATGCTTCACAAACATCCTTGTCAGGGTTAAAAATAATAATAACAACTGTATGGAGCTGTGTGCCCCATGTACAGAGACTACAGTCCTTGCACCCGGTCATATTCCTTTGTGTGCCTACTCCACCTGTTTTTCTTCATCAGTCTTATCAATGAGGGCAAAAATACCCCAATAAACAGCATTAAAAAAGAGCTTTGCAAGTTAATGTAATTGCTTGAGCCTATATAATGTGCTTTCCTATTATTAAATGGATTAATGAGGTCTGTGTGAGATCAATTTAGAGTCTCAGTGTGATGTGATTTAAAGGTAAAAGCTTTAGCATCATGACTGAGAAATACATTCATTCAGATTATTAGTATTGGGAAGAGCGGTGTATTAATTGAGACTCAGTGGTGGGGGGATAATTGAGGAGTTCAATTTATACATATTCATTACTCCATAATGTGCTGTATACATAATCTGTGAGAGCGGAGCTGGAGATGCAAACAAGCTCCCAGTGAAACGTTTTAATTGGCCTGTTCCATTTCCATTTCAATAAGAAGTCCCCTCCTCTCCTCTTTCCCTCCCCTCCTCCCCTCCTCTCCTCTTTTGTCCCCTCCACTCCTCTCAAGCTGTCCTGTCTGATATTTGACACGTTGGCTCTCTCTCTTCTTCCTGCTAATGGACCAGTTAACTGTATAATTTCGTTGCTGTATGTGGAAAGATAAAAACGAGTGTATGTGAATGTGAGAGTTTGTGTGCGGCTGGATGCAGCAGGACAAGAGTGAAACAGGAAGTTGAAGGAGGAGGATATGGGAGATGAAAGGAGAGACATGAAAGGAGATGGGACCAAGAGAGAAAAGTTGAGATTTCGTGAAAACTACAAGTGCAGTTCTGGCAGCGGAGAGGAGATGTGCTTCAGATCAGAAGCCATTACAGTGTGACACCACCAAAACTGTAATCCACGGTTATTCAGAATGAGGCTGACTTCTCAGTGCTGGAATTCAAGTAACATGAAAGTTTTAAATTCAGAGCGACTTAAATCCATGTCTTGGATAAGTCAGTAACTGACGAGCTGGAGATGACTGTGTGATGCCTGAGAAAATATTACAGAAATCAACAGAGTGAAATGTACGTAATAATGTTTAGAGAGGATCACCTAAACTCACACTGATCTGGAAGCAGCCAACAGCACCACTGACCTGACTGATGTCCTCAGCTTATCAGAATAGAAGAGAATAGAATTATACTTTATTGTTATTGTAACAAGTACAACAAAATTGAAGTCACAGCAGCAATCAAGAAAACAAAAGTAAGAAAGTATACTGAAAGTGCATAAAGGTCCATAAGAAAATAGATGCTGACAGCTTGTCCATCATTCTCCAGTTCATCCAGCCTCCACCTCCACAGGGTCCAGGACTGAGCTTCTTCAGTCATGCTCCATCTCTGTCTCCTGGATCCTGTCTGCTCACAGTGTGTGAACTTCTTCCAATGTGGCATTGGTGTCTGATGTTAGCTCTGTTAGCCATGTCTGTGAATAGCATGATGCTACTCTGCCCTCTGGTATTCCCTCTGTTGCTGGGTTAGCACAGCTCGCTCATCCATCCTATTGGAGATAGATCTTACGTTCCCAATAACAATGGATGGAAGGACAGGTCCATGTTGTCACTTCTTAGCTCACATCTGAGAACCATCACGTCGTCCAAACCTCCTTCTCCTCACCTTGTGGGAAATCATCAGGCCTTACACCAGTTAGCATTGACATGCTACAGGCTGCTAACAGCTGAGTTCACATGTAAACAATGTGGCCATGGTTACATGTAGGATCTCCAGACAAACACAGGAGAAAAAGTAGTGAAAATATCGCTGAAGCCACAAAAAGTTTGGTGTCAATGACCGACAAATGAGCCATACAAAGTAATGATCCACTACAAATACAAAGATTATGACAAAGAGATGAAAAAATTACAAGAAACGGACAAAGAAGAGAGAGTTGCTGCAAAAGGCAGCCATAGCCAACAGGGTGGCGCCTTGCCAGTCATGTTTTTACTTAACATCTTCTCTGTAAATTGTTAAACCTGAGTAATCCTGTGTGGTCAACGGTCACACTCTGTCAGTCTCCTGATTTAATCATAAATCCAAACTAGAACGATAAACAGCCGGGCTAACTCTATTAGTGAGATGAGAAACCTTTCATTACCCACCTTACCTCAGACGTTAGCGGAAGCACCAAAGAGCAGAGGGTCTCAGAGGATCTCATTTACTGTGGAGAGTGGACCTGCTGCACCATCACTTGAGGAAAAAGAAAAATGTTGACAAATTTATAACTAAAGTACTCATCCAACACTGTCTCTCTGCCTCCCCTCCTCTCCCTCGTGTGTGTGGCCCTCAGTGCCCCTTGTCCCTTTTGAAACCATGAGTTTCATGACTCCTGAGGCTTTAAGTGAGGCTGGAACAATCACAAAAGCAGCCAGAAATACTCATGAACTCCTCTCGCCCGGCACATTCTGCCAGAAGCTCAGCCTTTGAATCAGATGGGTTATTTTGCCTTCACCGCCACAGAAAAAGGCCCCTGTGGAGCTGGGTGAGCGTTAGAGGCTGTCCAGTACTTCAGAAGGGCTGTTTGCCTTTTCAGAGTGTGGTTGTTTCTCGTCAGAGAAATCAGCTTGGAGAAAACAGCAGACATTTGCCTGTCTCAAAAGCAACTGAACCTATAAATTGTTAACAAAACTCTGACTTCTCTCTCCTTGTCAGAACATGTTACACTGCCTGACGAGGAGTTTCACTGACATTCAGACCGGGTTAGACAGAAAATATGGCACTTCATTTTTTACTTCAAAACTTCTTGCTGGTTTTTCTTCTTTTTTTTTTTCTCACTATGAACACAGGTATCCTTTGGGTGATCTATGCTTCCTCTCAAACCTCGTCCAGTACAGTATACTTAACAATATCTGCAGGTTTGATGAGCATGAACTGGCCAGGCTGACTCCCTATGCCTCACCCACTACTTGACACTGCGCAGGGGTGCTGTGATGTATGTGTAGACATGGGTTCAAACTTTTTAGCTACGAGAAAAGCTGCCATCAAAAAACAGGAGAATCCACTCAAACTTCTTTCAGGTTAACACTGAATCTGTTTCTAATTATAATATCAAACTGGTTTGGTCCTGTGGTGCATGTTCAATCTCGGTAACACTTTACCTTAGAGGTCCGCAAATTTCATCACACTTAGGTAATAATTAGACTAAGTTTTTTTCTTATTTCTTTGAAATTAGCACAAAACTTCTTGAAAATAATGTTCAAATTTATTATCCCAAGTCACAATTGGTAGGTTACTGTTTTTTTCCTGTTTCTTTGAAATCTACTCCAAATTGCAAGGGTAGAAGGTGACGATTAGCAAATAATTTATTTAAAATAAATTACAACCCACCACAAAATGTTTTTTAAAGTATCCCAACGTTTCTGCTGTTTCCAGAGAAGCAGGTGATAAACAGCTGCTTAGTTCTTGAAAATAGAAGTTAGCTTCGTTGTTTCCTCTGATAATTACCATTTTCATTCTGTTTTTTACAGAATCGTAAATAACAGAATGACAGGTGACCACATTGCTTTCAATGTCTTCAAGAGTAGAGGGGATAAAGCTGGACACTGCCCAATGGATGAGCTTTATGAATGTTATAATGTTGCTGTTTGGATCAATAAGACCTTAAAGGATCACCGGAATCTGAGTAATGTTTTCACATTTAAGGATTTCCACTGTCTGACTGACAAATGAAGACATGATCATGTTACACCAGTCCCCCTCCCAAAGTGTCATGCACATCTTCCAAATGTGGAAACAAGAAGGACAGCTTCTGTTTCTCAGAAAAGAACAGCCAATCAACATATTGTGCTGAGGAAAGGAATGTCTAGTAGATTATCTGGAACGCCCAACACCAGAATATAAAACTAGCTACTTCCGCCTTGCTGAGCAGTTGATTTCCTGCCTACCTGTCAACTCACTTTGTTTAACCCTCCTGTTGTCCTCATATTCTGTATACACCCTGTGTCCTCTGGGTCAAAATGACCCGTCTTTACTAAACTCCCAATGTTAACAGCTTAACTGAATTTTAAACACCAAATTTTATCTTGCTTGAAGAAACAACTTGTCATTAACCACAAAATGTGTGAAAACCTGAGGTTTCCCTCTTCACTTGTATGTTTATAGTTTAAGAAAAGAAAATAAATGTGCGAAAGGAGTTTTGAACGCATTTTCATTCATCCCAAAGACTTAGTTTCTTTCTTTTTTCCAGTGAACAATTAAAGACACTATGTCAAAAATGTGAAAAATAACATAATCCATTCAACTAATTAGCACATGTAGGGCAGTATGCAAGTGCACAGCCTTTGCAGATATATTTTTCACACCTGCAGCACACAGTATGTGTTTTACAGTCCTTCTTTGGAGGGCAGAACTGAATCTCTCTACTCTGCTCTAGAGCCTCTTCAACGGTATAACGCACACTCATGGCTTCAGCACAGAGATTTCGGGGTTCTGTCATCTGCAGCACCTTTATTCGTTTCACCTTTTTTGTTGCTAGGCGCTGCCCAAGTAGCTGCCTGTTGCAGTAGCTCTCTCTTCTTTGTCCATTTCTTGTAATTTTTTTCGTAATCTTTGTATTTGGAGTGGATCATTACTTTGTATGGCTCATTGTTGGTCACGGACACCAAACTTTTTGTGGCTTCAGTGATATTTTACTACTTTTCTCCAGTGTGTGTCTGGAGATCCTACATGTAACCATGGCTGCATTGTTTACAATCAAAATTAGGTGTTAGCAGCCTGTAGCATGTCAATGCTACAACTAAACCTAGTGTAGGGCTTGATGATTTCCCTCGAGTTGAGGAGGAGGAGGTGAGGACGACGTGCTGGTTCTCGGGTGTGAGCTGAGAGGTGACGACATGGACCTGTCCTTCCATCCATTGTGTTGGGAACGTGGGATCTATCTCTAGTGGGATGGCCAAGCTAGCCGTGCTAACCCAGCGGCAGAGGGGCTGGATCCTGTCTGCCTGATGTGGGCTGACAGGATCCAGGAGACAGAGACTGAACCGACTGCCGGGGAGGCTCAGTCCTGGACCCTGTGGAGGTGGAGACTGGCTGATTGGAGAGTGGTGGACGGATGTCGTCATCTATTTTCTTATGGACATTTTTGCACTTTCTATATTCTTTCTTACTTTTTTTTTCTTGATTGCTGCTGTGACTCCTAAATTTCCCCTCGGGATAAATAAAGCATTACTTCCGCTACTGTCTTGTTCACATTTACTACCAATTGAGACTGATCAAAGGTACTGCAGTCCACAAGAGACCACCTTTCTTGCCTTGTTTACTTCTGCTACTGATTGATCTGAGACACAACAAAAACTTTGTTACATTTTGTGGTGTCTAAATAACCCTGTGACCTTGATTTACACTCTATTTGCCCCACCGGTCGTTTTGACCCGAAGACAACCTTTGTACCTTTTTTTGTACAGCTTACATGGAAATGTGAATAAAAGCAACAGTTCTCTTTTTGAACTGTTGGGGCCAATTTAGGTAAAGTAAAAAAAATTCAAGTTGAAAAAATATTGTTATGGGGATTTTTTTCTCGTTTTTCATTTTGACCCGAGGACAACAGGAGGGTTAAGATGGCTTGTTTTTGAATAAAGTTTTTGGATCCAGGCTGACTGATCTCCTTGGCTGATTGGACTCTGCATCTTCTTCCTCAATAGTCTAATATTAAGGTAATAGAAAATTCAGTGAATAAGTATTTAAGCAGAGGAATCAGGGGCCCATCCCGACAGGGCCTGCAGGAAGCCCTAAGCACCAGAAAAAGTTATGACAATAGACACTGTGAGTACAGGCCCACTGCAGAAAAGAATCTGGCCACAAGTTATGTGCTTGTTTTCACCAAATTCTCATAAAATTTCAAAGAAATAAGAAAAAACGTTGTCTAATTATTAGCTAAGTGCGATGAAATTTGCAGACCTCCAAAGTAAAGTGTTACCTCAATCTTTACCGGGAGCGATGTGTTCAGGAGGCAGTGTAACAACTTCCCTCTCTTTATTTACACTGTGGCCTGTCCTGCTCCTTCTCCTGCAGTCTCTCTTTTCTGTGTTGGACCTTTTCCAAATAGTCATCAGCAGCATGTTTATGTAATATCAACCACTACTCACCAGGGTCAGGGATTAAGGTGTAATTGTAATGAGGCTCATTTGAATAGAAAAGGGCCTTTTTCAACTCCAGATGAATACTTAATGGTATATTTAAATGTGTACAAACAGCAGAGGTGCACAGAGGTGCTATTTGCTTTGCAGTGCAGTTTGCGGAGCATTTAACCCTTCACGTGTGCTTTGTGAAATAGACAATGCTAAATTGGCTCATTTGCAGACGTTTAGTGTTTGCAAAAACTGTGCAATCCTTCAGTGAAGTAGGCCCTCAGATACCACAACAGGTGATCCGTGTGTGGGCAAAACTTGTTAATGATGTGACGCAACAGAATGACATCGGCAGCAACTACAAAACTTTTAATGTGCTGTAGAGTATGGATCATGTTTAACACGATATGTGGCAGTGACTGGAGGTACCCACTGCAGGACATCTCTCTCTGTCTATCTTTCCACCACTTGCAGAACATTTTTCATTATTTAGACACTCGTTTTTCACAGCCACTACTGAAAGCAGTTTTATGAGCAATAAAAACCCATTCTTGAGACTGTGAGTAAATGTTAAAAACTGCTTGAATAATCGTGTATTAGAATTTAATCTGAGTCAGTGTTGGAGAGAATAATGCTGTCGGGAGCTGGTGGTGTTGCTGAGACCTCTGCTCTGTGTCTGCTGCTCTGACAGACTCTTAGATGAATGCTTTCTGCAGCTGACTTTGTTGTTTTCCCAGGCAGCCATGTGCAACTAGGCTAATGAGTACATTTAGCTGGAAAATGCTGAGGTAACACTTTCATCACACTGTGTGTGCGTGGGTGTGTGAGTCAATGGGAGTGCGTGCGTGTGTGTGTGTGTGTGTGTGTGTGTGTGTGTGTGTGTGTGTGTGAGTGTGTGTGTGTGTGTGTGTGTCCGTCCGTATGTGTGTGTATCATCTGTTTATTAAGGTCACAGGGAGAGATTGAAGTTTGAAGCTGAACAAACTAATTAGAGACTCATCCTGCTCCTTGAATCACACCTTTCTCGTCACAACAGTCTCCTCCTCCATCTATTCCTCTGTCTCACTAAACCGAGCTCCCTCTGTCTTTACCTTCTTCTCTGTCAGTCTCAGAACACGGCAGCTTTCAGTTGTTAGTCTCCTGAATACAGACCAAGCACATTTAGAGGAGATTTGGTTTGCTTGGAGGAAAAAGTATGTGTCAAGAGTAAGGTTGCAACATTTCCAGGGAATTTATATTAGCTGCATTTACCTAGCCATGTGCATGTACTTATTTAACATACTGGTGTTTGTAAGCATTGTAACATGCATGCAAACATGTCTAACATTTTAAATGTCATTAAGAATTAATTTTCGAGGAATTTTTCTTATGTGAATCTAACTGTCATGAATATAGGTATAAATATTTGTTATTGCTAGCCTCTAAAAACACTTTGAGCATTTGTTAGTTCAACATGAACGTGTCCATTACTTAAAGTTAAACCATGCCTTCAAATATATTTACTTCAGTACTGTCATCAAAACTTGACCCTAACTGGACTTCTGGACTGTAAATCCAGAAATGTGGTCTCTGTGAAGAAATGTTGTCGACTAGTGACGTAGCAACTGATGATGATCAAAGGTGCTTGGAATTGTTTGCATGTGTGATTTATCGCACGCAGTTGAATTTGGATTTAATCACCTTTTTTAAATCGAGATAATTTCAAAAAGTCTTATTCAAGTTAATAAAAAGAAGAAGAAAAAAAGAAAAATAATCCCAAATTTTCAGGCCGAAATTTCCCTGGAATTCTTTTGAAAAAATTTAAGTTGATGGCAACAAAACCCTGAAAATTTGCAATATTCTATGCTTAAATTCCCATTAAATTTTCAGGAAACTTTCCTGAAATTTGGTGGAATTTGTCCACCCCTTTGTGATATTAGTCAAGAGTAAAAGTCCGTAGACACTGCAATCCAAAAAAAATATCACTGAGAATGTTTTTTGCTTTTTATTCAGTCCATATTTATCAATAAATGCTAAAGTGAAGACTTCAGCTGAGTCACTCTAAATATCTTCGAAAAATATTTCTTACAGGCCCAGAGGCTAAATTTTACTCATGAAAAGGAAAGACAGCATAGAAAAAAAAGGTTGGCCTGATGTTTTTGTTTGTTCGCGTCCAGTGGTTTTCCTTTGTTTTGAAGTTCACCAGAAATATGTTTATGAAAAGTGCAGCTGCAGAAATTGAGCATGGTGTTAGATCAGGTGCTGTGAACACCTGCCCTTAACAGGTAACAGCTCAGCTGATTTCATTGATGCAGTTGGCAAACTGCAAAATATAAGTTTGTTAAATCTGCTTTAGCCTTTTCTGTTGCTCTGATGGTCTTCACTGCTGCTCTCCCCTCCTCAACTTTTTGTGTTCACATGAAGGGTGAATGCTCTCTCCACCATATTCGATTCCATATCGGCACATGGAAGGCCAGGGAGCCATACTAACAAATAGAAGGTATTTCATGCAAATAGTTATTTTGATGAGAATGATCCTGCCTGATCTTGGATTTATTGTCTTTAGTGTAAGTTGGGCAGCAGGGCCAAGAATATTTCACCAAATGTTCCAGTTTCACAGTATAATGGCACTTTAATGTGAAAGTGTGTAATGTCCTGAAGGGTGTATGTAACAGGTTCACAGCCTGAAGTTTGACTACACACTCAGTGGCAGTAGAGAGTCCACTGTAAAGCAGCAGAAGTGACATGAGCAGCAGTTTTTTCTCCACAGCTTAGAGGAGCAATGACTTTGGCCTTTGTGTGTTTATCTGCTCTCCTCTCATTGTGTTATTTAAACACAAATCACTGGGATTAATTGCAAGTGCTCTATGCAAAATACAGTATATTTGCAAATGTGCAGTGCAGTGTTGTTTTAAAATGAATACTTAGTTCCATTAAACCACAAGCACAAAGGAAGATGATGTTTCAGTTCTTCTCTCAGTGCACGGCTGCACAGATTCAGATAAAGAGGGAGTTGCTTCTTTGTGCACTTTGTGTTGTTAGTCTAATTATTTCGATTTCTAATCCAGCATTAGTGAGGCCACTTCACTTTTTCTTGTCCTGGTGAGTCTGCTGCTCTGCTCTGCTGACGCCTGTCTTCTGTGCATCTGTTCAGCTCTGCAGCAGTATTGTTTCTCCCCGACACTCGGCGCTTGTTTTCACACACCAGGAATTGAAGCGATAAAGCTGCATGCAAAAATGAAAGATTTCTCCATCATTATCATTATGCAAAATGTTATCAAAGGGTGAAATTAAGTGGCTGTTAAACAAAGTGTTTGTTTAAACAGAGTTGATTCAAGAATAAGTTGGGAACATAAAACACTCGCAGTGGAAGATAATGAAGCAGTGTTACACATAAAGCGGTGATCCCTATCCTTCCAGTTATTTCAGATGTGATTGAAAGTAACACACTACAACATCATTGTAATCCCACTAAAGCATATCAGTGGCTTTGCAAATAGTGGCATTAACACACTTAATGTAGGCAATCACCTCCATCAGCAGTTATTACATCTGCTAGGAAGAAAGCAAACCAATTACAGGGAAGTTTGTGTGAAGTAAAGCATGAAAATGCCAAATAACGTCATGCAAACAGAGGGAACAGATGTTGTTTTACCCCGAATGAACCACCTCTTTCACAAGCACAAACTAGAACAACTTTACTTAATTTACCTCCTCCATACAGAGCATGTTTAACAAAGGGAAAATGTAGCTTAATCAATCGTAGACAACATGTAAGGTTATTTCATTTGCCTTTTTTTCCAAATGCTTCAACACCTTTTACACCCAGCAACAGTTAACGTTTTTGTTGTTTCAGCAGGAGCATTTGGGGTAAAATTCCCACTTCCTGTTAAGTTTGTATACAAATTAAAAGCCCCTTGAAATGGCTAGAGAAGCATCAATCAGAGTGACGATGCAAGGATCTCCACATCTACTGTAAGATTGCTTTCTCTTCCTGTTTCTCCATCATCTGTCTCCCTCTATTTTCTGCTCTGCTCATCTTTCCTCTCATTTCCAGCCTGTAATCATACACTTGTATCTCTCTTGTGAGCGTTTGAAGGAGGAGGGAGGGGCGGCTTTTGTAATAAGACCATTAATCATTGGGAATAATTCCCAGAAAAATCAGCCAGCCTTGTTGAATTTGACAGCCACCATATTGGATCTCTATGCTATAACATAATATATGGTCAGATAAGAAGCTTTGAGTGTGACCCATGAGGGATTTTTTTTTTCGCAGCATTGTGCACATTTATGGGACTCTTTGTCCAATTTCCATTGAAAAATATGCTTTCATGGTGCTTCTGGATTTCTTTGTCCTCTTTTCAGGCAAAGAAATGATCAAAACGTTGTCTAAGGAGAAAAAAGACATTATATTGTTGTGCTGTCTGAAGGATTCATTTCTTAAGTGTTTTGTGTAGTAATGTACTTTCCTCAACTGCAGCTTTACACAACCAATGAGAGCATCATGGCTGCCAGTTTCATCCTCCCAAACCAACCATATGGCCACTCTAGGGCTGATGCAGCAAATTCAACAGCAGCTTATGAAATCAAATCTATTCTTCCGTTAAAGTTGAATCAACCCTGCAGACCAAAAGTGTGAGCCTTCATCGGATCTTCTGCCATATGGACCCTTGATGTGTGTTGTAATGAGCCTGGTGAAGATGATACTTCCTGTTCCAGTTATTTTTGTTTATTCCGGGTCATTCTATGATTCAAAAACATGAGACCCCTATCAAGCCTCAACTGCAAAATTTTGAGGGGTCTCTTAAGAAGTATTTGTAACATGATTGATTGTAAGGAATTTATCCATGCATAGGAATACAAACGAATATTGTCGCTGATAAAACTCATAGCATGTATGTGTCTGTGTGTGTCCTGTTTGCTTGCAGAGCAGCGTCGTTCCACAGTCCTGCAGCTGTGTGCTTCATTTGGGGCGGCAGTAGCTAAGTCCATAGGGACTCTATAACCCGAGGGTCACTGGTTTCGAGTCTCAGCATGGACTGAGATTGGGGATTTGGCTGTTAGCATTATTTCCTGAGAAAGGCACCGCCACTCCCACCCCCAAACTCCTCAGTGCTGTAAGTTGCTTTGGAAAAAAGTGTCTGCCAAGTGAAATAGTGAATTGTAAATTGTTGAATGACACTTGATTGGGTGATGTGTGTTTAAAGTGCATACAGTGGGGAAAATAAGTAATGAATGCATCAACTTTTTCTCATTACCTGTATTTCCAAGGCTGCAATTCAAACAAAATTTCTACCAGACATTGGTATTAACTCAAACAATTCGCACATGAAAAGAAAAGAAAAGAAAAGAAGAAAAGGAACAGGAGCAGCATGTTGGGCGCAGCAGGAATGACATCCAAGTCTAAAAATGCCCTCAGAGAAGATGCCCCCGCCACTTTAAAATCTTTTGTGTGGCAGAGTTTTGGTTATCCTGTGGAAATGATTAACGGCAACCGTGTGACAAGGACAGTATGTAAGCAGTGTAAAAGAATAGTGCCATACACTGCGGCTAATACAAGCACCATGCTAACCATCACAGCTCACTTCTAAAAGCAACTGCACCTGTGACAAAACTGTTTAAGGCCAGACAACACTGACGGCATCTTTGCTTTTTTAAACTGCAGGAGACAAAGTTAATGCCCAAAGGTCTCAACTGCTTTCAGAAAATGTGGATATGCTTATATTTTTGAAAAAAAGCATGACCATAGCTTAGGCTCGGCTCTGTGCTGCTTGAAAAGAAAGGGTCAGTTTCTTTGCACTATTTTTGGACTCTGTATTGACCAAGGTTATAATAGTTAACCAAAACGAAACTAAAAAAAAAAAAAATCCTAAAATTTGAAATACATTGCAGTTAACTCAAACTAATAAAAACTAGAAAAGAAAAGAAAAACGATAAGTAAGACAAAATGTCCTTAGTTATTGTTTCTGACAATAATAATAGCCTTTAGGATTTAAATTAATCCGACACATTTTCCCAACCAATTTTACAAGTTTAAGGCAGTTGTCAGTGCCGTACAGCACCATCACAGCGTTGTACTGGGACATGCAAACTCAAACAATCCGCACATGAAAAGAAATCACAACATTCAAGTCCATAAATAATGATTATATGGAATTAAGTACGATAACACAGGAAAAAAGTATTGAACACACCATGGAAAGGCTGTATACTGCAAGGAAATGCACCATACCACCTGAAATCTGTCAGTAATTATTACTTGAACTTCCAATTAGTACAAACCAACATCAGCTGGGCTAGAGAAAATTGATGGTCCTATGAAAAAGGTATTTTTTTCACCAAGCAATTAAATACAACACACCTCATGATGGGTAAAGACAAAGAGCTCTCTGAAGACATTCGCAACCTGATTGTTGCTCAGCATCAGAATGGAACTGGTTACAGACTTATATCAAAGCACCTGAATATTCCAGTCAGCACCGTTGGGCCAAAATAGAAAAAAATAAATAGATTTTATTATCGAACAAATTGATACTTTTACCACAAAACACAAAAAAGGACTTAAAATTGGAACTATTTAGTACTGGTACCAATTGCCAGGTACCAGGTATGGGTACAGTATCAAATGTGAAAAGTACCAATCCCTACTTTTTCATCATGGTCATTACCTGCCATCAAACGTTGGTATTATTACCACCATATTTCCCACACTGTGTCTATGGAGTGTTTTTTTCTTGGGCCCTTGTAGTTTTTCTGTGTCTCTCTTTCATCTTTCTGGTTCTGTCTTTAAGTCTCTTCACTGATAACCCCTACCCCCTCCTTTTAACATTCCTTCTTGTCACTTCATCTCATTGAGTCTGACAAAAATAAGATCTTTGTTGCAACTGACCAATCAGAGTCAGGTGGTTAAACAGCCATGTAATGAGGAAATGTGAGGCACTTCCATCATTCAACTCTCCTTTTATAGCTCCAAAATAAAACATAATGTGGATTGTTTTCACACTAACTGGAGGGGTTTTATATGGGCAGTACAGCAGTATTAAAGCATGAAAATAGTTCAATCAAAAGGGATTCATAAAGGCTATTTCCTCTGAGTGGAACTGCCCCCTAGATGCAGATTTGTATTGGTTAATTTTCTATTTATTCACATAATCACAGCAACGCCTGCCCACTGAAGTCCTCTGAGGCAGCTGTGGAGGCTCCTCATCTCCAACACATCTTTTTAAGTGATGTTTATTTAATCGTTTAAACCATGGTGGACATTTAAAACCTCATGTGTGATATGAGACTGAAAAATAAACGACTCGTATAAACTTTTTGCTGCCTTAAACTAAGTGTCAACTCAGATATTGTTTCTGAGTGCTCTTTTTCGTCTCGGTATCCACACGAGCGCTGTTTTAATGAGCTTGTACCCCAGACGGAAATATTTCAAAAACCCCTGTGTGGAGGATTAATAACTTTGGAGGAGAGAGTTGTAATAATAAGACTGGAGTATTTCTGGAATGTGTGTGTGTCTGTGTGTGTGTGTTGTACCAATTTTGTCAGGCAGAGCATTCCTCTATGTATTTAGTATTCTTGTAGCATATGTTTTTGTGTGTGCCATGTCAGTTTTTGTATACATGTGTTATTTTGTGTCAGTTTGCCTGTCACACACCGCCACAGACATTTTTGTTGTCAGGAATAGGGCAATGTCACGTGTGTGTACAGTGGTACACGCAGAGAAACCCACACAGTGCAGTAATGTTACACATGAAGGGTGTCAGTAATGGGATTCTGGTCAGGCCAGTGTGACTGTGCGGCACTGAGCTGAGGTCAGTGATACCGTATCAGGAGCTGAGGGACACAGAATTTTAGGAGCAGGAGAGAGGGAGCAAGCAGGAGTACACGGTGGAAAACACAGCAGCAGAAAACAACTGTTAGGGGGGAAAAGATGGAGAGGTAATAGACAGGGAGGAAGACTCAGGCTGAGAACGTTTCATTTCGCTGTAAGGGCTTCTTTGGTGTAATTTCAATTCAAAAAGCACTCCAGTGTCTTCTGTTAAATGATTTTTATTTTCTGTCTTTTCTCTGCTACTTGTTTATCTTTTCATCTCCTCCCCATTTTTCTCCTTGTCTTCCATTTTCATTTATGTCTCCTCCACTGTTCCACTTTTTCTAATTTTTGTTTCTTTTATCTTCTCTTTTTTTCTTTTATCTTCTCTTTTTTTCTTTTCATCTTTCCTCTGCTTCCTTTTTTCTCTCCCATTTTTTATCCTTTCATTGTTTATTCTCTCCCTTTCTCTATTTTTCTCTCTCTTCTTCACCCTTTTTTTTCTGTTTCCCTCCTTCATAGCCAAGGTGCCTTTGAGCAAGGCAGCTCTGGATGGTTCAAGGTGCTCTTCCTTGTTCTTGCCATCTCACTCTGATATCTCTCCTGTACTGCAGATCTACAGGATCCTGTTTGAGTGTGCAGCCTGTTCGACACTGGAGTGAAAAGAAATAATTTTCTCTCAGGGGGTCTTCTTTCTCTTCCTCTTCTTCTAGTTTGTCTCTTTTATTTTCTTATCTTGCTTCCCTTTTTTTTCTTTGTTTCCTTCCTTCACACTTCTCTCTTTTCCTCTGCTATTTTCCATCGACTGTTTTCAGGGTTTTTCCTCCTGAGACAGACTTGGTGGACGGGGGGTGAGCCTCAGGAGGCCGATCATGACGTCACATACTGTATACACTGGGGTAGTCTCAACTTAATTTTTTCCAATCGTGATCAAGATTCAAACCATTGCTGCTTGACTTTTACTCATCCATAAGTTAAAATTTGCTTTGTGGAGTTATTTTTTATTGCCCTGCCCTCTGAACCCCTGGCATATGTGGCATATTGGTAATGATTTCAACAAGGTTCAAATTTTTAAAGATGGCCAGCAGGGAGAGAGTCGTAAGCTTCTCTAACAGTTTTGTCCATATATCAGTGCTAGTTTAAGTGTTCACAGTACCAACAAATGGGTTAACAAAGAAGATACTAGGGAGATATTCTTCTCCTGAAATCTTAAACAATTTTGTGAGAGAGAATCAAAACACACTCCTGTTATTCTGACAGTGGAGAAATTTGTGTTTCTGTACTGGAAGCATTGTGGTGCGGATCATTGAGATAATGTTCTTCTGATACCTTAAAGTTTCATCAACAAGTCTGAAAACATTACTATCAAATAGCATATACTAGGGGTGTGACGAGATCTCGCAAGATTAAACCGTGACAATATTTCTCATATGAGTAAAAGCTGTTTCACATCCGGGGCAGATGCCTTTCAGACTGTGAGCTATTCATTTTCTTTTGATGACCTGTGGGGGGCAGTGATGCATCTTTTCAACCGTTAGTCTGCCAGAAACTGAGAAGAAGAAAGAAGAAGAAGAAGAAGAAGAAGAAGAAGAAGAAGAAGAAGAAAAGGAAGAGGAGCAGCATATAAAGTGCAGCAGAAATGACGTCGAAGTCTAAAAATGTCCTCACTTTGAAATCTTTTGTGTGGCATAGTTTTGGTTATCCTGTGGAAATGATTAACGGCAATTGTGTGACAAGGACAATATGTAAGCAGTGTAAAAGAATAGTGCCATACACTGTGGCTAATACAAGCACGATGCTAAGGCATGTACAAAACCATCACAGTTCGCTTCTAAAAGCAACTGCACCTGTGACAAAAACTGTTAAAGGCCAGACAACACTGACGGCATCTTTGCTTTTTTTAACTGGAGACAACGTTAATGCCCAAAGGTCTCAACTGCTTTCAGAAAATGTGGATATGCTCAGATTCTTGGAAAAGAACATGAACATAGCTTAGGCTAGGCTGTGTGCTGCTTGAAAAAAAAGGGTCAGTCTCTTTGCACTGTTTTGGACTCTGAAAATGTTTTGGACTCTGTATTGACAGAGTAGAACTTAGGTTATAGTTTTGCGCATATTGCTTGCAATTTAAAAAAAAAAAAAGATATCTAGTTTTATTTTTGGAAAAAAGTTTAAGTTATGTTAAAAGCTCATCCTTGGGTCATGCATGGGTTTAAGTTATAGAAGAAAATCCAAATGCAAATGCACTGTTTTGTGACTCTGTGCAATAAAAAAGTATGTATGTCCAGTCATAGATTTTTTCATTTTGTTTCCTAAAAGTAGTGTGAAAATAGTGTATCATCAAATCCTCCGCATAAACTGACCTCTACCATCAATACAAGATCATTTTCTGACCTAGCAGCCAAACTAGAGGGAGACACTGGCAAGAAGATATCATCACTTTGGGAATTTCCAGAAGATTTCCTGCTGTGTGTCTATAGAAGCTCTCAATGACCTTCCTCGATCTTATACAAGGGAGCTGGACAGAAACACAGCAGATGAGATTGGGGGAAAAATCAGCTGTTTGGTTTCCTGCATGCAGCTCTCCCAGGAAGTTTTAGGAACTTTGTGTATGTTTGAAAAGAGCTCCCTTTTATCCTAATTGTTTCTCTTTGTTTAACTTTTCTCTTCTTTTCACTCTTTCTCTCTCTTCTCCATCCTCTTCTCCTCTGTCCTCCTCTTCCCTCCTCTTCTCTCCTCTCCTCTCCTCACCTCTCCTCACACCTCCTCAGACAGGGCTATTTTCTGCCTGTCAGCCACTTTGCAGGCAAGCACTGTTTTCTACCCTGGTGAGACTCTTTCCATAGTGCGTGTCTGTCTGAGCACACACACACACACACACACACACACACACACACACACACACACACACACACACACACACACACACACACACACACACACACACACACACACACACTCTGTACAAGTGATCATGCAATTCATGTTTACATTTGTGTCTATAACTGCACATACGTGTGACAGAAACAGTGCTGATATCATGGGTGCCCATCCTTCTTGCCTTAATACCTGCATGAATGTGTGTGTGCAAGAGAGTGAGTGTGTGTGTGTGTATCTGTGTGCGTGCATATGTATGTGTGTGAACCCCTGTTGTGACAGGGTTGAAATCCAAGCTGACATCCCCTTCTCCCTGCAACAGCATATGCCCCTCAGCAAGACCACTGGGAGGCTGTAGAGGGAGGGAACGGGGGAGGGAAGGAGAGTGAGGAAATAGAGAGACAACGTGTAACGGGTGGAAAGAAGGATCTAAAAGACAGGAACAGGAGAAAGAGATGGCTGAAGAGGAGAAGACAGAGGAACAGGAAGTGAGTTACAGACTGAGACCAAGACAGAGGGAGAGGAGCACCCCCACTGTGCTCCTTTTCAGTCCTGCTAGCGTTGGCATGTGTTAAATGTAAAGCTGCCGGCTGACTCACCATGCTACCAGCTCATAGTCAGCACTCTCCACTGCTCCTGTCTGACAGGGAGGAGGGGGGCAGGCGGGCGGGTGGGGAGTGGGGAGACTATCATCTCAGATTCAATACTGTCTTGTTCAATGGCAGAGAAAGAGAGATAGAGAGTGGCCAGCAGTGAATTATCAGAAGTGTCTCTTTCCTTATTCAGCTGTTTAACACATCATCAGTGTGTGTTAAAGGGTGAGCAGCTCCATACATGAAAATGAACATTGTTTACACTAGAAGCATGCACTATGTTTCACGGTCAAAGGTGGCAAAAAACTTAACACAAGCCCATTTCACTGTAAAATTCCAGAAAAACCTTTTAATTACAAGATAGGAAACAACAAAACGACACATAAATTGCTCTAAAAAATGTTCAAATAGGGTAAGAAATTTAACAGTTCTTGAAATTAGACATTATTTCTTCACAGGTGATGGTGGTTCAAATTAAGTCCAATAAGACAATTTCTACAAAAAAAAAGACATGGTCAATTGAATAAATTTCCTTTTTTTTTTCAAGTAAGGGCTTCAGTTTTTGCTGTTTCACGGAGCAGGAACACATCAGTTTGCACAGAGCACAACAAATGGGACAGGAAGGTTGGCACCACAGCAAAGTTATAACATCAGGCTGATTTTCATAATAAAACACTCACTGTTTTGGCTGGTTTATATTTCACTCAACTACAAAAACGAACCGTCATAAAGAGCAAAGATAAAATAGGAACCAACAAGTTTGAGGTTTTTAGAGGCCACTAAAGACAACATGAATGAAGAGAGGCCCGGTACTTGGTTCAGAAATCCTTTGTGACCCGACCCCAGCTGTCCTGTGGTCCGGCTCTTGACAGTTGACAAACAATTAAATACGGAGCCAAACCAAAGTGGAGACGGACTGGTTGATACCTGGTGTGAGATGATCATACTTGTTCCATTGAATTTTAAGAGGAGGGACCACCGGACTACCAGCATCAGCCGCAGTGCTTACTTGTAAAAACAGACTAAAATGAGTTAATTGTTCATCATGAAATATTAAAAAAAAAAAAAAGGTATTTTTTCTTCGCTATAGGACTAAAAGTGCTGTTTGGGTTGCAGCAAATGATAAAATACAAGAAATCATCCAGGACATTCTCTTTTCCAACCACTAAAACCACTTTACTGTCCCAGCAAGGTCAACTTAAAACGAGCTCCCACACAAGTCCTTGACCCCCTTATTTAAGGCTCGATGACGTTTGGTAATATCTGAACAGCTAAATGAGTCTGTGAACAGTCCCAGAGGTTCAAGATTGGATCTATAAACACATCATATTACCAGATAATCTGGGCCAAACATCAGCACTGACAGTGGGCTCAAACCTTTGGTCAGTATTGATTTTTTGTCTCCTGGCTCGCTGCCATTTCCTGCACACACACACACACACACACACACACACACACACACACACACACACACACACACACACACACACTTACTCATGTCTTGAAGCGCAGGCTTTGGGAGTAATTTGTGTTCAGTATCTTGCCTCGGGGTATCTCACCAGGCTGACATGAGGAGCTAGAGATCGAACTGTCAATCTTCAAACAGGTGGAAGACTTCAGATTCACTCCTTTTTCTTATGAATGTTGCCATTTTCAGAGTTTTTTAATGTGCACAAAATATGCTCACGTGCACGTTTACAAGATTAGAGAGGTAAGCCAGAAGAGTTTAGAGGTAGAGTCTGTAGGATTAAAGCACAATGTCATGTTTTGGTTATATTGGGGCGTTTCTGGGCAGAGAATAAGAGTGGTTACCTCAGCCAATCACAGAGCACAAGTGACTTTGTGTGTTGATTAGTGAGTGGACGGCGCTATCCTTGGTGGCTATGATAGTGGATGTAGCATGGAGAAAGCAGATAAAGCTTTTTGCTAAACAAAGGTGAAGCTTGGCTCCACTTTCTTGGAGAGCAGTTTGGGACAAAGAGTGATACAAGTTGGCGTTCTGCTGAGCAGGTATGTGTCAGATAACACAGTGATTAGCTTGTGCAAACAAGTCAGGCGCACGGCTCTCGAGTCCCTCCCATGTAAAAACGTAATGCTACAGGTGGTTACAGGTGGAGCCAAGGAGGAAGAGCCCAGTTTAAATTTGTGTTTACTAACAAGTGACGAAAATTCCTGTAGACCCTACCTTTAAAAGCTATTGTTCAAGCTTTGAACTAAGCCAAACTACTGACAGACTTCCCATCTCTGTGTTTTAACGGGATTGATTAAAAATTAATGACCTGAAGGAGGAAACACTATTTTTGTAATCAGTGTTTTATGATAAATGTGAAGAATATGGGAACAAAACAAAACAAATGCATTATTTACACCAATTAATTCCCTGATACATGGCATCTTTGTTCACCCCAGTGACTCCACAGTCCAGTCATCTCTTTAATTTGATTATCTTAAATCAGACAGAGTGCTATTTATAGCACTGTGCTTCCTCATACCCAAACACTCAGCTGAAATTAATAACTTGTGTGAGTGACTCACATGTCTCCAGGGCAGGTTTGGAGGATCATAAAAACAGTCTCTGTGAAAGGAGGAGAATAAAAAGGTGGATGTGGGTGGGGATGTGGGGGATGGTTTGATAGTCGTACTGCATTAAACTGCTGGGTTTAAAAAAAAAGAAAAAAGAAAAAGAATTTCAATCAGTGCATTTATTCCCACTGGGCAAACATACATAAAAGATGTACTGTTACAGTATCCCTGGTATTTAGAGCCACTTTTCATAAAATCCGTTTACAATATGCAGGCAGGAGGAGTGATGCATGATGGGGGATGTGTTAATGATCACTCATATGCATCAACACATTCTGAAGATGCTATATAACAGTGCTTTCTCCTTTTTTAAACTGTTATGTATGCTTGTCTTGACTAAGTGCATCAGTAGTTTTTCAAATAGATCCACTGTTAACATCATTGTAACGCAGTTAGCTAAAAAATGTATTGTTAAATAAGAAAAGAAACCAAAAAACACATCAGGATTAAGAATTTCGTTGGAAATGTTCAGAGGATATTTTCTGTTTAATTCTCACACACTTACAGCATTTGTACAGAATAACATCTAAATGCATTTAACACATTAAATGTTGGACTTTAAAACAGGTATAGATAGAAATAGATCCCTGTACATGATTTTTTTTTTTTCCACTTGAAAAAGCGTTGAAATAAACGGCATTTAACGCTGCAGTGGATGTCTTCGTTGGAGGTGAAAGAATGGAGGTTGAAGGAGAAGGAGTCTGGAGGGGCTGGTTTACCGTGTACATAATAATACAGTGTGCAGATGTGCATGAAGGTGATCCAGTCACATCATAATGTATGCAGTGGCCTTGGAACGGATGTAAATGTAATATGAGTGAGACCAGATTAGATCTGAAATGGATTCTAAACTTCATACAACGCTTTTATTTGTCTAGGGGTAAAATCATACTTGGAAAAACAATTTTGATCCATTCTCTATGTTTTATTAGCCATAAAATTAAAATGGAATCAACTGATTTCCTCTACTGACCTCTACTTTTTTATTCTCCACCTCTTTCCTCTTCTCCCTGTCTCCAGTCTGCCTGCTTTTTTAGCTTTTTAGCTTCTTGTAGTCAGCACGTCAAAACTCTCTTCACCACCCTACCTGCTGATCAGGAGCCTTGATGTGATGACCGTATGGGGTGTAAAATGATTCCCTTTGCATTTTTTCCCCTCACATCAGTAAAATGCTCTGATAGCAGAGTCGGCTGTTTCCTTGGACTGATTGCATAGGTAAGGTAAAGGAATTCCCCGTACTGTGCATTAAGCATTACTGATGGGGGAGCTGTCCTGTTGCAGAGAACAATTGTAGAGTGGTCAGGAGATACAGTTTTTTAAATCAAAATCTCTTTTTTTTTTCCCTAAACCTACATGATTAAAAGATAATGTTCCCACCCCCTGCTAACAGCCCATTTGGCCAGATTTTTTGACATGTCCTCTCTAGACAGCAATTCAAAATGTAGGCTACCTCATACCAAACATGCTTGCTGAAAAATTTTATTTTAATTTGGAAATCTCCTTTGAAAAAGCTTTGCATCATAGTTTTGATTGTAATTTAAATTGCAGTTTAATGTGTTATATCTTTTTCACCACAAGTAAAACAAACCCCCCCCACCCAGTATCTAAATTTTAATTTCCTTGACATGACGTTCAAACATATCATGATGAGACTTTTCTTGCACCCCCGGTTGAAAACTGAGCAATCTTCAGTTATTTCAAAGTCCATGCTCTATTGACTTTAATGCTATATGAGTGATTGAGCAGCCCTGTCCCAAGAAGGCCGCCATTGTGACAATGTGACTTCCTATTGATTCACACCAATAGACTGTAAAAAAAAATGGACCTCATCTTGCTTGATTTGAAGTGAGGACGCCACAAACACTGCTCCCCCTGGTGGCTGGCTGGAGTATAGGTCAAAAAATCCATCTCTCCAGTCATTCCAGATGGGCTGTGGTCAAACTTTAAAAAATTAATGCACCTCGTAGAAATGTTTCTCACGTTCAATTGTTGTGGTAATTTGTCTGCTGTGCACTCTGGCTACACAACTGCTGCCAATGGCTGCGCCAGTGATGGGGTATTTTGGCTTCAAAACTGTTTAATGCTAAATGGCGGAAACATGCTGTCCACTCGATATACAGTCTGTGCTCACACCGCATACGAGGCATTTAGTGTTTGTATGTATCTATGATGAGATGGCCCAAAAGGGGTCCATATTTCCATAAAATGGATTCCACCATTTTTTTTTCTGGTGAAGGGATGTAGACTAACAATTTTCTTGGATATCTCAGACCTGGATCTCTCTGTAGGACTCTATCGAGGTGCATGGGAAAATACACTTCAACCACAAGCTGGCCTTTAGAAATTTGTTTTGATTTTTTGGTTTGAGTTACAGAAGCTAGCTGTTGTTGTAATCGTTGTGTGAACTGAGCAGTTTTTCGGGCTAAACATTTCTCCTTCCCTTCGCACTCTGTTTGACAAAGCCACTCGTGATCTTCAAACCCCCTTCAACAAAGCTCTGCTCTCATGAGGCCTGATCCCTTCCAACCCACTGTCTCCCTCTCTGTCTCTCTTTCTACCTTCTTGTCTCCCACTCTTCCACCCTTCAGCTATCTGTCTCCCTCTCATCTCTTTCGCTCTCGTCCTGTCTCTCCTCCTTCTGCCATCTCCCTCCTTTGCCCTCCCTTCCCTCTCTTTGTTCCAGGGATCAAACGAGTATCTCTGCCGTCCATGCTCCGTCACCTGGGAGAACACACGCACAGACGCACCATCGCACACATTCGCATTCACCCTGCTTTCTCTCCTCTGGTTTGTAGCAGTGCCCCTGTTTCTGTTAAAGATTTTTTTTTTTTTTTTTTGAGTAGTCGTGGTCAAAGAACGAGCTAACCTTTCAACTCACCTATTCCTGCTGATCAAAGAGGAGCCAGAGAGTGGGAGAGAGGGGGTGGAGGAGCGGAAGCACAAAGAGCAAAGCCGAACAATGTCAGACCGGACAGATTAAAACAGAAAAGAGTTTTACTGAATTGAACTGAAATGACCATGATAAAGATCAGAGCCAACTCAGACTGAAAAGAAGAAAATCAAGCAAATGTTTAAGCCCACGTGGGACTGCCTGGAGGAACAGCTCTTCACTAAAGCTTCTGGAGAAGAATTAACAAAAAACGGCAACTGAAGGTCATCACGAAACAAAGTGTAGACCTAAATGTAAATGTCTATAGCTTAACTGGCTCTTCCACATGTATGACTTGGTGTTTTTGATGTAAAGGCTCTGGTGTGTCAAAAACTGAGTTTCAGAGAGAAGAATGCTCTGCCTTTTTAACAGTTTGATGGACAGATGCTATTAGGCCATGACATTCAAGAAAACACAACTGCTGCCTGGATGATGTGACCTTGTCCCTGTGCCTCCTTCTTATGAGAGAGCAGTGAGATGGTTGTGTGGGGTACACAGGTTGCAGGACAGAGCCAGGAAGTCATGAGGCGCAAAACCTGCTGCAAGATACTTTTAGTGTCGTAGCTACAACAGATAAAACATGAAGTTTGGATATGAAACGAGCAGGCCTAAAGGAGGGGATACACACTTCCCTATAACTGAAACATAGCTTTAAAGCAACAATGCTTGTTGTTCATATTAAACCTGCAGATTTCCAAACAGCTACATGTACACATGTAATAGAAATCCCAGAATTTGTCTACACAAAATGGTATGTTCTTAAAAAAGAAAAAAAATAGGATTAGATCTTTATGAGGCTTTCTGAAATGATGAGGTCATTGTGTGAGGACCACGATGCATGATGTGTTGGAGGGGCGTGCCAGTCAGGTTCAGGGATACTTTTGTGTATGTGTTTACTTTTGCATGCTACAACAGTTCAGAAAAAGTGGCCTTCATCTCTGGTGAGACTCTTGTTTAGTGCTGGTGCAGAAGTCTGCTGAGGGACCTTAAAATGTGGGCACTGATGGTAAAACCTGGAGGACTTGAAACGACAAAGTGCACTACCTGATATAGAATAGAATAGAACTTTGTTGTCACTGTAACAAGTACAACAAAATTGAAGTAACAGCAGCAATCAAGAAAACAAAAGTAAGAAAGTCGATAGAAGATTCAAAATGGTCCATTAGAAAATAGATGATGACAGCTTGTCCATCATTCTCCAGTTCAGCCAGCCCCCCCCTTCACAGGGTCCAGGACTGAGCTTCTTCAGTCATGCTCCATCTCTGTCTCCTGTATCCTGCCTGCTCACAGCAGGTGAAGCTCTTCCAATGTGGCGTTGGTGTCTGATGTTGGCTCTGTTAGCCATGTCTGTGTATAGCATAATGCTACTCTGCCCTCTGGTATTCCCTCTGTTGCTGGGTTAGCACAGCTAGCTTGTCCATCTTATTGGAGATAGATCTCACGTTCCCAATTACGATGGATGGAAGGACAGGTCCATGTCGTCACTTCTTAGCTCACACCTGAGAACCAGCACGTTGTCCTCATCTCCTTCTCCTCACCTTGTGGGGAGACATCAGGCCTTACACCAGTTAGCATTGACATGCTACAGGCTGCTTACAGCTACGTTCATATGTAAACAATGCAGCCATGGTTACATACCAGTGAAACACAGGAGAAAAAGTAGTAAAAATATCACTGAAGCCTCAAAAAATTTGGTGTCAATGACCAACAAATGAGCCATACAGAGTGATGATCCACTCCAAATACAATTCTGAAACAAGAGACGAAAAAAATTACAAGAAACAGACAGAGAAGAGAGAGCTGCTGCAAAAGGCAGTCATAACTAACAGGGCGGCGCCTAGCATATGAGCCCAAGAGTATTTTACTTTGGGTTTCAGTGCTAGTCATGAATCAATCAAAACAACACCCTTTCTGAGAGTAATTCAGGAGTGTACCTGCAGGTCATCAAAGACCAGACAGTAATGGTCACCTTTATTGTTGTACCATTAGACCTGATCTACACATTTTGGACATTCCAAAAACAAGAGAGGAGTAGAACTGCAAACTGATCCCCACCCAGCAGTGAGCTAAATAATTGGCAGGTGAGGTCACTCAACCAAAATGTTGGACCTAAAGATTTTCTGAGGGTTCACTCTGTCCATCTGGTCCCTATCTGCAAAGGTGTTGGACTCCCACCTCTGAGAGAGATTCTCATGAACTGTAGAGAAGTTGGGGGAATTGAGTCCAAGTGGGCCAAGAGCAAAGTCCTGGTTGTAGAGGAGGCTGTTGGGGCCTGTTGGCAGCAGGTGGGTGTTGATTGGGCAGACAGGTTGTGGAGTTAGTGGTCACTCTGGAGGGGCTATGGCCTTGACCCTATGATGGGGTGAATATGAGAAGCTTAATGAAATTACCTGGAGATGGACTACATAGTTACTGCCATTAAGGTAATTTCTTTATACTTTCTTTTAATCAATATTAATAAAAGTTTAATCCAAGGAATGGTTGGTAAGGGGCCAAAGCGTCTTAAAGTATGTTAAAGAAAACCTTACTCAAGATGAAAACCTCCTTCACCTAAGGGAATAACCTGGGTCACCAAAGCTGTGGGGAGACTACTCACCTGTGTACCACCCCATCCTCCCTTCTGCTACTTTCCAGCCTTCTTGATCTGTCCAGTTTGGTTCAGTTTAGCCCAGTCCTGTCCGCTGCAGTTTAGTTTAGTTTAATCCTGTCCTGTCTGGCGGAGAACTGAACAGGTGGTATGTGACAGCAGGTATGAGCTGACATCAAAGGATCTGGAGAGAGGAAGCACAAGAGACTCATGGAGAGAAAAGAGGGGGAAATGTCTGTAAACAAAATCAGGAGTTGTGCAGAGAAAGAGGGGGAGAGTTGGGAAATGGAAGAACACAAAGTTTAAAATCTCACAGTAGCAGAAAAAGAAATAAACAGAGGAGGAGAGTTTGAAACACGAGTGAGGTAACTGTTGAGGGTTGGGGTGTTAGCGAGGACAGAGGGATTGGTGCTAGTTTCTGGACCAACAGCTTGTGTGCTTAACTCTCGTGGATACCAATTGTTCAGCTCTGATGAACGTCTATCGTGAAATCTCCCAAGCAAAAAACATCTTTTCTCCATCCTCTCTTCCTTTCTTTTTCCTTCCCTTCCACTTTTAGTACAGCTTCACTGTAAATCTTTGTACTTGTTGTGTTTGTGAAAGCAAACTGCTTTCTCTTGACCTCAGTAAATTGACCAATTAGACTTGGGATGTGGGCGCTTGGTCAAGAAAATGATTAAACATTGTCACCCTAGCAAGACAGTAGCAAGCTTAACATATTATTAATCTCAATATTTTATTGTTCTATATTGCTGAAGTGTTTGTGTGTTTCTTTCTCAGGACAGATGCTGGAGTGTGGGCAGAATGTTTATTAGCTTGTTAACAATGTTGCTCTCTTGGGCTGAGCTAACATTACCATCCAGCATCGACCTCCTATATAAGTAAAAATAAATTATGCTGGGGCCTACCACAACCATTGGTGGGGTTTTCGGGCAGTCTTTTTTTGATTTTTAGACAAAAGTAGTTATGGTGAGTTAAAGGGCCTGTACTTTCTTACCACTTGAAGTGATATCCATCCTTCACCATATATTAGCAGTTGTTCCCTGGCTCACAGGGCATTCCCAACACGTCCTCTCTCACACAAACACACCTTAACTTTGTCAATGTACACAGCAGCTGACACCGCTTTATGTTTCTCTGCTCTATATGTGTCAGCCCTGCTGCCTCCATCTGCCTCATATTTTGTTAAGTTGTCCCAAACACTCAACGCACGTTTTGACACTTGTGCTGTTACAGCAGCAGGTTTGCTGCGTGAGGAGGAGCATTGATGTAGATGAAACCAACGCAGTTCCAAGTGACATCAACGCAAACACATGCACTTAAAAGCTTTTTACGCAGTGGCATTACAATGTCTTTGTTAAACGGGAGACATCTCAACTAGTGCATTTACAGGAGGGACTCACAAGCTGATGTCTGTCTCCCTCTCTATCCCTCTCTCTTCCTGTGTGTGTTTCTTTGACGAGCATGTGGAGACCGTGCTCTCTATGCTCACGGTGTACACGCGTGATAGAAGTGTTCAGTAAATATCTGTAACTGGATGCCAACTGGCTGCAGTCAGTGTGGGGAAATGTGTCGTGCCTCATTTCCCTCGTGCATGACTGATTGCCAGTCTTGTTTTGTCTGTTGCTTACATTTCAAACACTCACTGTTACTCATTGGTTGTGATGATAATGTATTCAGATAATGCATTTTTGTGCAGTTTGTCTTACATTTTGTGGATCTGTCCATAAGTATGGAGACCTTGTAGTTCATCACTAGCTTTACTGGAGTTATGGTCTTTACTCAAGTTGCACCCAAGCAGCGACCTCTTGTCTAAAAATGTGAAACAATGCGGAAGTGCTAAAACTGCTTGAGGCTAGCTCCAGCACCAGAAGTCACACCAAGCCAAAAAGAAGCTATTTTCACAGCAGAAAAAACCTATTTGCAGCCTTTTTTAAAAAACGTCTTGTGTCATAATTGCTAATTTCACGATCGACACACTGTATGGTGGGAATTTTTTTCTGACTCCGAAGTTGAGAAGATATTAGGATCTTCTGGTTGTCCAATCAGAGACACAGCTCATCTCACATGACTATGGCTATTAGAAAGGAAGTTCAAAGTCTGCGTCATATCCAATATGGCGTGTCCGACGATTGGCTTCATTTCACCGTTCAGGAACAGAAAGGTGATGTCATGGAGACTAGGTCCATATTTGATACAGTCTATGACTTGAACCCATGCCTACATCTTGACCAGCTTAACTCTTGGGACATGTGATCTAACAGCTTGGCTGTGCCAGTGTCCTGCTGTATGGTATTTTATTAGAATCCGAGCTTCCTAGGCTAAGTGGGATTATTCTGCCCTTTAACAAGTAATTTCAGTACTTTTAGTTTGCTTTTTATCTGCAACATCCTGGTCATTTAGAACCATCAGCTTATAAGGACTAAATTTCATTTAGTGTTACTTTGGTATTGTGGAGTCATACCCTGTGGCAACCTCTGGTCTAAGATTATGAGACAATGCAGAAGTGCTAAAGTTTCTTGAGAGTCCGCTTCAGGCTGGTTCTGGAAGTAGCGGAAGTCACATAAACACCAAGCCAAAAAAGAGCCATTTTCTAAGCAGAAATCAACTTATTTACAGCCTGGTTCATAAAAACATCTCCAGTCTGAGTTGGTAACTTTACTATCAGGACACAATGTACAGGGGGTGAATTTTTTGTTTTGTTTTTTAGAACTTGGCAGTTCAGAGGATATTAAGGTCGCGAGCTCCCCCAATCAGAGGCAGAGCTCAGGGTCATGTGACTGACAGGCGCCCCATAGCTGTACACGGCGCCCTTGCCACTACCAATATGGCTGAGATGGCCGATCTGCTTCATTTTCCGTTTCAGAAACAGAGAGGTACCGTCTGGGAGACTATTTCCGTGTTTCATACTGTCTGTGGTCATACCACTGCTGCCCCTGTTATTAAAGTAATCAGCATAACTTTTGTATGAAAGTAACGTTTTCACTCGTAATTGATGGATAAAAAGGCAGAACTATATAGTGCACCATATGGTGAATGCGCCATTTTGTAGTGCTGTCCGAAATCTGAGTGAGCATGGTCATTCACTATACAGTCTACTCAATGTATCCCACAATGCATTTTGAAAAGCAGTGTATTAGCGATGCTCACTATCTGAGCAATATATACCATCATGCATTGCGGTTCAAACAGAAGGCATGGCTGATTACATGATTATTGATAACTGATAACATGAAAAAACATCAAAAACTGTCAGAAAAATACTCAGCTCTCTGTTTAAGTTTCGGACGATCGTGTCTCACAATTTCAAGCAGTAAAACAAACGACACGGACGTTAGCCGCTGAACCGATCATGCACTGATGCATTTACAGGACCTTGTAATTCTCAAACACAGCATAAGTTGCTGCACAATATATGGTTTATCAATTTTATAAATAATGTGTAATAAATGATTCTATTATATTTGGCTGTTGCGGAAAATATGCTAAGTATGATATTAGTTATTACTGAAATAAATACCATTGCACAGTGTTTGAGAAAAATGATAACGGCTGGTGAGTGAGTAGTGTCCGAAATGTTGGTTCAATTTAGCTGATTGATGGATTATAAAGTCCACTAATTCACTATATTTTGAGTAGAATGAGAGAGTGATTTCTGACACAACTTTTGTTTACAAATACACCAAGTTAACTAGTAGCTAACAGAGCTGTAAGCTGGGTGCTAGCAGAATGACTAAGCACTTCTCAGATTTTAACATCATGGCCCTTTTTTGGATCCCAAAGTCTTTATCGGTTTATTTTTCTTTCTGTCTTTCTTTCTTTTTTCTTTGTTGCAGTTGCACAAAGTGTAAGCTCTTTACTAAATGTCACTGACAAGTTACTCCTGATGCTTTATGGAGGACTTACAACTGTTAGCTATCTATTATGTAGAGTATATAAGTGGCTCATTACAAGGACAGTCTGGTGATGTCAGAAGAAAATGGCCTTGTGAATGTGGTGAACACTTTAATATCCTTTCGTTTTTTCCTCTCTGAAACAATAAACGCAAAGTTGCAGTTCAGAGAGTTTATATATACTTTCTCTTTCACACACACAAACACTGTCACCTCTATAGGCGGCTCTCTGCAGATGATGTCATGTGATTGTGGACATTGTTTAACGAGCCCTGGGACCGGGACAGAGAGGGGGAGGAGGGATGGGGCACTGAGAGAGTGAAGAAGAGAAGTTGAGCCTAGGTAGAGGACATCAGCAGCAGCAGCAGCAGAAAGAGGAGAAGGATTTCAGAATAAGAGAAGAAGATGAGGACAGGAGGGGGGACGCTGAAAGGGTGGGGAGAAAGGGGAAGTATGCAAGAAGTAAATCTCTCAGAGGAAAAAAAAGGAGGAGGAGGAGGAGGAGGAGGACTTCCACAGGACAAATGGTGGAGAGGAAGAGAGAGGTAGGACATCTGGTCACAGCAGGAAGGTGGAAAAGGGGGAGAACATTAGGGGAGAAACATAGGGGAAATGTATGGGATACGTAGCCTGAGGATAAGAAAAGGGGATGAAATAAAGAGGAGAGGAAAAGGGTACACAAAGGAGAAAAGAAGCAGATCAGACAAAATAGAGAGTGTGTGTCACATAGCCTAAAGAAACCTTCAAACAAGGTGAGAACGAGATGGACAGGGGGTGAAGGGTAGAGGATGATCCCTCCTTCCTCTTCCTCTCTTCCCCTCTTCTCTGGTTTCCTCCTCACAGCCTCCTGCTCTCTCACCCTCTGTTGCCGTGTAATGTTAAACCACTGGGAAGGAAAATCTCCAAAGTCAGCTGTTCTTCTCAAGGCTTTTCCTCTCTGCTTTCTTTTTTAAATTATGTCATGTTATCCCTGCACGCATAAATGGAAAATATTTCAGACCGTTTTCATCCTAATTAAGCACATTCCTGCTTCAGAAGCTGCCGATTCTGCCCAAATGGTTTCGTTTTTAAAAACTCCACCACGATCAAAGTCACTGTTCTCTGCTGTTGGTCCACACTGAGCAGAAATTTGTGAAACATTTGCATTTTTCCCTTCCCCATTTTGATCTGGGAAGGGTCTGACATCTAATTGTGTGAGAGAAAGGAATTTTCTATAACAATGGATCCAATTACGTACCAGATTTCAGAGCAGCTTTCAGGATCTCTGCAAAAGAAGATGTCGCAGTTCTGCTGCAGGGTCACAAGTCTACGTTTCTCGAACGTCTCTTTGTTCTGTTGCTCTGAGCAGCACTCTCAGCAACTCTGTCAGGGATGGTCATTGCGTGCGACAGATAGACAGGTGCACGGCAACATATAAAAGGCCACTTTGTGTGTGTGCATTTGCCTGTGGAGTATCGTGGACTATATCGACCCCCGAGCGGCAAATGCAGCTCATATTCCTTTGCTTACACTGCTCTCCTTCGTCTCAGAGCATTGCATCTCTCCTTCTGTTCATTTAAGTCCTGAAAATAAACTGTCACTCAGTCCGTCAGCCAGTATATGACTGTGTGTGTGTGTGCGTGAGTGTGTGTACTTTTTTCTGTGTGTTTCTTCATGTGGTTGTGGTTGTGGAGTTGCTCGTGCACATTATAGCATTGTGGCTGTGTGCAAACTCGCACTTGTGTATATATTTGTATATGTGAGTGTGTGTGTTTCTGTGTGTGTTTATGTAGCTGTCAATTTCTCTTGCCCAGCTCCATCCAAAAACACAGACAGCCCATTGAGGCGTATGCTGCAGAGAAAAATAACAACTCCAGCTGACAAACACACTTTAGTCAGAGCAAACACGGCCTGAGATGGAGGGACAGAGACAGGAGCTTTGAATTTAAATTGGAGATACTTAATGTACTTTTTCTGTGTGGCAGTGTCACTGGAGTTTGTGTTATAGCTGTTAATTCAAAGTATTGATTAATGCAGCGCTGGATTGGAGACAGACTGGCCCTGAGGGGGAGAGTGTGCTGAATGAATCTGGACGACGTACAGAAGCTTGCAGAAGGCAGCGTTTAGTGGCCATAAATATCGTCCCCCTGTCTGTTTGTTGAGTGGCTGGTGAGGGCTGTGCAGTTCATTTTAGGTCATATGGAGCCTTGCAGCACATCCTTGCGTTGTTTTACTCCAACCATGCATGTGTGTGTGATTATGTGTGTTTCTCTCTTATAGTCAAGTAAAATCCACTTGGTTCAAAAAGAGCACAATTTTTTTTTTCACTCATATTTTGGAACTTTTATAGCTGGCTTTTAGAGTTTATAGGGTTTTGTTATATTTGAAACTCTCTACATTTGTATGATGTTCAATAACAAAAAAGTGTTCAAACCAGACAGATGAAGCTGTTTCTGTCAGTGGTGTGTTGCTTATTTATTCATGCAGTGAAAAAAAAAAAAAGCTTTGCTCTTATTCTAGTTGTTCTGTTCCTGTAATTCTAGTCACAGATCTTATTATCTTATAATAAGACAAGTTGTCTTTTCCTTCCTCTTGAAAAATATATTAAAACTGTTATTGTTTTTGTGTCTGTGAATTTACCTAAGTAATAGTTTCATCTCTACTGCCAGGTGCTGTGTTTGGCCTTCAAAACTTCTATAATAAGGATGTGCATATTTCCTGACAGAGTAAAATCCTTGATGCTGATTGGTCAACATCACATAACAATAGTTATTGATTCTTAACTGTTAAACAAACACATATGGTATTAAATCAATTTGGAAAAAAAAATCCTTTACATTTCAGCACTGCCTGTTGACACTGTGGCAAAAATGTTAGCTTCCGTTAGCGCTATGAGCACTACTTTCCATCTCAGACTGGTCTTGAAAGTTAGGCATGAAAGGACAGTGTTTTTTTCTCCAATATTTTTATTGCCATTTTTTTAACATACAAGATAAATACAATAACAGATAAACAGTTCCAGACTATAAGACAAACATACATACAAACACACAGTGACAAGTTACACAATGTCCCCTACACACTTAACTTGCACACATTTTATATGTAAAGATAATGATAAAATTAAAATTATACTTCATAATAAAATAAATTTACTATTTATGTTCAATCCAAGCCTATATGTCTGACCGCAGTAATGGGCAAATAAGGTTCCCAGAGCTGAATAAAGTTTCTCCTTTTGCCTTTAGCAATGTATGTTAGTCTTTCCAAGCCAATACATTCTGTAATTTCCTTTGTCCACATCCTCAAGGAAGGGGCATCCATACTCTTCCATCATAGCGCAGTAGCCCTCCTCGCCTGAAGAAGTCCAAAGTCTCTAGCTGAAAGTGTTTTATACATTTGAATGAATTCTTCGGGAAAAATCCCAAGTACACAGAGCTTGGCATTAAAAAGTGTTTTTGTTTTAAAAACTGACAAACATCCTTTAACATCCTTCCAAAATTCTTGAATCTTAGGACATTTCCATAGACAATGTATGAGCGTTCCCTTTTCATTGACACACTTAGGACGAGCATCTGGAATACTAGCACACATATAATGAAGTTTAACCGGTGTAATGTACATTCTTGTCAACCATTTATATTGAAGTAGTTTCAACCTTGTATGCAAGGTTGAATGAAAGGATAGTTACTGGGCTCGGATGTGGAAGCAGCTTGAGGAGCTCCTTGGCCCAAACAAATATCTGATAAAGAAAAATGTAGCAGCATCATGTCCTGTTGAGGCAACAAGAGCAGAGCTGTAGAGTGTAGAGTATAACTCTGAAAAACTTTCTTTATGGAAAGCCCTGAAATGAAGGAGACCAGAGTGGGAAATAGAAATGTCAACATCAACATTCCAGCAGATGTCCTGTTTACTTAAACATTAACGTCAATGAAAATTTTCAGTTCAATGTGATTTTTAGTAAATGAGCAGGCTAATTGTAGGTTTCCACTGAATGAAGCTTAAGTTTGACACTCTGACATTTTTCTTCTTGTATTTCACATCAAAAACTCCACTGGACCACTTAAAAATTAAAAAAAAAAAAAAAAAAAAAACGAAAAAAAAAAAAACACACAAAAAACACAAGAAACACTTTACCTCAGCAAACAAAAAAGGCAGATAAATAAATGTTAGATAAATGTTAAATAAACATAATAAAGAATAAGAAATCACCTAGGATGTATACATTTCAGCATTCTAAATTTTAACTTTTACCATCTGTGAGCACTGTTACCATCTTTGAATCCCCATAAATACACTAACATTGTACATTATTGTTTTACACATCCTAAAGTATGGCAAACATCATGGATTACATTGGCGCTTCTGCATTCATTTAACTTCATGAATTCAATTGTCCAGTTATGTGTTAATTTTGGAACCAGGAGGTTGCTCAGACTCTATCGAATCAACATCAGGATCTTGCTCACCTTGTCAGAATCCTAATTTGCATATCCCCCTTTAAGTCTTCATTATCATTTCATAATGTCAGTTAAAGGGAAAGCAATTCCTTTGTTACAATTTAGAATACTAAAATCAAATCTAGCTGTCAGATCTGTGGGCAAATCACTGGTAAATTAAACATTTAAACACTTGTTAGCCAAATTGATACAGGTGATTTATAATATTGCCGTATTTCAAACTGGCACAAGATAATGAGATCTAAAACAGACATCTTTCTTTCCTGCATGGCCTGAGGCTTCTTCAGTCAAATGAGACGAAAGCAGTGGGTTGAATATTAGGTCCAAAGTTCATTAATTAACAATGAACTTCCTTCTCAGCATCAAAGCCAGCTCAGCCCACAGTGGCCAGGTTCACTCAGCGTGGGAAAATTTCAAGAGCAAGAAGGGGATAGTGCATGAAGGGAAAAAAATCAAAGGCCTAATGCACAGTTTTAATATGCATGTGAAGTTACTGACTGCATGAAACGGAGGAGATGAACTTCACCTCAGGTTGTGATCTATGCGTTTGCAACCAAATAAATGGTTTGAATAAATTCTGTTTAAATTCAAAAATCAGGTTTGGAGGTGCAGTGTCATAAATTTTACAAGCACCGTATTGATACCAATCTGCTCAGGTTTTAGTTTTTACTTCTGTTTTTTATTTATTTCTTTATTTTTTTAAATTTCAGTTGTATTTGTATTTGCATGATTTGTCGCCATGTTTTGACGAACAATTCACACGTCAGGAAGGAATTTTAAGTATTCAGTACAGCATATTTGGCATCTCATGGTGTGGTTTAATAGTATGAAATAAAATTAATGCTAATAGAGAAAGCAAAATAGCTGATAGTATGGCTTGTGCAGCACAGGGGAGTTGTTGGTCGCTCACTTCTCTGGTGGCCCCCTCAAGCCACGTCCCTCACCACTTTATAGATTTTTGCTGTTGTTATTGTTGTTGTTTTTTTATTTTTTCAGTGTCGTCCTCCAGGCTTGTGTTGTATTGCCTGATGGGCATCAACCATTGCCCCTCCTGTGTAATACTGTTGTGTGGCCTCACTTGTGCTGTGGGTTTTGTCCCATTTGGGTGTGTGTGTGTGTGTGTGTGTGTGTGTGTGTGTGTGTGTGTGTGTGTGTGTGTGTGTGTGTGTGTGAGTGATGTGTGTGTGTGTGTGTGTGTGTGTGTGTGTGTGTGTGTGTGTGTGTGTGTGTGTGTGTGTGTGTGTGTGTGTGTGTGTGTGTGTGTGTGTGTGTGTGTGTGCTGCCCTCTCCTTTTGTTAATGTTCCTTTTTCTGCTTTTTCTTTTGTTCTGGTCATCTGCACAGGCTTGTCTTTGTTTTGGCAGCCACCTTTTGTTTTTCGATGGTCTTGTTTGTTTTAATGTCAATATATTTCCTGTACTTTTTTGTTTTGTCTTTAAAATAGAATAGAATAGAATAGAATAGAATAGAATAGAATAGAATAGTTCCTAGCTCACACCTGAGTACTAGCATGCTGTCCTCACCTTCTTCTACTCACCTTGTAGGGAAACATCAGGCCTTGCACCAGTTAGCACTGACATGCTAACAGCCGAGTTCACATGAAAACAATGCAGCCATGGTCACATGAAGAATTTCCAGACAAACACAGGAGCAAAAGTAGTAAAAATATCACTAAAGACACAAAAAGTTTGGTGTCCATGACCAACAAATGAACCATACAAAGTAATGATCCACTCCATCATCCAAAGATGACGAAAAAGAGACGAAAAATAACAAGAAATGGACAAAGAAGACAGAGCTGCTGCAACAGGCAGCCATAGCCACCAAGGCAGCGTCTAGTCTCCCCTGATTACAAAAAAATAATTAATAAAAAATAAAAAAAATAAAAAATTAACAAATGAAAAAAGAGAGAGCAAAACTGAAATAAATAAATATATGTAAAGATATAATGCAATAACTTTTTGGCTCACTTTTGCCTCTGATCTTTTCTCTCTTTCCCTCCCTCTCTGTGTCTCTATGTCGACCTTTACATCACTGCTTCTCTTCTCTATAGCTTCCATGTGTGTCTCTCTCATTTGCAATGTATCGTCTTTCTCTCTCCCCTCTCTCCCCCTGCTCCCCACTGGTCTGCAGCAGCACAGAAAAGCTGCAAACATGAAATAAATTATGAATCTTTTCTATAGGCAGCTCCACCTGTAGTGAACTACACTGCAGAGATGATGAAAACAAAAGCAATAAATCAAGGCAAATCCAGGAGTCAGAGGCAAAAGTCCTGCAGGAATGTTGCAGAGTCGTCTCTCGAGAGAGCAGTGCCACTGATGTAACCCTGATCCCTTCTGTTTCCTGAGAGGTTCACCAGTCTGATGTTACAAACCAGGAGGGTTTGGTTTGGATAACTTAAACTTAACTCATTCAAAAAAAAAAAAAAAATGTCAATGATCTAAGGAAGTTTTGTCTGCATGATGAGTCAGAAGTAAGCAGAAGTTTGGAAAGTCTCTTTTTTTTTTTACTTTTATTTACTTTGATTATTATGATTACAATTTCTTAATACAATTTTATTAACATTAATGGGTTGAGACCTGTTATAGATTAGAATCACAAAGAAGAGTAACATTTTTAGACCCTCAAAAATGATAAGATTTCAGGCTCTGTCTGTTTTTTTATGGTTTGATCATTATAAAAAGGGTGTTTATTTTGTCCATCAGCAAGTAACAGACAACATAGCAAACACTACCTTTACGGTAGCTTTAAATGTAGACCTTTAAGCTCTTGAACGAGTGTTAAAAGTGACTTCATAAAACAGCCAATATGCTCATCATAGTTAATCCGACCATAAAGTGTTGAAACTGCATTCGTCTCATCTGCGGTTTTCTAAATGCATTCATTCGTGTGCTCTGAGGGTTTTCAGGAGAGGCCAGGTATGAATATTAAAATCATCCGAGGCCGGCCGTGTTTGTGGATTGTAAACACATCTGTCACTTCTGTTTAATTGGTAAACAAGTTTGACCGCTTTCTGTTTGTTCATAAACAACCATGTCCCTGCGTGATATGAAAGGTCATTAGAACAACCTGTCTGCTGTTTTTTTTTCTTCTCCATCTCAGCTGTCTGAACCACAACATATTTCATTTACATTTAAATTACAGGTCCAAAGATGATCATCTGTAGGGACACAAACTTATTTTCTCGGATTATCTCTACTGCAAGAACAGATGTGTGTCATTTGACCTCAGAAAAGAGTTTTTAAACATTTTATAAGGTTTTTTCTTTTTGTCTTACATACAGACCTGACAAGGAGTGTTCTGAAGTTATGGATTTTCTGGTCTTTTATAAAGAAATCTGAATTTTGGCAGCTAGGTAGATTAAATGTCAGGAAACCCTCAGAAAACAGTCATTTATCAGTACAATTTATTTCACACAGCCTAACCGAGGTCACTGTCAGTAATCAATCAATCAATGACTGATTGACTGAGTATGGCTACTGCTTGCAGAGCTAGCACTACCAGCCCACATGTTTGTGCCATTTCAGTCAAGTAGCTAAATGACAGCTTAACAAGACATGGTACAACTTTATCTTAATTTTCTGGAGAAAAAAACAGCAAAAGGAAATGTTGTCTAGGGGTCTTTCGTTAGGGTAGAGTATTATATCACTTTGGCTGTAACAAATATCTGATGATTAGACAAAAGATGTGATATGCAGCTTATGCTAACAGTAAAGAAAATAACAATACTTTAACGGTGCTGACGTTTAATCAACCTGTCAAACCTTGTGTTTTTACTTCTTATAAATCTGTTATGGTTTTGCAATTTCACCAAATTTAAGATCTCTGGTCGAAGAATATGAGACAATGCAGAAGTGCTAAAGTCTCCTGCACATGCACACCAAGCAAAAAAAAAAAAAAGGTCGCTTTCACAGCAAAAAATTAACCTCTACAGCCTGGTTAAAAAAAAAAAAACGTCTCCTGCCTGAATCACAAATTTCACCATCAGCACACACTGTACTGGGGGGTGAATTTTTTTTATTCAGTTCAGAGGATATTAAGATCTTGAGCTCACCCAATCAGAGGCAGAGCTCAGCTCATGTGACTGACAGGCACCCTATAGTTGTACTCAGAGCCTGTCACTTCCAATATGGCCGCGATGGCAGATTTGCTTCAAAAATCTGTTTCAGAAACAGACAGGTGATGTCGGGAGACTATATCCATTAATTATACAGTCTACGCAACAGAGGCTATATCAGCAGCTGATGTGTACAATGATCATTTTCCTTTAAAATATTGTTTCAAAGTAGATTCCTCTATGTTTCTTTATACCTCCATTATAATCCAGAAGACCAAATTTAACTGTGGGAGTTTCACCAACAAATAAATAATGCACTCCAGACCAGTAGTGAGAAAGACTTCCCCGAAACAAGCCCGTGATCCAGGTCCATTAAAATATAATAGTTCTTCTGTCACACAGAAACCCAAACAGAAGGAGTGCAGAGACTCACCCCAGGGCTCAGGCCAATTTAAAACATATTAGCGCTGTTGTCGTGTTGGGACTCAAACCGAGGAAATGTAGCTGCTCAGCCAGAGACACAGGCCAGATCAAATATCCTGGAACAAACAGGATTAGGACGCATCCATCAAGCTGCAAAATTCAGTTCGTTCTCTCCATTTGTGGTCCAGAAAACTCTCTCCATATCCTGAGTTTTCCTCCACCTTGAGCTGCTGATACTGAAACAAAGTGTCAGTTATAATCCAGTTGAGTGGATGCCAAAGGAAGTACGTGTTTGTATTTGTGTGTGCATGTCAATCCTCTGGGAGGAATCTATAATGAAGAAAAGGACACAAGCGGCACGAGAGTCTGTCAACACTGAACTGTTTGCGTGTTTGCACAGGCAAAATGGCAGCAATTTTCATAAGCGGATGTATTGTTTTTTCTTTGTGTGCATGTGTGTGTATGTGTCAAAGTGGCAGTGATCCATTGACCTGACAGCTCGTCCTCAGGGAGTGCACACATCCCTGTCATTACTGCAGCACCCACAGCTGATTGACTGCTTTCAGCAGCGCTCAGGAGCTGTCAGTCAGTCAGTCAGTCAAACTGTTGATTTCAAGCCAAAGTCAACACACTCCAGCGCTGCTGACAGGGACGACTGACCATCTGCCACTGATGGAGTCACTTTTATGGCCGATATTTTTACCCCACAAAGTTGGTGAGCTACCTGTAGGATCCAGATTTCTCAGTGTAGTGTCTTAATGTGGGAGAAAATTACAACTCAAGTGTTTTGGTTGCAACCAAACAATGTAAAATAATAAAAGCCAGAAGTTTCTATTTCATCTGTTTTTAAAAATTTAATGGACTTTTCTTCATGAACATGAAAAACTGTTCCTCCCTCAGAAGGTTGGAGAACAGTGGTACTGTTTGGAGCACAAGTTATCATAATACAGATGATAAAAAACTATAAAGTAGTTCTCTTTCCAAGAAAGATAATTCAATTTTTCAAGGAAAATTGAAAAAAAAAATACTGATCCATGATTTTTTGTCATAGTTTATCTGATTAATTGTGTCATGCACCAAGAAATGTAGAACTTGTATGGACTGACAAGGCACTACAGAACAAAACAGTGTAAGAGCAACAACATAAATCATGAATGTGACATAAGTCATAAATATGTAGGACAAAATCAGAAATGTTTTATCCAATTCCTCAAGGAACCACATTTACATTTCTCAGATAGGTGACAGGCATGCAGCTGCATTCCACCACATCCTACTCGATTTTTGCAGGATGCTGGAGCAATGCTGTGTAAATTTGCACAGAATACATAGATTGCAACAGGACGTTACATATCCTGGTGATTTTATCAGAAAAATGAGACACTCAGACCAAAAGTGTTTATGAATCAGATATTTTATTGGCTTAAAGGTAGAGTCTGCAGGAATTTTGTTTATCTGTTTATAGACACAACATTCAAACTGAGCTCCTCCTCCTTGGCTCAGTGCCAGCAGCAGCCCACACCCATAGCCTCCAACTGTAGCTACATAGACACATTCACTGGCCCAGCAACCACCTGTGGCATCCCATTTCTACATGAGAGAGACTCCAGAGCCGTGCATCTGACTTGGCATGTTAGCCATACTTGCCAACCTTGAGACCTCAGAATTCGGGAGATTTTCAAGGCACGGGGGTGGGGGTTCGTCATTTTAATGTGTTGTCACCGTGTTCAATCGAAAAGTCAGATCTACAAAATGTGTACGTAGCATATCCCGTCCCCTTCGCGTTGTCCCGGATAAACGGGAATTCTCTTTTCCGCTCATTCTGGGATTTACATGAATACTTTCTCTTCTTACTCATGTCTTATTCTGCTTCTTCTTCTTCTTCTTCTGTTCTGTTTGCCGTGCTTGACTTCGAGCCGAGGTGTAACTGTTATTAAAACGGCGCCGGGTCAGAAGAGAAGGATGGTGTGGCAATATTGTTTTCCGGGTGGAAATCGGGAGAAATTCGGGAGAATTGTGGGCCCGGGAGATTTTCGGGGGGGGGGCACTGAAATTCGGGAGTCTCCCGGGAAAATCGGGAGGGTTGGCATGTATGCATGTTAGCACAAGCTAATCACTGGGTTATTTGACACATACCTGCTCAGCAGAAAGCCAATTTAAGTTGCTCTTCATCCTGTACTGCCCTCCAAGTGCCTGAAAGTGAAAAGTCAAGCCAAGCTTCACCCTCATTTAGTAATAAGCTTTATTTGTCTGGCATTTTCGTTTCACTTTGTGTTGTGTTTTTCTTTCTCCACTGTCAAAGCCATTCATAGCCGTTCAGGATAGCTTCTTCAACACACTTATCAACACACAAAGTTAGTTGCACGCTAGATCGCTGTGATTGGCTGAGATAACCACACCTACTCACCACCCAGAAACGTCCTGAAATATCCTGAAACAACAATTTACGGACTGAGGAGAAGGTTCAAGGCAGAGATAGACACCAACACGCTTGTATAGAGGCCTAGAGGTGAAAACTGAGCAGGATTATTCCTGTAAAAGTTGACATTATGCAGACTCTTTAGAGAAAAAATCTCTTCAAACTTCTTGTGTCTAAATTTGTCTATTAACAAACATTAAACAAGTGTGAATTATGAACCCTTGTCCCACACATGTGTTAATGATAATGTATCCTGATGAAACAGGATCAAAGTTCGATGAGGAGAACTTATAGTACTGCTCAAAGTTATCTTTTAAAGCATATTGCTCTAACTGTGTAGGACTGTGAAGACAGTGGCGAGGAGAGAGAGAGTGGATGATGACATAAAGCACAGGATCACAGCCTGCAGGTAACAAGCTGTCACTGTGAGGTCTGTAACCTCACCTTAACCACTAAGCTAAACTGACACCACTCATTAAGTTAATCTTAATGTACATACACATTTTTTGGTCTGCAGGCCATGCATGTACATTCCTGAACTCATTTTTGATGGACGAGAAGCTTCAAATGCTTCAACTTCTAACAGCTGGCCTGACATCTTTTTCAGAACTGCACACTGTTGAACTCAAGCTAATAATTTAAGGTGTTTTTGGTGCACATGTTGTAACGTTATTTTTACATTAAACAAATTTCTTCATTGAAAATAAAATGTGATGATGTTTCATGTCGGAACTTTAACTGGGACCAAAATAGAGTCTAAAACTGAGTCAAAAATAGAGCAGCAACACCACCGAGTGTGGGAGTTTTAGTGTTATCATTTCTTAAAAAACTGTGTGATCAACAGTGTATGACACAGGTTATCAAGCATTGAAACCTCACATTCATGCCCCACATATACTAACACATGGTCACACACTCATTCAGGCACACACCAAGTGTTTTTGAACTCCAGCCTTGTAAAGGATTGTTCTGCTCAGCACCTTCACATCTGATTAATTGACTTGTCAGCACAGTATTTTTATCCTGCTCCCCTGTGTATGTACCAGTGTGAAAGAGAGCCCTGTGCGTGCGTGCGTGCGTGCGTGCGTGCGTGCGTGCGTGCGTGCGTGCTCATGGTGTGTGTGTGTGTGTGTGTGTGTGTGTGTATGCGTTAAAGAGAAAGTGAGAATGGGGCGTGTGGGTACATGTGTATCTGCAGTCCTTCCCAGTGTCCTCTTTGCACTGGTGTTACTCCCACAGGCACAACGGGACCCAGTGAGGTGCGTGTGTGTGTGTGTTTGTGTGTGTGTGTGTGTGTGTGTGTGTGTGTGTGTGTGTGTGTGTGTGTGTGTGTGTGTGTGTGTGTGTGTGGTATGTGTAGATTCCTCACATACACACCATGCACACTAGTGTGTGTGTGTAGGTCTATGGTGGACAGGCCTTGAGGGGTTTTCCTGCGATGGGCTGGACTCTGATTGGCTGATACCTTTGGGCACTTCCTGGCCCCTTCCTGTCCTCGAGGTGTTTGACTCTGTGTGTGTTCATAATGTGTGTGCTTGTGTGTGTGTGTGTGTGTGTGTGTGTGTGAGAGAGAGAGAGAGTATTTGTGTAGTAGAATGCTCCTAAAGCAAAGAAGAAGATGTAGCGATGTGGATTTTCAAACACTACAGAAGAGGCAACCTGCCACCATGAAAAATGAAGCTGATGCTTAAGTGCTTAGAACTGCAGTTCCTTGTCTGACCACTTGAGGCTGGCCATAGAATTACCAGATACCACATACACATCCAGTACAAATATCATACATGGTCTTAAAAATAAACATGTCTACAGCCAAATGACTAATAATTTTGGTCTAAAGTCAGGTATTAACTTCCAATCACCTTGACTAATCAAACATTAGCATATCCTAAACTATACTTTTTGCTGAACCAGAATAATTAAAGGAGAAATTGTACTCCTCACACTGCAAAAATTTAACAAATTTAAGTAAACTCAGTGTTAGTTTTGTTTGTACATTCACAGAGTGTTATACGGCTCCAACCTGCCAGTTTCCATCCACAGGGGAATTTTTAAAAGGAAAAGAGTTTTATAGCTTATTCAAGCTTTTTGAAATACACACTGTCCTGACTGAATGCATTACAAGCAAGTTTGTATTAAAGGTGTGACTGTACTGCAGTGGGCTGTTCAGGCACTCTCTTTTTTATTCCTCTTCCTCATGTTGTCAAAAAAGTCCCTGATGAAAAGAAGCATGTTCATACAAGTTTAGTGTATGACTCCGCTAAAAAATTAGCAAAATCACTCCCCAAGTGTGGTAGTGAAGTGTTTTACCATCAACTTCTTAAAAAAAAAAAAAAAAAAAAAATCTCAGTATGGTGGTCATGAATCAACTCCCTGGGGACATATGCCTCGTATCCTCTTTAACTCAGTCTATGCTTGATGCTCCACAGAGACAGGCTTTATATGTTACAGTGCTGACTTTGGTAAATGCATTCATTGGCATGATTAAAAGTCAAGATGTGTGATTGTTCCCTTTTGAATATCTTATTTCATTCTCTCGTGGCTGATAGAGACAGTTCTGCCCCAGTTGCAGCTGCAAGGACTGGACTGAAATGTGCTGTTTTATTGTCACTTAGTGTAAATGTAGCTGAATAATTAGCTTGATAATGATGAATGTTAACACCCAGACCAGGAATCATTGTTTATGTTTACCTTTCTGACTCTTTGGGTGAATGATCAGTTGAAGTCTGGTTGTTTCTGACCTCAATAGTTTGTGAGATTTTTTTTTTTTTACATCCTGTTTCATAATATTTGATCTGAATAAGATATTGCCACATAGAGCTGCCACACTGGGTCATTTTGCTTTGTTGGCTTCATCGTGGTTGGGGTGGGAGGTGGACATTTGCAAGTGGAAAGTTATTACTCCAAAGCAGCAATATCTTTCCAGAGTTTATGAGGAAATACATAGATAATACATGTTAATAAATTTGAAGCTCCTTTAAGAAAAGTATTTGGCAGTTGAAAAAGACATCAGTCAGCAAAGCATCCTCTGCATTGTTGGGGGCAAAACTTGATACTGAATATGTGTTCGCTGTGGCTCTGACTATAGACACAGTAGGCAACTCTATCCACTATGCACACTGGCAGAGATCAGCACTGTTAGACTATTAAAAACAATAAACATCTGCTTTTCTGTCTACCACACATTGCCACAATGTGTCGCAGCATTAGCTAATTAAAAACTTCCCCATATGCACACACAAGCGCCAACACAAACACTCTTGATTACACTCTCGCTCAGTTGGCTACACACACTTGAAGGGAGTCACACATACACACATTAAATATAGACAAACATTAAAGAGTTTGTGGAAATTAAGAGAAACACATAAAGAACTTCAAAACTCCAATTCCCAATCTCCCACTGAGGCAATCCTGACTCTTTTTGTGCCTTCAGAACCAATCGGCAGAGAGCTAAATGAGCCTCAGTCATCAGAGGACTGACTGATTGGTTTGGGGCTTTGAGGAGGATATAGATACTCTCAGAGAAATACATTATCTAAAAAAGGAAAGAAAAAAAACTTTTCAGTGGGGAACCACAAGTTGTAAGACGTTTTTTTTTTCCTGCTAAAGGCAGATTTTTTTATAGAAAACGTTCTTACTAAGCCACCAAAAAACAGAAAAGTAAGCTCCTCCAGCAGGGAGCATCCTTTGCATAGACTGTGAAGAAAATTTTAATTGGCAATAAAATCTCATAACCACATCTAAATCTGTAAATCCAGTTTATATCACTCTCACCCAGCTAGGAATTGCTCTTAATGTGCACAACTTAAACTGTAGACCAAATAAAATGCAGATGTAGGATCACAGTGCTCTGAATAACATCTGCAGTGCTTTATAAGCTCGCTGGTATATCTCAATAAAGGTTACTTTATTTGTATGAGAATATGATTCATTGATCATTGTCATATTGTGGTAGTTTATCATTAGCATTTCCCAAAAAAAGTGCAGGGTAAAAAATGATTGGTTAAAAGATTTTCTTCATAGAGCTAATGTCCTGAGCCGTCAGGTGTCTGGTTTCAAAGCTGGGCCCAGTGCTGTTACTGTTTTAAAACTTGTAAAACTCTGTCAGATCAGGGTCACAATGGCTGTTTTCACCGTGCCCAAGCCCTAAAAATAAGTTTCTTTAGCCAGTGTGACTGCAAGTGCGCTGTGCTTGAGCATGATTCACTTCTCTGCTTTGGCTTGCTATGGAGAGTTGAGCTTTGGCACGGTACACTTCATGCTCGAGCACGTGGCTATGGCATAATCTATCTATGATGTATGATTGCTGCAACCCCTCCTTTTGACAATCATTTAATCATTTCAGACCAAAACAACTTAACATAGCTAAAAAGTTACCAAAGTCGTAGCCACGTTCTCTGTGTTCATCATTGTTCTGACTTTGATGAGACTGCGCTTCTTGTAAACAGATGACCTAATGGTGACATAGATGGGCCATGCAGTACCACTGGATACCGTGGGGGCAGTGTTGCTGTAACAACCCGATACAAAGCTTTAGTGAGACACGAAGAAGAAATAACAATGGTGGAAATTTCGCAATGTATTTAACTGCCTCACCGACTACCGCCTCCTACAACCGTTTTTGTCTTTTATGCAAGCAGTACTTTAGCAATAACCCCCCGCAGTCCTTGTGCTTGTTTTTAAATTTCGTTTTTATAAACTGTTGACTCTGTACCCCCCCCTGGTGGATGTATTGGTTAATTGGTTAACTGCAATGCCAACATCCAGGATGTGATGGAAGTATGTGAGCAGTGCTGGTAACATTGTTTGAAAAAGATGGATACAGTTTACACACCTTTTATGGCACACATCTCCACTGTGTCATTCATTTGTGAGAAAAAAGGTAAAATATTTCACACAACGGGACACAACAAGTGAATAGGTAACAGGTATCCACTCTGTTCACAGGGGGTGACAGAATCTATTGAAAACAAACTTTTTAGGGGAGTTTTTAATTGACTTTTAAGTGAACACATTCAGCCATGCAGGTGGCAGAATTAAATGCAAACACTTGAACACTGTTTTCTCACATTGAGCTTGGTGATATTCAACGGATTTCATCTTCAGAATGAAGACAAGTCATCTTCATCAGTTAATGCATTAATGCATACAAGAATAATAAAAATCAAATCATCTTTAATTCAAACTCGTCCCCCGTGATTTCATCGCTTTGGACTTCATAAACACTCATTTGGGCTCAGGATAAAAGTGAAGTCATTGATGTGCCAGAATCTCACCGAGCATATGTCTTTACAGTGTTGGAAGAAAGATGTACAGAGTGGAGTATGCTGTGGGTGAATTATGTATGTCTGGTGTGGTCCAGACTGCCTGCTCTGTACTCAAAGCTGCAGCTCTCTACTTGTTTCTGTGTAGTGGACAAATATCAATCATTGGTCAACACTTGCCCCACTGACACAACACTGAATCTCAGGCAGCTCCATGTGGTGTTTTTATAAAAGTGACCCCCTCTTTCAAGCGTCTGCTGCACCTAAGAGAAGAGATCCTCCCTACTGAGATCAATAAAGTATCACACTCCTTTTTTTTCACTGCTCAGATACTGCAATGTCTTTGACACATGCTGCTGTCTCTGATGTTTTTTGTGGGACATGTAATACCTGTGTCAATGAAATCTGAAGTAACAGGCAAAAAGTTGTGTGTGTGTGTGTGTGTGTGTGTGTGTGTGTGTGTGTGTGTGTGTGTGTGTGTGTGTGTGTGTGTGTGTGTGTGTGTGTGTGTGTGTGTACTGACAAAAATAACTAGTAAAAATCCTGATAACTGGTTGTCGCTACAGAGGCAACAACAGTGATGACTAAAAGCAGCAGTTCACTGGTGTTGTATCTATTTTAGTCAAACTGTTGCGTTTTAATCATACGTGTGAGAAACTGTGGTTTCTGGACACAAACTCCAGATGAATTAGTGTTGTGTTTGGTCTGCGTGAGCTGAACAGAGGTTAACAGGGCTCTTACTTTGAGGTGTTAGCTAGCTGAATCAGTGTGTGGACTCCCATCGTATTAGCACAGTTCAGGCGTTAGCTGGCAAAGTTAGAATGGATGTTTTTCCTCCCTGGGTGCTCCTGGGAGGATAAACAGGCCATCCATAATTAAGAGCCGCTCCGCCTGCATTCTGATCCACTCTGCTTTAAAAAGAACAACTGTCACCATTGGTTAGAGAGCCAGGGAGGGAGAGGGGTGGAAACAGAGGGAGAGACACACAGATGAGAAGAATCACGCACACACTTTATGTATTTAAATTGGCATATACTGTTGCAGTAGTGTTGTTATGGACGCATTCAGTCTCACACGTATAGGAAAAGACAACACACAGTTCCAGCCTATTGCTTGTAGATACCACACACAGACACCCAGACAGACACACACACACACACATAGGCAGGGAAATGCCCGCAGTGTGTTACTCACACCCAGAACTGCACACACAAGTTGCTCCTGGCTCTGCAACGAACAGTGAATTGCTCTATAATGTATTTAGTGGGAATAGGCCCGACAGTGAAACAGGAAGCTTCCACTTTATGCTCCTCCTGATACGAGAGCACATTTATCTCCAGCTCTGTAGTGTTAACCACATTTAAACAGGAGCCTGTTACTTTTACTGGGGTTTGTCTCACACACTTTAAATGCTTTGGAGGAACTCAAACTTGTAATAAAAACTGGTCATTATATTCTGGGCTCAGACAGGGTGGCAAATGAAACCCCTTCATGTTACTAAAAAATGATTCTGTCTCTTTACTGTTTTGTTGGACAGTCAAATTCATAATTACTCAAGCTATTAAACTTGCAATTTGTGTCACCAAGAATTCATTATATCAGTGTTTGTCTTAAGGTTCATTAGCCTCAATTTATCTGACTTTGTTGCATTGGCTGGAATAAATACAGGCCTACATTTGTTGCAAAACATTTTTGAATGCCCAAATACATCCACAGAGTTGTATATAAATCTAAAACCACACACTCAGATCCACAAATTCAGTGTAGATCTGCAAATATGAGGGAGAGTTGGTAAATGTGTACACAGCTCTTAAGGGCTAAAGCGTGTTTTTGCTACCAGAGCTGAAAATACTCTCAAATATCCCTTACAACAGAGGCATGCCTCACAATTGGTCGTCTGTTTACATGTGACTTATGCTGCTGTTGAGCCGCACAAGATCTGAAAATGTACAACACAATCCACAGATGCATGTGGCAAGGGTTTGTTTGCCCTGAGCTGAGGCTCACAGGCTCAGGGTCCTTCTTCAGTCAGCCCAGCTGTTCACTTAGTTGGATTGTTATGTTATCTATCTATCTATCTATCTATCTATCTATCTATCTATCTATCTATCTATCTATCTATCTATCTATCTATCTATCTATCTATCTATCTATCTATTTTAACATTTACTTGATTTTTCTAAATACCTATGTAATCTAGATTTTAATAAGATTGATACTGGCAGACAAACAGCATTATATACATGAATCCAGCGTGGGGACAGCTTAACTATGTCAGGATATCACTAAAAAATCAGAACAGTTCCATTATTATTTTATGTTTAACTCCCAATAAAAGATAAATTGGATAAAATCAGCTTTACCTCGGCCAACCAAAAGAAAGCAGCCAGTTTGGTGTGATGATTGGCTCGAAAGTAACAGCACTGTGCTGAATGCGGCTCTTCTGAGCACATTTGCATAGTTTTTGGCTGTTTCACATGTCTCATTTCCAGCCTATTTATAATAGATATGTGTTGTTGTGTTTCAGACACACCAGAATCCAGGGCAGTTGTCGTGGGGACCAGTTTGATGGTGAAACAACAGTTGATTGCGCTGAATGTTTCTGGCAGGAGAAGTAGTACTGCTCCTTTGTGTCTTCTTCCTCCTTCTCTTTCTTTCTACCATCTCTGCTCTTTTGTCTCCTCCTCTCTCCTCTCTTCCCTCATGTTTCCTCCCATCTCTCTCCTCCTTTTTTCCAGATCTTTTCCTCCTCTACTCCCCGCTCTCCCTTCCTCTGCGAATCTATATGCAATCATCCCACTGCAGCAGTCTAATTTAAATGTGGAACAAATGTTGTGACAGACTAAAGCTGGATAGAAGTCCTTATCCGCAGAGTGAGAACTGAATTATCCTGCTTGACTGAGCTGCTGACACACACACATTGAAGAGGAGAGAGACAGAGACAGAGAGAGGGCACTAGTCTCATCTGAATTAAACCAACCTTTCTGTCTGTCTATTAGTCACCCTGGAAGCCAGTAATTCCTTAATTCTACTATAGAGAGACATTCACACATATTCTTTGACTTCAATTTATCTGCTGAGTTCCCCTTTCCTCAGTGGTTCCCCTGAGCCACCCCCTGTGACACCTGTTGAAGGCAGTCTGAGTGGTATAGAGTGGCTTAGAGTGTTTAAGTTAGTTACTGGACTTCATTTTCTTAAACAAGCATGCCAGCCGCCCTCAGTAATCATCAAGTTGCAGGGGATGAGCCTCTAACTTTAGTGTCAGACTCCCTTTTTATCCATCACTCCACTTTCTATACCGCATCCTGTTCAGGGTCCCAGGGGGCTAGAGTCTATTCCAGCTGTCTTAAGGCGAGAAGTGGGGTACACCCTGGACTGGTCGCCAGTCAATCTTGGGCTGACACATAGAGACAGACAACCTTTCACGCACACACTCACACCTACATCAATTCAGAGTGACCAATTAACCCGATGAACGTGTTTTTGGACTGTGGGAAGAAGCCGGAGCACCGAGGGAGAATATTCAAACTCCACTAAGAAAGGCTCATCAGTCAACTGTGGATCAAACCGGTGACCTTCTTGCTTTGAGGCTGCTCCACCATGGAGCCTCCCTTTCAACCACATAATGTTGCTCTACCATACAGAGGCAGTGACCAATGTCTCACTTTATATTGCCCAAAGTTTATTGTTTATTGTTTGAAAGGATCCCCATTAGCTGCCACCAAGGTGACAAGCTAATCTTCCTGGGGTCCACACATAAAGACAACACAAAACATATTACACAATGCACATGATGATTACAACATAACTCACAATGCAGATCTTAAGTCTTAAAACATTATAGATATCAGTACAACAAAGATCAGCAGAAAATGGTGAGATTGGTTGTTATTTTCTGAAGTTTTATCCATCAAGTAAAATCACATCCACTCCTCTGCTTACAGTACATGCTCAGATATTTAGGTAGTGCTTTCTCAGGTGGTGCTTGAAAGATGCCTTGCTCAAAGTCATTTCCCTATTTGGACTATTTGGACAATCTCTGACATCCTATCTTTTAACCTCTTAAGACCCATATATGTGGACATTACATTTGTGCCTCTCAGACCCATGATACATAATTTTTTAAACTTTGACCTATTAGCAACATTTAGAGACACTTCCCACATCATCTTTTGGTGACATCACAACATTAAACCCATTTTAGTGAAAAAAAAACAACAACAACAACAACAACAACACATCAAGTACAATAACACTAATAACAAATAACTAATAGAGAACTCATAACAAAAAATAATCAAACTTCTTGTACAATTAACAAAATTTAGTTATAATACTTACTAGGTCTTACTTTTCCCAAATAGCGTATAGAAACACTATGGTGTGCAATTAAAAAATGCACACCATACAAATGCTAAGGTCTTAGGAGATTAAGTGAAGTCATTCATAAAGTCTTTCTTACAGGTGATCTGGTGGCAGGTTGTATGAGTGAGTTTATTTTAAGAAAGGCTGGCTTTCTGTCTGATACACTCCCTTTTTTAAGAACAATAATAAGGCACTGTCTTTGCAGAGAGAAGTAGATTTGAGTATGAAATTGTGGAGAGCTGATGAATCAAGCATTGTAGAAATCTCTTAAGCCTCGTTTCCACCAAGCAGTCCGGTTTGGTTCGTCTCGGTACGACACACATTTTGTGGCGTTTCCACTGACTTATCCTGGGACAGATCCCCAAATAACCGAGACGAACGTCCCACTTTTTGGGACCCTTCCATATGGGTGCCAGACTGAACTGATCCACTCTCGGAAGGTGGAGCTACAACACTGCAGACCATTGATTGGTCAAAAGAATCGTCACTTACCCCAACAGCAGCTGCATTTCTCCTGGCAGCACACAGACTTCTCTGAAACAAAGCTTGATTGCACTTTGTATCAAAGAGCTACATGTCAATCACAGAGAGGACGAAATGCTGCATGTCTTCCATCTATGCTCTTTGTTTACTGTGTCTTACTGTGTTTCTTCTTTGTTGGATTTATTAGCGGGGTAAACTGTGTTGCGCTGCCAAGGCCTCACACTATTGTTTAACAGCTGCAGCTTTTCGGGATCCGGCTGACACACCACCTTCCATGAGAGGGCACAGTTTGCTGTGGAAACGGGATCAGGCTTAACTGCACCAAACCGTGTCAAACTGTACTGAACTGAACCGGACTGCTTGGTGGAAACGTGGCTTCAGTACATCATAGCATCATCTGCGTACAAAGAGTTTTAAAGGTAGCTAAAAATGGTGATGACAACCTGCTGCATATCAATAGTGATCTGGTGGTGGCATATTTATCTGTATTAACTCACTCCTGTGTGCACATGTGGCTAACAAAGCAAAAATCAAAATTAAAGCGAGACTAGCGATGTGTTGCAAAATAGTTTACATTTCCTAACTACCAGAAATGTATGTATCACTTAATATATCCATCTTCTCTTTAACCTGACAAATTGTGCCTTTATACCTTTAACACAAGTCTATCAGAATGTTATTCACATAAATGTTAAGTAAATCAGAAGAAAATATTTGTCTTTTTGCTGAGGTTAGCCAAGAGTAACACCTCTGTATAACTTACCGTCTACTTCTGAACTGACATTTGTTGACAAGGTAAATGAATAAGCTGCTACAGGAGTTTAATGGACTAAGAGTCAATGTCATCTTGGATGGAGATGAAAAACGTAAGACATTAACCCCTTCACCTGGATTTCTGAAAGCTGGCACCTGCTCTCAGAGGCATATCTCACACACATTGTTGTAAGATGTTGTTGCCTTGCAGAAAACTAGTATGATGTGCAAACCAACATGGTGTCATGTTTTAGCAAAGTTATCTCATCTGTGTAGTCAGAAAGATGGTGAATTATTAAAGCCAAAGGAAAAGCAAGTCCTATCGTTCACCTTGTTTGCAGATGATAACCTCTTACCTTCCAGAAAAAAAAAACAGACTTCAATCTGCATAGAGCAGTTTGTTTAAGTCCGGTTTTTGGCTTTTCCTCCCAATATTAAGTAGTGCTAATAGAGACCAGCTTCCAGAAGATGTTCTTAAAAATAACAATAACTTCTCCCCAAAAGATTATTTTGCACCAGAATGGGTCCCAGCAAAGCTTTCTCTAATTGTTTGCTGCAGACAAAACAGTCGTTTATCAGAGAATCCGTGTTGTTGCAAGATGAAGTGTTTTTATTTTGGGTCATTCAGCGCGGATGATCCAGATTGCTGCGGTTACAATAACAACACATCAATGTTTAATAGTCTGCAATGCAGAGATAATGCTTCTGATAGTCTCAGTTGAATCTCTGTTGGTGTGTTTGAGAGTTTTTATTCTGCATGTCAGTGACAAATGGAGAAAGGAAAATGAAGAGGGAGAACTATGCTGTAAATATGTTTAAAGATATCCAGAAAACATTTCAATTGATCAAATTTTACTTCATCAAACATCATCAGACTCAGACATTTATTTCTGGTCATCCCTGAGCTGCACGCCAAATCCTGTTTCGTAATAATTCGATTCATTCAGCCAGCAGGGACAATGATAAGGAAGATTATAGTGCTGCCAAGTCCTCAAAGAGCAGACTGCAGAAGACACAACATGAAACATTCAGCTGAAATTGGCAACTGCTTTTTCAGTGTAAATAAATCAATTAGATGAACAGTGCCTGGAATAAAACCCATTTTCCAAGGCTATGGGCCCATTTTCTGGTTCAGAGCTGCTGGTGCTGTTATGAAATAAGACTCATTCGGGTGTAAAAACCAAACAAGGACACTACATTTCCATAAACTGAGACTGGAAGTAGTGATTATTACTGTGCTTTCAGGGAGCAGGAGTCCAATTTATCACTGTTAATATGGAGATGTATTCTGAGGTTAAATTTGCCCTCTTCTGAAGAAAAGCAGCAGAATCTCCATGGGCAACCTGTCAGTCTCTACCTGTATTTGACAACTGACTGACTGATGGAGGAGCTGTGGTCTCAGCATTTCAGCTTAAAATAATTTGCCTTCAGTAATAACCATCATCTTCAAACTTTAAATATTATTTTACTGTATACTTTACTTATGTTATAATTGCAAAGTGTAAAAGACAGAAATATGCTATTGGCACAGGGGATGTTTATTTGAAATAAATGTATATGAGTGTGATGTCATCAAGTCTCCCCACAGTTCATTTCCTGGTCTTTGTTTGCTGGAAAGCTCTTTAAATGGGAAGAAAATAGGCATGACCTCGAATCTTTGGATGATACATTGCCCCAGCTGTGTTGCTGCTCTAACCTCTTACATGGCCTGTAAAATGAAGAGCAAGATTTTCCAAGCAACAAGCAGTGAGTCCCTTGACTCATCAGCATATCCAAGATATGATGAGTGCAGAGAACAAAAACTGTTCAGTGCACTAGATCCTAACCATAGAATCTACAAAGTCAATCCAGTATTTCAGACGCTGAGCACCAAGACAGCTGATTAACCAACATCGTCACCTTTTTGGAGATGATGTGACCTGCAAGGCAAGGCAAGGCAAGTTTATTTGTAGAGCACAATTCATACACAAGGCAATTCAAAGTGCTTTACAGCTAACATAAAATAAAATCACAATAGGCAAAATAAAATCAATGCATAAAATCACATCATAAAACATTAAAAATTATTAATTAAAAGAGAGAATTAGAAGAGGAGAGTGCAGATAAAATACTTTCAGTTGTTGTATGCTATGCTGAACAGAACTGTTTTCAGCCGGGCTTTGAACATTGTCAGAGTTGAGGCCTGTCTCACATCTTCTGGCAGACTGTTCCAGATTTTGGGGGCATAAAACTGGAATGAAGCCTCACCGTGTTTAGTCCTGACTCTGGGCACCAGCAGGAGACCCCTCCCTGAGGTTCTCAGAGACCGAGTTGGTTCATATGGTTCTAGCATGTCCAAGATGTACTTTGGTGCTAGACCATGAAGGGACTTGTAAACAAGCAGAGCTGTTTTAAAGTCTATTCTCTGAGCCACAGGAAGCCAGTGCAGAGACCGGAGCACTGGACTTATATGGTCGTATTTCCTGGTTCTGGTCAGGACCCGAGCAGCAGCGTTCTGGATGTACTGCAGCTGTCTTACAGCTCGTTTTGAGAGTCCAGTGAGCAGGCCATTACAGTAATCTAACCTGCTGGAGACAAATGCGTGGATCAGTCTCTCTAAGTCAGGTTTAGACACTATTCCTTTAATCCTGGCAATGTTTTTGAGATGGTAAAAAGCCGCTGATGTTATTGATTTAATGTGGCTGTTAAAGTTCAGGTCTGAGTCCAATATCACCCCTAGATTTCTAACCTGGTTACTCACATTTAGAGAGAGAGTCTGAAGGTGACTGATAACCCTTTCTCTTTGTTTCTGTGGGCCACAGACAATGGTTTCAGTTTTGTCTGAGTTCAGCTGGAGGAAATTGTTCTGCATCCACATACTGATCTGTTCAACGCAGCGACAGAGTGAATCTACAGGCCCATGTTCGCCTGCCGTCATTGACACGTAGATCTGAGTGTCATCAGCATAGCTGTGGTAGGACACATTACAGCTGCGTATTAGCTGACCCAATGGGAGCATGTACAAATTAAACAATAGGGGTCCCAGGATTGAACCCTGGGGAACACCACAGGTCAGGGCCATTTGGTCTGAGACACAGTTACCAATTTCAACAAAGAAAGTCCTGCCCTCGAGATAAGACTTGAACCAGTTTAAAGCAGTACCAGATATTCCCACCCAGTTTTCTAACCTCTGTAATAAGATCACATGGTCAACAGTGTCAAAGGCAGCGCTCAGATCCAGCAAAATTAAGACTGAGACTTTGCCTGCGTCTGTGTTCAGGCGGATATCATTTGTCACCTTGACCAGAGCTGTCTCAGTGCTGTGGTGGGGCCTAAAGCCTGATTGGAAAGTATCAAACACATTGTTATGCAGGAGAAAGTCGGTAAGCTGTTGGTATACAGCTTTTTCTAGGACTTTGCCTAAGAATGGCAGGTTTGATACAGGCCGGTAGTTATTCAGTACTGTGGCATCAAGACTGCTCTTCTTCAGGAGAGGCTTAATGACAGCAGTTTTTAAGGCCTTTGGAAATGTTCCAGTCTGAAGTGAGATGTTGACCAGATGAGCGAGTTGTGGTAACAAACTGCTCAACACAGACTTTAGAAATCTAGTGGGTAACTCGTCAAGGCAGCACGTTGATGGACTCAGATTGCAGATGATCTCTTCAACTGTTTTGTTAGTTACTAATGGGAAATGTGTCAGCTCTGCATGTCTAAGTGGCTGCAGAGTAGTTCCTTGTATTGATGAAATTATTGTTCTTTTAATGGCTTGAACTTTGTCGTTAAAGAATATTGCGAACTCATTGCATTTGGATGTGGAAATGAGTTCTGGGGGCAGTGAAGCTGGAGGATTTGTTAATCTGTTGACTGTAGCAAACAGGACACGAGAGTTGTTACTGTAGCTTTTGATGATTTGAGAAAAATAGTTTTCTCTTGTTCTACGTAAAGTCTGGTTAAACACACATAACTTTTCTTTGTAGATCTCATAATGAACCTGGAGCTTTGACTTGCGCCATTTCCGCTCAGCTCTACGGCACTCCCTTTTCTGTGCCCTGACTGAGTCTTCTTTTCTCCATGGCGCCTTTTGCATATCTTTAACCATTCTAACCTTGACAGGAGCAATGGTATCCAAAACATTTAAAACACTTGACGTATAAGAGCTCAACAGGTCATCAACATTAGAACACAGGGCATCATCAAACTGAATCATTTCCTTGAACTGTGTCCCTGTGCTGTCATTTATGAGTCTCCTCTTAACGACTGCAGACCCAAATGCTGGTTTGGGTGTAACAGACAGGTCAAAAAAAACACAGAAATGATCAGACAGAGCAACATCGACAACATCCACTTTTGAAATGGAAACATTCTTAGTAATGACCACATCCAAAGTGTGTCCTCTGCTGTGGGTGGGTTCAGTTACATGCTGAGTTAAACCAAACGTCTCAAGGACAGCAGTGAGTTCTCTGGCTTGTTTGTCATGGGCTACATCCAGGTGCACATTCAAGTCCCCTGTTATGACCAAACAGTCGAAATCAGTGCACACAACTGAAAGAAATTCGGTAAAATCATCAATAAAACAACTCTGAGGTGGTTTGTAGATGGTGATATAAAGTATGGAAGACTGTTTTAGCTCCATTTTGAATGACAGATACTCAAATGATGAAAAAACTCCAAACCACAACTTGCGGGTGAGTATATTGTCCCTGAATATGGCACAGACTCCCCCACCCCTCTGGTTTTGTCGTGTTTCAGACACAAAACTGAAATGAGGTGGACTAGACTCAATCAGGACTGCTTTAGCTGTGTTTTTGTCAAGCCATGTCTCAGTTAAAAACATAAAATCAAGATCATAAGAGGAAATAAAATTATTAATTAAAAGTGATTTGTTATTTAAAGATCTGACATTGAGTACTGCATGTTTAAGATTAACTAAGGTTGAAGTGGGCGCTGTGTTCTTACAAGGGATATGGATTAGATTTCTCTGATGGGACAGTCTGACTGTCCCTCTCTTTTCTAATCTGCGGGGTTTGATGATTGTTATGACTGAAGAAGACAACACTTCCTCCCTGGGCCTCTGGTTGATATGGGATAGAGCAACACAGAGGCCTTCAGTGTCCTAGACAACAGCAGTGACGCTGCTGGTGATAACAGCTGTGGGCACCGATGGTGGGGGCCGAGCTGGGGGGGCTTTGGTTGGTGGAGTAGCCCGGGGTGGGAGGGGGGCTGGATTCTTTTTGGAGCATAAAATCCTTGACCTTGTCACATCTGGTGTCAGGGGAACCATTTTGATCCCTGATTTCACCAAGCTTTCAAGGTGATCAGGTAGTCTCATGGGTGAGGGTGGAGACAAGAACGACAGCGAAGCGTCTCCGGAGGGTGTAGATGCAGCAGGCGGGTCCCAGGCCTGTGGTGAGGGCTGTGGTGAAAGCTGTGGTGAGGGCCCTGTTGAGGACCTCGATGAAGGCTTTGGTGAGGGCCGTGTTGAGGACCTCGATGAAGGCTTTGATGAGGGCCGTGTTGAGGACCTCGATGAAGGCTTTGATGAGGGCCGTGTTGAGGACCTCGATGAAGGCTTTGGTGAGGGCCGTGTTGAGGACCTCGATGAAGGCTTTGGTGAGGGCCGTGTTGAGGACCTCGATGAAGGCTTTGGTGAGGGCCGTGTTGAGGACCTCGATGAAGGCTTTGGTGAGGGCCGTGTTGAGGACCTCGATGAAGGCTTTGGTGAGGGCCGTGTTGAGGACCTCGATGAAGGCTTTGGTGAGGGCCGTGTTGAGGACCCCGATGAAGGCTTTGGTGAGGGCCGTGTTGAGGACCCAGATGAAGGCTTTGGTGAGGGCCGTGTTGAGGGCCGCGGTGAAGGCTTTGGTGAGGGCCGTGTTGAGGGCCGTGGTGAAGGCTTTGGTGAGGGCCGTGTTGAGGGCCGTGGTGAAGGCTGTGGTGAGGGCCGTGTTGAGGGCCGTGGTGAAGGCTGTGGTGAGGGCCGTGTTGAGGGCCTCGATGAAGGCTTTGGTGAGGGCCGTGTTGAGGGACGTGGTGAGGGCCGTGGTGAAGGCTGTGGTGAAGGCCGTGGTGAAGGCTGTGGGGAAGGCCGTGGTGAAGGCTGTGGTGAAGGCCGTGGTGAGGGCCGTGGTGAGTGCAGTGGAGGTTCCGCTGCGTCTGAATCCTGTTTTCTGGATGCTGGAGGTGCTGCTGTGGCTGAGTTTTTTGCTGGGTCCTTGGGTGGCAAGGCAGGGGCTCTTTTCTCACTCCTTTCCTTTTCTGGGAGCACAGGGCCAGGTCTCGGCCTTTTATGATGCCGCAGAGCATGGAGAAGATTATCCGTCAGTCGACTCACTCCACCTCTGTTCAGGTGTGGGCCTTTTCCTTTAAACAGATCGTCTCTTTGCCAGAAAAGGTTAAAGTTTTCAATGAAATGCAGTCCCCTGGACTCACAGACTCCAGACAGCCATGTGTTTAATTGAAGCAGCCGGCTGAATTTGTTTATCCTCCTGTCAATATTTGGGAGAGGTCCACTGATAAACGTTGTTATTTCCAGTTTATCAAGACTCTCAAATAGCTCATCAAAGTCTTTCTTTAAGATTTCAGACTGATCCTTCCTGACGTCCACTGCACCTGCGTGAACAATCAGCCGTTTCACTCCTTGGTGTTTTGCCAGTACCTTGGGTAGGAGTTTAGTGATGTCAGAGACAGTGGCACTGGGATAGCTGCAAGTAACCATTCTGTTCATGCTTATATCAGATATGGCTCCGTCTCCAAGCACAAGGGTATCTTTGACCTTGACTTGTGGCACAGTTTTTCTGTCCGTCTGCTGCTTTGTACTGGCTTCATGGTTACTGTTATGCACAGGAATTTTGCTGTTTGCTCTCTGTTTGTTGTAGTCCATCACATTTGGCTCTGACAGTGGTAAAAATCTGTTTGTTAACTTTACGGGTGATGCTGCACATCTTCCATTGATACCAACATTTTGACTTCGCTTTGGCTTAGCACCAAGTTCATCATAAATGTCTCTGCAGAGTCTCGGAAAAGACACGGTATCATTTAGCTTTGCATTGAAGGTAGTCGTTTTTTCACCCTTTCCTTTAAAAGTAAAAGTGGACTTCTTACCACTGGGTTCCACTGGGAGTGTTTCATGAAGTCCTTTTTCAGTTTCCAGGGCAAAAATCTTTTCTTTTAGTGCATAGATTTCCTGTTGATACATCCGACAGCTTTCACAGGGAGACTCCACTTCCAGCATGTTGAGAAGATTGTAGTCGCAGGCTCGTCAGATAAGTTGTAAAAAAAAAACATAAAATGATTTAAAAAGTCTTGGTTCAATTAAAGAAAGAGAATAAAATCATATCCAAGACTTGTAGAAAAAGTAGAATGATTTAAAAGCAAAGCAAAGCAGTAAGCAGCAGGAGCAAGCAGAGGCACGTCTGCACTCCTCAGCGTCAAGGTAACACCTTGCCAGCATAGTTTCCCATGAAGCAGCATTAGCAGTCATGTAGGGTTATGTTTTTATCTTGACTTGCAGGAGTCTCTGACAGATGACACGATGGGAGTGTGACAAAGCAAATCCCCACCTCAGCCAGTGGGCCTTTCTGTGAGGAGTTTGCATGTTCTCCCCGTGCATGCGTGGGTTCTCTCCGGGTTCTCCGGCTTCCTCCCACAGTCCAAAAGCATGCTCACCTGGTTAATTGGTCACTCGAAATTGTCCTTAGGTGTGAGTGTGTGTGAATGGTTGTCTGTCTCTGTGTCAGCCCTGCAATTGGCTGGCAACAAGTCCAGGGTGTATCCCGCCTCTCGCCCAATGACAGCTGGGATAGGCTCCAGCTACCCGCCACCCTGAACAGGATAAGCGGTATAGAAAATGATTGGATGGATATATATATATATATATATATATATATATATATATATATATATATATATATATATATATATATATATATATATATTGTGGGGGGAAATAAGTATTGAACGTGCCAACTTTTTTCTCATTACATTTATTTCCAAAGCTGCAATTCAAACAAAATTTCTACCAGACATTGGTATCAACTCAAATAATCCACACATGAAAAGAAATCACAACGTTCAGGTCCATAAATGATGATTATGTGGAATTAAGTATGTTAACACAGGAAAAAAGTATTGAACACACCATGGAAAGGCTGTATACTTTGGCAAGGAAATGTACCATACCACCTGAAATCTGTCAGTAATTATTACTTGAACTTCAAATTAGTGCAAACCAACATCAGCTGGGCTAGAGCAAATTGATGGTCCTATAAAAAAGGTTGTTTATTCACCAAGCAGTTAAATACCACACACCTTATGATGGGTAAAGGCAAAGAGCACTCTGAAGAGATTCACAACCTGATTGTTGCTCAGCATCAGAATGGAACTGGTTACAGACTTATATCAAAGCACTTGAATATTCCAGTCAGCACCGTTGGGGCCATTATTGGCAAGTGGAAGAAGCACCACCTTACCATCAACAGGCCACGCACAGGAGCTACTTGCAAGATATCTGACCAGGGAGTCAGAAAGATAGTCAGAAGAGTACTAAACGAGTCAAGGACCAACCTGAAAGTGCTCCAGAAAGACTTGGAGGCAGCAGGTACAATTGTTACAGAGAAAACAATAGGCAATGCACTCCACCGCCATGGCCTCTATGGACGCTCAGCCCACAAGACTCCATTCCTTAAGAAAAGGCATGTTACAGCTCGTTTAAAGTTTGCTTAACAGCATCTTGACAAGCCTGTAGAATACTGGGGGAATGTTGTCTGGTCAGATGAGACCAAAATTGAACTTTTTGGCTGTCATACTACATACCATGTTTGGAGGAGAAATGGCACTGCACATCACCCCACAAAATCAAATCTGTTAACCTTTCATTTAAAAAGAGTGGCTGTATGTTATAACTATTGTATAATGATTTGATTGCATTCCTTTACAGGCTTAAATTTCTTTGCTCTAGTTGTTGCCATTTAAAATATATGTTTAAAAAGAGTTTGTTGAATCAGTTTTTCACTCCTTCACAAAACAACAATAACAGGAGGTATTTCAAGTCAACTGGTTTAGTATTGCTTCCCTGTGTTATTAAAGGCTTTGTGGAGGGAAACCCACAAGTTGCTTCCACACTCACTCTTGGACAGATTGATTAAAACAGGGAGGTTAAAAGCAATTTTTGATTTTTAAAAGTCCATACTCTAAATTCAACTCAGTTTTTCAAAAGTTCCTTATTCAGTGAAGAGCCGCTCCTTTCAAAACATTTACTTTGACTCGTTTCTGGCCCCCTGCCCTTTCACATGCTGACAGTCATTTTCCTCTCTTGTTTCCTTTTGCCCTTATTTACCATGATTTCACAGTTGGGGTTTGATTACAACAACTTACACTTCTGATAAACACATGAGATAATCCCAGGTAATCTACCTGTTGCAAAATATGTAAATTACATTGTTGCAACCCCCATGCTAACATTCTTGGGGAAATGCGTGTTTGGATGTAAACTGCAACTTGAGTGGTGTGTCATTAAACCAAAAAATGAAAATCTCTGTGAGATATGATGACAGGGACGTCTACCCCCTGCAGAAGTCTTGTCACAGAGCGATATGTGTTAATTTGAGAGGTCTGAAGCAGTGTCGTGTTTGTGTGTCTCTTGCAGGCAAAGCAACTGTGAGATGTATTTGAAAAAATAATCCAAACGCTGTGACTTTTATTGTTACTGTGCTGTTACCTCTGTATGCCCTAAGGCATGTGCACACAAACACAAAACACACACAGGTGAGTGTCGCTTTACGCCATGTAGCTTTCCCCAGGGCGATCACAGTGGGACACGTACACACACATACAGAGACACACACACACACATCCAGCTCTGCTCTGTCTGCATGTTCCTTGAGCTCTTTCAACACATGACAGACAGACCGACAGATTGATTATCATACCAACAGTACATGCATCATCTGAGTATCCCAGTGGCATTCGGTATCTTGGTGGCACATTTAAGAAAAACAACAAGATTCTCAGGAAAACTGTATTGACCCAGATCGGTTTAGCTTGGAGGGGGAAAAGATAAGCTCATTAAATTTAATTTTAGTCAGAAGCTGTTGATGTGTGCTAGATTTCAAGGAAACACCACCAAACTTCCTCCTGCATTTCTTTGGCATCTTTTACAGTTTACTTAAGATGGTTCGGGTGCTGCTGTTGAAAATAATTCAACTTAAGCCAAACCCCATGTAAATTCCTCCATGAGTTTTTTTAATCTATCTCCTCCTCTTCCTTCCATCTGTGCAGCCATTATTTAATGTCTGTCATCTTTGTTTTGCAGCTGAATTCATTTTTCTCCCTCTCCTTGTTTGTGTTTGTGTTTGTGCCCATGACTAACAGGTCACTGCTGTTCAGCACTGCAGCCAATCCCTTTAGGTCCCCCTCTCTGCTGCTTGTTTAGCGACCTTGACAGCCTCTCGCTGTCCCTCTGAGTCTCACCATTCGCCCCCTCTCACCCCTTCTCTCCCCTCCATCTTTCTCACCCGCCTCTCTAATGCCTTTTTTGTCCTTTTCCTCTTCTGATCTCCTCTGCTCTCTGTTCTTGCTCTTGTCCTCTTTTGCTGGTCTTTCCCTCTTTGCCCTGTGTTTAGCAACCTTGACAGCCTTTTTCCATCCCTCCAGCTAAAACCATCCCCACACACCCGGTCGCCTCATCCCTCTCCCCTCTCATTCCTCTCTTTCATCTCGTCACTTTACAGTTTTCTTCCACTTTATTTACTGGTTGCTCACTTTTATTCGTCCCTATTCACAGCCTGTGATTTATGTCGGCATGCTGTGTTGTCACACAGCCAGACACAAACTCAATACAGTGTCCAGTGAATTGTGTCAGTATTAATAGAAATCTTACTGTACCCAGCTGAACGATGTTGCAGAAATTCTAACAAAAGTACACAAGATACATGAAGTCTGCTTTGTTTTATGTGTTAACTGTGTAACGCTGGCACCAGTTTGTTGGATCATTCACACATTTAGTCATTAAAAATGCTATGAGGAGGATCTGTTTTGATTGCACTCCCTCGCCATCGTGTGGCCCAGAGTCTCCGCATACGGTCGTAAATTACTTTTAGCTAGGTGTGTGTTTGTTTAGGAATTAAATGGAGATCCAATCGATACAAGTTTTCTTTGTTCAAGACAACTTTTAACTGGATACAACACCCCTGAGGTAAGGTATTTATCAGTACAGTTACATAGCATTACGGTTTGAAACATGACATCAAGCAGACACAGCAGCCAGCTATATGTTAGCCTGGTGCTCCAACGTATCTGTAGGCTAACGTGACAACAAGTAAACACTGTCAGTTTGTTGGATTGAACATTATCACAAACAGCTTAGCCCCTGTGTTATAGAGTGATACAGCCTGAGCTAAAAGCTAATTAGCCTTTAACTCAGGCTGTCACTCTCCTGTTAAGCTTTTTCCTGCTCTTCTGTCCTCTAACTGTCTGGCAGTTGGGCTCCTGTATCCACCATCACTACAAAATTAGTCACAGAAATTGTTTTCAGTGGAGACAAACACAGATATCTGTGTTTTATCTCTTCTCACTACTAAACTTCGTCAGCCTTCATAAACCCAAACTCGAAGCTAAGACGTTGCAATTTAAAATAACCTGTAACCATCAATATTTGTGCTGATAATCTCATTTTTGAGTGTGGATTACGATCAGGCATATATCTAGAAGGGAGATGTTTTTTGGATCACTTTCAAACTCCTTACAGCCTCTTTAAATGCATTTTTGGGCTTTTTTTGGATTCAAGTAAAAGTTGAAAACACACAAACAGGGATACATAATTTATCCATTGGACCTGCAGCCACACACTCACCACAGTATCATGAGTTTGATTTTCTGGGAACAATGGTGATAAAAAAAAGTCTTTATTTAGAGCGCAGTGGCTGAGTTTTTCTCCCAGAAAGTACTGGGACTCCACCTTAAAAATAAACTGAAATCACTTCAAACATCTTCTAGTGTAAGATCAGCATGAGGCAGCAAACTCTTTGACTCACCTCCTCCCATTTGACTCTCTCCTCCCCTATGCCCTCTCCTCCTACCTCACGAACCTCCCCACATCCACTTTCTCTCATCTTATCCTCTCTTTCCATTTGTACCTCTTCCTTTCTCCCACTTCCTCCCTCTCTATATCTACCTCCTTTCTTCTGACTTACCCGCTCTTCCTCTGCCTCTCCCCTCCTCTTTCTCTCACTCGCCTCCTAATCCCTCCTCTCCACCCTAATTTAAACTCTTTGAAGCCTTCAATAAGGCTCCATAATAAGCTTCTCCCTCTCCAGGCAAGGCAAGGGAGCAGCCTCCCAGTTGCATTCTGCCACTGTGTGAGCGCTGGCGTGTTTGTGTGTGTGTTCTCTGTTTATTAGTGTCTCAGCCTGTGAGCTTTCATGCCTGTGTTTGTGCATGTGCTGTGTACAAGTATGTGTGTTAGTAAGAAGTGTGAACTTAAATGGTGAGGAGAGGGCCGTGAGGGGAACAGAGGAGCATATTGTGGAACATTTCAGACTAAGACTCCACTCCAGATTAAACTCTTTAAGTAGGTTATTGATGCACTCCGCCACAGTTAAAATTCTGTTTCATATTATTGAATTCAACCAAGGAATAAATCTGATATAAGGACAGTGGAAGAACAATAACAACACTAAGGACTCAGTGAAAGCCTAAATTGGTGTTTGATTACGTTCCCAACATGAAATGAAGATTTAACGGCATGTTCAGTGACATTCCCTGTCTAGTCACCACGCGGTCATTCTCAATCACTGTCTGAAAAAGCTACTTGCTTATTTAACCGCTTGTGCCTTGGCATAAAAGAGACGTTTTCTCTGAAGAGACAAAAGGTGTGGTTGTGTAGCTTTGTTAACATACTGAAGAACTGTTTGGGGGATGGTTCTGTGTGTTCGATGGCCATGGAAAAAAAAAATATTCTTTTTTGGTTTATGTTTGAGGACTGGTGTGCCTGACTAAAATTAGTTGGAGTCCAATGGCAAAATGCTTCCTGTAAGAAGTACATCTGTCACATCACAAAGTGACCAGAAGTTACCTTTAACCCAGGAGCTGTGTGGCTCTGTGTCCACAAAAGACATAATTTTAGTGTAACATTACGATACAGGTGACATGACATGTCAACCAGGTCGTGAGCAGATCATGCTGGATGACGACAATCAATCCATAATGGTGGCACAGCAATGAATGAAGCACGTCCATTATGACACTTACTTCAACGCTATGTGAATTTGAGAGAAAGCTCTGTCTTTTATGAGCTGAGCTCTCCTGTCGATTAACATACCTCGTCATATTCAGGCATAAAACACAGCTGAGCTCACATTAATATTTACAGTATATAGACATAAACAATTTCTGTGCCAGTGATACCATTTAAACTGAAATGCAACAGTTTGTGCACAAAGAGAATGTTTACATTTGTTTTCTACTCAAAACCTGAGTTTTCACAGCTGTGCCAAAAGCAGGACACATTTCTTCTCCATTGTTATACAAAACGGCTGGAATACACCAGTTATGTCTGCAGTCTGGCTCCGCTCTGCCACAACAAATATCAGATAGGTTTCCATTTAAGTCAATGGCCCCTAATTTCGTGGCGCAGCGCAGGGCGCAGCGCAGGGCGCAGCGCAGGGCGCAGCGCAGGGCGCAGCGCAGGGCGCAGCGCCTTGCGCTGCCAATTTGACAATTTGATAGACCGTCTGTGCAAAGATGGGTGTTACTGCACACCAGGGGGGAGTTGACTGCGCACCAGGGGGAGGTGTTGGCAGATTCATGATGGCGCAGTGACAATTTCGTGCCAAAAACAGCGCAGAAAGTGCGCTGAAAGCTCACCAGCTCCAACCTGGTCTATCCTCGGCGCAAGGCGGAGCGCACCCCACGCAGCTGTAATTTGGTGACAGGCGCACATGTACGCACATGTCAACAAAGCCTCAGAGGCAGGTTTCCAGAGTGTCAGGCATATTTTAATGCAATAAACAACCACAGTAATCACTATTTAATATAACCGTCTGAACCAGCATATACATTTAAATCTATATTAACTGTCCTGTTACATCTGATGTCAGATTAAATCTGTTTGTCATGATGAAAAGTTAACCTGACGGCAGCTGGAAGTTTGATGCACATCTTACAATTAAACAATGAACAGTCTTAACATCTCATACTGAGTATATATCTGGTTCTCTCATTTCATTTAATTCAAAGAAAAGAGGGAGAGAAAAGACGAAGAAAATAGAGACAAAATAAATGTGTCACTCAGGATTTACTCGTGATTTCCCATATTACTCTGTTTTAGTCTTTATTTTTAACGTGATCTAAAAAGATGGAGTACATTATTGTAAGGAGGATGAGGTGGAGACACTGGGAGAGTATACAGTATATCACCAAAGATTCTGCTATTTGGCGATGACAAACCAGGAGTGCAGGTGGATCAAAAATTTTCTGAATGGATAAGCCAGCTGTGTAACTGCCTCTTAATTTTGTACTCCTTTTAATGACAAAGGAACAGATAACATCTGTCCTGGGAGCTGTCCTCCGATGCGCCCCGCTGTCCATTGTCCTGCTGCAGGGACAGCCGCTCTGACCGTCTCCGCTACCAGCACTGTTTCCGCGGTGCTGGGGATCGCTTAGACCAATCAGACGCTGCGCCTCGGCTGCAGGGCATTTAGAGGCAAGGAGAGGCGCTCATTTGATTGGTGAAAACAGCGCTTGGCTGTGTTAAACCCACTCACGGCTTTTCTCCTCCCTCTCTGCCATATGCGCGGAGGGACACGTGAACGCACAGCTCTGCGCTCATCTGCACCTGGACTGCGCCTCTCTTGGCACTGTAGGAAACTTGCAAAGTGCGCCGGTCACGCCCTGTCCGCGTGGCAAAGGCCAGCGCAGGGCAGGTGCGCCTGCACTTGCGCCTGGTCTACGAAATTAGAGCCCAATGTGTCAACTTACACTAGATCCACCCCGTTGCGGTCTGGCTTCATGGCTGGTCCGGCAGCTTGCAGTTAATAGCAGCTCTTGTATGTATGGTGCTGTGATGTGCCAATAGATCATAGAGAAGATCAAGCAGAACAGGAAGTAGCGTGTGAAAACTAAAAACACCCGGTGACTTTAAAAATAATACAAACGTTCAAACCAGATCTTATTAAGCTTGACTACAACAACGAAGAGACATAATGAGAGGAGCCAGGCCAGGAGGTAACAGCTTTGAGGTTTTATAGCCCGTCAGTCATGTAGCTGTGAGGAACATAGTCAATACACAGGAAAATGTGGTGTATTTGAGGTGCATGATGTCTTTGAATAGAAAGTGTAAAGTGTAGAGAATGATGTCTAAGTAATGACTGGACAGGGAAGTGAAAGTGCTCAATCAACCTCAGAAGGTTTAGCGACAGTAAGCACTTGTTGGAAGTGCTGAAAATTTAGGACACAGGTGCAGCTGATAGATGGATAGAAAAAATAATGAATTAATTAATAACTGATTAATTAATACTGCTTATGGGCACTTGCCCTAGAAGAATTACAGGAATAGCAAAATGGTCAGGAAGAACATTTGACCCATCATTGCCAACGGTATCTCTTTTAATCATGTTTCTTGGTCGTTGTTGTTTTTTAATTAGAGTTAAAATAATATTTGGAGAAGGTATCATTATGAGCATCATTTCTGCTTTGCAGCATTTTCGGGTCTTGAGGGAGAGTACAACATGTTTACTGTCACAGTTTGTTTTATTTCTGGCCTCGGTGGTGCTAATGGTGGAAATTTGGCGGTTTATCTTAGCCTGCTGTACTTCTCTTTGAGCTATAATAGATTTGAAACTGGCTACAGCACACACACACACACACACACACACACACACACACACACACACACACACACACACACACACACACACACACACACACACACACACACACACAGATCCCTGCATGGGTTTATCTTCATGATGATAGTAATCAGTATGATGCCCACTGGCTACAGCAGCAGACTGCTTGGTAGTCATTACCGTTAGCTTAACTGTTTACACCCGTTAATCAAATTAGCAAGTCAGACACACACAAGCACACACATACACACATATACACATATGCAAATGTAGAGAGAAACACTCAATTGAAACCTGCTTGAATGCACACTAACACACACAGACACGAGGAGCACACAACCAGCGCATACAGTTGATGTAAACATGGAGAAGGGCTCAGAGTTCCATCTGAGATAAATGATCTGTCCTAAAGCAGAGACGCAGGCAGAGACAGAGAGGTGGAGGGAATCAGGAAGAGAGATTTGCACACTTATGTAGGTAGAAAGATATAAATGAGATAAATACAGAAAGACAGTGAGGAGGAAAAAGAGACACAGGGAGCCGGTGGGTGGCAGAGAGACAGATGGGGAAGAAGATGTGCAGTTGTTGAACTTGTGCTTCCACGGAGCTGAAATCTTGGAGTTCTCACTGTTTCCAAACATACAACAAACAAACAATGACAACCAGAGCAGGGAGCCTGGAGGCTACGAGAGAGCTTTAGGTATCTTGTTGTGCCTTCATGTGTTGTCTCGAGGACCGCTTTCTTCTTTTAAGTAATGTTGATGGTGGGTTCTGTTTCCAGTAAAGATAAGAACTGGAACTAAATCAGGATATGTGTACAGTTAGCTCTGAGGATCAGTGTATAATGAAAGCAGGAATACTAGTTGATTGAATTGCCTACTTACATTTCCTTGAAAAGCCAATTATGTAATAGCAACTATCAGGAATTAAACATTACAGTGAGTTAAAGTACCACTCAAAGACAACTGGCCACTATTAAGCTGCTTTGTCGCATTCATTTAGACTACAGAAAAACAAGACTGAAGAGTTTTCTTTACGGCTGACGATAGATTTCAGTTCCTTTCCTGAGCTGAAGCCAATCACTCAGGATGAGTGACAGGAGCAGGGGCATGAACTTGACTCGCTGAATCACATGGAGAAACACATGGTGCCTGCAGACAAAGAGTTAGCTCTTTAGCTCTCAAAGAGTCTCACATTCAATAAGATTCAGAGGTGTAGAGTGTTGTCTTTTAGGGAGTAGTTTATTGTTCTGACAAAGGCACACAGTCATTTTCTTGTCAGGAGTTGAATAAAAGGATATAAAGAGTTTGGTATCAACAGTAACTCATTTCTTTATCTGCAAACAAAGAATGTTTTTGGGGGGTGGGGTTCATTTTGCTTTATTTGTTTGTTTTTCTAAGCTAATTGCGCAGTTTGCAGATTTTTCCATGACAAAGATACAGTGTAATAGAAAACAGGATAAGGTTTTTAGTTTAAAGCTCTTCTGACATTTGAAAAGACTAGGGATGTTCTGAACAATGACTAATGACTAATTTCAAAGTTGTTAAAATGGATATTTAAATTACAAGTAACCAGTCTCACTTGTTTAAAGGTCAGAAAATCCTCCAGAAACAGTCTGAGCACAATCTACAATTTAGCTACTTACAAATCACTAAGTCAGGAAGTAAAAAAATGCCAATTTGTGTTGCCAAATGTAGCTACCACTTAAAGAGCGAGCACCACAAGCCTTCAGTCCACATTACTCATGTCTGGGCTCCTGGTTAGTGGCTATGTGCCACTTTAACCATAAGCAGCTTAGATAAAATTTCTACCGTCGACATACTACGAGATGTTAGCTGTCCAGTGTGCTTGTTTACAGCTGTGTAATAACGTATTACAACATTATAGCGGAAGATATTTATTGAAGCTAGAGTCCCAGCTAGTGATGGATGGCTGCACACTGTAAAAACAAAAAAGTTCAGTAAACTCAAAGTTTCAAGGCAACTGTGTACTGGATTTTTGAGTTTTGAGGCCAACTAAAAATCTTGCGGGACCAGACTTTGATCTCTGCTTCTCTGAATGGCAGTCACTGACTCTTTCACTAAGGGGCTGTTTACACGCCAACGGTTTTAGGGTGAAACGCAAAAGTTTTGTTGACGTCACACTCTGCTTCTTGCTTCACCCAAACAACAGGACAACAGTACTGTTACGATTGTCACAAACTACAGTGTTGTGCTTGTGCTGCTCAATCCACTGTATCTGCGGACTGTCTTTAACAAAATGTGCATCTGTTGCCCCACTTCTGCACTTAGTTTTCCCCAATACACCAGATGATCGACCCAACTCTACTTTCGTGGAGATCTCCCAAAAGCGGCTTCTGGACAAGATGGTTATAGCGCCGACTGTAGGCCTGGCATGCTTACTACAACGTTTTCAGTCCCTCAGTGTTTCCGTGTAACGCAGATTTTTTTCAGTGCGTTTTAGCGTTTTCAGATGAAAAGTTGTCGCCTCAACCACAGCTGTCCCACAAATGGGTCGATCACGAACTAGTCAAGTAATGATCAATCCACCGACTGTAAAGCTAGAGTTTAAATACAAATAAAAATATTGACCTTCATGGTGAATACATTTTATTCTCGTCCATTTTATTCATGAAAATGGGGAGATCCAGATGTTGGAAAATGTGGGGAACTGAAAATGTAGATGAGACCCCTGAAGATTTTGAGTTGGAGACCCTGTTCTTTGCTGAAAGCATACTCAAAAAAAAAAAGTTATAGCTTCAGACCTATAATTTAAATTTCTGTCAACTTAGAGGTGTAGTCAGCGGTCTGGGAGAAAACGAGTGGAGAGGTTGTTGATAAATGAATTTAGACCCCTTCCTTCATACCCTCCCACCCCTGGCTCCACGCCCGAAAGATGATGGAGATGCATCGTCATGGAAACGACCGTAGAAACTGCGTAGCTGACTAACATGGTGGAGGCCGGACCAGCGAACGCTCGAGGGTCAGTTCGCTAAACTCGCTAAGTTCGCTAAAGAGACTTGACCCGCAGATGTATGATGGAGTGGGAGGACGCTGTCCTCAGGAGATTTAGCTGCAACACTCACCGGCTCCAGCTGTTTTGAAGACATTTCTATCTTTAGCTCACTACTACTGTTTGGGTTTCGTGCTTCTTTGATTGTTGAATGGTGTTTGATGTTCACTCAAATCTTGGTGTGCTAAAGGCGCACGGTTGTGGGCCCACCGGAGGGAGAGAAAAGAGAGGGAGGGACGTGGCTTTCGTTGTGGCACAGTTTCTTGTATGTGTGAATTAGAACTTCACACAATCGTTATGAATCCAGTAATAAACAAGAATTTGTTCCCCCCCTGCACCTGTCATAATACCCCCCTGTTTAATTTTGTCTGACACCGACTCTGGGTTAGCACACTGCTGAGCTGCAAAGCTAAGTTAACCCTGACTGACTTAAGAAGTTGCAAAAGTTCTCCATCTGCCAACAAAGTTCAAGTGATTTCATGAGAAGCTCCGCAGCTGACCTCAGGTGTGGTTAGTTTAGTCAGCTACTGTAGTTTGTTGATCTGAACAAATAATGTGATCTCATTGTTGAAAAACATGAGCTGAAGTATCTGTTTGAAGCCAGGATGCGCATTAAAGTTCCCTTCTGGTTAGCAAAACCTACTAAACTGTCCCCTTGGCTAGTTAAAACGTGACGAACTGCCCTCTCAGGTAGCAAAAACGCCAAAATGTCCTTCTGGTTAGCTAAATACAACTGCACTTTTGTGTAGAATGACAAAAAGTTAGCGTACTGTAAGGTTAACTTATTCAAGCTTGGGGGCAGCATGAATGACTTCCAGAACTGAGAGGTCTCCTGGTCTGAAAAATGCTGAGAAAGAAAAATGACAGACAAAGTTAAACACTGACTATTGAAACACAATTTCACTACTGTGTACCTGTAAACAGCCACAGTCAGTGAAAACCAATAGTTGCATTGTAAAATCTCATAAAAGAATCCTTGCATCAGCATAACGTGAAGGAAAATGAAAACATTTGTCGCAGCTTGTCAGTGTTTTTATCTGAGCTTTGTGGCGCACACAGGGAAACAATCAGGTTGGCAAGTGACTCAATCCAATGACAAAAACAGAATTTACGCTTTCTATTTTTTTCTTCCGCTTTCGGTAAACAAGGAAATGAGAAATGGATTTTAATTGTTTCACGATTAGCAAAAAAATAAATAACTACAAAACAAAAAAAGGAAACAATTAGGCACATTTTCAGTGATGTCACTGTCTGTGAGATGGTGATGCATCAGTTCACAGAGTGGAAGTTGTTCAATAGAGGAACTCTGGCTGACTGTTACACTATTTTCCTGAGCAGTCTGAATGTCTGCTGTAAAGATTAATGGAGACAAGGAGACTGTGTGTGTGTGTGTGTGTGTGTGTGTGTGTGTGTGTGTGTGTGTGTGTGTGTGTGTGTGTGTGTGTGTGTGTGTGTGTGTGTGTGTGTGTGTGTGTGTGTGATGTTTCCCTGCATGTGGTGTCCGTACACAGAGACACAGAGTAGATGCTTCTTGCTAATCTTCCTGCTTTAGTTAGTCTCATCCTCTCAGTTATCCCATCTTACAACGGCTACAGAGCAGCTTTATCACAGCTATACATTATACACACATACACACACACAGGCTTGACAGTATAACATACACACACACACACACACTCACACACAAACACACAGATAAGCCGACCCCATTCAGTTCTGATCCAATCTTTCAATCCCAGATTTCCTGCAGTGACTTTTAGTGACGCCACCATGCTGACTGCCAAATTGATTCCCAAAACAGTAATCCATTATGTGCACAGATTAAACTGCAAGTGTTCATAAACAGAAAATAATTAACCCAACTCCTGAAGTAAAAGAAAGATCTAAAACAGCCGATGGAGAATACAAAACTCAGTAGCTCCAGTGAAGTGTGTAGATGTATCGAAGGCGTGTTTTGGTGTCGCTCATGATTTTCTGTTTCCCACAGAAAACAGAGAAGTGTTAATGCTATAGACTTATGTCGTGTTTACACCTAATGCAAATTAATTACAAGAGGTTACATGTTATCAGTCTGAACATGCGAGCAGATGACGTAAATATGGAGGCAGGAATTGAGTAACTTACACGTGCAAATGGTGCAAATTCATGGCAAGTTCAAAGCTCACTTAATTTGCTTATTGGCAAAAAAAATCCCTATGTAAGCAGAAATGGGCCAATGAAGATATTTTATACATTTGTGATCTTTTCAATGTTAAAGGCCAGCTATTTAGTGATAAACAATTTAAAGGTCCCATATTATGCTCCTTTCTGCAGTTAAATATGGATCATTGATGTCTTCATGAAATGGTAGTAACATGTTTTGGTCCAAAAACTCAAACACAGCAGCATTGTTTCCAGACTCTCATAGCCCCTCTGTTCAGAACGCTCTGATTTAGTGGGCGTGACCTTCATATGTAAATGAGCCACTGCTGATACCACCCTGCTCTTCCGCGTCACTGAGAGCGGCGCCACAAGCTCTGAGTGCACAATGTTTAGAAAACAGCGAAGCTCTTTTACTGTAACATTACAGGCTAAAACAACAGGCTAACCGCAGCTAAAGTTAGCATCCTGAAGCTAACACAGAGACAGGGGGACACTGAGTAAAAGCTCTTACATCTGCTCCACAGCACACAGCATTTAAAATACTCACATTTCCAGGGTCCAAAGTTTGTTGACGGATGGTTGGTAATGCGTCTGGATTCAGGCCCAGTCTTTTCTCCAGCCCTCTGTTGTACCGTCCAAAGTTGGAAAAGCAGTCGGCCGTGAAGTGACTAGCACACACATGCACAGTTTTACTGAGTGTAGCTGGCACATTTCCTGATAAATGAGCTCTAGACACTCAGTCTCGTCTTCTTCCGAGATGGGAAGCTTGTGCGTGGAACTATGTGGCTGTTTACAGCCAAAAACAGAGCAGTGATGGCTCTTTAACTTTAGCATTCCTCTGCCCAGAGGGGAGTGGGCGGGGAGGGGGTTCGGGGGTATCTGCTCCGGTGGACCAATCAGGTCAGACTTGCTCCTGATTGGTCAAAAAAAGCGTATCGCTGACGTTGGCAAATCCACAAAATCCAGACAGCTCGTTTTAGGTCAGGATTTTACATTCACAAGAACTACTAAGTACAGGTTTTGTCATTAAATATCACATTTTGTGGGCTGGGAGGAAAGCCAAAGACCCACAAATTTCACTTTAAGTTATTTGTTAAGTCATTTTGTTAAGTCATTTCCTGTTACAAAGATTTTAACTCTGTAATTAGATTAAGATTTACTTTTTATTAATCCCTTTAGGGGAAATTCTGTTTTTACACTCTGACATGCTATATATATATACACACACATGCACAAACAGCTCTTCTGCACAGAAACATGCACTGATCGAGGACAGAGTGATGGTGCTGCACCTTCAGCGCGCACCTGAGCAGTTGGGGGTTTTGGTGCCTTGCTCAAGGGCACCCGACAGTGCTCAGGAATGTAAGCTAACACCTCCCCAGGTATCAGCCCAATTCCAATTTCAGTCCGCACCGGGGCTTGAACCAGGGACCATCCAATCCCTAAGCCAAGTCCCTACAGACTGAACGAAGGCTATTCCTATTGGATTGATTTACGAACAGTCATTTATAATTCCAAGACTCACTGAGAATTAAACCCATATTAACAATAATGGTGTTGATTTAAAACTTGATAAGTGCCATAATAAACACATATGCAATGTCTTTACTGAGAAAAGATGGATTGGTTCGAGGGAAAAGCTTTCTGGAATGACCTTTTCACTGATATTGATTGGCAGCGACTTGAATACCTTTAAAGTTCTGTTTATCCAGTGAGATTAAAGAAACACATATTAGAGTTTTGCTCAACATTTATTTAAATCAATCAAAATTCCTAGACATGCATCAAAATTAAATTTAATCTGTAATAATTTACAGAATCAATAAAGTACCTTTTTTCAGAATTGTGTATAACAGATAAAACATAACAGTCAGCTTTTTTCAATGAGTATCTTGGAAAGGAATTTTTCTTTCAGCATCTCAAAATGCACATATAGCTTTATTTATTATTAACATGACTTGATCTGTTTTTCCGATGTAGTGTTGGTTGTTGTTTATTGACAATTGTTCATTTTTTTTAAAAAAAGACAGAAATGAAAGAAAAGAAAAGAAAAAAAACAGCTTTTACACGTTAAAACAATGAGTGATCAAAAAGAAATTATAAATGCACACATGCTGTCAAGTATAGACTCCTAGACAGACAAAACACTGCTGAGAAAACAGACAGTAGGAGAGAAGTAAAGAGCGACTGAGAAACAAGAGGAAAATGCTGGATAAAACATGAGTATGGGGATAGAGAGGCAGACAACAGAGACAAAGGTAAAGAGGTAAATCCAGGAGAGCCGTATTAACAGACAGAGATCCTGGGAAGAAATGTAGAAAGGATGAGTTAAGCGGGATATTACAGAGAAGAATTAGAAACTTAAACCTGGATACCGAGAAAGGGAGACAAGGAAGAATGAAATTTACAGAGAGATATCATAAAATGGTTTAAACTTCAGACATTTCTAAACCTCCCCTTTTTATGACCATGAGGAGCTTTCTTCTTTTAACTGCAAAGGTGGAAACAAAAATCCATTTTTATTTAGGTTTAAAAAAAAAGAAATATAGAGCGACAAGTTAAAAATAAAGGGGGGCGCCATTCAAGCCACTGTCATGAGGCACAAGTTAGCCTCAGTCGTTGGAGTTAGCACCCTGCGTATGGATGTTATCTTCAACCTCCCACTGGTGGCAGTTCCTGCTCCTGATCTTGATGCTATTGGTTGCACTCACTCCCCACATATTTCCTCTCACCTCAGACGGCAGATACAAGTTAATTTTTCTTACCACATTAGCACATTTCTTTACCCTTTACAACCAATAAGACATCATTTGTGTCTTAACATATCTTGAAATCTTTTTTTTTTTTTTTTTTTTTGGCTTGTCAGATTAATGTGGCTCATGATGAGTCAAATACACAGTTTTTATTTAAAAAAAAATAAGACAAACAGATTTTAGATAGACTGGAGTTATCTGCAGTGTGTCTAGTGTTTGTCTGGATGCATGCTAGTCTGGGGCTTACTGACATAGCAACAAAGAGTAAAGAACTGAACATTATTTTTGGATAAAGTGAATATCTGGAGAAGTAAAAATCAGTTATCTGGTAAATTACTCCAATATTTGTTTGAAAATGAAGCTGCTTCAAATTGAACATACCACAACGTGAAATTGTGTTTTTTGTCACATTTGTCGTTCTTCCTCAGCGGGAGGCTGTGGGGTGTGGGCAGGAAAGGGACTGATGGACGTAGATGTTTTTATAATTGTGGACGACTCCTGCTGTGGGTGGAAATGAACTCCTGAAATAAATACTTCCTGGTTCTATTTTCAGCTGAGGTCAGCGGCGGAGGAGTACGCCATGCTGAAAGGTGTGACGTGGCTCTGTTGGTTTGACCCACACCTGCTGCGTATCCTTCACTTCAAGCACTAGAGGGTGAGTGTTTCTGTGTGTGTGTGTGTGTGTGTGTGTGAGAGTGTGTGTGTGAGAGAGAGAGGTTGCATACATATATGCAACACATGAGTCCAAATACAAACATGTAACAGTTGGAGTGTGTACACTGAGTGTGTACGTGTAGATACATAAGGGTGTGTGTGTGTGTGTGTTTGTTTGGGTGGGTGACCTTGATTCACAGTACAAACACACACAGTCCTGCTTCACTGGAAACACACATCTGTTTGTGTTTTCCACACACACAAACACACAAATACTCCGGTTGCACTCAAACTGTTTTGGACACATAGTGTTAAATAAACTGAAAACACACACACACAGACACACACACACACACACACACACACACTCACACACACTTCATGCCTCAACAGCTAGCGCATGCAAATAACTGTACTCTTGCTTCCACACCTTGTTTCACACACATGTGAACACAAACACAAAAAAATAGTTTAACCTTGTAAAACTACACACACACACACACACACACACACACACACACACACACACACACACACACACACATGTAAAGTAGAGGCTTTAGTGTAGCTCTGAGTCATCTGACTGTTGGTGTGTAACTCCTCTCTTCCCTCCCTGCTGGGTCTAAACTCTACTGTAAGTGAAGGTCACACAATCATACAAACCACAAACACAATAACCATCACACCCTGTGCACACTGAACATGCATCCTGTAAACAGACAACGAACATGGAAAACAACACATGCAGTCAGAAACTACATCACAGTATATCCTTCCTAAAGATTTCAGACTGCCGTAGTGTCCGTAATCGTACAGGCTTTAATTGTGTTTGAGTGAGTGTACATCTGTCTTCTCAACTCTGTGTGTGTGTGTGTGTGTGTGTGTGTGTGTGTGTGTGTGTGTGTGTGTGTGTGTGTGTGTGTGTGTGTGTGTGTGTGTGTGTGTGTGTGTGTGTGTGTGTGTGTGTGTGTGTGTGAGACAGTGGCTGTAAGGGGCCTGCTTTTCCCCCTGCAGGCTGGTTTGAATCGATAGCGCTTGAAAGTGCTGAAATAGCAGCCTCTCTCACACACATACACACACACACAGGCGCGCACACACACGCAGATACAGAAGGGTGACTCACTGGAGCTGAAAACATGAACAAGAATGCTGACTTCTGGAACAAGGCAAACAGAGAGAGGGGGAGAGAAACAGGGTGACATGCAGAAAGAAGGAGAGAAATGAGAGACTACAGCTCAGCTCTGACTTCAGACTCATTTCTGCTTAGTTGTGCGTAGCGCTGAGATTCAAAATGTAGAGTGCTGCTCGACTGCATTTGTGAGTGCTCGAGACGAAGGAGCATGGGTTAAGTGTGTGTTGGGGAGTAGGCACATTTTGTCCTTCAAATCCTTTCCTCCTGTTTACCATGTCACATCGTTGTTCTCACCTCTCACTTTTTACCAAAGCTTTCCTCATTTTGAAGAAACGACTCATGACCTTGGAGGATGTGGAGCTGTAATTCTTCATAAACTGACATTTATTTATGGGAAACTGCTGTAAAAACAAAGGTTTTTGTTAGTTTTACTTTTTTATAAGTTTAAATTTTGACAAGGTCCAAAAAGAGGATGTGTTCATTAACTTTTTTTAGTTTAAGCTGTAAAAAAAATAACCTCTGGATCTTTCTGTAAAGAGCAGTGGGAGACAAAACCAGGAGCTGTAACCCCAGACCGCTTACACATAGTATGACTGTTGTCTGCAGATCAGCTGATGTACACATGATGTGTAGAGTCCAATGCAAGGAAGTGCATATCTTTACAGATGGAAAGTCACCTTAAAGAAGCTACCTGTGGCCATGAGAGAGAGGCTGGCTTTGTCTGATGTATCTGACTGTGTGTTATACCAAACTGGAAAAGACACTGAGATTCAGGGAGTGAATCAGGCTCCTCTTGTTTCTCATTAAACATAAGAACTCATTGTATGATTTAGATAATCTATCTGTAAAAGAAATGTTAAAAGATAAGGACCTAATAGGCCTAATAAATGATCTTATCTACATATTTTGATACCATTTTTTTTAGCAGCAAGTAGATAATCTTTCATTTTTCTGAATCCCACACACAGTTACTCTTGACTTTCTGTAGACCACGTATGAAAAAATGAGTAATAACGCTGTCTCACTAGAGGCAGTTTCTAATATCAAAGATATACCGCCAATGCAGGAGAGCAAGCAACTGCGGCGGTATGGCCTGGTCGTTAGGTCGTGCGCCCCAGGGTTAGCCCTCGAGCAGTCGGCCCAAGTTCAAGCTAGACCTGCAGCCCCCTTTGCAGTATCACTTCAAAGTCTCACCCTGTTTTCAACTCTATCCTTGGGCCTGCTCTTTATAATTATAATGATAAAAAAAGGAGAGCCAAGAGCTGTAGTTCCTCAGGTGTCCACTTGAGGCTGGCTCCAAAAGCTAAAGCGATCCCATTAACAACCATACTGACATCTCCATTTTAACAGTATTAATTAACAGTTATCAGGTTGACTTTGCCATTTACTGGGCTGAGCAAAAGTTTGGTTGAGTCAGCGTTCTTAAGATGACCATCACTCTCAGTGGGCGTCCAAACTCTGCTCCAAAAACTAACAGATCAGGTCACTGATACTGTGTTCAGACTTTACCACTGATTGAACACAGTCTGTGTCAGACACTGGTCAGATTTTGCTGCCCATGACTGATTGTGGTAATTGCAGTTTTTTTTTTTTTTTTAATATTGTGCACTTTATGTTCTCCCTGTATTTAACCCATTGGCACCTCAATGTAGCTTTAAAGGCTGTGTCTCAATTCAGGGGCTGCAGCCTCCGTAGACTGTAGCCTTCGGAGGACTCGGCCTTTGTAGCCTGCATAGACCACAAAGGCCGAACTGAATTGAGACGGTCTGGTCTACTAATTTTGTCACCCTCGACGTCACACGGCGCCTCTCTCACCTGTCAGACTTACATTACTTGTTAAACACACATAAACCAAAACCTCACATCGAAAACAGGATGTTAAAGTTTTATGATTATTTTTTTATTTTTCATTTTTTTATTGATAGAGCATACAACCACCATATACATTACAGTGAGGCAACAGCGTACATTTTCAACATCTGAACATGTGCTGGGGGGATGGTAGATTGAAAAAAGTATAAAATACAATCTGTTGAAATAATTCAATATCTTTTTTTGAATTCCCTGTAAAAAAAAAAAAAAAAAAAGAATAACGAAACACCAAGTTTTTTTTCCCCAGAGAATTTACGTTTATGAACATATTTTTAGTTAATAATAAGAAGATTTATAAAGAACCGTTTTCCTCAGTATGTTACCTGAAAAGAGCCCAAACAACACATTTTTTACGCAGTTAAACAAAATACTCTTTGATGTTTTGGAAAAACAATCACATAGTTGTTGCCAGAAATCCTTCACATTTGGACAAATCAGGACTTCTTCTGGAGTTCGGCATTCACACGCAGAGGATATTGGGATACGTGAGGCTACAAAGGATTCACCGAATCTGTCCTTCGTTGAACCTGAAAAGGAAGCTGGATTCGTCGGACGCATTTGGAGGAGCCTTCGACGCACCGCTGCGACGTAATCCGTCTTCAAATTCAGTCTTCGTGGGCTGCAGCCCCTGAATTGAGACACAGCTTATGTGATGCTGCCAAACAGAACAGAAACTTAATTTCTCAGGTTGTGGTTGGACTCTAGTAGGGCTATTAATCATGAAACATGATGAAGTCACTGTCATTTATAGCTTCTTTCTACGTGGATTTCTGGCTGGTCCCTATGGTAGAAGAAAAAAAACTAGGTTAGCGTTTACTGAATTACAAATTTATCATACAGGGAAAAGTGAGTGATGGGAGTATGGACAGAAATAAAATGCTGTGATTATTTTGTCTATAAAGGCCTCTGAAAGGCCCAGACTAAAATTACAGTCTGTTTATTTTATTGATCTCCTCATTGAGTTTCTCTTCATATATCAGTGTGATTGCCTCGTGCTTGTACCTAATCTGTTTCCAGCAGAGAACACCAGTGTCATGACGTACTGTATATTCCAAATAGTGATGCCTGGTCTTATTTGTTGGTGTTTAATTTGTTGAGTTCAATTACCATTTAAGAAAAGCTGTAAACATCATTAAAATTTGAAGTGTCATATTGTCCCATTAGAGCCAGAACAGGTTGCAGTGGCTTCTGTAACATGGATGCAGTATTGATGCAGAATTTAATCGTTTTCCATCTGTTAAAGCGATGCCTTGAGACAGATGTGCTGCAGACATTAGGGAGGATGTTGCCTGTTGATTTTCAAGGGCAGCAAAATCTTCTGTATCAAAGATTATGTTGATGTTTTGCACTCTGTTAATGCCCACTTAAATGCAGGAATGTGTAAATTTGTGCTGTAGATGCTTGGTGGAGGATTTCTGCACTGACCGTGTGTGTAGCAGTGATGCAGAAACTGAAAGCAGATTTCTCCAGTGGTCATGACTCGCTGTACATCACCAGGAAATCCACTGCATGGTTAAACTGTGCGTTTTATTCCAGTTCCATAGATAATCACATCAGCACCACAGTCATTCAACAGGCCTGAGCTGAACTCCAGCAACAAGAGTCACAGTCAACAGTGTCTGAGTGTGTGGGGGTTGGTGGAAGTGTGTGTGTCTTTGTGTGAGTGTGCATGTATGTGAGTGTCAGCGTGCAAGCGGTTGGCGCTATTAAACATTCACCGGCTCACTCAGCTGCTGCTGCTGCTGCTGTTAGGCTCCCAATCTGGGTCAAGTCTCCCTCCTCTCCTCCCTGAGCTACCTCTATCCCTCCATCCTCTCTTCCTCCTCCTCCTCCTCCTCCCTCTTTTTTCTCTCTCTCCTCCTGCCAACTCTGTCTGTCTCTCTTTCTGCTCAACTCCCTGAGTGCTTTCTCTCTCTGTCTCATTTCCTCTTCTCTCTTTTCCTCCTCCTACCTTCTCTCATCCCCCTGCTCTGTCTCTGTTTCATTCTCTACCTCCTCTCTCTGAGTATTTGCTTAGCTAGAGCTCAGAGGCAGGCCCATGCTCTCATCCAGTGTCCAAGTCAAATAAAGACGCCTATGAATTTTTTAAAGAACATGATGAATAATTTCTGTTATTTTCTGTGTCTGCATGTTTGCACAAAAAGTAATAACCTCTCAGACTCATGCACAGCAAAGAAAGAGGGTTACATGCTGTACCCGTCTTGTTAGTGTAGCATCTAGCAACATGCAATCGCATTCACACAGGTGAACACAGCAGCTTTACAGTCCTCGCTATCACTCTTCTGCACGCCAACACTGCTAGCTGCTGCAGCTTTTCTCCGCCGCCTCAACCTCCTCCTTCTGTGCTAAGCTTCCAGTATTGTTGCCTGCACTAAGATTTACTGTTCACGTATGTGTTTGTTGAGAGGGATTAGTTCTGCCAACAGAATCCTCATTGCTGCTTGGATTCTTTGAGAGCTCATTTCAAACCAGAAAGACTTTTTCTGCCACATGTAACTGTATCACTGTTTTCTTCTGAATTATCCCTTCCTTGTTGAGTTTCTATGACTGAAGCATGTGGGTTAGATTATCAGTCATTAGAGGTGCTGCAGTTAAATGTACAAGAACAAAATGCCTTTAATATGTCTCACTTTAATTGTGAGCTGAATTGTAAAATGAGCATATCATTGGCTCAAAATGTGCATGTACCTTCATCGACATCCATTCAGTTGTTCAAGCTTTAACCCCTTGATGTGTGTTATCACTGATTTGTGACATACCCTGTCAGGCCTTAATGCAGCTGAGATCTCCTTTGTATCCCGCTAATGATTATTGAGTCATATCCTGCACGTACCAAGGATCATATCGAATGCATAATTTCCCAATATATTGGTTAGAGGGTAAACTTTTTATATCTATATCTATATCATATAACATATTTATACCGATTGCATGTCGGGATGAGCCAATCCGATCACATGATCAGAAATCGGGGCTGAACATGTGGTTAGACTGGATTGGAATTGGACATAACATCTCAATCAGGGATCGAAATATGTATATGTATATATATATGTATGTGTGTGTGTGTGTGTGTGTGTGTGTGTGTGTGTGTGTGTGTGTGTGTGTGTGTGTGTGTGTGTGTGTGTGTGTTCATCCTCGTTATTTTTATCAGATCTATAATATTTTAAAACATATGGTAAATTTAACAGCTTAGTATTAACTACCGTAATGTGGTGGTACAGTCAGACTGTCTTAACTCCACACAGAAACAACACAGAGCATTACATCACTTTGCTGCAGTGATGCTATTAGTTAAATGCGGTAAAGCAGAGCAGAACATGGCAGGAGCCTAAAGCTGGGACCATGATGTTTCCGAGTAGAAGTATCCCATCAGTATCGGCAGATACTCAAAATCAAATGACTTGGACTTGGAGACAAAATAACCTGATCCGGACATCCTCTATTATATGTTCTTTATTCAGTTCAACAATTTTGCCACGTCAGCATTTGTAGGAATGAAAAAATACATTAAAACTTTTTTATATATGATTGTAAATTAATTCTGGCAGTTAGGGGTAAATTTGGAACTTAACGGGTGCTTTACAATGACGGCGGCTGTGGCTCAGTGGTAGAGTAGACACCTCTCAATCTGAAGGTTTGATTCCAGCTCCTGCAGTCACATGCCAAAGTGTCCTTGAGCAAGACACTGGACCCCGAATTGCTTCCACTGTTGGTCAGTGGTGTGTGGACTAGTGTGAATGTATTGGATAAAAACTGATAGTTTCCAATAGGAAATCCACCATCAGTGTGTGAATGTGGTGTGTATGGGTGAATGAGACTGGCAGTGTAAAGCGCTTTGAGTGGTCTGAGAGACTAGAAAAGTGTTATATAAGTACTGGTCCATTTACCATTTACCAATAACTAGACTATCATGGAGAAATTGATTTGTTTCAGTGGTTCAATTCACAAGGTGAAATTAATATCATTCAAATCTTTTTTTTCTTTTGATTATGATGATTACAGCTTACATTTAAGAAATCTAAAACTTAGTATCTCATAAGTTAGAATATTAAATAAGACCGGTAAAACCATTTTTTTAAATACAGCTTAGTCAGACAACTCACATTTGAATTGTTTATTGTACAAAGAATGAGGAACAAAAGAACATGCAGCAAACAAATGCAGGGCAGCAGGGGCATTGACAGGCAGAGGGAGGGAAGGGAGATTTCCAGTTTAAATAGATCTCTAAATTGAGAGGTAGAGGGCGTGATGGGAGGATGGTTATGAAGGGGACGTGTGATATGTGCACAGCAGCACAGCTCGAGTTGTCTGCCTGAACAAGCTGACAGGCTTCGCTCCATAAATTTTGTCCTCCTGAAAAGTATGTTCATCCATATGCACTCAGTGCTAGGTTGGAGTGATGTTGGAGAAACTCGAGTTGCTCAGATAGCTGTCATCTCCATGAAGCTATTCAGCAGGAGGAATAATGAAGAATGAGACATGGTGGACCAACACCATCAGATGACACGGCATCCCTAACCAGCACTGCAAACTTTAAAGTGGACTATTCTATAAAATACTCAACTTTCTGTTTTCATTAACTGTAAGCCATTACCTTCACTGCTAAGAGAAATAAATGCTATTTCACTCAGTGTGAAATGAACCTACATAATACCAGTTTCACTTTTAGAGTTGAACACCTGAAATAAATTAGGTCTTAAACAATTGTCTCACTTATTGAGATGCATCTTTCTTTGTTAGTGTACACAGTAGGCATCTGAAAGTAAATGAAAGGCACTTCCCAAAAGCCACTAAACAATAAATAAAACATATCAACATCTCCTGTCACTGTACGAGCAGGTACTGCTGCTGCTGACACTTCAAATCTGCTGCCTGCCTGCAGTGCACCGCAGAGGTATCAATTTAGGAGCTACAAACACAACAACTTAGGGTGTGTGTGTGTGTGTGTGTGTGTGTGTGTGTGTGTGTGTGTGTGTGTGTGTGTGTGTGTGTGTGTGTGTGTGTGTGTGTGTGTGTGTGTGTGTTGTGTTTGTGTGTGTGGTCCACTTTGTTTTCCCCTCAATCTCAGTCTTAACTATCCAACGGTTAGCAAACATTATATTTAGTTCTTTATGAAGATCAACAAACTGGTTTGAGTCACATTGTGAGACAAATGATGTGTTCCTGTTTTTTTGACTCAGTCTATTTCCTGGCCCTGCAGCTGGCCTTGCAGCTGTTATGTGTTTTCCTGAAACTGTGACTCATTAGCTGTAGGTGAGCTGTATCGCCTACAGCCAAACTATTATGCACACACATGGATGCATGCACAATTCACACACATACAAGCTTTATTTGAATGTATGTGTTCATGCAGTTAGAGTTTTCGAATCCATCCTCTGCATATCTGTTTTGCAGCTTTCATCCTGTCAGCAGCCATCACTGCTCACAGACAGGGGAGAATCTCATCCAACAGCTCTGCTGTAGAGGCCCTGTTGCTGCATGAGCTACATGTGGCTGCTATTTTGAGGTGAGACAAAGTGCTTGCAGCTTTGACATCTTTTTAATGTGTCTCAACCAGAAGAGGAGGTTCTTTCACTCTTGGGTTTCTTTGCTGTAAATAAGCTGTTTTCTTCTTGCAAGTGCTCTTCTGTAAACACATTTTCCTGCCTGAATACAGCTTTTTCTTTGAACAAATACCACTGATTAAATGTGTGGATCTACAGGCACATCATGTTTTGAGTGTGATAAAGGAGTGAAGAATGACTTACTACCAACTGCCACCGTGTGCTTCTCAGATCAACATCATCTCCTGTGTGCATGTATTTTTGCACATTGCAGTTTGTTTATGTTGCATCAGACAAACGCATGTTGCAGCTCTACATTAATTCATGGCACAGTGAGCACTTGCTGCACAAGGACATTTTGGTGTCTACCTCCTATCTCTACCTCCTCACTCCACACCTCTGTGGAGCAGAGTTGTGAACAGCACTTGTCTGCAGCCTGTTGATGTTTCTGATGACAGCTGCCATCTCTACAAATAGCCTGAGATGTGGTGAGAACATTCACAGCCCTGTCCTACACCGCTTCACTTTCAGCACCATGCAGCGTGTGCAGTGGGAGTTGAAGATGTGGCTGCACTGAAACAGATATTTTATCCGTCACTGTTTATCACGAAATACGGCGGAGTACAAGTCTAGTGTGTGCACCAGACGGACTGTAGATTTTACTCCTGTCCACATGGGACTGTAAGCTGGTACAGTACCTCTTTCTCCTCTTAGGTTCTCAAATAGTGTGTGCTATCACTTCTAAAACTTTATGATAGAACAAAAGAATAGAGTTAATCTTTAAGAAAAGCTGGAGCTCATTGATTGTAGACATTTCCAGCTCTTAATGTGCAAACATTTCTCTCTGATGGAGACACTGTAGAGTTAAAACAGTCATCTGATTGCAATTAAAGACAGAGGAAGCTCTTCAGCTCCTCTTCTTCTATGAAAGTTTCCTGTCCTTGAGCTGAGAAGCACTACATTCAGCTGCAAGAGAACTCTGTTTAACGTGTGTGTGTGTGTGTGTGTGTGTGTGTGTGTGTGTGTGTGTGTGTGTGTGTGTGTGTGTGTGTGTGTGTGTGTGTGTGTGTGTGTGTGTGTGTGTGTGTTATTGGAACTCTTCAAGTTTGTTTCAAATCGATGAAAAGCAACAGCTGTGCTACTAAAGTGCTGAAGGCTCCTCCACTCTCCTTGTCATTCACATGGACACTTGAAGCTGCAATACACTTTTTCGTGCTTATGCGCAGGACAGCAATGTGAATACAACACAAATAATAATTTATTTCAAGTTGATCATTTTAACTTCTTGCACATTCAGCAGTCACGGGACAATATCTGCGTCATATTTCAGGCGTATGGTAATTTTGAGCCCAGTGTTCACTCTCTTTAAGATCTGAAAGAGTTTATTATCTGCAGAGTGTAGATGATTTCTTTCATGAAACATAAACTGGGATAGGGGTCATACAGATTTTGCAGAGCAGTCATACAGCTGGAGGGAAATACATCCAGTTATACTTTAAAGAACTGTCTGTAATGAAACGGACCATCCCAGCACAGCATGCTGTGACTTAGTTCATAAAGCGCATAATGACGCCTGCTAGAAAGATGACATCGCAGCACCCAGAGGAGGTGGGACTTATTGCTGCTCTGCATGGCACCACAAAGGTTTGTTGGCGCAGAAGTGACATGAATGACAGCAGACACAGTAAGTGGTGAGGGAACAGGAAATGATGTGATTCCTAAACCTGCGATGAAGTTTCAACAGCTGATTACAAATGATATCACAATGTGACCCCTGACACCAGGTGGGGACCTGAAAGAACTGAGACTGAAACATTTTGCTTCTCAGTAGGGGTGGGTGACACTGGGAATTTGGTATCGATCCGTTACCAAGTAAATACAGGGCTACTATTGCCGATACCAATACTGATACAGATACTTTTTACATGAAATGTAATGATCATTGAATAATTTTGTGATTTTGCCTTGAGTTGGTTGATTATGATCATTTTTATGGTAAAACACAGCACAAAGATTTTAGCCAATTTTTTTTTGTTGTTGTTTTTGTTTTGTTTTTTTGAACTAACCAACATTTTAACTGTATAAAAGTAATAAAAAAAATATTCTACCACTATAATTGTTTAGGAAAAAGAAGGAACAAGTGTAAAATAGCAAAAAAAGTTCCCCCCCATTTGCACAGAGAAGCGGCAGACAGAGGAAAGTAAAGTAAACTGCTGGACAACATAAGAGAAACTGCAGTATCGATCTCATCACACTAGTATTGATCCGATACCATTACTCATCTTGGTATCGATACTATCAATATTTAGATCGATACGCCCACCCCTACTTCTCAGGATTATTTACTGATCTGGATTGTTACATTGGCCTTTCGTCTCAGTTAGCTTTTTCAGTACTCTGTACCCACACCACACAAGTCAGCAATGAGAATAAGACGACATTTGAAAAGTTTTATGTAGCCTTAGGTTCATATGGATTTGTTTTTGGTCGACTGAAAGATAAGACTGAAAAGTTTAGATTATTCAAGTTTTCCCGCGTCAATCTAAACATACTGAAAATTACCTTGAGCAGCAAAAACAGTACATTTTTTACAATGTGATTGAATCTCACAATTCAACTTGCTGTTACAGCTTATTACAGCTTTATTTTACAAATCATTTTATTCAGCTTCTGTCTTTCTTTCTAGATAGCAGCACCAGTAACACTTTCAATACTGCCTACATGTGCTATTGGGTACCACTGAGTGCTGAGTGCTGTAGTCAATTCTAAAACCTCCATAAACAAATAATAATTAGCTGGCAGTAGTAATAATAGTGTAACAATAAAACAAACAAAACCATTCTACTGGTGCCACAGAATGTAGTATTAGTCTAAGCCACAGACTTTTTAGAAAAGTGGATCGCAAAACAGCTTCACAAAAGTGAGACCACAATTCCAATACCTCCTTTTTCTCAAAGATAGTGTCTGCAGTTTCGTTTAGCAGACCCTTTAGTTAGTACAACAATGTGCTTCAAGTTATTGGGCTGCAGAAGCCACCAAGTGCCAGAAGAGGAGCCACTTTTTGTGCCTGCAATTTGAGTGAGATCTTATCATCCTCCACATTATGTCAGTGTTCATTCTTGGAGTTTTGTTTTGTGTAGTTATTACTTTAAGGAGGGTTGTGCGTTTCTTAAGTCCCTTTTCTGTCTCTCTGGTACCCCCTTAGGAGTTAATATGATTTACAGCTTTAAAAAAGAAAAAGAGAGAAAGAAAGAAAGAAAGAAAGAAAGAAAGAAAGAAAGAAAGAAAGAAAGAAAGAAAGAAAGAAAGAAAGAAAGAAAGAAAGAAAGAATAAACTATTTCTCTCTCACTGGCATTTTAGTAAACCCTTATTTCAGCCTCTGTCTGAAAAACTTTGTTAAAGCTGCTGTTTCTTTAAGGCTCCCTGCTCCACAAACCCCCTACCCTCTGATTGGCCAGCACTCTGGTGACCTGTTAGAGGCAAAGTTATAGGCATATTTTAGGTGTTTGGGGTCTCACCCCTTTCAACATGTCATGAACCAGGAAGAAGATCTATATTTGATGACCTCATCATTTCAGCAGGTCTCGTGAAGATCTTCACAAGATCTTCATGCATTTTCATTATTATTCAATAAGGCTATTTTGAACAGTTTACGAATAGATTCAGAGATTTCTCCAACATTTAATAAAGCAGCTGTTTGAAAATTCGTACTTGTTTTTTTTCTATGGACATTCACCATTGTTACTTTATATCCATGTTTAAAAAATTATGGCACAATGTCCCCTCTTTAAAGGTAGGGTCTGCGGGAATTTTCCTTACTTGTTTGTAAACAAAAATTCAAACTGGGCTCCTCCTTCTTGGCTCAGTGCCAGTGGCAGCACACACCCACAGCCTCCAACAATGACTACATGGACACACTCACTAGTCCATCAACCACCTGCAGCATGTCTACATGGTAAAGACTTGAGAGCCATACAATTGACTTGGCATGTTAGCACAAGCTAGTCAAAGGTATTTATAAAAAAAAAAAAAAAAAAAAAGCCTGGTTAGAAGAAAGTCAACTCGTGTTGCTTTTTGTCCGGAGCTGCTCTCCAAGTGCACCAAAGCAAGTGAAAGTCAAGCCAAGCACCCTCGACTATGACTAAGCTTTATGTGTTTGGTGTTTTGTTTTAAACTTAAGTAGTTTTTCTTGCTCTTAAATAGTTTCTTCCACTTGCTAATCAACATGTAAAGTCACTTGCGCTCTGGCTGTGCTGTGTTTAGCTGACACAACCATGCTTATTCTCTGCCCAGAAACGTCCTGACACAACCAAAACATCAACATCCAGACTGAGGGGAGTTTTCAAGGCAGACGCAGACACTGACACTGACACTGACACTGATACACATATATAGACGCCAATAAATGATGATAGAGATTGTTCCTGTGAAAGTTGACAATTTATTTATTAAGAAAATCCTGCAGACTCTACCCTTTAAAGAACACCAACACAAGAGTTGGTGAACTTTGCTGAACTGTCTCTGCTTTTAACTAACAAAAAAGCCATTAAGCTCTGAGCTGAGCTGTGTTGGGTGTTAGCTGTTAGCTCAGGAAGTTAAATGTGTTTTGGCTGGCTGGAGCAGAGGGATGTCAATTAAGTGGCTCCAGTAGCTGAACTGCTCTGTGCAGACTCTGGCTTTGAAGTGATGCTACAGGTGCTTGTGCAGGGGGTATTTTGGCCTCTTTTTGTTCAAGGTGGAAGAGGTGAAAAAACTAAAGCTTTATGTGAAGACAATAGACTGAGCAAGCACAGTATCAGCAGTCAGTGTTTTTCCTCTAACCTGATGTATATTTTTTCTCAAACTAATAACTGAGACGTTTTCTGCAGTGGCCAATACTAAAGTCGAGGAGTCAGCATCAGAGTCACCAAAATACCAGAGGCAGGAGAAGTGGCGCATGTCGAGCAGAGGAGGGCAAAGTGAAAGTAAGATGTTAATGGGCAGGAGACAGGTGAAGTTACTGATGACTCTGTGGGAGCGGAGATCAACATTAAATTCAGTGTGATGGTTGAGTAAAGAAGTTAATGTCATAGCACCTGATGAACTGTTGTCACCAATCAGACACGAGCACTATTTCAAAGAAGCCTTTTGCTGTTTTGATTTTATTTTGCACCCTCAGCAATCTATCGTTCCCTCTAATGAAGTAGTTGATACGCACACAGTCACACGCACTGTTAATTCGACTTGCCATGGAGGAAATAGTGTGATTCGCTTGAGTAGGTCCCTGGACATGAATCTAAAGACAGTAGGGAGCGTGCAGAGCAATCAAGTGATAAAGCTTATTATCTGAGAGGAGCTATATTCTAAGACTTATTATCTAGCAGGAGTTAAATGACTTTCAGGTCCTCAAAGGCCTGATGGCCTGGTTTGACTCGGCAGGAGGGAAAAAGAGGAGGTGGAGGAGTGGATGCAGGAAAAGAAATAAGAGGAGGGATGGGAGGAAGAAGTGAAGAGATGATGTGGATGGAGGAGGAATAGAAGAGGATACAGAAGGGGGAGATTGAGGGTGGGTAGAGGGTGTGTAGGGGTAAAAAGATGAGACAGTGGAGCAGAGGTGAAGCATAAAGACAGGAGGAGGGTGGAGAAGGTGATTCACAGGCGTGGGCACTCACTTTTCTGTCTTTTTGCAGCTGCTGTGAAACCAATTTTCTGGTTAGAGGTGGTAAATATACTGTACTTCATAAAGCTGCAGAGTGCTGCATTGTGTCTTTGTTGAGGCAGTTCAGATAGTTTACTACTATAGATGCTGGAGATAGTTTATTGCCGTGGATACCACAAGTGTTGGCATAGCAACAATAGATTTTGACCGTCTGTGCTCGAACGGAGGGAACGAAAAGGTTGGACTGAAGCTTCAACAGAGGACATAGTTCATGCAGCTGAACATGACATAACAGGTGATGGTACAAACTACCTGCAAAACAAATCAAATACGCCAATGATGATCCTGATGTCACAAAACTAAAAGGTTTTTAGATTGTTTTTACTTTTTGCGGAAGCTTTCTAAAGTGTTAAGCCCAATGAAAGCAGCTGAGCTTCCGCAGTGCGACCCTCTAAGCTGCCTGTGCCAAAATATAAGCTGTGACTTTGAGATGAGATCCAACTGAAACGATGCCTGACCAGGTCACCTTTGATTCAATGTCACCGAGACAGAGGTTTTCAGTGTTGTAGCATCTGCAATGACCGCAGAGGTCACATGACAGCAGCCTTTGGGAACACCTGTGCAACTGTTCAAAGCAACCTGAATCAGGTCAACCGTCTGACACTTTGCCAGCACATGAAAATGATGCGAGGCACCTGTGTTATCTACAGAAGAGGATAAGAGCCAGTAAGAGAAATGTCGTCTTTGGAACGTATGCCGTAAAGGAAAATACTTCCCTTAAGTCAGAGTTTTGAGAAAAAAAAGTCAGAAGTCTGAGATGAAAGTCAGAAATATGAGATTAAAGACAAATAAATTCCCCTTAAGTGTTTGAATCAGTTAGAGATGCACCAGGCACTGATAAGTGACATTTGAAACAATAATATTTATAAGATACATATGTAAACATATCTTTATAAATGGTTTATATAAGATTTACAGCTGATGTGTTAATTATCACAGATCATTCACAGTTTGTGCTCACTTGTCCTCCCTCTGTTGATGTGAGTCTCTGCATGTAGGTACGTTAACAAAGATGGAAAGGGCTGCTTATCTTAGCCAGCTGCTAATGGAACAAAAAGTGCAAAACTAGAAGGAAAAAAATCCCAAAAAGTAAGAATAGATAGATGCAATTTGTTTTGAATGATAGGTATTATGCATAGATGCTAGTAGCAAAGTTAGCATCTTGTGCTATTTTAAACCTTAATGTTGACAGCTGAGTGGATGATGTGTTGTTTTTCTATTGCTGGCTTACTGTATGTTTTTGAAAATGTATCAATGATTCAATTACAGGTGAACTCATATAAAGAGAAATAAAGAACATTTTGTATCAAAACAGCAGATAGCGTTATGTGGTTGTCCTTGGAGTTTGTGACAAATAGCCTGAAGACTTATAAAATGAAAAGAAAGCACATGAAAGCACGGTTGTTATGAACTGTACATCTCACTCCTGGTGTTTGGCGTGAATGAATACAAAATAAACTCTGATAACTGTTGATACTATTTTTTACATTTTTTTTAGTTTTGTTTTGTTTTTTTATTATCTTGAATGTGGGCCTTGTTCCTTTTGTGGTGTCACCTCTTACTCACTCTGCAGCATGCTCGAGGTTCATGAATAATACCTGAGGATATTTTTTCCCTAACCTTAGCTGTAAATGTTGCATGGATCCCCTAAAACAGAAATACTTGAAACTAAGTTTTCAGGGGCTTAAAGTGGTAGCCTACTTAACCGCTGTTAAAAATCCAAACATGGAATTAACAAACTGCTGTGTTTAGCCGTCCGGGCAGCCCATTACAGCAAGATATAGCTTCCAGCTTGAAGAGTGCTAATGAGCACACTGCAGCAGTGTTAGCCAGTCCCTCTTCACACATACAATATTGACAAAGCTAACACAAAGTATGGGTTGTGCAGTCCAGAGATAAGTGTTATTCTATGTAAATGAACTCAACACTCCTCTGATTTAAAGGCACTTAATTAGCATGAGTTGCAGTGAAAGCTACTTAAACATAAGAGACATTACAAGGGTCAAAAGAGTTAAAAGGAATTTTAAAAAATGCATGTACTACTCACCACGTGTGCACAGAATATGAATCCAATACTCTTCTTATGAAGTTATTATTGAGATTTGTGTACATATAGAGAAAAAAAAGATACCGAACCACAAGAAACAGCCTCAGTTGGTTAAGATTATTCTTTATTATGAAGTGCCACAAAATGCTTTGTGTTCATTGTGCTTACATTGTCTGTATTCTGGCTCAAAAAAAACCCAGGAGATCCTCTCTCTGCAGCAGAGAGCCAAACCTCCTGAGATAAGGTGTGTCAGATATCGCTATACAGCAGTAAAAACGTCTCAATCCAAAGGATTCCTTACAAACCCTCTTGCAATAAATGATTATTTAGGTTATCATCATCCTTAATTCAGAAATACAAAAAAAGAAGAGAGGTCAAGCTAGTACAAGGTTTTAATTCTTCTCTACCTGAATTCTAGTTAGTTTCATTGTGCTACTTTCTTTAAGGTGGAGATGACTAGAATGGAAGTGCTTAGAGAGAACAGACCTGGAGCTCACCCAGAGACAGACAGACACACACACATACACACACTCTCACACTCAGCCTCTCTGCCTCAAAACCACCAAACAGCTACACAATAACAACTTCAGCCAAATACCCTCAGGACTTTTCGACTGCAGTGCAAAGTTGCAAAGAGGTTTTTTAATGCACGGTGATACTGTTTGTGACACGTAAACAACAGCTGGAGACACCACAGCCAGAGATGCTCTCAGTCAGCCTGGAATCCAGACAAATCTGTGCTCCGTTTCATTTGCTCTGACAGATATGTCTGGTCCCCCACTCTTTTAGAGAGATTTCCATCTGCCCTGATTCAGGTCAGGCCAATCACAAATGTTTATCTGATGTAGGGCTGACTCAGGAGCACCACTGAGGCCTTTATATGAAGAACAAGATGGCTCTAGACTCACTCTGCTTTAACTGGATGTTTATCATATTATGCACAAATGGTCTTTGTTGGCCTCTCGATCTTGTGCCAAACTTGTGTTTAATTAGACGGCAAATGAAAGGGAAGTTGGAACTAGCTACTTAGCTTAGCAACCTACCGCTATGCCAGGCTTCTTTATTTTTACAATTTGTAGGACTTCAAAGGGACATGTTGTTTTTGTTGGTGTAGCTGATAACACTTATTTAAATTCTGAAATAAAAAAAGGGTTTAGACTCTCAGAGGTTTGTTTACTGACATTTTGCCCGTCACACTGTAATCCATCACAACGGTTTCAAATGCGTTCAGTCTATGGTTGGAATAAAAGGATGTATCTATACCAGGGATCAGTGTGACATGTATTAAGGGAGATGAAGGTAATACTTTCATTGCATATTTTCTATGGTCTTACTGCCACACTTGTGCTTTTATTTTGAAATTGCATTTGGATAGCCCGTGGGGGAAAAAAAAAAAAACTAATTCAACCTTTTTTTTTTTACTTTGTATGTATGGCTGTTGTGAGCGTTTTATCCGAGGCTTTAAGTCTGATGATGAAAAGACAAACACGAAAATTGAAACCCTAATAAGTTGGAGCTCTATGACTAATCATGTGATACATTTCAAATAACTGCGGCTCAAATCCTCACACATAGGGGGGGAGGAAGATAAGACCTGTAATTTGCTGACTCACACACTCATATCTCCACTCACAACAAATATGCCTCTTTCTTATTGGCTTCAGGGTTGCATCTTCTTTAAGGCTTCTATGTAAAAGTCACACTGACAAGCACATTTTATAAGTACCAATAAATGTCAGTTGTTTGGCTTGAGGATGTGGCCAGATCTCAAAGGTCTTTGACAGCCTGTGCTGTCATACAGGTTGTGTAACTTTATGTCTGAGATATAAATGAAACCTAGTTGGCCTATGAATCAGTGCAGAAGTTTCTTTTGTCCCTATAACTGTAAAAGATGTTGGATTTCAGTCAACCCTGTCTCTAATTGAGTAATGTCATGCCTGAGGAAACTCTGTAATTATCAAATCTTCTGCAGTCAGAGATTCACTTCTGAATGTTAAACTCATTTATGTTCAATTATTGAAAGCTTGACAAAAATTCTCCCTGTGTGTCCTCTGCAAAAGCCCATCAGCCGCTCACATGTGTGTGCATACTTCTCTGTCTACACAAGGTTACAATCGATATCAACAAGCACTCTATACTCTGTGTGTGCTCAGTCTGTCTCTCAGGGAGCTCCATAAATCTGAGGAAAAAGTTTCTGAGCTGCAGAGAACTGGGTTCAGCAACACTGGTATTGGCCACCTAGGTCAAAGGTCAAACCTTCTACAGGTTGGGGTTGGTTGGAGTCAGCTTGTCTGTGGGTGTATCACTCATAGAGTTAAGCCCCTGGTCAGTCCAGTGGGGATGAATGAGGCCTACTGCAGATCCAAAAGGACTCAGTGCGGTACGAGTACTGGACTGTAAGAGCTCAGCTGCACCGGAGCATTCAGCTAAAGAGTATGCTTTTTCTGTGGTTTAAGAAAGCACACTTATGGTTTGAAAGTGCACTACAAGGGTACCTAAATAATGCATTGAATTTAAAGTTGACTGGGGTGCAGGTTCAACAATCTACCAAACTTTGACCAGGCTTACAGCTGTAAATACGTGAAAAGTTAAGAGCTGTGTGTGCTAACTATACTTTAAGCTTAGCCTGGATGCCTGAAAGTGAAAGATTTACTAATCTTAACTAGTGGTTTGTTGGTATCAGGACAAAGTTTTGATGGGTCTCCTGTTGGTTATAAAAAGGTGAGTGAAAGGTCTGTTACATCACTCTGCTGCTAGGTGTTGTTTTGAAATTCAAGAACCAATTAGAAACTTTCAAAAGTCAGGTATGGCCAGTAATCCTTTGTGAGCAAAATTTAGCCAAAATTAAGCCCTCCTAGTTGCTATCAGCGGGCTAATTTAATGCTAGCGTTAGCCTAGCGCAGCTGTGTAGGGTTATAGTTATCCTACATTAGGCCTCACACCCAGCAGGCAGCTGATCCCAGCCTCTCTCTAGCCTACATCCTACATTAGTTCTACTCACTAAGAGGCAGGCAGTGCATAACAAGAGAGGAAAGACAGGACTTTTATTTTTGTTGCTCTAACACTACATTGGCATGTTCCCTGATGTCTGTAATATTAGTTTTTTCTGTTTATGACTATAGGTGAAGTAAAACATACCTGATTTTTAGACTGCTATACAGTAGTAGGTAATACTTCATAACTTCATCATAAAATACCATGCATTAGGTGATTATTGCTTTTAAAGAGTCCTACGGAGGCTCCAAGAGAAAGATATTGCCCTCAGGTTTCTATCTATAGGATTTTGGCAAAACTCATAAGCTTTTTATGATGTTGGCATAGATTTCTTTTTTTCTTTTTTGCATGCAAAAACGTTAATAAGAAAAAAGGTAAACAACATAATTGGAAAAGTTGTACTCAAAAAAAGTGACGTATGCTTTGGCCTGTAGTGATAGAAAGAGATTGGCAAATATTCTACATACATACATAGAAATTAAAGTGCAACATATAAGCTAATGTTTGGTTGATACCAAATCAATAATAAACCTTCAAATAAAAAACAAATAATGTCCAAAAGAATAAATACATAAATAATCATCAAATACCTCAATAAATAAGTAAATAAATAAATAAATAAACAAATAAATAAATAAATAAATACGTTTTTTACCTCAGTAGTGGAGAGAATATGGTCACTTGGTGCAGCAGAACATTATTATTATCAATATTATTACTATTATTATTACTATTATTCCCCCAAAAATCAAATTCAGAAGAAAAAAATTCCTTCACTGCGTTTCAGTGCAGTAGCAATAGGCTTACTATAGTCTTTATCATCATCCTCATCTTCGTCAGTGTCTCAAAACGTACAATGCCATTCTGTATCTAGATGCCAGGAGGAAGCCGTGTTAGTATTACTGTCTCTATCCACAGCGGACAGAGGAAGAGGAGGTGATCAGTTTTTGAGGAAGTGCATGCGTAGTTCAGTTAAATCCTTAAGTGGGTAAATCTCAAGGAGAAAAAATTGTGCTATCTTCATCATCTTCATCTTCATGAATAGGCTCCAAGGAAAGCAAGGTGGCAGAGGAGGGGGTGAGAGAGGGAGAGGAGGAGGGGAAGCAAGGTCATATTCTGAGCAAAAATAGATTGTTTGTGTCTGCAGTTTAGTGTGTAAGGATAATGGTAATTCATGTCTGCAGTTTTGTCTCTTGTTTTATCTACGCAGGGGGTCATGCATCTAGGGGGCCTAGAGGAGAGAAGGGGCCTTTGAAGCAGGCCGACTCGTAGTGCTTGTTCAGGTAACTCTTGAGCGCGAAGGTCTTGTTGCAGCGTTTGCACTTGAAGTGCTTGAAGGCCGAGTGGGTCTGCATGTGAGCACGCAGGTTGGAGCGGTCTGCAAAGGCCTTCCCGCAGTGGGCGCATCCGAATGGCTTCTCCCCTGTGTGTGAGCGCATGTGGCCCTGCAGAAGCCAGGGTCGACTGAACGCTTTCCCACACACATCACACTTGTGCTTGAGGTCGTGTGTGAGCAGATGCATGGCCATGGCGGGCATGGACACATACACCTTCCCACAGGTGGGACATTTCTTTGCCAGTTTGCTGTCCAGCGAGCGATGCGTCTGTTTGTGCCGGCTCAGGTTGGATGATGTGGCGTAGGTCTTGCCACACTCGTTGCAGGTGTGCCTCTGGATGCTCCTGGGGCTGCTGATGGCTTTCCTTCTCGAGCGGCCATCAGTGATGAAGAAGGCATCGACTGTGTAACCCTCGCTCACCGCTGCGTCCCCGTTGATGTAGCCGTCTGTGATCTCAGAGCCAGGGCTGTCAGGGGACTCAGAGTCAGGAGCTCCGTAGTCACTGTGGATGCCATCGTAGAGGGGGTCAGGAGAGGGCACCTTGATCCCGCTGTCACTCTCTGCATCGTATACAACAGGGCTGATGTAGTCACTGATGTAACCAGCTGACAAAGAAGAAAGAAAGAATTAGGGCACTGGAAACATTCCATGAGTGCATGTGCACATAAGAAAAAATTCCCCTCCAGCAAACACACAGCTTATATACCCCTGCAGGTAATATTATAAACATGCGCTCCTGCACATGTGAGTCTAACTAGGGAAAAGAGAGGTTTGGATTAACGCCATCAGACTGCTGCAGTGAGTTGGACAGGAAGAACAGAGTGAAATCAGATAGTCCTCTCTGCTCGAGCTTATCCATCTTCACACAGACGGTAACGACAGGAGTCAGTTCACTGACCAGCATCAGTGTGTCTGCATTGAAATAAGTGCTTACTGAGTTCTGTTTACATCTATATTACACCATTAGTGAAATACACTTCAAGTGCTACAGTTTGCTGCTTCTGCACAGCTACAGTGCACTGAAAGAAAATAAGCAGAAATGATTGGTGGGTGTAAATATTCCAAAAACCGTGTTGTGCTGTAAATCTTGAATTCAGAGAGAAAAAAAAAAAAAGATGGTGACACAATGGATGAAACCTTAAACTCTACAGAGATCTGTTCCTTTGTCAGCTGTTTATTGTTCATTTTGTTAATCTGCAGTTAACCAAAAAGAAAATACTCATCTCTGTTTTAAGAGGTGTTTTAGAGTTAACAACAGTGAGCTTTCAACCGAAACATTTTTTATATCAGTGAAAATCTGTATCACCACATTGTCACACAACATCTGTCTCTCTCCTGCACACCTGTGGCCTGTCGTGGAGTGTGAAACCAAAATTAAGCCTGCATTAGTCCAGAGATTATTCAGCAGTATAATTCCTCTCAGCTCTCAAAGGTTGCGCTTAAAAAGCTTCGTCTGTGAAAGATAAACGCACACACGCTGACCCTGAACTTGGAAAGCCGATCTTGGGCGTGAAAATGAGCATCAGCACCACGGACAGATCCAGTGTGGTGCAGAGCGCTGTGCAGGGATAGTCGTGCTGCTGTGCAGACTCAGAGCAAGCAGGGAACAGACGGGTGTTTCTCTGTTTTTGTTTTCATGAGAGGGTTTAAGGCCTGCGAGGTTAGACTTTGGGCATTCAGGCATTAGTGGTGGGAAAAGATGAGGTTGGCTTGGTGGCTGAATGACTGTACTCCACCTTTCGATTAATTTAGTTTGGGCATGCACAGCGTATTGCACATGACTTTCCTTAACTTTGATTTCATTCACACAGCTTTAGCTTTATTTCATAAAATGAAAAGCTACTATGATAGATTATTTCTAAAATCAGAACTTACAGAATAATTAAAACTGATGGTTTGAATAATACATTTTGACTAAAGCTCAACAGTTTAAAATGTTTGCTAAACCTCCCCGAATGCATGAGTCACTGCCTTTAATATACAATGTAGAGAAGCAACAACAGCTAACAAAAATGCAGGCAGTCAAGCATACAGGCCTAATGCCTTTCCAGAACTTCACTTGTTAGAGACTTTTACTTGAAAACAACCAACAAAGAAGAAGCTCAGGAGTAAGCCTACACTACAAACATACACATGCAGTAGAAAGGGAAATGTGTGACTGTTTTGCTAATCCAGACTTCTTTTTAATGTTATTTGTGGGCTAAATTTTGATCACAAAAAGGAGAGGTTTTTCAGGCGTAGTCCATCATGTGTATCATTACATTTTGCAGTAATGAGTCAAAACGGTCTGTAGTGTCTTGTTTCCCCCTTTACTGAGGAAAATATTTTGAATGCATGTTATCACAGGGGATATTTGAGTTCAAGCAACAAGCTCTGTCTCACTCTACACATGTCACAATGTGTTATTCCATCAGACACTGTTTTATACAGCGTCCCGTCTGAAAACACAGTCCACTAGCGCGCGCACACACACACACACATTGTGAGGGTGACACGAAGGGGGGACATTAATTAAAAAAGCAGAGGCTTGTTCCTGGCGTGCTGTGCTGCTCTGTATGAAAAATCCGCATTTAGCCGTTAGCATGAGATGTAAGAGATGGAGACAAAAGGTGTTCGGGACAGGCACGCGCTGCTCGCTGCTGAGGCGCTGACTGGCAGCTTCTTAACTTCGCGAGCACAGCAAAGGAAGGGCACGTGAGCGCACAGGTTGATGCGCAACAGCGTGTCAGTGGCACTGGGGTATTAGAAGGGCTGCAGTGGGTTAATTCACATCGCCAAATAAAGTCTGGATTGTCGTCAAAATGTGACGCATACGGTGGAGGAGGGGTTCAAAGCTTCAGGACAGCACTTCACACTGAGTTATAAGAATAGATCTTTAAGAGTTCACAAGTCAAAGTCAAGACACCTCTGGGACTTAAGGTGCTTTACATGTTACATTCACTGTTGTTGGACACACTGTTTCACATAGAGCGATGCTTTATGTAAAAATCTTTAAAAAAAAAAAAAAAAAAAAGGAAAGAAAGAGAAAGAAAGAAATGTGATCTGTCGCACAGAAATCTGCCGACGCAGCAAAAACCAGGCAGGTTTACCTGGTCACGGAGCAAAAGTCTCAGGCGGGATGTAAGATACCGAGGCAATCAGGTAATTCTGGACCTTTGTCATGTTTTGGTCACATCATTGTTACATAAAGGATTACTGAAGTGTTGCCTGTTTGTGTTGCACCCGGAGGCGGTTGGTGAATAAATTTGGTGGTGAAATGTCACAGTTTTTAGACTCTCTGTTTGCAGGTTGCTCTTTTTGCTGTCTAAAGCAACGTCCCGATCCCCTCTCTTTTTGCCCATTGAGGAATGAGGCGATCCCCGCAGAGTGTGAGCCCCCAAATCAATGAAACACGGGACTCGTTGGATTTAGTTGATTTCCTGAGTGACCTTTCTGCTCCAGAGGCGACTCAGCCAACTCCTGCTGCAGACCAAAACCCTTCAAATCAAGCCTTTTTTCCAGCAGATTTTCTCCTCTCAGTAAATAAAGTGTCAGCTCATGTGGTGTGCTACACTCACTGAGCAGCGGGGAGTTGGTGCTTATTGAGATTGGCATGTGTGTGTGTGTGTGTGTGTGTGTGTGTGTGTGTGTGTGTGTGTGTGTGTGTGTGTGTGTGTGTGTGTGTGTGTGTGTGTGTCCATCATCCAACATCCTGCACGTGCATGCTCTAATTTCTCTGAAGTGCTCTGACAAGAATCAGTCTTTGAAGTCATCCAGATTGACTTGTTTTGACGCTTACTGGGAGGCTTTTGGAGCTTTTATCTCATTAGGTAAGGTAATAACTATGTGATAAATCTGCTGTGTGCAGTTATTCTGCAGTCAGTGATTATAGGGTGTTTTTCTGCACTCATCGACCCACAGGTTAGCTCGTTGTGAAGTTTTAAAGAAGCTAAAACAAAACTAGATTTGTAGATTATAAATCGAAAAATACGGAACAGGAGTTCTATCTGGTTATTTTAGTTGACTTCCGCAGCTGTGTGTCAACAATTTGGGTCAGTTTTACAGAAATATATCAGCCAGGTAATCTCATCCAAAGACAAGAGTATCCACCTCAGACATAATTCAGTCATGTTCCCCGTCATCCTCCTCTTCCTAGTTAGACAAACTCCTCTGTGAGACACCTGTTAATGCAGGTTATGTTGTCAGCCTGACCTACCTTTGTCATGGAGCCGCAGGCTGAGGTCTGTCCGGTGCCGGTAGGCGTTCTCTAGATCCGCCCCAGTGGTGAAATCATCCAATTTCACCTTTTTCACCAGGAAAGACCTTGGCATGGTGGTGCGACACCGACACACACGCAGACACACTGTCACAAACACAACGACACACACTCACAAACACAGCAGGACGCCGACGGCCTGGCCAGCGTGCTGATTCGCCTGTTAACACACCAACGAGACGGAGGCGAACCAGAGGAAGATTGTCGTCAGGTTGTGGAGGAAGCGCGAGATGATAGCTGTTCCGGTAAAATAGTTCATCGACGATGTTATCTTCTTGATTTCTGTTCCCGTCTCTTTGGACGTCTTCTGTTTTAGTCCGCGTGCAAAAAGGAGGCGAGAAATGCAACTTCAGCACCGGACAGCTCCCTCCGGGGGGTGCCTCGCGCGCAGAGCCTCGCCAGCAGTAAAAAAGAAATAAATAAATAAAATAAACAAGAGGCGATGGAAGGCACCCTGTGGCGCGCGCAGTGGCTCGCGAGCCTCTTCAGGAAGAAGAAGAAATGGAGGAGGTAGAAGATGAGGAGGGAGGGAAACGAAGAAAATAAGAGGGTGTAAAACGGTGTTTGGAAGCTTTATAATGTCGGGCACCTCGTCCTTCCCTCTGTGCCACAGAAGTAGTCCTTCATCCCCGCTATCGGCAGCTTAGTCACATCGGTCAAACATCACAAAAAGAAGAGTTCCACCAGCCTCCCCTCTTCTTCTTTCTGTATCCCTCTCTGTCTTCTCTACCCCTCAGCCGCTCTCTCTCTCTCTCCGTCTTTCTGCAGCTCCAGCGAGCTGTATGTGTGTGTGTGAGTGTGTGTGTGTGTGAGTGTGTGTGTTGTCTCGCGATCAGCTGTTGGCATTTATACTGCGCGCAGAGAGAGAGAGAGAGAGAGAGAGAGAGAGAGGAGGGATGGATAGACACACACGGGTAGAGGGAGTGCTTAATTTAATCCATCCCACATCCCTGGGGAGCGGCGACTGGCCCGGATGATTTATTGAAGCTGTTATCACCCCCCCCCCCCCCCCCCCCCCCCCCCCCCCCCCCGTATATTTTCTCTTTCTTTCTGTATTTCTTCTTTTCGCTCCTTCTCCACCTTCCTCTTTAATTTGGGGGCACGTGTGTGTTCGTGTGTGAGTTTTTGTGTGTATGAGACCAGTCGCCATGTTTTGGGGAGATAAGAGCGGGAATTATGTATTTTTAAGGCCACGTTTGATTCAGCCATCGCAGCATTATTCCTGAATTTTTGTCATCGTGGATTTATTTGGGGAGTACTTCTTCCAGTGTTTTGTCCTACTCTTCTATTTTCATGAGCGTATTTCTATCTATTTTTTCCTGGTGACATGGATTATATGAAGGGATATTAGATAGCATGCTGAGAGCTGGGTAATTATCATTAATGTGGCCCAGAGGGTGAATGGATGTAGACCAAATGGAGTGTTTTACAGTGACTGAAGATTAATATGAGAGCTGGGTAATATCTGCTGCAGGGTCACACTGGGTTCACTCACAAGTTGCACTGCTCCATATAGAAATTACTTGATATTATGTAACAACAACAGAGATCACTTTCCATCTTAATAGATAATCGGCTGTCCTTTACAAATACAGATTTGACAATAATTTGGTTTAAGATATTCTGGTGATTCATACCCCATCTAAAGCCTTGCGTTTAACTTTCATAGCCTGGGACCTTCAAAATGAACATTGAGACGCAGGATGGCTGTGTGGAAGTGTGTTTTAATTAATCCCAATCCCAAGATTAAAAAGTATGTCTGTGTTTTAATGGAGCAGGTGTGCTTTAGGACAGACACACAGATGTTCAGAAAGGTTTGGAGAAGCAGTGGATGACTCAGACCTGCAGAGATGCGCCTCTTTGAGATGAAGTGTTCGCAGTAATGGTTTTCAAGTTCATTGGAGCTAATTGGGTCATTCGTTGTGGTTTGTTTAGCTGATTCTCAAGACATTAGCTTGGAGACTCAGTGTTTTGTTGTTGTCTTTTTCAAAAAAACAGACAATGTAAAAAGACAGTAAAATACAAAGAGGGGCAAAGTCGTCTGTTGAGGCAAACAAAACAGGTGAAGTGGCAGCCCCAAATACAGAGGCTGAAGTCACTGTTGTAGCCATAGGTTCAATTCAGACCTTGGCCTTCTCCTCCAAGTCATCATGTTCTCTTTTTACTCCTAAAATGTTCCTCCTCCTACTAGCTGTGTGGGAAAGTAAAGTCAAAAAATAACCTAACATAAAAAAATGCTTTTTTCATATCATACAACAAATGTATAAGTTTTCTAATATTTTATATTCTAAAGTGGTTATGTGTAAAATATGTCAATAATATCCACTGAGCTGAGACATGTTACAGATTTTTATATTCCCACCATATATTATGAATACAGAAATATCACATTAAAGGTCATGTGCTCATTTGTATTTTTCATCTGCTTGAGGGTCTGTAGTTTAACATCAGTCATAACACAACATGAATGCAGTTTCTACACCAGTGTCAGAAGAAGAGTGTAGAAGTGGAGAAAAGAAGGGAGGGGATGAGTAACTCTGGATGAATCTGAAGAGAGGAGAGGGGGTAGGAGACCTGTAAATGAACGGAGATGAGAGGATAAGAGAGGAGTAGGATGAGGAGACAACTCAATGTTTTTATATCTACAGACATATTAATGTTATGTATTGATAAGAGGCCACCTGGTGTTAGCAATATGTGCATGTTCAGCTTGTTTGATGATGAGTCATGATTCCTAAAGTATTGTTTCTGTGTGTGTGTGTGTGTGTGTGTGTGTGTGTGTGTGTGTGTGTGTGTGTGTGTGTGTGTGTGTGTGTGTGTGTGTGTGTGTGTGTGTGTGTGTGTGCGTGTGTGTGTGTGTGTGTGTGTGTGTGTGTGTGTGTGTGTGTGTGATACCAGTCCATCTGTTGTCCTTAATCAGGGGAAGAGCAGATGAGTTCCGTCACCTGGAGACTGGCTCAGGGAGGTCCAATTAAACACACAGACACACATTTATGCGCGCGTGCACACACACACACACACACACACACACACACACACACACACACACACACACACACACACACACACACACACACACACACACACCCCTAAGCCCAAGTGTCATAGCTCAAAAGCACATGCACACACGCACCACCTCTATAACAACTGTCAGTTAACTAAATTAATTGACAACACTCAGAGCAACTTTCAACATCATTTGAAGTCATGTTACACACAAACACACACACACAAACTCACATTCACATTCAGAAAAAGACTTGGAAACACTCTCAAGACTAGAAGCATGCACTCTTGACAGAACTCACACACAGGTTTAATGACATCAGTCTGAAATCTAGTTGTAAATTAATCACTATGGTTGCTACATGTGTGATGACAGAAGTGTGTGAGTGACGCTGAGTCATTCCTTGTTTCTAAGACTGAGGATCTGAGAGTAGTTTCTAAAGATAAAACTGGGTAGCAAATCACTGCAGCACAAATGTGAGTGTGAACTGCAGCCTAAAGGTGAAAGCTTGGGGTGTGCTGTTGTCTGTGTCATCCTCACACCTCGCTCACAGTATCTCTTCTTATTTTTGGGATACAGGAGAGGCTGTAACTTTTTATTTTAGGATGCCTGGAGGGGGAATCAAAGGCCTAAAAGTCAAGTTAAACTATTATTGCTCTGGTAGTTATATCCAAATTTAAACATATTCCCCCAAAATATAAACCTCCTTTTGCTCTTAAAGCTGCAGTGTCATGTTAATTTTGGTCAGACAAAACTTTCATCACATTGGAGTACTGACTCTTGTCTTATACCATGAGAAACTGGAGCATATAATCCAAATATAAAGCCTACATCAAATTTTTGTTCAATACTGTAGTCTAAGATTTAAGTGAAGGGCTTTATTGAAAGAGTGAAAGCTGCTGCCCACAAAAAGACAACGCTACAGACTGAATTCAGATGAGAAACTAGTACGTCCCTGTTTAAAGACTGTTTGTTGAAGTTTAAATAGGATTTATCAGAAAACTGTGAATTGAACGACACAAAAATGATAGAATATGGACATTTTAAATATCTGAAGACAATGACAGGGGAGAAGCTTGTGAAACTACTCTAAAACTTTTTCTATACCCACCGACAGATTGACCCTGAATGTTTTTCACACACTGTACATGAAAAGACAGAGGCTGCAAATTTCAGTAAGTCTTCTCAGGCAAATGTATCTTTTGTCTTGTTTTAATTCGATTGTAAACACGTTAAAAGATCCATTACATTGGCAATGTGCAATATAGTTTGTTTTTTTGATGTTTTTATATTTGCAGAATTTTTCCAGGATTTAGAATTTGCCCCGCTTGATTTCACACTTGGCCGTTGCAGCACATTTGCCTTTATCTGCAACCATGACAGAGATATATGCATTGTACTCATGTTTCGGGGGGGGGGGGGGGTACCAGTGTCCTTTTTTTCACATGTGTGTGTGTATGGGTGTTTGTGTGTGTGTGTGTGTGTGTGTGTGTGTGTGTGTGTGTGTGTGTGTGTGTGTGTGTTAGAGCTGTAGCTCTGGGGTTAGCTGTGATGGATGTCCTGTTTGGTTTAATTGATGCTGTGCCGTGTTGAAGGCCGTCACATGTGTTGTTCACCCAACATGGAGCTGCTTCCCAGCTGCTCTGCATGTGTGTTGTATGTTGTGTGCGTAAGTATATGTGTGTGGGTGTGAATGGTACAAGGTGCATGTGACAGGCAGGCTGCTGCTACATTAAACCCAGCATGAACACATGCAAACCCAAACACACAAACACACTCACAGACGCGCACACACACACACACACGCTGTGTTGTTCAGGCTTTTGAAGTCCTGAGTCATTATCACACATCAGAGGTGACTCTAAACAACATACACAATACATAACATGAAAGACTGACTCATTTTGCCAGTGGTTTTAGTATTACCTGTAAGGAAAAAAGTCTATTGTAAGAAATGAAACACATAAAAAAAATAATAAAACAGCATCTTGCAATTCAACTTGTGTCTCTGCATCCATGTTGAAGGTTTTTCCCCTGGAACAAAGGTCTGCTTTTTGTTCATGCTTTTACCTCCTCCAGAGGTTAGCCCAACTGGGAGGAAATGTTATCTGTTTTAAATTTTATAATTTAGTTGTCACTCAGAGTAAAATGTTACTTCATGAAGCTTTATAAACCAAAAAATGTGTTTTCCTCTTTTTCTGCCTCTCTTTCTTTGCCTCTCTTCCTGAAGGTGAGCCTTGTTCTGCTCTGTCCTAAAGCTGTTCTGTCGCAGTAACGCTAAATATTGCTGAGCAGCTCTTCTCATCAGGCACACACACATACACATACACATGCACAGTCACACACACACACACACACACACACACACACACACACACACACACACACACACACACACACACACACACACACACACACACACACACACAAAGTGCTGGGCTAGGGGAGAAATGTGGCCTGTTTCTTTGCAGTTTTTGATGACTCCCGCTGTACCGGTGAAACAGAATGCAGCGTACATTAGCACAGGATAGAGTGTCCCAGACCAGAGGAGGGGAGGAGATACACACAGACAAACTGCAATTAATTTTGTAATATTGACTGGAGAACATCAAACATCAATTACCTATAATCTCCAACAGACTTCTTCTCACTAAGTTGCTCCAGAGCTTTCAAGAGAAACACTGTCCTGCAGAGTCATGTTTTTGTCCGTTTTTAATCTGATAATGCAGGTTTTCCATGTTGTCTAAAATGTTGAGTTTAAAACAGTTCAGACCCTGTTAACAGATGTAGAGTGTATTCAGAGAGGGCAGACCTCTGCCAAGGCCAGTCCTTAAAAAAATGCAAATCTGCAAATGCAACCACTGAATATTTCATGCCTGGATAATACAGCATCAGATTAAAAAAGGTCATACCTATGTGATTTTTATTCTGTTATTTCAGATTTTTGACAATTACTTGAGCCTCTTTTTGGTAGCTCTCAGACAAACTGAAATAAATTGACTAAATTTATTGACCGGTAACGAACTAAAATGACTTAAGCATTCAAATAAGCCAAAATAGAGCTAACCAAAGACCCTGAGAGTCAGGTCTGATCGTTTGGCAGATTTAATGCTTGAAACCACAGTCATGAGGTAAATGAGAAAGTTACACAGAGAGTAATGTGGTGTCAAACTACTTTTATGCATTTACTCCATAAAACCCATACAGAATAATATAAGAAAAAGGTGACCCATTTTGTCAACAGGGGGCACCAAAATCAGTACAAAATCAGTACAAAACAAAAGCTATGTATATTTGGATAGCTTTAAAAAGACATTCAACAGCGAAGAGCTCTGAATTGAATTGCATCAGTTATTTATGTATCCACAGTCTCTGAAGTTTATTAGCAACCAGCTTAGAAGATTTTTGTGGTATCATATTGTTGCTATAGACGTTTAAAGCACAAACAGAACAACAACTATTCTGAGTGAAAACAAAACTTTTAGAGCTCCCCCTGGTGACTGATTGCAGGTATCACAGCCTGTTTGTTAACAGATGGAACATGGACCAAACTAGAAAATTGGAACGCACACCAAATGAACTTTCCTGTTGTGTGCTTACTGTCTTTATAGTTAATTCTCTTCGCATCGGTTTATGCCCGAGTGTTCATTTTTCTCAGTGAAGCTTTGATTTGGATATTTGGTGATAGAAAGATATTTGATCGACAACTGTGTTGACAAATGTCCTGAAGCATTCTGCTCTGGATTAGCATAATACTCAAGAAGTACTAACACAACAGCCATTGAATTATCTTCACTGCTAAAATCTGAGGGAACTTTTACCAGTGTTTTGGTTTGTGGAGGGGTGCCCTGTGATTATATCACATTATGTCAGCACCCATCAAGCCACTGTTTGGGCTTCACATCTCACAACAGGAGGAGATTAGGTGAGTAATAAGAATAAGAATAAATGTCTTCCATTAAAAAAAAAAAAAAAAAAAACACTACTCATGTAGCAATGCTGTCTGATTATGACTTTCAGTATAATGCAACTGCTGCCAGTGGTTGACGTTGAGGGCATGCTGTAGTCCTCAGATGAAACACACTATCGCCCATGACCGTTTTGCCTTTACTGCCTCACGTTAACCAGAGTAACATCTGCTGAGTAAAGTGAATCTGATTGAATGAACCCCCAAGTGATGAGCTCCAGTAAAGAAATTGTGCCACAGTTTTATTAGATCATGATGGATCAATGACAGATGAATTCCCAGTTTGTAAACTGGGATGGAGATTAATATCCCTAATATTCATTTCTACAGAAGTTAACACCAAACACACACTAACTTAAGAGCACATGAAAACATCTAGTCCAGCTGTAGCTTCTCCCTCTGTCTTTGTGCATTTTCCTAAACTCTCTCTGACCCACAATGTTTCTGTGTGAGATATTTCTCTTCCTCTCTCTATCTCGGGGTAATTGCGTGAATCAGGAGAGATTGCATTTACTCAGACAGCAGAGTGGCGAGCTGGCAGGGTAATAAATGGCCTGATAACCTGCTCTACTGTGATCCCTCTCAACGCAGAAATAAGAACAAAAAAATCATTACCTGCTTCAGACAGGCCCATCCTGCCATGTCGCCTGTGATAAAGAAAGACATATTTCCCAACCCAGAGAGGGGAAGCACTGTGAGGGAAATAACGATGAAACGGTTATGGAAACAGTCCAGGTAACATTTCTTTCTTTGTTTTACAGACTGGGTCATTAATTCTGGAGCACAGAACAGAGCGATGCTGGATAAAGTACCAAAAAGCAACAAACTGAAATACCATCAGTGAAGTTGGGAGGTTTTCACTTCAGCCATGATTAGGAAGGCAAATGGATGAGAGGGAAGGTCCAAAACAATCATTTTTACTCATTTTTGAAAAGACTTTAAAGGGTGTACAAAGTTAATCACACATTCTCTTTGTTTTCTCTCTGTTGTGACTCGGTGTCACATAAAAGGCACCATCAAGCAACAGGAAATAATTAAATATACTGAGGGAAATATACTACAACAGTTGTGCCTGAAAACACAGGCTCTAGCTTTGAAAGTGACTTCTTATTTAGCCTGCATTCACGTACTGTCCAAAAGCGTCACTCTGCAACATCAGGCTGATGTTTGTTTGTTTTTGTTTGTTTGTTTTGGGGGGGTTGATCCTGTACAAGATAAATTATGGGTGAGCTTGTGTGATTCATGTAAAAACTGGGTTAGGTCTGTTTTTAACTAATTCAGGAATTAATTGGACTTTCAAGGGATGTTAAAAGCTTTTAAACTAAACAGTCTCGGAGCTGCTTAACTAAAAAGATTTTTGCTCCCAGTCTAACTGTAAAAAAATCCATCTGGCCTTCTGCCTGAGGCCCAACATACACTGTCTGCACATCTCCATCCTGCAGACACAGCCTATGATTTATTGGTGAACACAGTAAAACACAAAACACCACAAAAAACGAATATTTCCCAGAAGTTAAGTCACAGCCAATGAGGCCCTGCAGAGCACTGTCACAATTTGTTCTTTGAAACTATCACAGAGTTTTGGGATTTTTTTTCCTTAAAAAAAGTTTGGGGAATTATTTCTGAAATGTTAAGACACTTTTAGAAAAAAATTTTTTTTTTAAATAGTGCAGCGAGATTTTCAGGGACATTTTTTTTCAGGAATTGAAAAAGTATATTTATTTTTATGTTTTTTATGTATTTTTTTATGTTTCAAGAAATCATAGAGAAACAAACAAAAAAGTGTTTGGAAATTTCTAAAATAAAAAAAATCTAAAATTTCATTTAGAATTGTAACGGTAGTAGTTAGAATTCTTAAAACTTCTATCATATAAATGTGTATTACCTTTGACATTTTAAATTAATAGGTGTCAGAAACCACCAGGATTTTTAAAAATTTCTCCTTAGGTTAAAAAATCTTCTGAAAGTTTTGAGAATTGTTTCTCCAGCATCTTAGAATTTTTTTCCCCCGACATTATATCATCTGTACTCCTAATCTCCTAATACTGAAAAATGGCTATATTTATTTATTTTTCTATTCATCTATTAATTATTTATCAATTTATTTATTTTATTTATTTATTTATTTTATTTATTTATTTATTTAACATATTTATTTATATATGTATTTATTTATTTATCATTAAATTTGATAGATAGATAGATAGATAGATAGATAGATAGATAGATAGATAGATAGATAGATAGATAGATAGATAGATAGATAGATAGATAGATAGATAGATAGATAGGTAGATAGGTAGGTAGGTACATAAATAAATGGATAGATAGATATTTTCAAACAAGTTTTTTAATGTGGAATCTTTGAAATTTAAAACACCTTTTTTAATTGATAATAAATGTATTGGATCACGTTACCAACTGCTTTTTGTGGAATATTAAAGTCTGCTGAATTTAAAAACTTATGTATTGTGTTTATGCAAAAAAAAATTAACAAGTGCTTACAAATATTTCAACCATAAAGAGCAAAAGAACTGCAGAAAAAAAGGAATCCTGAAATTTTCTAGATGTGGTTTCACTTTTTTGCCCTATTTCCCCAAGAACAAACTATTCCTGGCCCTCAGTGTTGTTTTCATTATGAATCAAAAATGTGTTTTTATTGAAATCAGAAAAAAGGAGGCTAGCATCCTGCAGAAGTGGATTCAGCCACATTCACTCCTCCCCCTCCCCCTGACACGTTTCCAATATTAGCCAAGGTTTCATTCTTTTATTCTTTTCACCACAATTGTATCTGAGATTTTTTTTTTTCATCTCACACTCAAGCAATCTGTCTCCAAGACACACCGACTCGCTCATGCTCACACATGCTCGCACACACTCACATGATTACAGATTCACATAACCACCCTGCAGGGCGCATGCACAACAGAAATTCATGCTCGGAGACACTCACAGCCCTCTTTGTGTGTATCCCTCAGGCTGTGCTATAGAGTCATAGCTGCCTGATGTTTCATCAGCAGGACGACACGTTACTGCTCCAACACTCTGCTGTTCAACTGTTATAATGTGCCGTCAATACTGATAAATCAACTTTATATTCCTCCAGAGGGCAAACAGTTTAAAAACACACTTCAATAAAGCGACCTTTCAAATGAACCCATTGAATTACTCTTTTATTTTATACTCATAGGGTGTTTTTGGAACAAGTGTGGGGCCTTTTCTCTCATTTCTGTAACTATCTTTTACATCCTTTTCGCTTTATGGAACAGCAGCTTATTGTCTGTGCCCTTTGAGAATGCTTTAAGTCACCACATTTTACAAAAGTGCAGACTAGGTTGAAGTTTCATAGCACATGAAACATGATGTAGATCCCTTTGTAGCATGCACAGCAATGGATGGGATGTGAAAATAATACCTGACAGGCCTTGTGTGGAGGGAAAGCCCATTTACATAACTGAGGTCTGGTAAAGCAGTGAGAAGGTGAACTGTAAAGGTGAGCGCTGAGCGGACTTGACTGTTTCTTATTCTGGGACAAAGGCAGAGAGCTTGTCTCTAGGGTTTACCCCAGAGTTTGGAGACTGTTCTTCAAAAATGTTGCCGCTTTTGTGCGTTTTGTGTGGCAGTGACCTTTTACGGATCACAACGATGCAAGAGCTGCTCTGTGTAAGGGGACAAAACTGTTGAAAGTGGATAATGTTTAGATTGATGCAAAACTGTTTTTTTTTTATAGGTCGCTTCACAACTTTCCAGCAGGAGGAAGTATTGTGTTCTTATCACTGTGAGGCATGTTACCACCATCTTAACCTTTTCATCTCTAAAACTGATGCATGGCCCATCTCCAGTGGTCTTGTTAAACAGTCACCAAAAACAAACTGCAAAATGCTGATGCCACAATCCAAAGTGTAGTGCCTGTTTAAAATATAAATAGCAGGAAGGATAAAACATGTATTGAATATGTATCATAACTATCCATTCATTTAGTGTCTGCTCAATCTTTTAAGAGTTGAAGGATATTTGAGCCAATCCCATCCGACATTCAAAAAGGTAGTGTGAACCTTTGACACATATAGAGGGATCAGTCATCATAAAGATGCGCACACATCTTGACCACAGAAGTAGTGTTTAGCGCCATTCAGATGAAGTAGCATATTTTAAACACTAAATTCAACCTGTTATCAACATGAAACTGTACGGTTGTTCTGTGGACAGTTTTTTGAAATGATACTATGCAACATAGGCAACGTCTATCAAGTTTTGACCGTCACAGAGAAACCGGTGTTCTGGAGGTGATAGCGACCATGCTAACTGGTGACTCGCAGCCCACAGAATCAGTGATTAACCAAGCGGCAACCTCTGGTCTGAGAATAGGAGACAATGCGGAAGTGCTAAAATCTGCTGTTTCTCGTGTGTTCGCTTGAGGCTGGCTCCAGAAGCAGCAGAAGTCACATACACACCAAGACAAAAAAAGCCATTTTCAAAGCAGAAATTAACCTATTTACAGCCTGGTTCAAAAAACGTCTCCTGTCTGAGTCGCTAATTTTGCTACGGGCACCCACTGTATGAAGGATGAATTTTTTTCTAACTCAGCCGTTCAGAGGATATCAAGATTGCGAGCTCCCCCAATAAGAGACTCAGCTGAGGGTCACGTGACCAACAGGCACCCTATGGCTGTAGGCGAAGCCCTTGCCACGACCAATATGGCCGCTATAGCCGCTGTGCTTCATTTTCCGTTTCAGAAACAGACAGGTGACGTCGGCGAGACTACATCCATGTTTTATACAGTCTATATGATTAACAGCCGAGAGTCACCAGTTAACAAGGTCACACTTTACATTGAAACACCAACAATGTCTGCAGGTGAATAATTAAATGTGCCGTCTTTATCTGATTTGCTTCAGTTCTCCGGATGTAGTTCTCTGGTTCTTTTATTATGAACCGGGTCTCAGACTCAGCAGTCTGTGTGCTTTCTTTTGGTCTGGGAGGGTTTCTGATCGATTGACACACGTTTACATCCTGGTATGTCACAGTCTGGTGAGTGTCCACGGATAATGCTGCCATGAGCATCGAGTGACAGTTGTAGTTTAAATTTCTCTCTGGGTACACGCTGGAGTTCTCCGCTACAAACGTCTTTCCCCCTTATATCTGTCCACTTGCTGATATCTGTCCACTCACTATTTCACAAACCTGGGAGCCGTTTACATCCATGAAAGTGCTAAAAGTTAGTTTAAAAATGCATTTTTTGATGGTTAGCCCCTCCACAACATTTGACAGCTCTGCAGTAATTCTACACCCAAGTTGCACGCGCATCAGGCGTTGTTGATAAATAAATAACCCCTCTATAGAAACACCCAATCAATCAAGGCACTTACAATGGAGACCAGTTAACTCTTTGAACCAAGCAGCAGCCCCTGGTGTCGGAAAGGGAAACCAGTGCAGAAGTGTGAAAAGTATGACTTTGGGTCTCGCAGTTTGTGTCAAGCTAGCCACTGACTACCCAACCCCCCCTCCCCCAATAGCTTCATATTTATTCACAGATGTGAGAGGTATCAATCCCCCTTGTTTATCGCTTTAGAAAAATGAACCAACAGAACAGTTTCCATATACACAGTTTTATTAAATACTATACACTTTCTCTGTGGACTTATTTGTTGCTTTGCATTGGTTATTTTCAGGCAATGTTCAACTTTTTACCAAAAACATTCACTGAAGACAATCAGATTCATATTATGAGTACAAATGATCAGGTCTAGAGAGTGATGTTGGAGGTCAGTCACTCAGTAATTTGATTGCAGAAGATGGCTGATGGGCCGGACTTTTCATAAAACATGACAAATGAGCCGATTTAAGTGGACGTCTGGAAACTCTGAATAATAATGAGTGATTACGTAAAAAGTTCTGAAGAGGAAGAACATTTTCACTCCAAACCCACTTCAGCATTGTTTGTTAATTGAATCAAATCACTCTCTTTCTCAGAGTTATTTGTAAATCAACCACCACCTCCCCTTGTTTTATGAAAGTCTGTGTTCTATTTTAAAATAGTGCTTATTATGAAATGACCATATGATCCTCCATATGGCTCGTTTTAATTGCATCTCCTCTCATCTGTTGTAACGCACTGATAATAAGCCACAGCTTTTTCTGTGTTTATACCTGTTCTCTTTCAGTTCACTGTCTCTACGTTCAAACCTTGGAGTTAAAGGAGGAGAAATCTGTGAAACAAATAAAAATATCACCTGGACTCCCTCCATTGTCCCCACTCTGCCTCACTCCCTATCATCTATTTGCCAATGTCTCTTTCATTACCTCTCTGTTTGAGCTTGTTTGTTTACTTATTTCTTTATTTCTGCTCCTTCTCTCTGAAGATGAGGGTTTCCTGCCAAGACTTCCCCATCCTCCATATCATCGCTGTCCATGGATGCCAGAACCCTGCAGAGGTGACTTGAAAGTGTTATGTTTACTGGTGGGAATGGGCGTCCCAGCTACTAACACACCGGCAAAAGTCCCTGTTCCAGTATCTTTGCAAAGCTTCTGTAAGAAGTAAGTTTTAAACTGGTTTTCAATCAGACCAAAAATTAACAGTGTTGCCTTTTTGACCCGCAAAAGCAAACAAGACCATCAACAAGGATACCATTTACACACTATAATTTTTTATGTCCACAACCACAGCATGGGGGTTTGTGTCAGACGAGTTAGACATTTATTTACTTTCTGTTTGTCAGAGTCATACCCAAAAACATTAGTTAAACTCAAGTGTTTTGGTCAAGAACCAAACTTGACTCAAATATTGATTTCCCAGCCTCATTTTCTCAGGTGCAGTCTACTTTGTGGCTCCTCTGGGTTGTAAAAAATACATATTTATAGTATCAACATAAAGCTCTGACTGATCTTGTTGATGTGTCCAAAGTTTGGATCATCAATAATATTTTTTCCCTTCACACCTTGTGTAAACATGCACCATGCTCCTCTTACCATGAGGTCACCATCATTTTTGGGGATTCTTGAACTTGTAAGAGGGTTAGGCCTGGTTTTTACTTTGTGTCTTTGCATCCTTTTTTCAACTGACAAGCCAAAGCACACCTTCTTCAAAAAGTAACACATATTTAAACTAACAAGCCCTGTGATTGGTCCACTTGCACAATGCTTCCTGCATTTACAGAACCTGCAGAATTGTGATACATCTAACATTAAATGCTCAGAATCACTGTGAATAAGCAAACAGAAAAAGCAGCGGGACCAGTGGGGTATTGCAGAGTGACACAGACACATAAATGCACAAGTATGCAGCGATCATAACCCTGTCAGCCACTACCTCATTGAGTCAATGCAAAGGTATAAACCTGTCTTAACTCTTAGCAAGCTAAAAGTAACATCAGAAGTAATTTTAGCAACATACACACAAAGAGGTGGAGTGGAGATGGGTGTTTGGCCTGAAGTGCACAACACCTGTTTGTCATTTAAATTGGTATCATCTCTCATGCACATTTAGGAAACCTCTCAAGGGCTGTTTACAGGACAACAGTTTTAACGCAGGGTGAAACACAAAAGTTTTGTTGCGTTTCAGCCTCGTGTTTACATGGAAACAGCGTTTCAACCGACCTAAAACGCAAACTTTTGAAAACGGCCTCCAGAGTGGGATTTGTCTGAAACGCTGTCGACACCGTTTTCGTGTACACAGTAAGCCGGAGTTTTCAGTGGAAATGCTGACGTCACACTCTGCTTCATGCTTCGCGCATACAACAGGACGCCAGTACCGTTGTTATAACCGTCCCAAACTACTGTGTTGTGCTTGTGCTGCTTAATCTGCTGTATCTGCTGACTGTCTCTCAACAAAATGTGCATCTGTTGCTCCACTTTTGAGCTTAGCATTCCCCAACACACCAGATGACCCGCTCAACTCTACTTCGGTTGAGATCTCCAAAAAGCGTCTTCTGGACAAGACAGTTACAGCGCCGACTATAGGCCTGGCATGCTTACTACAGCATTTTCAGTCCCTTGGCATTTCCGTGTAAATGCAGATTTTTTTTCACTGCGTTTTAGCCTTTTCAGATGAAACGTTGTAAATGGGGTCTCAGCCTTTGGGTGAGCCACATTCCCAAAAAAGGTTTTTGAACCGGACTGTTAATTTTTTTTTTCTTGTCCCATAAAACCGAGCCATTTTTTATAAGTGTTGATGAGGATTTTTTAGATTTTGGAGTCAGCCTCAAGTGGACACTTGAGGAACTGCAGTATTTTAGACTTCTCTACTGGCTTCATATTTTAACACTGGAGGTGACAGCTTGGTTGTTGTGTCTATAAAGAGCTGCAAAAGAGTCAAAAATCCACAAATTTTCATTATTATGGGATGAATCAGTGTTACTTTCAGCTGTTTTCCTCTGCGCCCAGTCTTTGTGCTTCATGCTGGTCACCTGGATCTGTACTTAAAAGAAACAAATGAAAGTGACATTTTCTACTTTTTTTTTAAAAGGAAGAAGTCAATAACTAGTAGTCCTATCAAAGTTAACATCTGAAAATTCAACACGGTGTTGTGAATATATATTATTTGTATATATAGTTAAGTTTATCTCCTAGCTTTGGTGTTGATTTTCACTCAGTCGCTGCAGACAACCTGCATTTCCCTGCAGGACGGATCCTCATGCAAAAAAGGAATTAATTGTTGTTTTTGACTTTCCTTTGTACTCCATTGGATAACATCTATTAGTAAAATGATAAACACTCCATTCATGGAGGAATAATTATTTAGGAATAATTTGTTTCATCACAAGCTTGTTCATTATGTCTGCATGTAATCTGTGTAGCTGCCGCTGCATACTAAGTGTGTTTCCACAGCTTTACCAAACACAAATGCGCCTAACCCTCTCTGTAGTGGGCTGTTATCAGATAAAGTAAGGGGAAAAACTTTTGTTTCAATAGATGGTGATCCTAAAAGTTTTAGGAGTATCCATCCTGCTCAGGTACCATTCAAAGAGCCACAAAAGATGCCTTGTACACCATTAGACAACTTAAACTTCAAATTCCAGCACGCTTCAATTCCTGCAACACACTCTGATTACACTGTAATAATAATTATGATGCTCTCATTATGTGCTCATAATGTGCATATGATTCCTGTAATGCTCTTTGAGTACCACTTCAAACACAGCAGCTGCAGTGGGGGAAAACAAGCAGAGTTGAGTGCCAGGTGGGGGCTGGGTGGGCAGTTGGCTTCTACAAAAAATATTAGTATTAGCAGTAAAATAACAGCCTGGCAATAAAGCACTCCATCCACCTTTTTATTTATTTAGCTGTAGCCTCAGGGAAGAGCAAACTGGTGTCCTGTCGGCTACATCAACCAGTGGAAAAGCCCCTTTGTGTGTGTGTGTGTGTGTGTGTGTGTGTGTGTGTGTGTGTGTGTGTGTGTGTGTGTGTGTGTTTGTGTGTGTGTGTGTGTGTGTGTGTGTGTGTGTGTGTGTGTGTGTGTGTGTGTGTGTGTGTGTGTGTGTGTGTGTGTGTGTGTGATTGTTTATAACCACAGCAGACAGAAACAGAGCTAATGCAGAGCAGAGCAATAATTCTCCTCTACTCCTCTACATACTCCCCTTCTCTCCACACACTCTAACTTTGTCCATCTCTCCGTCTCTTCGCTGCCCTTCCTCTCCCTCTCCATCCACCCCCACCCACCCCCACCCCTCTCTGCTCGCTCGTTGAAGATGGATCACTCTGTGTCTGTCAGCAGTAGTATCACAGAATGAGAATGTATTGTCTGCTGTCTCGGATAATAAATGCTGCTATCTGTGCTACTGTTCCCAGCCATAATGGATGGCCCGTATCTACACAGCTTTCTGTTTATGAGATTATCACGGCCCCTCTGTCGTCCCTCCGAGTCCCCTGACAGGAGAGATGGAGAAATTACTTTATCGCTAGGGGGCCTGAAAGTTATCATTGGTGAGGTATTCAACGAGTGGTGCAGCTTTGTGAATTGGCAGTTGCTGCGGCTCGTGCTGTGGCGTCACGCGAGCTGTGAGTGTAAGCGCAGAAACAGGAGAGGTTAAATTGTTCTGTGATTGCTCTTTTATGCTGCTTGACTCCGTGATGTGTTGTTGTATAGAGGCCACCTGAAGAAAGGAGGGAGGAGATTAGCATCAAACCAAACCTGCTGCTCTCGTCTTCATGCTACATCACCACTTATCATGTTTTTATCTGGTTTTGATTCCTGGGACCATGTACTTATAGCTCACACACACACAGGTATTTCACACTGCAGGGTTTATACATCCACAAAGACCCTGCTGCTGAGCACATTATTGAGACATTTGGAGCTTTCCAACAAGCTGCTCATCCAAATCAGCGCAGGTCATGTGATAAATGAAGGTCTGGGCAGTGGGGAGAATCAGTCACAGTCACTGGTCACTGTTGGACAGGGTGGTCAGTCATTAGAGACTGGATATGTGTGTGTTCAAGTGTGTGTCTGACATTTATCACTGCTGGTCACAGAGAGAGTCTGTTGACAGCTGACCCCAGTCTTGACCACCTGACCCCTGCCTGACCTCTGTGTCTGGCTCAAGCAGCAGAGCAGAGGGTCGTATTGGCTCTCGCTGCGGACTGATGGCTCGGCTCTCTCCTCTTGGCTTACAGCCTCGACCCCGAGCTCGTCCACTGCAGGACGGAGCAGGATGAGCCAACAGGGCAGCTTAACATGACCATCATGTACAGACACTGGACAGTACGATGATCGGGCCTGTGACTTCAAGCTTAAAAGGGCATGAAGGATTTTTTTTTCAGCCTGTTTGTGATCAAATAAAGTTTCATCGTACAATTTTTGGTACGAAGTTGTATTTTCTACTGTGTATAGAATAGAATAGAATAGAATAGAATAGAATAGAATAGAATAGAATAGAATAGAATAGAATACAACTTTATTGTTACAACGAAACAAAAGTACAACGAAATTGAAGTCACAGCAGCAATCAAGAAAACAAAAGTAAGAAAGTATACTGAAAGTGCATAAAGGTCCATAAGAAAATAGATGCTGACAGCTTGTCCATCATTGTCCAGTTCAGCCAGTCTCCACCTCCACAGGGTCCAGGACTGAGCTTCTTCAGTCAGGCTCCATCTCTGTCTCCTGGATCCTGTCTGCTCACAGCAGGTGAAGCTCTTCCAATGTGGCGTCGGTGTCTGATGTTAGCTCTGTTAGCCATGTCTGTGAATAGCATGATGCTACTCTGCCCTCTGGTATTCCCTCTGTTGCAGGGTTAGCACAGCTAGCTCATCCATCTTATTGGAGATAGATCTTACGTTCCCAATAAGGATGGATGGAAGGACAGGTCCATGTCGTCACTTCTTAGCTTACACCTGAGAACCAGCACGTCGTCCTCACCTCCTTCTCCTCACCTCGTGGGAAGACATCAGGCCTTACACCAGTTAGCACTGACATGCTACGAGCTGCTAACTGCTGATATCACATGTAAACAATGCAGCCATGGTTACATGTAGGACCTCCAGACAAACACAGGAGAAAAAGTAGTAAAAATATCACTGAAGCCACAAAAAGTTTTGTGTCCGTGACCAACAATGAGCCTTACAAAGTAATGATCCACTCCAAATACAAAGATTATGCAAAAGAGACGAAAAAATTACAAGAAAACGGGCAGAGAAGAGGGAGCTGCTATGGCTGCAAAAGGCAGCCATAGCCAACAGGGCGGCGCCTAGATATCCCGGTATCTCCTCACACATGTTAATTGACCAACTGAAGAAGTTTCTGTGTGATGTTAGTGGACCAAGAGAGGGAACTACTAAGCAAACAGAGAGGAGCACAAAAACAAAAGTCTTCATGAAGACACAAAATCAGTAAAATCTTACATTTTTGTGCTAATTTTCATCAAAGTTTTTACATTTTATGCACAAGACAATTGTCTTTGGAAACAAGCTTTTATCTTGTGTGCATACAAAAGTCCTACTTGTAGTCCTAATTGTAGTCAGGTGACCAGGAAGCCATGGGCCATACTTCGTACTTTATTTTTTGGTTTTACAACAAATATATGACAAACAGACAGCTTAAGACAGACAGGTTCATCATGGCTGAGATAAAGTGTTTTGACATGTTATATCATACTGTAAATGACAATAAGGAAGAAGGAGTGGACAAGACATATATACAGATGTAAATTTCTTATTTCTTAGGGTCCAAGAATGCCTTTAAAACTCTTACGGGGTCTTGTTTGTCCAGAAATTTTTGTGGTGGAAAGAAACATGACTGTTTGTCGCAGTGACATGCATCAAGTACGACCCCAACTACAGGTTTGCATCACAACTCACCCTTTGTGGTTGCTCATCTTAGAGAGACAGTTAGTTGTACCATACAATAGATTTCTTGGACAATTTCTTTCTATGTAGTGGGATTTTTTATTCACCCACCTTCTTGTGATGGCTTATTTATGACTAGCTAGCAGTATTTGAAAGAAATATCTGTCTTGTTGCCTAAGTATGGGGCACACTTCAAAAATCCCTTGATGGAGATGGTTTCAAGAAAAATGTAATGTCCTTTTTTTTAATCCATGAAACCAGGAAATGATGTATTTGTCCTCTGTCAAACTTAAGAAGCACAAAAATACACTGCAAAGATAATTTAAAGAAAATTAAAAAATAATCAACAAGCTAAAGCAACCTAACCAGATTTAGTTCTGCACCAGATAACAGACTTCTGTTGAGAGGCACAAATCAATATGTCTGCTCGTCCAGTGCTCTGACCAGTAACTCTAATTGGCCCAAAAGCTCAACAAGGGCTTTAATTGGCTGTTGGCCCTGTCTGTATGAGCAGAAGGGACAGCTGGTTCTGAGCCAGAGCGCCTGCTCTGCTGCACATGGTCATTCATCTCTAACACTGCAGACTTTTTGCTTATGGGTGCATTAGCTACATTTAGCAGAGCAGTCTGGAGAGAAATGGAATATAATATATATAAGTATGTTTCAAGTTGTATATTATCACCTGCATAAAACAATCATTCAGTTTCTGTTTACTTAGATTGAGATTTTTACATCTACATGAAGAGCTAGTCCCCGTCCACAGAGGCTCTTACAGTTGTACAGTGACACACCATCTGTAAAAAGAAGATTAGAGCGGTCAGTGTCATGTGCAAAGAAAAATGTATTGATAGAGTTTTTGATGACAAGCCTCAACAAATGATCAGACTTATCATGTATCACAGGAGCTTCTTGTCCTTGAAAGCTACCATAGCTTCACCAACAGAAAAAGTAGGCATGGGAGAGTTTCAGTCCAGAAGCTAACAGCTTTATATTACAGAGTATTCATATTTCCAGACACTGTACCTTTGAATTTTATTTTTCAGAACAAACAATCCAATATCAAGACATTTAGAGTTGATGTGTGGAGATGTAATAATTTATTTACTGAGCAAACAGACAGCAGCACCAAGACCTCCAATAACGGTGTTATCATGTAGAAATAGTGTTTTTGAAAATCACTTCTCCATTGGTTGGAAAAAGCTTACTGTGGCAGTCTGTCAAATGTGTAAATTTTAGACAATACATAATACATGATTTTGTTATTTTATGTTAAGTATGACTGATTTTGGTTGTAGGCAAAAAACTAAGAGCTGAACTGAAATAACTTCTGCAGGTCATCTGCAGATGCAACTCCTTGGAGGAAATATTGTTTTTCAGTGTATGACCCCACAGCCAGAGAGGTGAAATAATGTCAAGACAAAGAATTTGACATAAGGGTTCTTTCAAGTTTTCCAGTTTTTAGAGATAAAAGTTTTGTTCCTTTAAAAAAGTTATAAAAAAAAAGAAAGAGGAACACTTTAACAGAGTAACTTCCTCATCAGCTATTTCCAAGAGTCCTTCTATAGCCTCTGTGAGTGCCGAGGCACGTGAGCAGGGTTTACCGTGCGACAAAAACCGCTGTTTAAACTCTGTCAAGCTGCAGCTGTACTTAGCAACTGTAGCATCATTTGGAAAGTTTCACATGTCACGTCTCCCAGATGGAGACACCATATGCAGAGGAAAGATGTCTTCTTGGTAATTAAGATTGGTTGTCCAGAAGATTCAGGAAGTTAACTTACAAGATGAACTTGTGATGTCTGTCTTTTCCTTCAGACCTAATCAGAGGTCATGAGAGTCGGGTGAGGTGTGTTTTTATCATATACCTTTGGATCAGTCAGATTTTTTAGCACAACAGCCAGCTTTTTGAAGTCAATCAGGGGGAATGAGGAATTTTACTAAACTCTAGTGAGGCGGTTAGTGGAGAAGAGTAGTAGGAAGTTTTTTCATCCAGCATCTAAATGTACAGCTGACCTTATGCCACTCATTTAATCAGCCATTTCTGTGTCTGTCATTTCTTTGTTTGTGTGATTTTTCCACAACTGAGCTTCTTATGAAGCAGAAACTTGAAGATCTGTCTATTTCAAGAATACTTTGGATGGCAACATTTTCCCCTTTCCTCTCAGAGTGATCTTTATTTCTTTGTTGCTTTAACAGTCTGGAAAGGTCAAAGATTTCAGTTATGAGGTTGAGTCAGGATTTTCTGCACCTTTTAAGCTCATCGTTTGAAGAAGGAAAAGTGTGCTGATACGGCCCAAAATATAGAGTTCCCTGGATGCCCTTCCCTGCTCTCTAAAATAAAAATGTCCCCATTTTCTAAATCCTAATGATCTGTAGACCTTGACAGATGTCAGAGCAGACAGGTTCAAAGCTTACAGCTCTGTGTCGTCATCTAAGTTATATTTCTGTTTACATTTTCAGAAGCCTAAGAGAAATATGGCCACATGGTGTGACACCTCAGAGTGTAAGCCTTTATGTTTAAAGCTCCTGTGAGCACTTAAAGTGATCCTAAAAGAAAGTCTCACTTCTGGATCTGAGCCTGATGATATGATCACAAGGAGAGTGATAGAGCACGGGCTAAAAACTCAGGCTAAACTGTTTGTGCTAATGTTGATTCCAACCCACATTCAGCAGTTATTCTGCAGTGGTCTGTTCAAACTTGAGAGTCTATCAATAAAATGAAGAGTGAGGTTATGTTAGCTCTGCTCGGTGAGGTTGGAGCTGGTAGTTGGGCACTGGTAGGACGAAACCAGGTTTCAGACACGTCTCAGAGCACCTGGCTGTGTTTGTTTGTCGTCTCATTTCAAATAAAAGTTCTATTTATTAAAACTTTTGGTAAATACATTACCTCGTCTCTTTGTATCTGCAAAGTACAGCACAAAAAGCGACTAGATGTAATCCTATAAACTTATCTACTTAAAAACTGGATTACATTTCTGAAACAACTCTTTCAGGGGCCATTTACACGACAATGGTTTTAGGCTGAAACGCAAAGTTTTGTTGCGTTTCAGCCTCGCATTTAAACAGAAAATGCATTTCAGCCGACCTAAAACGCAAACTTTTGAAAACCGCCTCCAGAGTGGGATTTTTCTGAAAAGCTGCCGACATTGTTGCTGTGTAAACAGTAAGCCGGCGTTTTTAGTGGAAACAATGATGTCACACTCTGCTTCATGCTTCATGCATACAACAGGACAATAGTATCTTTGTTACAATCAACGCAAACTACCGTGTTGTGCTTGTGTTGCTCAATCTACTGACTGTCTTTACACAAAATGAGCATCTGTTGCTCCACTTTTTAACTTAGTATTCACCAATACACTAGATGATCAGCTCAACTCTACTTCAGTGGAAATCTCCCAAAAGCGGCTTCTGGACAAGACAGTTATAGCACCACCCACAGGTCTGGCATGCTTACTACAGCGTTTTCAGTCCCTCTGCGTTTCAGTGTTAACGCAGATATTTTTCACTGCGTTTCAGGGTTTTCAGATGAAATAATGACGTGTAAACGAGGCCTAACTTAAAGCTTTCAGAAAATTAGGGTATTCTTACTGAGGTTTGGCAGAACTGATGGAATTGGGATTTGTTGCAGCCATAACAGAGTTCCCCGAGCACTTACAGTGTTTTAAAACGAGGAATAAAGGAACCTCTGCACCTTTTAACTTTAGTGATAGAAACTGTATCAACAACATAGCATTTTAAGGTCTTATAATTATGTTGCATATGCGGTCTGCTGCTTGAATGTCTCTTTCATTGTATTTAAATGAGAGGGTTGCATTCAGGAGGGGACACTTATGGGACTGACGGGCTACGATGAGGGGGGGACAAACACAATGGCTAGACATGCATAAACCCTCTGCTTTGACACGCACACACACACACACACACACACACACACACACACACACACACACACACACACATTTACCCCATGTGGAGCTATATGGAGCTTGCTGAATAGAGTTGTGTGGATTAACATGTAAACAATGGTGTGGAGAATATCACACACACATATAGACACATTTGAAGAAGCACATGTGCACGCGCACACACACACACACACATACACACACACACTAAAAGGGATTCTGTGTGCAGGTCTTTATGTGTTTGGGAACATTGCAGTAGCTGTCGTTAAATGAACACTGAGGGAAAACATGAGAGTGAATGAGTAAATAAAGGATGAGTTTGGCTGGATTTAATGTTTTGCATTGTTTTGTTTTTGGTTTTTTATCCATTACCTTCTCCTACAACTCAAATATTTGAAAGTGTGTTGTTTAAATAAATCTATCAAACCACTGTTTTTATGTTTTATCCCCAGTTTGACTGTATTCATGCTCTTCACTGGATGTCTTCTTCACTAGCCCTCCTCATGTGTTAGGCTTTTATTACAGTCCTCTCTGCAGTCATCATTTTGAAGCATCCTCACACTTTACAACATGCACTGTAGAGGCATCTGTTTCACTTCACAGTGTAACTCACTCTGGTCCAGGGAGGTTATTTCCTGTATTGATTTTGAGAGGAAACATCCCAGCTGCAGCTCTTTCTCTTTTGAAACTGTCCCTGAACGCGTCCGTGGATTACAGTGATGACATTACTGAGTGTGTGTTCTCACAGAAAAGAGTACAAGGGAAGCCCTGCCTTTTGGCTGCGAGTGCTGCATCCTCCTGTGTTTTTCTGTGTGTCTTCAAAGATGTTCTTTCAGACATAAATCACACTTCCAAGCAGCGGTGAATTCTGAAGAGTTCCCATGATCAAGGTTATTGTCCTCGAGTGTGTGAGCTGCCTCACACTGCATCGTTCTTTAAGCTTAGCCCTCTTTTGCCTGGGGACTTCAGTAAATTAAAGGCACGCTGGCATCTCTTTCAAGACCTCAGATCTGTGAGCGTACCGCTGAGCAAACTTTCAGCGTCTGTGCAGCTCCTCTGAATCTTCAATTTTTTCATGGCGCCTGCACAAACTGCTTTACAGCCTCTAACTTAAGTTTGTCTTTGAAGATCCTGATGTCAGAGGGAATCTTAGCGCTAGACAAGAGGAACAGTGGAGACAATGATCTGATTGATTTGACAAAGGGCCTCAGGATAGAGGGTGCTGTACTGTACTCTGGTTTATATGAAGGTCTTGAATTTAAATTGGTGGACAGTTGGGACACTGTGGCTACCTCATGTTTTTCACGTATGCATCGAGTCTGTGGTGGCTTAACAATAGTGTCCAAATGTACGATTTCACATAAAACTACAGCATTTTTATTGCACAAGAGGCACAACGTGTAAAACATAGGGGTCTACACACACACATACACACACACACACACACACACACACACACACACACACACACACACACACACACACACACACACACACACACACACACACACACACACACACAGCACTCTTTCACCCTGCTGGCTTTGACTTCATACATTGCCGTCATCTCCCTCCTGTTACATAGTTGTTACTTCCTCCAAAGGTGAGTCAGTGGCAGAGTGACTTCACCCCACCGTTTTGCCTCTGTACACTACATGTTAAAGAAACAGGGGCATGATTTTTCCACCGTTAAAATGCAATAAAACATTAGTTTGTTGTAACAGAGGCATTTCCTTGTAGTATTAAAACGCTGTTTTTGCAGCTTTTAAATACTACATATATACACATAAAGTCCACATGGCCAGAGCCAAGGAAAAAGTTAACTAGCATCTTAAATTCCTGATTCTGATGGTCCAAACCTCAAAACATTGGTCTATTTCTGATGATAAGTTTTAACACTAAATAAGAAAGTCTGGCACATTTCAGGACTGCTTGTTGACACTGTGGCAAAAAAAAAAAAAAATCTTAGCTTCAGTCTCTGGTTTGTCTTAAGAGTCTGTGGAAAAAATGACATTTAGCTTTGAAAACATTAAAAGAGTGAGTGAGAACAGAAAGTTAAAGCTCAGAGAGGATGAAGCTAAATGAGAACAGAAATGTAAACATAACTATTGCTTCAAAGCTATCCAATTCATTTTTCCTACATTATCATTAAAGATCATTTTGAATCATCTCCAAGGTGAGGCTGGCAAGAATCAAGGCCTTGTCAGGATGGTCATTTCAATAACCACCTGCTTACAACGCATTGCTCTGATAAGTCGAAGTAGTGGAAAGCTTATGGTTTTTACCAATTCAGATATACTCCAGTACACTGTTGCTTGCTCCTAATTGACAGTCAGTGCACAGTTTTGTTGTAAGCATAATCATGAATAATCATGATTATATCAGGAACTCCACATAATTTCTAGATTGTTGCAATGAGAATTATTAGAGAGGACCATAATTTTTCTTATAGAGTTTGCAGGATTTGCCAATGACAGGACGACACCAAGGCAGGAAATGACGTGACCTGAAATGAAAGACGTGACTACGAACTAAAACCAGACAAGGCAAACATGAAAAACAAGACTGAAGTGAAAAGGTGCAACTAAGCATAACTGACGAGACACTTAGACTTTAACCACGACTTGCCTGCATTATAAAACTGACTAATTAGTGTGTAACCAGTCGGACTTTTGATTGGGATAAACAATATTCGAGCTAAACTTCAAGTTTTTTCACAGTGCTCCTGAGATTATAAAACTGTGGGGTTTTTTTTACTCTTCTAAAGGCCTGGATGAATGTTAACAGATGTTGCTCTGTAAAAAACATATTTTGTTGTTATGTTTGAAACACTTCTCGAAAGTGTCACACAGCGCATCTTGGAGGAATTAAAAATACATTACATTTTTTCCTGAAATGTTTCAACGTTAAATAGTCATCATTCTAGTAAATACAAAAATATATATTTTACATCACATTAATGCCACTGCATAAAAACACATTTTGAATTTGTGCCTCAATAGACCAGCTGTGTAATGGTTATACTATAAAATGTCCCCATACTGAGATCTTTGTAGCACCCTGTTCACTCTGTACTCTGTACAGGTTTACATCTTTTTATTAAACAAAGGGGAAACTACAACTCGAAGAATTTTGTGAATATATGTTAAAAAAAAAGATTGTATTGTGTTGTGATCTGTTTAGTCCTCAGATGAAGGATTCTTTTCTCAGCAGGACCCCTCATGTGCAAACACAGACACATATATGGTGGGACACCTCCAAGCATGTAACAGAGACGAGTTCCCAGGTGTGACATGTAGGGTGTGATTACGGTGAGTAATAATCAGATAAACCATGTGTGTGTGTGTGTGTGTGTGTGTGTGTGTGTGTGTGTGTGTGTGTGTGTGTGTGTGTGTGTGTGTGTTTGTGTGTGTGTGTGTGTGTGTGTGTGTGTGTGTGTGTGTGTGTGTGTGTGTGTGTGTGTGTGTGTGTGTTTTAAAGCTGGAGGGGGATGTTAGCATGCTTCTGTGTGTTTTCGGGGGGACCCCCTCTGTGTCGCCTCATGCTCTCGTACACTCTCCTATACTCCAGATGGTGTAGGTGACTCACACACGCTAACACGTACATTTACAAACTGCCAGACAGACGTATAGTAAGCAGCGGAGATGTAAATGATTACAGACTGGAGACAGGATTTGATTAATTACTCTTGATAGGGTCTGAGTGTGCCATGATGTTCAACAAAATACGTAATTACACACGTTGTAGATCAGACTCACACTGTGAAGCTCAAATGCAAATATTGGATTCACAACTCTTTTCCAGTGATCAGCAGAGAGGATGTACTCATTAAGAAATCAGTGCATTTGTTGTCTATGTCTTTGCCTGTCAGTAAATTGTGATTTTTTTAAAGCAGTGGGCAAAAGAAAAAGGCAAAATGACTTAATCAAGCTCATGTAGATGGAAAGGTATTGGAAAAGAAAAAAAAACAGCAAGACAGCACCAAAAGTTAAAGAAAATGTTCATTGGTATCTTCAGTCATTGTTGTCCAACAACAGGGCTAAATTTTTTTGTTTGGTTTTGCTTTTTTTTGTTATTTTGGTTTGGGTTGGATTTTGTTTTTGTTGTTGTTTATTTGTTTTTATTTTGCTTTTTATTGTTGTCTTGTTTTTTTATTTGTCTTGTTTTTTTTATCTTTGTTTTTTGTCTTGTTTTGGGGTTTTTTGTATGTTTTTTTAACCCTTTTTTGTTTTGTTTTGTTTATACTTTGCTTTTTGTTGTTGTTTGACTTATGTATGTTTTGTTTTTCCTTTGTTGTTGTTTTTTGTTGTTTTGTTTTTATTTGTTTTTTGTTTTTGTTGTTGTTGTCTTGTTTTGTTTTATTTTTATCTTCATTTTTTATTGGTTTTGGTTTGTTTGGTTTATTTTTATTTTTGGTTTGTGGAAAGCTAAGCTAAACCAATTACCTGCCTGATGCTTCCAGCCTCAGCCTTAAATCACAGACAAGAGATTATTTAATAAAATGTTTGACTTTTTCCCTTGCAGTAATCCATGCCAAAATGAAAATTGCTCTCTCAATTCTTTGTCAAAAGGGCCTCATGTTGTATTCTTTATTTTAAGGCATGAACTCTTACCGCAGTTTGTTTTTGGTGGTATGAGGTTCAAAAGAGAGTGTAAGATGAGGACTAAAACTCTAAGTTTATGTGCTTTTAAAGATGTACAGTCCACCTACATTACACTTTTTAGACCCTTCATTCTTCTGAGGGATGTAGAGGCATTCAACATTAAAGAATGAATGTGCATCAAACCCAGAAACTTTCCCTGCAGTGTGCCCTTGTGATAGAGCCCTACTTGAATTGATAATGTCAAGATATCCCTTAACAAGGCAGATGCCATCAAATCACATGGCCCGCTCTGCAGGAATGGCATCTGGGATTTGTGAGGATTAAAGAAAAGGTCTGCTGTTCAAAGCAGGAACTCCAGTCACATAGCTCCAAAAACTTCCCTTACAACTATCCACTATTCATTACCTCTAAAATCCAACGAATGTTTGCAAAGACAGAATTTCTTTGCCCTCTATTTGTTGGAGTGAGTGAGTAAATGGGTCCCCTAAGGCCGAGCTATGTGACCATGGAGACAATGGGGTATTTTACAACTCCCCCCAGCCATTTAGACGGCTATTTCTGAAGCAGTGGCAGCCACTTTAGCCCAGGTCCCACATGGTGCTGTGGGCGGATATGGATAGACAGGGCAATTACACTGGATTTTTCATACACACACTTTCACACATACACAAAGACATGCACTTCTAATAACACTGTTATTTCAGGCACCTTGGGAGGTGACCATGAATCACACACTCACAAACAGGACTGTCCTTTGTCTCAGCTGTGAGCCTTCCTATGTCATCGAACACAGTAATCTATAGCATCATTAAGAGTGTGATTAACATATGTTAGCCGTGAACATCTGATGCCAAAAATTAACCAATCAGTCTGGCTCTGCCTCCCTCTCTTTGTCTCATTTTTATCCTTTAATCATTTAAGAACATAAGCTACAAACCCACATCTTTAGCAGCTCCACTCCTCCTCAGGAAAACACAGTTTAATCTGTAAACTCACAAGTTCCTGATTCTCCATCTCTGGGTCATAGAGAGAAAATCTGACACTGAGTGGTATGCCACTTAAAAATTGTTGCTAAAGATAGTCCTGTAACTAGCAGGACCTTTGTGTCTGTGTATGTCTGTGTGTGTCTGTGGGTGGTTTAGAAGCTCCTCTGAACCCCTGCTGTTATTCTGTAAAGAACCAAACAGCCTGCAGCCCTGTAATGACTCCATTGAATAGCTACATGATTATACCTCTTTCTGGGAAATGTTTGTCTTTTTCCCCCTTTCTGCATTTTGTCTGCATCCCTCTTCTTTGTCTGGTTTATTCTTCCCGGCTTTATTCTTATCATTCTCTCTTCCTCTCTGTTGCTTCCTTGCGTCAAAGTCCACGCTCCAGATGATGCACTTCCTCTATTATCTATCTATCTATCTATCTATCTATCTATCTATCTATCTATCTATCTATCTATCTATCTATCTATCTATCTATCTATCTATCTATCTATCTATCTTTCTATCTATCTTTCTATCTATCTATCTATCTATCTGACAGTGGCCCTAATCCTCTTCCAAAAATGATTTTGTTAACTAAAGAAATAATGGAACCATGATTTTCAGGCATTGCCAGTAAAAGAAATAGCTGTGCCATGAGCCTTTGAAGGAGACTATTTTGACTAAAGAGATATTTATTTGGCTGCTGGCATAGAGCAACTATATGTGTGCCGCCAAAAAGTAAGACAGTCAGTATCTCATATTTCACACGATGGTCACACGTGCCAACACTCCAAATTTAAGCAGGAGACTCCCACTTTTTAACCTGTTCAGCTAATTTAAGGCTCGTTCATAAGTACTGTGTAGGATACGTCATTAGCGTCATCAGACCTGGCAACCCAAGCATGGGTAAACCACTACCTGGCGTGCACCTGCTGCGGTGGCTCTGTATGCTGCGCTCACTCTATCAGGGTTTCTGTCAAAAATGCCCGAATCAAGTCCAAAGAAAAAGAGATATGTCCTCAAATTCAATTCAACTTGGTGCAAGTCATCTCCTTTTCTTGCTGCGAGCCATGCAGGTCAGACGTCAGCACCAAACATAGAGGTAAGAAGGATGTTGGCAGGCATGTTAACTGAACAAAGCACGGACAAAATGTTGAGACACGTGAGGGTGGGGGAGCTCCCTCTTTGTCAAAGTCTGATGTTGGCAAGTATGTATGGGAGGTATCTTGACTTTGACAGGTCATGTGAGCAGCCCGAGATGTAGCCAGGTGTAATTCAGGTAAAAACAGCCAAGCAGTTTCCTCATTTTCACCGTAAATACATGCAAACTCTGTGACGGAAATGCTTTCACCTGAAGTGTGCAATCTGTGAAAGCTGTTCTACACCATCCAGATCTAAGGGGTTGACAGATCTTTGCATCATTTAAAAAACCTACCTAGAATCAACAGCAGTGAACTTTTATTTATATTAACCATGATAGTCAAAGCTTTTTTGTTATAGCAGTTTTAATCAATGAATTACTATTAGTCTTTTTTATGTGTACCTGCTGTCCTTATGTTTGTAGATTCACTTGAATCTTTTTTATTGACCTTCCTTTAAGACAAAGACATTTCCTTGCTGAGACGACCTTGTGTTTGTGTGTTGTAGTATAATTGCTGCATCAGTGCTCATGCTGTAACTAATACATGCTGCTCCACACTCTGTTAAACCCCCCTCACCTGGTACAGCCTCCATCTCCCCTCCTTCACTGTCTTCAATAACCTTCTATTGTCTCTGTACAGTTTCTATCATCTGCTAACCCATGCTCCTACACACACACACTAACACACACAGTGGCACTGACACAGGTAGAGGCACACACCACCTACACACACACAACAGTCAAAGTCCTTATGTATCCTCCTATTCACTGCATCACACACACACTCATAATGCACGGCATTATTATAACTAATGCTAATCTTACAGCATCGCATTATTAGCTCTTAATGTATTCTGGGACACTATTAGCTGCTAACACTCATGCTAGGGCACTATTAATGCTTAATGCTAATGCAGTAACAGTGAGAGTCCTGAGCCTGCCCGCCCATCCAGGATTATGTGAAGCTTTATAATCCCTTGTTAGCTAGCAGCGGAGGCACACATCACACCTCCAAGCTAATCTGAGCTCCGTGTGACAGCATACAACTCGCCTTGTCCTCATCTACTCCCATAATCTACTCCTTCTAGGATAGGCTCTCCATCAGCTGCTTTGTTGATGATATGTGCACATTGCTGATGTTGTCAGGAAGACCTCCCTACAGTCTAAAGAAAACAAAAACACTAAAGTGTAAAGTAGTTTAAACCTATTCTGGGATAGCCAGAGGGAATCAAAAGCCATACAGTCACAATTTTGCAGTTAATGTCATCTCAAAAGAATCTGCAAAGTAAGAGTGTCTGGAAAAAAAAGAAATTCAGCCTCAGTGGATGGATGATTATTGCCTCCTTTTACATCTTTTGTTCTCACAAAGTGCCACTTCAATGAAACTACCTTTTAGATACACCAGTCAGATGTAAACAGGTAAAAACAAATTGGGCATTTAGATCACAATATTTCCTAGACTGGTCTTGTTGCACGTACCACACTGCGAAAGATTTTCTGCGCAGGACATGCTGTTCTATTATGGTTAAGTAAAATATATGTAAAGCCAATGTATTCTTAAGTTCATGTCAGGCAATGCTAAGGATGTGGCTATGAAGATGTGAGCGGGCAAAGTTTGACATAAAACACGCTCACTACTCATTTCATTTGTTGTGTCTTGAGAGGTGAAAATCTTGTCTGAAGTGCTGCGATGGCCACAAGGCATAGAGATCCTCCAGTAATGAAGGGCCAAACAGCCCAGCAGAGGTCATTTGCTATATAAAAATAAAAAAAATAAAAAAAAACTTTTTTTGTTCTTGTTTTGCGTTTTTTTGTTTTGTTTATTGTTTCTGTTTGTTCTTATGGGAACGGGAATTAAGGGAGCCCACTCTAGAGAATGTGAGCAAAAAAATCAGGTAAAGTCTGGTAAACTGTACAACTTTTGTCCAGCTACCAGATGAACTAGCAAGTTAGCACTGCTCCATTAAAGTAACCATCACCACTGTGCAGTGAAGTGAAGCTCAACCTTGTTTGGTGTCAAACTGGACTGGTATTTCAAGGGACACCTCCCCTCTTACAAGGATCAAAATTGTTCACACAAATTGAGTGAGAACAGGATTTTTGTTCATATCTGGTGTGACACAGCACTACAGCTCCTAAGAGGTTTGTACACATAGGTGAAGAGGGTCACCCAGGTAAAGAACTACTATTACTACTACATGTATGATGATGTTCAGTACTTTTAGTTAACGTCATACACACTCACCCTGACTTCAGGTGATCATCGCTCAGAGAGCTGACAGGAAAAGGTCCAGATAACGTCAGGATGGACAGATTCAGTTGTGAAAGTGGAAACCAGGTTAGTTTATAAGAATGATAAAGAATTGTGAAATCCTTATTGATAGTTTAACTAAACACTATGTTGTGCTTTGGTTTTGAACTCTTTAAATTATTACCCTGATCTGCCTATTTTAGCTTTCTGTTCACCCTCTTCTTCTATAATTACACAGTTACATGAGTTGATCAAGTGTTCACTTTTCTCTCTTCTACATTTACACTCTGAGTACTTTACCTTAGTAGTGGTTCACCACAGTGAATCATGCAGACAGATCTGATAATGGCTTTGAAGTAGTGTTTGAGAAATCACAACATCATCACCTTCACTTCATTTTCTACATGACATCTATTATGGTAGTAGTTTCAGTTTATAAAAAGGGAAGAAGGAGCACTTCCTGTGCTCAAAATGTGTGTAAATTTGTGGTGCTCTTTGGACAGGGGTACATGTTTAAAAAGATAAAAGTCAAATTCTGTGGGACTCTCTTTTGAACTATTAAAACCAGTTTATTCATGATATGGTTGTGCTGATCTTAGAGACATCTCATTTGCTTTCCCATGTTATAAACACAGATTGAGATTAACAACACTGGACATCTATGCAAAAGGTGTTCAAATTTTCAAACTTTACATTCGTATAGGATGAAATCCCTGAATCTGTATAAACTACTAAAAACAAATTATGAATTAAAAAAAGCCTGTTGTAGTATTAGCACAAGACATCTTTATTAAGCTGCTGAAATATTGAAGTCATCACATTAGAGGTTCCTAACTTGTTCATGACATATTGGAGGAGTGGGCCTCAAACACCAAGGTCTGTCCATAGCTTTGCCCTTAATGAAAAAAATAAAATAAAAAATGTTATTAATAAGAATATAAATAAATGTGTATTTATACTTCTTTTCTCTCAGTAACTGATCCTATAGAGCAGGGATCTCAAACTCACACCATGGAGGGCCAAGAGGCTGCAGGTTTTCTTTCCAACCAAAAACTCCAGTCCCTGTTCTCTGCTTGAAGGTGAGGTAATCAGTGAAATCAGCGGGTGGAGTTTTTGGTTGGAAAAAAAACCTGCAGCCTCTTGGCCCTCCATGGCACGAGTTTGAAATCCCTGCTATAGAGAATGTCAGTGAAATAAATTTCCTTAGATACAAGTTTCTGATTCCAAAAGAGCTGGGAGAACATAAAAAAGCAACTCATTTACAGGAACATGAGAAAAGTAATCAGCTACAACTTTCCATCTCCGCTGGAGATCAAGACAAACCTGAGATGTCTTTGTCTTATCAAACAAAAACTGATGTTAAGATCAATATTTGCCAACCTGGGCTCCTGATCTCTTTCTAGCCTTTAGTTTGGTCAGACACAGTTTTTCTTTTTCTCAGCTCTGTAATCTCACTTCCTGTGTTGACCTCTCTGTATGACGCCTGCACAATTAAAGCTGCTGTCTTACTCTTAAGACTGGCAGGCCAGCAGATAGACATTATATATCTGGACAGCCAGACATTCAGGTAGGAAACATAGTACATACTTAGTAATGCCCCCTTCTCTCCTGGTTATCACACCATGATAAGAAAACACTGGATGGAAAGCTGAAGGGCTTGATAGGAAGGGAGGAGAGAAAAAAAGCAGGGGCCTTGTAAAGAAGAGAAGAGAAGAGAAGAGAAGGAAAATAGGGGCGATATGGATGAGAGGAGGAGCAGGAGGCAAGAAAAAGAGGAGGGGGGTACCGGAGAGGAGTGGGGAGATAATGTACTGTAGGCTGATTAATGTCAAAGGCGCTGAGTCCTGAATACTTATGAAGCAGATGTCAATGGAGCTTTACCCCGCAAGGTTACACAGAGGGAGGGGTGGGATGACAGGGGGGAAGAGGAGGGGTCAGAATCAGAGGCAGGAGAAGGGGGTGAAGAAATGAAGGTGAGAATGAAACAGAAGAATAAGTTGAATGGGAGAGAGAAGAGAAACAAACAAAGCAATGATTGTGACAAGCAGGGAGGTGAGGGAGGCCATGGGCACAATTTAGAAAGTTTTTTCCTCCCTGAAAGTTTTCTGTTCAGAATAAAACTCTGAACAGCCTAAAAAGCTTCCTTTTTGAGGTTTCATGTTTAGGATTCATGAGCCAAACAACAAACGCCACTTTAACGCAGCTTCATTTATTGTTTACAATGATCGTACAGTCAAGTATCTTCACGTGTGTTGTATGTGTTGTATTGTGCATTCTGTGGCCAAACAGCTTTTGTGCAACAACAGTCAATCCACTTCTCAATAATTCACAAAAATTTAAGCCCCACAGATTAGTTTCTTCTTATGTTGGGGGTCGATAGAAATTTAGTAAGTCATATAGCTAGCGCTGCTTTTCACTCAAACACAGCTCTATTCTATTTTTGAGCCATTGTGTGACTTAAACAGGTGAGCTTTAAATAAAAAAGTGTCTCCTTTTAAAGTTGTCACAATCAGAAAAAGGCTTTGTTGTTTGCACTAGGCTGTGCACAAATTTAAGGGGGTTTACTTTCATTTGGAGCCACCCCCAAGTGGCTACACAAGGAACAGCAGTTTTTGGCATCTGTCAAGATTGACGCTTTCTGTTCTGGTCCACATGATAAAGATAAATCCAGAATGTCATATTTATTCACTTTTATATAAGGCATATGAATTTGAGAGGACACCCAAAAAATAATTTATTGAGGACATGAGCCAAGGAGATCAGTGATCCAGGCAGTTGAGAGTGTCTGTATCCAGGTTTATGTGTATTTTTAAGACTTTGAAACCTGTGAACTGAATCAGCAAAGCCACATCTGACTGAGCACCACAAGGTGAACATTCATCTTAAGTGAGCGGATTGAACACCAAAAGGGCAACACACACTGCAGCTGTAGTCCAGATCATGATTTATTAACTGTTTGTATTAAAAAAAAAACTGTCACACACAAACAAACAGAAGCCGAGCTATACTCCCGATCCCAATGATGCACTCCTGAGGGACCAGATCCTCCGTCTCTGCCTGACAGGACTTGTAGACAACAATAGACCTTGAACCCTGTTTGTTATTGATGACAGAGCAGTGACCTTTCACCTCTGACCTCCAGGAGCAGCCTTGACCTCAGGTTTGACCTCTTGGGACAGTTGTAATGATACTGGGATACATCTAATGACCCCCGGGCAGGAGAGGGGTCAGTGATGAAAGGTCAAGAGCAGATGTCCCACAGCCACAGTGACCTCAGGAAAGGAACTGGATCTGCTGATTAGGTGAGTGGACCGACGATTTAGGGAAGAGAAAAGTGCCGGCTGGGCATCTGTTATCAAAGATTACAGGTTAGCACTGCTCTGAGATCATTCTAAGGACGTTTCTTGTTTTAAACATGAGTCTGGAATGGAAAGAGTTGTAATTTCTCTTTGATAGGATCTACTGAATTCACATGACTGCAGGCCCAGTAAGGTTTGTTTCTTTTTTGTTTGTTTGTTTGTTTGTTTTGCCTTGATATGTTTCAATTACAAACTTTCAAGACTTTCTGGCAACAGGGGGCTTGGTCATCCTGTTACATAAGGCAGTATGACTAGTCATCTATAAATCAGTGCACAGACAGTTACAACAACATCACATGACCCTCTGAGGGTGAAAAAAAAAATCACCCTGATCTCATTTTGAAGAATCGATCTATGGCTAAATCATGTCCCTCCACAACGAACATTCAGTGACAGGCAGCACAGGAGGAGACATTTCACAGGATGCTATTGAGGATTTTTGGAGATAGAATGATCACATATAATCTAGAAGTCACCAAAAGAGTCTAAAATCCAGATTGGAGGGATATATGAATCATTCCATTGTTGAGAAGGTAAATAAAAAGCTTCAGTTTCAAGCCAAAATTTAAAGGTCCCAGTGCAAACGCGATGAACTGCATCTTGTTGCCGTCACCATCTCAGACAACAAGCGGATCAGCATTGATCATATAACAGCCTTTCTACCATCTTTAACGAGAGTGTCTCTCAGTTGGTCTTACAGTATTCACACTGAATCATTAAGCATGTTTGCCAAACTTTGTTATCTCAGCTGTTTCAGATAAGCTAATGAAGCTAAGCTCCTGAAGCTAACGTTAGTTTAACTAGAGCCCTTTGGACAGCAGCTAACGATGAAAACTAGAGCAAAACCGGCCCATAAACTCCCAACAAAGAGACATAGTGGACAACGCAGCTAAGAGCCAGCGCTAGGCTAATTTTAGCTAATGCTAGAGATAATTCCAAACAGTCCACCAGACTGCAATGGTGGTTCTGGTGTTAAAGATAACTTTGTATTTCTTTACAACAAAATGACAATATGTTGCCTCAAATACAATGTCAGCTTACCTCAGAACAGATATAGAAATCTTTGTTATTTTTTTTTACATTGAGTTGATGTTGTGGTCTACCGCACAACTGTATCTAAAGAAGACACTTTTCTCAATTGAGATGTCACTTATAAAAGGGTTAAAAATCCATCCCATAGCCCAGCCTCTTAGGATACTTTGTGTTGGAGTGGCATGTACATCATAAACAGTTTGACCATTTTTAAACTCAAAATCTCAGAAAAACCTCTCTGTAATATATTTCAATGGACATAGAAGAGAATGGATGAGCAGAGAATGTCTAAGTGTATGGAAAGGCTGTATGCACTGTGATTGGCTTATTGCGTTTGTGGGCGGGGCTTAGCCACAGGTCAACTGTTTTATTGGGTTTTACCACTGGTTCCTCAAGTGAAAGGCAAAGCTTCAAGGCAGCTCCTGTCAGTCGTACACTTAGTATTGACAAGTACCTCTTATAGCCACACAGCCCCACTTCAGAATAAATGACACCCCCTTTAAGGACTCACAACCTCCAGAAAAAGGTTATGAAGAAGAGAGAGGAAAAAGACATGTTTCAGATACATTAAAATTAGATTAAGGTTTTGGTAAATCTTAAATATAAAAATAATTAGAGAGAATCATCACATGTTGGTCTACTGAGAGATGGGATAGAGAGAAGAAAGATGTGCATATTTGGGACTGATAACAAATACAAATAGACTGGTTTTGAGGGGGCTAAAACTTTTGAAGTAACATCAATTATTTTTAAGAAAGCCTCTCTAGCAGAGGAAAAAGGCGTAACCACAAATATGACAGAAAAAAGGCATGAGAAATTAAAACAAGACAGAAAAAAAATAATGTAGTTTTCTGGGAACAGAGATGGTATGGTGAAAATAAACTGCTCTGAAATGCAGGATTTGTCGTCCTCCTGCTGTGAACTCTGACAAACTGATTTTTAAAGGTTCTTGCCATCAAACTTCTGAGAGCTTCTCTAAGTTTCACTTCACTGCTACAGGTGCAAGGTGGCAGGGTTTCCTCTCATGTTTGGTTAAACTGTGATTTTAAATGCAGCCCCTGCAGACATTACTATTCCTCTCTCATCTCCTTCTTCCTCTCCTCTTTCATATCTCTCCTCTGCTGTCCTCTCCTCCACTCCTCTAATCTCTGTCTCTCTATTAGTAGTCTATTTACAGCGTATTCAGTCTGGGGTCTGCCAACACTTACTGCTCTCCAGAGCTTTATCAAGCTACTGATAAACTTCACATGCGCATACAGACACACACATTACATGCATGAACACATATCATGTTGAGATTTTAAGGTGTGTGTGTGTTTGCATGCTTTGAGATGACAAGCATGTAGGTACAGTTATATGATGCACACAGCGAGGTTTTCAGTTTCTTGTGTGTGTGGATATATGTGTTAGCGTGTTTGTGTGCATGCATTTTGAGTGTGTCAGTGCACATGTGTTTATGTTATCAGCAGTGTCCCAGTGTGCTCGCCGAGGGCCAGTCTATTTAGTGTTCATAACAAAGCCTTTTACTGAGGCTGCAATCAGGATTAAACCCTTATCAGCACACACAGACCACAGGACACAGCCAGCCAGCCAGCCGTGTTCGGTGTGTGTGTGTGTGTGTGTGTGTGTGTGTGTGTGTGTGTGTGTGTGTGTGTGTGTGTGTGTGTGTGTGTGTGTGTGTGTGTGTGTGTGTGTGTGCGCATGTGTGGGGGGGTCTGTGACTGTGTGTGTGAGACGAGGAGTAAGGGCTAAAGGGGATTATTTACTTGTGCATGTATTGTATACTGTGTTTATGTATCCCTGTACATGCAAGTGCATATTACTGCACAAGCTCATGAGTGTGTTTGTTCGTTCACATTTTAATGTACGTGTGCAGTTTGTACTGTGTGTGTCCGTGTGTGTGAGAAAGAGAGGAAGACAGAGAAACTCAGTGGGCTCAAGTGTTGCTGTAAATATGAAACTCTAAAGCACATTAACTCCAGATTGGATGCTTTCAACCTCCCTGTGGGTTAGATGATTATCAATACTGTGTGTGTGTGCGTGTGTGTGAGTTCGGTGAGTGTGTGTCGGTGTGTTACTCTAAATTTTATTTTTACGTTACAGATGTTGTGAGACAAAGGAGTGATGAAAGATGGGGATATAATGAAACCTTTAATGGCAGTGAACAAAAATGAAGAAAAATGAAGGACTGAAAGGAAAATACAAAAAAGGAAAAAGAAGAAGGACAGAAAGACTGGGCAAAAGCAACTAAATTAAGAATGAAAGAAGAAAGTGAGAATGAAAGAAAAGAAACAAGGAATGGAAGGGTAAAAAGAAAGAATGATGAAAGGAAGTAAAAGAAAGAACTGAGGAGAAAAATGAAGCACAAAAAGAAAACACAAAGGTGAGGAAGGGTTAACAAAATTCTGTTTTAAGAACACAGATCACTCTTCTCACTTCTAAACTTTGTTGGCCAGCGTGATGTTGTCATAGAGAATCAATCCAGTCCAGGATTACTCAGACAGGGAAACTGAGAAATAGCATTTAAAAATAACCTATATTGGTGCTGTTAACCTCATTTTAAATCATAGAGTACCACCAAGCATAAATATATTGAATGGAGACTTTTTTAAGATCACTTAGAAAAGAAAAAAGTACAAACTGAGGAAAAGATGGGGGGAAAGATAAAGATTTTTTTGTTTGTTTGTTTGTTTGTTTGTTTTTTAAAGATATAAAAATAATAGTCTTTGTTTTTGAATCAAATAGCTTTTTAGTTGCTGAACTGTTTCTTGATGAAGTGTTGCTGTTGTGTCAGTCCCAGCATGTATACCATTGACTGTTAAACACATTAACATATCCTCAGTGACATCACCCGTTGATAAGTCTGAGTCAGTTTTGAAGCCTGATGTTGGAGAGCGCCATGTTGGAAATGTTTTACTAAACTTAATTAAGATATAAAATAAAGGATACAGGTATTTCTGGCCGTGAATCTCTGATATAGAACTCAGATCAGTTAAGACTGGAACCAGATGAGCCATTAGGAAATTTGATCAGTGCTTCTCATGACTACTGTTTTATTTTGATTGCATAGATAATTGGACAATAAGGCTGTGATGCAGAGGGAAATGTTAAAAGTCATTACTTGTGTCTTATTTGTACATTATTTGCTTGTAGTGTATCCAACTTGTAATTTTGTTAATAGTTTGTGTAGTGCAACTGGATTTAATGGAGAGTTGATGTATGGATGTTCATATATCAGCTTAAAGATTTTAAATAAAGCAATAAAGCTTGTTACCTGCGTGCCCCTCAGTGCCCTTAGCAGCAAACCCAAAAAGGAGTCATGTTGCTACACGCACCTTTGATCTTGTCTGGGTCGAAGCTCAAAGGTCTAATATGAGGTCTGGGGTCTCGTAAGAGCTATATCATGTACTGTAGGCTTTTATTATTATGATAACACTGCATCTAATTATGCAGATTGGGGTCATTAATATGCATGAGCCACACTGCCGCCAGGGAGGAGCCTGCAACAGACACAACAATGAGGCGGCAAAATTAGAGCGAATGTATGAATAAAATTCAGAGGATTATTTACAGCTGTCTGTCTGCCCACAGTACTGTACCAGAAACCCACGGGACCCTCTATCCAGACAGAAAAAGAGTTCTCAGTCTCTGGGTTTGTGTCTGGCTTTTATTTTTCTTTGACTGAATCATCAGACAAATAAATGCTTTCATTCAGGTTATCTGTCTTCAGTAGTGAAGTAGACAACTAGAACAAACCTTTATTATTAAAGTGCTCCTAACAATTTTAAAAACATTAATGTTTTTCTCTTTAAATATAGCAGGATTTGAGAACACAAGATCATTATATTTCTATTTTTTTATAGCGATCAGCTGTTTACTCATGGACACGAAAGAATGTAGTTTTTATGTGAATCTTTCAGGATGACTCCACTTTATGAATTAATCTCAGTGGCTTTTGTGAAGAATATGTTAGAGAAAACCTGTATGATTAATAAACTGTTCAGAAATATCTAAAAAGAAGATGCAAGACATTGTGTGGACAGTGGATGAAGACGTGAATATATAGTTAAATGGGTCATTCAAGACAGATTAGTGATCAACTGATATTGCTTTTTTTATTGTGACATGGCACCCTAAACCATCAGTGAGTGTGAAAACTTTACACTGGACTTCAAGAGACTCGGGACATTTGTCAGTCAGCAGCCTTCCCTTTGATTGTGTAGCCAACTGAACCAGACTGAGACCATTGAAAGGCCCAGGAAAGCCTTGCAGGCTTTTTCAATTAATTAGCTGGCTAGAGTGTGACAGTACTGAACTTTTTAACATTATAAATAATAATACACTTTACAACAATCTTTCCCAAAGTCTGGGTCCTGACCCAAAGGTGGGTCTCCAGATATTTTTTATGGGTCACCAAATTATTTTCCAAAATGCTTACACAAAATTCATGCTTTGCTTAACCAAAAGAAGTCTCCCCTCGCCGATTTGTTTACTGATCATTGGCCCCTCACGCTGTCATAGCTGATTATGTCTTCATTGTGAAGGGACATCAACAATGTTTACTGTAACTGGAAACATGTGACTGTTTTTTTAAAAGTCAGAAGCCATGAGCTGGCGCTACTCAAACAACCAAAGCCACATCACTGTATGTTTCCTACTGTTTTACAATTCACTGTGTCACCATCACACATATGAAAGAGCTGACATATTGATTCATTTGATCATCAGTTTCCAAAAGAAAGATGTGAAGTCAGATTCAAAATCCCTTTGAGTTTGAAAGTCAAAAGTCACTGCTGGATCTTGGACGGGCACCAGCTGCAGAAACGGGGCTTTAACAGCTTGTTACAGCTGTGCAGTGACGTAACGCTGGAAAAGAGGCATGGACTGATGCCGTTACCTTTATTCTTGATGAACATCCCATCTGAATATCTTGTCATGAATATCACATGACTGGGATACAATTCTGAAAAGCAAGCAAGCTAACCTGTCAAGGTAAAAATGCAAGTATTTTCAGAGTGTAGGCCTCACAAAGCTGAAATGCATTTGTCAAATATGTTAGGCCTTTTAGCTGGTACAAAAGATATAAGATGATGCAGAAACATGATTAAAGAATCTTTTTTTTATATTTGCACAGTTATCCTGTCAATTGGTTTACAAATTAGACATATTTCAGATTGGGTCGCCGTGGTTTGTTTCTCCAAAAATGTGGGCCACCTGAAAAACATTTGGGAAACACTGCTTTATAAGATATTAAGTTTTGGAATTTCACTAACAGTCCATCATTCTCCAGTTCAGCCAGCCTCCACCACCACAGGGTCCAGGACTGAGCTTCTTCAGCAGTCTGTTCAGTCTCTGTCTCCTGGATCCTGTCTGCTCACAGCAGGTGAAGCTCTTCCAATGTGGCGTTGGTGTCTGATGTTAGCTCTGTTAGCCATGTCTGTGAAAAGCATGATGCTACTCTGCCTTATTGGAGATAGATCTTACGTTCCCAGTAACAATGGATGGAAGGACAGGTCCATGTTGTCACTTCTTAGGTCACACCTGAGAACCAGCACGTCATCCCCACCTCCTTCTCCTCACCTTGTGGGAAGACATCAGGCCTTACACCAGTTAGCATTGACATGCTACAGGCTGCTAACTGCTGATTTAACATGTAAACAATGCAGCCATGGTTTCATGTAGGATCTCCAGACAAACACAGGAGAAAAAGTAGTAAAAATATCACCGAAGACACAAAAAGTTTGGTGTCCATGACCAACAAATGATCCATACAAAGTAATGATCCACTCCAAATACAAAGATGATGAAAAAGAGACGAAAAAATTGCAAGAAACAGACAAAAAAGCGAGAGCTGCTGCAAAAGGCAGCCATAGCCAAAAGGGCAGCGCCTCAATATAAACATATATATATATATATAGTAATACATATAATATGTATTAGTGTGTGTGTGTGTGTGTGTGTGTGTGTGTGTGTGTGTGTGTGTGTGTGTGTGTGTAATTAATTTTACGTTTATGATGTTTTGTCCGCTTGTGTAATTTTATTTATGTAAATTTTGTAAAAACTTGACACACATTAACATACATTTTATATGTTAACATTAAACCTGCAACAGATGTAAATTAGTCTATGAGTGCAATTTGGCACATTTACAAGTCCATTTTATCCGTCTGCACTGTCCTCTGTTTTGGAAGAATAAATAATAGATTCTGTTCAACATAATGAATTGTTTTTGCTTTGCCTTTAACTTAAACAAATAGAGAAAAAAGTACAGGATATGCAGTGTATCAAAAGCTGTGAATGATGAATGTAAAAAAAAGTGGAACATATTAAAGTCATAATAATTCATGTTGAAAGTGTTATATTCAAAAGATCAATGATGAACTAAATCTGTCAATATCTGAGTGTGAACAAAAATCAGCCTGTTTTTTTTGTTTTCCTGCACTTAAATACATCCATAGAGTGCAAGAAGATGCCTCAGCTGAAAACGATGATGAAGATTTAATGTGACACTCCCTGTCTGTGTTTTGGGCCTCAGACAGAGTAAAGGTACATCAAAACAGAGTGGAAATAGGGCGGGCTATCACTGTGCATTTGAATATAGGAAGAGAATTAGGCTGAAGTGAATCTATGAATAAATATGTGAGCCCTCTGAGGATCATTAACACCTGTCTGCCTGCTCATAGCTACTACTGTATGCTAATGCGTTGTACAGTTATGACCTGCTGCTAGCTTTTAAATGCAGAATAATGGAACTCAGGTGTATTGTAGGGATGCACAGACAAGATCAAAAAGTCTGGAGAATATTTCTCAGACAGAATGATGGCCAAAGATCACTATCACATGAAACATTGATGAGGTGAATCTATGAATAAATACATCTTTATCTCAAAATGTTCAATTCTGCCTTTACTGTACAGAGAAGGCTCTGTGTATCCACACAGCTTGAGAATCTTATTTTGGAAGATATGAAACAATTTAAATGCTTGGAATCACATAGTGAAATCACAGTTACAGAAAACAATTTACAACAACAGAAAAACAAAAGAATGACTGTTTGGGGAGGTCAAAAAAGAAATCAATGTCAAGTTATAATCCCTCATCTTGGAGATGTAGTTAAAATGTGAGAGTTAGGGAGGTATTATATGTGTCAGGGAGGTGTAATATTTTAAGATGCATCAAATCGAAACAAAATATTTGAAGCCTATTCTTCAGCAGGGCATATGAAAAACACTAGTTTTTATCCCAGAACACCTGAAAATTAGACTGAAGCATTTGGAGGCATGCATGACGTTCATTCTTCCTTAAAGAAGTAACTTCTAGAGGAAAGTAAGATCAGAAAGTTTCCCGAGCTATTCAAGTGAGAAGGAGCTATCAGGTTATCGGCTCTGTGTGTGCATGTGTGCTTGTTTGTTCTAATGAGCATCTGTCAGCACCGGCCTGATAACCATGCTACCACCCTGGGGTTATTTTCCTGCCCGTGTTTACAGCAGGAGCCCTGAGGCTGTACAGGGAGGTCAACATCTGGGCTAAAAGAACAACTGTCACACCCTGCAACACTTTCACCGCTGCTGTAATTACAGTGACGTAACCCTGCTACCTCCTGTGTCAGGTGTGTTTGTGTTCAAAATTTCTCGTTTCAATGAGTTTGTGGGACTAAACTGAGATACATTTTTACAGCTTCATGCTGCAGATATTTCTGTCCAAAGTAATGTATGAGCAAGGACTTTACAAGCCTGATCCTGATAGACAAGCTTCACCAGCCCGCCCCATTGAAATGCATAGTTGATGTCAAGACATCAGTGGCAGTCAATGAGTTTAGGGCATGGCTGATTTGCTGGACAGACAGTCACACTGTAGCTGTTAGCCAGGAAGATAAAGCAGTGGTCCCCAACCTTTTTTGCGCCACGAACTGGTCAGGCATTTTTTTCGCGGACCGGCTATTCTTCTGTCTCCTAACTGGCTCTTTTGCCCTGCCTAAAAAAAAAATCCAAAGATCTTTGTTTTCTGTTCATTTTGCTAGCTTTGGGGTTTGGGGTCAAGAATGAGTCATAGACGGGTATGACCAAGAGAATCCAGTCATTTTTCAAAACAAAACATTGTTTAGATTCAGATAATGAATCAAACCGAGATAATGTAAGTTGGGGGGGGGGGGTTCGCTGCCCGGTACCAATTTGCCCATGGACCGGCAATGGTCCACGGCCCGGGGGTTGGGAATCCCCAAGCATAAGGTCTGCCTCATCTCTGCCTTTTTGTTTCTTGCTAGCATCTGCGTGTCGGACCTTGCACTCAATGGAAATGTTCAATTTTTAATGTTAATTATGACAAAAATGGAAGAAAAAAACATGCTAACATTCAGCTTGGCAACAGTTATGCAAACTGGAATCCCGACAAGATTTCTGGTTCGCATAAACCCAGTTTGTGGCTCCTGATCTGATGTAAAAGTCAAGGAGGTTACAAGTTTAAGTCCATAGACAAACTTCAACTCACATTTTTGGGTTCTCATGGTGTCAACAATAATAAGTAACAGATAATAAAGTGAGTGGGTTGTAATGACAGGGTGAGCTAGACTCTGCAGGGTCCAACTCACCCTCTACACAGCCTATTGTTAATTTGTCAAACATCTCTTACCTCTCCTCTGCTGTTTTCATCTCTATCTCCTGTTCTTGTTCTGAAAATAAAAACCAGACTTCTTCCTGTGTATTGATAGAATTACTGTTAGTCCTCTAGAGTCTTTGATCAGAGGCCTGTCCCTGGCAGCAGTCTTTCCTGTGGAGCAACAGTATTGAGAAATACCATTACTGTTACTATGAGGCTTTGCAATGTCACAACCAACCTAACACCATCATTGATTACAATGTGATATTAAGTGTCCTGCTTTTAATTTGGCATCTATATGACCAGCACCAACCTCTATCTTGAGAGAAATTGATGCTGCATGTTATTTGAAGTGTGCAATGTGTGTGTTTCTGGAAAAGTGTTACACAGAGGATTTGTATTCGCTCAAGTGTGTAAATGTGTTAGTTTGTGTTTCTATTGGACCATTACAGTGAACAACACAGGATGTATGTCAGTTTGAAGCATCGCAGGGGACACATGGTGTTACCCCGAGGCCCCAAAGGTATGTGTGTGTGTGACAGTGTGTGAATATGTGTCTGTGTGTATGCTGTGCACAGAGGCGTGACTGAGCCAGTGGCAGAGGAAGGTCACTTCACGTGCACAGCTCGGTGGAACAGCGCCTGGCGAGTGTGCGCGAGAAGCCAAGCACCAGCAGTCTCCCAAGGACAACAAAGTGCTTATCCAGGGGAAAAAAGAAGAAGGCTTTCTGATCTCTCTCTCTCCCTTCCTCTCTCTCTCTCTCTCTCTCTCTCTCTCTCTCACACACACACACACACACACGCACACACACATATCCAGTACAGAGTATAGGGTGACATAAAGAGAAAAACAATCCTCTTAACTTAAGCACTCATGCATCTTGTTTAAAGGTCTTTCTCTCCGTCCTATAACAACTGTATCATTCTCTCTTTTACACTCACACATTTATAGTAATGTATCCTTCTACATCCTACTACTTAGAAAAGTAATACATCTATGTCTGTTCTGCAAGGCCAACAACACAGGTAAAATGATTTATATGGAGGTTTATTGTAATCCTTGCAGGGACTGGTTGCATCAGCCGTTTTTCACAGACGGCCAAAACATACAAGTGTGCATTCAAATCATCGTATAAGATTCAGGTATTGTTCAAGTTGACCTACAGGGACACTGTCATGGTGTACTGAGACATTTAAATAGAGAAAAGCCTTTTTTTTTTTTTGCAGTACACTCACACTGTCAACTTTATGCTGTGTGAAGGCCATTCTCTGCTCAAACTCATGTTGACTGTTACCTTCTGCTCTGTCATATCTTCTCAGATAAATGTGGTCAAATAAAATAAAATAAAATAAAATAAAATAAAATAAATACAATATAATTTGTTCAAATATAATACAAAAAATCCACAATTAACATAATTTCAGGTTTTTTAAGAATCAAATACAATCAATCGTGCATTTACATGCAGTCAGTAACCATAGACTGTATAAAGAGTGGACAGCGTGGCTCCGCCATTTACCATTGTACGGTTTTGAAGCCAAAATTCCGCCATCACAGACGCAGCCATTGAAGCAGTTGTGCAGCCAGAGTCTGCGCAGTAGAGAAAGTAAGGGATTCTGGGAGAATCTGAGTGGAGCCAGGTGACAAAAATATAATATTTTTTTTTACTTTTGAGAGTCCAATCTCTTCTTGACTCTCCCTTCCGGCATATTTTACTATCCCCCCAAAAAATACATGAGAACGGCAGCTGTCAGTCATCATTAAACGTGACATAAAACCTTGTTTTTAACCTCATATAACTCATTTAAACTTAACTTTTCAGAAAAAAGAGGACTTGAATACAAGGCAGCCAAATAATATCTTCAAATCACTACAGCAATCAGATGTGAGAAAAAATTTCTACGAGGTGTATTAATGTTTTAAAGTTTGACCACAGCCCATCTGGAATGACTGTAGAGTCAGATATTTGTACCTTTACTGCAGCCAACCACCAGGGGGAGCAGTTTTGGGGGCGACCTCACTTCGAGCCGAGCAAGATGACATCCATTTCTTTTACTGTCTATGTCAGTAACCCTTCATATTCAGAATACTAGCAATAACCCAGTTGCACATGGGCCATGTAAACACCAATAACCCTTTTATTCCAGTTTTTAAAACCCGAAAAACACCCCGAAGGTACTTCTTTTCTATTTGGTCATGTATACGCTTTTCTAGATATCTCCATCAAAAGGAACATTGAATTGCGTTCTGCACATGCTCTGTTTGCAAATAATCTTGGTCTTTTTTAGTGCAGGAAGTCCCTGTGCTGCTGCTGCTGTTGTTGTTGCTATGGACACAGCAAGATGAGGCGGAGATGACGTGCATTGCGTCATGATGTTTTCCATGTGTCGAGATGTTGCCCATATGTCGCCATTTTGATCGGGATACAGGAAGAACTCTGTTTGCTCATGCATGTAAACGGTTTATCCCGAAAGATCCAGAAACCAGAATAGTGACTGCATGTAAATGTAGCCCATGTCTTTTACTTTACAAAATAAACCAAACAAAAGATATCTTGTGACATTTACTTAAGAAGCAGGTAAGTATACCCTACAATTTTATTCTCAGACTCAACATTTATTCATCAATGGATGCATTACTGTAAAGTAGCAAGCGAAAATAACCTTTGGGCTAAAAATCCAGCAAGAAAAAAAATAAAATCACTGGGAATATTTTCAAGAACTTGCTCTGCCTAGCAGGTTACAGGTTTAAATTCAGTTTTAAAAAAAAAGGTGCATCTTGTTTTCATTGCTTCACAATGATACCACATCTTGTTAGCATCTTCACCTTGCACCATAATGTGACAAAACTGCATCAGTTTATTCTCAGTCATTACTGCCATCATACATAGGGCCAGGCTTGTAGTCAAGGGCACATTAAACATCTCATCCTTGGTATTTTTTTCACCAAGTATGGGTGTGCTGTAACAACTTTCTATTTCCGTGCAGGAGCTTGTTTAGTACAGTAAGTGGAGCTGTCCATCGCCTGCAACCCTCCTCACTCTGCCATCGGTGGTTCAGCTGTTGTTTCTCATTATAAAAACCACCTTATTGTGTTTCTTATTATCCCAAGCTGCTCCGAGCAACCAGTATACAGTGTGTGTGTGTGTGTGTGTGTGTGTGTACAGTAGCTGCCAAATGGAGTCTTTATTTGCCTCAAACCTTCTCTCCCTCTCTCTCTCAGGTGTTTGTCTGCTCTGTCCCCTCATTATAACAAACAGCCCCACCCCTCCCCACTCTGCTCTCCTCTCCATCTCTTTCTTCCTCTCCCCTCTCACTCCCCCCTTTTCTTCTTTTCTCCTCTTCCTAACTATCCCTCCTCACTCGTCTTCTTTACCTTTCCCTCTCTCTCATTATCCAACAGCTTGAAGCAACCAGTCAGCCATATGTGAGTGAAAACTATCACCTCACACTGTTAGCTTGTATTTTATTGAGTCTTCTCTTTGCCTTAAACTTTGCCCTAAACCTTTGGCTATTTCTGTGCTTTTTAACAGTAAAACTAATTACTCGAGCAGCTCGCGGCCAGCATCCAGCCATATGCGGGTACATCTCATAAGTCTTCCTGGTTCTGAACTCCTGTTTGCCTTGAAATATTTTCTCTTCTCCTGTTTTTCCTCATCACTTCTCTGTGTAACTAATTAACAGGAAATTCTCCATCAACCACGTGTGAAGCTTTGGTAGCCTCGCTTGTGCTGCAAGTGTGTTGGATGAAGGGTTCACTTTCTCACACTTTATTAAAGGATACCCTTCTCTCAATGTTGTATATTTCATGATTCATTAATTCACAGTATTTAAAGCTGCTATGAGGAGGATCTGTTTTGATTGCACTCCCTCGCCACCTTGGGGCCCAGAGTCTCCGCACACTGTCGTAGATCACTTCTAGTGAGGCATGTGTTTGTTTTGGAGTTAAATGGAGATCGGATCAAAAACAAATATTCTTAATTCAAGACAACTTTTTACCGGATACAACATGCTGACGTAAGGAACTTATCAGTACAGTTACATACAGCTACGGATTGAAACCTGACATCAAGCAAACGTTGTAGCAGCCAGCTATATGTTAGCGAAATCTGCAGCCCAGTGCTCTGACATATCTGTAGGCTAACGTGACAAGTAAACACTGTCAGTTTAGCTGTTGATATTTAGCGTAGCTGGCAGTCCGGTGCACTAAGACATGTCCGTCATATGTAACGTCAGTAAATCTTGGTTATGTCCTGCCAGTCTTCTATCAAGCAGAGCTAACATAAGCTCACCCTCCCTTTTATTTATAGACTCTCAAGTTTGAACAGACCACTGCGGAATAACTGCTGACTGTGGGTTAAAATGACATTATCACAAACAGTTTAGCCCCTGTGTTACAGAGTGATTCAGCCTTTCTTTATTTAGCTTTTGCTCTTCTGTCTTTTTTCTGTCTGACAGTTAAGCTCCTGTGTCCATCATCACTACAAAATTAGTCAAAGAAATTGTTTTCAGCAGAGAAAATCACAGATCTCTGTGTTTTATCGCTTCTCACTACTAAATTTTGTCAGCTGGCGTGGTGTTGTCATAGAGACCTAGATGTGCCTTAAAATCAATACAGTCCTGGTCGACCCATCCTAAAAGCTAGAAATTAGAAATTTAAAATAACTTGTAACCAGCAGTATTGGTGTTGATAATCTCATTTTGGAGTGTTGATTATGATCAGGTATATATCTAAAAGGGAGATTTTTTTCAAGATCACTTTTAAACCCCTCACAGCGCCTTTAAAGCCATAGTGTATAGTGTGGAAAATTCCTGATAGAGAGTTAACGCAGGACTTTTTAACATAGCCACAGCAAAGCAAGCCGTCATATTTTAGCTTATTGTTTTGGCTTAAAGTTCCCAAACCTTCTGTTCACTCTGACAGCACCTGTCAAAGAAAAAAGAAAAAGTCAAATATCTATCACCAAAAAGCAGATAAATGAAAGCAGAAAACAGCTACACATGCAGGATTTTGCAACTTAAGACATCAGATCTGTGTCAGGACTTGGTGGCGACCAAAAAGAGAGCTAAAAGGACTACAGGAATACATTAGAATCTCTCATATGTCTGTTGTCCTTTTAGCTCTGTTTGTGTCTGGTGAGTCTTTAACCAGGATTAATTGGAGATACTAGATACTAGTTATTTCAAACTGGTTGTTTCAGACCTTAAAACTTTAAATATTACATTTTTCATATTCAAAATTAAATCATATAAAGATTGTACTCTATGTATAACAGGTATGTTTGAGCTTTTTTCTGTACTGTAAAGCTACGTTAATGCTTCATAAATAGACAGACCTTAGCCACTGATTGTCCTTTACCTAGATTTGACAGTCCGTCCTCTGTCAGAGTCACTGAGTGAAACTGTCATTCAGTTCACTTAGACTTAGGTTAACAAGATAATTCTATTTCTTTAACAAGCAAGTCAGCAGTTTTTATAAAAGTCCTCTCCGTAGCGATGACAAAGCTGTAATTCACTTCCTGTGTCCCAGAGGGTCGAGCGTGACTCGATCCAATCAGAAGCCATGCCAATTAGACGCCTCAACTGGCACTTAATTACCACTGTGAGGAGGCTGATGGGCCATTAATTAGCAGGACATTAACGGACTGAGTGTTCATTAACAGCAGAGCATATTAGAGGAGATAAGACCCAATGTAATGGACTCTGGTGGAGGAGAGAAAGGCTCAAGCTGTCTGCAATAGAATTAGATGACCTGCTACGGCACTCAAATCTGGGATAATAATGTTAACAATAGCCATTAAAGGGGAATACCACTTACTTTTAATGCTTCAGCGTGTCACTCATATTGCTGAACTCTGTATTAGTGCTTGGTACTCCCACATAGGCAGCAGACACATCATCTCAGCAAGCACTAACAGAGTGTTGATGGATGCTGATTTTATAATCACATCAGATCAGAACATTGTTTCTGGACATGGGTCAGGGGGAGGTCAGAGAGGCCACTTTACCATTTGAATAAAGTATGGCAAGTGGTCCTAAAACCCTGTACTGCAAGTCATCGTAGCTATAAAGCAATCTCAAGTCATCAAAAATATACAAACAACCTTAAAAAGATTCTGTATATCTACTTCTGGTGTCAAGCTATGGAACGATCTAGGTAAGGAACTCAAACAAAGTCCACATATCAACCATTCAATGATCAAAAACATGTTATTTGGAAGGGACAGTGGGAAATGATCATTCATGTTAACCATCAATAATTAAATGGTAATGCATGGCAATGAGAGGCAGAGAAGTCAATATAAATGTACATACGTATTTATGTACAAAGGGGTTAGCAAGTTATGCTTCTGTTTACTTCTTTTCCAATAGGTCATTTACTTCTTTTGTTCTTGTTCTTTGTTTCATTTGTGTTTGGCTTCCTTAAATTTTCATGCACATATGTTGCTCAAACAAACAGTTGTAACCATAAGACTGTATACAGGAAGGACAGCGTGGCTCTGCCATTTACCATTGTACTGTTTTGGAGCCTAAATACTCCTGTCACAGGCGCAGCCCTTGAAGCAGTTGTGCAGCCAGGGTCTGCACAGTAAAGACTGTGAGAGATTCTGGGAGAATCTGAGTGGAGCCAGGTGACAAAAATAACATTTTTTTTCTTTCAAGAGCCTAATCACTTCTTGACTCTATGTCCTGACATATTATACTATCCCCCCAAAAAATACACAAGAACAGCAGCTGTCAATCATTTTTAAACGTAATGTAATACCTCATCTTGAACCTCTTATAACTAATGAAAATGAAACTTTCAAGAAAAAGAGAACTTGAATACAAGGCAGCTAAATGATATCTCCAAATCACCACAGCAATCTGATGTGAGAAACATTTCTATGAGGTGTATTAATTTTTTAAAGTTTGACCACAGCCCATCTGGTATGACTGGAGAGCCGGATTTTTAAAACCTATACTACAGCCAGCCACCAGGAGGAGCCGTTTCTGTGGCAACCTCACTTCAAGCTGAGCAAGATGGCGTCCATTTTTTTCTATTGTTTTTTTTACAGTCGATGGTTGTAACTTAGAATTTCTGTGCTTTTGCATATTTGGAATAAACTCTTTTTAAGGCTTTACTTTACATTATTTCTTGAAAAGTGTTTTGCTAATAAGATTTATATAAAGGGTCTGTTGGGCCTGCTGAGTAATAATTATAATCTTAAAGCTTAATCTTTGTACTTAAAACATCTCCTAAATTCTTGATTCCATCTCCTAGAGTTAAAACAACTCAGTCCTCAATTTAAACAAATCATGAAGCTGGTAGACCTGTTGAAGCAGTGACATAAACCCTGGAAGCGAGGGATTTTTCTGACCCAACCTCTAGTGGAGACTTTGGGTACTGCAGGTTTTTTTCACTTAAGCATTAGTTTCATTTCTCAACACTGGAGGTTGCTGCTTGGTTTGACCGTCCTGATCTATCCTGGCCCGGTCTGTGTCAGTCTGCTGCAGAGGATCCCTGGGGAAGGAATGTTCTAACATCTCTGACTCTTCATTTCACGCTTCATTTACCATCACACTCTCCCAAAACACTAACTCTGTTTCTCAGTCTGTGTGTGTGTGTGTGTGTGTGTGTGTGTGTGTGTGTGTGCGTGTGTGTGTGTGTGTGTGTGTGTGTGTGTGTGTGTGTGTGCGTGTGTGCGTGTGTGTGTGTGTGTGTGTGTGTGTGTGTGTGTGTGTGTGTGTGTGTGTGTGTGTGTGCGCCCAGGGTCGCACCTTCTCTTAATATACTTTTTATACATAGTCTTATCTCACTCACACAAACTGTGCTAATACACAAACACACAGACACACACACAATTGAAGGTAAATGATAGTGACCAGCCTGCTTCTAGATGTGTGATCACTGGGTACTTTGTCGTTCTCCAAGGGCATACGGTATGATAAACTATGGCTCTTATGCACATTGAGCTGAATAGAGGAAAGGTTTTGACTCACACATCCAAACACACGCATTAAAGCCTGTTGTCGTCATTTTTAAGCCAATGCAATTACTTCTTTATATTCTTTGATTTGCATAAAATGTATGAACATAGCCTAAAGACATGTGGTAAACGTGTGCATGTGTTTGTTAATGTGTGTGTAGCTCATAAAGCCTCTGCTGTGTCATTATAAACTTCCTCTTGAGCTACAAGGTAAAGGAATTTTACATTAAAGCAGTGCTTTTTATTTTCATTTTGCTGCGAGGCTTTTGTTTTTTATAGTTCCGAGTGTTGTGCTCTTGCTTATGTGTTATTGTGATGCATGGATTTAGGTGAAATATAATGGTCAACATATCCCATATGACACACTCCCGGGAGAAAATGAACTTTTAAAGTTTATTCAAAGTCGTTCAGGATTAATTTTTCCAGTTGACAGTCGAAATTGAAACAGTCATCAGACAGTACATTGGCTTTTGGAGCTGAGCTAGTGATAAAATATTAGAGCTTAGACACTGGTTCAAAGACACATACACACACACACACACACACACACACACACACACACACACACACACACACACACACACACACACACACACACGCACACACAACAATAAGCACAGTGAGACACTGAGTTGCATTACCAGCTGCATCGTAAATGGATGGCTGCTATCATTACACACATACTAACACACACACACTGTGTGTGTGTGTGTGTGTGTGTGTGTGTGTGTGTGTGTGTGTGTGTGTGTGTGTGTGTGTGTGTGTGTGTGTGAATAGATGGCGTGTCTGAGACTGGTGAGATTGGTTCCATCTGTTGTCGAGTGGGTCGCAGGGTCACATCCCTCCTATTACCTCCCTCTCTGTCCGGCGATTCTTTATTCACCTGAAGGGAGGTCTGAGAGCACGATGGATGGAGCTAATCTGATCCCAGTGAGGGGAGAGATGGCAGGGCAGGTACTGGATGGATGGATGGATGGATGGATGGATGGATGGATGGATGGATGGATGGATGGATGGATGGATGGATGGATGGATTGATGGATGGATGGATGGATGGATGGATGGATGGATGGATGGATGGATGGATTGATGGATGGATGGATGGATGGATGGATGGATGGATGGATGGATGGATGGATGGATGGATTGAAGTATTTAAACTTTTGATTGATCAATCAGCCATAAAAGTCCATAAATTGATTACAGATCTGATTTATATGGCTTTATTAAAGGTCCCATATTCTGCTCCTTTTCTGCAGTTTAATATGGATCATTGATGTCTTCATGAAATGGTAGTAACATGTTTTGGTCCAAAAAGCCAATAAATCGAGCACAGCAGCATTGTTTCCAGGCTCTCATAGCCCCTCTGTTCAGAGCGGTCTGATTTAGTGGGCGTGACCTTCATATGTAAATGAGCCACCACTGATACCGCCCCGCTCTTCTGCGTCACTGAGAGCGGTGCCACGAGCTCCGAGTGCACAATGTTTATAAAACAGCGGAGCTCATTTACCGTAACATTACAGGCTAAAACAACAGGCTAACCGCAGCTACAGTTAGCATCCTGAAGCTAACACAGAGACAGGGGGACACTGAGGAAAAGCTCTTATATCTGCTCCACAGCATACAGCATTTAAAATACTCACATTTCCAGGGTCCGAGGTTTGTTGGTGGATGGTTGGTAATGTACCTGGATTCAGGACCAGTGTATTTGCCAGCTCTCTGTTGTTCTGTCCAAAGTTGGAAAAGCAGTCGGCCGTGAAGTGACTAGCACACACATGCACAGTTTTACTGAGTGTAGCTGGCACATTTCCTTGATAAATGAACTCTAGACACTTAGTCTTGTCTCCTTCTGAGATGGGAAGCTTGTGCATGGAACTATGTGGCTGTTTACAGCCAAAAACAAAGCAGTGATGGCTCTTCAACTTTGGCATTCTCCTCCCCGCTACAAGAGAGATTGCTCTCCAGTGGCAGGAGAGAAGTGGGCGGGGAGGGATCAGAATCAGGCCAGACTTGCTCCCGATTGGTCGAAAAAGGGAATCGCTGATGTCGGCAATCCCCCAAATCCAAACAGCTCATTTTAGGGTCAGGATTTTACCTTCACGAGACCTACTAAGTACAGGTTTTGTCATTAAATATCACATTTTGTGGGCTGGGAGGAAAGCCAAAGAACCACAAATTTCACTAAAAGACTTAATAAAGTGATTTTTGCATAAAATGAGACCTCTAATGTAGCTGTAAGATGTTTGTCACATCATGAATGAAAACATCAACTGTAAAGTGATGTGTGTAAAGTGTAAAGTGAGTACAACTTCTATGATCACTTATCACCTGAAGGATGTAGCAGGTTCCAGAGATCTGAAGGTTGACCCGCTGTAGTCAACATGTAAGATTTCATGCTCTACCTGCCAGTTAGGGAACTAAATCTGTACCAGTGTTCACTGAGGGGTGGGGGTGTTACAGTTTCATTACACATAAAGTTGATTGAAATAGCTTATAGTTCACAGTGACTCATTTTCATTTTGTTGAACTTGAAAATGTGTGTGATGATGGACCATGTTTGTGATGAACTGTTTCAACCAGATTGTTTCCCATTTTTTACGCTTTTTTTTGTTGAGTTTAGATTCATGATGAAAGTATGTAAGATGTTTTGTTTGGCATATGAGGACACCCTGGACAGGTGATACAGCCAAAGACCCAAAGTAAACAAATCAATGTCTGTGCATCCATTATTCTGCATCCATTGTTGAACGTGACCAGGATTACACCATCTGTTATTGAAAAAAGCCTCCTGTCATTTCATTCACTCTCTGTGTAGTTGGTGACAGTATGTTAAGGAATTTCATGATGCCGCCACGTCTCAGTAAGGCATGCTATACTGTATTCCTGAAACAGTGGCTGGCTCCTCACTAGTCGTGATTGCTCATCCATCTTTAGCCCAGTTTCTACCAAGCAGTTCAATGTGGTTCGTCTCCGTACGGCACACATTTTGTGGCAACTCAACTGGTTAATCCCAGGTAATATCCCTAAATAACTAAATCGTACCGTGCCACTTTTTTAGACCCCTTCATTGGGGTGCCAGACATACCGATCCAACCCCAGAAGGTGGAGCTACAGCACTGCAGTCTGTTGATTGGTCAAAAGAATTGTCATTTACCATGCAACAGCAGCACACAGCCCTCTCTGAAAAGAAGCTTGAATAGGCTTTGTAGTGAGGAGACACATGCCAATCACAAAGAAGGTGAAAGGTTGGATGTCTCCCATTGTTCTTCTTTCTTTACTGTGTCATGTTTTTCTTCTTCATTGGATTTACTTGCGGCACACACTGTGTCGGGCTGCCATGGCCTCATGCTATAACATACCGTATTTTCAGCACTACACAAGGCGCACCTAAAAGCCTTCAGTTTTCTCAACAGCCGACAATGCGCCTTATAATCCAATGCGCCTTGTATATGGACCGATATTTATTACGTATTTTCCGTACTATAAGGCGCACCTAAAAACCTTCAGTTTTCTCAAAAGCCGACAGTGCGCCTTAAAATCCAAGGGCCTTATATATACCCCTACCATAGTTAGGGGGCGTCGCCGGAGTCACAGCGGTAAGCAGTAAGAACCTGTAAAGAGGAATTCTGCTAAGTGCTAACATTAGCTAACGGGCTGGCCTGGGCTTCTTCTCTTGTTTATTGTTAAAGCAATACAGCGCCCCCCCAACGGTCTGGCAATAGAACTGATCTCTGGAAACGGCTTTTGTGGACGGTGTCTTTACAGCGCACTTTTTTTGAAAACGGCACAGAAAATAGTTGGATAGGAAAATGTGTGGCTCCGTGTGGATGTAGCCTGAGTTTGACTGACTTATCTGACTGTTTTGTTGACATTCCCTTTAGCGCAGCTCTATGTAGTGGATGCATAAAGCAACCCCAACCACTACTACAGCTTCTACTCTATGCGCCTTATAATGCGGTGCGCCCTATATATGTAAACAGTTCTCAAATAGGCCTTTCATTGAAGGTGCGCCTTATACTCCGAAGCGCCTTGTAGTGCGGAAAATACGGTAACTGATGCAGCTATCAGCGTCCAGCTTACAGGCCACCTACCATGAGGGGGCATGGTTGGCTGTGGAAACACAAACAGGATCAGGCTGAACTGATCCAACCCGTACCAAACTGTACAACTCTCCAAAACATTTCATCATTGTTTCAGTACCAGCTTTCTTCCCTCGTAGTTATATGCCTCCTCTGCATTGCTTGCACATCCTTAATATCCAAAATTCTGCAGGAATCTTAAGCAGTGAGCGTCAACCGCAAACAGCTGATTTTGCAGGGTTGTTCCACATCTGTATTAACAACAGCAACAACAGTGCTAGCTAAAGTCTACAAGTCCACTGTGGAAAAACACTGAAAAACAACCCTGAGCTCTCCCTAACCACAGACCTGGAGAAGAAATACCCACCATAGAAAATATCAAAGAAAAATCTGACAAATTTGGTAAAAGCAGAAAGGATTTTTAAATAGAAAGATGAATGACAGGACAACGGTAATAGGCTGCACTCACATTCAGCAGACACACTAAAAAGAAAGAAATTGTCGGTTTCAGAGACATGATGCAAAACACTTTTTTATATCATGCACAAGGATTACTTGGTAAATTTGATTTCAGTGAACAAAATAAAAACAGCATAAAAAAAAAACTGTACTCCATACATGGATAGCTGGAAGTCAGCAGATAATACAACAGTCATTGTCTGTTATCTTCTACTGGCAGCAGTCACAGTGTGCAACTTTTACACAGGCAAACATGCCTGAACCAAAACCCCCAATTCTCATAACATGCATGGAGAAGGCCGGGGATGACACAAGCGCACGAGGAGACAGATGGACTGACAGAAGTCTCATCAATCAGAGACCAAAGCAGAGTGCTAATCCTGCAGCCAACACAGGCAGAAGAGGAGCCAGGTGAGAAAAGGGGAGACAGGAAAGGAGAGGAGGGAAGATGGAGGGGGACAGGGTGAAAATGGAGAGAAGGAGAAGGACAGAGAGGGCAGAGTGAACGAGGCCTATTGAAGGACAATCATTGTCTATCAACATGAAGAATTACCTCTCTCTTTGTCCATTCCGCCTACATGTGAGCACACACACACACTCACACAGGAGCGAGTTGACCTGTGAGGGAACACTGATGGAATCTTCTGTGGGATTAACAGGGATTTAGCCCAGTGTAATGATATCTGAATGAGTTGATTAGCTATCTGATGACACTTTGCTGTCTGACCTCTAAAGCCCAAGAACAACTGGTAACCCATCTTATTCGCTCAGGCTTCATTCAAACTGAGCTGGGACTCTGCGAGGTGCTGAAACGTGCTTTTCTCAGCTAAATAAATCATGAAACCGTGTCACAGTGTGTGCAGTCATGGTATGACATTTAGTTTGTTTTAGTTTGGTTTATCGCATCAAATAAATTGGCCTATCATTCAACCTGTACTTACACAAAGGATGAAGAACGCAAACAGAGAAATAAATTACTTTCTTGAGTTACTTCAAATATTGATACTAATTGTGTACCTGGTAAAACTTGGGAAATAGTTAGCAAAGCTTAGCTCAACAATTACAATGTCCAGAAACCATTGGCATCCATATGGTGTGTTCCATACACCTGGGAAATAGGATGTGCAAGTTGTCACACATGACTTGTCAGTAATCAAGAAACAAGATAAAATGACATGGAAAATTTTTGAGTGTTTTGCTCCAGTAGTTGTTTGCGATACTCTATGTAATGCCCCATTTTCACAGATAGAACTTGTCGAAGTGATTGATTACACAGAGCAAGACTAGGTTGTATTACAATTTCATTACGTATTATCATTAGACTGCATGAATAGTATTGTTAGTACAGTTCTGTTTCTTTTTTCTTTATGAAAGGGAGGCACACGGATGGACAACCTGTTTGCAGTTCTCCAGATGCAAAGACGAACAAAGAAATGAAGGCTTTGTGCAGGGAAAAAGTAAATACATCAAAATAAACATTGGTGAAAACAGCAAGAATGAAACCATTTTGTTTGTCGCTCAGCACTGCTCAAGTGGTCGCTCATTGCAGCAGGTCTCTCTTCTTGGTCCTTTTTTCTTGCTTTATTCTATCTAGAATTAGTGGATGCTAACTGGTGCTAAGCCCAATGTTCCCTGCAAGCTGAGGAGAAGGAGATGGGGGCGATGTGCTGGTACTGTGGTGCCAGTTAAGAAGAGAGGTTATCGACCTGTCCTTCCATCCATCGTTTTGGGGAATGTAAGTTCTAATAAGATGGATGAGTTTGTCGTGCTAACCTAGCACCAGAGGGAAAACCAGCAGAGTAGTGTCATAGTAGCATCACATGGCTAATGGAGCTAACACCAGATACGAGCACCACATGGAAGGGATTACTCCTGCTGTGGACGGACAGGACAAGGGAGAAAGAGACTGAGCAGACTGGAGGAAAGCCAGGCTGCCCTCTGGACCCTGTAGAGGTGGAGGCTGACAGAGGCCAATGGCTCTGATGGACAACTTTTCCTTCCCAAGGGGCAACATCTAGTTTAAAAAAATGAAGCCTATGCAGAAGTACTAAAAGCCACAGTTCATCAAGTGTCCACTTGAGGCTGGCTGTAGAAAGACAAGAAATCACATACACACCAAGCCAGTATAAAAATAGACTTTTAAGGCATAAAAACAATTTACTGCCTGGTTCAAAAAACAGCGTGGGTCTCATTCTCTCATTTCTTTATCTGCGCATAGTGGGACTTGGGGGGGGGGTGAATCTTTTTTTTTTTTTCTAGCAGCGTAGAGGGTATTAATATCCCGAGTTTATCTAATCACAGGTGTAGCTCACATGACTGACAGGTCTGGCAGCCTTTAGCTGTTAGCGAGGAGGCTCAAAGCCTACCTCCTGAGTCAGCATTTCCAATAGTGGCTTCATGACTCAGCATCTGAACAGACGGATGACGTCGTGCAGACCACGTCCGTATATAATACAGTTTATGGTCCCACCTCTTCCAGAGGACTTTTTCACTTATTTTACACTGCATATGTAATTTTTTTCATAAGGAAGTCTTACTATACGATTCTGTTTGATATACTTTCATTGTGAAGTTTTCACTTTACACTGTAAATTTTCTTATGGTGTGTTGAACAAAGGTGTAGCTTCTCATGTCATCTCAAATCATTTTCAGCTGCTCATCAGGGTCCGGGTCGTGGGGACAGCTTATCTTATCTACTAAAGGAAATGGCCTCCCCCCATAAAAGTATGTAAAATGAGCTTCTGTTTAAGGTTAAAAATAGAAATACACATTTGCATTACATGCATGTATTATATTTTTAGTCAATTGTCAATTTAGCTTTATCATTCTCAAGAGCTTTTGCAAGTCAACAGCAGCAAGATCAAAAATCAAAAGCACTGGCCCAATCAAAAATAAACTTAGCAAGAAGTAATTTGATAAAAACAAAAGAAAAAAAAACATACAGATGTAATAGGAATGTCTCAGAACACACTGCAGAGCAAAAGGCAGCCTATCAGAAAAACCTTGCATACACCAAGCCATCAGCTTCAAACCAAGTCCTTGTTTGCTTTTTTTTTAAAACTAAAACTCTTTTCATTAACCATCTGTTATGTTAAAAAAGATGACTGATCATTGGGATGATAGAAAGTGTGGAGCACAAAGAAAAGCTAAGACAAAACAGCACCAAGATCAAAACAACAGTATGGATAATGTCTGTTAAAAGCAAGATCAAACATCAATACTTATTAAGTGCGAGTAATCCTTGCAACAGGTGATTCATAAACAGGCTGCAGATTTTTAAATGGTGCTTTTATAGATGCAGTCCCTTGGAAAATTGTCCCTGTCTGTGTTGAATACCAGAAACATCGAGTGGCAGTCCCACGAGAGTCTCTGATATCTCCAGACAAACCTCTCCCGATCCTGGTTTAGAACTTGATTTAGTTTTCAGCACTCCTCCCTCTCCAGCACAGGGGTTATTTGAGGATTGTGGATGTTCAACTTAAGAGCACTTGGAGCTCTCTGCCCTTTTCCTACATCTACCTGCACTACCATCAGCTGCATTAAATGAATGTGACTGGTGTGACAGCTGTTATCAGGAAGTTGCCGAGACACTAAGGAGCTTTTTACTTAAACTTCTGTCTCAAAAGCATTTCAGTGGAAGCATTCAGGTTAATTTACCCTTGATGCCAACTTTAGTAAGCTTGTTCTGTGTGTAAATCTGAAGGAAAACTCACTGACTGATAAAGATAGTCTGATGTATTGAACATGTTTCTGAAACTGATCGGTGTATTCAGAACTCATCATACTATTAAGAATGTTACATCTTTGTAACATGGAGTAAAGAAGTTCACAATCTTACTTCTGTTGTTTCAAAGGTCAAAAACATAAATATGAAAGTTCTCCTGCAGGCTCAGCAGGCGTGAGAGCGAGTCTATCGATCAGCATACAAGAGCTGCTGGTTCAAACCATTTCTCTGGCTTGACATTTGAGGATAGTTCACATGAAATTTGCTTGTGCAAGAAACACGCTAGATGTGGATTGCAGTTTGGCTTTAAATGCAAAAAGTGTGTCTTCATTGCTAGGGTGGTGACTTATTATCCTGTGGTCATATTTGAAAAATAAAGTAAAGCTCCTGTGAGAAGCTACTTGTGTTTGAACTGTTTAAGTTGAATTCGACACCCCCTGTGGTCAAAGCAATATGTCATACCTCTTTAAAGATTTTGTCCAGTTCATGTTTTGGCAGTGTTTATCATCAAGAAAGCCCAACCTGCTTTAACACTGATCTATCAGTCGTTGATACTCTTTCCTGAAGTTAAAGAGCTGTTTTGGTCACATGCAGTTAATCAGTACTTCTGACACCTACCCTCAGCATTGGATTCAATCATTTAAAATATGTTTGGTTATATTAAAACTGCTGGTAATGTAGGCTATAAAAAGGCATACATTTTTATTTCAGATTGTTTCATAACGCATCAATATAACTTTCCATGGGAGCTCTAAATAATACATCTCTGTAGGAAAAAACTGGATCACCTACAGTAAAGAAAAACGTTTTGATTTTGTATTCTTTAAAACAAAATTTGTTAGTAACAAACTTAAAACCACAATTTCTTATGCAAAACATACAGTAGTGCAAATATCAAGTGTGTGATGAAAAAAAGCTAAATAAAAGTAGAACAAAAAAGTATTTACAGAGCCATAATAGTGAAATAAATGAATAGAACATGTACATTTTTTTTGTTACCTATATATAATAAAATCCAATATCAATACTGGGAGAAAATTGTGTCATATCACAGTGACAAATCAGAGGGAAGACAGGATATCAGAAAGCACCAAATGCCATTAGCTAAACAAGTGCTTACCTAAAATGTATCCATAAGTTGTCTGCCAAGTTTACTTTAGAAACACTAAATAAGAGTAGGAGTCGTTGGCTGATTTCATCTAGGGGGCTGTCGCACTTCCTGTGAAATACAGCAGGTGCCAAATCCTCCATCAAAGAAAAATGAGCTGTTTTATGCACACCACAATCAGCTTCTTAATGGCGGTTATTATATGATTGAACTGCAGCACTAAATTGCTTACATCCATTTCTGCGCCCGTGCTTGTATTAGCAATGACTGTCATCAGCCTGTTTGAATCAGAGTGCTCAGACTGTCATTATAGTTTATTATGGATGATGTCGATACTTTTATGAAAACTAGCCACTCTGTAGCTCAGGTTCTAACATCATATATGCTTATTGCTTATTGAGTTGGTTTACGATAGCTAATCAGTGCTGATGTCTGGAGGACAATGTGCTCTGGCTGAGTACATGTATGTTTCATGTGGCTCGATCTCAGACTTGCTACAATGGACATCACAACCTCAGTGACTCACACAAGGGCTGAGAACAATTAGACTTAGCAGAGCTCTGGCGCACCCAGGTGGTCACAGATGTGACTGCAAACACAAGCTCTACAGCTCTGTAAAACTGTACATACAATGACATTCAATTATCAATCCATTCCTCTCATCTTGATCCTGGTGCAGACTCTAAGCCCTGAAGACAAACAGATGGGCTTAACAATTTTGTGCTCTATTTGTTTGATGCTCTAAAATGTTTTAAGTGTATGCTCACGCGTACACCCACATGCATGCAGACACACTCCAGTAGGTAGAGTGCTAGAGAAGCAGAAAGCCCTGGCACTGTTCATTAATCACTCTGTTGAGGTTTTGATGCCACAGCAGGAATAAAAATGCTGCTCTGACTCTCACAGATATACTATACTGCCTTCATCAGCTTCACTAAGGCCCAGAGCAAAGAGAGGTAACTCTCTGGCAGGAAAAATAAATAAATTGGGGGGGAAAGGCCCACCTGCAAAGAAGGCATTTCAACATCTTCTTCACTTAAAAACGAGCAGAGGACTTATCACTAGACTTGGCTAACGTTAGCAAGAGCTAAGCTAGCCACTGACATATCTGCCAAAAACATCCTCTATCTTCTTTTCTTTTCTTTTCACACCAACTGCTCAACTATGTTTTTCTATATTTGAATATCTCTGAGTTACTGTGTTTTGAGAATGTTTTAGTCTGAAAGAGTGTTTGCCCATATTCTGATAGCTAACATTTGCTGCTAACAGCTCAAAAACTAAAAATAATAGTGCTGCAGTAAAACTATATATGTTTATTGATGGTTGTGGTGTTTCGTTTTGTAGTCAGTGATGTGAATGTAAATGTCACTTTTGAGTCAGAGTCTAAAAATGATCAACTGGTGCGTGACAGGCCAAAAAATGATGGTATTTCCAATACTTGTAACTGTATTAGAATGATACTAGTTAGCCATATCAAATTACTCTTATCTCCATTCATAGCCTTTGAGAGTTGTTGAAGGTTGTTGCAAATGACACTTTAACAACAAATTGCATTTGCTGAAAATGTATCAGTTACAGTTTTTCAACAGGTAAGGACCAAAAACTGTGGTTTTACAAAGGTTGTAGACTTTCTCAGATTTAGCATAATGCAGACCATTTATATGAGAAACGTGTGGCTGTCGTTTATCAAACTTGTGAAAAATGGTGCAAAATCTACCATGGAAAGGATCCTGGACGCCTGCCATGTGTGATTAATGTGAGGTCCTTAATCTACCAGAAGGGGAGCAAATCATACATCAAGTGCAGCTGTGGAATTAAAACCATGTGGAACCAATTCTCCATTAACATATGACATATGTGAAATTAGACCTGCTTGGTGACTCCAGCTATGTATGCATTGCTTACCAACATATGTGCAGGCTACAGTATATTGTGGCAGAGCAAGCTGGTGCAAGTATCCTGGTGAAGGCGCTCAACCGTGTAAAGAAGGTTTTAAAAATTTAAACTCATTTCAGACAGCAATTTTAAAACAGAGGAAATGTGTTCACACAGAAATTGCATGTCAAAAAGTTCAGATGTGGAGGAGACACTATCGCTCAACACGCAAATTTTAATGGAGTCCTTATAAATAAACTGAGGGAGCCACAAGAGGGTATCCTGGCAAGCAGTGCAGAAAAAAATAGTTGATTTTTCAAACTGTTAAGACCATGAGAAATCTGGCAATGTTTTTTTTTTTGTAGGACAAATCTGTTTTTACCATAAAACCAAAACAATGTCCTTTCTGACTTTAAAATTAGATAACTCTTACATTTAAAATATTTTACCACTGACAATGCCATAAAAATATCTGACAACTGGGAATATTTTATTGACTCATCCAAAATAGAGGCAGCAATCACTTAAAGTTTTTGTTTGCTTTTTATTTTGTAATAGAAAAAATAAACAAAATTATCTCTCTTCTTATCTTTATCTATAAAACATCCTACAAACCAACTGTGCAACTGTGCAGCAGAAACTAGCTCCAGGTGTCTTCCCCTGTGACCACCACTTGGGTAGTTGCTGTGCAGCAGCCAGCTCTCTCAGGACCTGCCATCTGGCCCAACAGCTTCCATCCCTCATATGAGTCCAAGTCTGGTTTGTACCTGATTCAGGTATCAAGCCTTGCTCAGTTGTCAGGGTACAATGCAGGTTGCTTTTCGTAAGGCCAAGTAACCTGTGACAACATCCGATGGGAGAAGACGGATGTAAGAGAACTCTTCAGAGGATGTAAAGCGTAGTTTTGTCTGAGGGTCTGTGTAGTTTGCCTATGGAGAGATGGGACAGTTTTCAGTGTGTGCTTTATACAAGGTTGAACATTTCACGTGTACCTACAGGATTTAAGTTCTGTTACAACTCACAGGGAGTCCAGATATGTCAGAGTACTTCTTGGTCGGCAACAGGGAAGGAGGGGCATCAATATTATAGTCTGTGAAGACAAAGAAAACTTGAATTAAATTGGTAAAACTCCACCTTAGAAGACAATACAGAGCTACACCACCTTTATTTTAAATTTGATGTAATTTTTTTTTCCATTCATTAGAATTTAAAGAGCAACTTTAAATATAACTTAAACCTATGATGGATTTAAAGGAATTTTCTAGACAAAAAGGGTAATGTCTTGAGCATTATTTTGAATCAACACAAAAGACAGATTTCAACTACAAAATTAATCCAAATTGTTTCAGACATATTACTTTGCATGTAGTTTAAAAACAAAAAAACAGCAGGTAAAAAAACAGAGAGAAATACTCACAGTTGGGATCATTGAGTTTCCAGGGTAACGTCCGCTCCAAAGCCAAGATCTGTTTCAGATTCTTCCAGGTCCTGTTCTTTTTACCTGCTGCGGCGCCTCCAATCCCAGAATGCTGCCATAGATGAAAAGTTTAAAATTAATGGCATAAATAAAGGGGGAAAGGTGCAAAATAGTATAACCCCTGGAACACTCACCATAAATATGGGGTCTTTAAAAGGTGGAGGCTTTGCTGTTGACTCTGAAGGGGCAGCTGGACCGCTGTCCAGAGTACCTGCTGTCTTCACTTCAGCTGGTGACTCTGCTGCTGTTGTCTGATGAGTCAGGAAACAAACCATATCTTCAGACAGAGGGATCACATTTCCTGTTTTAAGTCATTTTTGAGTTGAAACCACTCTGAATCAGTTCAGTGCAACTTTGACATTTGACGAACAGTTGAATGCCTTACTTGTAGCAGTTATGCACAGGACTTTGAAACAATGCTCAGAACTACAAAAAAAAAAAAGTCTATTTGTTTAAATGTTAATGGTTATTTCTGTTAGTTTTGTTTTCACAATTAAGCACTGGTCATAGCTGTTCACATATTTGGAATTGCTAGTCTTTGACCAAACTGATAAAAAAAATTTGGGTTTGGACTTGATGGATAATAATGTTAAGATACTGTCTCCTGCTGCGGAGGTTACAGTGGCATTTTTTTACCCAAGTCCATGAAGATGTCCAAAATTTGGTATTTTTTATAAAGAATAAAGAATACCAAAAATTCTGAAGCTTAAGTAGATAAAACATATTAAGAATTTATTATATGTCTTATCGTCTTAAGTTTCAGTATTTGATTTCTCTTTGGCAAGTTTAAAACACAGACTTACCTGTACTCATGGCTTACATTGTGAGCATGGGTTATCATTTCTATTCAAGTTTAAAAATTAGCTGCATTGTCCTCAAGAAGGTACTACCGTGAGTTTCGTCATTGGTAAGTGGACGTATACTATTTTTTCTCACTTTTCTAGTTCTTCTAACTATCTAAAACGCCTTTACTCCGCTGGTTATATACACAGCATGTGCAGAGACTGCTGCACCTTACTGGGGTTCAGTGTCTTGCTCAAGGACACTCCAGCATGTAACTGCAGAAGCTGGAAAGGAACCCTGATCTTTCATTTGGGAGACGACTGACCACCGTTGAGTCACGGCCTTTTGAGTTCATTATTTGTGGAAGCATTTAAACACACACAACACATGTATTTTTAGCGCACAACTAAGAAAAAAACATGCCTCATCGGTCCCCGAATTGTTTATCTTCTACTCCGAGCACCACAAGTCAATCTAATTCAGCACTAGCTTCTCTACACCAACTACAATAAACGTTGTTGTATACTGAGAGGGCTGTAGACAACATGCATTTCATTCGTATCATCATCAAAGCAAAACCTGATGGGCTACCTGCGTTTGGGTCATTGGAGTCGCTGTCAGCTGGCCCTTCTTCTTCTTGCTGCCGCTCCCGGTGGCCTGGGGAGCGACAGAGACCCCCGGACTACCTGGACGTTTCTTTCCCCGGCTCGCAGCAGAGTTGTTGACCGCTGGTTGCGGTCTAACAGTAATAGGGAGTTGAGATGCCATTCATAGAGAGACAAGAATCTGAGCTAATGTTGTAACGCTTCCCCTCTCGGGTCCGAGAATTAGCTCGACATACTACTGACTGAGCAGCGTTTATCTTCTTCTTTAGGGTTTAGGGGTTGGTTGGCAAACGACTAAATGGTGCATTTCCGCCACCTACTGGTATGGAGTGTGGATCAGAACATATAATGCATCCTACCCTTTAAATAAGTCAATCAATAAATCAATCAATAAATAAAAAGAAAGTTTGACTTTATTTCATTTTATGAAAAGAAAATTAAACTTCCATACAAAAATATAGATCACAAACAAGAATGAAAAGGAGCAGAAACAGGAAAAAATAATAAATACTTAACTGAACTAACAACTGCATAACAGTGACAAAATTTGGCAAGCCTACACCGTCCAGGTGGAATTGAAACAAAAATTCAATTAACTGTGTGTGTGTGTGTGTGTGTGTGTGTGTGTGTGTGTGTGTATATATATATATATATATATATATATATATATATATATATATATATATATTTAGAGAGAGAGAGAGAGAGAGAGAGAGAGAGAGAGAGAGAGAGATACAATAACATACATCATTCACATTATTAAAAAAAAAAAAAAAAATTTAGGATCCTTGGCTGCACAGTGGCACTTTGATAAGCGCTGCAGCCTCACAGCAAGAAGGTCACAGGTTCAATTCCCAGTTTGGCTGGTGGGCCTTTCTGTGTGGAGTTTGCATGTTCCCCCTTTGCATGCGTGGGTTCTCACTGGGTCCTCTGGCTTCCTCCCACAGTCCAAAAACATGCTCATCAGGTTAATTGAACACTCTTAATTGTCCATAAGGTGTGTGTGTGTGTGTGTGTGTGTGTGTGTGTGTGTGTGTGTGTGTGTGTGTGTGTGTGTGTGTGAATGGTTGTCAATCTGTCTGTGTCAGCCCTGTGATTTACTGGCGACCAGTCTGGGGTGCTCTGCCTCTCGCCCAATGACAGCCATCTGTGACCCTGCACAGGACAAGCGGTTTAGAAAATGAATAAATGAAAAAAGGATACTTTGGATAGAACTCCTTGCAATGCATCTCTGCTGCCACCATGTGTTTATTGGGAGGCTATACAGGCAGAGAACTGAAGGCTTGAAACTCAACCAGCCTCTTAAATCTGTCCACTTGTGATTGGATCACACTGGGTGAACCAGCTCCAAACAGGCTCCTACTGATAGAAACAGGAGGATAATGCATGAATACTTACCTTGAAGACAATTACGGGTAAAGCCTTTTAAGAATCAGCTGTGAAAAAGCTGCTTAACCTTCTGTGAAGGTTTACTGCTCTTGTGAAGTCAGCTGCAGTAAGTCTTTCAGTCTTCAATTGAACTTCTTTAGGCTAATCATGAGGAACAAATAACCCTGGAGACAATATCTTATCGGTGCTTGTCTTTGTAATGTAGTTTTTTAGTCCTAAATAAATACTACATGACTCACACATTGCATCTTTCCAAATGATGCGATGAGTTTACTTTATGTCCTTTTCTCAGAGTGTATATTCATTTTCCTTAATCTGAAATGCATTTCTTATCTGAAAGAACCCATAGTTGGATTACTACTGCTCCTTGCTCTGGTTTGTGTCAAGTAAGAGATAATATGTATTGTGTGAATAGCAACAAACAACTAAAATAGGGGATGGATTTATTAACAGTAAAATGTATAGTTAACATTAAAACTATAATATATTGGAGATACTGACTGTTAACTTTTCAGGTCAACCTGCCTCTCACTGGTTGTATCTTGTTACGTATATAGACCCTGTGTTGCTATTGGCTCTCAGAGCAAACTCTAGCCTTGATGCATGAGTACAATGTGCAGTAAGGCTGTGATTTTTTTTTTTTTTTTCAATAAATACAGAGGAACTTTGATATTAGTGATCTGACCAAAAAATGAAACACAAGCGTACTCAGTGAAGAGTATTTTGACGAAATGGAAGCAGCACTTTTGAAAGTCCCAGAGAGGGTCCCACAGATATTTCTTCCTGCCCTGCCAAAGAGTTTAAAGTGAGAAAAACTCTTACCCTGCAGCAATCTGAAAAGTAATTCAGGTTAAAACTGTACAAGCTTACAGGTTAGAACTGTGCAGGCTGAGGTGGCCTCTGGGAATCTTCTGCATGATTATACCAGGGCGCCTTGGGAGGTACACCGTTATTCTTTCATTGTTCAGTCACAAACACCCTTGTAGGGAAAGCGCCTCCAGCATATCCATCAGTCTGTGCTGGGACATAGTCGTCAGTATTCATATATACCCACACAATAAAGATCTACCAATAAAATGAAGCTGTAGAACTACCACACTTGAATGCAACATGGTGGGTTTTGAGCTGCTGTAGGGACCTGGATGGAATAAGGGAGGCTGGTCTTACACTGTATGTGAGGGCTGTAATACAGACACACACACTCTGATACCCTCCTGCTACTTTTCTGGCCTTGTCATGTCTTCCTGAGACTTTAGCTCACGGGGGATATGCTGATTCAGAAGAAGGTCTTTCCAAATGTCTCATTCATTTTTCAGCACTGGCACACTCCTGCTGCCAGCTGCATGAATAAAGTATATCTGGAGACTCTGCTGGAGCTCAATTGCAAACAGATATGAATGTTTAATGTGTGAAGTTAAACTATGAGCTGTAACTCTGAGCCATTGGACCAGCACACCCTGTTCCTTATGAACACATCATCTACTGTACCAGAGAGGCAGCAGGTGGGAGCAGCATGGTGCAACCTGCGACATCAAAGTCTCTGCACCAGATGTACTCCTCCTTTCAGTCTGAACACACCTGGGTAACCCTGGGCTCTGCTGTCAAACAAGGGAGGCTGTTTTATTTTGTTTTAAGCTGTTTTAGCTCTGTCATTTTGCTACAGAAAAATGATTTTTTACCGAGCACATTAACGCTGCACATGTGTTGTGAGGGATGTGGTATGATAGTAGATTACATAAAAGGTTGGAGAGGTTTTCTGCTCTAGTGACTACGGGTGGTATGTGAGCCAAACGTGTAAGCCACAGCCAGAGGCACAGCTTATCGATCCGCATCAGCAGGTCATTGACTGGTGTTGGATGTGTGTCTGTGTTTGTAGTGGGAAGGGGTAACTCTCACGTGTGTGTGTGTGTGTGTGTGTGTGTGTGTGTGTGTGTGTGTGTGTGTGTGTGTGTGTGTGTGTGTGTGTGTGTGTGTGTGTGTGTGTGTGTGTGTGTGTGTGTGTGTGTGTGTGTGTGTGTGTGTGTGTGTGTGTCTGTCTGTCTGTCTGTCTGTCCATGTGTACACTTGGATCCCACAGTTTATGATTTTTTTTGTTAAAAAACAAAATGATCATCTCATTTGAAAAAGCTGCACAGTGCACAGTGGTGCAGTGGTTGGCACTCTACCTCATCACAAGAAAGTTCCTGGTTTGATTCTCCAGCTGGACAGGTGCCTTTTGCATTGTCTCCCAATAAATTCTCCAGTCCAAATTCTTGTCAGGTGACTCAGTTGATTCTGGCTTGTGAATGGATCTTTAATGCTACATGTAGCCATGTGATTGACTGTCCAGAGTCCATGCCTTTCCCCACAACCCTGACTGGGGGAACAAGGTACACAAGGTTAGTTTTACTGTTTCGTGATTGCATGCACATAAAAAGCAGGAAAACAGCAGTTAGAAAGTAAGTGCTTAAAATAAACAGTTAACTTCATATAAGAACATGCAGTCTTTTGTCATAGCTCCTCTCCACAATAAGCACATTTCTATTCATGTTACACCTCAGTTCCAGTGCAGTTTAAAACACTCACAACATAGAAAGATTTGGAAAGTTTTGTTTCTAACCCTGACCCTAACCCACTAATCCTAACCTGGCTAGCTTGAAGCCTAACCTTGTTTGTGAGTTGTTCTATTCTCTACAACATAAAATCAAGGATGCTGTAATGAATATCTATTTAATTAGTCTGCAGCAACACCTTTGGGTCTAGAGTCTCACACACACTGTCATGAAAACATGACCTCTAAGAAGACGTGTTTGCTTTGGAAACTAATAGAGGTTGTGTTAAAAAAAAAAACTTTTCTTTGTTCAAGACCACTTTCTACCAGATATAACCTGACGAGGTAAGGTATATACCAACATTTACGTAGCCCTGTTGTTTAAAACGAGACAACAAGCAAACTATCAGTTTGTACTGTAGTTTAGTAGCTGGCTAGTTGTAGTGCTACTGAAAGCCTGGTGCTCTGAGACATGTCCATAAAGTTCAATGTTAGTGAATCTTCATTATGTCCTGCCAATCATCTACCAAGCAGAGCTAATTTAATCTTACTCTTCATTTTATTGATAGTCTTTTAAGTTTGAGACCACTGCAGAATAACTGCTGCATATGTGGGTTGGAATGTCTTCTCACTGATACACTTTGTCAGTTGAGGTGGTGGTGTCGCAGTAAATCAATCCAGTCTTGCTCCACCTGATCGGAAAGCTAAGAAGTAGCATTTAGGAATATCCTATATTAGTGCTGATAATCTCGCTTTAAAGTGTGGATTATAATCAGGCATATATCTACAAGGGAGACTTTTTCAAACTCACTTAGAAAGCCCTCACGGTTCCTTTAAATATCAGACAGTTGAAAAAAAAAAAACCAGGTTGTGAGAACCTTTTGCTGATGTATGATGACTAATACAAGCTTGGGATCTCGTCGGGGGAGAATGCAAATCAACCGTGTGTATCACATATTAATCATCCACCTCACTTACTAAATACATTGTACATGACCTGACCCAGAAGCCCAGCTGTATTGCTATGCACATCTCATCAAATCGAGTAAGGGTGTTTTCTGTCTGTGCAGGTAAAGAACGATGAGTCACAGAATGAGACACAGCTTCTTGCCAACTTCATTATATGCAACAGGAGATTGGCACTGATGCTGACACAAACCACTTTGCATGAGGAATACAAGAAAGAGAGGACCGACCAGCCGTATGTCAGTCTCCTCAAATCACTTACAGACTTAAACTGAGAAATGTCCTGCCAATCAGAAACATAATTTACCATCTCAGTGAGTGAACGGTCACTAAAATGGTATCAAGTGAAGAAAATGAACTCACTGAGTCAGACTGCTTCCTCTGCCTCACACTGGCAGCAGTCTGAGCACTCCCAAGTGCTTTTCTTATTCTGGTAATAAATTGTGACGAGAAAAAGGCTGTGCCTGCAGTCAGACATTTAAACACTCCCCTGATGGAACAGGTAATAGTGAGCAATACTGTTGACATCTTATTTATAGTTTTCTTTCCTGTTTGCTGTAAACAGACCTTTTACTTGAAGTGGAATAGAGGAGCCAATTTCCTGTTCGACTCCCTTATTCCCTGCATTTTCAGTCCAATTTTTATCCCCAGAATATTGCAATATACAACAAGCCCATGGCTGAAACTGGGTTCTTATTGGATCGGTGGTATGTTTGCAAGCAGTGGCCAATAAACAAGCTTAAGTTATGGCCCCCTGTCATAGTGATCTTTCAGGGACTCTTGGGTTCCAGCGTTTTGGTGTTAATTTGCATCTTTCTGTTGCAGAGATTGTGTACTTTAATAAGACAAACAGACTTATGAATCCTGAGTGACAAGTTCACGAGACACATGGATTGTTTTTTTTATGCAGGTGATTTTTACAAAACACCTCTAATACTTCAGTTAGAAAGCATAAAAAACCATGGGTTAGGTTTTGGGTCCAAGATTTAATGTGCTCGTGGCACAAATACCAGTTTTAAAAGGCTACAACTGCTGTATTTCTGCTGTTTAAGTGCACCCCATATGGAAAGGCTTCTTGTGTCAGCAGTTGTTGGTTCCACTCACAGCCTTGATTATTTGCGGCATGTCTTCTCGCACTCTGTTTCCTGTCTCTCTCCATGTGTCCTTTCCAAAGGGCAAAAAATGCACAAAAATTTTTCTTAAAACAAAAAAAGGCTGAGATGAGATAAGAGCAACTATTATTATTGATATTATTTATATTAATATTATTATTATGTTCATATTTGCAATGTTATTTTTTGAGACTTTTAATGTATAATTGAGAAGCAAAAAACTCACTTTTAGTTAAAAAAAAAAAAAAAAAAAAAAACACTGTAAGAGGCCTGTCCAGATTACTTTGACAGGGGTGGCACAACTTGGGCACTGGCTCATTAAAATCACAGTTTACAGTACATCACAACCTAGTTCAGCAGCGCATGAAAAAAGAGGAACCTCACACACAACGTGATAATTGTAATAAAGTAGTCAGTGTTGAGTGTGTGTGTGTGTGTGTGTGTGTGTGTGTGTGTGTGTGTGTGTGTGTGTGTGTGTGTGTGTGTGTGTGTGTGTGTGTGTGTGTGTGTGTGTGTGTGTGTGTGTAATGCAGCAACACAACACACACACAAAGCCAAGGGTGATCTTCAGCTAGGGGAGTGATAGAGAGTAGTGTTGAGGTCTGTTTTGTAGCCTCCTGAGCCCAACCTGCTCAGGTGTGCTACATTACTCAGAGGCTCTCCTACTCAAAGCTCACACAGTCCAAATAAGAAACTTTTCTCAAGTCCTACCTCTGAAAACCCAAACTAATCAAAATGTGAGATATTGTGGTGGCATCTTTGGAGGCTACCTAAATGTCAATGGGCCCAAGCTACCCCTCATCTACTTCTCTGGATACACCCCTGATTACTGTATAAGACCTTATTTAATTAAAGGAGGATAAGCCTAACCTAGTTATACAGTCATTCTCTTCACAAATTAAGCAATTGCCTTGTTATACTTTTCTTATATATAAGTTCATTTCATTTATGAATGTTCACTTTGTCTTACATTCAATATGTAGCCAAAGCTAAAATAACTAAATGGAAGAAGTTCCAGTCAACTGAAAGCCACTTGAGTGTCTCTTTGTTCCAAAAAAGTTACAGAAAGGCTAAGCTCAAGAATTATAATGTGGGATTTACAACCCTATTATACATTACTGTTAGGTATTGTTAAGAGTTATTCTGTTTTAGACGTTATTGCTTTCTAATGAGTTTATCTAAAATGGGAAATCAAACTTCGTCACTCTCATTTTGCGCAGATTTTTGCCATTATTTTTTTATAATTAGCCAAACAAAACATGACATTGGAACATTAGTTGTTTATTTATGTGTTTTTAGTCGGTGTCACACGCAAAGACTACATCCTCCTTCTCAAATGGAAATAGCAAAAGGATGAAATTGTTGTGGTTCTGGACTATGAAAAAATGATGGTATCAGTTTTAGATATTTCTTCCGGGTTGAGGGAGGGATGAGCAGAGATGCTGCCTCTCTTGGCTCTGCTCATCACTACCCTGGCTTCCCTCTCTCTCCCCCTCTCTCAGTCACACAGAGCCAGGCCAGGCAGGCAGAGGCAACGCGTCCGCCCGGGGTAACAGAGATATAACACTGCATAGGGTTATGCCGACTCAACTGAGCTTAATCATTTTAACGGTTTAATATAATGGATGTTTCCGCTGATAAAACCCTTTGACACTGGACTGTCGCTCTTAACGTGGTCAGCAACCTCCCCTCCTGTTTGCTTTTTAAGGTAACTGTTTCGCCTCGACGACATAAGAGAGGACCACACTCCCCCCATCGTTAGCTCGCTAAGCTAGCTAGCCGCGCTAACTTAGCCGTGATACTTTGAACCGTATCGGCGTCTGCTTTCTGCCTCGAAGCGAGCCTACGATCTCCTGCGCCATAGCGCTGGATTGAGGTGCGCCGTCACTCAAGGTAAGCGAAAAAATATATAAAAATGCTGTATTATTGTGGCTGTTTTTTTCTTAAATCCACTTCCAATCGCGGGTCTTGTGAAACCCTAAGGTTTTCTAGCAGCAGCAGCAGCAGAGTGGCGCTATGGCAGAGAGCTTCTTGTTGACAGAAGCAGCCAAGCAACGGAGAGGTGATGCGACTCACCGTTAAGCACACATATGTCACTTTGATTTCCTGCTAATAAGGCGACAGTTGCTGTTCCGCGACCAGCTTGAAATGTGTTGAACAAACGAGAGCCTGCTCTGCCTGAATGAACACGGCTCAGAAATACTTTGACGTGAATCTAATGATAGCATTTACTCCTGGTTTGGCTTGAATGGGCCACTGCCAGGTTAACATTATCTTTCAGTTGCCGCATTTGACTGCAGCGACTTCTCCTAACGGTCTATTCAAACGACTGTTCAAATAGGAGGAGATACCGCCCAGGGATATTTTAATCAGCACATTACGGTTCCACTTTACCATTGAGTGGTTTAGTCACCAGAGCTTCAATACAGTGCTTTCTTCCTCATTTCTCAGTGAACATCAGATCATTGATGGTGCTGGACCGTGTTTGGTGCCGAACATGATTTCAGACGCTGGGAACTGGGTGCAGAAAGCAGGTTGCGTTGGTTTAGATTCGGTTACTTAAGTATTCAAATATAACTTAAAACATGTGGATGGTAGGGGCACTTGACATGTTTAAACTGCAAGAGTCAACACTCTTCTACTGTTATTGCTTCCGCACAGATGTGCTCATCACCAGTTAAGGAGACAATTGGGAGATATGCCTCTTTTTTGAGATTATGTTTATATTCCGTATAATTTATATAGACAATAAACTTTTATTGCACTGTTGATGCTTTCTAGCACCATGCTGTCTTTTATCTAGACATAGAGTCCACAGTAAAGTTTGAACAGAGAAGGGCTTCAGTGTTGCATCACAGCCTGGAAAGATGAGCTGTGCAGCTGGAATTTAACCCTCGGTTTGTGTTGGTTGTGTGTCCTGATTCCAGGTCAGATGATTTAGCTTAGCTTAATAGGAGGAACCCAACCAGTGACCAGACCCTTCCTCACAGGACTTCAGATAATCAGGGCCCTCCTCCTCCTCTTTCACTGCTGACCAGAAGTTAATCACATTTCATGTAGTTCATGTCTCCAGGAGACTTTTTTATAGGGTTCAGTTGAGGCATGTGGGGCCTGATCTGTGCGTGTGCATGTGTGAGAAGGTGAGACTCATTGGGTGAGTGAAAGAGGAGAGAATGGGTGTGCATGAGAGAGCAAGCATTAGCTGTAATTATCTGAAGAGATAAGAAAATGGATTCACTATCAATCCTGCAAGAGTCTGCAGCGGTGGAGGAGCAGATGAAGATGTAGCATTGACAGGGAACCAATTATATTAATCTGTCATGTTCCGTAAAGGGAGAGAGACGAGGAGGCTGTATTATTTATTCCCTGTGTGCGTGGTGCATGTGCAGTAGCAGAATATGCAGTGTAGCTGGAGGGGAGCTGCTGTATATTTATGCTACCTGTTGGATTAGTCCCACGATGTCTGTACATGAACTGCCGGCTTTGATCATGCTTTGAAAAGACGTGAAGGAAATCTGGATTACGTTCAAAGAAGAACTGATTTGGCCATGTAGGTTTGTGTTATGAAACATGTTTGTCGTGAAATGTGTACTAAACATGATGTGTCCTCAGCACAAGCGTTCTTCCTGGTCTGGGTAATACGTATGTCATGTTCAGGACCTGGCCTCAGAGCTGTATCTGAAATCAGCCCTGTGTTGGAGCCATGACTGTCCAGCTTTGAAAGGAAATGAATCATGTTCCTCATTTCAAGGCCGTGGAGTCGGCATGATGCGTTTCCTGCCCTGTGTGTGTGTGTGTGTTTGTGTGCGTGTGTGTGTGTTGACTGTGTTCAGGCGTTGGCAGATGTGCTTGTTTTTGGATGTGTGTACTGCTACTCCTGTATTTGTGGGCGCTGACTTGAGATTTTTTTAAATTTGGAATATTTTTCTCGGTCTTTTAGACATAACTGGTCAGGTGAGGGTTTGTATTTCCAAATTTGGCTTTGCGCCTCAGAGAAATAACATCAGAGCTTATGTATAACAAGCTGTGTGCGTGGTGTCGGGTACGTCATTGTGGTTTTAGTTCATAGGGTATGTAGAAGTAATAACTAGTGCGTTTGAACTGCTACGTTAACAGATAGTTTTAGTGATGATAACAGACTGTAGAGCAGGGGTCTTCAACCTGCGGCTCTTTGACTCCTTTGCTGTGGCTCTTTGTAGCTTTAAAAAAATATTATTTAAATAAGAATTTCTATTTTTCTCATATAGGGATTTTTTTTAATTTCCCATTTTTTTAATGTGTCGAATATTTCAAATTATTTTTTAATATATTTTTTAAAAGTTTTGAAATTTCAGTTTTATTTTTGCAAATTTACTGAATTTAATTAAAAAAAACATTTTTACAAAAAAGTAAAATTTGTATTTATTTGCAAGTTTTGTAAAATTTTGCAAATTTTTGCAAGAATTTCCAATTTTCTCATAGAGGAATTTTTTTTAAATTCCATATTTTTTTAATGTGTCAAATTTTTGAAATTATTATTTTTATATATTTTTGAAAAGTTTTGAAAGAAATTTCATTTTTATTTTGCAAACATTTTTACAAATAAGCGAAATTTCAATTTATTTGTGAGTTTTGAAAAATTTTGCAATTTTTTCCAATTTTTGCAAATGTTTGCAGTTTTTAAAAATATCTATTTTTTTTATTTTTTACAAGTTTATCAAAAATAAGAAACTAAGACATCGCGCACGCAATTCTATAAATTTGAAAAACCTCTCTTTTTAGACAACTAATCACTATATTTTACTCCGTATAGAATTTTACACTCTGTCTTGTCTTTATTGTGAAGATAAAGTAGATTGTGTGGCTCCTGAATGACTTTAATCCAGGTGAGCTGAAGAAAAATGGCTCCTTTGAAAGTAAAGGTTGCAGACCCCTGCTGTAGAGTATAATTTTTTGACCTTAACAAAATTTCAAATTATAATGTGAACAGATGCAAACAAGGTGTTCTGATCTTTTTCAGTTTTCATTAGCAGTGGAGCAGTATTTACTTGGTATTGCTGCTCAGTGGAAGTCAAGATGTGCTGGTGAAGGTCAGTGATATAAGGCAGTATTTTAAAGAGTGTTGGTCACAGAAGGTGGCCGTGGAGCATTTATTGCTCCAAGCGGGTTTAGAACAATAGCTCTATTCTGGCCCATTTCTCTGGAGGGAGGCTGCACTATTCCCCGTCCCGGCACTCTGTGTGCCAGCGAGGCTTGGTTTGGGATTGGGTTTCCACAGCCACCTGGAGCTCTGAGCACAGGAATGCCATTGTTCCTTCTTCCAGACTATGGCCGGATCAGCCACACATGCAAACACACACATGCAACGTAAACAGACATGTGCATGTTTGCATCTTTATTACACACTGGGCAACAGGAGCTCATGTCAGCCTGCATCTTCACCGAAACTTAGGTTACCCCGCTCTTGTTAAGTTGACTTTGCTTACATAAATAGAATGAGCTGACTCTAGCAGCAGAGAAATAAGCTCGTCTGAGTTGCTGGTTTGTATTTTAAGCATGGTATGACTGCTGAAGACTGAACTTTTTTGTAATTAAAATGTTTTACTTTCACTTTTCTTTTTTAACTCATGATTAAACTGCTCAAGACCTGCATTGAATGAAAAGCATTTTAAAATGCAATTAGTGCGGAAATAATTGCTCAATTAATAAATGACTTGCTTGACATATAACCACTCATCTGTACAGCTGAGAGGCAGTAAATCGTTGTCGTCATTTATCTAAAGAATGTTTTCTTCCAGCGTGAGGAATTTTCAGCCTGCAGCTTGGTGAATGATTATGACTAATTGTCACCATTGTCAGTCATTTTCTGCACCAAACTTTTTAATTTTAACGATTAAGTAATAATGAAAATAGCTAATTGCAGCCTGAAAGACAAACCTGAAAACCGTGACCTTGAAATTGATGTATGAATTCATTAATATGGATGCGTTATGCTAAAGAGGAAGCACAGCGCGAGCGTAGCGACACCCCCTCTGTTATCTGTTCCAGCCGGTGAAATGTCACTCCGACTTTGTTTACGCCAAAGTTGTCTCTTTAATCAAATCCTCCTCTTGCAAGAAAACATTGAACAATCACCAGCTGTCAGTTAGACATGTGATTACTTTCCTGCCAGCTCCGTCTCAAAGGTGGGTTTTGTTTTTTACTTCTGTTATCTGATCACAGAGCACGTCAGACGGATTTATTCAACATTTTGCATCTATTGTTTTTTGCAAGTGACACTGCAGCAAAAGCTTTATTTGTTCTTAACTGATACATCTGCTTTTTTATCCTGTAACATAATGTTTTTTTCACTGTGATTTGAAAGGAAGTAGTTGAGAGCGACATGACATTTGTAGTTCAAGCGATAGTGAGATGACATTCAATACGTTTCCTCGGTCAGCGCTGACCTCAAACATATTATTAGACACTATTTGTATTTCAAATTGAAAGTAGGTACCTTGATGTATTTGCAACCTGTTTCATCTTCCTTCCTTTTTGAAACGGTGCCTCTACAAAGTGCAGACAGTTCAGAAACTCACTCCGGATGTTGATAGCTGGTTAAGCTTTATCAGATCAGGCCGAGTCCTAAATGTTTTGATCTTCAGACAAAGTGAGAGAAACAGTAAACGAAGAGAGATGAGGGCCACAAAGAGATAGCCATCAGCAGCATTTAGTTGTTTTTTTTCCCCTCTGTCCTCCAGGGTTTGAAGGCAGTTAGAGTGTGTGTGTGTGTGTGTGTGGGCACGTGCATGATATGTGTATGTCCTCTGTCTTCCCAGCAGGTCACAGTAGGGATTGAGTTGCACAGAAGTGGGTCAGCTAGTGCCACCAGGGAGTCTTGCAAGCTCCCCTCTCCCTCTTAGGCTGGTACCAACTGAGGCCGACACAAACATGTAAATCTCACTTGTGTGTACATCATTTATGGGCACTGATTGCTGGCCACAGACAGAGTGTGTGTGCATGATGTGTGTCATTCATAGAGATCACATGCCCCTGCCTTGTTCCCTGCCCTTTGACTCCTCATAAACAGTTCTCATGAAACAGGAAAACCTTCAAGAAAGACAGAGCAGCTGGGCAGAGCTGTGGCGCAGTATGTTCAGACTGCATATAGAGCTTCTACAGATGATTCAGAGCCTGTCACACTCTGTGTGTCTCAGCTGGATGGACACACTGTTTCTGCGAGGGTAATGATAAGGAAATAGGATTTAGCCTAGTATTCAGCTGAGGTTTATTTCATCTCCTTACTGCAGCCTCTTGTTTTCAGCATTGGTTCTCCTGTGACGAGGAATGAATGGTCTGTTCTCAGTTAGCAGTCTGCTTTCCTCGGTCCTTGTGATTGAGACAGCACATTAGGGTAAGTAGACGGTAATGTAAGCAAAGCAGAAGGCTAGGCCTGTCACGAAAACACATTTTGCTTGACGATAATTTTCCAAAATATTATTGCTGATAAACGATAGTATTGTCAATATTATTTTGATTTTTTTTCCATTTTTTCATTGATGTAATTATGATAAATGGGATAATACAGTGAGTACACCATATCAAAAGCAAGAAACTTTAATTTTTTAAGAGTATTTAACTGTAATTTAAAGGTCAGGATATTTTGAATAAAATAAATTAAACAAAAAATATGATAAATTTAACAAACAAGAAAGAGAAAAAAATACTATGAAAATGAAATGGACTCTCTTTTAGAAAAAAATACATGTAAATGAAAATAGTTAATACTAATCAAAAACAATAAAACATAGACCCTGTCTCTAAAGAAAAAACAAAACGCCAAAAAAAAACAAACCAACGATAAAAACTATAGCCTAAATAAAAGGGAGTTTATACAGTTCCTGAATTGTTTGTAACATGTACTTTTTCCCAGTCAATCCGTACTGTCTGTTAAACATTTTTAACATTTCTGGCTTTCAACCGTATTGAAGGGCTGCATTTCTTTGGCAATGTAGCTGTCTTTGAGCGCCCACCATTTTGCGCTTTTATTTCTATTTACTTTGCAGACCAAAAGCCTCAGTAAGAGTGGATTGTCAAAGAACAAGGCTCCGCTGCACCTCCCCCTCTTCTTCTTTGTAGCCACTATTTTCAAACAAATGCGACATATCAGCTCGTTGGTGTTCATGAGCTCACACTTGGTTCATTCTGATAAAAAACAAAATATTCCCACACTGGGACTGTGGCAGGCAGCTTAAGAACCGTATCTTTTGTCCCATCACTCATATTAGCGCGTGTTTCCTCCTTACCCCTCAGGACGCTCGCTTCAGCTCTCTCCATGTGTACGCGAGCAGCCCCGTCTTCACCCCAAAGACCCAAAGCATTTTTGACAGATGCTCACTCCGCTTTAAATCCGCTAAATCCGCTTTAGAATCTATGCACCCCAATGTTAGGAAAGATAGACGTAGTGAGCCATCTTCTCATTCAACCTCTTTGGTCGAAGAGAGGAGGAAAGCAAACATGCATGCGCGTGTCAGTTTATCGAGGCTGGCAAACTTACCGAGGACGTTTTTCTTTATCGTTCGGTTAATCAATTTATTGATTATCGTGACAGGCCCACACAAGGCTAAATTTTAGATGGACAAACGAGAGGTCACGCTTTGATGACACCCAAAAGAAGTGACCAAGAGTGATGAAAAATGTCAGAAAAACATTTCAACAAGAAAACTTAGTTGACAAAAGCCTGAATCTGTTGCACTGTTCAGGTGTGGTTCTGTGCACTAATGAGAGGGGTTTCATTCAGGCCTCAAGAGTACTTTGTAATTATTACTATTTACTCAACTTTGTGGAGGAACTTTCTGGGGACAACTCAAATCTGTGAGGCACCATCGTGGTTTGGAATACATAAATATTTTGCAGGAGCATGTCCCAACTTGTACATGATCTGCATTCCAGCAAATGAATGATGGCTTCCTCAGCAGACACTGTGACTTGCTTGTTGTCGTCACTGAAAACAGGGTGAAATATTGTAAACATTGAAGAAGTTAACACAAATCAGGCAAAGTTGTGCAATTGCAGAGATTATAGCGTAATTTCCCCTAGTCTTTTTCTCATTGCTATTAAAAAATTTAGGTTATAGATACAGAGAACAAAGAGCACAATTTAGTTATTTTATTTCTCTCCTCTCCCCTATTTATAAGCCTATGTCACCTAACTTCTCAATTTTATATGAGCAACTTTATTTCAAAACTTCAGGGATATGGAAGATTTTCCTGCAGTGACATTAGTGAAGGGAAAAATAGCATGATAGTATGTCAGTATGCATGTCACTACATCTTAGTTTTCAGTATCCAAATCCTATTTCCCACTGTCCTTATTCATCTCTCTGTTTCATTACAACTTCATTAGCTTAAATGAAATCCAATTGGACCTGAAATTGTAACTGACTTGTTTTCACAATCCTAACTGGCTTTTCCCTTAGTGCGTCTGCTCGTCCTACGACACGTTTGCCTCCAAACACTGATCCTGTTCTTGGATTGTGAAAGCATTAAGTGGAGCTTTGAACACCTGAACACAGTGAAGTAGTATTAACTGCACCAGCTCACTTAGGTAGTAACCCTACACCAAGTTCAAGCTGGAGTCAACAATCACCTTCTTTGTGAGAGCGTGCCGTTCATGTGTCCCTGCGTTTCTTGCAGCATCTGTTTCAGACTGAGATATGACCCAACAGGAAGAGACAGAGTTTCCATGGTGACAGCCCTGCTCCTTGCCTGAGTCCCCTGTGCAGACACTATAAGAGGAAGTGGAATATGTCCAATTTCTGCTGACTCGTGAGGGAACAATGAAACAACAGATGTCTTTTGTCCATCAGGCGTGGTGTTATTGTTTGGGGGCCTGTTCAGTGTGTTTGAAACGGGACTTTTTAAAGCTTGTTTTGGGGCTTTAGTGTTGTTGTAGGACAGTGGATGGAATAAAAAGCTAGAAAGAGGAAGTGTGGAATGACAAGTGGCGAAGGGTCAGGGGCTGGGAGCCTCTGTGCTCTCAGGGCATGGGAGTCAGCCGTTTAACTAGCATGTTGAAACAAATCCACGCAGTCACTTCAGAGAAATGGAAATATTTTAAAAGAAACAGGCTTATTTACAGTAACTTTTTCACCCGTGCCTAATTTTTTCACCTTACTTTTGTTTTATGTCTTCCTCCTCTCCTTTCTTTTTAGCCTTTTCTCTCTGTCGTACTCCCTCTCTTCCCCCTCCCTTTCTCCCTCTCGCTTTTTTTGGTTTCTCTTTCCATTTGTTTCTCTTACTCTTTGGTTTTCGGTCTGAGCGTGTGTTTTTCTCTGATGAGCGTGTGCAGAAACACTACAAGTCTCTGGTTAGTTTCTCTTAATCAGAAGCTTGGGGGTTTAGTCCCAGGCCTCACTGACCACATGCTGAAGTGTCTTATTGCAAGACACTGAACCCCAGAAGTGGCTGAATGTGACATGTTGTGTAAATAGTCTGAGTCGTTGGAGGACAAGAGAAGGCATTATATAAACACAGTTCACTCATATAGTTAAGAAAAGCACGAGGGAAACACGAGGTGTAACTGCCAAGCCGGATGTCCTACATAACTCCTATTGATTATTTATGTTTTAGCTCATTAACTGATGGTATTTATCAGCCATATTCTGTTTTTTTCCTGTATAATGGTCAATCATTAATATTAGAGCCGAGCAATTTTGGAAAATAATCGAATTACAATTTTTTGGGACCAATATTGCGATTGTGATTTAGCATCTTCTGCATTGTTCACTAAACACAAGCTACAAGTCATTTTATAGTATCACCAACACGACAAGGGAAACTGTTAGCATTTAAACAAGTCTTTCCTGCACTTTCTAATTGAAAAAGAAAAAGGAACACTGTAAAATTTTACTGATCTCTGGTTGTTAGTCAAAATAACAAACCATGCAGAATAAAGTAAACAAGGGGTACGGCTCTGCCAGCCCAGTCACTGTACTGTATGGGTCTCTGTAGCTCACAGGGTTTTTGACAGAAAACCAGCATGTTGACTTTTGCTAGTTTTAAGGAAGAATAAGTAAAAAAAATACAGTATTTCCTCCAGGTCAGTGTCCATTAATTTTTTTTTTCTAATTGCAGCCTTTGTGATTTGAAAATCGCATTCTATTGAAATGCGATGCCAGTTTCAAACCGATTAATTGTTCAGCCCTAATTAATATCTTGAATCTGTTATTATCCACATAATTTTAACTCATAGAGTGACAACTGATGCCAGACACTTAAAAGTTTACTTTGGGTGGAGAGGAGAAAAGCTTCACAGTTTTAGGGGTCGTTTACAAGACAACGGTTTTTGGGTGTAACGCAAAAGTTTTGTTGCGTTTTGGCCTCGTGTTTACACGGAAACAGCATTTCAGCCGACCTAAAGAGTGGGATTTTATGAAACGCTCCCGACACCGTAGCTGTGTAAACAGTAAGCTCGGCGTTTTCAGTGGAAACACTGACGTCACAGTCTGCCTCACGCGCGCGCATACAACAGGACAACAGTACAGTTGGTACGATTGTCACAAACTACCATGTTGTGCTTGTGTTGCTCAATCTGCTGAATCTGCTGACTGTCTTTCAACAAAATCTGCATCTGTTGCTCCACTTTTTGACTTAGTATTCCTCATTGCACCAGATGACCAGCTCAACTCTACTTCGGTGGAGATCCCACAAAAGGGGCTTCTGGACAAGACAGTTATAGCACCACCTATAGGCCTGGCATGCTTACTACAGCGTTTTCAGTCCATCAGCGTTTCCATGTAAACGCAGATTTTTTTCATTTGAGTTTTCACTGCGTTTTAGCATTTCAGATGAAACGTTGTTGTGTAAACGGGGCCTTAGTTGCCTTTTCTTTTGTTGTCATAGACAGAAAAGTTCTGCTGTCCAAGTCAGGATGGTGTTCACTACCAGCTGCTTATCTGTTCTTCATCTGTTCTAAAAACTAAAGAAAACTAAAAACAAAGAGCAAAAGTTATGAGCACCCACTTTTAAATTTTTCTCACCTTTTACAAAGCCTTACTAAACTCTCAAAGGCTTATGGATTTAGTGGCTTCAGGCATTTGGCACAGTGAACCCTTACAAATGCAACAGAGTGAAATATTTAGTGAAAAAGAAATAAATTTGCTGTCGAAGGTGGGGTAGCACTCTTGAGGTGGTTCATATAGTGAAATTTTTTAGCCAGAGCTGTAGGCAAATTGTCACTCCTAAATAGAAAAGTCGTGGAAGAGTGAAGAGATCCAGAGGAGGGCAGAGAGGACAGACCCCTGCTGTGGCAGCTCTGTGCTCTGTCTTTGTTGTGTGACAGAGCAAGCTATCTGCCCCGGGCTCACCCTGACCCAGGTACAAACCCCCCCTCCCGGGCTCACACAGCTATCCATCTACAGCTCTTATCTGTTACCAGGCTGCTCCTCTGACTCTCTCCAGGCCTGTGTGGAGTCCCTGTATTTGTGTGTCTGAGGACTCTTTTGAGCGTAGTTGTTCTGGCCCGGTCACCCTGATAGCCGTATCAACAGTTACTCCTGGCTGATGGACTGCAGAACAACAGGCCCATTGTTTTTTCTGAGTGTGTGCACGTGTGACTCTGTGTGGGCATGTGTGCTAAGCCTTCAGAAAAGGCATTTCTACAAGCCACAAATGTCAGATGCACTGTGCTCATGTATCTTTTGGAAAGTGTGTGAGTGTGCGCGTGTGTTTGTGTGTGCACGCATGCTGCAGTGTAATCTGCCAGAGGCTGGGATATGGGTCAGTGTGACTGCAGCTCTGCAGAGAGATAGAGCAGCAGGATACTGCCTTTGTGCTAACTGTCAGGGGCTGGTCTGATGAAAAAGATACACAATAAACTAACAAAGAAAAAAACAAGCTAAATCAGTATATGACTAGAAATATTAAAGTCTAAAGAGCCAGGTGTAAGAATTAAAAATGAAAATATGTGTGTGTTGAGGCTTGATTGGAAAAAGGATGATCATTTTAGCCGTACCTCAGGGATCATAGTGTAATTTACCTGCATCCAACAAAGCAGAGTTCTTGCAGATTGGAGGTTATGTAATGTGACCCCTGTGTGTGTCTGTGTGTAGGAAGTATTACCCTCATGAAGTAGCTGCTCAAACACAGTATTGATAGCGCTTGCTTGAGGAGGAGATTTGGGAACAAATCTATTTAGAGCCTTGCTCTGTGATTGGTTGTGCCTTTTTCAGGATTGTATTTTGGCTTTCAGTGTCTTTATTGAGAGGGTAGGATGGTGGAAAGTGGGAAGAGAGAGTGGGGGAGGACATGCAGCAAAGGACTGAGCAGGTCAAAAATGACCTCAGGATGCCTGCTATACTATGCTCATATCCTCGCTGTCAAAAACCACATCTCCACTTTGAGAAATTTGACTTTCCACAGCGTCCAGAGTGTCCAACGTCTCTCTGTCAGCGGTGGGGACCCAAATGACCAATGGAAAAACATTATGTCATATACATATTACACTTAACTCATCCTACTCTCCGTAGCAGGAGATGCATTTTCTGTTGAGTGTGCTCTGTAATGTATCCATTTTTGAGGGAAACACTGCACGGTTTCTTCCAACGAAGTATCTAATAGTCCATTATCACAGAGAAGCGCTGTGAGACAGGCTGATGCATGTACATTAGTATTGGACTACTGGCCTTTAGATTAACATGATTTCAGGATGAAATCCCAAGAAAAAGTCTTGATCAGGGTAATGTGCTGTGTGGAATCGTAGAGCAGTGAACTGTCAATGGTTTACCATCATAGTGGAACATAAACCAGGAGGTTTGTGATAACTGATATTCCAGTGTGTTATTAAAACATGTGTCCATCACCACTTAAATTATGGTGGGATGGGCACCTTTCACATTTGATGTGGTACCGATGCCGGTACTCAACAGTACCAATTTTTGGTACTTTTTTGTGTTTATGTGGTAAAAATATATTTTTTAAAATAATAAATTATATATATTTTTTATAAATTTAACATATTTATGCATCAATATGTAACCTTGCAATGCTGTGTTCATGCCCAGCACGGAAACATTATCTTCTACTCCCCCAAAGTCACAAGGATGCATTTAGGTACCCAAACATGGTACCTTTTGATTTTACGTGAATCGGTACCTCCTGCTTTTGACAGAACTTGCTTGGTACCTATAAAAGTACCTAATTTGGTACCCACCCAGAAGTGATGGGTGTGTTCATGTCCAGCATGGAAAATGGAAAATCACCTACTCTTCAACTCCCTCGCAAGGATGTGTTTAGGTACTGGGAAACCAACAACATAATGTACCAGAGAACAGAATTCGGTACCCATCCATCCCTTACTGAATGGTTTACGGATGACTCTACATATATGGTTTTAATTTCAGGTCTTGTCAAATATCAGTATTTTGTGTTTATTTTGAAAGTTAGTAGATGAGAAAAAAAAAATTTGTGACCCTGGACACAAAAAAGAAATTGTGTATATTTGTTTTTATTTTACAGAAAGCAACAATAGGTATGTACATAGGAGCCTCTGTACTTCTGTCAGAACTAGACTCCTCAGCTACTCTGATGTCCCTGATTGACCGTTAACTGCAGGGTTAATAAGAACTCAACATGCAAACAGACTCAGAAATTACACGATGTCTAATGAAGGGCATCTAATGTGTTGACAAGCAGCTACTACTGCACGACATGAACAGTTAAGATATTGAACTACAGAACTACAGATGTGCTTTTTGTTGAAAGCTGAAAATGGAAATAAGTCACGTTTGGAGTGACTCAGCAAGCTCAGCTCCCCAATGAAATAATGTGGGGTCTCCAGATGTCTGCTGCACGTGTATCATTTCACCCTGAGTCTGTGCCTTTACCGTGTGTTTCATTAAAAACATTTACTTTGCTTTGTAGGGAAAGAGAATCAGTAATCTTTTTTGCAGTGTAAGCAGATAAAACAGCCTTGTTCTCCTGAAAATGTGTTAACCCTTTGAAACCTACAATTGCCGTCTAGTTGGGTACATTCAGATACAACAAAGGGGAAAAAAGCAGTGGATAGATTTATATTCATCTTATTAGGAGCTTGCAGAACTTTAACATGTTGATTAAAGTGCAGCATCAGAAGTTCAGACTTGTAGGCATGCTCAATATATCTTGTATTTACAATGTGATGAATGGGAAGATGAAAAATCTGTGCAATGTAGTTTTGTTTTGCTAACAGATTTAACACACTCATGTAACATCTGATCTGCAGGAACTTGTTAAAGCCCACACATGATATCATGAGCATAATGTATGTAACCATAATGATGTCATTGAGAGAGCACATAGATGGTTTGTTGTGGCTGAAGAGTAACTGAAGGATGTATTCACTGGTTTTATTTACATCAAACAGGATCATTCAATGTTAAAAAGGGGTTTAAGCCATGTTTTGCCTCTACATCACGGGAGGAGATTTACACCCCAGGACTGTTGGGACGTCTCTCTTCAGTCGGGAATGTCGCCTGGAGCATTTAAACACACAGCTGAGGGCACGCACGCACTTAAGCCTGATCCTGTTAACACGGCTGCTGGCCAGAGCAGAGACAAGCTGCGAGATACAGAACCGAGAACAAATCACACGCCTCCAGATGTCACCAGAACACACAGAGATAGATGGGAAAGTTTGGGGCTAAATCTGTTCCGTGTAATCATTCAGGACACAGAGAGGGAAAGGTAGTGTGTTTGTGTGTGTGTGAGATGTTGTCATCCCTGTCAGGCCTGTTAACAGCGTACCCTCTGTCCCCTCTTCTCTACATAAACAGGAAGCAGATCTCTCTTTCGGATACCCTCTCCTCTCATGTGTCTTTGCCTGTTCTCTCGTGGTCCCACTTTGTTCTTCTTCCTCCTGCCTTCTCCCCCAGTGAGTGTGTACAGTAGATTTGCAAAGTGACAGGTCCCCAGCTGCCAAGCACATCCTTATTATAGAAAGTAAAGCGAGCTTTTGTGTAACATCCCGGTTAAGTGTGACATATTGGTGTTTCCAGCTGCTTCTCACCTATTTTTCTCCACGCTCTATTCCTGGTATTCCTGTTTTTCCTCGCTGGGCTTCCCCTGGAAAGCTGTCAGAAATGTTGAGCTACAGCTTCACTTGCATGCAACGCTGTTGTTGCCATGTTTTGTAACTTTTCCTCTCATCCCTATTTAGCATGGATTTGGTGTTTGTGCGTACATGGAGGACTGCAGGCTCCTCTGGGTCCTTCCTTTCCCACACGCCTGGAGACATGAGGTGTGTGACAGGGCAGGAGGCCTGTGTGGAGGTGTAGATGGAGGTGGGAGTGCTGTCAGCACAGGATTGACACCAGCTCTGTTTGTTGTTGTCATCTTTTGACTCCCTCTGTTCCAACATACGCTACAAAAGGAGTCATATTACGCATATAGAAGCCTTGGCTGGGAACCACACACACTCTATCACACAGTTTTAAGAAAAGACACCATTCTTCCTGTCCTGCCCACTCTGTCCCTCTCTCACAGTGTCTATCTCTGGCAGTCCTTAGAGGAAATGGAACAGTTTGGTTTTATGCTTCACCATGGCTGGTTGGTCACACTCTGTTCATGCAAGGCTTGGGGAATTGTGAAAGACTGATTTGACTGTCTGTTAGTTTAGGCTCAGCCCACATTATCCTCTAAACTGTCCAGAGCAAAGGTTGTTTCGGGGCTCCTCCACCTTGTCTGGCTCCAGTTCTGCTATAAAGGCTTGTATCTCTTAAGCTTTAGAAGGCCAACTAAATGTTTTAAGATGTAACGTGAGAAGTGCACACGATGAGTGCGTCTGTGAGAAGTGAGCTTTAGCTGAAAGAGATCATGAGCCTGCTCGCAGAGATTTCATTAGTCCACTCATGAGCTCATCCTGCATTTTTCTCGTCTGTCTCATTCACCGGTTTTTGGACATATGTCAGGAATTACGTAGGTCCTGAGTGAACAGAAAGAGGCCTGCATGGAAGAAGAGAAAGACTTCACGTAAGGAGTTTTCATTTGGGTCATAGAAAGAGGCAACATTAGGGTGGGATAATGAGGACCAAGCCTTTCAGCTCTCAGGCATTTTTAGCATTGCTGACCAGCTGCTCACAGCTGGAGCAAAGAGAAGTACAAAGAGAGATAAAAAGGAGGGAGAGGATAGGAGATGCAGTTATTTGTCTTTTCTCCCTCACAAAACCAAATGGGAGACCTGAACTCAGAGTATTTACTGAAATCCAGATCAGTTTGTCCCTTTACACCAAATTTAATACAAAACCTTACTGTTTGTAACTGTGAGTAAAGACGTCAAACTACCACAACCACACTCTGCCAAACATTTTATGATAATATGTTGGGACGTCCAGTTCTCCATCTCAAGTGTCAGATTAAGGGCAATTTTGGCATTTTCTAATTGATCTGTGATCGGCATTTTAGCCAATTTTCTCATCCAATCATTCACATCAGCTGTCATTGAGCACAAAATGTTTTGGTATAACTGAGCGCTGAGTTTCCCACAATGTAAAATTGTTTAGAAATAATAAAACATAGTATGGTACATTGATGTGGCACACCAGCCACACTTAGCTTTATTAAAGAATAGGGATGGGTACTGAATTAGGTACTTTTATAGGTACCAACCGAATTCCAACTGTCATACCGAGTCACGATTCACTTAGAATCAAAGAGTACTATGTTTAGGTACCTAAACGCATCCTTGTAACTGTGAGAGAGTGGAAGAGTAGGGGATTTTCCATGCTGGACATGAACACAGCAATGCAAGTTTATATATTGACAAAAAAATATGTTACGTTGAAAAACTTTGAGATTTTATTATTCAACAAATTGATATTTAATACCACAAATACACACACAGAAGTACCAAAAAGTGGTACCATTCAGTACCGATACCGATTGCCAGGTACTGGGCATCTGTACTGTATCAGTTCAAAGCTGAAAGGTGAAATATTCCCTATTTCAGAACACATACACAGACACTTTACAGCAATAACGTGTTGTTACGTAAAAAAGACAACAAATAAAAAGGGGACAGTCTGATACCTTAGCATTAAGAACTCTGTGGATCAAATGTTGGTAGTGTAAAAAATATATTTTACCAGAACGTAAAAACAGTCCAGACATGTGAATACATTTATGCCCCATGATCTGTTTGTGAGGCGTATAGTATGACTACGGATGGATACCTTTCACATTTGAAACAATAGAGTACCAATGCCCAGTACCTGGTAATTAGTACCAGTGCTCAACGGTACCATAGTTTAAGATATTTATTTCTCAGAATATAAATTTGCAATACTGTTTTTATGTCCAGTATCGAAAATCACCTACTCTTCCACTCCCTCACAGTAGGGCTGGACAATTAATCAGATTTTAATCGTGATTTCAATTTTGCCATCTGACAATCATAAAAACAATATAATTGAAGAAAAACAATTAATATGCCACACAGTGTAGATGTATGCAAGTTCCTGTGCTTCATAGCTCTTCTGTGTTCCATGTGCAGTCACAGCGAGTGTGTGTGACTTGTGTGTATCAAAAATACTGAATGTGCCACTTGCTGGTTCTTTAAAGTTGTGTTTAAATCAGTATTGAAGTTTTTTTAATAAATGAATAATTGTGTATATTAATTGTGATTTCAATATCACTTAAAATAATCAGGATTCTTATTTTTACCATAATCGCCCAGCCCTACCTCACAGTCACAAGGATGCATTTAGGTACCTAAACAAGGTACCTTTTGATTTTACCTGAATCGGTACCTGGTACTTTTGACAGAATTCGGTTGGTACCTTTAAAAGCACCTATCTCGGTACCCATCCCTATACATGACCAAACATTCTTAAGAAACATTACAATGTAGTTCACTTACAAGGGAAAGGTTGCTCAGGTTTTAACAGAACAAAGAAAGATAAAAATAAAGCTCTGAGAAAAAGGTGGGACAGGTTTATACCATCTCCATCAACCACATTAACTCCTGTTGTTGCAACACCTGGTTTCACGTCCTGCCTCACTGGAACTAAACAGCACGGTCAACGAGAACATGCAGTGTGATTTAAACATGATGTGATTGGTTTTACGATGGATGTTTTTCCCATGTTACTGCTGAATCTTGCAACACAATGAGTAGGTTTCTTTACTTTTGAGTTTTGGATGATTCAGGTCAGTTGGAGTTGTTATTCCGTTTGTGGCAAAATAAACACTTCAGTGAATGGAGAAAAATATGAGATAGTCGTGTTAGTTTCCAACAAGTTCAGGGGGCCTTATACAGGCAAGTATGAAATAGATAGATTAGATGGAATTGAATTAAACTCAAGGCATATTTTAGTTGTTATTTTTTAATATTCATTATTGTTGGAAGACCATAAATTATTGTGAAGAACAGAAAACTCTGCAGCTTCACTTTCTTACCTCTTTATCAAAGTTTATATCTGCAAACCCAAGCATCACAACAGGACTCTGTATCCCCAGATATTCAATACTGAAATTTGGATTGCATTGGGGGCAAAAAATGCCATTGTGGATGTCCCTAATATTATGTAACCATAACATCAGAATGGTTTTATCCCAGCATTTTGACTGGAGGACTAAACTCATCAAAAACAGGTCACTGTCAGTATATGAATAGAGCAGGACAGACGACTATATTTAATGTAGATTACTTGTGTCAGGCTAAATCCTGATCCACTTCTTTTTGAGGTCAGTGTGGCCACTGATTCTAATCCATCAGGTTTTATCAGCACAATTCTACACAGAATGGGTGTTAGACAACTGGCACAGTAAAAGTTTTGATCAGGAGTATTTTTAGACGACAGAAAAATAGAGTGAGTGCTTTACGACAAGCAGCAGACACAGAGAGACACACTCAGGCACACACACAGCTTGTCTCTTTAGTGTGCGTGCTTGAATCAGTGCACTGTTTGTCTCCATAATGTCATGTTACAGTGTTCCAGCTCAGTGTTTGGACAGGTTCATTGCTGCTCACTTGCTCTGCATTACACATCTGACTAAGTGTCCATCTGTTAGCCCAACCACTCAAGCGTTGTATCTTGAGGTTTTCTTTCTGATAAAATCTGCTCTGTCTTACAGCAGCAGTTTGTGTAACAACTACTTTTTTGGCTCCAAAGAACAGAGGTCAGGGTTTACATTTATTAAGAAAACAATTTATACCCCGGTGGCAGAAACGCTGCGTTAGCTGCATGTGTTGGAAGACCTCCCAGCTTTGCTGCACTGCTGGAGACAAGCCCAGTAAAACACACAGACTTGGAGTATCTTCCTCTGTTAAAATTTGTTTTATTGAAACAAAGTAACTAAGTAAAGTATTGCCAAAGCATGGTCTACAAGTTGTGACCCCTCTCAGTTTCAGTATGTTTCACTGTCTGTGTTTCCAAGTTTACTCCTTTGCTGGTATTCTTCATAAGCGTTTAGCGCACATGCATCATCGACAGCATGAGAGGAGCAGAGAGCAGAATGTGAAGAGGACAAGGTTCACTTTGCAGGCAGACACAGAGATGGTGTGCTATTTGAGCTGCAGTGTTGCGTGTGGTTCTGTAGGTTTCTTTTGTGATTTGTCAGGGGAATCTCATGAGTATTTTTAGAAGCTCTCGCTCGTCCTGCTTCCAATTTGCAGATGGATTAGGTTCCTCCCGAACTTGGTGGAGGTGTGAGTGAGATAAAGAGAGGGGAAAAAGTAGAGGCACTTTATGATGTGTATGTTTGATGAAGAGAGCAGGAGAGGGTAAAGTGAATGAGAAGTAATGCCTCAGTTTGAAGGAGACACCTTAGGTGGCCAAGATCCTCCACATACTGAGGCATACCTGCACTGCAGTACACCTTCCTCACACTCACTAATACAGGAGTGTGTGGGCTGAGAGGAAGAGATTAATGGTATGGTTCTTATTATATTAAAAACCCTGAACACACACGCACACACAGATACACAGCCTGGCAATATGAAATCCCAGTGGACCCAGTGATGACTTGGCTTTAAAGTAGGCCAAGGACTAGATTTAAGGACACACACATACACATAAGCCCAGACTGAGTCATATTCATTCGCATCTTCATTCTCAGCGGATTTTTCAAAAATAGCAGATTAATCCTGTGAAATGAGCAGTTCTGAGAATCTGTCAGTTGTCCATCCCCATATCCCTCTGTCTTCTCCCTCCCTCCCTCTCGCGCTCTCTTTTATCCTCCTCCAAGGCTGCCAGAGTCTTTGGCTGTGTTTGACCTTTGGGTTGGCGTGAAAGGAAGGAAGATGATGGATTTATATCAAAACACAAAGAGATATGGGTCTAGGCTGACAAATGTAAATGATTGACAACTGGAAACATGCGTGGTGACACTGGGACTGCGGCTGTGTGATTATGTGCCAGAGATGAGTGTTATTACTGTGCGTGCCAGCCAGGAAGTGTATTTTAGGCGGTTGACTGACAACTTCTCTCGGGTCTTCCTGTGGTTGTGTTGCAATTTTACATCCCTGAGCTGAGACCAGGATGCTCAGTGCCTCTTCTCCAAGCCACTGGGTCAAACCTCAGTATGCATGAGCTGTTGGTGTAACGGTAAAGTGATGAATGAAAGTGAGACAAAGCTCCTTTAGGATATTTCCTAACTTAGAATCTTAGTGTGTGATCACCTGAGGATTAAGAATTTATATTTAACTGCTTAGCATGCACACTGGCTTTTCACACTCTAAACAACTGAACTGTGTTTTAAGTCTGAGTCTGTTGTTCCCTTCTTCTAGGAGCATGTCTGAGTGACAAGACAGGGAGGAAGTGGGATCTCTGACGCTCCGCCCCTCCAGCTGGTGGAGCAACCTGTACATCTGACCAGAGACCCCTAAGTCACCTGAACAGGTATGTTTGTAAATTATGGTTGGCTGAGCTTCAGCTATTGTATTCACCAAAGGCTAGAGGGGAATTGTGATTTTTTTTAAGGCTTTATACTGTACCTCTGGTACCCCTGTAGTGGCTTCAGGTGTTTTATGGTTTAAGATTATTAATGTTTTTCTCACACTGGTGTTTTAGAAAACTCTTATTTCAGCCCCTGTCTGAAATGTTTTTCTTTTAGCTGCTGTCTCTTTAAGACCCCTGAGACCCTGCTCCACAAACCCTAACTGGCCAGCCTTCTAGAGGCCTGTCAGGGGGAGAGCTAAGGAAGGCCTTGGTGTTTGAGACTAGGGCTGGTTACCAAATTAGGTCCTTTTAGTGGTACCAACCAAATCCCGTCTTTAGTACCAAGTATTGATTCACATAAAATTAAAAGGTACTAGGGCTGAACAATTAATCTATTTTAAACCAACATCGCAATGTGATACAATGCAATTTTCAAATCGCCGCAATTAGAAAAAAAGTTTCATGTACACAGACCTGGAGGGTAATATAGTAACTTGTACTTGTTCTTCCTTAAAACCAGCAATAATCAAAATGCTGTTTTTTCTCTGGCAAAAAAACTGCAAAGATCTGTCACTTTTTTCTGTATGGTTTGTTACTCTTACTGACAGCTGGAGGTCAGTAAAATTTCACAGTTTTCCTTTTCCTTTTTTAATTAAGAAATGCAAAAAAGACTTGTTTAGATGCTAACAGTATCTTTTGTTGGTTAGTTATACTATAAAATGACTTGAAACTTTTCAGAAGAAGAAGATAACCACCACCCCACCCCCACTACCCCCCCCCCCCCCCCAAAAAAAAATTGTATGATTAACCACAATCGCAATATTGGTCTAAAAAAATCGCAATTACATTATTTTTCAAAATCCTTCAGCCCTAAAAGGTACCATGTTTAGGTACCTAAACGCATCCTTGTGACTGTGAGGGAGTGGAAGAGTAGGTGATTTTCCACACCTGACATGAACACAGCTTTTCAAATTTATATTTTGAGAACTAAATATGTTAAAGTGAAAAACTTTGAGATTTTATTATTCAACAAATTAATAGTATCACACTTACATACACAGAAGTGCCTTATCGTTTCAAATGTGAAAGGTGCCCATTCCTATTTGAGACCCACCCCTCCAGCTTTTCATGAACCAGTTTGTCCTTTTGTGATGACCTTATGATTTCAACAAGTCCTGTATCTTATTGGTTTTTAGAAATGCCCGCTTAGAGCTGTTTACAGACAGATTCAGGGATTTCTACAACTTATTAATACGTAGCTTTTTGGAAATCTGGACAGTTTAATACAGACATAAGGTAATGTTACTTTGTAGCTTTGTTTAATATATGGAAGAGGTCTTTGTTTTTCTCTGCTGAAAACAATTTTTTGAGTAACTTTGTTGTAATGGTGGACCCTGCAGCTGGACTGGCAAAAAGAAAGAAGATGTCAAAACACAAGATAAAGGGTCAAACACTGGCTAAGCTGTTAGTGATAATGTTCATTCCAACCCACAGTCAGCAGTTATTCTGCAGTGGTCTGTTCAAACTTGAGAGTCTATCAATAAAATGAAGAGTGCGGTTATGTGGATCGTGGATTTCAATCCAGCTAATATCTAGAATTGTGAAATTTGCAGGATCACTTATAAAGTCCTCACAGAGACTTTTATTAAACCACACAGCCTACTTTTTTGATAGACTTTTTCGATCAAAAAAGAAATTGTTTCTTCTGTTTTAACCTTTGTTTAGACAAGTTAGCTCATTGACACACAGGCTGTTGATATCCTAAAAAGACCTCAGTTATTAAAACACAGATAAACAACACAGAGATGCCGACACATGGGACTAGAGGTGTACCAACAAAGTAGAACTTCATTTATCTTGAAAACACAAAGTACAAATCCTAGTTAGATAAATAATTCATTGGGGTGTGTTCTTTAAAATAAAATTGGGCAAACTTGTAAGTAATGCAGCATTTGTAAAGCTAAAGCATAAAAAGCATAAAAAGCATCATGTTCTGTATTTTCAGAAAAGCAAAACAACTTTCTCCATCTTTAACATTGGCTCTTTGTTCCCGGTTCAAAGCCACCTCAGTATAAGTACAATCAAACCATACAAGCTGATCTGCTTCTAACAGATACTGGAATCAGATCTGTTCATGGCACTGTTAGAATATTTGGATTTGGAAAGTAAAAACAAAGTGTTATGAGATGTCACTCACATTTTTCATATTTCTGGGTTGAGATAAAAGGTAGAGCCAGGCTGTTGAAGTGGTTAGTAAGCAGAGAGATCCTGCTGTGAATCCAGAGCCTCATAAATCCTGTCTGCTTTGCATTATCACGGGGAGGTAGCAGCTCGCACACAGCTGAGATTCGACTCCCATTAGCAGACAGGTTTAACAAATCAGTCTGGCACTGTTGTGAGTGTGTGAATTGTTATGATAATCTGACTTAAAAAAAAAAAAGTTAATATCAGCGTCATAACCGTCTGTCCTGTTTGTGAGGTGAAAGAAGAGACAGAAAGAAAAGAGCTGTTAGAAAAAATAAAATCATGCAGGCGTCACACAGACTGTAAAGGCCTGATGCTGTGGTTTGTGCTCCCTCATGTTTGCTGTAAATGCTTGTTTTATGAATGTGCTTTGTGCCTGCCTGTATAGCTGTGGTTTAATGCATAGACAACCAGCTGGACTCTCTCCAAACATCAGGGAACCCCGTGAGACAATAATGTGTATCGATTTGTCCGAAAATGCCCGAGCGATCAGAGATTGAAGTGTTTAATTTCACTTTGTGCCATTGCCAAGCTCTCAATGGAAATCAATTTCATTTGGGACCCAAACACTGCCATGGGCAGTACTCTGGGTTGTACTCTTCAAACCTTTTTTATTGTGACTTTAAAACTTTGTGTTATCTTTTCTTATCTTTCGTGCTCTCTAAAATTCTGTGTTACTGAAGATTAATGAATCTTTACATTCAAGTATGTCATGATCAAGCATGTATCATGATGTGAAAATGTGCAGGTTTAAAAAACTTTAAAGGACGCAAAAAACAGGGGGACACAAGAAAGGTTTAGAGCTATGAAATGATGCAAAAGAAGAAAAAAGGAGATACATGAAAATAGTTCAGAATGCAGGATAAGAAATATTTGGTCAAAATAGTCTGAATATGAATCCTGAGAAAATCCAGATACTGATCTGCCATAAAAACATCCTGACATATTTTTCCCAGAAAGCCCCCTGATTGAGAGCATTCTCCGTGGTCAGAAGCAGAGTTTGCTGATGCAGCATGTAACACTGCAGATAACTGACCACCTATCATGTGGTATCAAGAGACAATAGAGGGACAGGTGTAGTTTGAAATAGGGCTGAACAATGTTGGAGAATAATCTAATTGCATTTTTTTTACCGATGTTGTAATTGTGATTTATTGTACAATTTATTTATTTTTTTCCTGGCCAGACCTACATGCTATGATGAAATGAAATGAAGCATTGCATGAGTTGATGCGGATAACATATCTTAATCTAACTGTTACAGCCACAGCAGAATACTGACTGATTGATTGAACTTCAAGCCTTGTATAGTTTAATATAATTGTCATTAGTTACCTTAAATAAAATCAGATAAAGAAACAAAGAACTGCAGAGCAACAGGCCAGGTATGAACAATAATATGAAAAATCCATATGAATTCTCTCTTTGATGAATCTCACACAAGGAGCAACATCCAGTCAGTAGAAATGAAGCCTCTGTTGAAATGCTAAAAGTTCATCGAGGATCCACTTGAGCTGGCAGCAGAGACTGGAAGTCACGTACACACCCAGCTTTAAAAACGGACTTTTACCACATTAAAAAGCACATTTACAGCCTGGTTCAAAAAACAGCTTGGGTCAAAAACACTGATTTCACTGTCAGCACCCACTGTATGGTGAGTGAATTTTCTTCTAACACACAGGTTTAGAAGTTATTAGAATCGTTTGAATTTCCAATCAGAAAACTCAAAATGAAACTCAAAGCAGGTGTCATAACAAATGTGGCTGCGTCTGCGGATTGGCTTTATTATAAGCGTCAGGAACAGACAGGTGACGTGGCGGAGGCTACATGTGTGGATTTCACTTTTTCAATGCACTTTAAAACATTTTTTAATTGCAGCCTTTGTGATTTGAAAAGTGCATTCTATTCAGATTTGCCACTTAATGGCCTTTTTTTCAGACATGACTAAAAGAAATAGTCCACAAATGAGGCATTTATGTTACTTTCATGATCAATCAATATGTCATTAAGAGCTGTTGGCCCTTGATCATTTTCACAAAATCAAATATGGCTCTCAGAAAAAAGTTTGGACACCCCAAGGCTTAAGGCAAGTGGAATTACAATTCAAAAAAGCCCCACACACACACATCAGCTTCATCATTGCATCTTTCAAGCCTAAGTGACCCACAGACAGCTTTAACATTTCACACACAATGGCATCTACTCTCATTCTGACATTAAAGATGCACATGAGCTGGTTTATGATGGGGAGAGTTGATACAATTAAAATTGTCAGATTTTGTTCACAACAGTTTGTTGAAATATATCATGAGGCAGCAGAAAGCTCCTCTAAAGTCCTCCTCCCTAGTTGCCCCATGCTTCAATAAATTCTATCTCCCTCCCTTTTTATTGTCTTTTTTTCTCTTATAAGCACAAAATGCCCAGAAGGGAGACTCCTCACTCCCAGTTATAAATTGTGAAACTCTTGGTTACCTCTGAACCAGACTTTTTACCGAGTGGTTGTGAGAAAAACTGGTTGTGCAATCTCTAAAGGGGGATTAAGCCTGTGGAGAAGAGGAGAGGAGGGGATATGAAGAGCGACACAGAGAAGGATGTGAAGGGGGAAATTGTGTTCTCATTGGGGTGTAGTGATGGCAACCACCCCTGAAAGGGGACGACATCACTAAGAGACGGACAAGGAGCTGGTGGAGGGGGTGAGGGTGGAAAAGAGAAAGAGAGAGCAAGGTGCCAGGATGGAGATATAAAAGAAGGATGGAGGGAACGTGATATGTTAATGGATCGGGGAGATGGAAGCTTAGAGAAGTGTGCGTCTGTTTAACGTCGAAGGAGCCGTGCTGCTTTAAAAGACTTCAAAGACACAAGTGCCTAACATAAACTAGACTGACACACACTCTCACACACATGCAACACACGCAGTAAAGCACGACCCCGGGGCCGTGAGGGCGAGCGCAAAGGAGACCTGAGGTGTCCGCTGCCATGCCTGATTAGAAATACTGTGGGCAGAAGAGTACTGCAGAGAGGCAGCAGTGGGAAAGTGTGTGTGCTTGCGTTAAGTCAATGTACAGGCATATAAATCTGTTTGTGCGGCTTGGAGCGTAGCTGTCTGCTTCTCTTACACTCACTGGGATCTCTTAGCATCCTAGGCAGCAAGTTGACATCCCCCTGACAGCATTTTGACACTACTTTGAGAGCAGGAGTGTATGTGTGTCTATGTGACGTAGGGCTTTCATGTCTGTGCCTGTCTCTGCCAGACTGTGCAGATTTAAGTTTGTCATATGTGCCTTGCTCTGCTGGGAAAGATATCGGTAAAAAAGTAGAAAGGGAGCCTCTTCCAAGTTTCTTCTGTAGCATCAGATTGCGTCATGTTGCTGCATGGAGGTCAAACAAGGCCGGCACAGTCCTGTGGGGGTCAGAGAGAAACCATGACGAGAGCAGAGACTTCAATTCAGGCTTCCCACCGATCCTGGAATTTCAACAATTTCAAGGGGAGCGATCCAAACCATGAAACAAGCTATTTAATGAATTTATGAGGATATCCGGGGGAATAAGTGAATTACAGAAAGGGGTTTTACAGCTAGAGAATACCAGATGGAGTTGTGCAACCATGTTGCTACCATGTTTGCTTCCTGACGGTTTTTGGCTGTTTTCTGCCTGCGCTGTTAAACAGAGCTGGCTTTGAGTTTGTCTCTGAACGTTGCAGGGATTGAACTCGCATACTTTACTGCAGCTCAGCGATAGCACAGAGGTTATACATCAAAGACAGCTGATAAATAAAAAGGAGAGAGAGAAAGCTTTGGTGAGATACAGTGACAAACGGTATAGCTCTGCAATTTATAGCACTCAGCTATCACCCACACTCTCTCCACACTTACTGCACTGGGAGTAACACGTGTGTGTGAACCATAACAACAGTCTGGAGTGTGAACACACTGAGCTGATAATGCACGGATCTTACTGAGCCATTTATGTCTCCTCTGCTGTTAAAACAGACAAGCACTCTGACAAATGCTAACTTACAGGATGTCGAGCTTGAAAATCATCCTCTAAAGTGTGATAACATGTACAGTCTGACCTTTGCTATAAAATATAACACCTGCACATTATTCCAACGATGTTACAACAGCTGTATTTCTGGAACAACAACATGACAACATGAAAAAACTCCATACATGATCCCATCTGCGAGTCCTGCCTCAGTTCTAGTTGATAGATTTTACCAGCTGTGGTGCTTGTTGAACTGAGAAGACAACATTCCCATGATCCCATGCTTCTTTATCACGCTATCATGCTTTGATGGCAAACTGCTGGTGGCAGAATTACACACTGAGATTTGAATGTTTGGCTTTTATTATCTGCTATTTGGAAAGGGAACTGCTTCATTAAGGAAAAATTCACATGGAAGGATTGAAAATTAGAGTTTAATTAGAGCAATTAAACTTGTGTTAAAGCAAGAGCCAAGACTTAAAAAATGTTTTTGAAATGTCTTTTTTTTTCTGACTCATCACCTAAGACCAAAAGGTATTTGAATAACAAACACATGAGACAGACAGATGTTCAGAGCTGAGGTTCTCGAGCCAAAGGTGTTTGGTTGTGGTTGATGATAAGTTAACAATAACATAGATAGTATAAACATATTTTTACAAATAGTAATGAAAATAAAGATACATTATCTAGAAAAGCATTCAGAGAGCACAAACCTCCGCCAAGCATATTGTGATTGTCACCAACACTTTAGTCCTACTTTAATGTTATACTCCCTTTCAGCAGACTGTCTGCTACAATTTGGTGGTAGCTGCAGGTTTATACCATAATTTGTTGCCTGACAGTGTTGAAAATTATGATGACCCAGTATATATTTCATATTCCATACATACTTTTACATCTGTCAGAAATGATTGTGACCTTGTCTTGTATTGTTTTGCAAAGCAATCTGACCGTTTATAGTGGAGTTATATACTCATATGGTGAAAACGGCCTTATCTCATAATGATAAAGAATCCTTCAAAAAACGTCCTGGATCCAGACAGTGATCCAGATCAACTCCAAAATTTATTCACTTCTTCCTCATCCTATTTTGAACATTTCCTGAAAATTTCTTCAAGAACTGTTCACTTTTTGAGTTATATTGTTCACAGACAAACAAACAAGCTCTTGCAAAAACATAACCTCTTTGGCGAAGGTAAATATGTGGTTTTTGTTTTCTGAAAACTTTAAAATATGACAGGCAATAATGCTATGAGGCTACTTCATTAAATTTTGAGTTTTGTTTGTAATTCCTGCCCAAAGAACACACTTTTTGAGAGATTTTTATTAGAGCTGCACGATTTGGGGAAAAGGTGCGATTTGCGATTAGGTGGACAATATTACGATTGCGATTGTGCTTGCGATTTAATAAAAAAAGTTGTGTCATGATGAGTCTACAGGCTTGCTTGGTTATCATGGAGAAAAATCTGAATTGCATCTGCTGACATTGCGATTGCGATTGCGATTGCGATATCCTCTTTTGCGATTACATAATTGCGTGTGCTGACATTGCGATTGCGATTGCGATTGCGATAATCGTGCAGCCCTAATTTTTATCCTATCATGTCGATTATGCTCATATTGTTAAGCACAGAGTCCTTGTCTTTGACTGGTTTAAGCTCCAACGCTGTCACAGCACTCAAACCATTTGCCTCCACAGGCATAAAAGCCTGAGAAAACACAAACTCAGAGAGAAAAGATTTTCACTCCCATTTTCTGCTGTGCCCACACTTTGTGCATCCAGAATCCTATCAGGTGGAATTTAGAAATGCTGCACTGCACTTCCCCTATCCTCCGTGGCTGCTATGCAAAGCTAAACTAAGCTAAGCTAGCAATGCACAAACACCTTCTTCTTTTTTTTCTCCCTCCTGGGAGGACGAGAGAAATCACCGTGGCCAAATTAATTTTCTCCCTTCTGCTTGTGCTGTTGCAACCTGAGGGATCACTGAGGCAGAGAATCAGCCAAAGAGAGGAGAGACGGTGCTGGAGGAGAGAAGGAAAGGAGAGCAGAGGAATTTTAATGTGGCTGTGTCTGTCTCTTGCTGCCTGCCAAAGAAAAGCAATTACTATCACAGCTCCCTCCCTCTGCTGTGTGTGCGTGTCTGTCTGTGTGCTTACCTGTGTGTGTGTTTAGCTGCGTGTCAGGAACCCGTATGTTACATGTGTTAAGTATCAATTAGCTTAAATACTGTACTGTGTATAGGAACTCTGATGTAGTAGATATTTAATTCAGCTTAAAGCTTTAACATTGTTTGGATACCACAAAACATCCTCCTCAGAACACAATTGTTAATGTTCATTGTGCTTAGAATGGCTTCAGACCCAAACAAAACCAATTCCCATTTTCTGCTACATAATTTACAAACGCCCTTACAGATTTTCTCCTCTAAAGGAAGAGACACAGGATGAAAATCCTACAGTGCAGTGCAGTGAGGCTCTTTCTGAATGTGAAGGTGAACATTTGAAGAAGCCTGATAAACAGCTGACAGATAAGAGCCAAGAGTAAGTCAGTCTGTCAGAAAGACAGACAGACTGGAGGGAGAGAAAAGGACAAATAGAAAATAGATAGTCAGGGTGTTGAGCTGTTGGAAGGATGAGGTTTCAAATGAAGCATGAGCTCCTCATAGAGCTCTGAAAACACCTGTGATTTTATCCGCCCAGGACTCTCCATCACACCTCACCTCTAACAGCGTTTTAATATTCCACCTCTCTTCTTTCTCCCTCTTGTTTCCTCCACAGGATGAGGAGGTTTGCCTACTGCAAGGTGGTTTTAGCCACCTCTCTGGTGTGGGTGATGCTGGACATGTTCATCCTGCTCTACTTCAGCGAGTGCAACAAGTGTGATGATAAAAAGGAGCGAGGATTGCCCGGGAGAGATGGTGAGTGTGTTATGCAGCACGCACAGATTTGATTGCACAGGCACACGGCTGCACTCTGATTGATTGCCTTGTGTCTTGTGTCTCCTCGCAGATGCTCTGGCCAGGCCGCGGGATGGGCCCGGTGAGGGGGGGAAGCCTGTGGTGATCCCGAAGGAGAACCAAGAAAAGATGAAGGAGATGTTTAAGATCAACCAGTTCAACCTCATGGCCTCTGAGATGATTGCTCTCAATCGGTCACTGCCTGATGTCCGACTGGAAGGGTAAGCAGCCTCTCTGCAGCTGATATCTGTCCTGTCACTTACTCTTACACTGCTCATCACACTCCCTTCACTGGCATCCACTCCTGGGGTAGTCCACAGAAGTGATGAACAGCCTTTACAATTGCTCACACAGGGAGCCATTTACTTCAGGAGACGTGTGACATTTAAGAGTTATTAAAAGTTATGGAATCAAGAAAACCATAATTAACAAGAGGAGATGCTTTAAAAAGTCTTAAGATGGTTAGACGCTGGAATTGACAGGGTGCGGTGGACTGGAAGAATCCACGTACACTTCCTGACAAACAACTCACACAGCTATCTGATTGAACACAGCTTTTACTACCTTCATACTGTGCCCATGTGCTGCCCACATTGTCACACATCACAGCATTGTATGGTAGCAGGAAATCAATCAGCGCTCATAGTGGTACATTTCACTCATGCTGTGATTTGGCTGTATGATTTCTAATTACTGTCAACACACAGACAGCAGAGTGTTGCTCAGAGACCTGATTGATGTTTCTTTGTTGTCATTGTTCTGATACGCTCCCAAAGCTGCTTCACTTGTCATTGCAAATCATTTAGGATATTTCCTGCTGTGACTAGCCTCATATATTACATGGGAAAACCCTCAACACTTAGCTGTAGGGATGGAAAGGTTTATGAAAAAAATCAGAACTGTTGGGTTTTTCTCACTCGGTTTCGGTCGTGTGTGCTTTGTTTGTTTTTTTTTCTTTATTTATTTTACTTCTCAGTTTGAAGCGAGTATGTGGCTCGGATCAGACGCATGCACAACTCGAGGCGAAGGCGTACAGAAGGACACTTTGTGGGGAAGCATGTGTGTTGTGTACATGACAAATGGAGAAGACAGAGTTAGAGGGTATACCTGTGGTGTTGTGTCGTTCTGCTGTCGGTGAGCACTTTAGATTCAGTGTGAGCTCTGATGACAGCAGTAAGAAGGTGGAAGATAAAACCACAACTGAGTGTTGCCAACTTAGAGACTTTGTCCCTACATTTAATGACTTTTCAGACCCCTTTGCACGTTTTTGTAAAGATGACAACTCTTGTGACTTTTCTGGAGTTTGGAGAATCTGAGGTAAAAGAATGTTTTGATCTCCTCAGTGGTCAGCATGTTTGAGTCCCTCCCCTATCCAAAACACAGACAGACAGCCCCTCTCACTCACAGCAGTCTCCTCCTGCTGCTCCTGCAGACAACTGCATTCAAATGAATCACACAAGTGTGTGTCTCATCATGGTCACTTCTGCTGGTCTCCAGCCCAGATAAAGGAGGAGGGTTAATATTAAGACATAAACAAAAAAATAAGAATGGACAGAAGAAAGTTAGTTTGTAGTTCTAAACATATTTGTGATGTTGTGTTTCACCTGCTTTCTGTCTCTCCCACTTTATCTTTTCTCTCGTACAGAGTCCATGACAATTACATGCAAATAGATTATTATGCAAATTAGACAGCAGCGTCGTTTAGTAGGGATGTCCTGATGTTACATTTTCACTTCCGATTCAATACCGATACTGCAGCGTTTAGTATTGCCGATACTGATATTAATCCGATACGATATCAGCATTAAACATGCATACTTTTATTACTTATTTTGTAGTATGTCTATCATGTTAGAAAAGGCTTGATAAAGTGATATTATTCAAACAAAGAACAGTAGTCAGCAACAGTAGGTATGAGGAAAAACTGACCCATTTATTATTAACCAATGGGTAACAGAAACTGCTTATATCGGAGATTTAGATGCATCCCGATACGATACGATACTTGTTATTTTGCTGATATTGGACCGATATCCGATATCAATATCAGACTGGGACACCACTAACGTTTAGTGACTTTTAGTAGCTTCTGGGACAGACAATAGTGACTTTCCTTACTGAGGAGCTTGCATGTTGAAACTAGCAATTTTTCACTCAGCTTTAATAGTGTTTTAAATGCGAAACAGCCTCATTCGTTCACGTTTTTCATGACTATACATGACAGGTTTTATTAAAAATAATCTGTTATCAGTGGATTATTGGGGTATATGGAATCTGGGATGTTGAAAACAACAACAATGTAAACCAAACAAAACCCAAAACCTTGATAAGAGCTGGTGTCTGTGAACCATTCCATCCCTAGTTAATTGTTTCTAGACTGAAACTGTGATGCCATTACTTGTTGAGTCCTGTTCATGGCCGGGAGCTGCTAGTTTTACCTTGGTGCCATGAATCATACCATTCAAACAATACGCAGTGTGTTGTTCTGGGCTGTTGTTCTGGTCTGTTCTTTGTTGTTTTGAGACTTGATTCGACACCACAGAACATGTATGACATAAAAAAATAATGAATTTCCACATGCAGCAAACTGACTTTGCTGAAGTCAGTTGCCAGGGTTGTCCAGTGCAGGTCAGTTTGTTTTGTCACGTCTTTTCACTTATTTTAAAAAAGCCACTTCATTCTCAGTCAAGTCCAGAGGTGAGGTGTAACAACATATAGCTTTTTTCTTCTTGTTCTGGCCAAATGAGCCAAACCAAGTGGGGAAAATTGGCTTGGTATTCACAATAACTGTTTTTTGGGGGGTCTTTGGTTTGTCACAGTTCCACTATTAGTATAAAACTTCACATTTAGGACCTGAGTTTATAACTGGGACACGACTAGCCGGTGATTTAATGAGGTGGCATCACCTTTCACTACTGGGTATGACTAAAGCCAGCAGAGTTTGCACAGATCTTGCAGAAATCCAAGCTTCCTGGCTAATCAAATCAAACTTGCTCTCCATGGCTGAAGCCAGTTGGACCGGCCTAAAGATTGATCCCTGACTTTCCTCTTTCAACAGAAAATGCACCAAATTCTGCAAGCACTGTGCTCTGACTCAGCAGTACCATACCCCTAACTCACTGCCTTACAGTTTGACTCTCCTTACCGAAGAAAGTCAAGAATAAACAAAAATTAACATGATAGCCACCTTTGAGGACAATGGTTACAGAATGAGTTTTTAATGATCACTCTTTTGCTTCCTTCCTTTTATTTTGCTTCAGTAATTTTAGGACACATGCGCCACACGTATAATAAAGAGTGTAGTGTAGGCTGCAGCTTGTTCAGTCCCCTCACAGAAACCCACAGAGCAACAGACAGACAAGCATCCGGCCGGTAGTGTGGAAGGCATGTCAAGGTTAGTTCAAGCAGGTGTAAACCAACTCCCTCCACTCTGCCCACCCTCACCCACGCTTCTGTAGAAGAACATGTATGTATGAGTAATGAAGGATTTAAAGACCAAGCACAGAGACTGACTGACAGGCAAAAGAGTGACAGACAGGGGCACATGCACACCAGACAGGCAGCAAAGAAAGAGGACATTGATCCGTGAAATGGGTTTTAGTCTTTGAGCGAGAGTTGATTACTAGGTGTGTTTTCACTCAGCCTTCTCTCCGTCTATCCGCTTTTCCAATTAGGAGATAAGAGAGAGTCAATATCAGGCCAGGCAACGTGTCGCTTGGTGTATGTATGTGTTTATTTGCGTGTGTTGTGAGTGCACGTGTGTATATCAGCAGGTTTGGGGGGAAACGGTGAATACAGGTTGTCTTAAGCTGAAACTTTAAAGAGGAATGTCACAGAAAATAAATTTTACTCTGGTCAGTAATGGGAGTGTTAAGTTGAAACACACACAATAGAGAGCAGGTCATTCTGACACTGCAGTGAAGTGTGTGTGTGACGGGGAGGGGTTGTGTGTGGGTGTGTGGACATGTGGTTGGGTGGATCTACAGTGTTTAAAAACACTTTCCACGACCGCACCTTTCACAGACTTGGCATTTTCCCCTTTTTAATGCCATGACTGACACATTTTAATGAGGAGACTGTATAGATTTATGTACGTGTGTGCTTTTGAGTTTGTTAAATGTTGCAAGAGGGATTTAATCAGAACCAGTCTGCCCGGCCATCCCAACTATCCCCACAATCCACTGGCTGGAGAAACGGTCTGTATCTCATTAAGCTGCTCTGCTGCTGCCAAATGTTGCTCCAGCAGCACCCTGACTGTTTGGGATACACACGGCTCACAACCACTCCTCAGTTTTTAAATCCACATCATGTGACACATAGTCACAACATGTGTCAACACGTGTTGGCCCTGTTGACACACTGGCGTGCTTGTTTTCCATGAGCTGTACAGCACAGATCATGTCTGAAGACTGGACTGGTCTTAGGATTTTAGTGTTTTTTTGTACATGAGAGGAATAACAAACTGACGTGTACAAGCTGAAAGACTGCAAGGGTGTCTCTGTTTTTGCTGTGAATCATCTTGTGTGCTCATCAGCCCTGCTTCCTTGCAGAAAGCTCGTACATACACACACACACGCAGCACACACTGAGAATCACTGTGTGTGTGTTATTTAACATGCTCCAGAGGCAGCTGCAGGATGGAGTGTATTCTTGACCTCCTCTCCTCTGTTGCTGATACATTCTTGTCAAAAGCAGCAGCGGCACAGAGAGAAAGAGGGAGAGGAAGCATTCCTGCATTCCCAATCACATTGAGCGAGGGAGTTATGACGATGGAGGAAGAGCGATCATATTCCTCTTGGCTATTGTGACAGTTTAGTCTGCCAGAGGAAGGAAGTCAGAAGCCTGTTTCAGTTTGTCGTTAATACATGACAGTAAGAGCAGCTCTTAGCGTTTTCTCAGAGAAGCACTGACAGTGTTTGCCTGCAGGTGTTAAGTCAGGCTTTATTGTTTCTTGTGAATTAAATTGGTCTATTCTCCCTTTGCTTATGTGGTAGAAAAATAACTCACTGTTTATCCAAAAGAGTTCATTTCTTATACAATCTGCTGTGCAAAAAATACATCTGCAGCATGTGAAGACCAGGAAAGACTCAAACCTTAAAAGAAGTTGATAAGATGAGTAGGGATGGGTACCAGATTGGGTACTTTTATGGGTACCAACCGAATCTGTCAAAAGTACTGGTTCATAAGAAATCAAAAGGAACCATGTTTAGGTACCTAAATGCATCCTTGTGACTCGTGGTGCAACGGATCACAAAACTCACGGATCGGATCGTTCCTTGGATCAAGAGTCATGGATTGGATCATTTTTCGGATCAGCAAAAAGCAAAAAAATAAAAATAAATAAATAAACAAGTTTTGTCCGTTTATTAAACACTTTAATTATTAAATTGAATGTATAAAAGTAGTGCACAAGGCATATCTTCTTTATAACATACTTATTAATGAAAAACAATTAAAAGTGCAATATATATCTCCTTCCTTTAAAATGTAACAATGAACCAAAAATTAACTTAAAGTGCAACAGCAACATAAAAAGGCATATCTCCTTTTAATTTTGGTTGAAAGACCATTAATAAAATAGAACTCAAAAGTAAACATTAGAAGACATCTTCCTTGAAACAAGGAGAGTGAAAGAATTTGAGCTTATAATTTCTTTTTTTTTTTTTCTCAAAAAGACACGCCAGATATAAACAAACAGATATAAACAATATGGGAATGGAATGCGAAGTGAACGGCAGGTTGTCTTGCTCTCATAATCACTCATCTTTACTTTGTTATTGCATAATTCGTTCTGGCAGACTACCTGTGTTTGTTTATATCTTGCACGCCGCGTGCGGACTGATACACTAAGAGGTGAGCGCCTCGTAGCCAGCTGTGGCTCTGCAGCTGAGGGAGCGCCGTTTTACGATACGATGAGAACTAGAGCCTTATTTAGCGGTGTTTTTGTATGAAAGTAGCATGCTGAAAATTCTCTAAATAAAGCATGAATGCAGACCGATATCACATTTTTTCAGTGGGAGTCCGTTTATTTGTGCTTTTGGTCAAGTAAAAATGGCCCCGTCTGAGTGCAGAGGAAACCAGCAGAGGAGCAGGGAGGGGGTGTTTGGTGCGAGCGCCCTGGGCTTCTGCTGCACAAAAACACTGCTGTAGGGGTAATTTCTGCTCTAAACCGTGTGATAGGAGCCAACTTGTTCCATCCCGGAGTATCACTTTAATGCCCTGACAGTGGCAATAAGCTTTAATTTTGTATTTACATTTTGTAAATTTGATTTGCACTAAATATGTGATTTAACTATTACTGTATAACAAGTACTGATTTAGTGTTTGCATGACAGATGTTATGGCACTTTTGTTCATATGGCAGAACATTCCAATAAAAGTGCACTATACACTGCTTTTGAACTCATTATTTGATATTGAATTTACAATGCAATTAATTATGATTAATCAGGGAAATCATGCGATTAATTACAATTAAAAGTTTTAATCGTTGCCCAGCCCTAGTTTTACCACATAAGCAAAAAAAAGTAACGTCAATATGTACCATTGACTGCCAATACCGATTGCCAGGTACCAGGCATCAGTACTGTAGAGTTTAGTGTGAGTGTGAAACATACCCATCCCTAAAGATGAGACCAAGAAAGACCTGGAAAATAGCAACCAGTTGTCAGGGTGTAAAAGTGTGGTGTACCATAGACTGAATTCTGCAACACTGAAACAAAACTGCCTAAAAACCCATAAATCTCTTTGGTTCGATCCCTCAAACTGAAACCTTGTTTTCATTGCAACCCTAAACTGCTTTTTGTTTGCCAAAGTCATAAAAAGGTTTTGAAATCTGCAAACAGTGGAGGAGCAATAAGGATGCTGTCTGTACTGTAACTGTGCAAGATTAGGGGTTAGAATTATATTTACTCTAAACTACAGAGATCGATTTCTTGGGATATGTTTCAAAATTCAATTGAGAGATTTTAAAAAACTGACAACAAATGAATGAATGTGTTTTGAAGCATTATTAGACACTCCCCTCTCCCCTTCCCTTTATTTTTTGAATATTCAGGGAAGCTATGGTAAGCAAGTTTCAAGTATCCCTAAGCTGATTTTCTTGCAACAATCAAATAATCCTTCATCAATGGCTGCCTGGAAAGCATGAAATCATCTGAAAGCCATAAATGTGATTTGGAAAGAGTTTAAACAAACTCTGAACAACTGAATCCTGCTGGAATGATTGTTTAATATTTAAATACGACTGTGACCGTCTTCACCTCACTCATATCTGTCTCCTCTGCTCTCCGGCTCTCCTCTGCGTCTTCAGTACGAGAGTTTGATGTGTGTGCTGTTCTACACGGCTCTGATAATGACTCACACTCTTAATTAGCATCACTAATCAGCTGTCATCACGCTGACCTCGCTATTTCTGTATCGACTGTCTTTGTCTAAATGTGGGGATACACACGCTTGGTTTGCTCACTCATTACTTCCCTCCGTTTCTTTGTTGGAAGATGCTAAAAATATGACTTTTCACAAGGCCATAAATGATGATCTGATTAGTGCTGCAACTCCATGACTGACTAATGCGCTTTAGCTGATGTTTCAGTCCCAGCTACCCCTCTCTTTCTCTGGTGTGTGGATCGACTTCAGCTGCAGCTCTTCGTCTCTGTGTAGCAGTCTCTTACAATCAGACAGACGGTGGATTGTGATGTCTCCGCTGGAGTGTTTCTCTCTTCCCTCACTCTGTCTCTGTCAGCTCAGTTTTGTCTGTGTTCAAAGCCTACAACTTCGCTCGGAGAAGATGTGTCTGTCTTTGTGTCTGTGTTGGTTAAGACACAATTCTCACACTTCCTCTCCCTGAGCTGTGTCACCACTTTGAAAGTGTCTTTCCTGTATCGTATTCAATGTGTGCTTTGTACTCGTATGCCTAGACACACAAAGCATCTCACCCCACATGGAAAGCGTGTTTTAAGGATACGAGTTTTGATTGTTTTTTTTTCTCTTTATAGGTGCAAGAATAAGTTATACCCAGATAACCTTCCTCGCACCAGCGTGGTGATTGTATTTCACAACGAGGCATGGAGCACGCTGCTGCGAACCGTCCACTCCGTCATCGACCGCTCCCCCCACACACTGCTGGAGGAGATTGTCCTGGTGGATGATGCTAGTGAAAGAGGTACACACACACCAGCATAATTCCTTTGGTGCTTGTGCCTCTTGTTTGAGGCTTAGCCTATTTTTTTAGACCTACTGTATGATTTTGCTAGGTTAGTGTGTGTGTCTGTCAAAGTGTTTTGGCACTGAGATCCAATAGCCAGTCAGCATATATGAGCTGCGTGTGCCACTCCACCCTGTGCAATGCTGCTAATCCCTGTTTGGGGGAGATTAGGTCTTTAATTCGCCAGCCGCAGGGATTACACTCTGTTATTACCCTCAATCCCCCCACACATCCCCAAGCCGCCACCACCACCACCACACAGCGCCTTTTAACCCTGTGGGCCCTCAGGTTGGGTGTGAGCTCACAGCAGGTGTGATGTAAGCAGGCGTGCTGAAACACAGCCACATAAACATACATTCACCTTTTGATCTCTCCGGTGACTCGAGGAATATTTTAGAGGAGAATCTTGTAATCCATCCTCAAGTCTGTAAGTGCATCAGTGAGATCATTTCTGTCTGCTAGACTTCCTGAAGCGGCCGTTGGAGCAGTATGTCAGGAGGCTGGAGGTTCCTGTCAGAGTGGTGAGGATGGAGCAGCGCTCTGGACTGATCCGTGCTCGCCTTAAAGGAGCGTCCATCTCCACAGGCCAGGTGTGTGTTTGCGAGTGTGTGTACGCATTTGTGCACGCACTTGAAATCCAGCGTCTTAATCTCTGTATGGTGTTCACCGTTGGGTAAGTCTGATGTTTTCTTTGTGTGCTACTAGGTCATAACCTTCCTGGATGCTCATTGTGAATGCACAACAGGGTGGCTCGAGCCTCTGCTGGCCCGCATAAAGCAAGACAAGTAAGAGGCACATTCACACAGACACTACAAAAGACACACACACAGCAACTGCAAGCATGAAAAAAATCGATAAGCGATGTTGAGCTTGCAGGGGGCTTGCCCTTGTGTTTATTTGATGCTTAATTACTCATTCTCTGTTAACTGCTTTGGCTAAGCAGGTACTCAAATAGGAGCACTAACACAAATACACACATAACACATCAGGATCTGAGCTAGACCCAGCACAGAGCTCACACAGCTCAGCCCATCTGTTGTTCAGAGCTGCTTAACAGCTGATATGATCTTTCTTCCATACAGACTCTGTAGAAAACAGTTCCACACCCATCTCTGCTCTTATTAGTTGGTTTTGATCTTTCATCTTAGGTTAGTAATTTCACTATCGAGCAGCAGAACCATGTTAAAAGTTTATAAGATTTAAAACTGCTAATGGCCCAGAGGACCAAGGTTAAAATAGTTTTGGATTTGTCATTATAATTTAGTTTTAATTAGTTTTGAAATTGTTTTCCATTATAATTTAGTTTTAGTTAGTTTTGACATTTTTTTTCCATTATAGTTTAGTTTTAATTAGTTTTAAAGCAGGCATTCTAGTTTTTATTTAGTTTTAATTTTTGCAACAATGCTTAGTTTTAGTTTAGTTTTAGTTTAGTTTTAGTTTAGTTTTAGTTTTTTCATTCCTTATTAACCAGGTGCAGGATTCAAAAAGGTCAGAGTAAATATTTTGTAATACAGTTTATTTTCCAGTTCAACATAGTGCTCACTGCTCAGTCAATGCTGATACTGAACTGTTGGCTGCTGCCTTAAACACAAGAAAATAATATAAACTTAATATAAAAATATAAACATAAATTATATAAAATAATGTTGACATGAATTAAATAAAAATAATACAAACATAAATTATATAAAACAATATAATATGAGCTTTAATAATTAGAAACTTGGACGCTGTAACAATAAAGTCAGACTCACATGAAATTAAACTGTTACAGATGCTCTGATTCATTGCTCCATTACGTTTCGTCGCAGCACAGCGCACAGACAGTCAGTGCAGTAAACAAGCACGTCCCAGTACGTTGCTATGATGGTGCCGTACGGCGCTGACAACTGCCGAAAACTGTCATAAAATTGGTTGGGAAAATGTGTCGGATTAATTTAAATCCTAAAGGCTATTAATATTGTCAAAAACTATAACTAAGGACATTTTGTCTTTAGTTTTGGTTAGTTTCAGTTAGTTTTGTGAACACAAGATACAGTTTTAGTTTACTTATCGTTTTTGTTTTCTTTTCTAGTTTTTATTAGTTTGAGTTAACTGCAATGTATTTAAAATTTTAGTTTTCCTTTTTAGTTTGGTTTTAGTTAACTTTTGTAACCTTGCAGAGGACTGGGAGATGGCGAGCTTTTGGTGAACACGTCCTGTCGTCATCATACAACCTTCAGCACTGTGGCTGCTGAGGTATTACCAGATTATAAGGACATGCTCACAGTTATCTCTTCCCACGCTCGCCTCACCTCAGGGAGCTTTGCTGGATCCCTGCTGGAGCCCTGCAAGGGTCACAAACAACACCCTGACACTAACACCTAACTCTCACCACATAAACAACCACACTGCCTGAACCACACTGCCACTGAGCATCATGCCACTAATATTTACTCTAATTTAAAGACCTACCCAGCAGTATGAACACACAGCAAACATTTTTAGATCTAAAGAGTACTCACTAACAAGGATCATTTGTAAAAACATAAACAAACATCCCAGTTTTTCTGCTTTGATAGGATTTCTTTAGACATAACTTCAGTTGTCGCATTATGATATTTCAGAGTGTGTGGGCAAATGTAATCAGAATGAAGGATGTGTAAAAACATAGTTGGAGAAAGATGGTTAAAATCTGCCGAAGCAAACCAGGATTCACACACACACACACTCTCTGCTCTTGTACAATGAACTTCGACTATAGCATTTCAGTGTTGACCCTAAGACTAGGAGAAAGTGTGGTAATCAGCGAGAAGCAGTGCATCATGGTCTCTTTGTATTTTGTTTGCTTCAGGAGAACGGTGGTGTGCCCAATTATCGACGTTATCAGCGATGACACATTTGAGTACATGGCAGGATCCGACATGACGTACGGGGGCTTCAACTGGAAGCTCAACTTCCGCTGGTACCCTGTACCACAGAGAGAGATGGACCGCCGCAAAGGAGACCGCACGCTTCCTGTCAGGTGGGTCAAACAGCCAAGGAACCCTAAATCAGCTGAAGTAGGGTTTGGCACATTTCGCAGCTTCGTAAACATCTTCAATCCTCACCAGCTCGGGGGGCTGCTGCCGAGCTGCCGACCCTGACCTCTCTGTTCGGTGAAGTGAAGAGAATGTGCGGAGACTTTGCCTACAGGGACGGATGAATTCATTAGTAAAACACGCCGTGAATCATGCAATCTAACTCTGTCACTTTAAGATAACTTATATAGCTTGAGCTGTAGTGTTGCTGAAAGGCATTCACAATTGATGGGCGCAGAGTAATCGCACTTCAACATTTAATTTATCACACTTAATAGTCATGAAATGTTCCAGCGGCTTGTAAACTGAAGGAATAGAGTGAGCTTCCTCTGTAGCTGAAGTCATGATGTTTTTATTTAAGATTGTGTTTTATATCGTTTTGCCATGGAAACAAAATGAAACATATTTGTGCCCGTCTATCATCTCTTCTTCCTGCTCTTGTTTTCAAGCCTGCTTGATGCCAATATTAGAGGTCGCGCACACATAATATGTCTTATATAACCGTTTGCCCCTGTTTTGCTTGTTTTTATCAGCTTTGCATAACAAATCTTTCCTAAGGGCGTCTTCTAAGCAGGCCAAAAAGACAAAAATGAAGTGTAATGACAGGAAAAGGAATTAACTACCACACACTGATGACATGACTTGCTTCAAATATTACCATGAGTCTGAAAACTAGGTTTTATGGACACATCCTCAGAAAGAGGCATGTTACAGGTTTCAGTTGAGCACCATTAGAGCTCACTGAGTGTAGAGTTTCAGTGGTAATGATTCAGCCAGTGATGAGCAGCATTAATGTTTTTACAAGTGACCTTTTCCTGTCACGCTGAGCAAACCCCAACAGGAGAAAACCTCAGCAGCTGAACTGGTTGTTATGGGCTCATCTACCTTGTAATTTAGCTTTCTTGCAAAAGTCTGAGGTCACTTTTTAGAGTCACACTGTACAGCTGTTGGACAGAAAAGGTCTGACGGATGTCTGAACATTTTCAATGATGTTGTGCCAGTTAGGCGCTGTAATTCCTCTTGGGAAGGAACGCTGAAAAAGTTCATCATAGGATCACCAGACCAGAGAAACAGTCTGTGTTTGTTTCACTGGATTCATGGATTCTGAGTGTGTAGAGAAGGTCCTGTAGATGGACTGACTTTGTTTTGTTTTTTCTGCTCTGTGCCTTGTGGGAACCTGGGATGGTTATGTAAACTCTTTGTATACTTGGATATTGAATACAGCCTTTCAGAGTCTGAACATCTTTGATTGAAGATCCACCAAAGCTCCCAGGAGTTATTCATCAAAAGCTGTTAAAATCCTGCCGTTTATTTTCGTTTCTCAGTATGGTTCAAGAGATAAACAGTTTTTATGATACCTTTTTGTATGTGTTTGACACGCACAGTGGTTTGCTCCAAGGCTGCAAGCAAACATTTACCCTCAGGTTGTGCTCAGTTCGTTTGTATGCAAGGTATTGTGTTTTGGAAAATGAACTTGGATTTCAAATGAAAGCAAAATCAGGTAATACTTACTCGCAATCTGAAGGGTAGAAATCAGAGAGGGGAGATCAAAACAGAGGATGGAAAAAAGCAGGAAGACTGCAGATGACAGGGAGTGAGAGCAGTGAGATACACGCTGACCTTTAGAAAGCTGGCCTTTGGTGAATTAAGTTGCTCTAACCCACCTCGCTCTGAATTCACCACGCTGTATCCCTCTCCTCTCTGTTTCTCTCCAGGACTCCCACCATGGCAGGTGGCTTGTTCTCCATAGACAGAGATTATTTCCAAGAGATCGGCACGTATGACGCAGGCATGGACATCTGGGGAGGAGAAAACCTGGAGATCTCTTTCAGAGTGAGTGAACACACTCACACGCAGCCAACTGAAATGACTGCATTCTTCCATAGCCTGGCTGGCTCTCAGGACTGTCCGAAACACACTCACTAGCACACACTCACACAGGCACAGTGCACTTGTGAGTCTGACTTCTCTGTTTACTTGACTAATACTTTGTCAGGCGTCATCCTGACTGCCGTTTAATCAAACTTATTCAGGCTGTCAAAACACAGGGCAGGACCAGTCTGCGTCATGCATCTCCCTGCAGAGTTCACTGGTCAGCCTGTGCTTGTTCAGCATTCACAGCTACAGCATGCTCACTTCTGACAGTACGAGTGTTGACAGTGCCTGTGCTTCACAGATCTGGCAGTGTGGCGGGACTCTGGAGATCGTGACATGCTCTCATGTTGGCCACGTGTTCAGAAAGGCAACGCCCTACACATTCCCTGGAGGAACAGGACAGATCATAAACAAAAACAACCGGCGCCTGGCAGAGGTCTGGATGGATGAATTCAAAAACTTCTTCTATATCATCTCTCCTGGTGAGTTTTCCTCTGTGTGTGTGTGAGTGTGTGTGTGCTCATGAAAGTATGCATGTATGTGCTCATGTGTGGAGGTTAATCTCCGTGGCAGTTTTGATCTATCCATTAACCCTGTGACAGTGTGATATAGCAGTGCTGACCCAACAGTGTGGGACGGGGGAGGGGCGGCGAGTAATTTCACGCTACGAAGCATCTATTGACTCACACACGCATACTCTCACACACACATTCTCACACACATACACATATATGCACATATGGAAGCCAGCTCAGAAGAAGGAAAGTTAGAGTTTCTAAAAAGAGAATTTCTTTAGAAAAGAGCTGGCCTGGGGTTTCCCGACAAACTCCACCAGTCACATTTGTGTTTAAAGCCTGCAGATCCTCCACAGGGGGCTGTTTTATTTTTATCAGGCTAGTTCTTAACACAATATCTGCACCATTTACAGAAAAAAAAGTCCTCTGCAGTAAAGATCTCCAGACTGTTTTTGATCCACCTTGTGCCAAAATAAGTAAAAGAAGTTTCCTCAGGACTGAACGTCAAAGTCTTATCATACTTATTCTGACTCATTGGAGTGTTTCTAAAGTTGAAGGAATCTGTTAAAAGAAAGAAATATCACAGCTATCTCTATTTTTTTTTGTGCCTTTACACTTAAAAGTAAGATAAGTTGTGTTTCATCAACTCATGACCTCATTTACAAAAAGCTGTTTGGTCGTGTAGAAATAGCTGAATTTATTCGGAATCCGCTCCACAAAAGTGTTCAATGAGTGTCAGCTAGGGACTTCAGGCAGCACCCAGACTCTTCTACTACAGAGCCATGCTGTTCTAATGCATGCAGGATGAGGTTTTGTTACGCGTTGCTGAAATATGCAAATGAACAAGGCATTGTCTAGAGCAGGGGTGCCCAAATTCAGTGAAGGGCCAAAAATGAATCAGAGTAGAGGGCCACAGGCCAAAACTAAGCATTCATGTTGCAGTGTATGATATTAAATATGCCTATAGCATATTTGTGCAAAGTAAATACTCATACAAGTCATTTGAAAAAGAAAACACTTTTCTTTCCTGTGTTTCACAGCATCAAGTTACTGAACGTCCATATGGCCCAAATACTAGGCCTGTGTCTTTAAAGACATTTAGTGCAATATAACCTGAACAACATGAGACAGCATGCTCCTATGAAACCAAAATAGTGCATGTTCCATCCTCTTAAAATAAGGAATAGAAATAAGCTGGACATCTGCTTTAGATTGTTTTTCCCCTTTAATTGACTACTGTATTTACAGTAATTTACAAAGATTATACTTTTTTAAAACAGCGACTGTCTGGTACCTATTCCACATACTGGTGTGGAATCTATTTCTGTAAAAAAAGTACTCATGTTCCCAACTATTTTTAAACTTTCTCTCGTCAGAGTGCCACTGCCTCTCCATCCCAGCCATGACCCTGCATCTTCTCACTCTCTGGTCATGAACTTCCAGATTTAAGCTGACAGGACTAGCACCACCCTTCTCCAAATGTAACACAGTGTTAATTTATGGTCAGGAGAGGAAGTGCAACAATATATCAATAACGAGTGAGAAATTCAGAATGCTGGCGGTGGGAAAAAAATTATAAAAATGATAATTGAAAGTATACATAAAATAAAAATTCAAAAATGGCAGCGGGCCAAAAAAAGCTCCCAAATTGGACAGCCCTGGTCTAGAGGGTGCCATCATTTGCTTCAGATGCAAATGTCATGTCATTCACATTTATAGTATCTCAACAAATGTGCAGGCTAGCCGTTTGATGTCCGGCACTAATGTTTCCCCCTACCCTTGTGGATGCTGGCATTCGATCTGTGTAGTTGTGTGTAGTTTTTGTGTTCTTGGCTACAGAAATTGCTTCTGAATCTTATAATGGTATTTTTACTGCAGTTAGTTAAATCCCCAAATTCTTCATAATTAGAGCTAAGAAACCTTACACTGCAAAAATGGAAATGAAAAGTTTTTATTCCTAGTACAAACATCTTATCAGACAGAAGTCTAGAAAAGTGTCTTAGTTCAAGATATTAAAAGACAAGATAAAGCCTGAGCTTCTTGAAGTGGGTAAAAATAACTGCAAGCGAAGTAAGAAAAATATACTTGTCAAATTTTCATATAAGAGTAATAAAGACTTAGATTTTAGTTTTTGCTCTTCTTTGGTGTTTTAAATAAGTCATCACATCCTGTGTCTGTTCACATTTTTCACAGGCTCCTGACTTTTGAAGGATTAAAAATAAGTTCTTTGTGACTGCTGTGTGAATGTGTCGTCTCCCCAAGTTACAACTTCATGCTCCTTCATCAGATCAAACTTTTTTCCTGTAATTGACCTCATATACTTTTGTAAGTGACTACAGTGAGCTGAGCAGAGCAGCACTGCATCCCTGTGTGATGTCGAAGCTCTAGCTGGAGAAACCACCTGTCGTCATGTGCAGTGACAGCGAGGGCAGAGTGCGAGCAGGTAGATAGAGATGTAGAAGGACACTGGGATGGCCCTGTTGAATCAGACAACATGTGAGAGACTTGCAGTAGCCTCAAATCAGAGAAATGTTTCTGTTTCACAGAGAATTTGATTTTTTGGTGGCTGGCAGAGTAGAAAGAGTCTTTCAACAAACACAGCATTCAATAAATTGCCGGCTCAAGCCTTAATTATGATGTCAGTCTTCAGGTCTTTGTGTTCATGCTTTTGTTTTGAAGGGGTGTTGTTGTGCCTTGATCAGTCAGTAGTAACTGATGTTTGCAGCACTCACGACAATGGTAGCAGCAGCTGCTCAGAACAACAAACGTCGTGTGGTTGAAGGGAAAAACGGGCCAGTTTGAGCCATTTTCATCTGGGTCAATAAACAACAACATGAAAAGCTTGTCGCCATTTGTGTCACCGTTTTTCAGGCTATGGCACCGGAAGAAGTCGTCCCCATTCTTTTTTGCTGCCCACTAAGCTGTGTTTGTCTTAGTTTCTCAACCTGGGGAAATGCTTCACTTGACAGAGTGTTGGTAGTTATTCACAGGTCTGGAACAAGGGTTTACAACATTTCAGAGTGCCTGCTTCCTCTGCTGTAGCTTGGCATTTCTGACCCTGAACATCCTTTAGAAATGAAGCATGAGGTTCCTCATTCTCGTCAGAGTTTAGCTCTGACCGGTGCAGATGTAGAAGTTTAACCTCCAGAATGACTGAACAAATAAACACACCGTTTGCTGATTGTTTAACATTTGAAGCAAGCACGTACAGTTTACTGACACTAAGGGAGTGGATTATCTTGCAGAACCAGTCGTAAATAACTTGGGGTGTTCCTTTCCCCTAAAACTAAAGCATGAATATTAGAAGTCAGCTCTGCAAATCAGTGCCATGAAATTTATGTTTTAATTCAATGTGTTTGTGAAGTGTTCCCCAAAAAAAAAAAACTTTAAGTAACGTGACTGGGACACTGGATTGTGAGATTGAAGTTAGTGCAGCCGCTGACCTTCATGTAACTTTCTGTCTGTCTGTGTTTTTTTTGTGTGTGTGTGTGTGTGTGTGTGTGTGTGTGTGTGTGTGTGTGTGTGTGTGTGTGTGTGTGTGTGTGTGTGTGTGTGTGTGTGTGTGTGTGTGTGTGTGTGTGTGTGTGTGTGTGTGTGTGTGTGTGTGTGTGTGTGTGTCCAGGTGTGACCAAAGTGGACTACGGTGACATCACGTCTCGTACAGCTCTGAGACAAAAGCTTCAATGTAAACCCTTCAGCTGGTACTTAGAGAACGTCTACCCAGACTCCCAGATCCCTCGGCACTATTACTCCCTGGGAGAGGTACACTCATCCACAGATACACACATATCTTTATATTTAGTCTCACACACTGTCTGAATCACAAAATTTAACACACTGTAATTCACTGGAGGACAGATGAATGTTGGATTCATTGCTTCTCGGCTAAGTTCCAAGCAGACACAAGAATCAGATAGTGGTCTTTTTTATTTTTTGAGTTTTTTCTGTTTGTGTTCTGCTCAGATCCGTAACGTGGAGACGAACCAGTGCCTGGACAACATGGCCCGCAAGGAGAATGAAAAAGTCGGCATTTTCAACTGCCACGGCATGGGCGGCAATCAGGTAACTGAGGGCTGAGACAGAAACGTCCAAAACAACACAATAACCAAGCACTGTCATAAAATGTACCCAGCAGAAATGTTTTAACCTCCTTCCTGACAGAGATAACAACAGAGAGAAACAGAGGTTAGATGTTGAGTAAGAGACTGAAGGGAGATTATTTTTTTTATCAGACATTTGTTTTTGTGAATTGCAGGTTTTTTCTTACACGGCAAACAAAGAGATCAGGACAGATGACTTGTGTTTAGACGTGTCCAAGCTGAACGGACCCGTTATGATGCTCAAATGCCATCACCTCAAAGGAAACCAGCTCTGGGAGTACGACCCTGTGGTGAGTGGAGGAGATCATGCAAATTTTAACATGATGTTATGTATAAGGGAACGGTTCTTCTGAAAATGAATTTTTCTAACAGCGAATATTTCAGGGTATCAGTTTTTGTTCTGACGCAGTTTTTAAAGCTCACTCTCACTGTGTGCCAGGAAATCTTTGCAGATTGTAATCTCTGTTTTCTGAACACTTAGCTTTGCCAGGCACTCTGTCAACTCCTTATAGGCTAACAAGCAAAAACAACACAACCAGAGACTTTATCCAAACCCTCCTGTCTGATTTCTCTGCTAGTCTCTGCCTTTGGTGCACACCATCCTCTTAGACTGAGGCTCACACATGTGTAGTCGACATGTCTTCTTTCACACACACCACCATTGCACGGTATTTTCACCAATCAATCCTTATCTGCAGTCATGTGAGGCTCTGAGTGTGGCCTCATGTAAAATTTCCTAATGAAGGGAGGAAGAGTAGATATCGCTGCAGAAGTGTTTTTGTTTATGTTAAAAAGGGCAACAGTACAACATGTGTAATCACGACATGGGGAAATAGTTTTTTGGGGTTTTTTTTAATTTGCAGCTTTATCTTCTTTTATTAATCTCTCTCATTCAAATACAAATTAGCTTAAGCCTCCCAGGGTACAATGAGAGAGCTAAAATCTGAGCAAGTGTTCATCTTTTATATTTAGTAAAATGTTTCATCAGACTCAGTGTGAACCACTTTCACCTGACCAGTGCAAGGATAATGTTTGATTTTACCAAAGTGAAAAACAATAATAACACCTGTTTTGCTTTAAAGAGAAAAAAAAGGTAAATGGGTGAAGACCTACTGACTTGTTTGGTGTCCTTAGACAGGGGGCCTCATTCACTGCACATAAAATAAGTGCATGTGCAAAAACACCTTTGGACTCATGAAGTGCAAACCAGCCAAACTGGTTTCTGACCACCTCATGTGTAAATCAATGAATCAGAATAATCCATTGCTATTTAGTATTCGGCATTTAGTTAATTCAATGTTTTTGTCATTGATTTTTATCAAAGCTTTTTTTTTTCTTTTACTGGAAGTGGTTTAAATATGTCATGCATTTATTTATAAGAGTATGTGTTTACATTTTCAGAAAGTGTAAGTCGTTATCATTTGTGGTCTGTTTTTTTTTGTTTGCAGTGTATAAATAAATTCCACTAAAAAAAATACTGATGAATCCCTGGTGCACATGCACCAATCTGTTAGTGAATGAGGCTCATTGTCCTTATTTCAAGAAAACTTATCAAGAACATTTCTTACTCTATTGACAGATTTGTTTTTTTAGTCTTTGCAAGAAATCAGATGTTATTTTTCTGGACTTTTCAGGTGAAGATGGCTCATTTTTTTACTAAAAATTGGAAAAACTCTTGCTTGGATTTCAGTTTTGCAGTGTAAAAAAAAAATAGAGAAAAATTTGAAAATTGTTGGATAAGATTAAAAAAAAGCCACTAGATGATGTCATAGAAAGAAACTAAAACATAAGAGTTTCCAAAAACAAAAAATAGACAGAGTGCAAATGTTCAGCATTAAAAGTAGTTTTGGATTTGATTTTGTTGATTTGATGTCGCCACATTTCTACATTTTATGTTTTCCTTTAGGCAAAAAGTGTAACCACACAGATTATAACGAAGAATTTTCTTCAGCAACATCTCAGAGCAAGGAAAGTGTAAAAAACAGAAGCATTAAGTAAATTCTCATGAGTCGAAGTATCTATCTGTTTATTGTCGCTGATAGAAAGAAACAGACTTTTCTACAGTGAAGAAGTCAGAGTATTTACAGCGCACACACTAACAATCAGTATGAGTTTGCTCACTCAGTGCTGTACTTCAGCTGCTATTTCATTAGATGGAATATTTGTTTTTTAAGTTTTATGAGCTGCACATCTTAACTGACTCATAAGCCAACCACCACAGAGTTTCTGAGAGCGGAGCCAAAACGCAGCCTCTAAATTAAGTCTGACAGAGTAAACAGATAAATAGATATGAATAGTTATTTATTTACTTGCCTTTGTGGGTTAAATCAGTGGACTTAAATCCTCCCTCCCTGTCTCTGTCTCTGTCTCTGTTCGTCTCTCTGTGCAGAAGCTGACCCTGATCCATGTCAACAGTAACCAGTGTCTGGACAAGGCCAGCGAGGAGGACAGCCAGGTGCCCAGCGTCAGAGACTGCACACACACACGCTCCCAACAGTGGCTACTGCGCAATGTCACACTACCAGAGGTCTTCTGACCACACTCTGCACACTCCCAAACACACACACAGTCACACACACAGCAGCCCAGAGTGAATTATCAGGGGAGCAGACCTTGTTTATCAGAAACGGGCACAAAGAAAACAAAGACTTCCCATGAAGGGATTCGGGACAAGAGGGGGACAGATCGGACGGTACTTCCTCTGCCCGAGATCAAAGGGAGGAGCATGTGTGAGCCTCCTCGGAGCGCCGTGAGAGCAAAGACTCCCTCATGGGGACGATGGCTGTTTGTTTTACGTTTGTTGTTTTTTTAAAGAGATTTGAACCACGCACTGCAGAGTGTGACGTCACTCCTGTGGGTGATCCTGAGACGGACCGATGGAGTCGAGGCTCTCAGCTCACAGCTTCCCTGGACAAAGCAGTCCACCCCTCAACTCATCATTTAACGTTTACTGACTGCCTCTTGTGAGAGAATGTGTGCACTTACATGCGAGTGAGAGTGAGTGTTTGTGTGTGTGTGTGTGTGTGTGTGTGTGTGTGTGTGTGTGTGTGTGTGTGTGTGTGTGTGTGTGTGTGTGTGTGTGTGTGAGTGAGTGTGTGTGTGTGTGTGTGTGTGTGTATTCTAAGATGAATGTATGCCAAGAGAAGGGGGCTAAATTCCTTGTTTTATGTTTTTTTTTTATTTAAATTTGTATTGACATGAACTTAGGTGAACTCCTATGAAGAAGGATGCATGTGTCTGTATGTGTGTGTGTGTTTGTGTGTGTGTGTGAGGCCCTCCTTTAGTCTTGCAGCAGTGTGTGTCTCCCTCTGGTGTTGCTCTTTGGTATTTCATCCCACAGACTGAAGCCTCCTCGCTGAGGAACTTCCAAGAGACTGCACATAAGAAGCGAGAGGACGAGGAGCTGGCGTCTGTCGTCAGCGGAGAACTAGAGATAGAGAAATATGATGTTTGTGATATCTTGAGATTTCTATGTCTGTTTTTTTATGGTTTTGTGTTTCTACGGTCCTGTGAGAGTGCCACAGAGCAGTAACATTAGTGCGTCTGTCCGTCTCTGTCGACTTTAAAGATGTTAACGTAGAGCTAACACACAAACAGGAACTCTGCATATGTAACTGACGCTCACTGCCTATTGATGTGTTCAACCACAAGGAACTCATGCACACACCACCTGTAAACACATAGGAAACAGGCTGCACCAGTCTCATACTTTAATCCATTTTGTCATATCTTCTTCTCTACGACCTCTTCGAGACACTCCAAGGGCTTTTTTTTCCTCCAGTGGAGTGTGTGTATGTGTGAGAGCGTGTGTGTGTGTGAGAGTGTGTCTTCAGTTAACCCCAGTCCATCAGCTCCCTGTTTACCAGGACAAACCGCTCTCTGATCCCCTCGCTGTTGGACACCCAGACTCGGTAGCTTGAACCGAAAGCAGACGCATCACATAAAAGAGCAAAATGCTGCTTTCCTTTTCTCTGTGCTCTCCTGAGGACGTATCTACAATAGGAAAGGAAGCCGGGGAAGCAATTGTTAGAATATCAAAGAGACGTGGCCGAGGTGTGTTAGACTTAATCAGGGACAGAATAATAAATGCAGAGAGAGCGGAAATAGGGCAGGGTTGAACTGTGGGTAACAAAGAGCACAGCAGCAGACATATCTGAAATCATGACTGTACATCTCCTCCTGAAAGCCCACCCGCAGTATTTCTCTTTTCATATCTCAGACAGCGGAACAGAGGCATCAGCGTGTCGTTCCTTTTCCAACCACCATGCTCTCTGTTTGCTTCTCTGTCACTGCTGCTGCTAGTCAGGGCAGGACAGAGGATCCATGAACCTTTTGTACCATTTCAGCTTCCTCCAGTGGAGGAGGGGTTTACATAGGACGAGTCCCTGGTTCACCTTATGGTGGACGCCGTAGAGAGACGAGGCCATCAACTGATCCCGTGTCTGAGCGAGTGACTGTGCTGAGGATGTGAACGTTTTATTTTTGTTTTTATTGTTTTTATTTTTTGATTGTGAGACAGAGGGAGTGAATCGATTGTTCTGATATTTGGGGCGGGGGTTTTAAGTAAACTGACATGTCCAGGCTTCCACACTGAGCTGATCCAAATGTAGAAAATAAAACAAAAAAAGGTTTACAGAACAATAAGAGAGAACTTTTGGTATCTGCCTCTTATTTTTACACACACACCATAAAAAACACACTTTTTGTATATTTTTGTGAGAGTGAGTTTTTTGTTTTTTCATTCATGATTTATTGACTCAACTGACTGACATAAATACAGGCAGGATGCCTCTTTTCCTTTCCATGATGGAAAATTGGAATATGAAGCAAAAAACTGTGACCTTGTGAAAACCAAGTGGTTTAAAAACCACACTCTTAAAAACAGCCCTGACAAAATTGCAACAACATAAAATAAGGAAATCAACATTGGTAAATTAAGCCACACGCTTAGTGATTGGTACCTTTCACATTTCAAACGATACCGTACTGATTCAGTACTGAAAATTGGTACCCGTCAATCAGTATTGGTACTCAACGGTACCAATTTAGGTACTTTTGTGTGTTTATGTGTAAACAATTATTAATTTATTTAAAAGAAGAATCTCAAAGTTTTTTAATCTAACATTTATTTCTCAATATATAATTTTGCAATGCTGTGTTCATGTCCAGCACAGAAGTCCACCTCCTCTTCCACTCCCTCACAGTCACAAGGATGTGTTAGCTACCTAAACATGGTACCGTTTGATTCTATGTGAACCAGTACTCAGTACTACAGATGGAATTAAGATTGGTACCTGTAAAAGTGTCTAATCTGGTCCCCATCCCTACACATGCTTGTCTTCTTTTTACATTTTCCACTTTGCTCAGGGTGCGGTTTTGTTTGCGTTACTGTCATGCCTCTGAGCGCTATCAACCAGTGGATGACACGTCTCAGTCTGCTCTTCTCATTGGTTACAGCAGGCGTTCTGACAGAGGTAGCTTGACCAGGAGTCATAAATATTTACATGGTTAATATTTATACTTCACATCGAGGAGGCTCTTTAGAGCCAGATCTGCAAAAATAACCCAAAATTTAGAAACAACCCAAAATGTAATGAAAAACAATGCCATATAATGTAATAACTGGTTGAAAAAAAATTGTAACAAGTTGTCCCATTTGGGCAGACAGAATTTGGCCTCAGCATCTCGTTACATTTTGGGTTGTTGGCACACATCAGGGTCTAACACGGCTTTGATGTGGCTGGAAGCAGTAGAATCAACACACTTGAAGATAATCAGGAAAAATAATCACTTATATAAAGTACCAAAATATGTGACACGCTGCTTAACTGATCAGCGTAACCGATCACTCATAAAACATCAAAGATCCCTCATGTTGGTGAGTGCAGTGCAGAGCAGAGCAGATCCTGTTTGTCTAGATTGGACACTCGTGACTATAGAAAGTGACTCTTGTTTCGTTTCTTCACACGGCTCCGGTGCAGGAGCTGGTATTTCTCCAAAGAGATGTCAAACAGTCATCTTTTTGCCTCTTCATAACTCATAAAACTTCTCAGATAAATGAACTCTTGCACATAAATCTTGATAAGAGCTGTAATGACTGAAAGTATGCGTAATTTAATTTCCTTGTTAGACTCGTGTTGCATCTGTTTGATGGAGGAGGCGAGCTTTAAGCCTTAACTACAGCCAGTCACAGGGGAGAGCCCAGAAAGTGTTGGCTTCATATAGAACAGCTAACTCACTGTTCATGTTTTCATGCAGTCTATGCTACACTCACAGGAAAAGTGGAGCATGTGAAGTATTCAAACAGAAAAAAAATCCACTGTATGCATGGAGAAAGAGCAGGACTCTGTGGCTTTGATATGGTCGTGTGTTGCTTCCGCATGGGGCAGCCACGGGGATTAAAAGATAATCATCAGTGTTTTATCTCCCACAGCACTACTGCAGAATGAGTCTGACCAAAAGCAGGAGGTTTGAGGGAATCTGAATTAACATGACCGTGCTGTGTGAAGGTAACAGAGTCGGGCAGCAGGCTCGCTACATGTTGAGTGGATTATTCAAACTCCTCAACTTGATCTGTTGAATTATTCATCTGTCAGGATTAAACCCAGAGAGAGCCATCAGGGAGACGTATTAGACCACTGAGTTTTACTGACACATTTTTAATAAAACATGCTTCATTTCACAGAGCATTTTCCCCATGATGAGAGGATCCGTCCAGCTCAACCTTTGTCTCCATTAAGATTTTAAAAAAGGACCAGGTCCCTGAAGTTGGAGCAGGAACATTCAGGTGTTCATTAGTCAGTCTGCTTCTCAGTGCCTCAATAAAGCCTTCAAAAGGAGTCTTCTGCAGAGAGACAACATCATGCAAATGAAATGAGTCTCTCTTGCTCTTGTTAAGTAGACTTTGAGCTGCTGGAGCGGAGGACTCTGCTATGGTTTGTGCTGCGGGTGTGGAGCCTTTGATGTGAAGAAATGGATCAAAGTGAATGAGGCTGCAGCCCGGAGGAAAACTCCAGGAAGAGATGGAATAATGAAGTGAGAGGGAGGAAGAGAGTGAATCTGAGAGTCAAGCAGTGTGTCCCTCTGGTTTAGTTCTTCCATTGATCGGTGATTGTAAAACACCTCTGTGATAACGACACAAACCTATCTTTGTTTTATGACAAATTTTAAACCAAAGGAGGTTCAGTTTTCCTCACAAAGATGCTCACTTCATAAATAAACCTGTGACAGCTGTTTTGACTTTATTACTGGAGTCAGTGTTAGCTGGTGACAGGATTAATATTGAGGCTATCGACTCCTCATTAAAGGTCCCATATTTTGCTCCTTTTCTGCAGTTTAATATGGATCATTGATGTCTTCATGAAATGGTAGTAACATGTTTTGGTCCAAAAAGCCAACAAATCAAGCACAGCAGCATTGTTTCCAGGCTCTCATAGCCCCTCTGTTCAGAACGCTCTGATTTAGTGGGTGTGACCTTCATATGTAAATGAGCCACAGCTGATACGGCCCCGCTCTTCAGCGTCACTGAGAGCGGCGCCACGAGCTCCGAGTGCACAATGTTTAGAAAACAGCGAAGCTCGTTTACCATAACATTACAGGCTAAAACAACAGGCTAACAGCAGCTGATTGGTTCAAAAAAAGGAATCGCTGACATCAGCAAATCCCCAAAATCTAAACAGCTCATGTTAGGTCAGAATTTTACATTCAAAAGAACTACTAAGTACAGGTTTGTTCATTAAATATCACATTTTGTTTTTAGGGAGGAAAGCCAAAGACTCACAAATTTCACTAAGAGACTTAATAAAGTGTTTTTTTGCATAATATGGGGCCTTAAAAAGTTTCATAACTCTTTATGAAGACAATCATTGAGCCCAACAGTTCGTTACTGAATTGGACTGTTAATGATTTTATTTGATGGCTTATTGCCTATTAGGCTTGTTCTAAGTATACTGACAATCTGTTAAAACCGAAAAATTAAAAAGCAAGCGTTAATGTCTAAATTCTAGTTTAGAAAAAAAATAATAATTCAACAACAAACACACCTACTAACAGGGTTGATTTTTGTTTTTAGCTTCTCCAAACAATAACCTTTTAATACAAGAAACTTATGATAAATTGTCTTACCCCTTTTGACAACTTTTTTTTTTCTTTTTGAGCAAAAATAAACATGCTTAAATTTCAGTTTTCGCACAGTGCACATCAAACATCCGCTTCAGACACCACAGCACTTATTCTTATCCTAAATCCGAGGAATGTGGACTGCCAGCTGATCCAAGATTCAAACTTCAAACTTCATTTTTAATCACGAGGAAGGGAATTTGTCTAATTGTAAAACAATATACAATGAAGCTGTAGTGATACTGATAGTGTGTGGTACACTGTATGGTGTCATGCAGTGTAATAAATATAAGTAAGTGCCTGAAACCAACTCTATTAGATAAGTCGTGAACAAACATTAAGCATTAGCAAAAGCAGGTTAAAACTCAAATCAATGTCACCTATGGCTTTTTCTGACTTTGCCTTCAGTTAAAAGTTTAATGTATGCAGGAATAAATTAGTATTTAATCCAAGTGTGTTAGAGGGAAGTCTAAACCTCCTACCAGAAGGCAGCAGCTCACACTCTGAGAGCAGAATGTGACATCAATCAAACTATCCTTATCAATCTTCAGGTTTGAGGACCATTTGAGATTTTTGCATGACTATATTTCCCACAATCACTGCAAAAATTAAAACAAAAAATAAAGATCTTATAAAAGTAGTAGAATGCTGGATTCATGTGCAGCTTTCTTTTGGTAAACACAGAATATCATAAATATCATCCTGTGATGGCGGTGTTTGTTAATGAGCTGACTGAAGACTTCAAATGAAGGTTTCTGTCTGGATTTAGCAGCAGCTGTGCTCGGGCTTCATTTATTCTGTCCATCTGTCCAGAGCCGCGCTGACACATCCACAATCTGTAAAGTGTTTACAGCACAGACGACATCCGTCTGACTCAGCTCACACAAACACAGACGTAGGATTTAACTTTTGTTTGTCCTGAAGTTAGATTTTAATGGACGCTCGTTTTGTCCTTGTTTTGTAGCTTTTGTTTCTTATCTCTGGGAAGCTACCAGAGCTTCTATAGATAAACAAGCCGCCTAGAAGTCTTCTTGGATCACAGAGAGATCAGATTCACAAACAGGTGCAAAACTGGTTCAGACTTTGTGTAAATGATCCTCCTCGGTCACTGGGATTCAAAGGAACACACACGTTTAAATAAGCAGTTTAGAAGCAAAGCGCTCACTCATCTGTAAACACAGAAGTTCAGACCAACCTGTTTGGTGTTTGCATGGACCGAATGATCTCCTGACTATGACGTAGGAACGTACAGCAAATATTTCTCCTCATCAAAGAGCAGAGTTATTAATCTGTCTCCTGATAATTATAGTTTTAATGATTGTTAACAGGAGCAGCTTGGCAGAGGAACACTATCAAACACTGGCTTCTTCAAACTTTTTTCAAGTTTTATAACATTCTGAAATATCATGAGATTACAACATTAGGTTGAGACAAAAGGAGTAAAACAGAATAAAGACAAATGATAACACACCGCTCACAGCTGTGTGCATTATTATACGAACAACTTAAGTCCTGTGCTCATCTATTAAGCCATGAGAAACGATAAACTGACAACAAAATGACCGTTGCTAGCTGGGACAGAACCAGGATTTCAGTTTTGGGTGTGCCAAACCAATTTTGGGTGGGCCTCATACAGATATAGATGTACAACTGTTACTATGTTTGTTTTAGAGCGGATTTGGGTGCTTTTTGCTCCTTTAAACTTTGATTGCATTACTTAATGTTTTAGTGCAGTGGTTCTCAAATGGGGGTGCGTGTACCCCTGGGGGTACACATGATTCAAAGATGTATGTATTAAAAAAATAGCAACCATGCAAAATTCATTTATCACCATTTATTTAATCAATGTTTGAATCTAATATAAGATTAAGTTCATATATTTAATATCATACTCAATAGACACTAAGAGTACAGTGCTATGTTCTTTTTTTTTCATCTAAAACTGCTTTGTGCTTGTTAGGGCGGTTGGTAAGAAAAAGTTTGAGAACCACAGTTTTAGTGCATTAGATGGACCTACCTGCTCCATGATATTGGCCCAAGAATAGCCCTTTAAGGCAGCAGCAGGCTGTGCCACCTCAACTCTCCTTTATTACAGGCTGTAAGAGCAGCGAAATTAACCACAGTTAAATAAAATGCAAAAATCTAAAGTCTTTCCCCAAATCTTTCTCTAGTTCTACGGGTATAACGTGAAGCTGAATTTCAATTGTTTTTTTTTGTTTTTTTTCAGACAGACCAAAAGATTGCCACACTCAGCTCATTTTACAAAGATGGGGCATCTAATGATAATAAAAAACAGCACAAAGTGACAAAGTTTTACAAAAATTCTTTCATTTTTTTAATTTGCTTTTATTTTTTTAAGTTTTGGGTGAGCCTGGGACCTTTGGGCCCACCCATAAAGCCACCCCTGGTTTCTCGTACTGAAATCACCCAAATATAATGCCAGCCTCTGAAAAGCATTTGAAAACTTCAAACAACTTCAGGGCCAGACCAGGTTCAAATCATTTAAAGCCACTCAGTGTTTTAAAGAGATTTTTGACTTTTTTTTTTTTTACAACCTGTGCATCACTAACTACATTTTTCTTTCCCATCTGTGGAATTTCAACCAGGACCCACTCTCATTAGTTCGGGGAGTGTTACTGGATTTTGATAAGCCAAGAACTAAATTAATTTACTGAAAGACTTGAAATCATTTGTTGAATAAGTCAAAAAACAAGTTGAGTGTAGTTAAATGAGTTTTATTGTCAGTGCATATCCAGAGATAAAAAAATGAAACTGTACTAAATGCAAACTACAGTAAATCTGTTGTACAGTGAACTATTGCTGAACCACACTCTGGTTTAAACTGAGAGTACCACACAAACACCCCCCAACCCCAGGCAGCTAACACAGTAGCCACGTTTGATTAATGTGTCACGTTACAAACACAATTCATACGGATAGCTTGTTTATTAAAGCTTCAAGAGATGTAAACTTTTCAAACTCTCTGTTAGGAAAAGTGCTCAGACAGTAGCTAAAGAAAGTGAAGAGGAGTGGATGAAGTGAAAAGAGAACATGGCGGCATGTCTTCTGAATTTTAAAACCCAGAAAAAAAAAACGTTTCATCGAAACTTAAAGCTTAGGCTTCTCAGTCAGACTTGTTAAGAGGCTCAGCCTCAGCTTGAATGTGCTTCAGTACAGGTGAATCGTCTCAGTGTATCCAAACTAAAACGCAAAGTTGTTTCTATGTGCATTCAGTGTATTGAAAAACAAATGTTAAGCTGGAAATAATGTAAAATATTAAAACACCGTCCCTCATCATTCACATTAAGACTTTTCACTCAGAAAACAGGGCGTGTACTCTGACCCTCAGAAGTAGTCATCAGTCTGAACCTGAAGTCGTTTTAGGAAAAAAAAAAAAACACAAAAAAGTGGTGAAACCTGGTGCTGAAGATCAGGAGAAAGTTTTGTTGGCAAAGATCTATGGCCACGATCACTGAAACATGAACGACATCACAGTAAACTAAATTAATGAACTAAGATCATGAACTCCTCCCCCTGAGCCAGGGGGAACTTAAGATCATCTTTACATAAACCAGTTGTCACTATAAACTATTTGAGGCTCCATTCGGAGAGAGGTAGGGAGTACAAATACTGCATGACCACATTCTGGGGCTTAGACACAGCCAAGGAGCTCAGGTAAAGATCAGGGCTTTGAGATTAAAAATCTTATCTGATTATTCTCCACAACAATTTTAGCCTCTTCTAAAGAAATCAAATTGATTCAGGCACAAAGTGCAGAGAGAAGATGTCAAAATCTCTGCCAGTCAAACTCCAATGTGCTGCCTTTGGTCCTTATTTGGGATCAGGATGAACACCCACATCCTCAATTTTTGGGTCTCCAGTGAGAGCACTTCAGAGTGCTCGATGAAGCGCTCTGCTAAGCAGCAGCGTTTTTGGGTAACCAGCCGTGAAGCCACACCTTCTCTTCAGGGTCAGGGGCTGACTCCTGTAGAGCCAGGCAGGCGGGCAGGCAGCGCGGGAGGAGCTTCAGGGAGGAGAGCGGTTCCACCGAAGAATCAGCCGACAGGATGCCACAGGAACAGATCCTCACGCTCTCACTCACTGGTTTTCTTCAGGACGGAGGGGGTGGCATCTACAAAAGTCCTTTGAGCAACATGGAGACAAAATTGGTCAGGATTAAATGTGTGCGTGAAGCTGACAAAACAATTCTACATCATGACCATTGCTATTTGGCACAAGAGTTAAATGGTAAAATGGACAACGGACCAGTGCTCGTATAGCGTTTACACCGCTCGCCTCAGTCACCCAATCACACCACATTCACACCCTGATGGTGGAGAAGAGGGAGTTGTAAGGAACTGTAAGTTTTTACCGAGCCATTCACACCATCCACACACCACTGAGTAACAGTGGGAGAGAAATTTGAAGTTCAGTGTCACTTCCACATGTGACTGCAGGAGCTGGAATCAAACCTCTGACTTTGTATGAGAGGTGACGACTCTACCACTGAGCCGCAGCTGCCACAGGATAATGAGTCAGATACAGACATGATTTACTTTTTATTAATGCAGGTTCAAAATGCCTCCTGTGTGGGCTGTTGGTTCAGTTAACAGCTAATACCAAAAATCTTTGATGTCTGGAAGAAAAGATAAACCAATTTGACTGTTTACCTGCAGACTGTGATGCAGTGTTTGAGCATGCTGAATTTTTGACTGTTTGAGTGTTTCTTTTTACTTTAAGTCTGGTTTATTTATTAAGATTTTTTTTTTTTATATTACAGACAAAAAAAACAAACGTAGCGCAAATAGCGAGACAATTTTTAATATTCTAGCCATCTGTATTTTGATTGCCAGGCACCTGATACTGTTCCAGTGGAAAGATCCTCTTCCTCCTATAAATTCTCACTGGATTGAAGACATTATGCAATATGTCAAGCTTGAGAGGATAAGACACTCTCTTAAAGGGTCTGTCTTGTGATTTTATGGAACCTGGAAGCCTTACTTGGTGTTTGTTGAGAAGTTAGGAGCAGAGAGTATAATCCCATAATTTATTATACTTCTTTCTGTGTTAGCTAGTCCTGGTGTAGGATTACTGATCAATATAGCATAACATTTGTTCAGTGGGTGGGATAATGGGTGGGGCTTTCTTTGATAGTTTGCATTTATGTTTTTCTGTATACATCTTTTTGTTTTTTGTGTTTAGTACATTACTCTTTTGTTTTAACAATGCTTCTTTGCAATAAACATTACCTTTAAATGGAGCCACATTTGTGGGATAAGCACTAAAGCTGAGTTTGTTGTTTGTATCCATTTGAAATTTGCTGAATATTCTACATGCCAAACAAATTGCCCTACTTTCCTGCCATGTTTATTTTCTTCAGCACATCCATATTTAAAGCGCAATTTTCACATTTTTAACAATTTAAATGTGTCTCAGATTTGAATTTTACCTCATGGGATGCAGTGGCCAGGTGGACTGCACAGGTGTTGGCACGGCCGAGCTTGGACTCATCAGCATGGCGCTGTAGATGTTCGCTGCAACCACCAGGATGCAGAGGAGGATCGGCCCAATGATGGCGCCCTCAAGACCCAGATAGTATGCTCCACCTGCCACCGCCAGACCTGTCAGATACGGGTGTCCACCCCTGAGACACAAAACAGGAGAAAAGTCACAGAGATACTTTTAGAAAACATGAATGGGAAAAGAAAAAAAAAGCTGCATCAAACAGTCCTGAGGAAACTGGTGTTGTGTTGAAATCTGCATGCCAATAAAAATGTGGTTATCGTGACCTGAAGGAGCTCCAGTTTGGTTAAAATTAAACATGAACAGCAGCATCACAGGATGCTGATTTCAAAACACAGCTCAGCTGCCAATAAACACTGCGTTAGATTATTATCTGTCCGGCTGTCGGGTTGTTTTTATCAGATCTATTTCAAACAGCTGATGGTTATGAAACCGACTGATGCAAAAGAAACACTATTTATAGACCTCAGTCACAGACTGTTTTCCTTTCTAAGCCTTTTTCTTGTACCAAATGATCATTTGGTTCATGCTTGCCAACGCAGGGCAGCGAAGCTCCAACGACAAACATACGGTACACACCCGGATATGTCGGAGTAGATCGCTGTGTCTACAAAATAGGTTGGAAGCAGGTGGCAGATCAGCAGCAGCACCGCCTTGACGCCTTCTCCCTGTGCCAGCCACAGGTCGCACACTGCTGGCACCGCCGCCCAGTATGTCCCCAAGAACGGCACCGCACCCAGGATGGCGGCAAGAGCTGGAGAAGAGGAAGGGAGGGATTCAAAGTATGAGAATACGTCACCTGTGTGTTGGCTGGGGCAGGCAATGAGACGACTCACACACAGACTCACCAGAGGGAATAAAGACGATGTTGATGCCAAAGATGGTGTGTGTGAGCCAAGTGTAGAGGCCATAGAAGCCCGCCATTTTAAAGGAGGCATCAAACACTCCTCTTTAAGATAAACAAAGACAAAAGATCAAAATGAAAGTCCATGTTTAGGGTTGTTTATGTCATTGCACACACACGGGAAGGTTTTGTGCATGTTGCTACCTGATGGCCTCCTCCACTGACTGGCCTATGATGTTAGATGAAGGTCCAGGCTGGGAGAGAGGAGTCAGGCTGATCACCCATTTCACAGGTTTGTAGTATTCACCACTGGAGCTCAGTAGGTAGAAGAGAGTGGTCAGGAAAATCACCTGCACATCAACAAGAAACGTCAATCAACTCAAGAGCTGCAGGAAATACACTGCCCAGACAAAAAAAAAAAAAAAGCTGTCACCAAAAAAAGTTACACACTTTATTTCCATCCAGTGTTGCATTAATTTTTCAAGATCTTTCATTGATGATGGTAGAGTCTGACCGCTGTGCAAAACCTTCTCCAGCTCATCCCAAACATTCTCAATGGGGTTAAGGTCTGGACTCTGTGGTGGCCAACCCATGTGTGAAAATGATGTCTTATGCTCTTTGAACCACTCTTTCAAAATCTGAGCCCGATGAGTCCTGGTATTGTCACCTTGGAAAATGTCCGTGCCATCAGGGAAGAAAAAACCCACTGATGGAATAACCTGGTCATTCAGTTTATTCAGGTAGTCAGCTGACCTCATTCTTTAAACACAGACTGTTGCTGAACCCAGACCTGACCAACTGCAGCAACCCCAGATCATAGCACTGCCCCCACAGGCTTGGACAGTAAGCACTCGGCATGATGGGTTATCACTTTATCCGCCTCTCTTCTTACCCTAATGGCCCATCACTCTGGAACAGGGTCAATCTGGACTCATCAGACCACATGACCTTCATCAGTTGCTCCAGAGTCCAATTTTTATGCTCCCTAGCAAATTGAAGCCTTTTTTTCCAGGTAGCCTCACTGACTGCTGACTGACAACGGTCAGACTCTACCATCATCAGTAAAGATCTTAGTGAAAAATTAATGCAACACTGGATGGAGAAGCTTATCAAAACAATGTCACAGCGAATGCGTGCTGTAATCAAAGCTAAATGCAGTTTTACTATCATGTGCTTATATGCTGAGGTGTTTTTTTTCTCAATCTCAAACTTTGCCCCCTATTGGGAATAGCCTGGGATTTACTTTTTTCCCCTCTTCTCCCAATGTTATTTCATATCTATTGCAAAGGGGCGCTGGGTAGCTGGCAGCCCCTGGGTTTATCACATTTCTGGTTTTCCCCATGTTTGTTTTCTTACACGTCTTGGTAGGGATGTAATTGAAATGAAATTTCCCCTCAGGGATCAAAAAAGTATTCTGATTCTGATTCAAAATATTACAGTGTGTGACCTTTTTTTTACGATAAGTCTCTGGATCACCACTGAATACCTTATATTTTAGCTCTAAACTTAGGTTTTGCCTCAAGAGTAAAAATTTTATCATCTTTTTTCTGCCAAGTGATCCTCATCATCCATTTAACTACACCTCAACTACTTCATGGTTCATACCAGACTCAGGGCAAAGTTGAGCAGAGCCGTGCCGCTGTGGAACAGGACGGTGAAGAGGGTGGTGGTGGTGGAGATGAGGAGGCCTACGTTTCGACTCATTACCACCCACAAAGACTCCAGGATCTACAAAACAAGGCAACAGTAAACATGTCAACCACGGGAAGAACGCACACCCCTCTGAGACACAGAGCTGTAAATCTATCAAAACGTTCCTGATGACAAAACACCCACTTTGAGCCAGCAGTGCACAGATACAGCACATTTACCCTCACCCTTTTTGCTGATGTCAAGAAATGAAGCAAAACTTTATGTAGACCTCTTTTGGTCAAGCCAAATGATTCTAAATGAAATCAAAATATATGCTAATCTTTTACAGAGAGTGCACAGACAGAGACTCACAGAAAGCAGGGTCTCAATATTCTCCTGCAGGAACGAGGCGATGTCTTTCCAGTCAAGGATGTCCACCAACCAGCTGTTCTGCCTCTGTGCCATCATCTTATGACCACGATGGCGTCCAGTATGGGTCGTGTTCTGTGAAATGCATTCAATAATTTGTGAGCGTGGTATTTAAAGATCTTTTTGTGGCTTTAATCAGCTGAGTCATTCTCATCCTACCTTCACAAACCAGGAGTGATACAGTCTGTCCCAGAGCTCCAAAACCTGTTTCTCAATCACCACTGTGTGGTTCACTTTGTCTCCTAACATTTTATGAAGCTGCATCAAAAAAGACAAAATTCAGTGCATCAGGTTGTTGTTGTTTTGTTTTGGCTTCCATATTTCAGAACAGGAAATCAAAAAGAACAGAGATAGTGACTTCTCTCACCTTATGTGTTATCCATTCTCTACCATGTTGATAGACATTAGTAGCAGCTGAATTCAAAGCTTTCTGCACCACTCGAGCCTCAGGGAGCCAACTGGAGGAGGAAAAACAGTTCAGGAAATGTGAAACGATAAATTCATAAGACAAAGAAAAACCATAAAAAGGCAAAAGTGTCCTACTTGGCCCATTCTGGATGGTTAGACACTGTCTCGTTGATGAGATTACTCGTCACCTCGATGATATGAGCGCTCTCATGATGAACCTGGAAAGCAGACAGTAACCTGATTATCCAGGGTGATGTCTCTGAGATCCAGTGTGTGCAGTGCCTGAGACGAGCTACAACGTACCATAGCAGTGAGTAGAAGAGCCATGAGTAGTGTTCCAGTGACCAGGAGGAAGATGATGAAGATGCTGATGATTTTATCCAGGGACCGCTCCAGCCACACAATCATCTGTATGTGTAGAGAGGAGGGAGACAGTGACAGGAAACAAACAGGAAGTGAAACAGAAAATAAGTCAGTGAAATTCTGTAGAGGCTGGGAATAAACTTGAATTAGACACATGGAGAAACCTGTGTTCTTCACATTTTGGATCTAAATCTGCCCACCTGAAGAAAAGTCAGAAGACTGTGTCAACAAACAGTGAAGTCTGACCCAGGCATGTGCACATCCTTAACTCGAGAACTTGCAAGTTAAAAACTCAGGCTGTGAGCTTTGAATGCACAAGTTCTCTTTCAGGATAATTCATCTTAAAACTTTTAAGTCTCATTAACATATGTTAAAGAAGTGACAAAATACTTCACTCAGGTTTCTCTATGCCCCTTTACTTCATGAACATCAGACCTTAGAAGCTTTAGTGTCTGTAAGTTTGTGTGTGTTAATGTGATCAAAGCCATGTGTCAAAACCAAGTTATTGCAATGACAGAGGAACTGTTACTGTGGACTCTTCTCTACAACAACGCCAAGGAGTTTATCAGTGAACATTTACCATCCAGGACTCAGGGGGAAAATACATTTCAGGCTTCAACGATGCCATGTTTATAAATAAATAAATAAATAAATATATATATATATATATATATATATATATATATATATATATATATATATATATATATATATATATATATATATATATATATATATATATATATATATATATATATATATATATACATACATATATATATATATATATATATATATATATATATATATATATATATATATATATATATATATATATATATATATATATAAAATAAATATTTAAAAATATATATATATACATATATATAAAGGTACAGTGTGAAGTATTACGCAGCATTTAGCAGAACAGACTTGGTACAAATAGAGTATGTTATCTATAAATAGGATTAAACTAGTGCCTGAAAAAGATAACCCTCATTTTGTTTCTTGTTATTTAGAATAGTTATTTAAATTTGCAAAAGGGTGAACCGCCATCTTGCACCACCATGTTTCTACGGAAGCACAAAACAGACAAACTAGTAACAGATATTTTTGTTTTTGGCTTTCACTATTTGACTATATAAAATGAACCAGTCGGGAGAAAGAAAGGAAGAAGAGCTATATTACCTCCCCAAGGACGTTATGTTTCAGGGAGTTTGTCTGTCTGTGAAAAAGTAACAAACAGATCTAATCAAATTTTCAGAAAATGTTCAAAATGGGATAAGGAAGAAGAGATTAAATTTTGGAGGTTAACTAGGATGTTTTTTAAAGGATTCTTTATCATTGTGAGTTAGGGCTGGTTTCACCATATGTATATATTATTCCATGATAAATGGTCAGATTGTTTTGCAAAACAATACAAGACAAGGTCATCATAATTTCTGACAAATGTAAAAGTACAATCCAGATCCTGGCAATATTCTGGGTACTAAGATCTGGAATATGAAATATGCACTGGTTCATCATAATTTTCAACACTGTCAGGTAACAAATTATTGTACAAACCTGCAACTAACACTAAATTGTAGCAGAGAGTCTGCTGAAAGGGAGTATAACATTAAAGACTTAAGTATTGCATGACAATCATGATATGCTTGGTGGAGGTCTGCGCCCTCTGACTGCTTTTCTAGTTTGTCGTTGTTGTCACACTGTATCTTTAAAACCAAGGAGAAAGCAAAGGGAGAAAGAAATCCTGATTCATTTAATAATTAAAACTGTTTTTTAATCATTTCATTAAAAAAAAATAAAATAAAAACTAAAAACCTGTGACAGGTTTTCACAGCAGATAAAAATTTAAAAAAATATTAAATTATGTTTTCATGAAGGGGGTGAGGATACTAAAAATTATGGTGAAAATTAAGAAAGTGACAAAAAATTGTTATTTTTCCTTGGATTTCTGACACTTCAGTCTGAATTCTATCGGTCAGAATTTTGATTCCAACAAATTAAGATTTCTGATTCTATTTTGCATTAATATCATAACCCACTGTATTCTGAACAAAGTGTACGGCCATGCTCCATAACCCAGTGTTCTAAATGTTATTGAAAGCATGCAGGTCAGTAGCTGAGTAAAGTAAATAAAAGTTAAACTTTCTTGTTGTCCTTTTTGATTAAAAGGAAGAAAGTGAAAACTATCCCAGCAGAAAATGTGATCATCCTTAGTATCATTATAAACAAATGAGGGACATAATAATAATCAGATTTGGTTAAATTGATGTCAGTTTTTTGTCTCTCTTTGCCCTTTGGGGCTTCCACAATACAACAAATTTTTATTAAATTATACTTTTTTTATTTAAATCATTTGGCTTTTTTATTGTTGTACTGCTGGTGTCAGAGGCTTTACGCTCTTCACATCTCCTCACCTTCAGGATCAACTCAATTAATAATTTGACACATTGTGTCTTGTTGTAAAACATCACCCATCTGAATAGCCTGGAGATGTAACCATAAATCCTTTCATCTGCCCGCTGTGGAGAATTTCTTGTTCGAGAAACAAAATCACCTCCTCCAGATTAGTGTGCTACTTTCTTTTGAACAGCTCCAGCATACGTCACTGTGTTTCTAAAGTCTGGATGCTTATAACAGTGTGATGATTCTGGACTCAAATCAGTAGTATCTCTTAAAAATTTTCGAGCTTGCTTTTTGACAGATGTATGTCTTATTTATGACTTTGCAAACTTGAAAAGTTTTTTCCAGAATATTTTGAGTTTTCTTTCTCAAAAATTATTACTTTTCTACTTCTATGGGTGACTTTACGCTGTCTTACCATGAAGCCCTCAAAAATGAGTTTTCTTAAAGCAATATCTTGCTAAACTCAAATAAAACTTTTGGAGAGTTGTCAAATTGTGCTGGTCAAAGTTTGGACATATGGGAGCAAAATAAGAAGTTTAAAGATGAAGGTAATTTTTTTTTTTTATACCGACAAACTGAAAGAAGTTTCTTATACTTTTTCTACTACCTGCTCAATTACATTTTACAACATTTGTGGATCTTGTTACAACTTAACCCTGTCAACCCAGGACGGTGTTTCTCTGTTTTCAAAAACACAGTCAACCTGGGGATTTCAGACCAGTGTGTGTTCATACAGAGATGCCCTCTCCTCCATCTATCTACGTCAGCCATCTTTCCATGCAGCTCATTCACTCTCAAGCCAAACCTGCTGGTTAGATCACAGTGGGGAAGGTACAGATGAGGCCTAGGGGATAAAAATCCTCGACCTGACCGTAGCTTCCTTTGAAAAAAAAAAGCAGGCAGCAAAAAGCAGCAGCAGGACAAACAAAGACAGGATGACAGGGTGATGACAGTGGATGGGTAAAGTGCCAGTCCAAGCTACTAAAAGGTGTGCTCACGCCTTCACCCACACCCTCACATATGAACAGGGTTGTTTTTCTTTTTTAACTATGTTTTCCTCACACACACTCTTTCTCTCAGCACTCTGCTCCCCCAAGTCATTACCTGCTTGTTAAGCCAATGCCAGAGCTTTGGGAGGAGACAAAGAGACATTGGGAAGATTATTTTTGGAAAGATCTGTGCAGCAGTCATCACATGTACCAGTGCAACAGAAACACAACCTCTCTACAGGGTACAGGCAGTCAGGGGTCAGGAAGAGAAGTGTGGCAGGCAGGTTAAATACACCACATACAGGAAGAGTGACTGTACCGAGAGATGCAAGTCACTGTGGTTAACACATGACAAACGTCCAGGGGGGAGAAAACCTGAAGTGTGGAAGGCATCATGAGTTATGCTGGTGTTTTGTTTTTGTTTTTATTGAGAAATATCTGCCTCTTCAGATGATAAATGCTCCCCTTTGTTCACACCTGTATGCTGCACCTTGAAACAACCCTCTGTGGACATTGGTGACGGTACCTCACAAAAAAGTTGAGCTATTCTTCAAAGATCATATTTAAAACTTTTAGCTCTAACGTGTGATTCATAGTGTTGTTGTCCCCAATGGGATTTAGAAAGTTGTTTGAATTCAGTTGGCATAAATGAGGGAAAAACTTGAATCTATGAGATAAAAAACAATCACAAGACTTTTTTCAAACAGCAGGGGTACTATTTATGTTTGACTTCTCATGATCAACACCGTTACGTTCCTTAAAACTGAAGACATACATACAGGTCAGCAGCAGGTAAGGATTCTACAGTTGAGGCTTCGCTGCCAGTGTTTTACAAACATAGGTATTCCAGGGTATATTTGTTGATCAAATATTATCAGGAGGCACCGTATTAACATTCATGGCTGTACACACATTTCTGCTTTCTGATGACATTATATTTTAGATTTTATTAAGCCATGAATGGTAGGACATTTTTTACAGCTTAACTTGGACAAAACTCAGGTTTTAGTCATTGGTACTGATCCAAAACTATAAGTACTGACACTCAGCACATGTATCTTGGTATGTCTGTCATTAGCGTAGAGCCTTGAATTAATATCATCATAAAAAAGACATTTTACCACTTGGAAAAATATCGCCAAGTTAGTTGGTTTTTCTAAAGCCCCAACAAAGACACTGGGGATGTTCGATACCACTTTTTATGCAGACTGATACCAGTACAAGCACTCCTTCTGGAGTACTCACTGATACTGAGTCCTGATCCTACTAGCACTTTTGACACATAACATTTCAATTAACAGTGACTGATCATTGTAATCAAAGACAGCACAGTCATTCTGACATTAAGTCCAAATAAAACACAAACAGCTCTCTCTGAGTTTAGAATTTTTTTGATAAATATTTAAACAAAAAACATATTTTTTAGGTGCACAATAAAACTAACAACTATCAGAGTTTAAGTATTTTTTAAAGTAAACTAAAGTGCAAAATAAAAAAGTTTAACTGTTAACTCTTCCTGGTTCATTCATATTGTCTGATAAGGACCTGGCGCACATTTTCCCTGGTGTTAAACTGCAGCAATTAGCAGCATCAGGTGGCGAGGAGGACTTGCTCAATGTAAGATTTTTTTGCCTAGAGTATCTGCTGCTGGTATCTGCAGCCTTCTCCAGTAACGAAACCTTGAAAAAAGGCTGGTACCAGCCCAATACCTGGTCATTCCTAAAAGACACTAGTTTATGCTTATAGAGGGTATGCACATTACGTCATTGTCACAGCAAGCAGAAGTCACTGTGGTTACACCCACTGAGTGGCAGAAAGAGGGGAATGAGTGGCAGCATTGGCTTAAATACCGTCTAACCTCTGAAACAAAATCGAAAAATGGGGAAGAGCTGTTGTGCAATTGATTGAACGTACATGTTTGAAAAGCATTTAAAGCTTTATTTTGACAGGCTACTGAAAGACAGAGAGAAGACAAACTGATGGATTGCTGCAATTTACAGAAACAATCCAGGCAACGAAAGCTGGATATGTGGATCTCATTTTGTGTCAGTTAGCGTTAATTCATGCTGTATTTTTGGGTTGAATCATTCCTTAAAATACAAAATCTCTGAATGTTAGCATTTTTCATTCATCATATTTTTCATAACGACACATTTTTGTCTTTGTATGATTATGAACCTTGTGCTTAATATGATTTGTAAACTAACTTACACTGAGGCCAACCAAACAAGTTTTCCAAACAAGGGAAAACGGAGGCACAATCAGCTGTAGTGCTGTATTAAGTGTTTGATATTAAGTATACTTAAATACTGTCACAGAAACTATATGTCTGTAAATCATACAGTCTACGTTAAATACCAAAAGTACAAATATACAACACGTGTATTGACTTAGGTCAACCTACTGTATACAGTAAACTGAATCATATAGAGGCTTCATATGTTTTCAGGCTTTACATTGTGTGTTTTCCTGGCGTTGGAACCAGGTACAGATAAATGTCAGGATATGATTTCTGGCCACACGTTGATGTTCGTGGACCCCTGGTTCTTTGGTAGCTTCAAAAAATCAATGTTGAGTCCAACTCTCCTTAATTTTATGTCATAATCCACATTTCTCGCAGTCTCACCAAGTTTACTGCATACCCTTTGTATCACCTGCAGAATTGATTATTGTATCGTTTTTCCCTAAAAGAACATTTCTCAACTTTGGCTGGTATAAACTCCATATTACACTGATTTGAAATTCCCTGCATTGGCTGCCATTCTCTTTCAGAATGATTTTGAGGTTGATGTTTAATTTTAATCAGACTGTAAAAGTGGGGCTCTTGTTGTATGTTCATTGTATCATATTAACATTATCTGAGTTCTTTCCACCTTTAATTAACTATCATTAACCCAGAATTATGAATTATATCATGTTTTGAGTATATCAGTGCTTCTGTAACAAACACTGAACCAACCTGGAAAAAAGCTCTCAGATCTCACTACTAACAACAAAAAAGACTGTGCAATCACAGCAACAGAAATTCTGCATCACACACTTTTTTAATATAATACAAAAGACTGTTAAGTGTAATTTCTGGATTTTTGACTAAGTTTAAAATTTAACAGCTAGCAGATAATTAGCATCAAACTGAAATGGGTTTGTATTTCCGTGTCAGATAAATTGTAAAGTTTCTTTTATCCTAAAATGTATCCAAACTTTGTTAACTTAGTAACACTTTATCTGAGTAACCACCGTGTCAAAAATCTGCATCAGTGAACAACCCCAGTCATCATTGTTTTTACAAGGGTTGTTAGATATGTGCATGTTTTGTGGAGGTGTCATCTCCTCACATAACTTCCTTTAAACTTGTTCTCTAAGAATATTGTGCAAGCGCCAAACAATATGAGTGTCCTAATCTTCATCATTCACAGGATTCCACAGCTGCTCCCTTTGTGGTTGAACTTTGTCAACCCTTCAAAAGATTTTTTTCCTCAGCTGAAACGTTTTCTTTCCAGACAGTCCCTGAAAGACGTTAATGTGTTCTGTGATTGAGACACTGTATGAGGATCTATGCACACATGTACAACAGAGCATGTCTGTGCTCACTGCTCAATGACGATGTGCAGAAGAGTAATCAACGAGAGCTGCACCACTGGCACTCAAAGATCAGTTGGAGACATTACCTTAGTGTCAACACGTAGCAAGAACTGAGCCAGGCCTTTGATTGGTCCAGGTAGCAGGGCCTCCTCTCGCTCGCGTCCCTGCTTCTCCAGCACCGTCCACCATGAGCTGAGAGTCCGCTCTGCAAAGCTCTTCAAGCCGAAGTGGACCACCAGCTTCTTCAGCACCCACACTGAAGCATCAACAACACGAGAGGATGTGTGTAAAGAGAGTGACATGACTGTGCATGTGTGCGCGTGTGTGTGTGTGTGTGTGTGTGTGTGCGTGGTGTTACCAGCCACAGGGATTGGCAGGAGCTGCAGAATCCACAGGTTGAGCCACACTTGAACAAGTACGATGGCCCACACCAGCAGGACGAAGTAGATGTCACTGGCTCTTTGGGAGCTTTTCTCTCTCTGGAAGAGGCCGGCTGGTAATGAACGAGAGCCTCGAGGGAACCCGGGCGTGCCAGGAAGTGGGCCAACAGTCTGCACTCCATCTTTAGAGGAGACATGGGAAAAAGCATGGAGGAGGAAAAAAGAGGAGAAAGAGATAAAGAAACAAGAACTGATGTTTGTTTTGTCTCATGCAGTGAGAGTGCCAGGCACCGTGGTCACTCGCTGAAACCACTCGCTGCATTTCTCCAATGCTGACTCAAAGCTCTGTGTTGCATGTTTGTTTCTTACCTGTAGCAGAGCTGTCAGTGGGTTCAGTTTTTGGCTGAAGGTTGCTACAGGAGATGGCCATGTAAATAGTGTTAGCAGCAAATGACAACACCTGCCCCGACAGCTCTCCTGGGGTCAAAAGAAACAAGAACAAATCCACACCTGGTGACAAACACACTTCTTATTTGTATGTTTGAAAGTTCCTCCTGTTAGTTCACTACTTGATTACATAAGGTGTACTGAGTTAGGAATACTTTGTACAGAAAAGACCTAAAGCAACACTTAGCACAAAAAATTGGTCCACACATTGAAATAAGCTCATTTGACGTTTCTAGCATGGTCTACTAAAAAGAGAAATAAGCTTTTCATTTCATTACTGAGGATGCAACAAGAAAAAAAGATATCACTCAAGTGTGTAGACAGTGAATATGAGAATAGCTAGCTTAGCTTAGCTTAGCTTAGCTTAGCTTAGCTTAGCTTAGCTTAGCTTAGCTTAGCTTAGCCTGGCCTAGCTTGGCTTTTTTATCCTATCTCCTTTGGCACACAAACAGTATAAATAAAACAGCAGGAGCAGAATATACAATCGTACTATTCAACAACCCAAAGCCAACAACACATTACTTTTACATTGTCTACTTAAAGCTCCAGTAAGGAGTTTTTGATTGTTTTAAAACAGAGACAAATTAATGGTGATGACCCTTCATGATCTACAAAAGTACCACTATAAAAATTAGAACAGTCAGTTCCCAAATGATAGTTTTTTTAATGCCTGTAACAAAAGTAAGATGGTAGGGATTTCAGCAGCAATATCCCTAACTGAGTACAGTGCACATTGATAAGATTTACTGTCAAATGAGTCTTTGATTAACTTGTCTGTAAATACCACTTAGACGTTACGGCAAGGGTGAAAATGGAACCATAGGAAGGGGGCTGATTACAACAATAAGGGCGCGGCCACACTGGCCATCCAAACCATGCCGTGCCTAAGCACGCTTGCTCCCCCTGCAGGGCTGTACCCCAGACGGCCAGCAGTCACACTGACCCTATATGAACCAGACTTTAGCGGGTATCACACACGCGCATGGCCCGCCTATGTCACCCGACACAGCCCTCTAACACCCCTTTTGTTTAAATTGACTGTCGAGAGATGCGCCTGCGGTGATCATACATCAAGGATCACACACGCTGACCGCGTGCTTGTGCTCGTGCATGAAGTAAACCGTGCCATAGCCCACCTCTTCGAAGCGTGACAAAGCACTGAAGCGACTCGTGTTTGCGGTCACACTGGCCATTTAAAACGTGCTTTAGGGCTGAAGCATGCTTAGGCACGGTACGGTCTGCCAGTGTGACCCCGTCCTAACAGAAAGTTACTCACAGGAGCTTTAACAAAAACTATTTAACGGCTGTTTTTGTTGCATTATAAAAGCAGAGCTGATGAGGAGCAGTGTCTTCTAACTGTGGTAAATTTAAATGTGTGTGTGTGTGTGTGTGTGTGTGTGTGTGTGTGTGTGTGTGTGTGTGTGTGTGTGTGTGTGTGTGTGTGTGTGTGTGTGTGTAAGTATTCACCTCTGCCAGGGACTGGGGGCTTCTCTTGGGAGCCCACGATCAAGAGTATAACCATAACCACACACAGGGGCACCCTCCAGGAGCCGGTCAGAGACACTGAAACAAAAAGTTCAACATGAGTTTGAGTAATGTGCATACTTTAAGAAATATATGAAGCAGACGTAAACTCGTGATATTGTCGTAGAATAAGAGCAGGTATAAGTCTACACAGCAGCTATGGGAATGTAATAATCTTCCAGTCATGTGGGGACATTTTATTCAGGCACTCAGTCACTTTTAACATTTCATGCATGAAGGTCAAGTGAGCTAAAAATACTGGAGACTTCCTCATCTGCTTGGCATGTGCTCTGTCTGATGGTGGACCAGCAGAGACCCCATCTTATCTTGACTAAAGAACCACTTTGCCTCCCTCTACACCTGACAGTGTTTAGCTTATTCTTCAAAGTCTGCCTCCAGCGATCAGATACCTGTCGACTCAAGCCTGCAAAAATGTTGGAGGAGGGAAAAAAAACATTCCTTAGGCAAAGACAGGATTTACATGAAAGTTTGAAAACGAACCTGTCAGAGCAAGTCCCCCCTCCTCTCCCTCACATGCTCACTCACCGATGTAGAAGAGCAGGACAGACCAGACAGGAAGAGCCAGAGCCCGCAGGTAGCGCTCAGTGTGGGGACCCCACTTGAAACAAACAGCCAACAGGTAGCCAAACACCACAGTGCACACCTGAGGAGACACCAAAGAAGAAGTGTTGGGACTCCTGCAGAGGAAGACTTTAAAATATTTGTGTGGTTTTGTATAATTTCCAAACTCCCTGACTGAATTTCAAGAATTCAGTCTATGCTCTGTTATTACTCAGCTTAAAGTGGTATTGTATCTTGGTTGTCATTAGTGGGTAAACCAAAAACTCAATATCTGGAATGATGTGGTCATGAAGGTCTCAGCTACTTTCTCTCCACACAAAGACATCTTTTAGTGTAATTCAATATAGTGTCCTTCAGCCTATTTATAGACAAGGGCCCTGTGTCAATCCACCTCTGTGTCTAGAGGAAGAAGGACTGTCTGAAGAGGAACATTTAACACAATTTGCATCCAATCGAAGTGAAGCCAAGCTCAGTTCCCTGTAGCTGTTTGGGGATAATAAGGTATAGATCAATCTGAACCTAAAACGAAGGAAATTAGACCCCCTGAGACAAAAGCTGAAGCTGAAAAATACTTCCTGCTGTAAGGTGTTTTCCTCTTATTGTCACACATTCAGAGAAATGTTTGTGTTATCCCAGGGGTTGTGTTTTGATAATAATATAACACAATATAAAGTCATCCTCTTCAAATATTAACTCATAAATGGTGATTTAACTAATCAAAATTTCTTAATGCATATTAAATTTGAGTTTGTTAATTGTTTATCCAGTAAAAGTACAAGTTCCAACTACATTTTAAATGTTATTGTCATATCAGAGGAGGAAAGGGGACAAAAGGAGACAGACTGTGACATTAACTTGTTGCCAGCTTTTTATCAATCAATTATTGGTCCAGGCTTCTCAGCTTATAAAACAATGAATGAATTTGCAGTTGTTTGTTGCTTATAATACTACACACCCCTCTGTATTGTCAAAATAGTGGCTGATTATTATGAATAAGAATATTTTTGGGGTTTTTTTTGGTGATTTAATCATTTGATCGAGTCCCTCCCTCAGCAGCTGGGTGACAGGTGGACAGCCTGGTCTCACCCACCCAGTTGCATTCACACACTGACACAGATGAGCCCTTGTTGCCATCAGAAAGGGGTGTGTACCCAGTTGTCACTGTCCATTCACTCACCCACACTGTGTGGAAGCAGTCCAGCACGGATCCAATGATCCAGCAGATGTGCCCCAGTATCACTTGCATACCGATGACGCTCCAGAACAGGTAGAGGAAGTAGACCAGCGGCGTCCCGACCCCGATCATCACCAGCACCGTGAGCCTCTCCAACAACAGTCTGCCCATCGCCTCCACTCCGTAGTTCACACACCACACCGGGACCAGCAGGGTCCCCAGAACGATGGGCGTCCCGGTTTCCTGCAGGCCGCTGAGCCAGGAGCGGCCGAGCCGGGCCAGAGAGTGCTTAAAAGGGTGGAGGAAGGTTCCGCAGAGCGTAGCCCAAAGCAGCGGGCGTAGGAAGGCCTCCAGGATGAAGTAGACCAACACCGCTGCTCCGCAACAGATAGCTACGAAGATCATCGCCCCCGTGTTGTAGAAGGCCTGTTTGATGTTTTTATCAAACTTGAGGGAAGACGGCTGGCTCAGCAGCTGGCTCACCATTCCGACGGCCGGCTGGACGCTCTCGGAGAAAGAGACAAAGTGAGGCCGTTCAGTGGGTGGGCTGCCCGGGGGAGACGCAGCGGCTGGCTCCGGAGCCGCGTCTTCCTCGTCTGCCATGTTCCCCGACTCCGCTCCAGTACTGTGGGACCACTGAGATATCCAACGCGTGACGGAGAAACATTCGACGTAACAGATACGACACTGTTCATGGAACTATGGGAAATGAAGTCCTTGTGAAAAAGAAATGCTTCCGGTGACGGACTTTTTTTTAAAATCTATTAGTGGCCTGTTGATTATTATTATTATTATTATTATTATTATTATTATTATTATTATTATTATTATTATTATTATTATTATTATTATTATTATTATTATTATCATCATTATTATAACTGTTATTTGTTGATACATTTTAACAATTATCTAAATGTCTTGCATTTTTATAAAAAGACTTTAGCACCCTAAGACTTAATGGAGAAAAGGAAGCAGGACCCTTGAGTCCAACTGTTAGAAAATAAAACATACCGGTTTTGTTGTTTTATTTTTGTTTGTTTGTTTTTTCTTTCTCTTATCTACACTGTCAAAATGTTTTCTGCTGGGGACAGGCAGCAAGCAAATGCGTTGAAATGCTGAAGCTGAAGAAGTTAAAACAGTGGTGAAAAATGCTAAAATTGTGAAATAAAATAGCTAAAAAGTTGAACAAACTATGAACTGAAAATATGGAGTGTAGAAGGAGGGAAGAGGAAGGGAACAAAGGGTGAAACAGAGTAAAGGAGAAGGAGTAAAGAAGAAAAGATAAGTTTAAAGCAAAGAAGAAATTAAGCAAAAAAGTTAAGAATTTTTGCATGTCCTGTGACACTTTACTGAGATCAGCTGATACCATGGTGATCATAAGTTTAATCGTAACAGAGTAACTGTTGGGGTAACCATCACAGTCTCCACTGCGCAGACTCTGGCTGACAACTGCTGCCAATGGCTGCGCCTGTGATGGGGGTATTTTGGCTTCAGAACCGTGCAATGGTAAATGGCAGAGCTACGTGGCCTACTCTTTATTTGTAATTTCGTTGCACTGGTTGCAATAACAAATAAAGTTCTATTCTATTCTATTCTATTCTATTCTATTCTATTCTACAAATAGTTTGTGGTTGGAATCCTGCTCCAACAGCTGAAGGCTTTGGGATTTCTGGTGTCACAGTTTAAAAACAGTCTGAGATAGGACAAAGGCGAGCACACTGTGAGGAAGCCAAGACTTTAAGGAATCTGTCAGTGTGATTTTTGTATGTGAAGAGCCAAAAACGAGAGCATAGCAGCAATTTCAAAAGAGGGTAGAAATGGTTCTGACCAGAAATGTTTGATCTAAGTTCCAATGGGATTGCATGTGAGCAAAAACAGGGTTTGTCTGGCTGTTGGCTGTATACTGTCCAAGAGGTGTAATATTTTGCTTAGATATCCCCTTTGTTAGAAGCAGGGGAAGTCCAGGAACAGTTTGAGGCCTTTTTCATTTCATTTAAGTCAAGTTTGTGAATTTTATGGCAGGCTTATCAGCAGATTTCTTCAGTCTCATCAGCTGCCGGTGCACTCTAGCTGGAGATGATCCCCACTCTAACAGAAGGTGGTGTTGCTTAAACAGTTAAATCTCAAAAATAGTTGAAAATATTAAAAAAGTTACCTTAAATACAAGTAGTGGAAAGGTCAGTGAACATTTTAAAACCAAAATGAAGTCTGTAAGTGGAAGTAAACTAAAGTTTACAGCTTCTTAAAATTGAAGGAGAGTTAGAGGGAGAAGCTGAAGTGTCCTATTCATTTCAGATGGATTTTTTTTTTTTTTGAACAAGTGAAATAAGTCAAAAAGTTTAAGTGTTTGAAAAGTGAAAAGACAAAGTGCACATTTCCTTAACAAGCTGAATAGTTTAAAAGTTGAAAATTAAAAAAGTGGTGAAAATTTGAAGGCTGTGAAAACTGCCAAAAAATGTATGGAAAATTTTGAAGAAGAAGAAGAAGAAGAAAAAGAAGAAGAGAAAGAAGTCGAGGAAGAAGTTTAAGAATAAAGTAGGAGAACAATATGTTGAAATGCTGAGTCAGCATTTCAAAATGATTATGAACTAAAAGTGGTCGGTAGCTGCTAGTCCGGTAGACCGTTTCCCTCCCTGTTTTCTTTTTTCAAATTTTAACAAAAATGGAAAAAGACAAAACAATAAAAAAAACTCAAACATAGTGAAATATAAATTTAATTTTCCAGACTGTGCATTCAGATTAAGCAGAAGACAATATGTGTGTCGTTGATGGTAGGTAGTTACAGCCCTGAATGAAGATATATATTTTTAAAACATCTCATACCTTCACAAAGGTTGACGATCACAGCTCTGTTCATGCACAGCATTGTTAGTGTTTACTTTTAAACTTTTATTTATTAAAAGGTTTTCTGTGGATAAATGCAATCATGGCACATTTTTTCAGAGAGGCATTTTAACATATTCATCTATTCTCCTAACAGATCAAAAAGCTACACTTAGAGAAGAAATTCATCCAAGTCCAAGAAAACAGCTCTTTCCTCCACAGTGTCCTCTTGTTGAGTGTTATTGCTTGTATAGGCAATAGTACATCATGATGCAGTCTCTTTCTCTCTGCATGAAACACAGCCACGGTGCTGCGATAACGAACACTGGTTGAGACACACACAAAAAAAGTGGAAACTGTGATGAACCAAGAGTTTATCAGTGCTTAAAACTAGGAAAAATCTTAAAACCTTTGACAGAGTAATGCATAATTCAGTAAGTAGTTCAAACCCTGGCAAGTACATGCTGTTATGGTAAAAACAAGGACGTGAACCATCATTCTTCTGCAGTTTTGAATGGATGATAAAACTGTAAACATAAAGGGTAAAAAGACAGGAAGAGCCATTGCAAACAGCTGAGAGCTGCTTTATTTCTTCGTCCCCCAGAGATCCTTTCTGTTGTAGCCAAGTTCAACATGAGGCTCTGTCTTCTCTTCTCCAGTAACAGTGGACCCTTTGAGCTCTTTCCCAGATCTCCTTGTGCATGCAGTTTTTAAAGACTTGTGATGTTTAGTTATTGGCATGTGTTGTCCTCATACTTTTTATAACTTGGAAGCTATTGTGAATACTGAAAATAATTAGTTTGCTTTCACTATAATACTACTCTTACATCAGACCGTGTGTTTGTACCAGCAGTAGTACATGAATCCTCTACAGTACAGGTTTACTTTGCCTAGTTTCTGAGTAATAAATATATACTGTCTATTGTGTTTAATATATCTGTGCATGGGATGCACTGGGATGTGGCATCAGACAGAATGGCAACTTTGTTTATTGCTGCTTTCTCTTCCCTTTTTTCAGTCTCCCCTGCTGCTCTTCATTACGGCGTTCCCATCAGTAGATAGAAGGTGAGAGCTACAATGAGCAGTAAGCAGAGGGGAGAGTTGAAGGTCTGGTAGGCTGTAGAGGGCATGAAAATGTCTTCATATTTATAGATACTGATCATGTGGTCGCTGACAGGTGGACTGTCGATGTCATGCCTTGTGATGGAACCTATGAGAAAAGGTAAAACAATGTATGAGATGTCATAAAGACAACAAACCCAGCCAACTTTGTGCTTCAGTTCCATAAGTTACCTTGGATGGCAGGTCCCCATGCAAACAGGTAATACCAAGACAGGTGTAAATCCACAAGTGTTTCCTCTCTGGGAACGTATAATGGTCGCTTGAAGCGGCAGGTCACCCGGTTGTTCTCAAAGATGCCCTCTTCATCTCTTGCAGGGTTCCTCTTTATCTCTTTGGCCCACTGGCCCACGTTGTAGAAGTGATGAATGCGCACACGTCCATTGTCATCGTGAACACATCCCATGACGTCATCTCCACCCTGGACAAACAAAAGGTCAAACAGATGAACAGGTTCACTCAAGGCTAAAAGAAAGTTTCAGTTGTGATACAAAATATTAAGACAGTGAGATGGTTTTCTACAATAGCTGTTACAAATAGACTGGAGTTGTGACACAAGATATCTGTGACTACATCTGCTGTATAGTTAAAATGTACTCAAGTTTTCATTTCAGTACCATTTTTATCTGGAAAACAGGAAAATAAGAATATAATATCAATCAAAGGTATAAAATGTAATATACAACAAAATTAACGACACATCTTATTGGAATGGAAGTGAATCTCAGTAGAAGTGTTATAATTGTTGAAATATATATATATATATATATATATATATATATATATATATATATATATATATATATATATATATATATATATATATATAGATAGATAGATAGATATAGATATAGATATAGATATAGATATTAGGTTTTAATTTAAAACAAAATCAAACTTCCACCAAGATGAGTACAGATTAGATCATGAATGCTTAAGTGCCTGGCTCATTTATTTAAATAACTGTTCATTAAATTTATTAAAATACTGAAATCTCTCTCAAACATCCATAAAGTGGTTCCCAAACCTTTAATCTGCGACCTCCATACACTCTGAGTTCCTGTCTAGTTTCAATTGTCAAAAATATTTCTTATACATAAGATTATCATTGCCAAAAGAATTTGAAGACTTCTGTAAAGTATTCTGTACTGTACTTTAAAAGAAAAATAAAATAAATTTAAAGCCATCCATATGTTTCTGAAGAGGCTCAGAGATAGTAGTCATGTCTCAGTCAATGTAGACAGAGACAGAAACAGAGTTTAGGCAAGTTTACAGCCTCCTGACCAACAGCTACAACCCTGACTGTCTTTTTCCCCTGAATCAATAGCATAGCTTGAGAGAGACAAATTTTGGGAGAGAGAAAAGAAACTGTACACACCAAATCAAGTCAGGACTGAGAATCAATATCACATATTGTGCAGGAAAGACCCCATCCTCTGTAGAGCAAGGGCCTACTCCACCAATGTAGCCAAATCAGCATTTGAGCCATGCCACTGGTTATGCAAACCTTTGTGTAACTTTTAGCCTCAAAATGATCAAACCAGATGAGTTTATAAGAAAGTCAAGTCATCATATGCTCCATACAAATAGAGTAATCAGCCATTTAGACTTTTAGATTCATCTTTGGACTGATCCTGCCATGAATTTTGATAAACGCCTAAGATTGATTGATGTTGGGTTTTAAGGGCCATTACTGAAAAGTCCCTTGATAATCACTGATTATTAACTAGGCTGATAATCAGACAACCCTTGATATGGACTGTGTTCTGTATTTTAAGTTTACATGTCTGACCATGTTATAAGCTTTTAATATATGGTAAAAGGAGGTGATGAAAGCAAAAGAAAACAATGAAAACATGTTGAGTTAAAAAGACTGTTTTTTGTTCAAAATGAACATAAAAGTGTTGTATTCTTAGGGGTGGGAATTGATAAGATTTTCTCAATACGAATGCCCATATTGATCTGATTCTTTATCGCTTCTCTTATCAATTCCTGTTGTGAATTTTCTTGGTACAAAAAGTAACTTTACAGGTTTTCTGTGTCAACATTTAATTGAGTTATACTGTAAGTGAATAAAATGTAATTGGTCCCTGAGTCTGGATATTTCTGGGTACAATTATACAGAAACAGGTAAAAATTACACTCAGTGTGACGTTGATGTACTGTGTTATAATATATTGATTCAAGTAGGCCATCTAGTGTCTCAAAGTGGTTATAGCAATGGTTTAAGTTGTTTGGAAGCTTTCCATAGTTATGCAGTCAGTCATGAGCCTTTCAGTTGCCTGTTAGCTTTTGACATTTGGAATTCTCAATATTTTTTACAAAGAGTTGATGTGATATGTTTCTGTGATAAAAGTTGAAATTCTATTCTGAAGCTAAAGTTAAACTGTTGTATGCTAACTGCTAGCATATCAATGCAGTTTCCCATATGCCTTAGCATCAGGCTTGCGCTATTTTGTTATTTTGGTAAATAAGGTGATTCATACCATTTCGAATGTACTGAAGATGAATCTCCTGAGAGAGAGTAATGTACATTTCTTTATGAAGGCAGTTCTTCAGTAAAACTTCAAGCTGAAAATCCTGAATCAGAGTTTTTCTTGGGAAACGTAATCTTACTGCTAAGCTAAGATAGCTGCGGCAGACTAGTCGACGTAAGGCCAAACGGCTCCGGCACAATGTAAAGAATTGATAAGGGAATCGTTAAGCACAAAGGCTAACGATATCCATGGATTGAAACATTTCTTATCGATTCTCAACAGAAACTGGTTTTCGATTCCCAGCCCTGTGTATTCTCCTAAAAAGATTCAGGGGTTTATCAGTACAGGCAGAAAGGATGTGAAACAGCTCACCATCTTTTTGTCAGAGGAGAACCCAACAGCCACCCATCCATCTGTGTCTGCACTCATCTCATACTCCACATCTGTCCCAATACGGCGATAACTCAGGAAGTAGTCGCATGTCTCTGCATCGCAGCCCGGCTTTCCATATCTGTACAAAAGCAGATAAATCAGCACTCTTTTTTTCTAAAAGCAACAGAGAAAAACAGGTTTCAGCTGAGAAGGTGGAGCTCACAACATTACATAACTAGTCCTTGTTTTAAAAAAAATTAGCCCAGTTTCACAGATCAAAGACTCAACAGGACACAGCTTCTAGGATAGAGCCGCCTCAGGGAATACAGCTGCTCTGGAGCTCCGACTTCAGAGAGCGAGCAGGAAAAGGATGTGTCCTCCTCTCACCTAATGCAGCCTTTGGTGACTCCACAGTCAGTCACTTTTATCTTGGCAAAGGGGTCCACTGGTGGGGCAGTGGGGAACGGGTAACCTGCAAAATAAAACAAAAAAAATTAGCATTTTGTTTTTTACATAAGAACTATTAAAGCTTATTTTAGAGTCAAGAGAGGGGGTCATCTATACTTTCTCATTTCTCCTGTGTGTGTGTGTGTGTGTGTGTGTGTGTGTGTGTGTGTGTGTGTGTGTGTGTGTGTGTGTGTGTGTGTGTGTGTGTGTGTGTGTGTGTGTGTGATAGAGTGGGAGGGGTGGTGGGCAGCCTCACAGGGGAGCTGGCCTGGGTGCTGAAAGGCCTTGCACAGTGAGGGCAGGTTTTAATGCAGGACAAAATAGACGACACATGCTCAGTTTCTGTTTCTCTGGCCTACGCTTTCACCTCCTGCATATTTAGTTTGTTTGTTGTGAGCTCACAGTGTAAACCAAATCATCTAGCTAGAAATCTAGAAAGTGCAAACCAAAAGGCTTCATCCTCACCGTCATCAGATAGATATCTAGACTCCAGGAACTCGGATGCGAAAGTGCTGTAAGAGTCCTTGTGAGTCTCCTGGTGGCCCGGCTCTCCGTGCTCGCCTTGGCCGGCCCGAAGTGCTCCCTCATCGGTAGGGCTCGGCGCGACCCCCAACCATCCACAGTGGAGCAGCAGCACGGACAGCTGCAGCATCCTCCGGAGGAAAATCATGGCTTCCGACGTTGGAATTTTATTTACAAACGACGTTAAAACGAATTAAAAACCTGAAATCAAATCTATTACACGCGATTTTTCGCATTTCTTCGTAGGTGTCCATCGCAGCGTCACCAAAATACTCTCCGCATCCTAAGTGCTTGTTTGGATGCTGATGCTCAGGGATGTTCACGGGGATTAAACGCCAGTGACCGCGTCGTTAAAAGGCTAATCCGGTTTGAATTAGCCTGATTTGTAATCTTGCAATCTAATTCAGACTCAAAACCATAACACCCTGTAAAATCCGAATCAAGTGCATCGTACCCCGCGTTAGTCCGGTGTTTCTGTCGAAGAGGAAGAATGGTTTGGTCCGGCCTCCCTCCTCTCTGCTTCTTCAGTCTATCATAGGAGCAGCCAATCAGGAGCCGCTACGTGCTGCCATCAGGGTTGATCAATTGGGCAATTTGCCCCATACACACTGAGGCATTAGTGTTGTGAAAACAGTCCACTAGATCCGACAGAGATTTGGAGTCAACACGAAACCCAGACCCTTAATAACTTAACTATGACAGAATGAAAACTGTTGGGGGAAAAAAAACAATCACAGGACTTTCAAAGCTACCGTGACTCCTTTTATGCTGATCTAAAAGACTGCTTAAAATAGCTTAATCTTTGTAACACCTGTTAACAAAACAGTACTTATCATTTACTTATTGACTTTATCTGCACATGAAAAATATTCATTCAAGTCTTCTATATCAACCCATGGGAAGGTTTTGCTGTGGACATATAAACAAAGGCAGATTTGTTTCTTTATATTGGTGCTGTTATTCACCTTGTCTGACTCTGACTGAAGGGAAGTAGACATTAGAATTAAATCTTACTCTGATGGTTTCATCTGCTCAATCATTTATCACCAGGAATATAGAAACTTTAAAAACAAACAAGAACATAAACCTGAAGAGTGAATATTTCTGTGTAATTATTTTTAATGCCTGAGGCCACTAACAGGGGGTAGTCATCAGACAAAGTGATTAATTGCAGCCTGCTAAAACAGCTTTTTCCACTGGAGGCACCAAAATCATCAAAAACCAAAGGTTTGTCACAGAAACTTTAACTACAGTGAAACACTAGGGTAATTCCTCAGTAGAATTTTAAAATGATGTTTTTCTAAAACTATTGAAATCAGTCATACTATGTAATGTTAAACTTTGTCAAAATCTTCCTTGAGTCTCACTATATGTTTCAGCTGTGGGGATCTGCCTGATAATGACTGTACAAGTCAGTGTACAGTTGCTTAATGAGCAAATTACAATTCCTTATGCCTTTGCCACATTAATTAGTAGCCCTAGAATGAACTAACGGTGTTGTGAAACTTCTGTAGTAATATACAGCTTGTTTATTAATTTACATGATTGTTTTCTTGGTTTAAATATAAAAGTGGCATGTTTTAGAAGAATTAATCTACCTCCACCCTTCACTGAAGGGTAGCCCAACACCTCTCTGTCCCTGGTTGTTCACAGTCCTGCCACTAGATGGTAATCTACACCACAGTTTGAACCTCTTGTGCAGGCAGGGTGAGAGTTGTCTTGGGCTACCAAGTAACTTTCTCTTTAACTGAAACTCACTTTAACAGTTGTAGTATGCTGGAGTTCTGTGGAGGCTTCATCAATAGATGCCTCGTAAAACTTATGTTACTTGAGTAAAATGTGTTTTCTTTATGGCATCAGCTGTTTGATGAGTGGATTATGAGCATTGAACTTTGTCTCAATAATTCAAATTTAAATTAAAATCATTTATCTGATATAATTAAAAAGATCATTTTATCTTTCAAAAGGAATAAACATTATAGTTTCTATTTCAGAATGTTAGCGCTGAAAGTAAAACTGATATTTTGATACTGGATTTTTGTCCATTTAAGCAAATTTACTTAGTCTGCCTAAAGATATACAGAGCTGTAGTTTAATGCAAAAAATCTTGTAAAAAAATTTACATCTATTCCTCTTCAAAGCCATCATACAGGTCTGTCAGTATTTAATGTTTCATCAGAGCAATCCAAAAGAAATAAAGAAACTTAATAATAAATGGAAAATAATTTTCCAGTCTTTTACTGAAGAGTGTTTTTCTTATCCATATTTAAGATTTTAAGCGTGGAGACATCAGTTTGTTGTTTGACTGTGTAACCTGTAGGTGATGCTGGTGTCACACTGTGTGAAACAGAGAACATAAATGTAAAAGACAACAGTGACCGTTTGAGAGATTGGAGGTGATTGACAACCATGTTAACATACAAGTGCTCACATGTTGAATTTAACCAAAGTACTTAAACATGACATAATGAGTCTGATTTATTTAAGGCTGATACAAAAATAATGCAACATAAAGGCTCAGGATAACTTTTCATCTCTGCATCTTTGCTTTTAATTTTAACTGATCCATCCAAGGTCCAAAGAGCATCCACTCATGCATGTAAAACGTGTGTTTCCTGTATTATGGGTGTGCACAGACATGTGTGTACATACATACAAGAGTGTGTGACCTTTAACCCTTCCACGCCTCACAACGTGGCTCTGTGCAGACACAAATCAGCCTGATCAATCACTCTTGTTCTCAATCCACCCAATTATCTCTCGTTTATCCTCCTATTAACCCCCCACCCCCCACCCCCTCATCCCACCCTCTCCCCCCTCTCTCCTTCCCAATTACCATTCTGTGTAGGGGGTGATGCTTGCTGGGTAATGAGGGACTCTGGGCGTACCAATCTTATCTTAATAGCCTTAAAGGGCCACTCATTTACACAAACACTTACACCGTCTCGCACACACACACACACACAGACACACACACACCAGTTCCTGCACATCACACACAGAGAGATGAAGTGACAGAAAGAGAGAATGAGCGAGGGACTTGATGGAAGCAATAGAGAGAAAGAATGAGAAAGGAGAGAGGAAGGATATTGTGGGAGAGAAGCAATGAGGAGGGGTGAGGCAGAAGCGGGAGGAAGGGGGGACAGAGGGGAAGGTGTGTGGGGGGGATATCTGGTAAATGTCAGCGGTGTGTCTCCGGGGCCTGAGAGACGAGTTAGTGACAGGAGAACAATGGCTGCTGGATCCATTCAGAAACACAGCTGCTGTAAGCGCAGGCATGGATCTGTCTGCCGCTCAGCCTCCAACCTGAACTTGTTAAGACAAACCAACACACACACCAACTCACACCAACACATATCGACAGAAAAAAATTCTATAGATTTGTTTGTTTTTTTGTTTGTTTGTTTTTGTTTTTGTAGACACCTGCAGTGGTATGTATGGTTTCACTCAGACTGTTAATGAAAGGCCTAGTTTCCCTCAGCCAAAGTAAAGTTATCAAAACACTCTACAGGTTCATATATAAGTCTGAATCAGGGCTTCTCATGTCAAGCTAGAATTATTCAAAATTTTTAGAATGTAAAAAAAAAAAAGTTTTTTTCTCTAAAAATTTTTTTTTCGAGCCCTTGTGAAGAAATTACAGTTTGTGTCACACCCCATGTGGACAAAGGCTCTGATCTCCACATTGATTTTATTCTGTACATGAGTAAGCAGTGTTATTTAACAGGAAAAAAAACATATGCAAGTTTAGCTCAGTGGTCAAATTACAAATCATGTGAGCAGGAAAGTTTTGCTCTGAACCAAACCCACTCTTCCTCTCCACAGCCCACTCCTCTACCGCTGCTCTGACACTGAAGTTAAAGCATAAAAGCCCCAAAACTTGAAAAACATCAAGTCATCCTTCTCAAATCTATTAAGCATAACTCATATTTTAATATGGAAAGGCTGTAGTTTCTGTATGGGAAAATACCTTGACAGCTTTCGGAGATCATTGTTAATACACTGAATTAATGACTTTGCTGATTTTGTTCGCTTTGCAGTTCGTAGATGGGCACTGATTTTACATTTACTCTCTATCATAACAAAATGTTTTGATGATATCACAAAACAAGACATCAGTTTCCCCTCCTCAAGAAGTAAAAAATATAATTAAACCGGTGGTCTTTATAAAAAAAACATATTTTATATGGTATTTTCTGAAGATTCTTGAAGATACTCTTACTTTACTCCATTACTTTATTGGATAGTTCATTACACATGAGGCACAGCTGGAGATCTACCATGTCCTCCATTAAGCTGGTATTTATGAACAAAATGTGTATTTATCACTCATTAACACATTATTTTGGACAGTGCCTTGTAACTTTTAGGTAACCCCTGAGCCTGTATGTATGCAGACAAAAATATCTGTGACCTTTTTAAAGTTAGATGATGTATTAAGTCAGACCAAAAAAGGTTTTGAAGATTGATGGAGATACACACAAAGGGGAAGAAATAGAAATTAAATTAACAAGCATAACATAGATAAATAAAAATCTGAGACACAGAGTTAAAGTGTGCTCCTCTTGATGTTTTAAAAGGGGAATGTTAAGTATTTTTTCTAGAATGTGCCCTAAAATTAAAAACATCTCTTCACCTCAGTCCCTTTGTTCATATTCTCTGTGGGGTTTCATGGCTGATAACTCATGTGAAACAGGATTGCACAGGTATCATGTTGTTCCCTCACAGAGACACAAACCTGAAGGTTTTACTTTATTTTGACATCTCACCTCGAATGAAGAAACCTCTCCTCATTCTCCATTCAAGAGTGGCGAGATCACTTATTGACTCGACTCTCCTCAAAACGTCAAGCTATTACCTCTGTCTCTAACCGTCTCACAAACAGACATAAAGCAGGCCTGTGATCTAGCTCCAGGCCCCCCCACCCCCAGGGCTTCATTTAGGAGGTGTCAGAAATCACTTTACTCTCAGAGGACAGTAAGCACTATCGGCATCTTCTGTCTGTCTGCGGAGCATGTGCACCTCCACCCCACCCACACCCTCACACCCACTGAGACCCTGAAGAGGCACGCATCTCCACTGGAGTTTGCTGATTCTGCTTGTTGGCTGGTGGGATTTGAACAATAGCATGTCTGTCTCTGCCTCTCATTTGCATACATCTTTTTGTTTGTGCAGTTTGACTGTTGGGGTCTCAGTGTGTACCAAAGGCTGAGAGGTTCCGTTGTGCTGATGAAATGTTTGCTTTAGAGATAAGACAACACATATGAGGCATCGATCAGCACTCATTAAACATCTCCAACTGTGGTGACACACACAAATACAGAGACACACATGCAGACTCACACACACACGTACACACACACACACACACACACACACACACACACACACAGTTGACAAACAGAAAAATTATTGAAGCTGTGAATGTATTTGATCTCATTCCAGCCTCTCTCGGATCTCAACTCTCAGAGCTCATATTGACAGCCGACTTAAACTGCTTGTTGTCAGTAGACTTATCCATAAAGCTGTGACACTGCCCGCTCCATAGAGACGTGCCGACTGGCTGGGCCTTAAGCAGTGATTATGGTGCTGGGCAGTGGGAGCTGGGGGCCATGTCATTAGTCTGGTTAATCAGAGCCTTACTCCAGGTTAAGCTCCGCAGTCTCCAGAGAGGGGCTGATGAGCTGAGAGCCGTGCCCTGCCTACAGTTCTCGGGGTCTAGGCTCTAGCGACTCCCCTGGCCCTCTGCCTGCTCCGGCCAGTAATCTATAACTCTCCCCTGGAGCCCTGCACGAAGGCTCAGCCTGCTGGACAACACTGACACACCATGCATGGTAATGAGACACACTGAATGACACACTGTCACACACACCTGTTCACACACACCCACAGCTTTAGCGATTAGCACTGAGTTACTATGAGTTTTCTGTGCCTGAGTAGCACATTGTGCTCATCGGATCATATTTGCACATTTCCTAACATGCTCAGGGTGGGCCGTTCAAAGGCTGGGTTAATGTTGCAGAGCAGCGTTTCAGGGTTTAAGTTGTATAAATTTAGAGCTCCTGCCAAATCTTAAAAAAAAAAAACCACACAACTGCCTATGTCTCAAATTTTACAAGCACTGATACCTGTAAAGCAGCAGTTTCAACATTTCTCCATCAACTAGCATATGTACCACTTAGCTAGGAAGTAGCTTGCGTTGGCTTTGAAATGTGTTACACACTGATTTCATCAACATATATCGTTTATGCCACTTATTCACACCTACAGAGGGTTTATGACATCCATTAATGTCAGTCATCACATTAGAGTCACTGACTTTCATTAATCATGGAGCGATTTAGTAACAATGATACTCAGATATTCTACATTAGAGTTGTGAGGTGTGACATTATAACAGCTTTGGAGCTTCCCACACTGAGCAAGATGTCAGAGGAAAGTGGCTGCTGCATAAATATGGTAAATAATGCACACTCAAAACAAACAGATGAATAAATGAATAAACAATGAGTTAAGCACAAAGTACATTTTTAATTCAGTTAGATTATTTACAAATCTTTTGCTCTCCTTTAAACTGTAATGTGTTACAGGGTAAGAACAGTTTGCAGTTGTTTGGGGTCTATTGTTATTCAATGGAGAATGGAAGATAAGCTGTGATTGGAGAAGTTTGATCTTAGCTTTTTGACATAGTACAGGGGTCTGCAACCTATACTTTCATGAGAGCCATTTTCCCTCAGCTCACCTGGATTGAAGTTGTTCTGGAGCCACAAAATTTACTTTATCTTCAGAGCAAAGACAAAAAAAGTAATAAAAAAAATTCTTAACATGGTAAAATATAGGGAAGGGTTTTTGTTTATAAAATTGTACATTGTATATTGTATTAAGATTTTTTATATTTAACAAATTTGCAAAATAAAAAATAAAAACAATAATCATAAATTTGTAATTTTATTAATTTCATAAATTTGCCAAAAAAAATGAAAAAATTTGAAAGTAAAAAAAAAAAAGAAATTTTCAAAACATTTTAATTTTTTTTTCAAAATTTTATAAATTTGCAAAAAAAATAAATTGAAAAATTTGCAAAAAAATGAAATTCAAATAATTTGCAAAAATTTGCAGAAATTCCAAGAAGATTTTAATTTTTTTATCCAACATTTAAAAAAATGTCAAAAAGTTTGTAATAATCTAAAAAAAAAAAAAAGAAAGAAACCTTTTCAGATACATGATTTTATTTAGTGTCAGTGTCTTTAATCATCAACACCCTCTGTATGAAAAATGAAAAATTCTTTATTGCAATAATATTTTAAAGCTATAAGGAGCCACTGTAAAGGAGTCAAAGAGCCACATGAGGCTCCAGAGCCGCAGGTTGAAGACCCTTGACATAGTAGATATAAAAACATGTGGGGGAATGGGGACTTCATTGAGACCACAATAGACTCAAAACTGTTTTGTAACTGTTGCCCTAAACAGCAAAACTCAGCCAAATGATCAGGAACGATAACCAGGGACAGGGGTTTTCATCTGCGAGGTTAACACACACCTCTGTAAGGTCGCAAAATCTCAAAAATTCAAACAGGCCACAACAAATTGCTCAGTTGCCTCCATCCAACCAGCTCAGCAGAATAAATGCCTAATGACCACAGGGACTTTCAAACAGGAACAGCCCAGACACATTCACACTTGTACCCAAACAAATCCCCGCAGGACCACGAGGGCCTCTGCTCAGCAGGGGCCCTCTGGAGGAGCGTATCTGAACCCAACCTGCCATTGCCCAGCCTCCTCCATCCCAGTGTCCCCTGTGAGCTCATTAGCTCCGATCATAACCACTTCCCTATGTCTATATTACATGCTCCATCCATCGCCAACCTGCCACACAAATTACACTCTCCATCAGGATCCCGTGGAAAGTGTGTGTTTGTGAGTGTGTGTGTGTGTGTATACATGTTTAAAGGACACAGAAGGTCGTAAGGCCCTGTGAGCTCACCCAGCATGTCCCAGTGGACGCTGCAGACCCTGGTAGAGCAGGGAGGCAGCAGGAGAGGGCACAGAGGGGGGCTTAAAGTAGGTAAGAGGTTAAAAAGTGTGTTTTCAGGTGACTCAGAGGCCCTTGTGTTTCTCTTTTATGCCGTGTGACCCAGATGGGCGGCGAGGGAGAAAAAGAGGATGGAGGGGGAGGCGGAAGAGAAATAAAGAAAGAGGTTTTTCATTTAAAAAATGAGTGTATGCTGCAGACACAGGAAGGACCCCAGAGGACGGCAGAATGGGATGAGACAACAAAGAGCCCCATCATCAGTTCAGTGAATAGATCTGTCCATCCTTCCCTTTTATCTCTTTTTTTCACCTCTTCTTCCTCTCTTAATCAGCCCCTCATTGTGCCATTAGCTGAACCTGTACTCTTAATCAGAGGCTTGGCACAGACATCATCACTTACCACTGCCCTTCTCACACCTCAACACACACACACACGCGCACACACACACACACGCTAAATAAACACATTTTAATGCGACACCAATCATGTCATCTACTCAATGAGCCCTCCCTTTTGCCAACCCGAACATAAAACATGAGACGCCCGTGTCTCCCGTCCATCACTCTGCCAACACACTGCTGCTCTGGAAATGTGTGTGTGTGAGTGAGCGTGTGTGTGTGTGTGCACCTTTTTTGCGATGAATCCCGAAGGGAGGGAGAATGATTTTAACTCAAGTAACCTGAATCACCTCATATCCCAGATACTCTATGCATGAACACTGTACACACACACACACAAACACAAATTACACACACACACTCTCTTATTTATGTCAGTGAGTGTGTATTGATAATGGCCATTAGCATATTTATGATCATTGCCAGCCTCTTATTGTTTGCACGCTCCATTAATCTTCATCTGCTGCCTACGGACTGACAGCTCAATCTAACAGGCCATCACTGGGCACCGGGCACACACACACACATACACACACATTAAGATTGCATAGTTGTACATAAAGCAAACTTGCATCAACAATCAGGGGGCATTGTCTCACACATGCAGACACACACACACATTCAGGCAGACAGCGTGATTGACACTCACCCCTGTGAATGTAATCACGGGGGGTTATCCTCCCCAGCTGTGCGGGATCTGCTCGGCTTGTCCCGTGTGGCACTGTAGGGTCGTACCTACAGGGGAGTGCAGGTGTTTTTGGGGGGTAAACCTGGCCACTGGTCTACTAAGATCATGGTGCACGGCCTATTTCCCACCCGAGCTCCAACAAATGCTCCTTCAAACCAGAACAAATGCAGCAGGTCAGAAACACCCAGGGTGATAAAGTGTGCCATTGTTAGGTGCACGTGCGCATGTGTGGGTGTGTTTTATGTGATGACAGCATGTGGGTGTGTGTGCACCAGTGAAAGCCCATGAAACGTTCACTCAGATGTTAATGTGTTTGTTTAAACCCAGTGTGACTGAGTGACTCACAGCTGATCTCGAGATGAATGAGAGCTGGAAAAGAGCCAAGTTCAGCAGGAGGTCTGTTCTCCTGTTGCCTCTTCCTTTCTCCTCTCTCCCTCATCCCCTCATCCAGGCTTCATCCCCCTGCTTCACCCTGCTGCTACAGGAAGAGCAACCAAGGAGCCAGGATGTTTGAAAGAGTGTGTTGTGTGTGTGTGTGTGTGTGTGTGTGTGTGTGTGTGTGTGTGTGTGTGTGTGTGTGTGTGTGTGTGTGTGTGTGTGTGTGTGTGTGTGTGTGTGTGTGTGTGTGTATGTGTGCTGGTTGGGGCAGATGCCTGTCTGGGACATAACTTTCAAATAGTAAAAGAATGAAAACAGAACATTTTTTGTCATCTTCGTATGTCTTCTGGGCCAAACTAAACATTGGGGTACCTTTAAAACTCAATACGTTCATGGAAGAACTTATGCCACTGATACTGTTATCAGTCAGATTGTGACTGATGGAGGTCACATCATACAGAGCAGGTAGAGATACGTCAAAAAAGAAGGTACGCCTTTCCAAAATCATTTAGGGGTGAAATCAGAGGTCCCCTGTCTTAGAAAGGTAGACTAGCATAGAATAGAATAGAAAATACTTTATTTATCCCAAAGGGGAAATTCAGGAGTCACAGCAGCAATCAAGAAAACAAAAGTAAGAAAGTGTATAGAAAGTACAAAAAGGTCCACGAGAAAATAGATGACGATAGCCCGTCCACCACTCCAGCCCAGCCAGTCTCCACCTCCACAGGGTCCAGGACTGAGCCTCCCCAACAGTCTGTTCAGTCTCTGCAAGTGTGTCTCCTGGATCCTGTCTGCTCACAGCAGGCGAAGCTCCGGCGTCCGATGTCAGCTCTGTCAGCCACGTCCGTGAACAGCACGATGCCACTCTGCCCTCCGGCAGCCCCTCTGCCGCTGGGCTAGCACGGCTAGCTCGTCCATTCCACCGGAGCTAGATCCCACGTTCCCAACAATGGATGGAAGGACAGGTCCACGTCGTCCTCCCCTCCTCCTCCTCACCTTGAAGGAAATCATCAAGCCTTACACTAGTTAGCATTGACATGCTACAAGCTGCTAACAGCTAATTTCACATGTAAACAATGCAGCCATGGTTACATGTAGGATCTCCAGACAAACACAGGAGAAAAGTAGTAAAAATATCGCTGAAGCCACAAAAAGTTTGGTGTCCATGACCAACAATGAACCATACAAAGTAATGATCTACTCCAAATACAAAGATGAGGAAAAAGAGATGAAAAAAATTACAAGAAAAGGACAAAGAAGAGAGAGCTGCTGCAACAGGCAGCTACTTGGGCAGCGCCTAGCAACTAAAAGGTAAGATAGGTAAGAAGCAGTGGCGATTGCTCTAAGACTGCAAGGGAAGCTCAGCTTCCCCTAAAATGTCGCCAAAAAAGTGGTGATATGTTCTGCTGAGTGTACATTTCATTGTCAAAATATGCGCTAGAATTCCTTCATCTTTTGTTCAGAATCAGCTACCTATCACAGATAACTGGCCGTCTCATTCATCCCCGCAGCGTCTCAGCGCTTTCACACAGTCGGATGCTGAGCGTCTTCTGACCTCAGCGGGGAAGCATAGAGTGGGTTGTTCCACTGTGGAAACTTGACGGTCATTTGACAAACGCTGGGCTTTGTCCCGCCCTCGGATGCTCAGCATCTCTGGGGGTCTATGAGGCAGTGGGCTGGCCTGGATGCTGGGCTTCTGCATGATGATTGGATGATCTGTCTGAGGCTGAATCCCTTTTTGATTGACAGTGAAATGAGCCAATCAGCGATCTTGAAGTATAACCCTCCACCGGAGCAACTTCTCAGTTTTACAGTCAGTTGTTCTGGACTGATCCAGAGGCTGTATCAATCCCCAACGAGTTTACCTTTCTTAAAAACAACGAGCATTGTGTTTAAAGATTCTCTCTCTTTTCACCAATTAAGCAGCTACAGCTGCGGAAATTCTCCCCTTGTCACTCACACTTACAGCCTGTCGTAGTCTCACGTAGCAGCTCCAGCTGCTAGCAAGCAGGCACGGAGGGTAGAATTTACATTTAAATAAATAAAAAAAGTTATGATGCAGGCCAGAAAAAAATGAGCTTCCCCTCCTTGACTGATGAGCAGCCGCCACTGGTAAGGAGAACAACAGCACTTACTTGATTTTGGTGCTAATGCTAGCTACAGCTACCACTTCTACATACTTCTTTAATGCATCTTAGTTTTGATGGCAGGAAGCTAAAACGGATTTTTTGTTGTTGTTGTTGTTCTCCTTGGATTACTCGTAAATCATATTTCCAAGTTTCAATTTTTTTTGAATTTTATTTGAAACACTAAAGTTATCCTCCAGTTGTTGCCAGTTTTACTCTTTTGCTAGCTTGCTGCAGCTGTGTTTGTTCCTTCTCCCCACGTGTACTGACAGATTACATCCTACCACCTACAGCGGGATAACTTGTGGGCTAGTTCTTTAAATAAAGGAGACTTTTACCAGCCAATTTTCATTTCATAAAACTGTATTATCAAATGATGAATTACAAGAAATATCTTCAATATCTGGCCAACAACCTATCGCCTCAACACATATTGTGTATCTCTACTTACTGTTCCTGTTTCCCAAACTTCATTTCCAGTTACCAAAATTGTTATTCAGCAAACACAAATCATAAAAACCATCATTTGTTCTGTAATTGCATATTTTCAAGATGTTTACATAATTTCAGGTAATGTTTGTTTTCATATTTTTAAATAGCATAAATTATCTTACAATGTGTTGTTAGCTAGCTGTGCAGCATTTTCCTCTGAGTTCATGCTGAGGTACTGAAGCGCAATTTTCAGAGTTATTTGGCAAAGCTGTGTTTTTTTCCCCCTATTACTGCTTCTCAAAGATTTACAACCAGCCATATTTCAATTAAAACATTACTTATCTGGCGTCTTTCAGACAAAAGCAATTGTTCATCACAGTTTCTCGCTAACATTTCATTTAGCTAAGAGGTAGCTTAATGCTCACTTTAGCCATTGTCTAGTGGTCGTTTAAAGGTCCACAGTCATGTATTGTCTTTCTTTCAACGTCTTGAAGTCCCTAAAGAATTATGACAGATATTTGTCCTAACATCTTTCTTGAAAACTATCAATCAATCAATCAATCAATCAATCAATCAATCAATCAATCAATCAATCAATCAGTGTTTATTTATAGAGCCCTTTACAGAACCCAAAAGGCCCCCAAAGTGCTTTACAGTCGTGTCTTATGATTAATAAGAGCACTATAGATAAAAGCAACATAAGACAATTTAGTAGGAACGATACATAAAAAAAAAGGGAAAGATACATAAAAATGCAAGGGAAGGTGTGCATAAGGGTGCATAAAAGCCATATGGAAGAGATAAAACAAGTCAAAAACTAATAAGAGCACGATACCTAAAAGCCTTAGTCAGGGTTAAAAGCCATTCTAAAAAAGTGAGTTTTGAGTTTAGATCTAAAAAGACCAAAGTCTGTGGTGGTGCGGATGTCTGGGGGCAACCTGTTCCATAATGAAGGTGCAGCGATAGAGAAAGAACGGTCCCCCCACTTTTTATATCTGGACTTTTGAATGTCTAAGAGGAACTGGCCAGAAGAACGCAGGGCCCTCGTATGGCTGCGCAAAGTTAAAATCTCTGACAAGTAGAGAGGAGCCAGGCCGTGAATGGCATTAAAAGCAAACAACATAAGTTTAAAATCAATTCTAAAACTAACTGGAAGCCAGTGGAGAGACAACTAGGCGTTCCAGTTAGAAATCTGGCCGCAGCATTCTGGATGAGCTGATGGCGAGAGAGGGAAGACTGGCTGAGGTCGACATAAAGGGCATTACAATAGTCTAGCCGGGAACTAATAAAAGCATGAATGGCCTTTTCAAGATCCTGCCAACTGAGGAAGGGCTTTACTTTAGCCAAGAGACGCAGCTGAATAAAGCTCGTTCTCACCACAGAGGTTATCTGTTTATCAAACTTTAGGTGGCAGTCAAAAGTTACCCCCAGGTTTTTTACCTGCGATTTAAAAAGCGGAGACAGAGAGCCGAGATTCATCACGGCTGCATCTGGCAGAGACGGGCTAAACAGGACACATTCAGTTTTGCTGTCGTTCAGGTGCAGGAAGTTACATGCCAGCCACTGCTTGATGTCGCTAATGCAGCTCTGCAATTTGTCGAGTGCAGAGCCTTCCTTTGAGTTCAGAGGCAAATATAACTGTAGATCGTCCGCATAGAGGTGAAACGACACATTGTGCTTTCCAATAACTGACCCCAACTGAAGCAAATATAGGGAAAAGAGAACAGGGCCAAGAATAGATCCCTGTGGCACCCCACAGGGAAGTAGTACATCGGATGGGCAGAGGTCACCAATCATCACCGAGAAGCTTCTGTTCGTCAGGTAATCCCACGGATGCCAACATGCTGCTCTAGGCAAGATACAAAGACTGCATGGTCAACAGTATCAAAAGCTGCTGTGAGGTCGAGCAGCCCCAGCACCGTGGGATTCCCAGCATCCATGGACAGGGTGATGTTATTGTGAACCTATGAGGTGCTCTGAAATCTTTTTAATCAGGACTCCAAATATTTTTTATGATGAATGAGTTTCTGAAGTAAGAATCAGAAAATAAAATCTTTTCTGTATGGTTTTGATTTTAATTTAAGAAAACAAAACCTCTTAAATATGTTGAGAATAACAGTACTTTATGGGAGGCTATAATCATTTAGTCTCATCATCTCAAGTTACATTATTTCAAATCAGAACAGTGAGTAATCTTCATCTTCTGTTTACTTTTCTCTCTTTTTGTTTCTGGTCCGACAGCCCCCCATCACTGATAGTAAAAATTCTGTTACAACTCTGCATTTTAGAAGAGACTCCACTCTTTTTTATGAGCTACCCCACTGTGAATTAGATGACGTCCTATGTTTGAAATCTATGGATGCGTTTATCTCGAAGCTCTGAGGTTTAAATATACCCAACACACAGCGTGGAACAAGTCGTAATGCTTCTTTTTCTTAAGCCATAAAGTTATTTTTATAGAGGCTATCTATAATATTCCACTATCAGAGATTAAAGAAGTTTTATTATGATCTCCCACAGAGAAAAGAGTTTATGAAGCTTAAGTAAATCATTCCTTTCCTCTGTTAGATCAGCTGCTGGGACTGTTTGCCTGTGTGACTATAAGAGTTGTGCAGCAGTAACATTTATGAGGTGTAAGCTAATATATTTGAGTAGTTTATGGAAGCAGTAAAGAGTGAAATACATAATTTGCTAGCATGTACCATGTAAAACAGCTCTTAAAGATGAGCTGTGAATACAAATGTGCATTTTTTTCACTGGTTAAGCAGATTCTATCATTCACGACCAGGATGGCTCTGTCTCTGCTCTACATTTATCCAACAGTAATAATCCTCCTCCAGCCCGAGGAGGAAAACATGACCATGGAGTTCAAGTTGTTTTACTTTGTAGCTACACAAACATTCAGGAATTCAGTCTTTTTGTATCTGTTTGTGAATGATAAACTTAAAACTTATAATGACTTTTTAACTGGTAATAAAATCAATCTGGGGTCAATGGGAATACCTCTTTATAACCAACAAAAATCAACTAATTCATTAGCAGTAAGTCTGTTGATTTTGGTATTGTTATTTTTAATACCTGGAATCAAAGCCAGAGGAAAGGTGTCAGATAAACATACTAAAGTAACAATCTTCTTTACAATCTCCACCACAAATATAAACGACTGATAGAGTCAAAATACTTAAAGAGTTCATACTTAAAATAAGGAAACACCACCGACACATATACAGAATGATCAGCAAAAGGATAAGAGGTGCCAAATCAACACAGACCCCAAGTTCTTCTCAGGAGCTTTAAGATACACTTACTAACTTAAAACTTACCTTTTTAGTCTGGCCTTTAACTGAGTTTTACTTTTACTTTTACTTATTTATCTATTTATCTGATTATGTTTGGATCTTCGTCTTTTAAAGGTGTATAATCCTTCATTTAGTTCAATATATATTTACCTTTTGTATGTGTCTAAACCTAATTATTTGTCTTTTTATTTACTGCACTGTTACTTTTAGCTTTTAATGTTGTATCTTGTATCTGTTATATCTCTCTAAAGTTTTAGTTCTACATCACTTCTTTTTTACTGCTTTAATTTTTTAATATTTTATTAACTTATTTGTTTCTTTTAGCCTGGTTGTTTTCTTTTCTTACTGTAAGTTTAACATTTTACTTTACTTTCAGTGTTTCCTCATGAAGGTCTCCAGATAGTGTTTCCACAGTTCCTCAGGTCATCTGCAGGGATTTTAATCAGCTGTGTTCACCTAATGCACTAAAGATTGGTGGTGGGTTAAAGGTGGAGGGTTGTACACTGATGTGTTGTTGTTTCCCTTGTTTTGTTTTGATTTGTTAAGCACTTTGTGTTGCCACCACTGTGCATGAAAAGTGCTTTATAACTAAAGTTTGATTGATTGATAACTTGTATTTGTTTTAACCATGTTCATAAAAACTGGAACCACACCTCTTTTTTTCCTGTTAATAACATTAAGTGCCTCACATTATTATGATGAACATAATCTGCTTTATTACTGTGCATCATGTATTCTGGTGCAACTCAGAGAAAACTCTTATCATTAAGACAATACTATAAACACGAGTGCTGTACACTAAGCTGTCGTATTCATTGCGGCAGGTGAACAGCAGTTTTATTTTGGCCACTTTTTTCAATCATTTGGGGCTTTTTGCCTTTATTTAATAACTATGACCAAATGAGAGAAACAGAATATGTGAGGAGAGAGCAGAGGATGACATGCATAAACATTATCGCGACCAAGAATTTATTTAACGTTCAGTATGACGATGACTCTAGCCTCAGTGCATGGGGCGCCTGCTCCACCAACTGAGCTTCACTGACACTGAGACTTTCTGACGTATCAAGAAGAAAGGAATGTAAATGCTCTTCAAAGTGGCAGCAAATCTGTAAAACTTGAAAATCAGCTTTAATGCTGAGTTTATTAGAAGTGTTGAAAATAATGTAAACTAAAAGGATTGTAAATTTTGTGCAAATTTACTTGTTAAGACTTAAGCCCCACATGAAATGTGTTTTGTGCAAGAGAAAAAAAATGATTCAAGATTCAAAGCCTACAATGATAACTGTTTCTTTTCTAAACTCACATGCTATGAAGACAAATAGAAACCATTGTTTGTTCAGTTTTAATTATATATACTTTGCTGTTTCGTTTATTTATTTTGTCTTCAGGTTTTTTTTTAAACCAGGGTCACTTGAGCCCTTAAAATAATGCAAAGGTGACCATAATTTCTGATAAAAATATTTTTTTCATTCTGTTCGTAATGTTTATTTTATAAATCAATAGAGCCTCTGTAATAATCTGAGAGGAATCACACTGTTTTGATGACCTATAAAAAATAATACCTTACACCATCCATTTCATTACAGTAAATAAACACCACCCCCTGCTCTAAACAACAACATCCACGACCTGCAATATGTTTAAATGTCAGGTACATTTCTCTGTTTCAGGGCAATGAGTCCATGACCTGGTTAGAGTGCTGGAGGAAGAGCTCAGATTGATGCATTAGCACTAACTGTGTTTCCTCCATCATCATCTTCATTTAGCCCATGATTAACTCCCAATCATTGGGCAAGATTAAAAGTCAGGGTAAAAATATTCCATACATACTTAATATTCAACTAATAAGGAAACCAGCTCCAAAACTGCCAACAAAATAGATCTACACTCATCACACACACACACACACACACACACACACACACACACACACACACACACACACACACACACACACACACACACACACACACACACACACACACACACACACACACACACACACACACACACACTCGCTCACATACATCTCTCAGTTCTTTGCCTGAAAACACACACCTAAACATTTTGCGGCTATCTCCCCCACAGCCCGGTGCTGGCTAGGTGGAATTAGAAAACCAACCCCGCGGTCTCATTAATTAATTAAACACCATGTGCCAGTGGCACCTGGGTACCGGTTATCAGTGCCACTCAGACACACCGTGATCTCAATATCCACCCTACCACAGGGCAATGACAGAGGGGTGGGGGGGCTGGAAGGGAGGAAGGGGGCATTTTCTACAACTTTGAGTTAAAGACAGTTTCTGTGCAGAGTGACGGAGATCGGAAACTACGGGCAATAAAGTGGGACACATTTACTGTGAACGGAGCCTGATGAGTGTTTACTGCAGTGTGTTTGTTCCTCCCTCACAGGCTCCATGGGGCCTTTTATCACCTGGCCTAGCGGGGGCCCTAAATCATAGTAGTAACACCCTCCTAATCATCAGCCCTTAATACACACATATACACACACACACTGCTGCTTCTTTAGTCTCCCAGCAGTATTTCACATTTATAAACCATCTTTAAATGTGTCCTGAAGCATTTTTCCCTTTTTGTTCCAAACACTAAGTTAACAGTTGAACACTGTGAACACTTAAATCACCTTTATTTATTTGGGGGAGCATCATGTATTTTGTTATGCCCCACAGTTGTAACCACTGTGACGATGGTTTCTCTGAAAAAGAAAAACGCTAAGTAATGCCTGTGGGCCATGAACAGTCCCGTCTGTAGACAATAAAAAAACATGATTCAAACACTGGAAGTTGACGGAGCTCAGTGGCAATGTGTGTGGCTAGGTAACTTATAAGCTGTGAATATTGATAGTAGTGCTGGACAATTAATCGGATTTTAATCATGATTTCAATTTTGCCATCTGACAATCATAAAAACAATATAATCAAAGAAAAACAAATAATATGCCACACAGTGTAGATGTATGCAAGTTCCTGTGCTTCATAGCTCTTCTGTGTTCCATGTCCAGCCACAGCGAGTGTGTGTGACTTATGTGTATCAATAATACTGTGTGTGCCACTTGCTGGTTCTTTAAAGGTGTGTTTAAATCAGTACTGAAGTTTTTGAGTAAATGAATAATTGTGATTTCAATATCACTTAAAATAATTGGGATTCTTATTTTTACCATAATCGCCCAGCCCTAATTGATGGAGTATTCCGAATTCTCCACTCAAAATTCAACCTTTTCCTAGGGAAACATTTTCATATCCAGATGAGGAAGAATTTCTTATTTGTGAGTTTTATGAAAGATGCAAGCTATGACAAAGTCACCCATAACAAGGACACAGAGAAAGCAAACAGAAGTGCAATCTTTTGCAAGTTCAATTAAGGTATTAAACTTGTTCGGTCACCTGCACTAATTGGGCCTATAGGGACAATAAAGTTCACTTTTTTAACATTTCAGCTTTTAAAATTGTCTCATCCTATGCAGGTGGACAGGTTGTAAAACTCTCCTTTTGTTGATCTTATCGTACAAATACAGTGCACCTTTCAGGAAACTAGAACCGCTTTTAGTCTTAAATTTTAATGCAGTTTGCTTTACAAGCAGTTCATTTTCCAGGTGTCTGTTTGGGTACAAAGGTGAGGACAATGTCAGCTTTAATCGACAGTTTTTGAGTGTTTGGAAAGATGTAGATTTTTATTCCATATTGAATCCAGTTGTTTTAAAATCTCCATAAATGCTGCCATAGCCAGGTCTGATGTATCATTAGCTAAACTGTATACCAAAACCCATCAAAGTATTTGGTTTTATTTTAGGTCAATTAAGTTTCACAGATTTGAATTTTTTTTCACATTAAGATTCAGTGTGGAAATCCAGGGGGAAATAACTTCTAATTAATTCTGCTGCTCTACCTTTTGTGTATATTCAGATTGTGTATTTACACCAAAGTTTGAAGACTAAGTTGAGCTTGTGCATCCATGAACATTACTCTCTCCTAAGGAGATGTTGAAAAAAGCTCTATCAACCACTTTGAAGTAGTGGATAGAAAACCAAAACCCCAAAAGATTTTTTTTTAATAAATACAAAGTGTTTTTTTTATCTGAGCGAAGTTTGATCTATTTGGTTCATCCTTTCACTGAAATATGTGAAAGGTGGAATCGCCTCACAAAAAGTCGACCACAGTGTCTTACAATAACTATTACTGAGGTGAAAAAGGTGACCTTAAAAGGTGAGGATGAAAATATGTGCTCTGTGTATCACAAAGATCAAAGTGCCATCAAAGTCATGAGGGCCAACATCGACAAGCACAACCTGGATCTACTCCACAGGATGTGATGAGGAGTCACTTCAAAAAGAGACTGAAACTTACCCCCTTCCCTCAAAAGTCCATCTGCAGCCCTGACTTTGTGGATAAAAAATAAAACTTCCAGCCACTACAATGTTTATGAATGTCTGTGAATCCTTGTGGTGCTATAATAATGTTTCTGTCTGCATTCTCACCCACAGGATCCTTAGCTTGTTTTGTTAAAGGCCAAAATAACTTACCCACAAAGAAAAGCCCATAAGAGTCAGAAAACTATGTGTCCTCTTGTTTATTAAGACTCCCAGAATGTCAATATGAGCATTTCTATACAGTAGAGGACCTGAGGAGACCAGCTCGCAGACACAATGACCTTCTGCTGTTCTCCTGCTTGATAATGACCCAGACAAAGACACGCTGGCCATCAGCCAGACCTCTAATAAAGCCAAACATGCTCTATCATCTGCTAATAACCTCCACGCTGCAGCAGGAGTCACTGACAGGCCAGCTTCTTCTGAATGCGAGGAGGGGGAACAAAGCTCGGTGTGGACAGGAAGTGGTGGAAAGCATCCCGTTTATTGATCCAGGACTTTGCAGTGATGGGACACAGCAGTAACTACATTCCTCTTCTTTCTCTCCCTCCAAACACGCACACAAAGACTAAAAAAAACAAACAGTGCAAAACATCTCACTCTAACAATCAATTCTGCTGGTACGCTCATTTGTTGAGCTCTTTGTGGCTGCGCTGCTGCACATAAAATATTAACAACATGGACACACTTGCAGGGGAGGTATTTTTCCAAAGATAGGGTGGGTAAACTCGTTACTCTTTCTTAATTGGTACAGAGAATCCTTCCTATTTTGTCCCTCTCAGCAACCCCTCCAGGGGAATGCTGATTGATTGTCCTCTAAGTCCTCATAATACCCTCCTGCTGCCTTCCTACTCTCTCACACAAACACACACACACACACACTCTTCCTGTTAGACCGTACTCAAGTCCACTGTCCATGGTCATCCATCGGAAATTCACAGTTCAGAAGAGGATAACTTTTCCAACGCAGAACTGTCTGTCTCAGGCCTCTCTTCCAGCTTCTCCATCACTGGCTCAGCCTCAAAATGTAGCCGTACAGCTGCTCTGAGAAAGCCTGCAGAGAGAATTTATCTTGCACCCTCCTCCTCCCAGCTTGTCCCATGTCCCTGCGGAGCTGCTGCTCCCTCACCAGCCTCCCCATGGCCTCAGAGAAGGCCTCCGCTGTGGGCTCGCACAGAAAGCCCGTCTCCCCATCAGCCACGCTCTCCAGGGGACCCCCGGAGTTCACAGCGATAACAGGGCAGCAGCAGTACATGGCCTCAACTGGAACTATCCCAAAATGCTCTCTGCTCGGGGTGTACAGCACGGCTGCACTGCCCCGCAGCAGCGCCACCTTCAGTGAGTCAGAGGGAGAGCGCAGGAAAGTGACACAGCCCTCCAAGCGGAGCTGTGCTGCGAGCTCCTTCAGCTCGGTGTAATGTTGAACATTCTCAGTAACTCGGTCATCGTAGCCCCCTGCCACCACCAGGTGAATACCTGCTCTCTGGTCCAGAGGGAGGCTGCTCCTCAAGACAGCGAGAGCCTCCAGAGCCAGCCCCAGATTCTTCTTCCTCTCATATCGGTTGAGAGAAAGAAACAGGCAGGAGGACCCCTCAGGGAGCAGCCCCTCCAGGCTCTGCGCCTCAGACGATGGCTGGTCGAAGGTTGAAGTGTTGAGGGAGGGGTAGAGGACATCGGTGTGGACTTCTCTCAGACCTTGAAAGGTCTCCCTGAAGATGCCTGCAGTGAACTGACTGTTTACCAGAATCTGAGAGGAAGCACAGAAAGATAAATTCATAAGGATCTCACATATATCACAGGTGTTTTAATTCCTCATGAGCCAGATAACAGCCCGCAGTCTTTGACTATCCTCAAGTCTGGTCTAACACTGAAATGTCATTTCCTTTCTATCAGGGCTCTGAGCCTTTAACACTTCCTGCCTGAGGAGATGTGGCTGTATCACAAATTAAATTATTGCTTGGATTTTTTTAAGCTGCTTTAATAGCATACCTTATATTTGGATTAACATTTTCATACTCAAGTTTTTATTAGCTACATACAGCTGAACTCAGTCAGCGAGAGACACTAAATCTACCCTAACTTGTGAGTTTAACTCTTCAAGCTCTGAACAAATTAACCCAGTTTGTTTTGATACTGTGGTATTTTATAAGAGTGTGGCTGCTGTCTAATTTGTCTGAAGGCTCACGAGATTGAGCTGACATCAGAATTTATCTGGTAGTAATAATAAACAGACCCTTTGTTTATGAAACCGTAAAGTACATATAATAAAATCTTCAACCTCTGTGCTATAAAATCATATTTCTCCTATGGGTTCACCTTTTGAAGGCGCGCTCTAAATCTATTGACTCAAAGTGAGTCTTTTAACATGAAGCATCTTCATTCTTTTAAATGTTGTGAGACTGTGCTAAATGTAAAAATAAATAAATAAATAAATAAATAAAAGTTTTTGGTGGTTTTCGAGGATTTGCATGTTATGATACACTGCCCAGCCAAAAAAAGTCACCACCAAAGACAAAGGTCACGCACTCTAATATTTCTTTGGACCACCTTTAGCTTTGATTACAGCACACATTCCCTGTGGTATTGTTTTGATAAGCTTCTGCAATGTCACAAGATTTATTTCCATCCAGTGTTGCAATAATTTTCCACCAAGATCTTCATTGATGATGGTAGAGTCTGACCACTGAGCAAAGCCTTCTCCACCACATCCCAAAGATTCTCAATGGGGTTAAGGTCTGGACTCTGTGGAGGTCAATCCATGTGTGAAAATAAAGTCTCATACTCCCTGAACCACTCTTTCACAATCTGAGTCAGATGACTCCTGGAATTGTCATCTTGGATATATATACCCGTGCCGTCAGGGAAGAAAAACTCTATTGATGGAATAACCTGGTCATTCAGTATCTTCAGGTAGTCAGCTGACCTCATTCTTTGAGCACAGACTGAACCCAGACCTGACCAACTGCAGCAACCCCAGATCATAGACACTAGGCATGATGGGAGATCACTTCATCTGCCCCTCTTCTTACCCTGATGGCCCATCACTCTGGAACAAAATAAATCTGGACTCATCAGATCACATGACCTTCTTCTATTGCTCCACAGTCAAATCTTTATGCTCCCTGGGAAATTAAAGCCTTTTTTCTGGTTAGCCTCACTGATTGCTGACTGACAGCGGTCAGACTCCACCATCATCAAAGCAAGATCTTGGTGAAAAGTTAATGCAACACTGGATGGAAATAAATCTTATGACATTGCAGAAGCTTATTGTAACAATGCCACAGCAAATGCGTGCCATTATCAAAGCTAAAGGAAGTCCGACTAAATAGCGGTGTGTGACCTTTTTCTTTGATGGCGATTTTTTTTTTTTTGGCTGGCCAGTGGATGTTGTCTGTAACACCTCTAAGATTTTTTCATCCTTAAGATTTTGCCATGTGCATAAGCATTGACTCAAATTTAGGACATTTTGTGGTGCTTGTTGCTGCTTTTACCGCCAGAAAAACCTCTTCCCTGTCTAAACCTAGAATCACATCCTACTAGATCTAAATTTGATTTGAATGTATCCACAAAGTGAATATACTTTTCTCCCCTAGCTCTGATACAAACTCAAACTGAAATCCTCACAATCCTCCTTGGAGCATTTTTCAAATCATTGTGATAACACAGAGCTTCAAATTTACACAGCCTGAAGATCTTCTAGCTACTTAATTCAGAAAAAAGTTCAAATCTTGTTCAAAAGTAAATCCTATTTTTTTTTGTGTGGTATTATATCTCTTTGTCACTCTGCTGTGTTTAAATGATAACTTGGGCATAATCTTGTCCAGCAGTGAGACAGTCACAACACTGAGATTGATTGACTCCCAGACTTAATGTACCATATCAGCCATGCCAGTGGTGCGTTCCTCCAGCCAGTCGATGGGAGTGCGATACAGTTTCTTAAGGAGCGTCTTCCTCTGAGTCAACAGCTGGTCCGGGAAGTGACAGTAAAATAAAACTTTCTTCGTGCGACGGGACAGTCGCAGCACTGGGATGCACACTGATACCTGGAGTGGATTAAAAGAGAAATAAAAAAAATTCTTGAGAAACATTTAACATACAGTAGGTAATATTAACATCCAAATACAAAAACAGTAAAAAGCTTTTGAGTTCCCTTTGAGGATTATTTTATCTTAATATTAGTTTCTCTGTAGTACAACTGTATGAAAGGTGGAACCCATGAGAGAAAGGTGTCTTTGTAGATGGGAGTGTCCTCATTATGGTATATTTTGTGGGTGTGATCATAAGTCGAAGTCACAAAGGGACAGCCTGCTGTAAACAATGGAAGCTATTCTCAGACATTATCAGACGAAGGAGGCTGAAGAATTCAATTCACTGATACTTTAACAACTCACCTGATCACAGAAGACAACATCATACTCCTCTCCACTGAGGAAAACCAAATAGAAGGCCACAAAGATCATTCTCAGGTATGCACACAAGGCATGCAGGTAGCCAAACACACTGGTGGGCAGCCAGTCACCCACACATACCTATTAGAGGGGTTAAAGAAACGATTCAATACTCAGTTTGTGCACACTCACAAAACAAAAGCAACTAATTTTTACATAACATACTCTTTGTCTCTGTTGTTAATCATTGAGGGTTAACATGGCAAAGTAAGGTGTGTAAGCATACCACAGGCAGGTCTGGGTCCAGGGTCTCAGAGAAGCAGTGTGTCGGGTCATAATGAGCTGTCCAGATCTGAACGCTGCATCCCTGAGACTTCAGAGCCACAGCAGCGTCCACCACCAGTCGCTCAGCTCCACCAATGCCGAGGTCTGGATGGAGGAACACCACCCGAACCATCCTGAACAATGAGAATAGGTACGGTTCAAATCAGGGCAACATTTTCAGACAAGAAAACACTGGTCAAAAAATAGTGGTCACTATATCGTGGAAAAGATATAGTGCAAAAGCAATAATAAAGATTTTCCAAGTCCAAATGTGAGATGAACTTATCAGCCCATTATAATCAAAACTGACAACTGTGTGTCATATCATCAGCATCTAAAGAATATGAAAAGTTAAAGATACACGAACAATCCAATAAAACTAACAACCCTTTAAAAAGGAGGCAGTGTAATGTTAGTGTTACCTCTGACGCTAAATAACAAATCACCTCAGCTGTCTCAATGAACTTAGTCCTGAGACAAATAACTAGCTTGTTTTGAATGTAAGAACTCAAAGTTGTAGCAAGAACAAACATGAGACCTGTGATAGGTAAGCTGGATAACTGTCCTCTATAAATGTAGCTGAGAATACACAAGTCAGTGGATATAAGCCTATGTAGCAAAAGAACGGTTCATTTTTGGAGCTGAAAAAGCGACTCAGTCTTTGAACATCTCTGAAAATACAATCCGGTTGCTTTTACCTTTCAATCTCTTGATCTGAGTGTCCAAGTTTTGGAAAACTGGCTGTATCAGTTTAGATTCCCATAGCGGTAACACAAACTGTCATGAAACTCCCACTGTGGGACGCCATCTTGGCTCAAATCTACCCATGCGGTCTAGTTATTTGCATCTCGTGTTAGAACCACAATGGTGCCTGTTTCACTGCTGCAGCAGACCCGCTTCCTGTGAGACACGTCTCGCTCAAATTCAAGGCAGGCCACTTATTTGCCTTCATATAGACGAACGATTATCCACCATAATTCATCAAATACCCAATATGCATAGAGTTAAAATTACGTTTTGTCAAATAGCCAGAAAATAGATCCTTTGGTTTATGTTAGAGGTTAAGGTTTTAAACTGAACGCTACCACCTGGTCAGGCATCTGTATGGTCGCCTGCACTGGTCTTGTGTTTTGCCGTCGTGTCCTTTTTAGACAAGCGTCAGCTTTGTGGGCTCTCTTCTGAAGTTTTGACCAATTCACACACTGACTGTGTTGTTCATTTGACGTGGACATCATCTTGAAGAGGGGCTCAGGGTTTCAGCTCGCATCAGGACAAAAATAACAAAATGGTAAGACCCTTAACTCTTTCTACATCTACGAGCACCGTTGAAGTTGGCTGTATTACATTCATTTGGGGACCAGAGCTAGCAGCGTTTCAGTATCTGTTAGCTGACTTGCTAACGTCAGCCCATCATTTGTGGACGTGGCTGATTTTCAGACTTTAAATTTTTCATCAAATGTACAATATAGATTTTTTTTAAGCGTTACCTTTATATAATATGTGCATATCAATATATTTGGTTTGTGTCCCAGCGTGTTGCCACTAGCTAATGAGTAGGAATCAATGAACAGTGAAGGCTTACAGTGAAGGCCTTTGCCATCAGTCACTCACAAAAGCTAAGTTTTGAATCTAAAATGAGTTAGATTATCAGTTAGATCGCTCCCTCGGGGTATTGTGAGTTATACATTTTTTTTCGGTGTTCAAGGGCTATAAAGTTTCTTGCCTCTGTGTGATTAGCATATATGAGAGAGGTTTTTGTTAGTGTGATTTCTGATTGTATATATTAATTGTGTTTCTCCCTCTCAGCCTGGACCAGCAGCAAGTGCAACAAATGTTGGGGCGTCTAGCCGTTCCCCCAGCAAGACAGTGGCTCCCCGTGCAGCAGGCTCCACAGTCAGACAGAGGTACACACACAGGCTTCACCCAACTTTAGTTTCAGCTCTGTGGTCTGGGGCTCTTGAAAAGTTATCATAGATGTGAAACAAATCAAAAGAGAGACTTGAATTGATGGGTGCAGCAACAGATGGAGTGGGTCACTCAAGGACACAAACTTTAAAACAATCTTCAATACTTGCTGCTGCTGCTGCTGCTTCTGCTTCTGTTCAACTCCCTGATTTTAATGCTTGAAAAAATAAAAGTCAAATTGATGATAGTGCTTTAGATTCACATCGCCTACACATAGAAAAAAAATGCTTGCAAGATTTTTTTTTTCAAACTACAAAATGATTTTAAAGAATTTGAAAACCCTTGATAATGACTTGTGGCTTCAGCTATCTCCCAGAAAGCTATCAAATTCACCTTATGTTTGTTTTTACTTCAATTTGTCCCATTCTCATGTTTGCCATCTCTGTGGCCAAATAGAGCTCCAAAAACAGATTATGGATAAAGTGATACAATCATCACTTATTTTTGGACATCTTGGCCCACCTGCACCTGGCATCACGGTGTAAAAAAGGGGATTGATGGTGCAGAGCCACTCTGGGTATTTCTTTGTGCCCTCCTACATAGATTAGAGCAGCACAGATGGATGTTGTGCAGTGAGCTTAATCAGTGTGTAATCACAGGCTCACTGTTACCTCTCTCATTACCCATTACTATCACCGTCTTCATTACCTCATTAACTTGCATTTAATCTCATCACACGAGTGAAGCGGTGATGATTCACTCAGCTCTTTCATCACCAGCTGCTGTTGTTGGATGCTTTCTAAATGCAGTGTGTAAAAGCAAATATGATGAAATTATTATTTGATGAGATTCATGAAATCTGAGGGAATAAGTAATAGCAAGGGAGGCAGTTTAAGATTAAATTAGCCCTTGAAAAGCATTTAACTATCTTTGACCTGAGTTGTATGTTCCACAGGAAAGCTACGAGCAGCGGCACACGCAGTGGTGGCAGGACCACAGGATCAGCAGGCACTGGCGGCATGTGGCGCTTCTACACAGAAGACTCGCCAGGCCTCAAAGTGTAAGTGCAGTATATATAAGCAGCTATTTTCAACCACAATATTTATTCATCCATTTAAACACACACACATTGTGGAGACAACAGGGCACATACATAAGCTAATCTAACCTTTGACAGTTTTAGTTTTTAACCCACTAAAATTCTGCACTAATTCTCAGGATTTCTGACACTTGCTCTATCAGTGTCATTAATGTTCATCAGTTGGGATGGGAGACGCGTGTAATGGCAGGAAATCAGGCAGACGTGCCTCTGTGATGAAACGAGTAATCTCCAAGCAGTAGATGTGTTTTTCAACACACACACACATACACACACACACATACACATAATTGTGTGACAGGAGATTGAACTACTACTGAAAACTTAAACTTCATAAAGTTGTACTCTGCTACATCCTCACCCCTCATATTAAAAAGGCGTCCTGTCTCCGGGCTGTAGTCGGCCGTAGTTGATCGATGGTGCTGTGGTGGTTATTGAGTGCGTCTCTCAAGCAGTCGAAGGAGGGCAGACCAGCCATGCAGTGCTGTATATCGAGTGTGTGTTTGTTCCTGCGTTAGACGCCGGCCTCAAAGCTTCATTAAAGGATCCACTCTGAAAGGTCAACTCAATTACAGCCTCCTGACAGGGGGAGGAGGGGGCCGCTGAAGAGCCGGTTGGCATGGCAATGCTGCTACTTAGCGATGCGTCCTCACCAACCCAACCCCCCCACCCAGTCCCTCCTTTAGCGATGAGAGCCCCTCCTTGTTTTCCTGCAGCTCATCAATAAAATCAGCCACTCCACTAAGACTCTTGATCTGGTTGGGGTTACAGAAAATGAAGGGATTTTGTGAGTTTGTGTGTGTGTTAACTAGTGTGTCTTTGTTCTAACAGCGGCCCGGTGCCAGTGCTGGTGATGAGTCTACTCTTCATCGCTTCAGTCTTCATGCTGCACATCTGGGGAAAGTACACCCGCTCTTAAACCTGCCTGATGACCTCTGACCCTGCGCCTCGGCTTCTTAACATATTGGACCTGGACCAAACGACAACACAACTCCACCCCCCTCTTCCTCCCCTACGATCACTACAACACACAGACACACAAGAAGGATTTTTTGTATGTGACCATTTCAGTACAAGAATTCACCTTCAGTGACGCTGGCATTTACTTTGACGCTTTTGTTCATCCGTGTTTTTCAAGACCTGATGGTGTGAACAGGAGGAAGCCATGCTAGCTCACCTCACCTCCAGGTGATGTCTGTGTGTGTACTTGGCCCTCTCTTTGAGCAGCAACAGCTGGTGTACACCACTGTTGCACAAAGGTGCCACATTCAAAGACATTGTTGTTTTCAGGCCCCCCGGTAAACATTTCTTATCTTCGCCTGGATTGCATTTTTTGTTAACAGCATTTGTACAAATGTAATTGTAAAATTGTACAATAAAAAAGGAAAAAGGGTGTTACTGTACTCTGTTTCAAAATGGTAACTGTTGTGGTGTTAAATTGAAAGGTTCTGTTTGTTTAATAAGAAAAAGACAAATTACAGTAAAATCTCAGTTTGTGTTTTTTCACTTTGAATATTCTTCAAGGACTGTCAGATAATTAAGTTATACACATTTATCCCCCAGACATTAACCTTTATACTGGTGAAAAATAAGCATTCTGCTTATTTGGGCTTTTCAGGACAGGAATGTTGAGCGATATGTTTCAATCACCTATGCGCAGTACTTGGTTTCAACAGATACACCTCCACATTCATTCTACACTTTTTATCATGTCATTTTCTGACATGTATCGAGACAGATCACACAACTTTCACATACTGTGTCGTCTTAAGTACATGGGCAGAAAAGATGAGGTTTGTCTAAACGTATTCCAACCTGCTGCTTCGCTTCAGAGTTTGACTGCATCAAGGTAAGTGTTGAGTGTTCATACCTTCAAAGAAGTTCAGAGGCAAAAGCCTCGAACATGAGCTGCCTCAGGCTTCGTTTCCATGAATCTAAATGAAGCTTTTTCGTCTCTACTCTCAATTATTGCAGACAGGCAAAATGAAGTTTTGAGAAATAGCAGCTTGAGTCCTTAAGCATTAGAAGAAGAAGCAGCCAGAAGGGAGACGAAATGTGAAAACAGCTTGCCAAAATACAGAAGTTGGGGGGTAGAACAAATTATTTATTTTTTATTTTTTGTCTGGAACTTCACATTTGAGTCTGCCTTACTCTTTAAAGAAACCAGGAGCAAAACAGTCTTGTAGATCTTGTTCAATTCTTTTTTTAAACAGAATCAGTTCTATGGCCTCAAAATGAATTATAAGGCACTCGACTAAATAATTCCTTTTAATGCTCAAACTGATCTCAACGACGAGCAGCACCTCTGAAGGGATGTATGTGTAAAAGTTTTCCTTTCTGAATCACTTCCATGCTAACTTTTACACAAGTGTTATTCTGTTTTCCTGAGGGGGGCGCTGCAGACTGTTTTCTGAATTAACCTGACTGAAAGGACATTAAGTTTAAACTCAACATGAGCACATGTTGTGTGGTGATTCTGTATCACTGTCAGGCTGTGTAACCACTGATGGCTAACTTGGCCACAGCGTCGTTTCTGTGAGCTGTGCATCGTTTGTAGCCGGGCTGTAGAAGTTGGTGAGGCCCAGCCTGCATCTCCAGGTAATCTGTGCTGCATATGAAACCACCAGCTGGCTTTGCTTGTGCTTATGCATCTGTGTGTGTCAATGAGTGTGTGTTTGTGTGTGAGAGAGAGAGAGAGCTTGAGCCTTGTGTTAAACGCAGCATTCACATCTCCTGTTCATTAATTCATTCTGTTGCCAAGGCTCTTCTTTCCCACAGGCCTCCAGTGTTCGTGGCAAACTCTCTGCTCCTGCCACATCAGTCTCCCCGTCGTCCTCATCCCAAACACACACTCGTACATACGCTGAGATACGCTCACCGGCTCCATGGCCCAGTTCATGGTGGCACAACACGACAGTGAGCCAGAATAATTCAACATAAGCATTAAAAATGAAGCAGCTGGGGTGAGGCTGTCCCTCAGAGATCAGGAGAGAAATGTGGAGCGCTGAGCCTCAACGCTGCTGCAACCTGTAGTTCCAAACTCCTCCCGACACCATCCACACAAGTCAAGTCAGTGCTCCATCACAGGGTGGAGACAATTAATTTCCTTTTTTTTAAGCTCAGTCTTTACGTACTTAATTATAATGTCCTTAAATCACTCAGTGTGTCAGTGTTTGCAGGATTTCTTCTTTTCATATCTCTCATGTCAGCGCTTAAGAGTTGTAGGGTCTGATTCAACACACTTGACATGTCAGCATAAAGATAACACTCATTTACACCCTAATAAAGATTTTGCCACAATATTGATGGTTTGAAGCTGATTTTTTATTATTTAATCAAATAAAGTGTGCACATTATGTACGTTTTACTCCTACCTTGGTTCGACCAGCATGATTTTACAACCTTTCAGCAATCTCTGTTTGAACATTATCTATGCAGGGTGTACAGTGAAATGTTCACATGTGCCGTATTTATTTTTTATTCAAAAGCATTAGATTAAATCTGACATTCAAATGTGTTTTTTTGTTGTTTATTTTATGAACTACTGAATCACACATCTCTGTCCTTAAACTGAAATGTACAACTGAGTGATTTATTCTCCCCCTGACAGATTTATTCATTTCCACGACATCAAAGAAGATCTCCTCATCGTGCATGTAAAGTTGCCCTGCAGTATCTCTCTGTTCTATTCTACACAAATCACCCTGAACATCTGCATGTAAGACAACGTTTGTCTCGTGGAAAGAGAGAAAGAGAAAGGAGAAAGGTGCATGGAGGGAGAGAAAATAAGAAGTTGTCTTCAAAATCGCTTCCTCTCTGTGTCTTTTTTTTCTTTTTAACAGAAAGCCATATCCTGTGAAGAAACCACACGCTTTTACAAGGGATGGCCCCTTACATGGGGGATGAGCATGTAAGAGTGCACATATGCACACACGCATACAGAAGGAGACCTCTAAATAGGTCACATGCATTTTCTGTTCTACATAACAAACGCCTTTCTGTGGTTAAGAATGAAGGAAAAAAGGGTAACACTGTGTATCGAGGTGCTTGCATTAACCGTTTGTTGATTGAGTATCAGGAACACCTCTCTATAAGCCACTGAAAAGTAATCTTACCCTTTACTCTGTGTGGTCATAACTACCTCAGTGTTTTTTAGTGATTGATTGTATGGAGTTGTACATGAGTGACAATTTTGATACACTTTACGAAGTACTCCAGTATTTGGGACAAACTGAGTAAGCTTTTTACGATTCTAACTCTGACACAAAAACATCTTTAGTTAATTACAATGAGCAGCAGTTAGAGAGTTATAGAAGGAAACTTCTGTCAGACAGGCATTGGAATAAATACTGTATAATGTGCTGTTAAGACAAGTTTGTGTACTAATACTGCATTAGTGGAAAAGGCCTCAAATCTCTGCACTAAAACTGTAGAAAAGCAAATGATCGCTGTAAGAAAAGAGCAAAAACCTGAGGTGGCAAAGGAACAGCAGGATATTCAAAGGGGTATAATTGTTTCTATGTGAAGTGCGGTTGTATGAGGAACTTGTAAATATGAAAAGTAAAACCCAAAGGAGAATACATATTTCGGGCTCTTGGTAGACAAACCAGACAGCGAGCTGAAACGGAACCGCTACAGACAGGGTCAAGTCTTTCACGTGATTAAGTTAATTTTCAGAAACTCTTGAACAATAATACCTGTGTAAGTGTACGCTCTGAGTTTAATGAAAGTTTTCAAATGGAGTGTTCACTTACACCACTATCTGCATTTGGGCTCATCTCCTTGTGAGTAATACACTTACCATTAATAAGTAACCAAACTGTCACTTTAAGTCCAGGTTACTTCATAAAAAAATTTAAAAAAAACAGAAGCAACCTGAACATTGAAATGTGTAAGAAACTGGTTCAGCACATATCACATGTAACATAGTGCACTCATATTAATGAATTTCTTTAAAATGCTTTATTGATTCTTATTTGGTTTGTATTTGATTGTTGTTGAAAAATTTGTCACTCAATGAAAATGAAAATTCAAACTGTAATGAAAGGCAAAAAGGTGAACATTTCTATGAACTGTTAACAGAAACAGAACTCTCTGCCTTGTTTTTGAGCTCTCCTTCTTTTTCTCTTGAGCCACGACACTTCCTCACTCATCCATCACACTCATGTTTATGCCTGAAGATATTACACCCTGCAGGTAAACTTAGCTATCAGGATATCAGGTGCATCAGAGGGCTGAGGATGTGAAACTCTTCCTTCCTTCAAAGATTCTGCTGAGAGAGCCCAGTCATGCACGCACGTTTGCCAAGCCAGAGTGAGTATTTCTGAACGGATCACATGGTTGGTAAAGCGTGGAATGAACGGAGAGACGGATGGAATCGATCGACGCCGAACGACCAGTTGAATCCTGAGGGACATCCCAAAAATATGGGTTGATTCAGGGACTGTGGGGACACCTGAGAGGACACTTCAGATTGATGAAAGCTGCGTGCACACAGGCCTGACAGCATGTTTATTTACTGTCAAAAAGATGAGGTGTAGTTTACAAGTTTGGTGGGATTAGTAATGAGCTTTTACATTTAAACAAGAGTAAATAAAGTAACATGCATAATATATGTGTACTGCAAAAGTTTACTCTTCCTACAGGACAGTCTTCTCTAAGGGATAATTAACTTTGTTTAACTAGGATTTGAATGACATTGTTAAAAATGTGATGCCAAAACAGACCCCATACACCAATGTTCAAAATATGTAATAACCTTATTATATGTTTTTTTTTTTTGCTGGTTATTACTAATGAGAGAAATGTCAAGTTGCTAATCAAATATACATTGCACATTTGTCATCATATATCTTTATACAGTACTTGTATGAACATAACGTTTAATGTTGTTACACCAAAAGTATTCTTAAAACGGCTTTTTACAAAAGCAAGGCAAGCGTATTGAGCTTGATATTGGGGAAAAATAAAAAAATTGAAGTAAAATATATCAAAAGAAAAAACCTATAGGAACGAATATGAAATTAAGCATATACAAGAAATAAAAATAGTGAAGAAAATATAAGGATGCTCTGGAGCAAACAACTTCCCTGTTGTGTAAATTGAAATTTAAATTCTGAATGAGCAGCTAGTCAGAAGTAAGAAAACCCTTGTTTACGCTGTAAATTGAGAAATAAGTATTTAACAACTCATCTGTCATCTGTGCTTGTTTACACCCCATGGCATTATAGCAGTATGGAAGTAGACATTATTAAAAGCTAAAGCATGAAAAAAATCTATGCTAACACAAATACCAGGACTTTGTTTAACTGATTAGTAACGGGTGATAATGTTTTGGCTGACTAAACGAACACATCTGTGGTCAAAATATCTTAAATTTGGGGGATTCCTGATAAATAATTCACTTTTCATGTCCTTCAGTGTTTTACAGCTTTAAAGCCACCAGCTTCAGTCTTTATTGCCCCGTGGACACAGATACACCAGCTGATTTTACTTTAATCAAAATTTATTTTCTTATACAATCTACCAAAATCATCTTCCCTTAAGCCAAAGACTGGCTGTTAGAAGTCTGTTTGAGCATTTCCAGATGGGTTTTGTATGGCTAATATAATAGATTTTTAATAACTTATTTGAGATTTGATTTGAAAGACCAAAGTCTCCAAGTTTCATCGGTTTAGAGAGCTTTAATGAAAAAATACATATTAAAGAGTGAGGGGAAATACAAAGGGATGTAGCACACATTTAAAAAAAAATACATGAGGTTTTGTGTCCTGTTACTGTAGTTTAATGTTAATGCTGAGATGAAGTTATCAAAGGTTACTGCATCAGGTCAGCGTATCATACATGCGTGTGTTCTGTTGGTCCGGTTGCTGGGATCATAAGACCCGTGATTAGTCAGTCGCATAGCAGCCAATTGGTGCAAGAGTCTGTTAATGGGCGCTGATCAGTAGCTCAGGCTGGTCTGCTGAGAGGTGAGAGCTTGTTCACTGTAAATTTATCTGACTGCATATCCTGCCCTCCTGACCACATGGTCGCTGTGATATAACTGCAAGTGGGTCAGGAGGGTCAGTGTGTGTGTGTGTGTGTGTGTGTGTGTGTGTGTGTGTGTGTGTGTGTGTGTGTGTGTGTGTGTGTGTGTGTGTGTGTGTGTGTGTGTGTGTGTGTGTGAGAGTGTGTGTGAGAGTGTGTGTGCGTGAAGGCTCCCTGAACTTTGTGTACTTGGAGCTTCATTCAGAGAGAAATAAGAGAGACAGTGTGGGAGCCAGGGCTGTGTGTGCATCTATCAGGACATCATCTCTGTCTCTCTAATCCTCTCTGAGACACACACTCACCTCGTGCTTTGTGCATGAAAAACGAACCATATCAAACATCCTCAGGAGGAGTGACTGTTCAGAAATAGAAGTCTTAATACCAAATATAAAGTTGTAACGTGGCTTGTCATAAGGAAGAAGTACAATTTTGGCTGTAGTCCAGGGTGATCTGACACTTTGACTGAGGAAGGATCCTAAAGATCTTTTCCTGTTACATACAGTTTGTATTACTCTCAGTGTATTTCAAACATAAGCACCTTATAGCTCTCTAACCTCTGCCCGCTGTCATCTGTCTAAATCACTGCACCTGTATGCCTAGCACAAAGTAGTAGTAGTTATAACTCATAGTGCTTTGGTGACAGTCTAAATTTGTCTGACACATAGACTGTTTAATAAATGGACATAGTAATGTCGTCCATCTTTTTCTGAAACAGCTTCGAAGCAAGCCGGTGGCAGCAGCCATATTGGAAATGGGGCAGGCTTTGAGCCTCCTTATCGACAGCTACAGGGTACAAGCCTGTAAATCAGCTGAGCTGTGCCTCTGATTGAGAAAACTCATCATCTTCATACCTTCTTAACTGCAGGGTTAGAAAATATCCCCCTGTATAGTGTTTGCCATCAGAAAAACGAGCCTGTCAGACAAGAATTTTTTTTGTACCAGGCTGTAAACATGTTTGTTTCTGCTGTGAAATTTTGCTTTTTTTTGTGTGTTTGTGTTTTCCAGTACTTCTGGAGCCAGCCTCAGGTGGACATCCCTCAAACTGCAGAATTTAGCAAGTCTTCATTGCCTCATATTTTTAGACTGGAGGCTGCGGATAGGTTCGACAAAAAGTGCATTTCACCGCCACCTGAGAGTTTCTATGAAGTTTCTATGCCGTTCAAAAGTGCAGCAACCAGGTAGAAGCAGTGAAAGCTTAACTACAGCGTGCTAAAAAAGGATACAATAAGGGATAAAAAAAATTTGTTTGATTGTAGACTTAATATTTTGACAGTTAACACATTAACAGAAAAAAACTAACATTATTTATTTATGTTTTTAAGATATTGTTCCACTATTGTAAAATACTTGCTTCCTCCATGGACACATTAGATTTAATATACCCATTGAGGAAAAAAAATGATCATAACAATAATAATAATAATAATAATAATAATAACAATATTTGGATTGTTGGAATGTACATTCTCATTTTTTAAACTACTTACAAACTAAATACTTAAACTAAAAACACAAACCCCACCCATATATAATATAACTAAGATCTCATTTATGGATGACCTTTTCACTATTTCCAGAGTTTTCTTTTTCCAAGAGAAAAAGCAGCCGCCCTCTTGCTCAAGAAAAAAACAATGAAGCATCTGACAGGCATCTCAAAGTCTTTGTTTCATTTGAACAGTGTATGAAATGAAAATGTAAAAACATGCCAAAGAGTGTTTTCAGCAGCATTAGACCACTCTTACTACTGTCAAAGCTCTACAAACCAGAGCAGGCTGCCTGCTCGGCCTTAAATAATAGACAGAAACACTGAATCTGAGACTCAGTGGTGAACCTGAAGGAGCATCCAAGAGGTCAAGGGACAGATTTTCACAACAAACTATAGATAAATGTTTCTCTTCTCCTGTCTATTATTTGACGGATGTGTGTTTAGAATATGTTTGCTATCTTTTATTTAAAAAAAACTCCAATAAGACACAAGAGTAGGGTTTTATTCTTGTTTCCACGATGGAAGAGTGCTTTGAAGAATACTTTTAGCATGATTTGAAAGATATTTCAATTTAGTCAGGCAGTCTAAAAGATATCATCTTGATGACATTAAACAAAGCTCAGAGTAAAAAAAGAAGACAAGAAGAGATCAAACTAAGGAGAAAGCACTGAGGCTCAATGAATAAAATCTTATCTCAAGTCAAACTTCTTTTTTTGAGCAGATTAAGCAATAAGAGAGGAATCCATTAAAAGAAAATAAAAAAAATAGTTGTAAGTGTGTGTTACTTTCTTGGCAAGTGTACGAGTGTGTGTTGGGGAGGGCTATGATAAGGTGTATCCCGTGTGTGAGACTGATTCCTGTGACCTCCTCACCTATCTCTCCTCCTAACAGCAGTAAAACTACGTCAGGCCTGGTGATGCCCCGTGTGACTGCCACCGGCATGCAGGCAGAGCCAACTGGGCTGTGATGTCATAAGCATGTGTCCCCCCTCAGCTCCCTCCCCCCTCAAAACTTATCACCCCCCCAACCTCCCCCCCACTCCCCACTTACTGCCAGCCTGCAGCAGAGCGGATCAGACTGGACCCTCAGGGACACACCGTTCACCACTGCAACTAATTTGGGGAGGAGGGAGGAGGGTGGGGAGGGTGGCACTGCTGTGTAGAGTGTCTCAGGTGTCAGCCTTGTGTTTTCTAATATTAAAAACACTCTGCCTCTGTGTGTGTCTGTGTGTGTGTAGCTATGTGTATGTGAGAGTGTTGTTTATGCAGGATGTATTTTTAGGTGACAGTATTTTCCACTCCTTGTGCAGCGGTCCAGGACAGAGACGGGGGTAGAGGCGTGGGTAAGAGGTGGGGGGTTACGGGGAGAATTTGCTAATACTATAATTGCTCTCATTAAGAAAAATAAAGCCTTACAGATTTTATTTTACCAAAATACTTTGCAGAACTTTTCAATATTTGGAAGTCCTTCTTGCATCACAGCCTCAAACAACACAACTTGTTAAATAGGCCAACTGTTGTTGTCCACTCAAGCCCACATTAGCGGCAGAAATGTTCCAAATGATGACGTCTTTCTTTTTAGTTTAATTACAAAGGCAACCACACTCATCACTGAAAATCTCATGAGTCATATTCATCATTTCTCTTAGCCAGTTGGATGTCTGCACTGCACTCTGAAATCTAATACTTTCTACATATCATAAAAATAAAACAAAAATCTGAGATCAATGATTTAAATATGAGGAAGCAGAGGAGGTGTTACACATGGCACAGACACACACCCTGTGGCAGGGGTGACTGCTTCAACATATAATTTGTTTCATAAGGAAGTATTAAATTATTATTGTGCTGTTGTGTGTGTGTGTGTGTGTGTGTGTGTGTGTGTGTATATGTGTGTGTGTGTGTGTGTGTGTGTGTGTGTGTGTGTGTGTGTGTGTGTGTGTGTGTGTGTGTGTGTGTGTGCGTGTGTGACCATGTATAGCACAGCTGCATAGACTGGGTGTGGTGGACAGAGGTTTCTTTTAGGATATACCTCCTCTATTGTTTATAACAAACGCTTCATTAAGAGATTCCAACATTTACGGTGCACCTCTGTTTTGGGCCCCCGCCAGCCACGCTGCAGGTGTGGTTGTTTTTGTGGTTCTGCATTTCACAAACTTTCCACATGTGATGAGCGTGCAGGTGATGAATGAATGACAGCTGACTGGAGCAGCTTTCATTCACATGCTGGGCAACCATCAGAACGTGATGTGTTTATACAGACTAATGATACAGTGAGGGATGACTGAATATAATCTTTTACCAGTTACGTAGATGTTTTCCTGATAAGTTCTGAGTAAAAAGAAGTCAGGGTGAATCCTCTTGGCAAAGGATGATGTGGATTTTTTTCAGCAATTTGTGGCTGCTGAAATGGGCTGTCCTTGTGAATTCACAGATTAACAAATTCAGCCAAAAAAGTTTACAACTGTATATTTTTAGATTTGTGTCTGACTAAGGTGGGGCAAAGGCCCATCTTTTCAGATTTTCCTGGGATGAGGTCTGAGGTGTGAATGATCTGCTAAAAAGACGACTGTGACAAAAAAAAAAACTAACGCGTTTAATGTTTAACATTTAAAATCCTGTCGTGTTGGGGAAACCTCAATGAAAGGATTTCCCCTTCAACTTGATGGACTGCAGAAATGAAAAAAAGCAACAACAAAAAAAACAGTGTATTGATTGTTTTTTGTGGTAACATCGAAGCGGCCTGTCTCATAAAACACACAACGTGATTGAAGAGGCAAGGAAAATGGATTACTGAAGTTGCTACCAAAGCAGATCTCAGCACGGGCAGTCAGAGCATGTTTTCTGCTTTGATCTGAGAGAAGGAGTCCTTCCTGCCATAGCCCATGTGGCGTGCCTACTCAACATCCTGACAGGTAGGTACACTGGAGCAATGCCAGGGGTCCTGTGCAAAAGTTTACTGATATTATTGATGATGTGTTAAACAAGATGAGCTAAACATTTATGGAATTTCTTAAAATCTTCCCAGCATGGTGTTGTGACCAAAAAGGAGGAGGACATGTGTGTTAACTCTTCAGTCACGTTTGTGATGAGAGACTTTGCGAGATGCTTAGTGTTTAGGGTGTGGACTCTGCTGTTCAGGGTGTGGACTCTTGTCACTGATGAAAATAAGCCAGTCAGATACTATACTGGAGAGCTTCAGTTTTTATCATGACAATGCTGGGCTCACACTCACTTAATGATTCTACACTCACCAGCCACTTAATTAAGTACACCTTGCTAGAACCAGGTTGGACCCCCTTTTGCCTTCAGCGCTGCCTTAATCCTTGGTGGCATAGGTTCAACAAGAGACTGGAAACATTCCTCGGAAAGTCTGGTCCAAATTGACATGATAGTATCACACAGTTGCTGCAGATTTGTCGGCTGAACATCCATGATGAGAATCTCCCGTTCCACCACATCCCAAAGGTGCTCTATTGGATTGAGATCTGGGACTGTGGAGGTCATTTGAGTACAGTGAACTTATTGTCATGTTCAAGAAACCAGTCTGAGATGATTCTAGCTTTATGACATGGAGCGTTATCCTGCTGGAAGTAGCCATCAGAAGATGGGTACACTGTGCTCATAAAGGGATGGACATGGTCAGCAACAATACTCAGGTAGGCTGTGGACTTTAAACCATGCTCAGTTGGTACTAAGGGGCCCAAAGTGAGCAAAGGAAATATCCTCCACACCATTACACCACCAGCAGCAGCCTGAACTGTTGATACAAGGCAGGATGGATCCATGCTTTCATGTTGCTGATGCCAAATTCTGACCCTACCATCTGAATGTGGAGCAGAAATCCAGACTCATCAGACCAGGCAACGTTTTTCCAATCTTCTATTGTCCAGTTTTGGTGAGCCTGTGTGAGTTGTAGCCTCAGTTTCCTGTTCTTAGCTGACAGGAGGGTCACCCGGTGTGGTCTTCTGCTGCTGTAGCCCATCTCTCTCCAGGTTGGACGTGTTGTGTGTTCAGAGATGCTCGGACCAGTCTGTCCATTCTCCTCTGAAGAAATATTTTTTTCTTCTATTTTGCCCTGACCTCTGGCATCAACAAGGCATTTTGTGTGTGAAAATCCCAGTAGATCAGCAGTTTCTGAAATACTCAGACCAGCTCGTCTGGCACCAACAACCATGCCACGTTCAAAGTCACTTAAATCACCTTTCTTCCCCATTCTGATGCTTGGTTTGAACTGCAGCAGATCGTCTCGATGCACTGAGTTGCTGCCATGTGATTGGCTGATTTGAAATTTGCATTGACGAGCAGTTGGACAGGTGTGCCTAATAAAGTGGCCGGTGAGTGGATAAGACTTCACAATCACTGTCATGCTCATAAGTCCTAATATCCAATTGATGACACTGCCTCGTCTGCCCCTTTCATTTGTGTGAAGTCAGTCAGAGACAGGACTTGTAAACATGTTCAATATTCACAATTTCAGATATGGGAGTCTTCAATGTGATCAGAGGAAAATAGTTATATCAATAGCACACACTGAGAATTATTAGGACAAACATTGGTTACAACAAGCCACTGATCAGATCATGCCACCACAATCACTGGAGGAGGCACATCAGGTCAAAAATCAGGCTTTAAATTGTCCCCTGTGTGGACAGCCTTCTTCATATCTTTGGAAACCACACATTATTTGTCAACATTTGTGGGGTCTCCCACATTTTAAAATGTTACACCTTGTCAGCAGCTAGTTTCCAAATTTACCAAATTCCCCCCTTGGGATTGAAAAAAGTATTTCTGATTATGGTTAAGAAGTTACAGATCAGTTGGTCCGAGTGAGGAAGGGGGAAGTGGGTCTACCATAGTAACAAAAACATCTGCTTTAACTTACCCTGTAAAACCTCAAACCAAAACAAATAAAGAGGAAAAACTATGGATTTGGAAAAAAAACAAAACAAGTCAGGACAGAGAGTAAGAGACTAAGCCTGAGAAAAATCACAGTTCTCTTTTAGTCCTTAGGCTACCTTTTGCGTTCTTCACATAAAAGAGTTGACAAAAATTTGATTTACTCTTTGAGCTGTATGTCTTCATTTGTGTCTGCTGCAGTGCTTTACTTTACAATTAAAGAGATACACATTAAAAAAATCTTATTACATAAGCGTCCTTTTATTTCCATTTGAGTCAGGCTACTATATTTGCATATAGTGGCTACCTGCTTTGCATATAGTATGTTCTGTATTAAGGCATGTTCATTCTTTCTTAGCAGGTCTATCAGGGCAGGTTATTGCATGTTTTGAATGTGTTTGTGTATGTGTGAGAGAGTGTGTGTGTGGGTCAGACTGCGGCAGGTGAAGGTGTATTATGTAATTTTAAGTGTTCGGGGAGTGGAAGCACTCAAAGGAGCGGGGATGTTATCTGAATCTTTGTCGCGTTTGACTGCACGCCCCCGACTTCAAATTCCTGACAGCCAACAGTGCTGTGTCTGTGAGAGAGTCTCTAACTTTACAGCTGCTATGTGTACACGTTTTACTTGGATTCTTGCATATAGTAGAAGGCTCTAAACAAATGCTCTTCAATTGTTTTGTAGATGCAACAAACATTTCTTAAACTTTATTTTAAATTATTCTTTCATTAATAATTCCTTCCATCCTCTCACCTGGTGTCTCACTGTGACCCGGCAGGCAGCAGCTCCAGTCTTGACACAGTGCCCTGACTTACACATCCTCCATAAATGTTATGCACGTCTTAGTCTCTGCATATGTGAGGCAACCATTCACTCTGCTCTTCTCTGCATTTATTTGCTGAATGAGCACATATTCTCCCATACTACCAGGGTATTCACTAATCCATGTAAGCTGCTCACCTGCTGCAGGCTCGAACAGGTAAACCCCTCTGATGCTCAAACGTAAATCAGGTTAAGTGTTTGAGGGGCTTATGGGGTCTTTCAATGACTGTAGATGTGTGTGTGTGTGTGTGTGTGTGTGTGTGTGTTACAGGTCTAACCCCAGGCAATGAAGAGGAAAATAACATAATGACAGGCCAGTCCTGCAGTCATAAGTCTATTGTTGCCTCAAGGTGAGGTGTGTGTTTGTGTGTGTGTGTGTGGGGGGGGGGGGGGTGATGTGCGAAGAAATATGTTCATCATATTTTTTTCTTCTATTTACCAACAATCTCATAAAACTCAAACCTTGTTTCTTTTTTACGTATGTCCTCCATATCAGCAGTGGTGGTTTTTACTTAACAGCATCCTAAAAAAAATGGAATACACTTGATTCTCATTGCTCAAATTCCAATAATGATGCTTCTAAACAGCAAAGTTGTGTCAGGGACAGCCAGACTTCACACGTCAGATTTAATCAGTCTGCTCTTTGAGAATGTGGAAAGAAAAAATGATCAAAAAAATGATGGTAGGAAAACAGCTCAGACGACGTGAGTAAGTTAAAGGCCCTGTATTACCATTATTACTATTAGTAGTAGTTGTAGTAGTAGAGTTAGTAGTTGTAATAGTGGTATCATAATTGGGGTTTTTTAAGGTATTTGATGACAGTAAATGTTTTGTCTACAGTGTAAGATGTATTTAAAGTTTTAGAGCCAAGTAGAACAATGTAGCAGCAAGGCATCCAGTGAGAGGACAGATTCGGTTACCTCCAAAATCCAAACCTGAAGTCCTGTAGTCGGAGCTAAAGTAACTTTAACATTATATTCACTTAATCCAGTGTAAGACATAAGGGTAGAGTATAGTACGAGGGCAAGAGAATAACACAGTGCTTTTTGTGGCTTCTCTGTGTGTAAATCCCAGCGTGACAGAGCACACTGTTGATGACACAACTATAACTGGATTTGCATATGATGAGGATGATTACTCACATGGTACATACCACAGTTTGTGAGTTCCCTCAAGGTGGCTGACTTGATTTCACAGTCATGAATATTCTTAAAGGTCATTTTTTTATTGTTACTTTTTTTCTGTTGCTTTTATGGCTCCTAAATAAAACTCAATCTCAATTATTAATGAAAATCATGGCAGCGTCACTGAAGCACTGCTGTCCTTCTGTGGTGAGTGATGTTGCTGTGAACACGTGACCAGAAGTGATCAACAGAAAAAAAACTGTATAACCTGTCCACTTGAGGGCACTCGGCTGTTCATGAGTGATCAAAAAGGGTTTTTTTTGTTTGTTTTTTTTTGCTAAAGAAATAATTAGGATTTTTTTTTGCTAACTTTTAAAGCTTGTCACACAATCTGATAAAAAAAAAGCCTCAAAACATAAAAAATAGCAAGAGTGTCAAATAGATGTAGTAAACATTCATACCTCCTTGAGTATAGCCATAAACTATTATATTATATACAGATGTAGTGACCATGAAATCAGCCTCTTTGGAGCCATATTTGTAGCTAGGGTGCCCATCGGTCAGTTAATTCCAACATAGATTTAAAGAAAAAAATCTCAAAAGTTTGTTCAATTTGAAAATAAAGAGCTCTGAAAAGTCCCCCTTCCTGTACAGTGTGTCAGTCGACTAATGAACCAAAAAATTTTCTGTAACCAGGCTGTAAATGTGCATATTTATGCTGTAAGAATTGGCCTTTTTGGCTTGGTGTTGCTGTAGTTTCCGGTGTTTTGTCACTCAGCCTCAAGTGGACACTTAATGAACTGCAGCTTTTAGCAGTAGAAGCTGCTGCTTAAGAGTAACAAACATAAAGCAAAGTTAGGTCAAAGTAAATAAGCTAAGTTTCACAAAACTATTTCTACAGGTTCTCAGTTACTTTGCTGCAGTGGCCTCATCCTGCCCGTTCTTCTACCTCACTCGCTCTGGGCTCCTGCCTCCCCCAACGCTCACCAGTTGCTCACGTAGATGAATAAATGAGGAGCAGAGCAGGTAAGACAAACCTGAACACAATCTGCTGGGGGAGAAAAATGCAGACTTGCAGATTTTTCTCACAGAGATTTGTCACGGTGAATGACTGATGTGCGGAGACTGACAGAAACATGACAGCGGCAGCATGTGTGCGCGTAAGCTCTGAGCACTGAGCTGTTTCACTATGTATTATTAAGAAGCTGAGGAATACAAAGAAACACAGAAGCTTGTCTTGTTTAGCGGAGTCTGTTATTCTTTCATGAGGCTGTTTTCAGATTAATGACTCTGATGTGAGTCAGTGATTTGTGGCCAAACAGAAATAACTGATTCGTCTTAAAGTGTTGGCAAGTTAACTATGACCTTCAGGAAACTTTTATTTTAACTGTTTGTTTTCACAGTTTGACTGATTAGACTGGATAAGTCAGAGATTTACAAGGCAGAACACAAATATGCAAGTGTGTGTATGTGTGTGTGTGTGTGTGTGGCTTTGAGGAGTGGTGGTTCAGGCTGCCGTTGGATGTCATGTCTAATACCGTCACATGGCCGCTCGAGCTCTATTATTCATGAGATCAATGCTGCGACTCAAGCAGGCCTGATACAGGAGGATCTGTCCCCCCCTGAGGCTTCCCTTCCTTCCATCCCCTCCATCCTTCCGCCCCAACATTTCTCAGAAGATTATTTTCCCCTCATACTTCTCTTTTCTGCTGAGATTGAGTTGTGAGAGTTGTGAACATGAAAACTGAGAGTGTTCACCTTAGGGGATGAAAGCCGGTGAGAGACAGCGAGGTAGACACCCGACATGGCCAAGGAAGCATAAACCTCAGTTACATGTCCAATAATTCCCTTTCCCGTGGTCACTACAATCATCATGTGATAAACAAGCAGGTGATGACTCTGAACTTGGATATCAGGCTCTTCTTATCATGGCTAAGCAACACTGAGAGAAGAAGAAAAAATTATATAATGATAAGCTCCAAAGCTCGTACTCAGCAGAATTTTGCTTCATTAAGTAACCACACAAACAATATTTCTATCAATGAAAGATAACTTTCAAATCTGAGTTGTCATGTGACACTCCTAATCTAAATTATTATTTCCACACATCATCCAAACGAAACATGCAGCAATTCCACCCACACACATAATTTACATTCACTCTGCGAAGTGGAAAACATGACTGCTGTGCCGGGAACTGGAGCCAGAGGGAAACAGGGACTATCCATGAATTTTATGATACCTCACAAGTCCATCAAACATGCACTTCTTACAGAATCACTGTGAATACAGGACAACGTGTATCAACCTGAACAACAAACCAAGACCTCACTGCTCACCTCTTACACAAACATGAGGATGGAAGAGTTTGGCTGTCACTGAGTCAAAGTTATCACTTAAATGGTGCAAACATGCTAGTAAAGATGAAAGTGCACTGCAAAAAACTAAAATCTTATCGAAGTTTTTTGTCTTATTTCCACTAAAAATGTCTTCTAGACTTAATATGAGCCCCTTTCACTTGACCAGTCCAGAAAAATGTCTTATTTCAAGTTATTTAAAGACAAAAATAAGGTCTAAATTGCCTGAAAAAAGTAAAAAAAAAAAAATGTGCAAGTGGCGTAAGAGGAATGTGCTTGTATTAAGACATTCTAATCTTGACAAGCACATTTCTCTTACCCCAATGGGAGATTTCTTACTTGTTACAGGCAATTTAGACCTCACATTTGTCTTTAAATAACTTGGAATAAAACATTTTTCTGGACTAGTCAGGTGAAAGGGGCTCATGTCAAGTCTGAAAAGACATTTTTACTAAAAACAAGAGAAAAACACTTGATAAGATTTCCTTTTTTTTTTCTTTTTTTTTTTTTTTTGCAGTATGCATGAAGGTTCAGATGGCTAAGCAGGTGGGTGCCTTCCTGTGTTAAGGTTGCGTTCTGTCTGGGTACTCTGTCTCCTTCCCACAGTCCAGAAACATGCTCCCTAGATTGATGGGTAGGGATGGGTACCTTTTACATTTGAAACTATACAGTACTGATTCTCGGTACCTGGCAATCGCAACTGGTACTAGTGCTGCACGATTATCGCTATCGCAATCGCAATCACAATGTCAGCACATGCAATTAAGTTATCACAAAAGAGGTGCAATTGTGCAATTATTTTTAAAAAAGTGTAAAAAAATGAGCATGTTTGTGTGAGTGATGTGTGTGTGTGTGTGTGTGTGTGTGTTTGTGTGTGTGTGTGTGTGTGTGTGTGTGTGTGTGTGAGACTGAGTGAGAGAGCGAGCATGAGATGACTAATCAGTCACTGTTTCAACTGGTCATGTGATCCTGGTACGGCGTTCTAATCAGACAAGATGGAGCACAAAGAAGTAAGTGAGGCACTCAAGGCGAAAAGAAACTCTACCTCTGTTATTTGGTGTTATTTTGGTTACCGGTTGAATGACACAGCAAAAAGATGTAATTTTCAAAACGTGCAAAGCAAAAGTGGCATAAATGTGCTATTTTGAATACAAACAAAACAGTACTGTTGTGCTGTACATTGTTGTTTGTATACATTAAGTTTGGATATTTTGAGAATTATTACGCAATTAAAATCCTCAGTAATCCATCTCTGCTTTTTTCTTGATTTTTCTCCATGATAACCAAGCAAGTCTGTAGACTCATGACACAACTTTTTTTATTAAATCGCAAGCACAATTGCAATCGCAATATTGTCCACCTAATCACCAATTGCACCTTTTCCCCAAATCGTGCAGCACTAACTGGTATTCAACAGTATCAATTTTCTGTACTTCCTTTGTGTTTATGTGGCAAAGAATATCAATTTATTTAATAATAAAATGAAACCTTTTTCAATTTAGAATATTCATTCTTCAGTATATAATCTTTTAATGCTGTGTTCATGTCCAGCATTAAAAAATCACCTACTCTTCCATTCCCTCACAGTCACAAGGATGCATTTAGGTACCTAAACATGATACCTTTTCATTTTTCATCGGTACTCGGTACGTTTGACAGAATACGGTTGATACATACAAAAGTACCTAATTCAGTACCCATCCCTATTGATGGGTGACTCTAAATTGACTTGAAGTATGATTTTGTGTGTGATTGGTTGTCTGTCTCTAAATCTTAGCCCTGTGATAGGCTCGCAACCTGTCCAGAGTATGCATCATCTTTGTCTAAATGACAGCTATACTCCTCCGCACCCCCCTTAAATACGATAATACAAAATTCATCAACAAGTGATATTTGTTATTAGTGAAGAAAAAAAAAATCAAAAACCTACACAGTTTCTCCAATTTGTGGATTTATGTCAAATCATTTCTGAATTAAGTTTCATTTAATCTAAAGGCCTACGTACTCCATATCAGCACTAATCAGATATCGCTTGTCAAACTATATATCACAGTCAGGATTAATGTTTTATAAATAAATAACAGTGCGTCAGGATTTTTCTCCGAAGTGAGGCCTTAAACAATCAGCCATATTGATACAGGGAGAACTTTGCAAGCTCCCAAACAAAGGAGGTTTTGATTCTCTGATTCTCAAAGATTTGGATTTTTTTTAAGTATATGGGTCACATCTCTGCGGTTTGAATATACTGAGCTAAAGCTGGTTCAATCTACATGTGCTCCATGTGATTTTAGAGTACTGCAAATGAAAATTGGGCTGCCAGAAGTTTTGTTGGTTACTTCAAGTCTTCACACCCTGAATGCAAATGTTAGAACACTAAAACAATGTAAATATGCCTCTAATACGATATCTACTCCTCCCATGTGACCCATAAACTGCTTCAGTGTTTCATAACATCTCAGAAATAGTCCAGTGTGTGCCTCCCTCCTGAGAACTACAACTACCGCAGAGAGACGTCTGTGTCTGTGTCAGTTGCCTTAGTTGTGACGTCTCTGCAGGAATGCGTATGTGCTGGTCTGGGCTGCGTGTACGTGGACGGCTTGACAGTGATGTCATCACACGGGATGCGGCTGTGGTCAGTGAAGTGGGACTGAGGTTTTTGAGAGCATGTGGAGCAGCTGGCGCAGACTCCCAAAGGAGAGCTGGGAAAGTGGACACAAACATCTCTGCCCCAAAGGACAGAGAGAGAGGGGGGACCCTGAGTCCAGGATGTTGACAGAAGATGTATTGTGATACATTTTTTATTGCTGTGCACCACATTGTTGAGTGTAGCGACTAAAACCATCTTGTGTTTTATGACTGTGGGTGTGTGACGCTCTCACATCACCTACAACAAAAATTACAACAAAGGGCTCGTGATAGCGAGCATCTGCCCCCCAGCAAACACATGGAAAACTACCACAGAGCTGTGCTTTGGTTGTTCTGGTGAGTACACCAACTAACACAGGCTCAATAAAGGCTGAGTCAGGACACTTCAGTTTGTGTGTGTTTGGGGACAGAGAACAGATGATGGCAAAGCAAATTGGTTTACACACACTCCCGTGCTCCTCTCTTGACACATGTGAGGATAAACATTGATTTCCCTGACTGACGTTAACACCCTGTTGAGTAAACACACACCCCAGCTCGCACCAAGGTAGCTGCATACGACAGCCCCCGAGACACTGAGGCAACTGCATACGCAACTCAGCTGCAGTTATAGCTGTCTGGTGACTGATGGCAGGTCCAACAAACAGCGCCACTTCAGGGTTCAGGGCAGCCTCGGTCCAGTTCTCCCACACGGACAACCACTAAACACAACATCACCTACCTGTATTATGACTTAACAGCCTTCCACTGTCAAGACGCTCGCTGTCATGCCCCACAGGGAAAGAAACAGACACAGGTCACACACTTAATCCAATCACCTTTGTTTGCTAATCACACATGAAGTCCAATCTGTGTCTGAAACATTTCTGAAATAAAATATCTGATACATTCTTTTTAAACAACCAAAAATAAAAGGTATGGTGATTTTGGCAGACTGGCCTATGAGATCTTATAGCTCAAACTAATCCCAGTCTATGCAGTATAAAATACATGTATGTTTTGTTTTATTCTCTTTTAAGTTAAGTTAAGTTAAGCATTGTTGTTTTGAGAAAAGTACCAAACAACCAAATGTAATAACTTATATTCCATCAGACGAGTTAAAATACTCTTTGTGATGAGTTTTAAGTTCTTTAAAATGTTGTTTGTTTTTAGTGATTAGCTCTATATGTAAAACAGAATTCAAACGTCCACATTTTCTGCCAGTGAGCTAAGCATACAGGTGCAAATTGTTGCCAGAAAGCAGCTGTATCACAAAAACCAGCAGAGCGCTATATAAGTGTGTGGGACTTGCCACAGACCTGAGGATAAAACTAAGGGGCCGTTTACATGTCAACAATTTTAGGTTTATACGTTGCTTTGGACTAAAGCGTCTGCTAAATGAAACTGTAGATCTGTGGTAGGATGAAATCCAAAGTTATCGTTGTGTCTCGTTTACACAGAAAAAGCGTTTTAGCCAACCAAAGACTCAAACTTCTGAAAATGGCCTTCGGAGTGTTTTTCTTTTCTGCAACACTGAAGCCATCATTGTCGTGTGAACAGTAAGCGTCATGTCCGCTTTGCACATGTGCATACAATAGCACTGTTGTTATGATCATCGTGGTCTACCATGTTATGCTGTTCAATCAGATGAATCTGCTGAATCTGCTGACTGTCTTTAAGCAAAATGTGCACCTGTTCATCCAGATGATCAGCTCTACTTCAGTGGGGATCTACCAAAGGCCACTTCTGGACAAGACAGTTATAGCGCCAACAACAGGCCTTGCATGCTCACTATAGTGTTTTCAGTCCCTCAGCACTTCTGTGTAAATATTTTTACTGTTTTTTTTTGCATTTTGGAGTAAAACATCATGTAAACGGGTCCCATGTGCATAAATCACTTAAGTCTTTTAGTAGAATTTGTGGGTCTTTGGCTTTCCTCCCAGCCCAATTTAATCAAATTTAATTAAATTTTAAAGGTAAACCTTTTAAATTTAAACCTGTTTGATTTAATTAAACAGGTTTTGTCATTAAGTCTGATATTTAATGACAAAACCTGTACTTAGTAGTTCTTGTGAATGTAAAATCCTGACCTAAAACGAGCTGTTTGGATTTTGGGAATTTGCTGACGTCAGCGATTCCCTTTATTGACCAATCAGGAGCAAGTCTGACCTGATTGGTCCATCCGAGCAGATACCCCTGAACCCCCTCCCTGCCCTCTCCCCTCCCCACTGCTGGAGAGAGGAGAATGCCAAAGTTGAAGAGCCATCACTGCTCTGTTTTTGGCTGTAAACAACCACATAGTTCCATGCACAAGCTTCCCATCTCAGAAGGAGACAAGTCTGAGTGGCTAGAGCTCATTTATCAAGGAAATGTTCCAGCTACACTCAGTAAAACTGTGCATGTGTGTGCTAGTCACCTCACGGCCGACTGCTTTTCCAATTTTGGACAGTACAACAGAGGGCTAGTGAATAGACTGGTCCTGAATCCAGGCGCATTACCAACCATCCGCCAACAAACCTCAGACCCTGGAAATGTGAGTATCTTAAATGCTGTGTGCTGTGGAGCAGATGTAAGAGCTTTTCCTCAGTGTCCCCCCTGTCTCTGTATTAGCTTCAGGATGCTAACTTTAGCTGCAGTTAGCCTGTTGTTTTAGCCTGTAATGTTACGGTAAATGAGCTTTGCTGTTTTCTAAACATTGTGCACTCGGAGCTCGTGGCAGCGCTCTCAGTGGCGCAGAAGAGCGGGGGCGGTGTCAGCGGTGGCTCATTTACATATGAAGGTCACGCCCACTAAATCAGACCGTTCTGAACAGAGGGGATATGAGAGCCTGGAAACAATGCTGCTGTGCTTGATTTATTGGCTTTTAGGACCAAGACATGTTATTACCATTTCATGAAGACATCAATGATCCATATTAAACTGCAGAGAAGAAGCATAATATGGGACCTTTAACACTTACTAAAACTAATACTTCTCTGTTTCCAAAAAGTTACAGTTTTAAGCTTTGGATCCAAATATTTCATCTCAGCCTGGTCTGTCCTCAAACACACAACCATGAAGACAACCCAGTGTCTTACCACTGAACAGTCAATGTCTGAGGGCAGAATTAAAAGAGCTTATCAAGGCAATTTTTGTTCAAAGGGTGAATGATCTGAATTATTCTCACATGAAGACCACGCTGGGATTTTGTAAGATTGTAAAGTAAACCTCAATTTCAGCAGCGCACCCTCAGGCCTCAGGCTGAGAAAACACCGAGCTCAGGACGTCAGCGGTAGACATGAAATCGTGTCTCTAGGCAAAGAGGGGAGCTGATGTGCGTGTTTAGTAGAATTCTTAGAATTTAAGTTTCTGGCCTCCTTTTGTGAATAAAAGCGAACAGTTGTGTAACAGGGTTTCTTCCTGAATAGTGTAAGTGTGTTTTTGAGGTTTATGCCCTACATGACAGAAACAGTGTCACAGTGAGGCAGAAGAGAGGAGGTGGTCATGATATTATGAATGAATCTCTCTACTTACCACAAACCTGAAATCATCAGCGTGTACAAGCATGAGTTATTATCTGTTACCAGTGTTCAGAATTATTGTGCTTTGTTCCAACAGGCAGCTGGTATTTTCTGTGGCATTTCAGTGAGGCACATTTGTTGGTACTCTTTACTCAGGCCTGTGAATACTTCTTTATTTTATTAGCTCTTTAATAGTTAAGCCAAAAAGGTTTTTATTTCACCACATTTTTTCCATTTTTTAATGTTAAACTCAAGAATGTAACAACTGCATGATTTTCATAGGCTGTAAATTAGTGACTAGCCCCTAGTGACTGGCTGTAGTATAGGTCATAAATCTCCTCCATTTTTACATGGTATTTGAGTTACTCTATAATAATATAATATAATATAATATAATATAATATAATATAATATAATATAATATAATAATATAATATAATATAATATAATATAATATAATATAATATAATATAATATAATATAATATAATATAATATAATATAATATAATATCTTTGTTGTCAATATAGTACATAAATCAGTGAAGCTAGGTTTTATCTTGCAATGGATGTCAACTCTGTTGACAAGAGAAGCTCCTGTGGGGCTATGCGCACATTAAAGAGAATGAAGGAAGAATAGTGATTGTTGCTTTAAAGACTTTTTTGGGTCTTATCATGCTTTTATTGAGAGGAGAGAACAGCAGATAATGGGAAGGTGAGAGCAAGGAATGACACGAGGGGCCACAGGTAAGGATGAACTACAGAGGGCTGCATGCTTTACACCCATACCCCCCTGAAATGTGCACATTTTTGACCACATTTAAACCTAGCACCTAACACTACCAGTTCAAAAAGTGAAGACTAGCCATGAGAAAAACACTACTGAAGTCCCCTTCTCTCCATTCACCAGACAGATCTGTGAAAGATGAGGAGGGAAAACAGTAAAGCACACGGAGCGTTGAGGAGGGAATGTCCTGAATGTGCCAGTGAGAAGGGGTGGAGGGCGGCTGGAGCTTGGTGAGGTAGGGTTTGCTCTGGAACTTGCTGGAGGATAAGGCGTGTTCCCTTTGGCAGCCGGACGCAGTGTAAATCCACCGATGCCATCTGACGCCGGCGTTTGTGACGGTGCAGCAGTGTGCAGCGGACACTGAGAAAAGATCTGGCAGCTATAAATAGGCCGTGTGTTAAAGAGGCACGTTGTAAATATAGTACCCTGGTGTGGTGTCACTTTACACCCCTACCATCCACACCCCCTCCCATGCTAACCCACACCAAACCCTACCCCATCCAGCCTCCACCGGACTCCATTAACAGTTTCATTATGCCTGAGTGCGTCATGAGCACTGGAAAAAAGAATTGAAAAGAGAGGAAGAAAAAAGAAAAGAAAAGATGAGGTCTGGTAGGACAGCAGTTACAGGACATATTACACTTTAGTGTGTGTTAGTGTGTTAGCGTGTGTTTGTAAGCATGTGTGTGTCTGTCTGTGCGTGATGTAACTGCTGGGCTACTTTCCTCCATCACTTTTCCTCTTCTCTCTTTGTCTCATGGTTCCTTTCATCTCTTGCTTCACTTTTCGTCTGTTTTCATCACTTTTCACATCTCCTGAGCTCTCCTCTCTATCTTTCCTCCTCTCCAATTACCTCTTGCCCCCTCTTTCCTTTTCTTGTTTCCTATTGTCTCCTTGTCCTTCCGATCCTTCTCTTTATTCCTCTCTTTCCTTTCCTCTATTTTTTAATCTCCTTCTCTTTTGTTCACAGCCCCCCTCCTTCCCTTTCCTGTCACCTTTCCCCCCTCTCTCCTGGATTCTCCTCATCTCTCCATTCATCCACTTTCCAGCCTTTTCTATTGTTTCCTTCCTCTTGTTCCTACTCTCATTCTCTCCTTTCCTTTCTCTCCTCATCTCTTCTCCTGACCGTCCCTATCCCTTCCTATCATCCTTCTTCTTTTCTTTCCCTCTCATCCACTTTTTGCTAATGCTTGTATTATCCTCCTTCCATCTCTTTCTGCATCTCACTTTATTTCTGTGCTCTCTTGTTTCTCCATCTTTCTTTTTCCCTCCATAAACCTGTTGACAACTACTCCTGTGGGTGTGGTGCGCTGCATGTAGGTGACTCCAACTGCCGTGTCCACTATGCATGTGTGTGTGTGTGTGTGTGTGTGTGTGTGTGTGTGTGTGTGTGTGTGTGTGTGTGTGTGTGTGTGTGTGTGTGTGTGTGTGTGTGTGTGTGTGTGTGTGTGTGTGTGTGTGTGTTAGGGGGATGAATTGCTCCTATCACATATAAAATTCTTCCTATGACATCACGCAGTGACGTCCTTTGACATTCAAAGATCGGCTAAGCCTGCTTTCAGGGTCACTGTGTTGGAGTGTGTGTGTGTGTGGTTGTGTGTGTGTGTCACTCCCACATCTGGCAAAGATTTTCAAGAGTTTTTTTCCTCTTTGTTCCTTTTCAGCCCGAACAAGCGACTTCTTTACAAGACACAAGTCGGATACACTCTCTCCCCTTCCTTTCTTGCTCATGCACAGACGTACAAACACACAGACACACAGACTCACACATACACACTCTGTGACGCAACAGCTACTGGTCATGTTCCCAAGGTCCTGTTCTCAGAGCAGTCTGACTGGAGGCCTTTGTCTGAGCTCACTTTAAAAATAAAACTGGAGCAGGGTTACCACACGTACACACACACATGCACACACACACTCACTTGCTCTTTGTGCATGAACTACGCCTGACCTGAGGTGGAAAAGAAGCCCACTGCCAACTCATGATGCTGTTTAAGTAAAGTGTGTGTGTGTGTGTGTGTGTGTGTGTGTGTGTGTGTGTGTGTGTGTGTGTGTGTGTGTGTGTGTGTGTGTGTGTGTGTGTGTGTGTGTGTGTTCACGTATGTACTCTGCCTTACTGTACACACAAATGCATTATTCCACTCAGCCTCCTCCTGACAGAGTAATTATGGGCTTGTGTAACACCCATGTGGATATGAGCACACACACACTCAAACATGAAAGAGTGTGTGTCTTGAACGTGAACACCTGTCACTTTTCAGCGGTGCTCAGAAACATAATCCATAAATATCAGGGCCCTGATTAAAGTCATCACACTCTTCATAACACCTCATAAAGTGAAGAGACTTCATGCTCTCGCTGTGTTTCTCCATGAAGTCCCTGAATGGCACTGGATTCAACTCTTTGTCTATAAAACTAAAAACATCCTGTCAAAACTATTTAAAGTAGAAAAACACTGTGGTTGACATAAAACAAGTGAAGCCCCTTGTACCGCCGTAATCCACGTTACAGAGAGCTTTGGATGCTGACCAAGCAGCACTAATGAGGAAAAAGGGCCACAATCATGCCTAACAAGGCAAAACATATGCCTTTTTCTTCCTTCAGTTGTAAAACATTAGTGCTAAGGAAACTATAAAGGGTCCTTTGGATTTATTACAGCAGAGACTTGAGAAGTAAAAACAACATTTTTTAACCAATAGAGCCAAGAACACCTTCTGACAAGTTTTATTCAAGCTGTGCAAATGATCCTGAGATCCTGAAATCCTGAACAAGCACAGAGGGATTCAAACACTTCACTGTCCCATGTTTGGAGAACACTCAACTCAAGACACTCTTGATTAGCTTTTGTCAACTTACTCCAATGTATTTTTCCTTCTACATTATCTTCTACTCGAAAAACACTCAAACGACCACAGACTAATCATGGCAATCCTGAATGTTTGAAGGGTTCCTGTTGCCTGCGAGTACGGATTATATCCAATGAGAGCTCTTGTTACAAATTACCAAAGGTTTGCCACAACAAGGCTCCAGAGTTCAAAATTTGTGGTAATAAAGGATGCAAGTGAGAGAAAGTAAAGTACGGCCAATTTGTAAAAAGGAAATCCTTCAGCAGAAGATTTTATTGATCTCTTCAAATGTATCCTAAATGATTCATTGCTTATGTCATCAAGGGGCAACATCTGGTTTGATAAACATGAAGCTGATGCAGAAGTGCTAAAAGTTGTAGTGATGGTTGACTTGAGGTAAACGACACATCAAATAAAAAAAGAGCATCTCCTGAGTCAGCAATTCCAAATACTGTTGCCCTTGATTGGCTTCATTACTCTGTATCAGAACAAACAAGTGACGTCTTGGAGACGATTTCCATATATTATACAGTCTATGGTTTTCAAACAATAAGACAGACATTTAGCTAAAAACATCTCATTTAAACCTGAAATTTTGTTTTTAGCCCATTTCGAGCAATGCTGAATAACCAAAATGACATACAACAGATGTTCACTAACATATCTATTATATCCGCTGTAGTTATAGAATAAAATTATCAAGTGTCAATAAAAAAACAGCATTTTTAGCACCTGTCAAGTTATCCTGTCCCCCATGCCTCCAGCCCCCTCCCTTTGCCTAAAAGATATGACTGCCCTGGTTTCAGTTGTGAGGTGTGAGTGTGACCCGTGGCAGGTCAGCCGTCTGGCCGCATCACAAGGCAAACCCTCCTCAGGACACTCAGACCCTTTCCAGGGAGCCAGGGAACAGTGAGGACATTCAGGGAGGAGGGGGGGACACCTGCTGAATCAGGCGCTTCTACGACACAGAGTGTGATGGAAACTGATCTAGTAGTATCAGCCATGAAGCTATTAGTGCCCTGTACCAACACACTGCCGTCTATTAATACTGTAACCTGGCACACACACACGCATCTCTCTATAAATGCACACTCACGAGGTGGCTGTCACACATACCTGATCTGGTTTCAGCTGGGCAAACCTTCCCGGCAACACATTATACAAGCAAGTACATTGGCCCACACACACACACACACCAACACACACACAGACACACACAGTAGCTGGCCGTGGCTCTCAGTAGTGTCCCGTTCAGCAGACACTTGAAAGGACACCCTAGAGAGGGGTCCTTTTCACAGTAATAGTGCCCAGCAGCACTTAGCGCGAACCCCGTGGCTCACTCTCACTGTAGTGAAGGGGGATGAGGGTTCTCAATTCCACAGCAGCCCACTCCTCTCCTCCCACCGAGTGGGGGAAGAAGAGTCTTTCATGGACACAGCACTCCACTGGCTGCACACTCACGCACACTCCACCACACTCACTCAATCGCCGTCCACTGTGGAGTGCGAGATCTCAAATTTGAGTGAATGAACAAGTGGGAATTGAGGATGAGTGTGAAATATTTGCGATTATATTCAGATTGTTCACACTCAAAGCGCCGAAACTCAGCTGCCACAACAGAATGAGTAAAAGCACAATTCACACACTGATGGGGGATGAATTAAAGGACAATACAAAACACAGCGCATATGTCGTCAACTGTAAATCATCAATCTGCTTGGACTACATACACCATTACACTGAGGAAAGAGTCTGTTTCACATTTATACACAAGCCAGAATTTTTTTAACTGTAAGATGGGCTCACGAGTCATGCCCAAGTGCATTGCTAGGTGGTAGAGCTAGGTATGTGTACATATGTAAGAAACATGTTTTACAGGTATCTAAAAATATAACAACTGAATTATCGTTGTTGAATTTTATGTATGGCTTTACCAGCATGAGAGCTTAGCTGGTTTTCAACAGCATACTAACCTTCAGTTAGTGAGCAGGATGCCACATACTGTCTGAGTAACTAGAAGGTCGTATGGTTGTATATGCGGTTTTTAACACAGCCTTCATAAGCTGTTGAGTCAACATAAACTGCTGTAAACTATACTGGGAAGAACACACATACCACATAAGATATCATGTCTGTCTTTATGATAGTGAAGGAGAGCTTTGTTCTCTGCAAAAATCAGATCAACATGAGGTTTGCTTAAAAAGTCCTGGACCAGGTAAGCTGGTCTCAACTTCTGATAGAGACTAATGTGACCACTGGCTGAATATAAAAGAGTGGACTGAGCCTCCTCATATAAAAAGTGTTGAACATGTGGGAAATGCTTTAAATGACTCCACTGCTTGTTAAATGTTGTCTTATTACATACTTTGGTTTTAAGCTTCATTTCAGATAAGCTAAAGTTTGTGTCCAAACATAGATGTGTGTAGCCATCCAGGCTTGTTAGAGGTAGTGATAGGAAATAACTCAGAATCTACAAAATGCAGAATACACCGCCATGTGACTGAATTCCCTGGAAAGCTTTGTTAGAGAGCAAAGGCCTCAAGAGCAAGTCACGCCCATAGACTATATAAAGTCTCAGGCAAAAAGGTGAAGCTGAGGCAGGTTTTTTGCCTCTTGGCATCTGGCTACAACACACATGCTTGTCTATCAACTCAGCTATGCCTCTACTTGTGGAAAATGTATATAACTTAAACCCCTACATACAATCTCTACACATTCATGTTTAAAAAAAATCATCCTGGTTAAGTTTGTGCCAAATAAAGATATAAGGTAACCTCAAGAGGACAATCCAGGAATTGCACTTTTTTGTACTTCCGCACCTGAGGTTGCCTTTTGGTCACAGTATCTTCTAGGTCAGGGCTGGCCAACCTGTGGCTCCGGAGCTCTTTGCCATTTAGTGTGCGGCTCCTCAATCCACTCATAAAACTGATATATTGTTGCAAATGTGGGACCAGTATTGATCAATACTTGAGTGATGAGATTGATACTTAATTTTCAGTTTCTTTTCTCTACATGTGCTCCTCTCAATCGTTCATGTACTCATAGATAGATAGATAGATAGATAGATAGATAGATAGATAGATAGATAGATAGATAGATAGATAGATAGATAGATAACTAGATAGATAGATAGATAGATAGATAGATAGATAGATAGATAGATAGATAGATAGATAGATAGATAGATAGATAGATAGATAGATAGATAGATAGATAGATAGATAGATAACTAGATAGATAGATAGATAGATAGATAGATAGATAGATAGATAGATAGATAGATAGATAGATAGATAGATAGATAGATAGATAGATAGAACTTTGTCTCTTCTCCAAGTACAAATTTAAACACACTTAAAAACACAATAAATCTCGCTTTGAAAATTGCAAATAAATTGATTTTCATTTTATGTCATTTCGTTCATGTGTGAGAGGAAGTGCTTTTGCAAGACCAAGTTTTTTGTGGCTCTTCATAGTATCACGGTAATTTTTGTGGCTCTTGGTCCCTGACTCATTGGCCATACCTGTTCGAGGTGGTTGCTGTACTCCGTCAGTGTATTTTGCATATTTTTAGCAGCTGCTGTAAAATTCTTTCTACAATAATAAAAAACAATTGAATCCATATCTTAGGTCAAACTTCTGATTTCATAAGAAAGTGGTTCGGCCTTATGTCAACCTTCATCACTACATCTTAGTTTAAGTAGCAATAACCTCTCAGTACATTTCCTGTAAGAAAAGACCGATGGGGTTTGATTTATAGTGTCACGGCTACCTTTGTTGAAAGAAAACCTGTGCCACTTTTTTCTCCTCACTAGCCGACTACATGCTGTCAAAACAAAGTGTAGTGAGGAGCTTCACTTCCCATTCAGGAAAACTCATCCTTGAGCACCATGAGGGTGAGGAGAGGAGAAGAGAGGAGCAGTGGGTGAGCCCGTCTCTCTACTCCACAGCATGCACTTCAGTTAACCACCTTTCAACAGGTTATTTATGCTCGCCTCCCCCTCTGTCTTCCTTCCTCTTATCTCTTTTAAACATACTCCACATATTCTGTTGCCTCTGTGGTATTCCTATGTGTGTTTGCCAGCTCAGCATCACCAAAGGAATTCAGCCCTCGTGGTTCTGCATGGACGGGATTACAGCAGCATTCCCCACTGCTCAGTCACAACGTAAATTCAGCTCATCCAAGTAGATATCTTGGCTTGTTGGTCTGTGTGTGTGTGTGTGTGTGTGTGTGTGTGTGTGTGTGTGTGTGTGTGTGTGTGTGTGTGTGTGTGTGTGTGTGTGTGTGTGTGTGTGTGTGTGTGTGTGTTTCTTGGCTGAGGATCTAGACAGGATGAGCAAAATGCTAAGCCTTTAGGAATCAGGAAGATGGTTCCCGGGGTGCCTGCGATTCCTTCCGGAAACCTCGCTGTCTGACACGTAGGGTGAATTAGAGTCCAGTGTTTGAAACAGAGAGTGAAAGTGAGAGCTACATCAGTTATCCCTTCTCTGTCTATTTATCTCTCTTTCTCTTCCTTTTGAGGCAAGAGCCAACAGTATCCACACAAGAGACTAGAATTATGGGACTATAATTTGGGGAAGCCTATTATGGTAAGAGGACACAACACACACAAGCGCGCTCACAGACAGTTACACCATCACAGGTGATAGGAATCAAGCTGTTCCGAGTTATCAGACCAGAATGTGTGATGCTGTGGATTCCTCAGATACCTAAGTGGTCAGGTTTATTCCTCACTTTGGACGAGTCAGGCAGACGATTGTCGAATAGTGCTCTAAAGCGCAATAAAACTTAATCTACGATTTGTCGTAATACTCATGAAGTCATGCGGAGAAAAGAGAAACAGGTCCACAGATGAAAGGAATGCAGAGGAGAGTGAAGATCTGCCAGATCAGTGATAAACTGCAAATACTCACTGGTATTCTCTGGCCCATTAACCCATTTTTTCCAACCACTTCATAGTGTGTTTACATAAGAGACAGATAAGTAAATGAAGTAAAAAGTCATGACCCAAAGAGGGATACCACTCATTGTCGAGGAGTTATAAAACTTTTTACACACTAGAGCTATTCTGATGTAAGGAAAACAGTTTCTTTAAACATAAGTGAAGCAGAAGTGCCTCAGAACCACTTTCAAACCTCACAACAGTAAGTGTCAGTTCAAAGTCCTCTGAAACAGAGGTTGTGGGCCCTGCCAACTCCACAAATGCTGTCAGTGAACCACTAAGTGACTTAATATCTAAGTCCTAGCAATAAGTTTAACTTGTTCTTCCCTAAGTGACTCTTTGAGGCTCCTGCTCGAGATCAACATGCTCAGAATAAACAGGGTATCTCTCTGAACTTACAAGCTCTGTTTGCATTATCTTGGTATCATAGTAAAGGAAACACTTATGAAATTACACCATATGTGACTTCAGCAAACAATGGAACCAGACATCAGCTGCTACAGTTTTTAGGCTGTTGAAGCAAAGCAGGGTAAAATTACAGAGGTTTCAGTAAAGAGCTGTGGCTGGGCCCCCTGTGGTACATACTCTTTGTCTGATGGAGAATCTAAAGGTAACACATCAGCTCCACAGTCCAATATAATCATGGCCAAAACTTCTTCTTGGATTTAAAGGTCCCATATTCTGCTCCTTTTCTGCAGTTTAATATGGATCATTGATGTCTTCATGAAATGGAAGTAACATGTTTTGGTCCAAAAAGCCAATAAATCAAGCACAGCAGCATTGTTTCCAGGCTCTCATAGCCCCTCTGTTCAGAACGCTCTGATTTAGTGGGCGTGACCTTCATATGTAAATGAGCCACTGCTGATACCGCCCCGCTCTTCAGCATCACTAAGAGCGGCGCCACAAGCTCCGAGTGCACAATGTTTAGAAAACAGCAAACAAACCATAACATTACAGGCTAAAACAACAGGCTAACCGCAGCTAAAGTTAGCATCCTGAAGCTAACACAGAGACAGGGGGACACTGAGGAAAAGCTCTTACATCTGCTCCACAGCACACAGCATTGAAAATACTCACATTTCCAGGGTCCGAGGTTTGTTGGCTGATAGTTGGTAATGCACCTGGATTCAGGACCAGTCTATTCACTAGCCCTCTGTTGTCCTGTCCAAAGTTGGAAAAGCAGTCGGCCACGAAGTGACTAGCACTCACATGCACAGTTTTACTGAGTGTAGCTGGCATATTTTCTTGATGAATAAACTCTAGCCACTTGGTCTCGTCTTCTCCCGAGATGGGAAGCTTGTGCGTGGAACTATGTGGCTGTTTACAGCCAAAATCAGAGCAGTGATGGCTCTTCAACTTTTGCATTCTCCTCCCGCTGCTGGAGAGAACTCAAGCAGCGGGGAGGGTAGTGGGCGGGGAGGGGGTTTCGGGGGTATCTGCTCCGGTGGACTACTCAGGTGAGACTTGCTCCTAATTGGTCAAAAAAGGGAATCGCTGACATCGGCAAATCCCCAAAATCCGAACAGCTTGTTTTAGGTCAGGATTTTACATTCAGAAACACTACAAAGTACAGGTTTTGTCATTAAATATCACATTTTGTGGGCTGGGAGGAAAGCCAAAGATGCAGATGATTTAACTAAAAGACTTAATAAAGTGATTTTGCATAATATGGGACCTTTAAACCGCTTTTTTGCTAGTTATTTTCACAAGAAGTAAAACACTTGTGGGCTTTTGTGCATCTTAGCGTATTGCTAGTGTACTTGAGTCAGGTGGGGCAGCAACTCTGCGCCCCACTGGTCAGTTTGGATGATTGCCACCTCTAAAGAGCTGTCTGAGCCAACAGAATCAAGCCACGTGAACCTCTTTTATGTGAGGAAGGGTCAAACACAGATTTTACTCACTGGTGGGTGACTGTCTTCCTCCATTCAAACCACTCCAAAAGGGTTGAAAAGTGGTCAACCAAGATGCATAGTAAAATCAGAGTATGCAGATGGCCTAGTGGTTTAGGTAGCGTCCCATAAGTTCACCCTTAAGTCGGTGGTTCAGGTTCAAATCCAGCCTGTGGCCTGATTCCCATATGTTGCTGCCCACTCTAACCCTGTTTCCTGCTCTATTAAGTGTCCTATCCTCTCTGATCAAAGGCCTGAAAAAGCCAGAAAAATAGTTTTGAAAAAAAAAGTATGCACGTGGATGTTGTCGTGTGATGATGAGGTTTTTTTTTTATCACAGTGGATGAAGTTTCTGCTCAAAAACAGCAAAAGTAAGACAAAATTTCTGGTTATTTTACATAAAAGGCGAGTGGTTTGTTTGGTCTCATTTGGCTGCTGGGTTGCTGAATCTTAGTTGGATAGGGATAACAACGCTAGCATTAGCACCTGTGGGCTCTCTGCTTTCAGGGAGATATGTTGTTTCTGTTTCCATCACGTTTATTTTATGGTTTAGACTGATGCTGTGTTTCTGCATCCTGCTGTTTCTACTACTTGTTCAAACTGTGTTTGATGGTCACAAAATCAGTTTATATGACCTTTTAGCTGAGTTTCCAAGCTTTCTGTGGTTATTCCTGGTGTATATATTCATGGAAGGTGAACTGGCTTTTAAACCTGTGTCGCTGTGTGGCTGCCTCCTGTGCTGGGGGTGTCAGGGAAGAAGAGACTGCTATCAAACCTGCTGCTACAGAAAGTCAATATGATCGAGGCTAGAAGTGCTGATAGAGATCTATAAACTAAAATCTAAGTATAAAATTTGTGGATTACTTCTTTGAAAATATTAAAAACATAAATTACCTTTAACAACTGTTCAGGGATCTTTTTCTCTGTTGGTCAGTCTGTCTCTCATCCATCATGGCAGCCTCGTATCAGGTTCACCTGGAAGGCACAAAATAATATTATTTACAATACACAGTCAATCTGATTTTAATCAAAATAGTTTATTATCTGTTTGAACACAAAAGGTTCATGTGCCTTATTATGATTGGTGTTGCATTTAAATGAACCACACATATTTCTTTGTTTACCACTGCTTCACAAACTGCTCTAAAATAAGATCCTGCCTTTAATATTTTTCTGCCATGGCTTTAAATTTGGCACAGTATTTACCGTTTTTTCTACTGCTATTCTCTTTTTTTTTTTTATTCTATTCAGAAAAAAATGACTTGTTATTTTTCATCCCCAGAACACGCTGGAAAGAATTCCTTCGTCACCAGTTCCCACAGCTCACCTACAGCAGCCCATTGGGGACAATAGATGTATTCAAGTATGAATAGCTGGCAGCTTCCTAAAACTTGGGAACAGGGTGAAAGGATACTCCTATAAATTTACAGTCAGTCACATCAAGAACCATTGAGGTCAATTCTTACTCAGGCTCTTTGTTCATTTTTGTTTTTTTCCGACCAGACTGAAACCTCCACTCAATTATTTCTTGTGCTGAATTCACAGACTTTGCATCCTTCTTCTTAAAAACAGATGGTTTTGTTTTAAAGAATCTGAGAAATTAATGGATTAAAGTCTGTAAAAGCAGTGTTTTATAGCCAACTGAGAGGACTGCCAACGAGGTCACTTCCTGTTTTCTTCTAATAAATGGGCAGTCACTTGTGATAAATGCTTTGATCTCAAAGTGGTCATACATTGTGTACGTGTGTGTATGTGTGTGTGATATCTGTCACTCCAAAGCTCCCAGCACTATTATAACGAGCATACGGTTGGCGTCACACACGGCTCATATTAACCCCTTGGCTCTTTTTATGTCTGCAAGATTGTGTGTTTGTATCTAAGTCTCAAACACTGCAATTGTACACACACATTTCTGAGTAGGCGTGCAAGCGTCCTCATCCACTAATGGCTAATGTAAGTGTTTTACTCATGTTTTAATGTCTGATTATGTGCAGTGAGTCAGGGAGAGGATGAGGCGAAGTCTTTGGCTCAGAGCTACGACTTGAGTACCGCCTCGCTCTCCTCATCTTGCCTCATCATCCATCTTGAGCGCGCCCGCACCCTCCGGTTGCTGTCCTAAACTTTTCACGGCCAGTGCCCTGAGAGAAGTTAGCCATGCACCCGGAAAACTCCCTCACACTCTCCCACAGCCGCTCAATAAGGACTATTCATGGCAAACACTGGGACAGAGCAGAACATTATAGTCAATGTAAGGGTGAGCCAGAGGTGAGCAAGAAACCCCAAGAAGTCAGGATTCACTTTCACACAGATTTTCACTGCAGAGAAAAAAATGCAGAGACAATGAGATGTTTTAAACACAACTTCAGTCTCTGAAGACGTGCAGAGAAACATCCCAGTGATCCCACACTCCCCACCCTGCTCTGATCCTTCTCTCCTGCTACAAGATCCATGAGTGGCTCCTGCAGATATCTAACCTGGCAAGCATATAAATGTATGTGTGTGTGTGTGTGTGTGTGTGTGTGTGTGTGTGTGTGTGTGTGTGTGTGTGTGTGTGTGTGTGTGTGTGTGTGTGTGTGTGTGTGTGTTCTTCAGGCCATCCCGCAGGGGATACGTGCGTCTCGTCTGTGAGTCACAGGCAGAGTCTGTGTCTGTGTAAGAGTCCATCAGAACACATCAGCATCAACATCCCCTAAATCACCTGAGGCTGACACACACACACACACACACACACACACACACACACACACACACACACACACACACACACACACACACACACACACACACACACACACACACACACACACACACTTGTATTGTACAACATCAAACGTCCCCAGGGCTATGTGCTACCCCCCCTACACACACGTCCCCTCAGGCTCAAACCTCGGTTTCTCTCTCCCCTCCTCTTTCCATGTCAGACAGACAGTCCCCTCTCGCCGGACAACTGCAAGCATATGCTGCTCGCCTGGGAAACACAGAGAACTGTCTAAGACTGGATGAGATACTTCATAAAACACACTTAAACACTTTCATCAACTACACATGAACAATGCAAAAAGCATAAGGAGCGGCCAGATCTTTCAAAGACAAAGCTGGTTATAAAAGCATGGTTTGGTTATCTAGAAGGGTCCTTCATAACAAGTGTACTGTGTACATTAAATATTATTCAGCAAAGCTCCTTTTCTGGGAAAAAAGGACCCAAGCTCCTACATAGAGTACGATCATTTGAACCTTTCCTGAAAGAAAACCTTTGGTTGTTCACTGACTCGTTTCAGTCATTCAGCCTTTCTAATGGTTGAATACAGCTGTGCTCTTCAGCAGTACTTATCAAGAGTCAAGCTTAATTATCTGACATTTGTTCTGCAAAATCCTCCACAAAATCAATCACTGACTGGGTTGACCAAGCTGGGGTACTGACTATCACAGGGTGGTCTATGGACAATTTGTGCACACATGAATGAACCATGTTTAATCACCTTCTTTGTTTGATCATACCCTCTTTTGATAGAAACATTAAAGTTTCAAACAGACGTTAATTTTTTTACCTTAAAAACCTAATACAACAAAATAAAAAGCCACTCATGGTTTTGGATTTTGACTGATCACACTTAAACAAAAGAAGCAGTTGCTTGACTCATCGACTCATCACACTAGTAGTGGTACTCCTATCATAACAGATGCAGCTTTACAGCTACAAGGAACTTTGATAACAACTGACAGTTAGCATAAGAACAGTAATGAGCTCACATCACTTACAGTCTCCATCTAATTAAACATCAGCTGAAGAGCTGAACATAGAAAATCATAGAACTCGACTTCTGTATTTTGTGAGTGCTGTTTAACTTTTGTCAGATAAGCTCATCTGCCTAAATATTGATAAGGCATTTGACCTCCTCGCTACTTCAAGTCGTCCCAGACCTCTGAAGGTGTGCCGTTGTACGTGGTGCTGAAGTGCTAGCAGCATATCCACCAAATCCTGCAAGTTGGGTCCTCCATGAATTTGACTTTTTTCTGCTTTCAAAACATGGACAGGGACCAACTGTTCCACCGCCCAACATATCACACCCTCTGTCAGGCGCCATTGTAGGCTATCAGTGAGAGATCACCAATGATACTCAATTCATCCATCAGCTGTCATGATTTTATGGCTGGTAGGTGTATCTGCTGTCTCTTTTATTAACTGAATCACCTGAATAGTTATTCTGATACTGTGTACTGCACATAGAGGCATTCAGAGGGTTGTACTGAATTAGACATAGCGTCAAGGAAATGGTTGTCTGGAGGTGAAGGGGAATTATATTTCGATATAACAAGGAATCATTTCTCAAAACAAAAACTGAAAATAATTTCTGGAGGGTGAGGAAATACACTAAAATATTTGTCTTTCAGGAAGTGAAGAGTAGGTTTTTTATTTGAGTTCCTTCTATGAATTTTTTTTCCAGACTTGATTCATGCTAAAGAAAAGATACATGGACTGAGATTCTGAGGCAAATGTAGACAGGGAAACAGACAAAAGAGGAGGATGTGGAGACAGAGAGGCAGACACACAGAGACAGCGAAATGCAGAAACAGAGACAAACAGACAAATAAAAACAGGGGAAGAGACAGATAGAAACTGGGAGGTGTAGCGTCACATAAACAGAGCAGTGTGTGCAAACAGAGGAGCTGAGTGGACAGCGGAGCTTTATTTGTGTGAAAGTGCTTCAGTGAGGCTCTCTGCACTGAGGGTTATTATCTCTCTATGACACAGATGAATGGTAAATTAGCATAACAGAGGACCTGATATGACACCTGACAGAGACAACTCACTTGTTTTAGCATCGTCACCTTTTTATGAGCTCCCCAAAATGAGGCCTTGACTTCATGCCTGTAGTGTTTGCTGCGTGTTTATGTGGCGATTGCATGAGGTACACATGAAACAGTTCAGCGTGAGCAGAAAAGTTAGGCCTTTGTTTTTATTGAAACAGGTGATAATGTGGTGTCCAGGGTGTGTTTGTCTGTGCATGTGTCAGAGAGAATAAAGGAGAATATAACAGCCCTGTAGAGCCTCACTTCACACTGAGTGTGAGGTAAGAGCCTCTGTATGGACTTGTGGCCTTGTTTGGAGTGTGTTGTTCTATGAAGAGGCTCTTCACAAAATACACACATCCCTCAACACACACACAGGCACACACACACTCACTCACTGCAATGGTATCAATGGCTTCCTAGCACATGGAAAATGAGTGCATGTTTGGAGAATGAAGGTCTTCCATCCGCTGATTGTTCTGCATTCCTGATAATAATTTCCAGCGTGTGTATCCGTGATGTTTCCTGGCACGTGATGAGGAGTTTCGTGTTGACAGGGCTGTGTGCGTAGAGGGAAAGTCTCTTACTCTGGCTTAGCCCTGGGTTTCCGGTTCACTCTCTACATGTCTGCTGACAGTGTGGAAGTCACTCCTTGGCTTCGTCCCCGTCTTTGCTGACTCATCCAGCAGACAGTGTGTGTTTGTGTCCATAAACATAGCAAGGGAATCCTTTGTGCGTATGAGGTGTCCTCTTGATGCAGTGGCATAGTGCCAGCTAAGCACCTTTCAGCTGGGAAACACTGGGATTGCCCGGTCAATCCATCCACTATTAATTGGATCAGCATGCGTCCGAGGCCTGTGTGAGGCTGCTACAAACTCATGCCCTAATTGGATTAGAGAGTGTGGCAGTTCAGTGTGTGTGTGAGAGAGGGTTTCCCCCACCTTACCGTGTCCCGGTGTGCATAGTAAAGCTGCTGGACTAAGACGTGAGTGTGGCGTCACTCCCTGCAACAGATGTCCAGTCCATGTTGTGACCTGGTGACTGGCTTTGCCTGGCTGCTGCGTCAACCACAAACAGGAGATTCCATCTACGTCAGAAGTGTGACATCACTGCGAGAGAAGGGGAATGCACGGACAGGAAACACTGATTTACCTGACCGACCGAGGAGTTAATTCACCTGACCAAGGAGTCGGCCAATGAGCTGCTATCTGTGCTAACAAGTTAGGTCAACAGATGGAGGTGGAGGCCAGTCAAGAAACATCAGAAAGTCATTTTCACTGTTAGTTCTTACACCCAAAAACACAAAGTACAAATTTACAGGGCAAAATATCTTAAGTCTTTTTGTAGACATATTTTGGAGTTGTTTGATCTGTTGTTTGATTTGGTCAGAGGTTATTCAGGGCTTGATCAGTCTTTTTAAGTCTGTTAATGTTAGTCATGAACAAGTCCCCGCTGAAAAATGAATGAAACAAAGTACTCAAGTAGGACAAAGCCTTAAAGTGATACTCCTGGATGGAACAAGTTGGGTCCTATCACAAGGTTTAGGGCAGAAATTACCCCTACAGCAGTGTTTTTGTGCAGCAGAAGCCCAGAGCGCTCGCACCTAACACTCCCTCCGGGGGGAGTGGGGCCATATTTTACTTGACCAAAAACACAAATAAACGGACTCCCACCAAAAAAATCTGATATCGGTCTGCATTCATGCTTTATTTAGAGAATTTTCAGCGCGTTACTTTCACACAAAAACACCGCTAAATGAGGCTCTAGTTTTCATTGTGTAAAATGGTGCTACCTCCGCTGCAGAGCCGCAGACTGACAGATTTTTTTGGTGGGAGACCGTTTATTTTTTTGTTTTTTGGTCAAGTAAAATATTGCCCCGTCTGAGTGCAGAGGAAACCGGCAGAGGAGCAGGGAGGGGGTGTTTGGTGCGAGCGCCCTAGGCTTCTGCTGCACAAAAACACTGCTGTAGGGGTAATTTCTGCCCAAAACCTTGTGATAGGACCCAACTTGTTCCATCCCGGGGTATCACTTTAACGGGGAAAAAATTACAATGCCTTAATGTAAATGTGTTTATATTCAGACAAATGGTCCCTCTCTGGGGAGCTTCCATGGCTCCCCTCATGTGTATCATGGGGGGATAGGACTGACTAACCAGGGTCGAAATAGCTCTTGACAAGCCAAAGTTGACTACACTAATTAAATGTTCATTTGCTTCTTCTTCTTCTTCTTTTTCCTCAAGTAACCAGAGAATATTTTGGAAACTTTTTTGAGAGTAGGAGAAATTTTAGCAGAGTGTTTGTTTATTTCACTGCAACTTAAATAAGCTTTTACTTCTGTGCAATGTACATAGGTTAATTCAGTTTGGTGTTTGCAAAAATAAACATGTCTACAGAAGTTATTAGGGAAACACTTTCTCCGCTGTGATTTTTCATCAGAGTATAATACAAATTATTTTTTGTGTAGAACTCTTAATTAGTCATTGGTGAAACAGAGTTTGGTAACAGCAATTTTGCAGAAGCTCCCTCTGCAGAAGAAGAGGGAATGTGGATGTGGGGGGAGTGCTGAGGGCTGAGTTATGGGTTTTCATGAGGCCCAAAATTTCTTGCAACACCCCTGCCTTCATATAATCCCCCAAAAATGAAAGTGCCCTTAACTCATGGCTGTAAATCATTCATACAAACACTGTTAATGAGCAGGTTTAAGAAATATGACTCAGTTATGACAGACTTGCTACCTGTCCAGGTAGTGACTTGCCTCAAAGACTGACTCAAGCAACAGGTAGCATTAATGAAATGATTTAATAGTTTGAGTAAAAATGGGAGATTAGGACTGTTGGAGAAAGAAAACAGTTCATCTAAAGTTTGCTTTTCCTTTCCATGAGTTAGAGAGAGCCTCGTATTAAGGGCTTAGGGAGTTAACTAATGAACTTAATTAAGTCATTACAAGCACAACTGTCATTATTAACCTGTTCACCTCTTTGCTGAAAGTGTGTCACGAAAACCGAGCTTGAAGGTTGTAGAAGATTTTAAACCCAGAGGACAGTTTGATCCCTACGGTACAAAAACCCCCATAAAGAATAAATTCTTAGTTCATCAAACATCATTCCTTCTTCGCTTCATGATTACAAGGTAGGGTTTAGCCCCATGAATTTGAGGAAAGAAGTCATTTAGACAGTAAAACCCCCAACTTCTCTGAGCACTAGCTGTTCAAACTCACGTCCATGAAAAACTACCGTAGAGGAAACAAAGACTCTTCTGATGTGTCTCTAACACTGTGTGACATCACCATTCGCCATGATATGAAAGAGACAACATGTTCTTGTCCAAAATTAAGGAATTACGAGATAACTTATGCCATCCGTAAAGCCCGAGGCTATTTTTCCCTTAAAGCTCAGAAACCAATGCACAGAGCACGTGCTACCTTAGCATGCATGGTGCTTTATATGAAAGAGCTTTCTGTGTTTGTGTGTCCTTAAATTCTCTACAATGCAAAAACCAACAACAAAACAACTAAGTGGTCAATATGAGAAAGCTTTTGTCCAGTTTGATTAGTGTTATGTTTGTACACAATAATACTCTATCTCAAAAAGTACCCCTTCTGTCACCTGACTAGTGCAACAAAGTCTGAACTTAGCTTCGCTCCTGTGTTTGCATGTGTGGGCGAGTGAGTGGGGGCAGGGAAGCTGAATGTGCCGATCCATAAGCCCCATCAACAGAAAAACTACTGTTCCTCAACCGGAAAGAGCACTGGAGGAGAAACACTCAAACTGAATGTCCTCAGAGCAGTTCAAACACATACATAGATGAACACACACACACACACATACACACAGAAACACACAAAGTAAGCAAGCGGAGATGTCAATACTGAATTTTGGCTAAAGGAACATTGGGCAGCAGGGGCAGAGTTGGACTAAAAGATAGCTCTCTGAACTCTGGCCCAGCCGAGCATCAAAAGACAAAATGAGCTGTTTTTGGAAAGGTATTAAATAAGTTCTAATCTGAAAAATCTATTTACTAAAATACACTTAATGAGAAATTCAATATAACTTTAGGAGGCAGTCAAAATATGTGTATGACCATCTGTAAGCTTTCACTGTCAGACACTGAATTATCGCTAACTATCGCTTGCATACATATTGTTTTCATTTCAAGAAAAATTATGTTATCTGAAAACAAATATCCCCATGTCAAGAAGGAATTTGGGGGAAAGCATTTTTGATAACAGCACAGCATTACACTGCTCAGTACTTGTTACATCACTGTGGTTTCCACTTCAGTGACTGAGGGCAAAACAGAGAGCTGGTTCTTGCTTCTCTATCTCCATCTCTGCCTTTTTTTCTGTCCTCTTTACCATTCTTCCTACTCTCTTTTTTGCATTAATATTCACCAACAAAAAATACATTCAATCATAAAATTATTCTAAGTATGACACAAAAGAAAACAGAGCATTTGTGATACAACTTTAAGTATAAGAGTTCAAGGAGAATCTGACAACAGCTAATCAATACAAGGGTTTTATGTTTTTTTTTCACAGGGATGGTCTTTTAGGACTGGATTTGAAGATGTACATTTTTTAAGAAGAAAACTGTTCGAATGATGCTAAAGCTAAAAGTATCTCTCGTATATCTGGCTATACCAAGAGTTACGAGATGTCAAATGTAATGGAAACCAATAAAGTTGATACGTTATTGGTAATTTAGATAAACTAAGCCTTAGAAATTAGACCACAGAGCACACTTAAAACAACTTTTAAATTATAGTTTATTCAAAGCAATGCATTAATTACTCCAGGAAACACAAAATAAACACAGAGGAACCGCAGCTGAGCACAGCTGTTAGAGCACTGAGAGCTCTAATGTGTGAGTATACAGGTGTGTGCCTGTGTTTGCTTGTGTTTTTAGTGCTAGATGTGGCTTGTGACCACAGATCTTTCATGACATGTTCATTAACCATCAGCGCTTCATCAGAACTGTTGATGAAAAAACATTAAAATTAAAAGGAACTCGAACATGAGGCTGTTTCTCTCAGCACAATGCTTTTCATCAAAGTCACACCAAAAAAAGTTGAAAGTGAAGGACACTGATGTTACAGTCCCCTCCAACACAACCTCGGTTGTTTTAAACCCGGCCCTACAAGCCACGCTCGTTCACACATCAATCAAACACCTCCTTCCACTCACACCCACACACTAACACACAATTCATGTGCATATTTACAGTACATGGGTAATTACGTACAGGCATGCACAAGTCCTGTCCTCATCCAAAAAAATACAACCTCAGGCTTTGTATGTACTCTATGTGTAATCCAAACTCAGGAAGATCCATTTAAGAGTATAAGAGTGCCTTCCAGCCACTTTCCTTATATGTCTGTGTGTTTGTGTGTCAGAGCTCATACGCAGGTATATGCTGTACTGGGAGAGCAACTCACTTTCTCAGGCCATAAGCAGGCTCTAAAAAAGAAAAAGAAAATCATCAAATGTCTTGACAGTATTAAAAAAACATTCTTCATCTGTGGGTTTTGTTAGGAGTAAACTTGAGAAATTTTGTAGTCTTTGAAAAAACAAGAACCTAATTACTACTAGTGCTTACTTGCTTAAAGGGTCTGAAGGAATATGTTACTTGTTAGTAAACATAAATTCAAACCGGGCTCCTTCTCCCTAGATCAGTGCCAGCGGTAGCACACACCTACAGCCCTCGACCGAGACTACATGAACACATTCACTAGATCAGCAACCACCAGCAGCATTGCATTTGTTCGTGGGAGAGACGAGCTGTGCACCTGACTTGGCATCCCAATACAACCAAAACATCAACATACAGGCTGAGGAGGGGGTTGAGGCAGACACAGACACTAACACACGTGTGCAGAGACCCGTAGGAGACGACTGAGCAGTATCATTCCTGTTAATGTTGACATTCTATTTTTTTTAGGAAAATCCAGCAGACTCTACCTTTAAAGGTGCTGTGAGAAAAGTCAGTGTTTTATTGGGATAAAGACTCTGTTTCCCATGAGCACTAGCACCCACTGTTGTAAGGATGTGACTCTTACGAAGGTGTGCATTTGTTCTGAAGCAAATGAATGGAGAGCAGATCTTAAACGGGATGCAAAGCGACAAAATAATGTATTTACTTGTAGTTATGTTGCGCTATTATTCAAAACATGACAACAAGACAGCTTTGTAAATATTATTCTATTAGAAGTGTTCATAACATGTAATGACAGTAATTCCTAGTTATGTCCCTCCAGCGCTCATCTACCAAGCAGAGAAAACGTAACCTCACTCTTCGTTTTATTGATAGACTCTCAAGTTTGAACAGACCACTGTAGAATAACTGCTGACTGTGGGTTAGAATGAACATTATCACAAACATTTTAGCCTGTGTGTTATAGCTTTTAGCCCATGCTCCATCACTCTCCCATTTAGCTTTCTTCTGTCCCTACTGACCTTTTTCTTTTTGACAGTCCAGTGTACACCATCACTACAACATTAATCAAAAAAATTGTTTTCTCCAATGTGCACTGAGGATTTTATTTTAAATTGTGAATACAATCAGGAATATATCTACTGAACGAGACTTTTTCAAGATCACTGAAGAAGTCCCAACACGGACTTAAAAGAAAAGGAAAATGTACAAGTCTTGAGTTGTGAGCATCATCACAATCATTACAAGAACAGTGTTAGTGCCTCGTCTTTTTTGCATGGCTGTTTGACGTATACTTTGTCACTTTGGTAAATGTGTCTTCATTGGTGGTTTCCCCCACTACCAACAGAGCTGTGAATGACTCGATGGCTGTGAAGCTGCTAAAATTTCGAAATACATATTTGTACATTTTGAGGTGGGCTGTGTGACAAGGTTTGGAAAATGAAATCTCTTCCCTTGGAAACAGGATGTTTTTATCAATTATATCTGAGAAGAAGCTATCGGAGACCCCTCAACACTTCAACCCACCAGTAGAGATATGCGCACACACACTAGCACATGCACACATCCGCATGTCACAACAATCCCCAAAGATGTACACCCTTTGCCAGTGAAAGGAGTGTTTTATCCAATCAGAGGCAAGAGGCTGATAGAGGAGGAAGTTAGTGTGTCACACTTTGTGTTCATCATCATCACTGACAGAAATAGCTCCGTCAGTGAGTAAACAACACATCTCATTCATAAAAAAAAAGCAAACGCCTACTTGACAGTGCAATAAGAGGAGGTAAAGACATGGAGAGCAATAGGGATAGACACTTGCACAGACGGAAAGAAATATAGCAACAAAAAAAAGAGTAAAACAAAGGAAACAGGAAAGGAAGGAAGACAAAAGAATTGCACGAGACACAAGAAATAGAGCCTGATGATGACATCACATCCTCGTCACTGCTAGTTCCACTTCTTTGGTTTGGAAAACACCAGAAACCTACGTCACGTGGTGAAACACCACTTTCCAATTCTCACACTTGCTTGATAAATTCACCCAGGCACTTATATATACAATCTCACACACACACAGACACACAGACACACACACACACACACACACACACACACACACACACACACACACACACACGTAATACCAGAGCTGTAAAAATATTGTAGTCACTTGTAATACAGGACTCAATGCATCCATGCGTGTTGAAGCAGCTGCGCCCCAGCCCACACCTTGTGCCATTACACTCAAACCACTTTCCACTTACACACACAGGAAGACACGCGATACCAGATAAGGAAGTTGTTAAGCGTTGTTAAGTTACATGCATCGAGTTTGTGTGTGTGCATGCAGATTGTGTCAGAAAGAGGAAGTGATGCAAGCTTTAATGGAAGGTATATTTTTAGAAAAGAGCGGAAGTGTCACTTCTCTTTCCAGGATTAGCAAATACTCATGAAACACAGACAAGCAAACTCACAAGAGCAGACAGTGAAAGTGCGCACTTCCACGCCACAAACACCAACACAGTCTTCCAGTGGTGCGCAGTGGAGGAAATTGCTCTATGTAGTAGTTTTTCAATAACACTACACAACTCTGACTGCAAATAAAGCTCCTCTATTAATGTTCCAATTATTTCAATTTTTACAATTAAATGTAAAAAAATTTAAAAAGCACCTGGCCACAAAATGTAGACTTTTTGAACCCATACACCCATACTGTATCAAATCAGCGTCATCCAACAGCTACTTTCTACACCTATGATCACAACCAACCCACAGGTCAGCCCAGGTGACATTAAGCTGTGTCATTGCAAAACTGATGTCATCTGATTGTCATGGTATGCCACGGAGAGTGGGTGTTTTCACTTCCATTTACATCATATGGTCACAGTATGAAACTTGCATGTGAGACTTGAGTGGGTGACATTTTCTACCTTGATGTCTGGACCTCCAACCTTCTCCAAAATGTAACCAGAAGAGTCAGGGACAGTAATATTTTTAACAGTGGCACACTGTTGAGATTTAGACCTGACTCCCCACAGGACTGTGTGAGTATCGAAGAAACTACAAGGGGACTCAGTGTCATGCAACCTGATTGAAGCATGAGAGTGTTACTGTGTTTTTGTGCCTCCAAAGTGTATGGCATTTTCATCAAGCACTAAACCAAATCATCACCAACCATAAATACCATTAAAAGACTGCATCCTGACTTGAGCCGGATGCATTTGTTAGGGTTGATTTTGAAAAGTAGAGTTAAGTCAGGGTGAGACAAGAGGAAGTCTAGTAAGATCCCAGATTACAAGCGTTAAACTGCATGTGCGAAGTAAAAAACTGCATGCGCTTTCAGTGAGTGTGTTCCAGGTGATCTTACTATCACAGCATGCACATTTGGTATTGGTTGCAAAAGCAGTGCTGACTGCTCTATTTTAACGAGAATTGTGTGTGTGCTTCTGGCTGTCACCGTAGAGAGTTTGGGAGAGCAGAGTGGCCGTAAATGAAAATAAAGTTTGAAGTGATGGAGGTGGAGGTCTTGGTAAGGAAGTCATACAAACAATGGTCTCAGGGCACGTGTCCATATTCAAGATAGCAGTTAAATTTAATTGATTTAAAAAGCGTTGGTTTCAATGTTTCATTACTCTTAAATAAAGATTATTAGACATCATAAAGTCAGTTCCTCTACTGTTGCCATAGACGAACACTGTCCACAAGTGCACCACCAGTTAGCATTGAGTGGTGGACGTGCTCCTGTTTGTTGTTCTCGAGCCAGCTCTTCGTCTCTCTCCCTCTGCATCCTTCTTTCATGGAGCTCCTTGTCTGTGTACTCAGGCTCAAACCGGTAAGGACAACCGTCAAACTCGAAGTCGTAGTCTGAAGACGGTAGACGAGCTGACTTTATGATAACACTGGCAATGGATGAAAAAATATATAGCCCAAATGAGCGATTTTGCAGAGATTATGTCCCGCGCTGAAGCTCCCTTGCCGTGGTCCCTGCTAAGTGCGGCTAAAATCGGTTGGATCTAAATAACTTCTGAAGGACTCTGAGCTGCACGATGTTTGTCTGAGTGAGTACATGCGCATATACACACACCTATAAATAAGGTCCAGGTGTCAAAAAACTGGAGTTGCCCTTTAAATATAGGGGTAATTATGAGTAACCTTCAGTTTTTCATACATATAGTTTAAGACTTGGTTTAGTATTATGTGTAGCTGTGTTAGACTGTTGAATTTTGACTGCTAACTCAAATTTCCCTTTATGACTTATAATTATTCTTCAATAGCCTAATAAAAAAGCCATGAGTCAGGTTTTATACCCACATCACTTGTCCATTGCACTGCTCCTAGCATAGTAAGGCTACAACTTCAGAGTCTTTTGAACAACTCAAAACAAAAAACATTCTGCACCAGAAACCAGACAGGGCCCAAAATGAACGTTTTTTGATACCATGGATGAAGGACGTCTCAGTAATGGAGACATGGAGAGAAAAAGAGGATGTTTTTAATAGAACTGCAGCTTTTCAGAACCTTTCACAAACACATGAGCAAACACAAGTAAACACAAGCACACACTCCATACAAGTACAAGACCCAATCCCCTCGCCTCCCTGTGGTGTTCCTCTGGGGGGGTTAATGGACGCACTCACTCACCCTGATACTTTCCTTCTCCCTCAAGCTCATCTTCCACTGCCCCTGTCCTCCCACTCCCCTTTTTTTTCCCACTTCACGAGTGTTTTCCACCCCAGTGGAAACCAGGGGGGTGGGCTGTACACCAGCGTCTACAGTTTACACAGAAAAATGGGTCAGATAGAGGAGGGTGGTGGATGAGACTGGGAGGGGGGTTTGTATCTCCACCATGGAGCGGTGTATGTGGTGATGTGGTGCTGAGGGCAGGGTGTGTGTGTTTGTGTGTGTTTGTGTGTGTTTGTGTGTGTTTATGTGTGTTTGTGTGTGCGTGTTTGGAGGTGACAGGGGTGAGCTGGTGGTGAGAGCCCCCAGGCTGGCATCACCTTTAGGCACATGCTGCTGCTGGTGGACTCCTCTGCACTTAGATTTTTGAAGGCAGAAACAGTCACTTCTACCACAAACCCAATGAAAATACATCTGAATTGTTCTTTTGGTGTTAGTTTCAGTTTTCTTCTCTATTAGCTTGTTAATTTTTTAATAACACATTACAGGGAGCAAACAGTAAGTGTGGAAGAAAAATTAGGTGTTTGTCAGATCCTTTTCTAAACCAGTCCAAACAGGAACCCTGCACACTAATTTTATCTCATAAACAAGCAAGCTTATTTTGACGCTTTGTTTAAGACCGTCGTGTACATCAGTGTGCATGTGGGTGTCTTCGTAGTGAGTGTGTGTGTGTGTGTGTGTGTGTGTGTGTGTGTGTGTGTGTGTGTGTGTGTGTGTGTGTGTGTGTGTGTGTGTGTGTGTGTGTGTGTGTGTGTGTGTGTGTGTGTGTGTGTGATTGCATGAGCGCATGTGTGATGTTGATGCGTAGGAGACAGTTACGTGTTTTGGCTTACAACATGGTTGTCGGTGACTTGAGTTGTCATGACGATTTTTAGTGGGACTTCACCATGGTGACCATGACTGGACACACATACACACTCACACTCTTTATCCATTTCAATTGAATATTTTGTTAAATATATGAATGACACACTTTTGTCTATTTCTTTTTTTTTTTTACTTTTTGCACAAATGCAGTTTAGTCTGACCCAGTTATCAGGACAGGAAAACAGGCTTTTAGTCAAAATAGCTGACACACTAATCATTTTTAAAAGTAGAACAAAACTGTTTTTGTCGTATATATGCATACGGATTTGGACTGAAATTAAAAACTGGTGCTCTCAGCTCTGAGAAAAGAAGACCCTGAATAACCCATTTCCCTTTGTGCTTATTATGAAGTCTCATTGTGTCGTCAGGGACTCGGTTTGTTGCACGCCCTGAACATATTATGAGCTTCGATCCAGGATGTTTACAGGGTAAAACAGAGTGTAAAGAGAAACCATGAGGACTTACATGCAATGATGTTCATGTCAGCTGCTGTGATGTGACCTAACAATCCTACAGATCTATTTTGACTATGAGTGACTTTCTCTGGGCCCCCTGGGATTGGTCAGAAACCATCATGATCTCTTCCTTTGAGTGGAGAGATCATCTCTCTGCCCAATTGAATATTCCAGAAAATGTCTCTAAAGTCCTTCTTTTAATGGCAGAGAATGACTTTGCAGCTAATTGCAATTAGCAATTAGCTGACGAGTGGTCAGCTGACCACTTGTCACAACCTATAGTTAACACAAATTGCCACTATAAGAAATGAGGCAGAAAACTTTGTGAAAACAAAAGTTGGTGCCATTCTCAAAACTTTTAAGCATGACTTTACAGGGACTGACCCTCAAGAGCAGATGGTGTAGATATTTATTCAATGCACACCATAATGTTTGCAGGTATTAAAGGACTCAGTGTTTTTTTGTTGTTTCAAAAATTCATGTATTGGTCAAATCCTGGAATCAGCAAAGACTTGAGCCTTTATTCAAGGGGCGTCCAACCTGCCAACTGAGCTAAACCCTTCACATGGACTCGCAGGTGACAAGAACGGGTTTTCAAGCCGCAGTGGCATGTACAGATAATTCTTTCATAGAGAGAACAAAAGTTACAAATGTAAGCGAATGTTCGCTGTTGTTATATAGATTTGTCTCAGTCCATCTCCTTTTATCCCTCTCCCCAACCACAGGATGGATGGATGGATGGATGGATGGATGGATGGATGGATGGATGGATGGATGGATGGATGGATGGATGGATGGATGGATGGATGGATGGATGGATGGATGGATGGATGATAAAACTCTCACTCCATCCAGTAAAAATACTTCATATGTAAAAGTTCCCTGAAAAGCACACCATGAGAAAACCAAGCAGATGTGAACCCTTGAATTGCCCTAAAGGAACTTCAGAGCCTTCAAACAAGAACCAGCAATCCTGAGAGGGGCCCAGAGACCATATCTAAGGATGAGTTTTGCACTGCAGTCTCGTGTTTACACTAACACGTCCTATTTCAAGTGGAAAACAATAAATTAGTGCATCCATGAACACCTGGATGTTAAATACCTACACATGGTCCTTATAGTGGTGTGTCTTCAAAAACTGTCCCTAAGCATCATTTCCCAGCAGAGTTTCATACAAAACTTACTAAAGACAAATTATTCACCAAAACAGTCTAATGTGAATGTCTGTTACAGTGTGCACACCTGACCCACTAAACAAGTCAAATCCTTTGTTTGAATTTACATTGAACAGATGTTTAGGGTGCTCTGCATTAGGGATGCACCAATCCAACTTTTCTGGTCCTGATACCAATACCGATACCAGGGCTTTGGATGTTGGCCCGATACTGACAGCAATACTAATCTGTAGGAGTGTATCGGTACATGTATCCCTGCCGCTCCATAAGGCCGTTTGGTTCAGTACAGTGCTGTATTCGAAGGAGTACAGTAAGTTTACGTTAGCCCCTGCACATGGCTCTTTAATATTCACGTGAGTACTCGTCTATGATTGGCTGAGCAGGGAAGGCGTTTCAATATTCATGAGGAAAGTGGTCTGTGATTCGTGCTTTGCGATCATGTGCATATCATGTGGACGTGACGTCTCACGGTGAGCCAATCAGAAGATGAATATCAAAGAGCTTGAAGAGCCTCTCCCCTTGCTGTATAATGGCAAGTCTTTGGTTTAATAAACATGCTAAACAAGCAAATGGTTTTGCGTTGTTCTATACTGTACCAAAAATGTACCGAACCGTGACCCTTAAACCAAGGTACGTACCGAACCGTGATTTTTGTGTACCGTTACACCCCTACTAATCTGATACCAGTGTCAGATTATAACCTGCATGCCCTATTGTGGGATCAGAAGGGTAATGTTTGGGGTGAAAGGCAAAAAATGAGTATATGGAATTACTGAAGTTGATATTAATTCAAAATATGAAATATCTAAATTTCTACCAGCAGTTTGTTGAAAAAGAAAAAGAACAATGCTTCAGAATTTACAGAAATTACTATATAATTGTAATCTTTTATACCCTGTACCAAAAACAAAGAAAGTGAGTGCATCAGAGGCAACACTCCAAATCAAGCAGCCGAGTGCGCAGGTCAAAAAAAATGCATAGAGCTGGTTGCCTAAATTGGCACCATGGATCCCATCCCACAGATACCCAATCCAGCCTTGAGGGGTTAGATCGAGGCAACAACCGATACCAGGATCTGGATCGGTGCATCTCCTCTCAGCATCCTGGTTTAAAAGGTGAACTCTGAGAGTTTTAAACATAAGACTTTTTATAGGTCCTGGAGAGTCCTCCTGCACAAGTGAGGAAATTCAATAATAGATACTAAGCATACATTGTTGTTAGTTAGTTAGTTAGTTTCTCATTAATTTTGAGCATAGTCTACGTTTAGTTAAAGCTCCTGTGAGTAACTTTGAACTGGTGTGTGATGATGCTTTTTTTGCATAATGTGGTCCAATGGTGGTTCTATACATTTGCTGCTTTTCTGCGTGTATAGGTAGATTTTTTTTCTGCACGTATCGCTCAGAGAATATTTACTGAAGAAAAAACTAAAAGAATGAAAAAGATCTATTCAGTGAGTTGTAAATCATCAGGATGCTTGCCACCTCACAGAAGTTACAGGCATTAAGCATGACAACAAAGAACTGTCCTACTTGTTTTGGTGGACACAAAGAAAAATTACTGTAAATTCTAGTATTTTCTAAAACCAGTCAAAAACGCTTCATTAGAGCTTTAACTTTTTGGCATTTTTTGGCTGATGACAGAGCTACATATCATAAATTAACTCATGTAATGTCACATAAGTCAGAGAAAGCTTTGACAAAAGTTGCTGACATGAAGGAAAGACTAAGTGGATTTATAGAGAATATATGAAAAAAAAAAAAAACTTCTGTATATACCCATTCCTTTAAGTGTCTTAAACTACAAAATGAAAAGAAATTCAAGAAAGTCATCATCATGCCATACTGAAAGTTCTCTGTTTCTGCAAAGTTGTAACAGATCAGTTTGTAACTGGGTGGATCTTTCCTTTAAAAGAGAGCCTTTGAAAGTAGAATTGTTGATGTAACCTTGACTGCTAAGAGATGATTTTGTATCTGTGATTATAGACATGTAACATAGTATAAAACTTTAAAAAGAAGTGTTTAAATTTATCTACACATATGCCTTCATGAGTTTTTGGTAACGTGTATACATGAATCAGAGCAACTTGCCTAAATGGCACAGAAACCCACAGTTTCACACTGTGGTGCCAGAGCAGATGTCAGTGATCTACCGTGGGGTACGAGTTTCACAGGTCAGTTGACCGTTTCAGCCACAAGTTGACGTTCAGTGGCACAGAAAGTAAAAATCTCCCACATAGATACTCCCACATACACGGGACGAACTCAGACGTCAGCCAATCACACACAACAAAGCTCTGACATCATGGCTGACATGACAGCTAAGCAGGAACAGCTGTGTAGTAGTTACAGGCCACACCACAGGAGAGTGACGCAACAGTGTGTGTGAGCGGAGGAGTGTGTGTGTGTACTGTATGCGAGTCTAGGTCAGTACTGCGTCTGAATGGGATATAGGACAGAGCTGGTGTGGTCAGTGAGGAAGAGATGAGTCACAAGGTCAGACTGAAGTTACATTCCATTAAAGGGGGAAGAGGAAGGCAGAAAAAGTTTGAGAAAGTGAAGAAAACTGAAGTAAGACCGTGTAGAAGGAATCAGACATGACAGACAGGAGAGGTGTGTGTTTTAGGGATTTGTTAACACATTTTATCAACTCTTGGTCCAAAGCAAAGATCTCATGAACTCTGTGATGAGGTTAAGTCCACACAAACGGTCATGTGTTTCCATACTTTGTGGTGTTACGTGTTCATGTTGCGTACAGATAGCTGTGTTTGAATGGTGGACTCCGCTGGGGAAAGGAGGGAATCCTGCCCAGACATTCCATGGCACAGATTCCCAAAGAGTTTCCACTACAAGAAAGAAACACATACACACAAAGATTCCTGTCTAATGAAAGATGAGAAACAAGAGGAAAAAGCAGGAAACAAGAACTCTAGAAAAGCACAGCACAGCAATCTGTCAGATAATGAGCCATTGGTTTATTAGTTTAATGTTGAGTGGCACAAAAACACTCAGTCAGGCAGCACAGCAGCCAGCGCCCAGCATGCAAATCTCTAACAGGACACAGCTCCAAATGGGGCTTCCCATGATGCAAAGTAAGGGCAGTCCCTCTGATACAGAGGAAAAGTGCACCCATGCACACGTGGCGTAGAATTGTGTATGGACCTAATGGAAGTCTCCATACCAATCTGAAACAATGGATGAAAATTTAAGGTTAAAAGGATAAAAATGCGCCTAATGCAGCACCCAATGGGTTAAATCTATTCTTACTTCCTAAATACTTCTTTGAGACCAGTCTGTTTTTTGATTGGCTTAGCTCCCTGAAGGCTACCAAAGGTGTTTCGCTTGCAGTTTTTGCCAGCATTGATGAGAGGAGGTCGACACTGTTCTCATTCGCTCATACCAGGGCAAGAAAAGAAAAGTGAAAGACATTAGAAGTAAGGATTGCCAGATACGGATACCAGTTCTTGGTATCAGGCTGATACCAGCCCTTTGTCTTGGTATCGGTACTTGTGAAGGCTGCAGATACTAGCAGCAGATACTCTTGGCAAAAAAAAAAAAACGTATGTCGAGCAAGTCCTCCTCGCCACTAGTTGCTGCTAATTGCTGTGGTTTAACACCACTGCAAATGTGCGCCAGTTCCTTTTAAGACGATATGAATGAACCAGGAAGAGTTAACAGATTAAATTTCTTTATTTTGCACTTTAGTTTACTTTAAAAAATACTTAAACTCTGACAGTTGTTAGTTTTATTGTGCACTTTTAATATATATATATCTTTTTATATTCATCAAAAAAATTCTAAACTCAGAGAGAGTTGTTTGTGTTTTATTTGGACTTAATGGCAGAGTGACTGTGCTGTCTTTGATCAAAATAATCTGTCACTGTTAATTGAAATTTTATGTATCAAAAGTGCTAGTAGTATCGGTACTCGGTATCGATGAGTACCCGGGGCAAGAAAAGTACGCTCGGATATCAGCATGTCTGGCTGATATCTCCACATGGATGAAGGAACGCCACCTTCAGCTAAATCTGTCCAAAACTGAGCTCATTGTCCTTCCTGCTTGTTCCTCGGTTCAACTACAGATCAATGTCCTGCTTGATTCCAATCAACTTGTGCCCACAAACTCTGCCAGAAATCTGGGTGTCATGATTGATGACCAGCTGGCCTTTAAGGTTCATGTGGCCTCAATTTCACGATGCTGTCGATATGCCCTCTATAACATCAGGAGGATCAGACCCTACCTGACACAACAGGTCACGCAGCTTCTGGTAGAGGCTCTTGTGATATCACGCATCGACTACTGCAACTCCCTCCTCGCAGGCCTTCTTGTGTGAACATTTAAACCTCTGCAGATGATCCAGAATTCAGCATCACGTCTGGTCTTTAACCAGCCCAAAGCAGCACACGTTACCCAGCTGTTAATCTCACTTCACTGGCTTCCAGTAGCAGCTTGAATCAAATTCAAAGCTCTTCTTCTGGCTTACAAAACTTTGACAAGAATGGCTCCTGCCTACCTGGGGTCCCTCATCCTGGTCTACACTCCCTCTCACCCACTACGCTCTGCTTAGTGAAAGATGCCCGGTGCTCCCAGCCCAGTGCGGCTCCAAATCACTAGCCAGACTCTTCTCCTCTGTTGACCCAAATGGTGGAATGAATTACCTAACTCTATACAATCTGCGGAGTCCCTTTCTACTTTTAAGAGAAGTCTGAAAACTCATCCGTTCAGGGAACACTTGTGCACTTAATCTGACCCTTCTCCTCTTTGCCCTCAGGGGTAGAATGAGTCAGTAGGTCTAAGACTCTGCACTGTTGTCGCACTAACTAGGTTTTCCTTCCATCTAAATTCTTGCTTTTGTTGTACGTCATTTCACAAAAGTGTCTGCTACATGAAACTGTAAACTGTAAACTACTCAAGAAGGATACTCGTACTGGAATCGGTCTGGATAAAAAGCGGTATCGAACATCCCTAATTAGAAGCTATTTCACCAAACAAACCGTAAGTCACTTGAGGGAAGTAGTCCTCCCCTCATAGGCAAAAGCTAATGAATGCATTATTTTCAACTGTTTCTCACTCTTAACTGTGACTGATTTGCCTCCACCAATGTCAAAATCAATCATCTCACAGATTCTTCATTTACATGCCAAACTTGAACACAAAGATACGGAATAAAGTTGCCAAGAAACTCTTGGCCAGTGCTGGTGAAATAAATAAATAAAAACCATAATAAGCAAGAGCCACTTTAAGAGCATTTCAATTTTGAGTTGTGTATTGTTATACTGAGATGGTTTCATGTTGCTCCACACTAATTCAGCTTCAACCAAATGCTCAGAAACAAAATGAAGTGTGACAGTGACACGACATAAGCCTGTCACGTCAACTCTGTGGCCATGAGGGAACAGAAGGTCTGGTTTCCATAAGCCTGAAGAAAGCACAACTTTTCCTCTCTCCCTCTGCCACAGTTAAACAGTTCCTCTTCTTCTTCTTCCAACCATCAGGGCTCCCACTCCCCATTCATCCGTCCAACTGTCCGTCTCTCCACTGCTGTCCCCACTGAGAAGAGTGGGGCAGTGGAGCATTTCCACAGTCGCAGCCAGGAGAGCTTCCAAGGCGTCAGAGACACTCACACACACACACACACACTCACACACACAAAGTTACAATCACACAATTGTAGCTAAAATGGCTTTCCAAATACACAGACACACACACACAGTAATCTACAGCGCCAGGAATTATGTAAGTCCCAGGCATACCTTATATAAAGACCAGATATGTTCATGGAGGAAAGGAATATCCTGAATATGGAAAAGGCTTCTTTGACTGCCCCTCACACACTCACACATGCTCACACTCTTACACAAACACACACACACACACACACACACACACACACACACACACACAACAAAGGCTTCTGGTCGTGGTCATTGTTGAGGTAATGGCTACTGCTTGCGCCACTGTGGTTACCTCATGCTCTCTGATTCTGTTCCTGTTTGCTTTGAATATGATGACTCCTCCACTGTTTCCTCTCTGCATACGCACGTGTGTGTGTGTGAGAGCATGTGTGTACCTTGTCTGTCCATTAATGCTGATAAGCAGCCAATTATAGAAGCTGTCTTTCAGGAGAGGATCAGAAACAACACGCACACAGTGACAGATATAGAGCTCTGCTTTGCATGCGGCAGTCGTTTAGGATGTTTGCAGGATGTTATGAATGGGAGTGCCGCGAATGATTGATGGAGAGATAAAAAAGGGATCTTTCACTGCAGCATGCTTTTTTAAGTATTTGTATAGTAGCTCAAAAAAGGAATAATGTCACTACTGGATGTTGTAGGAGAGTGAGAGTGGAAATGTGTGTGCGTGGATGGTGTGGAAAGTGGATGGAAGCGCTGTTTCCACAGTGGAAGTTTGTTCCTGGATAGAAGCTGCAGTGGAAGTTCCCCCTCATGGAGTGAAGGAACACAAAAAGGCAAAGGAGGAAAGATAGAGCAGAGGAAGGACTGAGTGTTGAGTTTAAAGAGAGGACAACAAAAAGAGGGCACACACAGACAGCAAGAGGAGAACAGAGAGTTAGAAAAGAGAAGAGTGGGGCAGAGACACAGACAGCGGAGGTGTTGTGTGGGTGGAAGAGGGAGCTACTTTCAAAGCACAAGTGTCGCTTCAAGTTCATGACCTGCCATTAACCTGGGTCTGGTCTGTAAACTGTCTGAGAACTTCACCCGTGACCTTTGTGCCTCATGCTTCTGAAATGGAGACGAAGTGTTCATGTATGAAGCTAATTAAAAGCCTCCCGTGGAGTTTGTGACCACTTGTGTCTCTGTTGAGCGCTGCTGAGATTACCATTGAAGCTTTACAACAAAAGTGATAACGTTAATGCATAGTTCATGTGGATACAGACCAAAAAAAGTCAACCAAGAACTGAGCAGTGGACCATTAATTTCAAAAGAGGTTAGTTGGTGAAGTAAAGGAAACAAACAGAAAAGAGACGAGTGCACATTAAGTTTTTATAACAGTTTTTTAACACTCTCAAAATATCAGAGGAGCAAGTTGTGATAATCCTTACAGCTGGACATACTTTCAGACTTTCTCTCCTAGGAAGTACTTGTGGTTTTACACCAGATGTGCACACAAAAACGCTCCAGTTCCTTTTCCATCCTTCATACAGCTGCATGGCGGATGGATCAACAGAGAAATATAGGAATTTGGAGAGAAGCTGTTATCCTGGTTTACTTTCTCACTAAGCTGGTTAATCGGAAGAAGTTTGGCTTCCAACTTGGCAGTTTTTGAAAGTTAAAAAAGGCAGGAACAACTCCTCAACAGTTCCTTCTACAGCTGCACAGTGAATCAGTTTTATTCATTCATTTATGCTTATGGTACAGGGGGGATTTTATGGACAAAAAAAACCCAAATACTTGGAGAATGGATTCAGGAGAAACCTCTGTTTGAAAGGGATGAAGCCAAAAACTGATACAAGTGGCAGAGATCTTAAAGGTAGAGTCTGCAGAATTTTCCATAAAGAACAAAATGTCAACTTTTACAGGAATAATCCTGCTCAATCATCTCCTACAGGCCGATACGTGTATCAGTGTCTGTGTCTACCTTGAATCCTCTCCTCTGCCTGTATGCTGATGTTTTGGTTGTTTAGGGACATTTGGGGGGGGGGGGGGGGGGGGGGGGGGGGTAAGCATGGTTACATCAACCAATCTCAGTGCATCCTGTGCACATGTGACTTTGCGTGTTGATTAGCGAGTGGTAGAAGCTATCCCGAGCAGCTACGTAGCTACGTAGTGGACGTACCATGTAAAAAGAAAACCAAAACCAAAGTAAAGAAAAACTCCAAACAGATAAAGCTTTTTACTAAAAGAGAATGAAGCTCGGCTCAACTTTCACTCATTTTTAAGAACCTGGAGAGTAGCATGGGATGAAGAACGACGAGTTGGCTTTCTAAAAACCAGGTATGTGTCAAATAGCCGTGATTAGCTTGTGCCAACATGCCAAGTCAGGTGCACGCCTCTAGAGTCGCTCCCACAAAGAAACAATGCTGCAGATGGTCGCTAGGCTAGTAAGTGTGTTCACATAGTCACAGTTGGGGGCTGTGGGTGTCCACTGCCGCTGGCACAAAGCCAAGGAGGTTTAATGTTTTGTTTACTAACGAGTAAAGAAAATTCCTGCAGACCCTACCTTTAAAAATGGACATGGCTCTATAATATTGCATAGGCTGAAACTCAGTTATAAATAAAGAGTTTGTGAACACAGTTCATCTGAAACTTCAGGTTAAAACTGCACCAAAATATTCAGAACACTAGGATTGTGTGCACAGTTTCCCCTCGCCTCAGGACGACCCATGGGCCTCTCATTGGTTGAGGATTTCAAAGCATGCACCACAGACAGCCAGGTCAGATATTTATCTAACACGATGAAACTTTCAAAACATTACACAACATTACTGACCAAACATTTAGACAACAGAATCCTCTCTGAAGCTCAGTTAGTTAGGTGAATCACATCCGGTGAGTCAGCAGATTATTCAACAGAGAGGAGGGCTGTCTCCTTCGTCCCTGTGACAGAGCCGATGGTCACTCCCACTATCACCACAGGATTGATGGCACACAATCACAGATATTCACATAAACACATCGACGTAATGGTGACTTGCTAGGCAGAGCTCACTGTAACAACTCTTTTAAATAATTGTCTCTAAAGGGCAGTTTAGATTTTTGGTACCCTGACCCCCCTCCTTAGTTTTATGGTTGAAAAAAAAAAGTCCTCTTTGAAAGAGATTCGTCCTTAACAAGGCCTTTCTGGTTGCTTTATTGTAGCTTTACATGATTTACAGCTAAAATGATGAAAATGAATAAAATGTCTTTTCTAAGGCTAGTATCTTTTAAAAACTTAATTTCTGCCTCTGTCTGAAAATGCCTCATTGCAGCTACTGTGCCCCACAAATACCCCAAAAGTTCAGAAACCTCATCCACTGTTGCCATGCTACAAAGTTGTTAAACTGACAAATTATGAAGTACACATGGATTAAATGGATCTTGTATGAAGCTGAACACAAAGCAGTCTGTTTTTATAAGGGTCCTCTGCCTGAGCAAAGGGCACCTTCTAGCAAGAGCTACAAGGTGCCCTTGGCCGCAGGCCAAGGACACCATTGTATTTCGTCCGTTTCTTATTATTATTTCATCTGCACTTTGAACGCTAATTAGACCCCCTAAACATGCTCAAAAACTCACCAAAATTGGCACACACCCCCCAGAATTGTGAAAATTTTTTGTTTAATACCAATCATGACCCCCCGACATCCCATAATAAGCGCTGTACAGCAAATGGGGCACACAAAAACAGCTCTAGCTTGGGCTAGGAATGTCGTACAGAGATGAAACCAACACCAAAACGTTGAGCTCATCTAGACGCAAAAATCATACGCTGATACCCCGACCTATCTCCAACAGGAGGCCAGCAATTTCCCTTTCAAAACAAGATGGAATTTTTTTTACCCTTTCTGCAAAAATCATCTTCTCCGAAACCAAAAATGGTACTGGCTTGAAAATTGGCTCACATGACAGACTAGACCCTGCTCTACAAAAGTTGTTCAGGAAGTTGCGATTTCTGGCCCGGTTTTCGAATGGCGAGCCCTCAAAGTCACCGACCGCTTTCGGCCTTTTCCATGTTAACAGATGAGAAGAACACGTTACAGCTCCACACACATCATCCTTGTGCAGCATTTGGGCCTCTAGACAAAAAAGTAAAACTCATAGAGCTTTAAAAATAACGTGGTTGGATTCCTGATAAAATTTCCTCCAAATATATCATATTTTTACACAAATTAAGTCAACATTCTGGCCTATAGGACAAGTAGTTTGGACTTTTCTGTAAAATAAATCCTCTATTTTGGGCACACCGGGCGAGGTTGTCTAACGCATTTGGGTCCCTAGAGAAAAAAGTAAAACTCGTACAGCTTTAAAAATGCCAAAATTGTTCCTGACAAAATTTCCTACAAAAATTTGATATTTTAACACAGATTGGGGTAAAACTGTAGACTCTTTCAGGACTTCTTTACATTAGATGGCTGATAAACTCTCAGTCTACACTCTACTTGAGGTCTGTGTCACGCTAATTAGGAGCTCCAAGCATGCAGTTGATGTCACTCAGCATAGCAGAGGATACGTTACCATGGTATCAACTGACTCCCCAACATCCCATAATATTCTCCTAGAGCCACTGGGCTCACTTCCACCTATGCATACCAAAACAGCCCTAACTGGAGCTAGGAATGTCATAGAGAGATGAAACCAACGCCAAAATGCTCGTCTTATTTTGTTGGACACATTGGAGGGAAAACCGGCATGAGGACCCATCTAACGCTGCTTGCAGCTTTAATTTTCTTTTGGTCTTGTTTGCTTTTGCAGGTCATTAAGAGGCAGCACTGCTAAATTCAGTCTGCTTCATAAAAGCTTAAAAAGTTCTCACAGGAGCTTTAGGACAATATAATAACCAAGATTTATATATTTTTTTAACAATGTGCATAAGCTGGGGTATGGCCAAAGTGACGGATAGGTGGCCGGCTCTGTTTGTTGGGAGGTGTATAGCCCACCTCTTTACCTGTGTCTCTGTTGACTCAAGGTAAGGTTGAGTCAAATCTTTGATATTGTAAAAACAGCCTCAGAAACCAGTGGGTGATGTTCCAGAGACTCTTTCTATGTATTCTACAGTCTCTGGTCAGGACTGCCCTTGAGAAGGTGATAGTGGGTCCTGAGGCTGAACCAGTTCAGAAACACTGCTTTTACTGGAAGTCAAAGTGCCTCCAGGTTAACCTGTTCACCAAACTATATTTGATCAGCCTAGGTCTGAGAATATGAATAAAAGCATAATACACTGAGCAGATGACACTAATCATAAATATATCCTGCATTTGAGCTGTGGTGTTCTGCTATTTTCTTGCCTTGTCAAATATCTGCTATATATTGAGAGTATTACAGGTTGGAGTTATCAAACAAAGATTTATGGGCAGTGTTACGTTTTTTGTGTCCTACTTTTTAAGACTGATATTTAACAATTCCAGGAACTTCAAGCTGGGCTCCAGAAAAACAACCAAGTCCTGTTGCAGCAGATTATTATGTAGGCAGTGCACTGCAGGTTAAAGCAGAGGAAGAAGGGCCTTTGTGTACGCAGTCTAGGCAGAACCCCGGGCTTCAGAAACCTCAGCTCTGGTTAGAGCCTTGTAATGTGGTCATCTGAGTGTGTGTGGGGGAGGACACTGGGAGCGTAAGTCTTCTACAAATGATGCAAGAGGATGTTTTTTTTAAGTATAATTACACTTTTCTGTAATTACACAAGCATGTGGGCATTTATTCTGGCATCTTTACAATGAAACAGATTTATTCATTTCCAATATCCCTGAAATTTGTACATGACGCTGGAACTCCCTCTGAACAGCTTGCATCAGCAGCTGATTATGTCAGCATTTTTGGGCACTGCTCTCCCACTCAACAAGTCAGCACTTCCAGTCATGGGGAGCGGCACGCGTAAATACTTGCTCTTCAGGTATGCAGCTGGCCAAGCATCAGGAGGGAAGTCCCGATGCTCCACTTTCACCAAACCAAATCTGTCTTTAACAAATATCTGGGAGTGACTCTCTCTACGTAGAGGGCTTCTGGGAAGATCACAATGGCACATGTGGGTGGTTTGTGATCATTCCCAGTCAGCGCCCACACAGCATGTCCCATGCTACATATGTTCAATTCCCGTACCAAGGTTATTGTTGCAGGCTGTGATTCTACCGTAAGAAGTGGATAGAACTTAAATGTCAGAGTTGAATGCAGTGAATCACCAGGAGTGAACTTCTTGATAGAAAAGGTCAAAGATGAGCAGATGCTGATTCAAAAACATTTATGTACAAATAAGAGTCCTCTTGTGCAACGTTATTCAACCGTGTAAAGGCGTCATTACTTGGTGACTTATAGTTTCAGGTAAAAAAAAAAAAAAAAGAAAAAAGCAACACTAATAAGTGTAAGAATGGGATGGGCTTTAAGTTATACAATGACCGTAAGAAGAAAACAGAGACATTAAAAAATAAAGAGAGAACTTTCTTTATTTAAATCCTCTTGATTTTACTCCCTCACTGCAATACCTATACCAATTTTCTGAATTTTTTGACATATTCCATGATAATATTTCAACTGCTTAAACAAAAAGGCTACCACATCAGCTTTAAGGGAGCAGAGACACAAAGTCCAATAAAAAAATAATTAATTCTTTCCTAAAGTTAGCTATTATCATTGTTATACTTTAGCAATGTTTGCATAAACTTTTATGGTAATCAACCATTAGTTAAAATCCTTTGGGCTGCATAACTCCACTGAAAACACAAATAAATGTATGTCTTATCAATACAAAGTGTGAATTTGTTTTGGCATTATTTTATCAGCAAACCTGACAATTCTAATTAATTTATTTGTGCTTTTATTGGAAAATCTAAAGGAAAAAAAAACAGTTAAAAGAAGAGCTTAACTTTTGTTTTTGTTTTCACTCACTAAGATGTGGTACAGCTTGTTCTATCATACAGCTTTGGTACTGTCTGAATACTGATAACAGATTTGTAACTGCCTGATCTTAGGGGATAATTTTTAATTGTCACCATGACTTTATTTATCAGCACATTGAGGGGGGAAATATCAATAAATGTCACCATCTTATCAACATTTACTCTTCTTTCAACACCCACTAAAGTTTCATGCTATGAAAATGTGGTTTTGCTGAAACTTAATGCTATGAGGAGTTTTTTATATCAGAAACTAAATAACCCAGTGAAAACTTACAATATCTATGAACATGACTAGGATTCCTTTTTATTTTGTCCTTTTTTAAGAAAGATGATTATATATTCATAGTCAGTGAAAGTGACCCTGTGGACTCGAAAAGGCCAGCATGAGGCGTCACCTTTGACATTTGAAGTGTGTCATGTGTTAGCTGTGACACTACATTAAAAAATGTATTCATAGTCTACCCACCCACATAGTATAAAATACCAAAAGGTTAAGGATATGTGAGTCAACTTTTGAAAAACTGATCAACTTTAAACTTACATGTACATGCAAGCTCTCGCACACACACACAGAGCCACAGGCAAAGGCGTGATTGGACAAGTTCCCCCTTTTAAAAGACAACATTTGCCTCTCCATGCTTAGCTGCACATACCTTAAGTTTAAGAAGCATAAAGATATTACATCTCATTAAGAACAGAGTCACTGCACTGCTTTTATTTTATTAATGTACTATGCAGGCTGTGTGTGTGTGTGTGTGTGTGTGTGTGTGTGTGTGTGTGTGTGTGTGTGTGTGTGTGTGTGTGTGTGTGTGTGTGTGTGTGTGTGTGTGTGTGAGCAAGAGTCAGTGAGTAAGTTTATAAGAGACTGATGTTTGAGACTGGTGTTTTAGACGTGTGTTTAGCCTCAGATATTTTATTGAATAGCAAATGTATAAAGGTATCAATGAAAGTACTTATCTGTCTGAAGCAGAAATATAAAAAGTTATCGGCAGTTGGTGTAATGCTGATTTTATCCTACATACTGATTTACTCATTTCTCCAAAGGATTTGTACTGGAATAAATTTGGTCTTTGTCTAAGGAGTGCACTCACCTCATCCAGTTATCCAGTTACATCGCTTCACACCTGCAGGCAGTTGGTACGCCCGCGATCTGATTCTGGGCTTTCACAACTAAGCAGCTAAACCGAAGAAGAGGCGTCTGGTTCAAGATTGGATTCAATTTTTATTTATTTATTTATTTATTTATTTATTTTAATAATTCTAGTTTATTCAATTTATTTTCAAGTCTTTGAAATATCAAAATAGAAAAAAAAACAGCAAGCAAATGTATGACAAAAAAACAGTGTGATCTAACTGACTAAATAACAGATGCTTAATTTATATATCTATTTTTTTGATATCTGACCATAAAGATTTGTTGCATGCATGCATGCATTGTATTTGTTTTCATGAACACATACGTGGAGTTAAGGAAATGTCATATGGGTGAGGTCACAAGGTCAGAAGCAGGTGTCTGCCAAGTGGGTGCGAGTTAGGGCTGCAGTTAATGATTATTTTTAAGTCGAGTAATCTATTGGTTATTTTTTCAATTAGTTGATTAATCACGATTATTTTGTTTTTTAACCTAATTTGGCCTTTAAAATGTGCACACCTTTATAATTCACCCTGTGTGTTGCATTTTCACAGCATTTACCCAGAGTTAGGTTCTTGCCTCTGATTGGTCAGCCCTGTGTCATATTTGTTTGTTTGTTTGTCTTTCTTTCATTCATGATGACATAAAAATATAATTACAATACAAAAAACAAAATAAATCTCAAACTGAATGAAGCAGGTAACAAGGAAATGAAGTTGTTGTTTGCAGTGTTGGTTGGCCAGACCGCTTATTAGTGACTTTTGTCTTGTTTTCTGGTGTTTATTTGCTCATTGGGGTTTGCTTTGCTCTCTGTATGATCCCACCTGAATCTCTACCAGCTCTTCATAACAACGCGTTTGGTTTCCCTACATGTGCCACTTCGCTCATGCGCACTCCGCCCCTCCTCCTCCCCACGGAGTGTTAGTGCAGTGTGAGCTTGAATGAGCTCCATCAGATAAATGTCCTCTCTTCATCAATATTCCTCATGTATGAACTTGATAATCTTTTTCCATAAAAGTGTCCGTTAACATGGCGCCTCATGCAGTGGACTGAAGTTACAGATAAGCATTACCCCCTGGTATTTGATTTCACCATATAACAACAACAATAAAAACAATAATACGGCCGTTAAAATTGGTGTTGATTAATTCTTTATAGTCGACGAGCCGATTATGTTGGCTAATCATTGCAGCTCTAGTACAAGTAAAAAGTTTTTAACCGTGTTTAACGTGAATCATCTAGCGTCTGTTTGAGTTCATGTGCATCGACTAAATAAATGCAGTCAACAATTCACATAGTGACTTTGAAAGGCAATGATCACCACAAAGGCCGTTTGGGATTAACTTGTCTTTCAGCTAGAGCAATACAACAAAACTAAAGTTTTCACTTATTTAAAATAAAAAAAAAGAGCAAAACAAAATATGAGAGAAATATTAGTCACAGAAACTAATTTGTTATCTTTGATGAATCTGTGTTGGTGTCATTTTTAATTCCTTTGAAATCCCAGTATTGAAAAAACAAACTCTAAGCATGATGACGACAGGCTGATCGAATCTTGTTATTGCCCTGCAGTGAAATCTGACAGCATGACTCAAAGCTGTAAGTAAATTTTGATGGTTTTGGTGCGAAGAGAATGAAAGCTTACAGTGCTTTGAAACGGAACTAGCAGAGTCATTAAGTCGTGTGCATGAAAAGCCTGGCACCCAAGTGTGATGCAACGGCACCATAAACACCAAAACTTCATTTGTGTCCGCTTTGCTTGTTATGTGGGAATGACTCAATTATTATTTCTTGTTTTGTGCCACACAGAGGAAGAAAAGAAAGACAACTAAGTTAACAATCAACAGTATCACTCATGAGTGCACCTTTTGACTCTGACCTGGCTAAGGTTAACCAGCTGCTGCACACTCACTTATTTCAGCTCTTCTAACTACAGACCCAGCAAGTTATGAAATTCAGTTGCTTTGTTTATGTAAAAATTAGATGCCATGGGCTACACCATTTCTTAAAACATTGTCATCAGATAATAGACTCTTGAATTCAATTTGATCTTTGTTTCAACTTGCAATAGTTAGTCTGATGCTCAACCAGGTGTTCTTTATCAGGAATTAACAGATTATATGGAGGCCAGGACTGTGTGACATAACTCTTTTAGTTTGGATACAGACTGGTACATAGCCAGCAGATTACTTCATACCTATATTTTTTCAATGAATTAATAGACATCGAACAGCCAATCTCAACCAAGTAGGACACCGTTTGCACACTAGTATCAAAACACACAGATGAAAACACTAATTAATGACTTGCTTCAGTTTCACGCTCTTACAGTGGATTTGCAGCCCACCAAGCAGTCCAGTTTAGATCAGTACGGTTTGGAACGGGCTGGCCGGGTTAAGCCTGGTCCTGCCTGCCTTTCCACAGCTAACTGTGCCCCTTCGAGTAGACGGCGTGTTAGCCAGGTACCAATAGCCTCATTGGTTACATTATAGTGTGACGCCAATGCAGCATGACAAAGTGTACCCCACTAATAAATCCGACAATGAAGAAAAATGTGACACGGTAAACAAAGAGCAACAATGGAAGACATCCAGCAATTTGTCATCTTTGTGATTTCCATGTGGCTCTTTGTTACAAAGCACAATCAGCATGGCAAGTGACGATTCTTTTCCACCAATCAGCAGTCTGCCATGTTGTAGCTCCACCTTCTGGGACCAGATCTGTTTAGTCTGGCACCCCAACAGAAGGGTCCCAAAAAGTGGGATGGCTTGTCTTAGTTATTTAGTCAGTGGAAACACCATAAAATGTGTGCCGTGCAAAGATGAACCGAACTGAACTGCTTGGTGGAAACGGGGCTAATGACTCACCGTACCGAAATTAAAGAAGCCAGTACTATTATTACTAGCACCTGTGTTTTACAAGGAGTTATTATCTAAAAAAGGTCAAGCAAAACTTTAGATTACAGGATATACTGAACATGTGTGATGACATCTGACAGCATGCAGAAGCAGGAGAAGCCCCAGTGTTATTTCAGATTAAAGCATTGAAAAATAATTTCATATCTGTGACTGTTTGACAATTTGTACTTATAATGTCTTGCGATTTTTGTGTGTGTGTGTGTTTCTGTCAGTAAGGACATGTAATATGTCTGAGCAGGTTTGCACAGACTCCACAGTCCACTACATGTAGACTTGTCATTAGAAACGCATCACATACTTAAAAAAAAAAAGTATCAAAGTGTCAGCAGGGGGGAATAGCCCAAACAAGGAAACTTTCCATCTCTGCCCACGACTGTGACTCATTCAGAAATGCAACCACTTGTTTATCAGTAAGTGTTAGTGGATGTGTGTGTGCTGTGTGTGTGTGTGCGCACCCGTATGCCTGCGTGTGCAAGCCCATGTGGTCATTGTTTGACTCTGAGCCACCACAGCAAAACCGTCAGTGGCCATGCGCACATTTAGACGTCCTGTCCACAGATTAAAAGATCACAAATTGAACACACACACACACACGCACACACACACACAAACACATTCTGCTCAAGTGTTGAATATCTGCAAGGCGACGAAGACACTGACTCAGCTACCAAATTGTCATCACTCCTTTATATGAAGTAAGCCTGAGCTACAATTACAAGCTGTCAGGCAGATACCTGCACTGGATATGTGGGAGTGGAATGAGCGGAGGTGTGCAGGGCATTCAGCCAGACAGGATTATGGGATGTCACCCCAAAGGAGAGCCAAGATTTGCGAAAGTAAAGGGCAACTGTTTCTCACACAAACACAAACAGAAACACAAAAGCACAGTTTTACACTAACTCTTGCATGCAGCTGAAAATTCACAAAAATTAAAAAATAAAATCCTTGATACCAGGTTTTTAAGGTTTACATGCAACTGTTGTGATTGCTCTATCACTGGAACACTGCCTACTCAGTGTTTTACTACGAGACAACTCACCGCGTCCCAGCCAAGAGGAGATTCTGCCTGTTTGTTGTCTGAAACCACCTTCTAGACACTCAGAGAGGGGGAATCCTGCGATCTTTGAACTTAAAATGTCGAAACCACAGCGTGCACAACACACACACACACACACACACACACACAAACAAACACACACACACACACTACTGCATGTTCCTGTTTCTGACATCTCCTAGAAAATGGCATTTAAACAACTGCCTACACAAAGGTGACTCATACACCCACTGTTCACATATTTCCACACCATCTTAAAAAATAACACCCACGCACACTTAATTTCACCAACAGTGAAGTTGTAAACTAAATACCTGCAACGCTGACACAATTAGTACCGTCACGTAACCTTGTATAACAGGTCAGGCCCTCTGATGCGTGGTTGCATGGTTTAAAGGATTTCTGTTTTTCTCATTGAGGTATTACTTTGGATGTGCAATAACTCAGTGCTGATGTTTAAAAATTGCATTTAGAACATTTTAGCTTTTTTTTAAGAATTTTATAAAGGAATCCTCTTTTAAAGAATCTAATAATATTTTACCTTAACTTTGTACTTCGTTAAAACTTCTCAAAATGACATCTACATCTTAGACACATGCACAAACAGTCAGAAATAGGAAAACCTCTTCTTAGCACCGGGGGCTCCCTGCTCAGTCGATCACATCAGGATGTGAATAAGGAACCTTTCCATCTGTCCTGAAGTTTAAGGCACTGTGTGTTCCTCTTGAGTCAACACTTGCACCTTATCTGTTCAGAGCCTGTTTGATCTGTGAGTAACTGACACAAATGATGACCCGTCAATCAATATTCCAAATCCCCACTGTGCAATTCTTACGTTTCTCTTACTGATGCGCTGTCCTCAAAGTGTCTTATCAAACAGGGAGTGACTGGTCGCCACTCTGTTGAATACTGTCGGTGACTGCAGCTGACAATTGTTCCACCCCTGCATAACAGCACACTTGCCAGCAATTGCCTCGTCTGAATGCGTGCATACAGCTTGAAGGGTGTAGACACGTTTGCAGTACTCACATTCACAACTATTACAAAGGAGTCAATCCAGTTTTAATAATTAGCAGCTTTAAATCATAAAGTCCTGGCCAGCAAATTGTTCTCATACCATTTACAAACTGAAATCAAATCAAGCAACAATGTGCTTATTAGTATAAACCACATTAAGACCAATCACAGGAGATTACTACTGGAAGGACTGAAATAATCATGTACTTGTACAGGTATGAACTCACACACTCTGCCATGTGTCGTAGCATGCTGAGTCCTGCATAGACACACACCTGCTGCTCCAAAAACAGTGTGTACATGCATGTATGTCTATGGAAGAGGAAGGGAGAGTCACATACTGTTCATTTCACATCTATCTTAAAGAAGCTTAAGCATGAGTGCTTCAGGAAACATCGCGCTTATTAACATCTGAGAACAGTTAACAACCCTTCATTACCTCCGACAAGGAGGTTATGTTTCTGGGAGACTCTGTCTGTTTGTGAACAACATAACTCAAAAAGTGACAAATGGATCTTGGTGAAATTTTCAGAAAATGTCCAAAATGGGAAAAGGAAGAAGTGATTAAATTTTAAAGGTGATCCTGATCACCATCTGAATCCAGGGTTTTTTCAAAAGATTCTTTATTACAGTGAGATAGGGCTGTTTTCACTATGTGTATGTAACTCCATGATAAACAGGTGGATTGCTTTGCAAAACAATGCAAGAAATATGAAATATGTCCTGGGTCATAATAAATTTCAACAGTGTCAGGTAACAAATTATCGTACAAACCTGCAACTAACACCAAATTGTAGCAGACAGTCTGCTGAAAGGGAGTATAACATTAAAGTAGGACTTAAGTGTTGTGTAACAATCACAATATGCTTGGCCTAGGTCGGCGCTCTCTGAGTGCTTTTCTAGTTCTGAATTTAACACAAACCACGACTTTCACACCTGTCTTATAAAAGAAATACAGATGCATAGTGGTGGTCCTTTACGACAACATTCAACAACATCCACAGGTGTAAACGTGTTTAAAAGAGCACATGCAGTCATGTGGTGGCTGTAACGTGTCTGTTCATACAAAAGAAATAGGCTTCTAAGTAAGTGTCAGCATCTTTCTAGAACAGATTATTATAGTGTCAGGTGAAAAATTAAAGTCCATGTTCATAATTTCTGTGACTTGATGACACACAAAATTTAAACCACACAGGGCTGAAAACGATCAACTCATTGTGCTAACATGATGCATGTTTAAACTAAGAAAACACACATGAGGCTAGGTTCCACTTCCAAACAATCTCCAGGATTTACCCACAGCACTAAATCATTCTGACAAATTTCATAGCATGGTAATAATATGAGTTGATATATCTGTCATTTTTTGAAACGAGAGGGAAACTACAGAGTGTGAGCTGCTGCAAATCAGCCTTTGCTTCATTGATTGAGACATATGCACACACACATAAAAGTCAAAAGAAAAAGTGTAAAAACACACCATGATAACATCATATAATGGCCCTCATTCCCTGAGTGATATACAGTACACCTCCTGTGCTTCATGGAAACACTCCTTTACACTCCTCTCTCCTGTGTTTGGGCACTGGTGTGATAAGGCACTGATGGGTTGTATTACTTCACTTGGGTACTCCCAGGGGGAATCCCCCTAGTGTAGCCTTGTATGCGTTGTCTGTGTGTGTGTATGTGTCTGTGTGTGTGTGTCCCCACAGAAAGGGAAGAATGCCACCATTGAGCACCCTGCCATTGCGCCAGCAGTCCTCTCCCCCGCACCCCGCCCCCTCCCGTCCTCGCTTGCACTCTGACGTACAGTTGGAGCAGATTTGGTGACATGAAGATAAAAGCCTTCCTCTGTTTCTCTGTTTTTCCTCTTTCTCTCCAGTGTCACCAGAGCGCTGAGTGCTGCTGCTCTGGCTGTACACATAGAGAGCTCATTCAAACTGACACAATCACTTTTCACTTCTGCTGTGTGATAAGCCAGAGTTCAGAGTGTCCCCCTGCAATATGTCCACCATACAGTCAACAGCTTTGCACCGGAAGTCCAATGATGCTAGAAAACAGTACACTACAGCTGTGCACTGTCATGTGACGAGCAGCGCCATCGAAGGTTTTCATGCAAGGGACTCTTCTTTGTCCTTAATAAATCTGACAACACTGACAGACCTACGGAGGGTTAATAGTGCTAGACAGAGGCAGCAGACACTTAACCTGTCAGAGTCGTTCTTTATGGCTTAATAATTAGTTTTACAAGGAGGAAGAAAAAGAACATAAAACTGTTGATTTGATTTGTAAAATTCAATTTGCCTGACAGAAGTGGTGGTACCAGAGTCATTCATTCATAATGTTTTTGCCTGGCTCAAGTTGGCCACTGTGAAAAGTTTAAGAGGGATCAAGAATGGCTCTTAACCTCTTAAATGTTATAAGGGAGGTTTTGGTTTTTAAAACTGTGTAGTAAGAATAAAATCAGTAGATTCAAAAAAGTATTGCATCACTGGAGGCAAGTATGAAAGCAAGACGAAATTATCAGATATGAAAAGTTTGATAAATGGACACAAGACAAGATGGAACATTCACTCTTGAATCTGCTCAGATCTCAGCATAAGCCAAGACCATAGAAATAAAAAAGAGGAGAGCACAGACAGAAATATTCAAAACTTTAAGGGTGCCAGTATCCTTAAAACGTGAGATATCTGAGGGCAATAAATGTTAAGGTTACTTTTAAGTTAAACTTAAGGTTAAATGTTGAGCAAGTCTTTATTAGTGTAAGAAAGGATTCAGTTTAATTCTCCCTTTGGTGGAAAAAAAGACAGTGCTTGTGTTTGGGTGTGAGTGAGTCACCTGACACGAGATGCTGGTGGACGCAGTTGATTACCCACACGTCCAATTCTATTAAAAGGACACGTCATAATCTCTAATCACTTCCATGTCTGGCGGAATAAAGACTGCTGGTTAATCTGGATTACACGTCACTGTAGTGAGGTCACACAGTCGAGGCAGCTGATACCCCAACTGGTCAGGAAGAGCTGAAGAGGAAGACACCAGGTGAAGCACAACAGAGGGGAGGGGGGAGGGAGAGACAGACACAAAGGATTAAGCAGACGAGTTAGATTAATGGACAAATGATCCATTTAAAACCAACACGGCCAATCATGCCCAGAGTTTCTACCAGACAAAATGAAATGAATGGTACTGACATGAGTTAGTGCAGAAAATAATCAATTAATAAATGACCCATTTATAAGATTTTACCCTGAATGACCATGACCATGCAAGTGAATTGACATGAGGGAAAGCAGCAAATGCAAAATAACTCGTGATCGTGGCCTATAAGATAAGATTTGTCATAAATGCCATAGGGTTTTGATTAGGTTGACCCATAATTTGATATTTTTTCAAACATCAAAGGATGATAGACAACAAGAACCAAACGAGAGATATCAAAATGAATCACAGGAGATGCGAGGATTATCAGTAATAGGTGCAGTATCCACCCAGGTGTTTATGAACATGTACTGTCATATGTTCATTGAGGAAATTGTCAGTTGCGCAAGTCCGTCTTAAAAGCATGGAAATGTGTATTAAGATGGTAAATTTAAATTAAATTACACTATTCATGTTTTGTTTGTTTTATTCCTTGAAGTCTGAAACATCATGTCATGTGATCTGGATACCCTGCAGCTGATACTAGAACTGAAGAACTAAACAACAATGTCTCTTATACGTCCTCCATCAGTTACCACGTGTAACGTGCATGTTTCATGTGGTGACTAGGATAAACTGGGCGCACTGGTGTTTTTGTGTGGACGCTGGGCTTCCCTCTTCATTACGCACACACCCATTAGTAAAGGCACGGCTTCCCTGTCTGCAGGTCAGAGAGCACGTGTAGCACAGGAGAGGGGTTTCCCCGGGGCGGACGTGTAAACATTAGCCTTACGTGACAACCTAGGGTGTGCAAACTCGCCTCACATGGAGTCTTTATTTATTTTATTTTATCAATTTTAGTATGCTGTCCGTTTAAAACTTTCGCTGCGACCTCCCCATGAACAGATAACTGGGTAACCGGATAACAGTGCCCTTCCATGCCGGTGTTCAGACTTCAATGCTCAGCTGGTGAAGGTGAAGCAGCGCTGCTATGCTAAGCTGAGAGCCACCACACTCACAAACCTGGTCCTATGGTCTTTCTTTCCCCGCTTTTCCGACCTCGTCCGCGGGCAGAGGGAACCTGTGGTCGGATTTTCTCTCTGTCGGCACTATCAGCTATCTATCCACGTCTCTGTAATATCTGGTTGACACTAAGTGTGTTGATTTTGTAGCCGTTGCTCACTTTAGGCTGTATTCTATATGGCCCAGGTTTCCTTTGCCAACTGAAATGGGGACACGCTTTCCGGCTAAAAATACCTGTCTACGACTATATTTGGCTTGGCTGGATCACAATCACAACGCTAAAATAGTCGGGCCCGCCCCAGCACAATGAATGAGTTCTCTGCTATCCCACTCTGCCTCCGTTCGCCAGGTGCTATATTTAGCAACAAGGCTTGCGTCAATCACGAGCCCAGTGCGTCAAGGCTTCCCCCGCCCCCTGGGGCTCGTCATTGGTCAGAATTAGGACGTTGACCGAAAAATACGCGCCTCGTGATTGGCTGTGGTGAATTATTGTTCTCGGAGGCTCCGGCGGTAGTTTTTAATTTTCTGGTTTGTGAGTATGCACGAAGACTGTGGCTTCCCACTATATCCTGTCGAACGAGCAAAGGTTAGCATACCTGTTATAGTGTTTCCTCACTTTTGACTTAACAGATCAACAAGTCTAAAACTGAGCAGTTTTTTGAGTCATGTCGATTTTATCTACGTTTCCTGTAAAGTGAAACCCCTTTGATACATACATCTTTACTTTTTGTATATGGATCGAAATATATTTTAATACCCACCAGTCAAGGGTTTTATGAACTAGATCAAATTGCCCACATTACAGTTTCAGGTTTTTTTGTTTTATTTGTTTGCTACACAAAACTGAGGCTTTCTACATAAAAGCATTTACTGAAATTATTTAATTTGTAACTAGAAAAGCACACTTGTTATGCAAAATAATATACAACTTTACACTATGCCAGCAACTTTTGTGGGTGGGTGTTTTGAACCACTCTGGTCAAATGTAAGTTATAAAAATATTCAAACTGATAAATTCAAATGGCCCAGAAGCAGGTTAAAACTAGCAGCACTGCCATATAGTCTGACATGACAAAATACCACTGGACGGATTCATTATAGCCTGGAGGCAACTATTCTATACTGAACCTTTTTACAGGTGGACTCTTGTCCCAGGAAGTAGAGGATTGAGTATCTATTAAAGACACACTGACATTACAAGAGAGTAGTTTTAAACAAATGAGGGAGTACAAAGATTTAGCATGTTGTGTAGGAGTACCTGAAGAGAAGCATTCAGTCTAATCCTGTAGGCCTAAGTGTGTATTGTTTTCTTTGATGCATTATGCTGCTGAGCCAGAGAGAAATGCCCAGGTCACATGATTGACTTAAAAACTGTACTCTGCAGTAGTAACCATATCTGAAGTTTTAGAATTATCGCATTCAAATCTATTGCTAACAAAGCAACAGGGGATATGACCTGTTACATGTGGTCCTCTCCCTTTTTTTGACTTGTGTGACTTAAATGTTTTACAGGTAAAACTTATGTTTATTGCAGTTTTTTAAGGGAATTACATTTCCTGAGCGTCAAACTGACACCCCGTTTAAAAAAAACAAGGCATAACCTGCATTTGAACCAATGAACTTGGCAAACGCATGAGGTACAGATTGCCTGAGCTCGCCCGCCGGATCCCCCATAGCTTCCTCCCCTGCAACCATCAAACCAACCATCCCTCCCCCTCGCTTTCTCTGATCCTCTCTCCACCTCTCTCTCTCTTTGGCACGGAGCACGAGGCTTATGTGTCTGGTACTGTACAGAGGGAGAGAGGCAGAGAGGGAGAGGGAGCTCTACTTGAGTGACGTCACCTCTCCCATGGCGTCACATTGACGTAGCGCATACCAGCCGCTCTATGTGGAAGCGGAGCCCACATAAATGCACTATTTGACTTTCTCCCCCTCAGACGGCGCACATAAACAAAGCCGCGTTACAACTCCACACTTTGCAAAGCACTCAGCTGCTCTGAATGACAAACTCGCCGCTCACGAGAACGAACGCAGACACGCTCCTCTCACCTGGGAGTTTTTTAATTTTTAACTACTTTGTAAACTTTAGAGAAAGTAAGAGGAGGAACGAGAAACTTTTTTCTTACCGATGCACTCCGTTTTCCTCTACAGTTCTGCTTAGATTTTTGAAACCTTTTTTTCTTCATTTCCTCGACTCTTTGTGATTACTCTGGATGGCAATAGGATACTTTGTACGAGGTTATTACCACATGTAAAAACGGAACCGCCACAGCAAACAGGTGAGAAAACAGTGAATGAATGAGAGAATGAATGAGAGACACTGACTAGTAGCTGTAGTTTTATATTACCCAAATCATATGTGTTTTGTACTGATATGCCTGATGTGTCCAGTCTGTTCAACTTTGTGAGTCCAACCTGTTGATATGTTCAGCTCCACACTCGTATAGCTGGTCATATTTCGACCGCATGTGTGTGCTTTCTTTCTCTCTCTCGGAGCCAATGAAGCCGATTTTGAATTTAATTTGTGCTGGGAAGGTATCATATCCCTTCTGGTTGTCATGGAAATGAGATGCCTTACACTCACACAATGAATTGTGGAGTCAGACGCACTAATGGTCTGAGTGGAGGATAGTCTAACCTATATTCAGGCAGGGACTGAGAGAGAGTTGAAGCTCTTTGATTTCATGCAATGTGATGTTTGCTCTCACTATTAAGCGTTTTTTGGGGTAGATTTTGTTAACAAGTGAAGAAAAGGATTTGAATGTTGTGCTGTGAGTGTGTTCAGGGACTAAGGGGGCGTGTTTCTCCATATGTCAAAGAGTCTCAGTCTATCAGTGTTACCGTATTTTTTCACCAATAAGGTCCTCGTGCAGCATTTTGATTCTTAACACTGTTTTGGACTTTTTGAAATTCTGAAACATATTGGCTTAATATAAGGAGGTTTCCCAAACAGTTTTGATTAAAACAGCCCAAGCTGTCGCCCAGCTGGTGTGCTGTGAGGACATGGCCTTTCTACCCATTGATCGTGGGGAGAGCACCCGCAGTCATTCACCATAAAGCCGCATCAAATTTCTGGAGCCCTCTGTGAAATATATCCTGGAGACATTTCATGACAACTGTACTCTGCAGCAGCTGCTAAAGCTGTGATGTGTAATCGGTAAAAACCACTGCTGTAACTTGCTGATTTCAGCTTTTTTCTTTTTGTCTTTCATAGTCTTGGGTTTACGCACGCACGTAATCGTGCACACAGGCGCTTCTGACTGTCTCCGTGTCAGGGCTGATTTACAGTACTCACATATTTCCCTGTTCCCTCCTTTATGTCCTCTCTTTTCTCTGCCTCTGTTTGCTTGAAGCCTCGCGCTGTCCGGGGTTATTGGTGCGAGGGGGCTACCGGGGGCTACCGGCGCTCCGGGGCGCGTGCTTTGCAGGTCTTATTTCGTTCTCTTGGTTACCGGTGGCGCGCGGGGCCAGAGCCTCACCAACCGGCTCGGCCTTAGAAGAAAATGCAAAAGGGGAGCCATTTGCTCATTTAGGTCAAAACCCGGGCTGAAATTCGTACTGAACATAAAATACGGGTTTTAAATTTGATTACTTAACTGTTTATAATCGCTCTTTTAACCAAAGCCAAGGCTCGGATAAAAGCGCATTTACGCACAATTACGCACCAAACTCCACACGTTTACGCAAGAATAGAGCTACTCAGACTTTTATCAAAACATGTATTATATCTTCTGCTGCTATAACAAACCAATGTAAAATGCGTAAAGGTATTTTTCAGCACTCAAGTGGCTCCACACAAAATTGAATAATGGCTGTCCCAAATCAACTCTAATCAAATAAAAGTTAAACAGCCTTGTTGTTTGTTTAGTCTCGTATGTCTTGATTTCCAACATATTAGGAGTCTGTCAGGCATCAAATCTTCATTTAAAAATGCTCTCCTAACAAGGAACCACCCTAAATAAGTTAAATGTTCATGATCAGTGTTAGTTTAGAGGGGGTAGGAAGCGAGGAGAAAAATCTGTCACAAAGTGGACCGATTTGATGTGTTGACACAAAGATAAGAGACCACAGCAGGCTGCAGGTGCTTTGAGAGGAGGTAATGGGGGCTGTGGCTTTTCAACACAGTATTGAGATGTATGCTGGGAGATAAAGTGGTCTCTTAACTTAATTTTTTTCTTGGAGGGTTTGTGAGTCTGGTGGGGGTGGTGGGGAAGGGGGGGTGCTTGTGTCTCTGTGTGTGATTGGATATCAGAGGGCGTGTGACAGAAAGGGGGCGCTCTGGGCCTTGAAATCTGGCTGCCACTGTGCGCCCGGCTGCAGTAAGAGGGAGTTGGAGGCGCAAGGCGCACAGAAGTCCGCTGGTTGGTTTGGTTTCGGGTCCGACTCTCCAAATTCCTAGATTGCTCTCTCTTTCTGGATGAACCCTGAGCAGGCGAATACGCTGGTGATCAGAGGCAAGAAAAGCGATGGGCTGGCAGCACTGGCGCACACTGCATTTCTGAAAGTTGTAACTTTTGTAGGTCTGTATTTTATATAAGTTTCCTTTAGTTTAATCCTGGTTTTGTTTTTCTTTTTCTAAAGCAAAATTAAAATCATAACCTACTGAGAGAAGCTTTTGTGTTTGAATGAAACTTATCGCCCACGTAAGCACAAGTCCTGATATGAGCTAAAACTTCTCAGTTGTGGTTCCAAATATTTCTCTGCAGCACGGATTAAGAGTCATTTCTAATGTCTAACTTGTTTTATGCGTTAATCTCCCTTTTTAAAGTGTTTTTCTCCCGATTTGTTTGGATAACTTTACTGTTTTATCTTATTTGGGAACTTGTATCTTGTTCTTCAATGCGCATGGTGGTTTGCATGTTCCTTTCATCTTTTTGCTCCGTTTCATCTCATCTACTGGCATGGCCTTTAGATCCCTTTTTACTTATAATAACATTTTATTAGTGATGCGTCGTTCTTTTTCCTTGTCTCCCTTATTGTGCCGACCGACAGGATTCTTTAAGGCGATGTTAGAAAGTTAAATTGTACCTATTTGCTGAGCAAGTTTTGGAGAGAAGCTTTTGTCAGAGCAGTGGAAAAAAACATTCACTTTCCTTAACATCAAGTGCGCATGAATTTGTATTTGAAACCCTTTGATGGTCGCTGAGTGGTGATGTCTGTGCCAACGTTTATTGGTCTCGCGCGCTGCCACATCACTGGTGTTAACGGTGACATCTCTCCTCCGGACACAGGTACGGAAGAGCGCGCCCAGCCGAGCTCGGAGCCCCGGCGATCGGACACTTCCTCTGCGACGCCCGCCGAGTCCTCCCTGCTTCAGGAGCCCTGTCCCGGCAGCAGCCACGCCACCCCTCAACCCCGGACACTCAGCACCATTCAGCGCGAGGCTCATACACCAGGTGCGCACGTTCAGCTACTTATTTCAAGTGCCAGCTTTTATTTTACTTTCTCTTTTCTTTCCCTTTTCATTTCTTTCTTTCTTATTTCTAACTGTATTTCGTTCTTTATTTCATCCTTTCTTCATTTTTTCTTCACTCTTTCTTTTCTTAATTGCTTCTTTTGAGGTGACTGTGACTTTCGTGTCCTAAATCCGTTGTGCACTTTAAGAGTTTGATTGTGTTATATTGTCTTCAAAAATGTATTAAAAAACTATAAAGGCTAGAGTACAGCTGAGGGTTGACACGGAATTCAAATTTGATTATAGATTGTATTTTACAATATTTTCTTGTGTTCATTTTATTGACTTGGAATTCAACACAAATCATAAAGTTTTATGAACATGCTGCTGCTGATCTGTCTTTGGCTGCGTGAGTCCCTGCTCTTGTGCCTGTGTATGTGTATGTGTGCTGGTTAGTGTGTGTGCGTGTGGGTTATGTGTTGACTGGCAAGTGCGGACTGTGTTGACATTTCAATCATTAGATAAACTCGCAGAAACAGAAGACATCAGGCACACCTAAATCTACAAACTGTGGTGAATCATATACGTCAGAAAACGATCCTGATGACTCAAACAGCATCCTAAAAAGCATTTATGACTAAAACCGAATATTTCTTCATTTTGGCTATTGTTGTAGTTTTTAAAAATGTGTCATTGAATCCTGGATTTGGCAAATAATTGTTAGGTTTCCTCTCAGTTCCAACGCCCTGGGTAAATAAAATAGATGATAAAACCACAAAAAGCAGGCTCATTTATCAGAGATCTAACAAATGTGTGTCTGTTCTTCATATATGTTTTTTTGTGTGCATACCTGTGGGTGTGACATTTATGAAGCCACTGATTTCAAATAATTAATATCATGAAAATGTATCATGTGTTTTTTTGTACTTATGTCTGCAACTTCATGTTTTTATTTGTTAGATCTATGGCATTCTGACAATGAACAAGCGCGCTCAGTTATTGGAACAGCTGCAGTTTGTCCAGTTGAAATGCACCCCTCGAGGTTAGAGACTGTTTCCCTTTGCCTCACTTTGCTGCACCACCTGTATCTGACTCTGCTTGGGTTGTCTGTCCTTTACTGCTTGTACATGCATACACCTACAAACACACACACCTGCTTGTATGCATGTGTAATATAAAGGAAATCAAATGGTGGTGTTGGAGTGTAGAAAGCCTCCTATAGATTTGGTATATAGAAAAAGAAGATCTACTGATACAACCATTTGTACTCAAAAGAGTGTGAAGGAGAAAGTGCAAACTTGTGAGCGTGTGTGTGTGTGTGTGTGTGTGTGTGTGTGTGTGTGTGTGTGTGTGTGTGTGTGTGTGTGTGTGTGTGTGTGTGTGTGTGGTACTGAGTGATGACTATACCACCAAAAAGTAAAGCAGCAAAGAGGATGAGACGTTTGCAGAGACGCAAGTAGTTTTACAGGTTCCTCCCAGGATAAGGGCGCATGTTATTGGCAGAATGAGTGTATACAGGCTCCTGTTGACATCTTGTACATCTTTGGTGATGAAACTATATATGTCTGGGTGTGTGTGTGTGTGTATCTGTCTTTACCTGACACACACACACACAGACAAACATCATAGCCCTTACAGTGAGAATATTTGTTTTACAGAATGTCTTTGCTTCTCTCTTCTTGTCTTTCATCTCTTATCAGGATTATCAGGAACATCAAACTCAACTGAAAATCTTTTTTATTTAAGTACGTGTGTGTGTGTGTGTGTGTGTGTGTGTGTGTGTGTGTGTGTGTGTGTGTGTGTGTGTGTGTGTGTGTGTGTGTGTGTGTGTGTGTGTGTGTGTGCATTAAGCTACATAGGACAGGTGCAAAGGTGCACATACACACATTTATGCCAACACTTGGTTGAGGCTTGACCTACTGACACAGCACAGAGAGCCACAAATTTCCCCACTCTACTCTCTCTGTTTTTGTTTTTCCTCTCTGTCTCTCTTCTTCTTCTCTGATGCTTAATCAGTGCTTTAGGTGTAGCCCACTAAAATCCCCATGACGCCCATAATGCTGCATGTGTGTTTTTCCACGTGGGTGAGAGAGCTGGTCACTTGCAGAAGAAAAAAAAATCGATGACGTCAAGTGCACGTAGGCCCACAGCTTGACTCATATCCTCAATTTAAAAGAAAAAAACACTTTGATTTTCCGTTTGAGACAAAGTGTGTAGCGATAGCATATTATATGATGAAATTAATCTGAATTACTTAGCATACACTTAAAAAATTGAATACATTAAAATACAAAAATACAAGATATATGTCATCATAGGGGGCATCTCACTTTGACCCTTTGACTCTTTGTTTATAAAAATAATACTTTAAAATTAGAGAAATACTAAGTAAAGGAGAGGAAGTCGGCCAGGTTGGCTGTGTGCCCACATCTTGTGTTTATATTTTTAATTTTTATCAAGCCCCCACAGCTGAAGTATGGGGTGTTGCGGTGTTACAGAAGTTTTGTGATAACATGGAAATAGTGAATTCCCACCAAAGGCTGGGTGGATAGAGACATTTGTAAGTGCATAGACAACAGCAGGACCGATATGTCCCGTATTTGAGTGGACAAACATGACGCGCGAAGAACGGGGTCGATTACGGCAGAGCTCGCGCAAGCTGGGCGTCAATGGGAGCAGCGCTGTGTTGACAGTTCCGCGCTCGAGAGCGACGAGCAAACACCACAAAACCCCGGCTATGCTCATGACTTACATGACTGATCAGCACGCGCACGCATCACGCGCACACTCACAATGTTTCACACTCGCACGCGCACACTCAGGGTTACGCACGCAGACGCAGGTGGAATGAGTTGTGTAGGGGGGTTGATCAGACAGTGCAGGCTCTGCTGTGACTGTAACTGAATTAAATTGAGGGGGAAACTCAAGACTACCGACTGGCGTCTGCAGCACTTAGAGGAAATATCCGTGTGTGTGTGTGTGTGTGTGTGTGTGTGTGTGTGTGTGTGTGTGTGTGTGTGTGTGTGTGTGTGTGTGTGTGTGTGTGTGTGTGTGTGTGTGTGTGTGCGTGCGCGTGCAGCAAGCATCCAGCACCACCATGGGGTTCCATTATTGTTTAATGTTATCTCATCTGCTTTGCCATCTGACTAACCAGAGTCTTGTCTCTCTCTCTGACACACACACACACACACACACACACACACACACACACACACACACACACACACACACACACACACACACACACACACACATTTGTCACAGGCATTTCAGCTTGTAGAGTGGATCTCTGCTTTGACTGCTTGGCCTCAGAATAGCGCACGGATGAGATGCAGCTTCTCTATAACTAAATTAACTGTGGGAGTCTGAGGTTGTGTGTGCGTGCTCCAAAAATCTTAGCTCTTGTTCAGTGAAGTGCAAGAAGTGTTAAAGCAGGAAATTGAGTAAATGGCAGCAAATGGAAAGAATTGTTCAAACTTTTCATATAGTCCTTGAACGGTGCATTCAGATTTTTTTTATGACACTGTGAAATCCCTGACACCCTATAACTTGAAAAACCTGCCTTTTCCAATAGAGCTGTGTTAGACACAGAGATATATTTTACTGTTCAATGGCTGACCCTGTTTGGCACGATCCTTGTGTGCATGAGCGTCAAGCAGAGTCTGCCTGATTCCCTTAGGTTTACATACAGGTTGTTCCTGTGTCCGTGTTCCTCAAGTGCTGCTTGTCTGCGTAAATCAGCGGTTAACTAATCGAGCAATAAACCTTTCTCACTGACAAATGGTTGCTGCCGTACGGCTGTACTCTACTAACACATGAAAATTGCTTTTTGACTGAAATGTCTGTGGTCTGATGTGCCACGCAGCTCTAACCCGTGTGTATGCTCTGTGTCCCTGGTAGACATGCCCTGTGTGCAGGCTCAGTACGGACCCGCCCCTCCAGGCTCAGCCTACTCTGGCCAGTCCTTCAGTTACCAGGGCGATAGCTACAGCTCTGACCTCATGACCTCTGACTACACCAAGCTGGACCTTGGCAGCGGTGACATCTCTGCTGCAGCAGCCACCACCTCCCTCCCCAGCTTCAATGTGTTTGTGGAGGGGAGCTACGAGCCCAAATCCTCCTGCTTGTATCAGATGCCTCCTCACAGACCCACGATAAAGAAGGAGGAGGAGAGCTACCCGACTGCGCCACCCCTGGAGACCATGTCCTCTTCCACCATGTACTTTAAACAGTCCCCACCCTCCACCCCAACAACCCCATCGCTGCCACCCCAGCCTGGCACCTCCTTCCTATGGGAGGAGCACTCTCTGGCACCACCATCTCACACCCATCCTCTGGGCTCCAGCCTGGAGGCAGGCCCCCTAAAATCACCCCGTTTTGCACACTTTTACCAGCACTCGCCGCCCCACAGTGGCAGTGGTGTAGGCAGCTATGAGGGTCTAGGTGGAGGACTGGTTCGTACCTCATCCTCTTCCTCCTCCTCCTCATCCTCGGTCTCCCATCCTCATGGTCCACCCCTGGAGCAGCCTATGTACCAGCTGCACCGCGGGGCCGGGGGCAGCAGCCTAGCCTTTCGCTCTCTGGCTCTCGGGCCCTGTGGTCCTCTGCTAGGAGACAGCCTGCCCTCGCCTCCCCCACGCGGACCCCCAGGTGAGGGCACCTGTGCAGTGTGTGGAGACAACGCAGCCTGCCAGCACTACGGAGTACGCACCTGTGAGGGCTGCAAGGGCTTCTTTAAGGTAAAAACCCACAATCACAAGATTTCACTGCTCTGTCAAACGCAGCCTGAGACATGAGAAGTTCTTGGTCCCCTTGTTCGTGACATCTGTCTCTTCAAATATCCAACTCTCATTAATGACTTTCCACCTTAATTATAATCAGATATCTGTGGTCGCTGTAAACTGAATGACATATTTAAAATGAAAAAGGTCTGAAGTTTAACAAGCTCACTTTCTGCAGACAGGATGATAAAACTCATTCTCTGGCAGAGACTGTCCTGCACGAATAGGAACCAACCTCAAAATCAAAGTTTTCTTCAGCTTGCATGCTGTGAATCAGTGGCCACAATATTGGTAACATTTCACCGGCACAATACTCATCAAGAAATGACTCAGATTTAGTCCATCACATGATTCAATCTAACACTTCTCACATCCCGTTTATCACACATGAGCACACACACACACACACACACACACACACACACACACACACACACACACAACTCATAGATTAACATCCACCAGAGACAGCTTTTAGTCACACAGATTTCTCATTTTTACACAACAGAACCATCACAAAAAAAAAACGTATATGTGGTACAAAACCTTATTCATTAAAAAGTGAATTAGACCCAGTGACAATTAAGTAATTTCTTTGCACAGTTTTTTGAATTTTAACATTTTTCAACACACTTGTTAAGTTTTCTATTGGCAGGATGTGAAAAGATAGCAAAATGAAGAGACAGCGAGAAGGAGGGTGCAAACACAGAGGTAATTGAATAATGCCTCTGGTAGGTGGAAATGAATTATCCCTCCTTTCAATTAGTTTCACAATTTGTTTTTATTTAGTAATTAATAAAAGCAGCGTCTGGTGGCTGCAGGCCGCAGGCTGTCTGCTCGCTGCAGCGCACACCAGCCGCACTAACTGTCAGACCTCACTATGTTTCCTTTACACACACATGCAACCAACCATGCACACACATCATATGCACACAACCACATATTTATGCAGAAGCATGTTTCTGAGTGTGCTGAATCCAGGATGCTGCAGTGAAAAACTGAAACGTTCTCGCCACACACCTGCTCATTTTTCATATTATCAGGTCCATTACTTCCATTATTCTGTTGGTTTTATTGTGCCCTAAAAATATGTTCCTGATTATAATTAATTACCCCTGAATAGTTATTACACATTAAACCACTGTAGCGGCTTCCTGTAAATTAATCTTATTTCATTAGTGCAATTTGAGACACATTTTCACAGTGAATTAATTTAAACTCTTAAACCAATTTCTTTAGTTTTCATTATTTTGTCAAAATAATGTAGTCCATTCACTGGTTCCCATTAATTGGATGAACCTATTCTGAATAAGAATATTGAAAGAATATTGAAATCAAAACAACCAGATGTAGCTGTTAGGAAAATACAACTATGGTGCAAGCAAAACTAAAAATTGAAATGGGTCTTTTTTAAACATTTCCTGTCAGCAGTGAGTTATTTTAGCTTTTTCAGGGAACGCTCTGGGTCAGCACAGTTCAGTTTTTCGTTTCTCCGTTGCTTAGACGGCACAGGTCAAAGAGAACCTGGAAGGTGAATCTACTCAGAGGTAAAAGAATACTGAAACCTGTTGGATTGTAAAATACACAAAAAGGACTGCAGGTGGGGTTAAAATAAACAGAAAACTGCATTTATCAAATGCATTCAGATAAACACAGATGAGCACTGTGAAACTCTTTTTATCAGTTAAACCTCCATTAGAAACACAGTAAAACCAGCTCACATGTGCTTTTAGTAAATAAGTTCACTTGCATTTTGTCTACAGAGTGCGAGAGGAAAAAAAGAGTGCGGTCCAATCACATCTGATTTGTGCTCAAAGAAGAGGAGAAGGCAGAAGGGGGAACATAGTTCCCTAAAGGCTTTTAATTTACGCCCAGGCTATTAGCACATGTTACATGTCAGAGAATCTGCCTCTGCATGCCTCCATACAGCCCCCACAAACACCCCCTAGCTTCTGTATGGGTGTGTTTGTGAGTTCATTTTGAGACTGTATGGATGTATATATACGGACTCTTTCTCTGTCCCTCTTAACCTAATTGCTGTAAAAATTGCTGTCAACACAGACATCATCACATTTAAAAATTCCTATCCAGTTTCTGAGAAGTGCTCAAATGAAACTATTTAAACTATTTAAATAATGCTTCTGTAATGAAATTAAGACGCTAACATCAAATAAGATCCAACCCAGATTAAATTAACCCAGCCAAAAGTAGAATATTCTCACACATGTGCTCTTACCCCTCTGAAGGCGTACCCATACATGATGGCAGTGTATACAGAGCACAAGACAGGCTTAGCTACAAATTCAGGATAATTCTCTGTGTGTGTGTGTGTGTGTGTGTGTGTGTGTGTGTGTGTGTGTGTGTGTGTGTGTGTGTGTGTGTGTGTGTGTGTGTGTGTACATATAGGAAGCTTCTCATTGATGAGTATCAGAGCTTTGATATATAGTGTCTCTGCTGAGACGCCAGCCATGCTCCACGCTGCTTATTTAGAAAGCAATGTCACAAGAGCCCACACATGCACACACTCACACACGCACAGCATGAGACAAGCCTGCAGAGTTTAATCTGTCCAAATCTTAATTGATTGTTCAAGAGAAAGACTTTTGTTGGAAGCAACTGAAAAGGCATCATAAATTAGTGCGTGAGGTCACAAATTGAGGAGACTTGCCCCTCAGCTTACCACCGGGGTCCACTCATTTCTCACTCCTACTTCATTTCTTATTCTGTGGGGAGAAAATTAAACACTAACAGGTCTGACTGGGAAAGATGAGTAAAAAGTTTCACAGCTTGATTTAAAGGTTTGAAAGAATGCAAAATAACTCAGCTTACCGTGTAACTCTGCAGCAAAGTGTTTAGGAGAGACTTGGTGAAGAGTTGGGTGTGTAAACACACACTGCCATGTTTAAGTTCGGTGCGTCGAGCAACTTTGGACTCACTGAACGGATGCTGTTTTCCCTCGACCCCATTAATGACCATAACTAACTTATCCCCGTGCGCACGGGTCACTGACCATTGAAGGGATAAGAGGGAGACATTCACAGCGATCTGCGGTGCCATGGCAACGACTCTCATCCGGCACTGGCGCCCATTACGCGCTCGTTCCGCGCTCGCGCCGGAGCATATGGAATAATTGGTGCGGTATTGGTCTCCCGGGGGCACGGGCATGTGTGGCGCAAGGGGTTCCTAATTGGATTTATTTGTTTTGATGTGTTTTGGAGGCGTTAAAGAAGGGGAGAAGCCGCGACACTTCCCGTGGGTTCCGTTTTTAGTTTACAGTTTGCTCTGGAGTCACAGGTTGGCAGCTTACAAATCTGGATCAGTTTGCAAATGACATGAACCGTTTTCTTTTTTTCTTATTTGACTACTTTGTTGTAAAAAGTCAAAACCCCTGCCAACTGATTGCGCAAGAGCTAGAATCACCGGTCTGTAAAGATTGGACTCGGAGTTACACATGCGCTACACAGCATTGTGGTCTGTCCCTCTTAAGACAGGTTTATCTTGAACACACTTCAGACTGTTACAAAGAATTCGCTGCAGAAGTGTCTGCATCTAAATTGACTTCTTACCACCTTAAGAAGAGCTCTTCCTTTATTCTCCACAACGCACGGGATTGGTTCACCGGTGCGCGCGCTCGAGAGAATGCACTACCATCTCTGTTATCATTGTTTTTATCCACGCGGGAAGCGCACCCGGCCCCCACGTGGCCCGTTTCTGATTTCATTTTAATAAGGTCAGTAATAATCGCGCGAGCCAGCCGAGGAGAAAACAGCTCCCGCGAGGCCCATTGAGGGAGGCGCCATGCGCGAGGCCCCGGAGGTGCCACGAGCTGACCCGCGAGCTTCACAAACAATCTGATCAGGCAGCTCTTGCGGACGCTGTCCTCCTGTCTCGCGGGACCCGCTTCGGCACGCCACGCGCTTGGTCCCCTATTGTCAGCTCTAGCGCTAATAAAATTGTCCCTCCTGCAGGCGAGGCTTGTTGGGAAATTAATTTTATCTAATTATACTGATGTCACCGCCGCCTTTCAGCGCGTAATTAAAATCTGACCTGCGAGCTTCTGCTCCCGGTCTTTGATGGGATAAGAAAAAAAACAGAAATTGAATTAAACAAATCAAATATTAGGTTGATGATTGTTTTCGGAGGCTGATTATCGGTGTGTCTGTTTCTTCTCTCCTCAGCGCACTGTGCAGAAAAACGCTAAGTATGTGTGTCTGGCCAGTAAGAACTGTCCTGTGGACAAGAGGAGACGCAACCGCTGCCAGTACTGTCGCTTCCAGAAGTGTCTGAGCGTGGGCATGGTGAAGGAAGGTAAGAGGGACCAAATGAAAACACACCTGATACCTTGATAAAGTTTTTAGTCAAGGGTGGAGTCAGTTGGTTTTGTGGTTAAACTGACCAGCGGCGACTTGACCTTGGGCAGCATTGCCCACAGGTACATCCATGGAGCAATATCTTGTTCCCTCTGTGGGGGAGCCATTGGAAATGATCACCTTAAAATCAGCAGAATCTTGCTGATTTTGAATCTCTGAAACAGACACAAAGGCATGCCTGATCCTGCTCAGTGATTCTCACACTTTCAATCTCTCTATTTGTGTCACCATGTGAGACTGTTGCTTCATAATGCCCTCATTTCCCTGAGGTTTTCTCACCTGTCTCACACATAAACACACTCATGTGAAATCAAGCAGGCACACTTCTCCTGATGGCACATACTCTACATGCAGCAACAGAACAGCTCCACTGCCATCTACTGGCTACTCGCCCCCTGTGATAAATGTGGGAATGTTGGGGAGCTCCCTCCAGTCATAAACCCACCGCAATACGTTACAGATAACAGGGGATGGAAAATCTTTGTACATGCTGCATTAATATAACCAGATCAGGCTGAACAACCTCCTCATTGTGGCTCGTCGTCTGCTCTTTCTCTCTGCTTCACAGTGGTGCGCACTGATAGCTTGAAGGGGCGCCGAGGCCGTCTGCCTTCCAAACCAAAGAGCCCCCTGCAGACAGAAGCTTCTCCTCCTTCTCCACCCCTCAGCCTACTGTCTGCTCTGCTTAGGGCCTACTCCCACTGCACGCCCCGGGACCTCGACTACAGCCAGGTACTCCCAAAGGCCCCATGTTATACACTTCATTACAGAATTTTTCAGTGCGGAAAGAAATTTGGATTTTGAGGGCTCTGTTACATCTTTCTTTCTTTCCTTTTCCTCTCCACAGTTCAGTGCTGCAGACCCTCCTTCCTCTTCCTCTGATGCTGAGCACATCCAGCTTTTCTACAGGCTGCTCACTGTCTCAATGGAGACCACCAGATACTGGGCTGACCGGCTGCCCGGGTTCTCTGATCTTCAACGTGATGATCAGAACTTGCTCATAGACTCTGCCTTCTTGGAGCTGTTTGTCCTGCGACTAGCTCACAGGTAAAACACGGGACTTCTCAGTGTGTTGTCACATTTTTGTTCACTTCTCTCACAGGCTTTTCAAACATGAAACCCACAATTCTATCACAGACTTCAAACAACCAGCAGATATAACGTCTTAAACAGTTACATGTCTGAGTGTAACTGTGCTGGCCAAGCTTGCGTGCTGCTGTGTTGGTGTATCTCCAGAGTAGGAGGAGTGCAGCTGAGTAATCGCCATATGAACCAAAATTATGAATGGAGTCTGTAGCTATGACAGCAGCTACACCCACAGAGTTCCGCTCTGCTCTGCTCGTCTGATATCTGACGCACAGAGAGCTCTGTGTGTGTTCTGCGGGCTAAAACTGTGCTAACATTGTGAACTATGAATTGACAAAATCAATTCCATCTAAAAGCCGGTCAGCTGACGGACTGAAAAGGGCCGTTATGAGAGGAAATACATTCTTAATTCAGCTGACTGGAATAAAAAGAGGACTGACTTCATTTACCTCATACTTCCAGTGATGTGTGTGCATGTTTGAGTTAGTGTGTCTCACTCGTAGATACCTGTGGTGCCATTATGACTGCCAGTGCCCGTCTCTGCTCCAGTATCGCCTGGGGTTACCAGCCTGCTCTTGTGAGGCATGTGGCCGGTGAAATTTATGAGAAGGAGGGGGGCTGGGGCTACAAGCTCATCCTTTTGTCTGCGCTGTCGTCTAGGGCAGAAAACCAACACAGTCACACACACACACACATAAGCACACTTAGTCACACACACACGCACATTGATGATGTGGAGTCCCAACTTTCTCTCCTCCTTTTGATGAAGGTCCAGGTGCAGGGTGGGTAGAGGAATGGGTGGTGGCAACTCAGTCCCAGCAGGAGGAAGAATCTGACTCATGCTAAACTGTAGACTCAGATTGGGCTTTTATCTAACACACACACGCACACACACACACGCACACACACTGCTCATCTTACCATCAGCCAAACTCCCACAGCACAGAGGAAAAACACACAAACACAGTCTTACTTTGTCCATCTTCCCTGAGAGCAGACGGATGCGCTCCACACTCACATCTCATTGTTGATCTAGCCTCTCACTGACCCTCTGTTGAACTCAGACTGCCGTGCTAACGTATGCCTCTTGTATGTGTCTGCATGTGTGCATGTTTGCGTGTGTATGTGCTCAGTGTGTGTAGAGTAAATTTGCTCTGCTCTTGTGGGCCGACATTGCTGTAAGCACCCCGTTACCACTGAGTTTCTGTGGTTATTGGTTGATTACCGTGGTGACAGTGTAGTCTGGGGTGAGGGGAATGTGTGGCAGACACCCAGCTGGGTGTTTGTGTGCATGCATGTGTCTTACTGTCTGTGTGGTTTTGCCCATGTTCGACATTTGGACACCTAATGCTTGTACAGAATTGTTGTTTGGCTGCTCAGGGCACAAGTGGGGCATGAACCCTGATGCAAACCCTTATAGCCAAGACTTCCAAATTCATCTCTGTTCATTTGAGTCCACTCATTTATGGCACTGATAGCCTCCTTTAGCTCTCACCAAACTCCTCTTGAACCTTTTTAATTGTCGAGAGGTAATTGTTGTGAAGGCATCTCTGTGCATGAGTTCTGCTGAGAGTGAGTGGAGAGCCTTTTCCTAGCTACAGAAGAAACAACTAGAAACACACGTCTGATATACTTTCCTCATGATGAATTACACAAAACTTAATTTCAGATTTTTTTTCTCACACACTTTTTACTTTTGCTCGACTCCTAACTTATTTGAACTCAGTGGACCATTTGTTGTCTCCTGGAGATCCCCCAAAGTAACACTCGCCCAGCTCTCTGCTGAAGGCCACGCTGCTTTCAGGCACAGTTAGAGAACATCTTCAAAGCTTTCACTTCTTCTCCGCTCGCTGAGCGATGAACGGGATGTTGTGTGTCGTGAGTAGCTGATGGTTAATCTAAGAAGGCTTTTCATTTCCTCATTAAGGCTTTGTGTTTCCACTGCACACCACAGCCTTGGCACATAAAAGACGCAGTTTACCTATTGGCAAACAAGCACACACACATATACACGCTTCACCCCCCGACCCCCTGAAAGGAAACACAGGAATGTTTTAAAATGCTATAATTTGGAAAACACAACTTTAATCAGCTGCATGCCTGTGTTTGATGTGTGTTCTGATTGTGTGTGTGTGCGCAGACTGCCAGGTTTTCTCATTGTTTTTATTGTAATTGTTTCCTTGCCTTGGCATCTCAAGCCATATTTACAATACATGAGGGAAAACACAGCTTTTCATTGGAGGAGAAGTCTAACTGGAGTTTCCTTTTCTCTGTGTGTCTCAGGTCCATGCTGTCAGAGGATAAACTCGTGTTCTGTAACGGCGTGGTGCTGCACAGGTTCCAGTGCCTTCGAGGGTTCGGAGAATGGCTGGACTCCATCCGGGACTTCTCCACCCATCTCCAGAGCCTAAACCTGGATGCCTCTGCCTTTGCCTGCCTGTCTGCACTCGTGTTGCTCACAGGTAGGAATAAAACTCAGGGACACTGGTTAACTGCTCTTCAGGAGGACAAATTATGAGATGCAAAAGATGACATTACCAAAAAGTTGGTTTATCCTCTCAGTCACACACCAACAACCTTTCCTTTCTACAAAGTGTTCCTGGTGGACGATTCGATGTGACAGCGATCAGGTGGATTCATCCACTGAAAGACACACATGTGCACACGTGTTCTCACACATCTCTGCCTGAAACAAGAACTCGATACCCACAAGCACCTGCTGCACCTGCCACACACCTGGCCCTCTAATTAGCATGAATCCGTGAAAAATGGAAGCAGAGCCACAGCTTTTCGTGCTAAACACGCCTGAGAGTGTGTGTATACCAGAAACCCACCCGGTCAATTAAAGAAGTAGCCTGAGGATGCTTCAATGATTAAGTGTTCTCATTTTTCTCACGTCAGAGCCAGAAAGTGTATATAAATGTGTAGCGAGTAATCCCCCCTCCCCCTCAGCCCTGCTTCCTCACCTCACCCTGGTCACCTCCTCCCATCTACTCCTCCTCCTCCTCCACCTTCCCCTCCTCTGTTTAAGCCCTCCAACTCCGTCCTCACTCTCCGGGGGAGCACTTAACTCTGTGCCTGATCGACCAGCCCACCGTGGAGCACAGCTCTGGAATGGCGTCTGAGCTGTACTCAGTGGTGCTCTGCCACATCGGCAAAGCACACAACGTACCTCCACGACAGTACCGCCAGAGCCACCGGGTGATCGACCGCTTTTCAGAGTGGCCTGTGCAGAAAGGCAGCCATCGATCCCTCCCCAGGAGCCCGTGCACAGAGAGAAAGAAGGGACGGAGAGAGGGAGAGTGTGAGGGCTCTGAAAGCGGGGGTGACTCTGTAGCAGCAAACACAGAACAAACAAAAGAGGCACATAAACAAACAATAAATAAACCTCAGATAATGGATACCTCAAAGTGAGACCGGTCTTAGTGACAGCCTCCCTGCAGTAACCACTGGACTGTGTGTGTGTGTGTGTGTGTGTGTGTGTGTGTGTGTGTGTGTGTGTGTGTGTGTGTGTGTGTGTGTGTGTGTGTGTGTGTGTGTGTGTGTGTGTGTGTGTGTGTGTGGGGCTGGACACCCTGTTCTCTGCAGAATGAGTTAGTGTCACATTAAGCCGAGTGCGGGTGCCACTGGAGTTGCTACAGGCAGCAGAGTGTGTGTGTGTGAGAGAGAGAGAGAGAGAGTGTGTGTGTGTGTGTGTGTTTAATTTCATTTGGCTGCTCACAGGGCCGAATAATCAGCTAATTGTTGAGCACTTTTGTGTCTGTCAATGTCTTAAATTGCTGGGACAGTTTTTATGTCTGTGTGTGTCTGTGCAAATGTTTATATATGTGTGTAGGTGCACAGTGTGAAGAAGGCTTATTGGGTTAGACTGCGTATTGATCTGTAGTGAGTGAGACAGGTTAAGGCCTGTTAAGGACATTAGACATACAGGGTAATGAGGTGGAATTCAATATAAAAGAAGATGTAGCTAATGCTCTCTCAGCCGAACAAGCTCTGATGTATTTGTCTGTTTCTATTTTGTCCTGTTACGTATTTTTTTTCTGTCAAATTAATTATTTGTCTAATGGCCTTGTCTCTGTCTATCCCCAGAGCAAGTCCCAGGACTGAAGGACTCAAAGCGTGTGGAGGAGCTGCAGAATAAGGTGATTTGTTGTCTGAGAGACCACCTGGGCTGCAGCCCTTCCTCGTCCTCTTCCAAGGCTGCGCCCCCTCTGAGTCGTATTCTGGGTCTAAAGGCGGAACTTCGTTCCCAGAGGACCCAGGGCCTTCAACGGATCTTCTATCTGAAGCTGGAAGACCTGGTCCCGCCCCCTCCGTTGATTGACAGGTTTTTGGACACTCTGCCCTACTGAAGGTGCTGGACTGACCACGCAGAGAAAAAAACATTATGCCCTGTCCCACCTCTTGCAGGAGCACGCACACACACCCAGAAGAGAGACTCCCTTTCCTCTGGCTGATGCAAAACAGAGAGAGCCAATCAAATGCTTTTCACTCAACAGGACAACCAATCAAAAGCGGCTTTCACTGAAACGGGCAAACCAACTAAATGCTTTTCACCTGTATAAGAGACAATTACTCAAATGCTTTATTACTTTTTATGTGATCCTCCTGATTTCCTCAAGTGGGGGAGTATGACGAAGCTGAGATGGAATGTGGAAAAAAAAAATCAACTTTTTACTGTCCTCTGTCCACCGGAGTCTCAGCTCACCCAGCAAAATAGAAAGATGGTCACACTTTATGAGCCCTGTCTTTCTGGCTCATGCAGTCTAAGGACTGCTCTGGAGGGGAGGTGTCAGTGGGACCTCCCAGACATCCCAGTGAAGCACAAGTCACTGTGTATTCCAGTTCCACCTGAAAGAGACGGATGAAGTTGGGTGTTTACACAACGAAAGGTCAGAGGTCAGACAGCGTTGACAAGCAGACACAGATATTTCAATGGCTGTTGAGTTTGGTTCCAAGTGCAATTTCTTAAGTGCTATCTCACAACAAAAAGGAAGACACAGAGAAGGAACTGTTTAATTTCAAACTCTAAATTATTTTAATACAAAGTCCTGTACTGTTGGTAGCTAAAACAAAGAGAGACAGTCTCCGTCTGGCTTTAGACAGCAGAGGAGATACTGCACTAACCATTGATGACTGAGTCACCCAGACTTGAACTTGCTTTAGTATGTTTTTTTATTATTATTATTAACTCATTTTGAAATCATAGGTCCAATAGGAGTAAGCAGGGTTGAACGTGGACAGAAATTGGCTTATAAAGCACTTACACCCTGAGAAGGGCTAGAAGCACAGACACACACCCGACCTGCTCCCTCGGCAGACGGCGGGTGAGTCAAGGGGAGAGTAGGGTGCTCGACAGATAGCTGTACGTCCAGGTGTGAAACATTCCGCAGTCATGCTCTTTTTGTATTCGTTTTTATCGTGATCGAAGGCCGTGTGAGAGTGTGGAGGACGACCTGTCTTTGTGTGTATGCTTTAAGATCCAGGATCATATGCATGGTGTGTTACAAGAGCTGCCATAGCCTGTCGAAACAGCTCGACCTGTGTTTGTGTCCCAGACTGCGGCTCCATGCGGGGATCTCCCCAGGCCTCCACCACCCACTCACACACTCACGGCAGCAGTTTAAAATATGAAAAAAAGCAAATTATACAGATATAAATATAAATATAAATATAAATATATATATATACAAAACTAATATTTTGAGGTGTTTCTAGCTTTTTCAAATATTGTGGTACGAGTTGTGCATTGTTTTTTGAAGAAGACATACAAAAAATGATTAAAAAAAAAGTTGCTGTTTTCTTTTCAATGTCCTTCTTTGGTTTGGTTTCCTGTTCAGTTATTATTTTCTCTTTCTCTTTGGTTCACTGGATTTTCTGTTCAGCACTTTGAAATCATAAACTAGTTCTGATTATTCTGCCCAACTGTGTCCTGAGGTCTGATTTTTAACCAAATTACTCCACTTCAAGGCTGATCAAAGTCAACTAAAGTGCAAATCTGAGCTGAATTTACACGTTGTTGTGTGCGTCTGCGTGCATCTGTGAATGTGAGTGTGTGCGTGTGTGTTTGTGTGTGTGTTTGAACACAAAAGCCTCTTGACAGGTAAAAGACCCTGTCTGTCTCCCAAGGGACCCTTGGGCTCTCACAGAGAGTAGAGGGGGATTAGGAGGAGGTGGGGGCTTCATGTTAGCATGAGGTCCAGATCAGCCTCCAGCCTCGTTAAACACCATCGATCGCTACGGTGACATTTCACAGCACATGCCTTCTATACTGTCACTGCCATCACTCACACACACACACACACACACACACACACACACACACACACACACACACACACACCTACACACACACACACACACACACACACACACACACACACACACACACACACACACCTACACACACACACACACACACACACACACACACACACACACACACACACACTCTTCTCCTCTCTGTGTCTCAGACAGCCAGGTGATTGATAGTAACTGTGGGAGTGAAATTGTGAATGCTCCATCTGTATCTATGAGGGACAGGAAGTCACCAAAATAAAGTTCAGACTTACACTCACTCTGTGCAGCAGTTGAAAATGCTCCACCTCCCCATCTTCTCTCATGTGTCACCTCTTCAAAAGAACATACTCAACCTCTTGCTCCTGTCCCAGCTTCAACTGTCTTTGTTTTCTAACATCGAGCACAAAAAGTATATTCACTACTTTTTGGTGTGTAGAGTGTGTTTTCTATAAGTGTGCTACAATATGAATGTGCTAATCCCTTTCCCAAAACAGTGACAAGTTAAACGACGTGTCTGCTCAACACAGACAGCAATGCTTCAACTTGTACACACTCAAACTTGCGCGCGCACACGCACACACACACACACACACACACACACACACACACACACACACACACACACACACACACACACACACACACACACACACACACACACACACACACACACACACACACAGTAAGCTGTCAGTCTGCAGGCCAATCGATCAGCCCTGACAGATTGCAGATACCCCAGGAGTTTTAATTAGAGGTCCCATTAGAACATAAATACACAGGAACACAGAAACATATGCACACACACACACACACACACACACACACACACACACACTGGAAAAGCAGCTTTTTTTCTTGCTGTGGGTCCTTAACTTATTCAAATCTATTCTGAAATGTAAAATAACTCCTTTAAGACTTCACATTTGAAAATGTAAAACTATTTTGACAAGTCACAGCAGAGAAACACAGGTGTTAATACAGCAATCAAAGATGGATGGTAAACAGTAAATGGACCAGTACTTATATAGCGCTTTTCTAGTCACTGCTAGTCTCATTCACCCATAGACACCATATTCATACACTGATGGTGGATTTCCTATTGGAAACCATCAGTTTTTATCTAATACATTCACACTCATCCACACACCACTGACCAACAGTGGGAGCAATTCAGGGTCCAGTGTCTTGCTCAAGGACACTTTGGCATATGACTACAGGAGCTGAAATTGAACCTCCAACCTCCGATTGAGAGGTGACTACTCTACCATTGAGCCACAGCCGATGGCTGGATTCCAGTTAGCTCTTTAGGTTCCTGTGATCAAGTATTTCACAGGCTTGGCCATTGTGGAACTGGTATTTCTAAACAGGACACCACATGAAAGAAATGAGTGGTTACTGCGTTTCTTTCTCTAAAATAATCTAAAGTTAAAATGAAGGTCTATAGGCTCTAAGCTATTAGAATGTGCCCATCACTCCTGAAGATGCAAGAGGCAGGGGTCCCTGCTGGCTTCCTCTCCCGCTGACAAACTTCCTGGATTACTCTAAAACGAACGACACAGGGTTCCTACTGAGTTTAATACACACATATAAGCACAAACTTTAACACTGACACAAGAGTGCACACAAACACAGAACCTAAATATTGTGATGAGTTTTTGCTCATTCGTGATGGTTCTTCCCCCTAAGTCTGCACCTCTGGGAGTCCCCCTCCAAGTGGACAGACAGACAGACAGACGCTTACTCACACTCACACACACACACACACACACTTACATATGTGTACAGTATCAGGGGAAATCCCTTGCAACTGGGGACTGTGTATTTCACTGTGGCCCCTCGTATGGAGCATCCGCTGGAGGAGGAGTGTGTGGGGGGTTGGTCGAAATGTCAAAGGTAAAAGGTGGTGAAAAAGAGAAGTGGAAACACGCAACAAACCCACTCACAGCAGCTGATCACGCAGAAGAGGAGGGGGAATTTGTCTTAGTGCCTACTTCCAAACATAAAACAGAAAAACATCATAATATATGTTTCTTTCCATAGGAGTCTTGCTTTTTGTATGTATAGTCAACTTTGAAAGGCTTAAAGAAATAACAGAAAGGGGAAATTTCTGCAAATATAACAGGAAAATCACGTATTTCTTTCCTTAACCTCTTTCCTGAGATTTGACTTTTAGAAATCAGAGCTTTGTTATGGAATTATTGACGAGCTCTGGTTCTTGCCATTGCTTGTGAATGTGCTTTGTTTATACCAGTTTATTTTGTCATTTTTAATGTAACGCTAGGTTCAAAAAACATCAAAGTTTTAAGTTAGTTTATTTGCAATTTGAAAAGTAAAATCCTCATGTCATTTATTCAGCGGCTCATATCAGCCTTGACAAAACAACTCTTTTTTAGAAAGAGTGAGGGTCTAAAATTTGTTTTTGGTGCCTTTCAAATTTGAATTATCTTCTTTCTTTGTATGTATTTGGATTATGGACTCAAACGAACCATTTTCCATTCTCATCTTAGGCTTTTGAGCACTTGTCCCCTGTTTTTATGTCATTTCAAAACCAGACTACAACTGATGATTTGAGTGAACAACTAACAGTTAAATCAGCCACAATCTTTGAACGCATCAAGTACAAGACAACACCACTGAACCAAATCAATATGACGGATACAGACTTTATGTCCCTGTGGGATAACTTCAAAGAGGAAAAAAAATCAACAAAATCAATGGTTCAGTGTCAAGAGCAGGTCAAGAGGGCACATTATCGTAGAAGACTAAGCAACACGGCGATAATGTTTTCCCTCTTACAGCCTTATAACTGGTAAGAAACTGATACTTTTGTATTGGAAGAATGCTAAGGCTGCATCATCAAATGGTGGCTAATCATCTAGCTAAAACACTTACTTTGGGGGGGGGGATAAAACACACTTTAAAAGATAGAATACAACAATTCAACAATACTTGGATGCCCCTAATATCATATCTTGCTACCAAGAAACCAGAACAATTGTTACTTTTGTATGCATCACATAAATGAAAGAGTGAAGGTGTAGTGCATAACAGATTGTACAGTTCATTTAGCAGATGCTTTGGTGCGAATCTACATACAACACAAGCAACACTTCAGACATGAGGGAAAACCTTGGTTAGTGCAACAAAGTGCTTCAAGTTAGTCTTTCCATCAAGTGCGAGAAGTGATTTTTTTCTTATGGTACATAATACAGCCATAACTAATCACAACTAATCACAGCAACAATATCATTCAACCTTCAAAAAAAAAAAAAAAAAAAAAAAAAGTGATCAGTTATAAGCGTTCACTAAGAGCTGGGTCTGAGACCATCTGACTCATTCTACCCCTGAGGACAAAAGGGGTCAGCTTGAGTGCTAAAGTAACAGATTTATTAGACCACCTGTAAATAATAATAAAAAAAAAACATCCAGCAAAATGAAATGCTTTTACTCCCACTGTTTGTTTTTCAGGATTGAGTTGTTTCAAACTGATTTTGTATTTTGAAACCCAAATTAAAGCCACAAACTGGAATTCTCTGAGAAGTCAGACATTTATCAAAAATAACATACAACTCCTAAATGGCATTGTCTGTTTAAGAACATTAACTATAATAATTTTTCAACTAAAAATAATAATGTGCTTCACTTTTCCTGCATTTATTGTTAAACAGTACATTTTGAGAATTTATGGATGACAACAATAATGATATTGTAGAATTAAATGTATATTTTTAATTAAAGAGCTTGCACATCCTTGTGGAGTAACCATTGCAGAAATATAAAAGAGTGTTTTGGGTGATTTGGTGGCAAAACCTTACACTGGCTGCTGTTCATATCTATATTAAATGCTGTGTTTAATTTTTTTATTATTTCTTATTTACCTCTTCATGTATGGAGATGAGTGAGGAACTCATTGTGCAGTGGATGCTGGTTAACGTCGGAAACTTTTGGTCGACGCACCTGAGAGATGGTTGTTTACAAACAGAAGAAAGTGTCAGAAAGAAACTGAAAGCAGTGCTGAAAATCGGGAAATGTGTGTAATTATCCATTCTATCAACGGCAGAGAGGCTGTGAAGAGTCGTCGACGAGTTTGAATCATAAAAACGACTCTTCTCGTTTCTTTCAGCGGTAAGTCTCACTGTGTGGATTTCAACTGTCAATGGGCTGACTCATGATCAGTGGAAGAGTTTTATGGTTTTCAGGCTTCATCGATCCGTAAAGCCACATTCAGTTCATCGTATAACTGCAAGATGACTTCCTAGAAGTTAGCCGAGTTGATCCTCAGCTAAACTGTGCCAGTCCCTTTATTTAACACTTTCAAGTTGGCCACAGCTGTTCTCATATCACATGTGGGCTAACAGGGTCACTTTCTGTTTGGACGAGCAGCTGCGTCAAGAAACAGGACTAGAGCACTATTAGCTTTTAAGACTCCTTCTTTTTTTTGTTAAGCGTTATATGGTTACAATTGTGCTCGTACGTCTACTTACCCTTGCTGAAGTTGGGAAATACTAGCTTTCTATCGAAACGAGTAGTCAGATGAAGCCATTTATCGTTACATATCAATGTGTACCCTATATCATAATGACAACTGAAATCACCAAAATGGTCCTCATCAACAGTCTACATACGCTTGAATGACACGATAATAACCACACGTTTAAATGGCTGTTAGGTGTGAGTGTCTGACGTCTGACTTGTCTGACTGTAACTAGAACCAGTGTTAAGTGGTAGTCATTGATTTTTATAAGCTCTGGAGAGAGCTCTGCATATTTCATTGATATAGAGCCATGGGGAAAGTAAAAGAACTGTCCAAGGGCCTGTACGAAAAGGTAGTGGAACATTATCAATCAGGAAAAAAAATATAAAAAGACATCCAAAGATTTGAAAATGCCAATCAGTAGTATTCAAACTCTGTTAAAGGAGTGGGAAACAAGTGGCTCTGTCGACAAAGTCTAGCAGGGTTTGTCAACTTAAAAGCACCACTAGCCCGTAACCTTATACTTGATCTCAGTACACAGATTATTTAATGTGAATGTGTTTGGATTTTTTAAGTTCTCTTAGTAATAAACATGTGTTTGTGCTGACAACACAACACGGTATTTGATAGCTTTGCTTTTGGCTTAGAGACCACAAATAGACATTTCTGTGATATTTTTTCTAGATAGGACAATGATTCAACAATTCATCAACAACAACCTTCAGTTCTGACCCACTTTTAGCTTTAAAACACAAGAAAACTAAAGGCCCAGAGTGTAGGTTGAAGTTTCTAGATGCCTTGTCCCTGTTCCTGAAGAAACTAACCCTAACTGTCGAAAGATTGGAATGAATTAATTTGACCTAAAAAATGTACAAAGCTGAAAGGAGGGAATGTTAAGCAACTTTGCCTTTGGTGTTTGACTAATCGATTGATCGAGTCATCGCTTCAGCATGAATATTTTGCAGGCTACAAGTCATACTTATCTCACTGTCCTCACTAAAAGGATGGTGTCAAGAGATTTGTTAATAAGTCTTATTGAGGTGCCAACTTTAGACATGTGGGCTGAAATTGCATGCGTCACTGAGTTTATTCATTTGATTTACGTATTTATTAAAAACTTACTCTGCTGGTTTCTCTGTGGGGGCAGTGAGATAAATCTGAGCAGGTGGAGCGTCCAAGTTACACAGAGGTGTTGGCTGTGGGCAGTCAGCAGGCCACATGGCAGAGGAGAGCAACAAGCTGACACTGAGGCGCCTGGAGGCACCGATCCACAAGTTTATTAAAGTGGCTCTTCCCACGGACCTGGAGAGGCTGCAGAAACACCACAATAACATACTGAAGGTGACTGCTAAAATCTGGCGCCCCACATGATCGCACCATCACGTCCACTCTGTCACTTCCGGTCCACAGATGGATAACAGATTGTTTTTTGTTTGTTTTTTCCCAATTTTTTCTAGTATCAAAAGAGCCAGCAATGGGATCGCCTTCACCAGGAGCACATCAATGCCAGCAGAACTGTTCAGGTATAAAACAGGGCTCTGTGAGCTGCATGAGTTAACCAGTAAGCTATTTAGCAGTTTCTTCATAACACCAGCTACCTCATAACCACCATCTTCCACGTCATCACGGACACAGTCAGTACTTTATTCAAGCCAGAGCCTCACAGATATGTGAATGTGGTGATTGTTTTTAAAAAATGCTGTGACTTATTGCCTCTCAGGATTCCTAAACAAGTGTGACCATTCGACTACAAATCATGTATTTTTCTTACAATTTGTCTTAACCCTTACAAGCCCAGTTTAAAAAATACATGAGTCTTATTCTTTAAAGAGTTGGGCTTACAAGAAAGAATTTGTCCTTACCACCCAACCCGTAACAAAGTGAACTTTGTTCCATCAGAAAAAGGAAAAAGCAGATTAGCAGTAGGATTTTCAACACTGGGCCTAACTTTACTTTTCTGCTTTTTTATGCTTTTCTCAGTAGACGAGTTTTTTCTTTCATGTAGTTCACAAGTACCTGACCCAACCTTTTTTCATATGAAGGAAAAGAGAATAAATCAGAATCGTACTAAAACACATTTGTTGGCATTTGTATATATTTATGTAAATGTAAGCAAATGGCTAATGCAGAAAAAACTTTTTGTCAGGCAAATTAACTCGGTATAGAAACTTGTTCCTAAAAATCAGGGCAGAAAAAAATGCTGCTACCAAACCCCAAATGTACCGTCTCTTGTGTGTGTAAGCACTTGCTCACTTGTTCACATGGTGGATGTGAATGCCTCCAGGGAAAGTTGTTGCCTGGAAGCCAACGTGTCTCTGAAGGTGAAATAACTCCAAACAGGCACACACCTATCCTCTCACCATTACCCTGTAAACTCCAGAGACACTCTGCGAGTGCTTTCTCGTGTCTTCATGGTGTTAATCCAGAGAAAGACACAGTCTGCTCTGCACAGTGTGTGTGTGTGTGTGTGTGTGTCCCATAGTGCAGAGAGATAGATAAACAAGTCGGAGGGAAGGCAGATGGATGGATCTGGATAGTCTGCCTTTCTTTGTCCCTCAATATTATCATCATCATCTTCTTCTTCTTCATCTTCAATGCTTTTTATTGCCTCCCTCCCTGCCAGACAAATTGCATACTCTCATATTTGATTGACATTTATTCCACTAGATCAGCGCATAGCTCGCCATCAATAGAAGCTCTGACAGACTCGGTGCCCCCTTGTACACAGTGAGGTGGGGGAGCATAGTCGATACCCTTCTATCATGAATATCTGCTATTGAGAGTGTGTTTCAGCTCGGTTCAGTCACGGTTAATTTGCAGTCTGACAGGTTCCCAACCTGACTTTCTCTGTGTTGATTAGTATTTTTCAGTTTTATGCACGTGTATGTTTATTCATGTTGTGTAATTAGCAGAATGTGTTATCGGCAGCGGGATGACCCCCTGAGCCCGGGTCGTGCCTCGGCCTGGAGGGCTGATGGCTCGGATGTAATCCCCCTGTCCCCCTCAAGGCATGGGGAGGGGTTGAGGGGGATGGGTTGCTCAAGACTGAACCTTATTAAACCCAGACCCAAATACACACATACTTGTTAACACACATGACAGATTACATGGTTGCTCGCTTATGGGCAACAGGTAGACGAGGAACACTCGGTTGCTGTTGTTGGTGCCCAACCAACATGGAAGTAGAGCTCGGTTTGATAGAAAAGGCTTGTTTGATAAATATATCAAGAAAACTGTGTTTTATTGCCAGACAATCCTACTGTTAAAGAAGTAAATAAAAATTCCTTACAAGAGGACCAAAGTGTGGTTCTTTTGCTCATTTTCAGGCTTAAGTGGTCTCACTCGTGGTCTTCGGCTGGGATTACAGGTTTTGGGTTACACGACACTCCGCTCACAGAGGGCAAAAACAGTGACTGTATATGTATTTTTGCTCCCACTCGCTTGATTGGGGTGAACTCATTTTTTTCATCCTGATCTTAAATGTAAAAAAATCTCTTTTTGTGAATCTTAAAAAATCTTAAAAAATAGTATTTGCGATCAATGGCCTACATTGGGGGAGTATTCTGTGGTAAAGTATGTCTTAGAAAATGTTGATTTTGAAAGGAAACTAAAGGTTTTATGACAAATCTGAAGGGGTGTACTCATTCATGCTGAGTACTGTACATGATTGAGATAAAGTAAGAACATTCATGACAAATTTAGTGTTTGTGAATGACAATCATGTGTGAATGATAAAGCATTCATTAACAGTAGTCTGTGCTTCAATGTAAGAGGGTCCCCAAATGAAATTTGCTTAGGGCCCCATAAAACGTTGAACAGGCTCTGGGATTACTCAAACACAATGTACCCTGCAATTTAAATTCATTGCCTTACATTTACAAATCATTGCCAATACCTTTGGTATTGACATCCAACATTTTCAATTAACGTTTTTTTTTTTTCAAATACAAGGGAAGAATAATAGCACCTCTTTAATTTTATAAGGTACAGCCTCAAATACTGCACTGTTGTTTCTTTATTGTCACATTATTGTTCACGTGAAACTTGCTCTTCTGTTTTGTCTAAACCACAAGTAGCCAGCAGCATTCATCATATCTATTTTGCTGATGAACAGCTGTTTGGAAGAAGAGAAATCAGGATGATATTCTTATGATTTATAAATGATGTGATTAGAGTACCGCACTATAAGGCTGAAGCATTCCTGATACTAGTATCATTATCTAAACAGCTCCATCCACGGTAACTTGCATTTCTTTCTTGATTCATCCACCCTCACTCTGATATCCAAACCCCCTGCCTCTTCTCTGTGCCCCTGCAGCAGCTGAGAGCTAACATCAGAGAGATGGACAAGCTGTGTGCTCGGGTCCGTGCTGAAGACGCTGCCTCTCTGGAAGCGCTGGTCAAGCCTGTCAAAGACAGGGCGTCAGCTGCTGCACAAGAATTCCTGCTCCTGCACTCTAACCCAGTACCAACGCCAGCACCTGCAGCTCAGCCATCCAGCTGTGAGTCCAGCCGTTGCAACTCTGATGAAGATGTTGGCGAGAAGCCGGTGTCTTGCAGGCAACTTCAGCTCCGCCTTCCTGAGATCCCTTCAGATCAGAGTGCAGCAGAGTCTTGGGACAGCTTGGAAGAGGTGTGCATGTCTGGACCAAACGCTTTTGGTGATACCTATAACAGTCTTATACAATCACAGTATGTTTCTGATGTAATCTTTTAATCTCAGCTAAATTAAACTAGTTTTAACAACAGCATCAGCAAAACTTTGTCTCTACATTTGACGAACTAAATCCTCTGGGACTGAAGAGTTTCATCGTCACAGTTTAAGCATTTGCAATTAACACCGTGCAAATGCTTGAAGTCTTTCCAAAGAGTAAATAAAAAGCATCTTTTGTTTATTATTCAGCATGTATACATTACACCTGTTGGTTGAGGATAATGACCACACTTCCACTTTATATACGTAGCTACTTGAAGCTAACTATGTCCTACACCTGTGACATTTTTTTAGAAGAAGAAGTAACCAAGAACCAGTAACCAACATTGACTTTGTTTTGACAAAGTGACAGAAAGCCAGCATGAGCAATAACAGGACTTAAAACCAAAAGTTGAATCCAGCCATCAATGATTTGTACTGTGTTTTCCCGCCTGTGACGGGGTGAAATTTTTCCCATAAAACAGACTCATGTTTGTGTCAGTTCAAGCACTTCAAGCAAATTAGAAGACATAAACAGCTGTTCTTGTCCTTGTTCTGAGATAAATAGTGCCATAGTCTTATGCATGATTCATCGCAAACGCAAGATTATCTAATCCAGCTGACCTCTCTTACCTGTTTCTGCAGACTTCATGCTGTGGGACTAAATGGATATTCACTGTTATTAGTTGTGATTACCAAACATTAACATGATCAGCGTGAATGCACTGAGTCTGTGGGTTTGTATGAAGAGCAGTAGATGTGGTAATGAAGGTGTTTTTTTCTCTTCTGTAGGACCTGAGAGGGCTGAGTGGCTTGGTGACGGAGTTCTCTCTTCTTGTCCATGTGAGTTTTACATCTTGCTACCTTCACATTACTACACTGTCTACATTTCTCTGTCTCTCATACATGTGTGCACAGCTACCCCTGTGAGCCTAAAAACAATGTGACAGAGCCTGTTCGCCTATAGTCATTCCAGGAAGTGGTGTGTGTATTTGACCATGTGTGCGTGTGTTGCCTGGTGAAGCCCCATGTGAGAGCAGGTTTCGCAGATCAGCTCAGCGCTGCTGGGGCCCCAGAGGCCCCTCTCCAAGGCCGAGAGGGAGAGATTGAGGAGGAGATGAGGACCAGAGGGAGGATTTTGGAGGGAGCTGCGAGGTGGGGGGTGGGGGGCGTCCACGAGGGCGAGAGAGGGGAAGGCAAGGAACAAGGGATACATCAGAGCAGGTGGAGAACAGACGGCGCAGATTATCAGTCTTTCCTGAGGGATGGAGAGGGAGGGGAGCAGGGTGAGATTAACAGAGGAAAAGAAAGAGAGAGTGAAGATGTAGTTAGGGTGAAAGCAGGGGGGCAGGGGGTTGAAAGAGCATAGACATGTCGCTGTAGTCACTAAGGGTGAAAGACGTCGTTAGGGGAGTAATACTCCTGCGCTCAGCCACAGTGGAAACACTGAGTGAGTGTGTGGTTGTGTCTGTTCCTCTACATGCGTCATGTCAGTGGCTGTTCCGATGTTTGTGTTCTTACCTGAAGGGTTTTTTTTATGTGTTTTCGACTGAGCAGTGAATCTTTATTTGAATCGCACCCATTTATAACAAATGATGCTAAAACATCACAAAATGCGCAGGTGTACACTGTTTGAGTTAAAAGTACAGATTTTACAGTAATTCTCAAATCTTGAGTATTCAAAAAAGTACTCATTACTTGATGCTATGAGCAGAGCACTTTGCAGCTGTTTGGAAACAACAGTAGCAAGTAAAACTTTAGGAGGTGAACTTACAGACTGGTTTTGAACAGTCACCTGCTGTGTTTGTGCTAGGCTTGGAGATTGGGATTAAAGGAGCTGCCGAAAGAAAGAGGATAGAGAGACGACAACATTAGTTCTTCGCATTTTAAAATCAAAAGCTTGGTGTGATGTTAAAGGTAGGGTCTGCAAGGATTTTCCTAAAAATCAGAATGTCAACTTTTACAGGGATAAGCCTGTTCAGTCACTTCTATGCCTCTATACATGTGTACATATGTGTCAGTGTCTGTCTGCCTCAAACCCTCTCCTCAGCCTGTATGTTGATGTTTTGGTTGTTTAGGGACGCTTCTGGGCAGAGAGTGAGTGTGGTTCCATCAGCCAATCACAGCGCGCTCAGTGCACAAGTGGCTTTGGATGTTGATTAGCAGGTGGAGGAACTTACCCCGGGCGGCTAAGATAGTGGACGTAGCACGGAGATACAAAAACACAACCAAAATGAAACCAAGCGCCAAACAGCTAAAGCTTCTTACTAATTAAGGGTGAAGCTCAGCTCTACTGTCACACAATTTCTGAAACTTGGAGAGCAAAGTGAGTTGTCTTTGTGCTAACCAGGTATGGTTCAAATAACCCGGTGGTTAGCTTGTGCTAAGATGCCAAATGCCATGCTGGCACTGAGCCAAGGAGGAAGAGGAGAGTTTAAATGTTGTGTTTATCAACAAGTATCTAAAATTCCTGCAGAACCTACCTGTAGTAATCATACACTAATTTATCAATCTTGCGTAAAGGATTATTGAACTATTTAGAAATAGCGCAGATTCAGCACAAAACTCAGTGTTTTTAAATTGCTCATCAGTTATCATTACTAACCTGTAAAATTTTAAATGCATTTTTTTCATTAGATTCAGACTGTTTGAGTAAAGTACAGTAAAAGAAAGCTACATCAAAGGGTCAAATTTTCTGTAATTTATGTCATCTATGTATGTGTGAAATTGGACGTATGAAAATAGACTAGGAACATGATGTGTGGAGTGAAGCTCAGTGCGGAGGTCATAGCCTGGAGTCAGGAACCAGAAGACTCACAAATAAATCTGTTGCGTGCATGATTCTGTATTTTCAAAACAAACATTTGATTGTTTTTTTGTGAGTTTTTGCTGAAATTGTCCTAGTCAAGCACAAATTTTGCTTCAGGAAGATATGCTGGAACCACCCTCGCCTTCCCCCTGAAAGTTATGAGGGATGATGAATGTTTGATTGTTTCAGCATTTTTTTTTCTTTCTCACTCGTCATAATCTGATCATCTTTGGAACTAGGGCAGCCAGGGGAATAAATCTAAGTCATAAAAAATCCCATTTATGGTTGTTGAAAATTACAACAAACAATTTCCTCTTTTTCCTGACTCATAATGCGCCAAATGAAAAACTATTCATCCTTTGAATTTAGTTTAGGCCTCAGACAAACAAGGACTCAGTCAGAAATGTGACTTTGTTGTGAGGAGCTAAATGTCTGTAAAAGAGCTCAACTTTGGTGAAGAAGGAGGGGAGTTACTAGGGAGAGGTGAGGAAGAGGAGGAGAAGAAAAAGTGTCCTGGTTGTTGTTTGGTCACTGTGTCCATCCAGCTCTCACATGGAGAGAGACAGCTGCCACTCTGAATAATTCACGAGATTTACACAATGCCACACACACACACACACACACACACACACACACACACACACACACACACACACACACACACACACACACACACACACACACACACACACACTCTCTCTCTGTGTTAACTTGTGCCATGGAGCAGAATTAAGACATGTAAAAAAAAAACTATTATATGACAGGTGGCTGCTCTGTCACCCCCGTGTGTTTTATGTGGCTTGTGTATATTTAGGTGAATGTGCTCGCTTACAAGTGTGTGTGTGTGTATGTGCATGTGTGTGGTTCAGTGTGTGTAACCTCTGTGCATCAGTCCCAGCAGGAGAAGATTGACAGCATAGAGGACAACGTCAACACAGCCGCTGCCAACGTGGAGGAGGGGACCAAGAGCCTGGGGAAGGTGTGTATATGTGTGTCTATGTGTGTCTGTGTGTCATGATGATCTGATCTGTGTGTGTGTGTGTGAGTGTGTGTGTGTGTGTGTGTGTGTGTGTAGTGTTTGGGAGATGGGGAGATCGATGGCACTTTGCCTCCCAGCCATTCCACAGCGTTTGTCCCTATTGATCCACTTGAATACGGAGGAAAGATGCAATTAAGGAAATAGAGAGAGGAGAGGAGAGGAGGGGAGGAAGAGTGATAGAGAAGTGACAAGAGACAGTGTGTAAGTGTGTGTGTGTGTGTGTGCGCCTGGCATTAAGGAGAGGTTTGAATGACTGTTTAATAGTTTTTCAAGAGCAGCATTTGGGCTTCCATTATCAATTCAGTCCACTCTTCCACACTGAGTGTAACTCAGAGGGACGACTCACTGCCCTTCACACATTACACACTCGAGATGTTGAACTTTTTGTCTGTTATACTCAGAATGAATCACCTGTTCTTTTACATCTTCAACACTGACACACCCACAGAGCACAAGGCTCTGATAAAACACTTCATCTCACCTAACTTCCTGTCTCAGTCTTTTTCTCCACGAAAGGTAAACGATGCTCATCAGATGAGAAACTCTATTTTTTTTTTATCTCACACTTTCAGGAACATAATGGAGGTGTGAAGTCATTGGACTCTAATTACACACTCAGAGGTGGTGATGATGACACAGTCGTGATTTTTGTGTGCTGAAGCAAACCTTTCACTGCTCGCACAGGGCAGCGGATAACCTAGAAACAAAGTACTGCTACAAAGTAGCTATCTATCTGTTTAAGTCAAAGAAAAACCTCAGCAAGAAGGAGTTCTGCTAATTTTTACAACAATCCTTTAATTATAATTAGTGCTGTCAGGCGATTAAAAAAATTAATCTAATTAATTACAGGATTTGTAATTAATTAATCTAATTAATCTAATTTTAATCTCATATCTGCTTAAGGTCCCAAAACAAAGAATTTGGATTCCAGGACATTAAAATTATTTTAAAAGACATTAAAACAATTTTTAAAAATAAGGTGGGAATATATACAACACATTTTTGGGTACCCTGTGGCATGAGGAACACATGAACCTACCTTAACAAAATCTACCTTAACACAGTCTTGCACCTAAGATAAGCTGATTTGATTTTTAGGACGGTTTTTGCTTCTGTCACATTTTACTCACTGTGGACTCAACTGTCACTGCAATATGAACTTCTATACTTCTATGAGGTCAGGAGAACCAGGGCTAAAGGCTAAAAACTGTGAGGAACTATGTACAAAACACTTAATTCAAGTCTTGGATCAAAGAAAAGTGAAGTATTTTCAGTTTTACATGCTCTGAACACACAAACTGTTGCTCATTGGTGCAGAGCAGCCTCAAGCTGAAACATGACACCAGGAAGATGGAAGCAAATTTTCAAAGAATTCTTTTGATTTAAATACAGGACAAATATCGATCATTCAGAGCATATTTAAAGCATTAAAGAGTGTAGAATTATCTGTTTTTTACAGAATTGAGCAAACGGTTGATTTTTTGCCGATTTTCAAAAAGGACATGAGGACATGATAACAAGACGTGGACTGTATCACTCTCGCTTCCCCCCAGTTTAAAGCATGTTGCTGAGGTCAGGTGTGATACATTCAGGAACCATCGGAAATTTGAAAATCTGACGAGAACACCACTTTTTCCAAGTAGGACAAACGGTTTGTAAATACCAGACATTTGAAAATAAGTGCGTCTTTGAACGCCCCACAGGTTTGGAATCCAGATTAATCTGCGTTAATTTTTATAACGCGTTAATTTGCGGTGTAATTAATTAATCTAATTGACACGTTACAATGACGGCCCTATTTAAAACAAAAAGCATCTTATCGCCATGTGAACACAAAGTAACCCTAACTAACTAACCCTCATCAAACTTTTACAGTTTGGTCAAAACATTTCAAGAAAAGCAAACATGTTGATCTTAAATTGTGTTTTGATTCAGCAAATATTTTAGAAGATACATGAGCAGGCTGTCTATTAGTTACTGAGTTAAGTTCACTGAAGCTTTAAAAGTTTGAAACGAAATCCTCACACTTCTGAAATAAAAGTCTCTAATCAGGATTTTTCTTTAATGACAGAGTCAATTCAATTTAAAACAGGGCTGCATTAAAGGTTGACCACTCCGTCTGGGCAGGGGGGAGTGAGGGGGAGGAGAGGGGAGGGTGTATGCACAGAGATAAAGCAGATGAGATGAAAGGGGTGTCAGATGTTTCAACGTGTTTGAAAGCATGTAATCTGTCATCAGGTCAAACTGCATTACACACTCACACACACACACACACACACACACACACACACACACACACACACACACACACACACACACACAAATACATATTAGCTCCATCCTCCTCAACCTGCACCCAGACTCCTTTTAACTCTGCTCAGATGAAATTAAAATTCCCTCGACTGCTACAGGGGTTGGGACAAGCGAGCAAGGCTTTTGAACTAGATTAATTTAATGGTTAAGTGTTAATCAAATGTGCGTCTCTTTGCAGACCTGTGTGTGTGCATGTGTGTATCGTTAATTGTCATCAGCAAAAAGCACCTTCCACTCTGATGATAGCAGTCATAATAACACACAGGCCACATCTCTCTGATTTCTCCTAAATGCAGATAATGAAAAGGCTTTGATGCAGCTATGGAAGGGGTTGATTTTCATTTGCTGGCTTGTTTGTGTGTATTTTTTTCCCCCTCTTTCGTCCTTTCGCGAGTCGATGTGTGATCATGAAAGGAAAGAGGCGTCTAAACTCTCTCGCAGACTCTCTGAAAGCTGCGGCTAATGCCTTCCAAAGGTGTGTGTATGTGGGTGTTAAATTAGAACATTTCTCTTCCTTCTGTCTCTCCAGGCGGTGGGCTACAAGTTGGCGGTGTTGCCGGTTGCCGGGGCGCTGCTGGGCGGCGTGTTAGGAGGTCCTCTTGGCCTACTGGCTGGGTTCAAAGCTGCAGGGGTGGCTGCTGCGCTGGGAGGAGGCGCTTTAGGGTTTGCAGGAGGAAACTTGGTGAAGAATCACCGCAAAGCACAAGTGGAACTACAGATGAAACAATTGACAGCACCACCGCCTGAATCACCGACGAAGCCAGAGTCGAGCAAGGACAAATGACACGACAGATGTGGTCAGTTCTCTGACCCTCAGAGCTGAATAACCAGTCCACTGACTGACTGACAAATAGACCTCCTGTTTGTGTGCCTTAAAGACGCTCATTCAGATATTATCATCAACCACTGCAGTGAAACTAATACAAAACAACAGCCTTACTCAAGAGTCAGTCTTTGCTGTTCAGATGTGATTGGACAGTGTTTCTGTGAGACCGTGAAGCTCATTTTATACACACAAGTGACTTTTTCATTGTGAACACACTGTAGCAGTTACTAACACTACAGCTTTAAGTTGCAAGCGACGATGAGCACAGTCCATGTCTAACAAGTATCAGACAAGTTCAATCATTTTTACAAACCCGGACGCTCTGTCAGAGGTTATCATTTTCTAAAACCAGGTTTGAATTTTCAAGCTGATTTCTTATTTATTTTTTTCAGAATTATAATTTTAGGGCAAGTTTTTATAGGTTTCCATAAATCACACCTTCGCATTTCTTTATGCAAAAAAATACACCAATGTGAACACCTCTACGTCTTAGACTACAGTATGTGAACGGATTAATGTAAATAAAAGTGTTCCTGATAAGATACTTGATTAATTTAAACTGTTCGTATTTTGACTGGTCCTTTTGCAAAGTGTAAGAGCAAATATTGCACAAAGAGGTGCCAAAGTGCCACTTCCCCTATCCCTCCCTGGTAAAGTGTAAAAACCTGCCATATATTGATGACTCTGTTGCAAATAAATGTTTTTTTCCAACACTTGATGTGACTCATTTGATAAACAGAACAAAAAAGAGACACCATGTATACAAACAACAGACGGCACAACATATTGTAAAATGGTTTTTAATTTACTTTTGTTTTTGTACTCTTCCTCTCCTCTGAGATGACTGGTTTAGAAATGGAATCACACTCTCCTCTCTTTTGCTCTCCTGTGTGTGGGCTTGATATGTCACTATGCAGGCATCTGTTGGCTTCTATGGAAGGGCAGGACGCACAGTACAAACTATGCAATGGGTCCCCCACACTCTAAATCTGGCTTCCTCTGAAGATCCATCTGTGTTCACGCATGTCAGAGATTCAGACTTGTACCAAATCTCAGATATACAAAGACACAAAACCAGACTGAACACAACTTGTATAACGTGGCGGACTTAAGTTTTCAGCGCTCACATGGGTTCCTCTGTCTTGTCTCTTGTCTTTTTCAAACACCAGAGAGGACAGCGTCTTTCCTTCCTTGGCATGGTGACACATTTATCAAGAGGTGAACAGCAAAAAGAGCTATTTTATAACTTCATGATCATGGTCGAATGTACCATATCAAATCAGGTCTCTTCTCTATTAGATTCCTGGGAGATCCACTCAGAGGTGTCATGGAAAATGCTGTGCCTTTTTAAGGTATTCACCCCGCTTTGACTTTGAATGTTTTACTGTTTTACAGTCGTGGAGGTATCAGCATGTAAGCTGCACATCAACTGGGGAAAACATGGATTCTTACAGAATGGTTTTGAGTACGAAAAAACAAATTCATAACGGCATCAACATCCTAAAATACTCAAACAGAGGCACCTTCGGTAGCAGGTACAGCCTGAGGGCTACTTGACAGGCCTGTTACATTTTTTCAAATCTGGAAACGAATTCTTTTCATGCTACTGTGGTCAGGTTACATGTATATGAAACTCTGACACTAAATCTGAAATTGGCCTGAGGTCTGGACACTGACCTTTCCAATACTAGGCTTTTATGTAGAAATTTACTGTAGATTTGTCTTTTTGTTTTAAGTCATCTTGATGTAAAAGAAACCAATGAAGGTTCATGTTTTTCCAAAAATAACCTTACACTACCACAAGGTGTCCAGTGCCTGTGGCAGGAAGCCTCCACAAAGTTAAAACCAGCAGGTTTCATGTTGGTACCAGGTAAAGCACTGTACATTATTTTCTGTTTGTTTTAGAAAAAAGAAATGGCATCATCTCTGATTAAGCTTTGTGAAACAGTAACACATAAAATGGGCCAAAGGGGGCAATACTCTGTACAACTACTGGAAGAGACATCTTATCTTTAACCATTTAGTACCAGGGGGTGAGGGGATGCATCTCAATAAGGCAGAGCAGCTCTGTCTCCTTACCTTCTGTCTGGAGTCACATGTGAAATCATGTCACCCCAGCTAAGTATTTAAAAATATTTTTCTATTCCTTCAGAGTGTGTGTGTGTGTGTGAAGAAGATACGGAGGTAAAGCTACTTCAAACAATAATAACATACTGTTATTACTTGTGCTATACAAATGAATTAGGCTAGAGTTGGTCATATTGAGATGCAGTCATGAGGTCAAGTGAGACTAAATCAACCCCGACCTGACAGGCTGGGTACCCACAGATAAGAACCGTACGACTGGAGTGAAGGAACTGTTCAGGGTTCTTTTTCCACAAAAAGCCAGGTGATGGAAAAAAGGAATAAAATAAAGAAAACTCTGTATTTAATTTAGACCGACAATGAGACGCCCATGTAGCACAAACATATTTACAAGCTCCAAAAAAAAAGTAAAAACACTTCTCTTAATGCCCCTAACCCCTGCCTGCACCTCTCTCCTTTACCCATTTCCTTTTGATCCAAAATAAAAATTGTACGTGAAAGAGTTATGAAAATATAGATTTTTCCAACATGGTTGTGTCATGGACTGCTTCTCTTTTTTCTCCATTTCTCCTCCTTTTTCTCTTCATCCTTGATTTCTATATCTCTTTCTCTTCAGTATAGGTGTTGGGTGTTGCTGTTCCGCTGGCCTGTCCCAACCCTAACCCCTTCCCTGACCCCGGGTTGTGGCATTGAGTCACAGGTTTACTGGAGCTTTGTAGAGGGTCACAGCTCGTCACGGTCCCGTGTGAGGATGGTGTAGCGGGTCTCGCTGGGTGCCAGCTTCTGGAATGAGCTCTCTGGAGGGCTGCTAGCCGCTTCTCCTGCTGTTTCCTCCTGCAGGAGATATTTAAATTTGAACCTGAAAGACAAGTTCTGCTTGATGCGACAAACTATCAGTGCTGTGGCTGAACCTGTCTTACCTGTCCAGGCGTGCTGTCTGTGGGGTCGGGCCCATGATGAAACTCTCTGTGGAGCTTTCCGGAGTGGAGGTCCAACACAAACTGTTTGAGCTTGCCATGGATACTAGAAAAAAACACATAAAAGTGTTCTTTACTGATTCTTGGTAACTTGGTGTCCTCTGTTTTCAGTGATTTCAGTCACTTGTGATAAAGCCTGTCGTTTATTCCTGTGACTGGGTGGTTGTGACTTTCATACAAAGAAAAATGACCCCCAAAAAAGCTCGCGGCAGCTAATTCTCTTAGATCACTTTCATTTGCTACTTCAAAAGCAGTCTTTGTACAAGTGGTTTCTGTATGAGCCACGGGGTGTTTGACAAACGCATTCCTACACTCCAACTTCTGCTGAGGAGACGGACCAGCTACGACAGCAGAGCGGATCAGAGCTGAAAGAAGACAACAGCTTGGGGCAGTGGCAGAAGACAGAAGTCCCTGTGGATGTGTCCTGAGGCAGCTTTATTCCAGCTCAGTCCTGTGAAGTGCGCTCATTAACCACAGGTCATGAGCTGCTGTTCTGTCACACAAGCAGAGTCACAGCTAACCCCTTGTGTCAGACTAACACACACACACACACATATATGTATAAAACATACACTGCACTGATGTAATTACAAGCTGTGTGCCACATGCAGTGGTGATGTGATGTAATTAGGCTGAGGAGGGCTGGTCAGTCCTCAGGGCTTCTGTATATCTGATCAGACCCTGATTGGGGGGCAGGGGGAGGCGGAGTGGTGGAGGGCAGAATAAATAAGATGAAATTAGATTAGACCGGATTAGTTTAGCACTTATTGCACGTGCCAAATCATGTCACATTAGCTCCGGTGTCCTGGCCCATTCATAAAGGACAGATTTTAAGAGGTGTGACATTTCTCTGGGGTTAAGTCCATGGTGGATTATAGTGTGTGAGTGTCTGCGTATGTGTGTGTGTAATTAAGTAAACCTAATTTAAGGAAAGCCTGTTATGAATAATTCACTTACAGCATCAGCATCAGGTAATAATTGTTCAAAAATGTCCAAAAGAAAGCAGCAGATATCAAACTAATTTGACAACCAGGTGATGAATTTGGTAATAACAGAAGCATTTGGGAGAATTTCATTTCTATTTGGCAAATAACTTTTAACTCAAATAGTAACCAGCCACTACACTTTTACACAAAACTCTAAACCTTCATCACACGCCGATAATACTGAACATCCAATTTAAGGTGGCTCAACTGTGGAAAAAAGTGAAAATTATATTTTTTGTAGAAGCAGTATCAACATTTAGCGTGCTGTCAATTGAATGTTTTCAGTGGTTTATATGAAAATCTGCAGTGTTTATGTGACACTGGACAAAAAACAACAAGCTGTCGCTGATTTTGTTGTTTTCCATATTTGAAGCACTGAGTAAGGAAAGTCTTCTTTGGGCGATGCCTTGCATGGTGGCACACAAAATCAAAATGAGGCCATGAATGGTCTTACTTGGCAAAGGGCAATGAAAAACAAAACAAACAAACAAACAAAAAAACATGTAAGTACACCAACTGTAGAATTGGCAATTTTCTCAGCAGATATTCATTTCAATAAAAAGGCACAAACACTTGTTTCAGTCTTGGAAACACTTGGAATTGCCCCTGGTTATCACTGCAGGAAAGCCTGTGGTCACTCATAGAGCCTTCTGAAGTGGCCTGAACTTTTTATGCCCATTTTTCTCAAATTTTGCATTTACACATTCACTGTGTTAAGAATTATGATTTCTTTACATCTATAAAAGATAACAGGCTGAAACTTTCAGTGTGTTTTTGACAGTAACAGAGCTGTGCAACCTGCCACTTTAGTGAGATTCAGCTCAATAACTGAAGAGTAATGAGGGTTTGTTGGGTTTGGAGCTATTTTCACACATTTTGTGGGAGTTATTTGGTACCAAGATAAAAACTGAAGTGACAGGCAGTATAGTTCTTGCGGTTATTATTCTTTTAGCAAAATTTGCTTGGCTGTGAGGAGTTTCTAATGCCATGTCCACATGTAACCGGTTATTCAGGAAACCGCTGAACCTACAGATACGTCGGAGCACCGAGCTGTCAGCAGTGATATAGATAGTTAGCTACTAAACTATGGTACAAAAGTTTGCTTGTTGTGATGTTTCAAACCGTAGCGGTACATAACTTTAACTTTACCTCAGCACGTTGTATGTGGTAAGAAGTTGTCTTGAATGAAGAAAATTTGTTTCAATCCAATCTCCTAAAAATCCCACCACACGACTTGTAAAAGTCACTTCTTCACAACAGTGTGCGTGAGACTCCAGACCAGAAGGTGGCGAGGTAGTCCAATTGAAATTGATCCTCCTTAGAGCATCTTTACGGCATTTAACTATAACTCAAAAACTTCAAAGAGTACACAACATACACTGTACAGCAAAGTTAATGTGTGTTGTACAGTCAAAAAAATTGTCAAAATGACCGCACTTTCACAGTCACCTTAAAGGGAAAAAATATACTGTAATGTGAAAAGAACCATTTCAGAGAGTCAAAGTTAAAGGTGATACTTACGAAACATCTCGGAAGTCAGGGAAGACATACATATGTCTGAAAGAGTCTATAGCGATGACAGGACAGTCAGCGGGAGTTTTTTGAATGTGGAGCAGAGGATGGCGGAACTTGTCACAGTCCGCATGCAGGAAGTTAATGGACCCTGAAGAAGAGACAAAACATCATAAACACAACTTCTACAAACAACTTTGGCTCACAAAGACTCAGAACTCAAATGTACAAACAACTAAAAACACAAACCTTTCTCACTGATGAGCTGGCGAGCCACTTCTTGCTGAAATATTTCTAAGCTTTCGGTGTCTTCTTTAGCGTGGAACAAGATGAGGAATGGGATCCCTTCTTCAGTCAGCTCCTGTCACACAACACACACACAGCACCAGCGATAAGTGGAGTAAAGGCCCTGATGACCCCACAGACCTTTTTCCCTGTGACTATTTGTGTCCAGCAACTACAGGGTTGTAAAACCAGTATATGCTTTAATACCCTTGTGAAAAAGAAAAAGTGGCGACAAACCTCTCCATTTTCAAAGGTGATCTCCCTGACCAAAGGCACACACTTATCCTGCGCCCAGGCGTAGGTCAGGTCGAAGTTTGTGAGTGAGCCGAGGTAGATCATGTCAGGGGTGTTGTCCCCCACGGGCTTGTAGATAACATTGTCTCCACTGATGCGCTCTGGCTCGGATACAGCGCTGAGGAAGTGAATCAGTTCATACAAGTTTCAGATACATGTGGGCTTCTTTTGAATGGTGACAAAAACTTAATCAAAAAGGTGTCATTTGTGCATCTCACCCTAAAGCAGCAAGGAATGTGCAGTCATCACGTAGGATGTTGGCAACCTTTTCATACGTGTGGTAGTGATCGGAGTCCTTTGTTTCAAAGAAGGCTATGATGTTTCTTTTGCTTCTCTGTTGAGTGAGACACCAAAAGAAGGAAAATAAATGATTCCAACTTCTTCCACTATGACAAAAATTACAGTTTTATGGTGAAAGGGTTGTTTTCAACTCACATCCAGAGCCGTTATCTCCTCCAATGACTCTATCTCTTTCACAGGATCAACCTGCTGCTGGCGAATGAAGTCTGCGATGGCGACCACTGACCTCTGACCCCTGTATTCCCTCTTCATCATCATGCCATTGCGGAACAACTTCAGAGTTGGATACTTGGTGATGCGATACCTCTGGGCTATGTCGGCTGCACGGGGGAAAAGTTAAGCAAAGAAGGACGAAATCAATTGATGAAGAAGTAGAAGTGGAGCAAAAGCACATGGGGATGGGTGGATGAGGAGCGGAGCAGTGACGAGACGGGCGGTTAAACCTCACTCTGAAAACACTGCCTTCAGTCAGCTCGGAGCTCTGATCTCCCACATGAAAGCTGCCCCCCACCAAGAGTAAATATTCTCTGTGCACACAGTGAATGAGTGTGTGAGTGTGTGCATGTGGCAGGTGTCAATCTCCCTGCAGGGTGTCTCTAAGCCTCCCGTCTTCACAGGAAGCAGCAGTTTTGTCATTAGTCTTCAAACAGTTTGCAGGTCATCAATAATTCTCTTTAATTTGCTTTATCTCAAAAGGCTGAGGCTGGCCGTTTATGTGTCTGTGCTTTGGTGTGCTGGGCATCTATGGTTACATATGTGCATTAAATATAGTCAGGAAGTGTGTGTGTGTGTGTGTGTGTGTGTGTGTGTCCTCCTCTATATATACAATGTGGGTGGTTGAGCACTGCAAAGCCTTGATTCACCATAAACAACCTCCGCCCTGTATTTAGGCGTGTTACTAAGAATAGTGCTTTTTAAAATATCATTGAGTAAATAATCAAATAAACATTTTCCCCTTTGTTTGAAATAATGCTTCTGTTTCAGGATTGTGAATGTAAAAATGAAATAAAATAAAATATAATAAAAATCTAAAAACAATTGTGTTTCTGATGAAATGATTAAAAGAGGTCTCCATGGTAAACCGTTTTCTTTTTCTCTGATTTTTTGGAGGCTGCAGGTGAATCTAAAAAAAAAGTCATAATCAATAAATAACAAGAACTTAATTTTTAAGTGGTGTCTGTGTGCTGCAGTTTTGTATGACTGAAGTCAGTGTTAAAAAACACCAAAAAAAAAGAGTGAAACTCACAGTGTTGGTCGCAGTCGACCCGTCCAAACACCACCTGCTTAATGTTGGGAAACTCCTCCCTTACTACATTTGATGCCTCCTCAAAAATTGGATGAAGCATCTGACTGAACCTGCACCTGCAAGGGAAATAAGGAGAGTTGTGTGAGGTCAAAACAAAGTCCAGGTTTTCCAAAGTGATTAATTATAGATTCTAATACACAGCAGAGTAAATTTAGTCATTTTTGTTTGTTATTTTCCATTCAGCTTTTAGTTAGATCAGCAATTAAATGTTAGATAAAAAACTAAACTATCATTCCAAAATAAAGTAGCACCTAAATAAACAACATTTTGATGAACGTCACCAGACGGAGGTTTAATGGCAGCAGGAGAGAAACCAAAGACTTACCAGTCAGCGTAAAAATTCACTAAAGCCACCCCAGCATTATCTGTAAGTGAAGACACACAAACAGGAAATAAACATAAGCCTCTGACTGTAACTGAACACTTTCAGGAATGTATGTTCTGCCAGTAGCATCAATTAATTTGGCTAATCAATATAAATGCTTCCATTCTCATTCACTCCAGAAAAAAAAAAACAAGAAAGCTTTCACAGAGACAGAATTTGTAAACCATATACATTCATTGGAGCACTTATTTACAAAATGTTGTTGGGTGGAGAAAGGATACCCAAAGATTAAACATGAAACAGTTTAAGAGACATATTACTTGAAATATTACATCCATGAAAAATGACTTTCCTGCTTTAAGGTGACTGAAATTTTTGAGTAATCTTATCACACTCAATTCACAACTACTAATATAGATGGCTTTATTATCTTTCCTTTAAATTTTATTCTAATTTTGCCAACCTTAGCTGGTGTGTTTAAAAATAGCTTAACTAAAGTACACTGAAACTAAACATCTTTTGGTCCAGTGTACTGAACGTACAAGCCAACTTACAAACACTTGGGAGGCAGTAAAAACAATCATAGAAACAGAATTTGTTGCCAAGCTATTCATTCAAATTGTGTATTTATCTGACAGCAATGCAAAGACAACAGATCGAAAGGTTTAATTAATTTTTGTGTGTGTGTGTGTTTTTTAAGGCTCAGCAAACACAAGAAAAAAAAATTCTCTTTTGACTAAAAGAGCAACTAGTTAAAACTTCCAGAATAATGTTCCTTAGCCAACATATTTTCATCATCCACAGTGCATTATGTCAGCTCAAGACTCAGACAATCTGGGGCAATCACAGTTCAAGAAAGACAAGGCAGAAAACCAGACAGGGATGGCTGCGATCCTCAGGCAGCATCGCGTTGCAAGAGACATAACACTTAAGTGCAAATCACTGCACGAGCTCAAATCACTTTGATAATTAAAAATAAATAAATAAATAAATAAATAAATAAATAAATAATTGGATTTATACAGAGATTTTAAAGATACTAAAAAACACTTTTGTAAAACTGTTCAAAGGTCTCGTGAATCAAAATCTGACCTTCTCATGGGATGGGCCCCGCCTCAAGACTTATAATTCTATCATAACATCTGGCATGTGACAAAATGAAAAGCACAAGAAAAGGAGATCCCAAGCCTAGGTGTCGCTGAGCTCCAATATCAAGCAATGATGGAACCACAGTTTACTTTCAAAACTCAAGAAACTGATCTCCTTGGTCCCCAAACATTTACAGTGCTGTAAAAGAAAAGGTGATGCAAAACAATCATAAGCCCAACTACTGAATTGTCTCCCTTAATCAAATTTACAGTGAATATATTAAACTTATAAAGCAATTTTCCAATTTCAACATTAGATACATTTCTTTGGATGGTATGCAAACCAACAAATGGTGTTTTTATCAACATTTGATACACCATCCCAACTTTTGGTGTTGTCCCTTTTGGTACAAATAAAGAAAAGTGAAAAACAGAAACCAGGGCCAGTATTAAAGAATTATCTTGACATTAACAGAAATATCTACCTCAGTAGCAAGAATTGGACTGAAAAGCAAAAAAGAAATATAGCCACTTCACATTCTTGATGTCTTTAGGCAAAGCTAGGCCAACAGCCATTGGCTGGCTTTATTTTGAAAGACTATGTTTTGCAAGTTGTGTGGCTAATTCCCTATAACTCTCTGTGAGAAAGTTATTGCATTTCCTAAAAGTTATAACTACCACTTTTAGTTACTCTTGAAGACAGATGCCTTACTTAGGATTTCATCAATGTTGTTTGAGTCCAGACTGGTGATTTCTGTTTTTCCAGGAGTAGAGAGGCCCATCGCCTGCAAACACAGAAAAAAGATCACTCAGCGATATAAAACACAAAACATGATAGTTGAGACAACACTCTGTGGGAGGAGAGGAAGGAAACTTCAGTTATTTGACTATGTGATATGATTTAATCCAGTACCAAGGAGTTGTTTCAGGACATTCAAAGTGAAAGGCAACACGAGGAAACCAGCTTCTCAGTCTGCAGTAGCATCAAAGCAGAAAACACCTGGTGCCTACATTTGTATTCATATTTCTAGATAAATTTAACTTTTATTTTTTATGGGGGTTGGTTGAGCTGTTAAGTACCCAGTATCCTTTGAACCAGCAACCTCCTGCCCCTCTCTCATTGCGTCCCTAACCCCCTGTGAACCTGAGAAATGTAACCCATCCAGAGGATCTGTTTCTGGCCCTTTCACCAGTAGTTGTTCCTGGTACTGTGCTAAATATACAGCTAACAATGTAACCTCTAATCTGTCCATGCCTACAGAGAAACTCACATGAGAAACTGAATAACATATTTTAATGAAAGTATTCTGAAATGTTGTGGATATCTGTGAAACCAAGAAAAATGTGGCAGAAAAATGTGCACTTGATTAACATCAGTACCAAATAATGCTTGAAATGTTGAGCAATAAAATAACTTTGAAGAGAAAAATGAAGAGGATGTAATTCTCTGTGGTGAGACCACAGACCTTCAAATGTGTCTAAACTAAGTAAGCTGTATCTGTAAACAAATCACCAGGGCTGTTTCAAGCCCCACCTTGAGTTAATTCAGCTCTCAAACAAATGGCAGAAAGAAAGCTACAGTAATGCTCAATGTTTGTCTCCCCAGACTGTTTTGCATGAGCTGTATTTGCACATATTCTCTGAGTCTACCTTACTCATATAACATGGTGGCTTGCACGATACTGTACAAACTTCATCTGTGCTTTCTTTTCATCAGACATCTCATCTGACTACTTAGATCATGGGCTGTTAATGGTTTAATGCTACAAACCAAAGATAAAAGACTAAGCTGCTAGAATAATACTAAGTTCAACTTTATATGAGGTCTTTAAAAGTTTGACAGAAATACATGTTCCACAATTGTGAATCCAAATACACTGATGTTTTTCAAATCATTGCATGATCCAGAAGCTGAAAAGTCTGCTTTGTCAAACACATTGACACAGCAGTGACACAAAGAAGAACAGTGTTCTGTTAAGAAACAAAAACCCAGCGTTGTGAGTCTTCCTTGCAGGTAAATTCTAAAAAGTACAAGGTTGTCATTATGATGCACCAACAGGGAATTTCTAAAATTACAACTGTAGAAAAGAAAGATTGTGTTTTCTTAGACCAAGATTCCCAAAACCATGGCTTAAAGGAACTCTTATAAGTAGGCCTGATATATAGTGGAATAAACTCAGTGGACTTAAGCAGAATATTGACTCAGTTGCTCAGATAATTAACTAGACTGCAAATATAGTTAGTAATTACATGACGATAAAATGCTTTATAATTGTGCCCACATACTCTATCCATCTGCAGTGATATGTGCTTAAGATCCTGCTTAAACAGGATACACCTTGTAATCCTGCTGACAAGTGTTATCAGGAGAAGAGCCCCAAACACACTTCAGACAGCATTATATGTTACTAACTATTGGGTACCCAAAAATTTGGGAACTTGTGCTAACAGCATCTTTGTCCTAACCTTGGTTGGGAGCAGTTTAAAGTTTTTTAAATATTTAAATTTATTAATGAAAATCATATTAACGTAGGCCATAAATGGTTACTGAAATGAAAGGGAAATGAAAAATGTATTCACTTTAAAAACAAAGTGACCATTTTCAGCCTTTTGCCTCATAAGCACTGCTATTGATGATACTAAGTGTCAAATCGCAGTCGTTGAACAAGGAGCACAATTATTTGAGGCATAAAGAGTGAATGTAAAAGTTTTCATCGCAGGCCCAAACTCTCATACCAGCAAAACTGCTCCGTTCAGTCTAGTTCCGGGTTGACAGCCAATAGGAATGAGCCACAACAGAGGAATTCACCAACCGGCGAGCATAATTCAGAGATACTCACAGCTGCACTGAGAGCCCCACAATACATTCGCACATTTATAATATAATAACGTTTAGGTCTGATCAAATAAAACAGACCAACACATCCAGCAAACTAACGAGACACTAAGCACAGCAGCAGTTACAAGCTGTCACATTACACTCGATTGGCGGTAGCACCCAATGCTAAACTGATGCTGTACCACTCCTAAACAAAGTTATTTGAAGTCCCACTACAGCTCATGCCGAAAGGTGCGTTACGGAATATACCATTATGGTTTATCCAGTAACAAACATCTGTTTTATAAACATTGTATGCTGTTACGGTTAATTTAACGTAAGTTATTACACTACAGCTAACGTTACTCAACACTACCGGCTAAGTTGACGTTGCAGTTGGATAACTTGGTAAATTATGAGAATAGTTTGATGTTAACCGGGCAAAGTGACATCACAGTGAACCTGCAGTATAACTGCATAACCAGAAAAGACAGAGTAAGCTTGCAGGTCACCTAAGCCACTTTTAAAGCCACGTCTCATGCAAGCAAGAAGCTAGCAGCGAACTATCAAGCGGCATGCTAACTAACATTTTAGCTAGCGTTAGCTTGGCCTTGCTGCTCTTAAAACCCGAAATCTGAAATGCATATACTTACCAGCAGTATAACTGTGACGAAGCGAATATCGAGAGAGGGAGATATTGGTGATAGTTTCATTGTACAGTGCGGTTGCTGTAGGTGATGGTGTTCGGGCTTCCCAGTCAGTCTCGACGCCGCTCTTCTCTCTGCTGCAGGAAACCAACGGCGAACCAATCTTACGGTGACCACGGAAACGCGGGTGGTACTTCCTGGAATTCGTTTGGCTTGATGGGTAATGTAGTTGTTGTTACCACCGAACGGCTGACCGTATTGACTGCAGGAACTCCAATCATGGCAGTTCACTGTTCTCCCAAAATAACGGGAGTTGTAGTGTTTTGCTTCCAAGAAAGTGGGGATTCAACGGGACTACTTGGAAGAAAACTTTGCTGAGATTTTCATCACAGAAAAGAGGACAGAAAAGGGTAAATACAATACCAAGAGGAACACTGTTGGCATACAGTTACCTTAATGTTATGTTTAGTTTATTCAGTGTCACACATTTGATCTCTAAAGTTCACTCGCATATGAATAACTGATTTCTCTCAGACAAGGGGAGTTGCATCATTATGGTTCAGTTTGTGCAATAGTATGTTGAAAGCTATTTTTAAGTATTTAGCAGCTTGCTCTGTGTTCTTTTGCAAGAATGCAAGAACAAGTCAATTCAAAAACACTTAAAATAATTTCATGTAGGCTACAACTGTGCAAAATCTCTCAGGATATATTGCCCAAATTCAGTACAACATGTTTTCTGTAAAACACAGGCTTCTCAAATCATAACCAAAGACTTTAAATGAACCCAAGTATTGAACCAGATTAGTTAAAATCAATAGTGCCATTACAGCCAAATGTTACTCTGAGACATCCTCCTCTCTTCCTGTAATCAGAACAGTAGCTGTTATTTGTTTGCTGGCAGTATTTTGTGAGAACAGGTGGTTCGTTCTCAGTATGTGAGGGATCTTCTTTCTCCGCCTCAGCAGGAGCGAGGATCAGGGCAGGTAGGGGACCTGGACATGCATCCATACCCAACAAGGACACTCTGAACTGTGCAACATCTGCTGAAGTGTCCCCCTCAATGAAGCTATGGTAAGAATCCAACACAACCAGAACAAGATTACCATCCAAATCCAGGATAGGTTAAGGATGGTTTATTCTGAAGTAGTTCTATTTGCAGTTTGGATGTATCTCTTGTTTACTTTTGTCTTCCTCTGCACCACCTTTTTTACGCTCTCTGTATTGTCTGGACCATTGAGACCACGCATTTCACAATTGATTGTGTGAGCTGTTAGAGCCTAATTGTTAAGAAGATTAGGGTGGGATGTTGAATTGAATCCCAGCATTAATATTTTATGGGCTAAAGCTGTCCATAGGGGGTTCACAGTGTGGGAGCAACACACAGATGGAGTCAGAGGAGGATCACTTTCCCTGTTGGAATATTAAAGGTGGAGATAAATTATAGGTAAAATCTTCCTCCTTTTTGTGTCATTTAACACCTCCAAAAAGTGAAAAAAATAAAGATATTCAGGGAATTTTTTTCAAGGTAATGTGTTGTTAATTGTTGAAGTTAAAAAAAATCAAAGTATCTTCTCCGTATGCACCATACTATTCCCTGTGATAATGGTAATTTTAACAGAAACATGTTTTGCTTACAGTCATATATTTTAGATTAACATTTTATATCTGGTTTGATTACAGCTATTATGTTGGAAATAATTGAAATGATAAAAGGAACAGTATGATAACAGTAGACAAGGGCTACAAATACATCGCCTGACCAAGTGCTTAAATCTTCCACAATGACCCCGGATTTTATAAAACAGACTCATTTTGATGCTAGTGCCCCTTTATGAGTTGAAAAAGGAAACAAGACTGTCATTATAAAGATCAACTGTGTCTGTGTAGACAGTTTTATGCCTAAACCTGAAGTCACAAGGTAGGTGTTAAAGTGGCAAACAGCATTCTGCTAAAACAGTCTCCATAGCAAAAAAAATCTTATGCAGCAGTTAATTTGCTGAGAAAGCAGGAGGATTTTTATATATATATATATATATATATATATATATATATATATATATATATATATATATATATATATATATATATATATATATATATATATATATATATATATATATATATATATATAATAAAATGTACTACTTTTCTCACAAGATTTTAAATAACTGGCAGAAATAGAAATTTACACTCAGGGGCTTTAATGCCACAGTAAAGTTAACTAAAACTGCTCATGCAGTTTATCAATGTGTAACCCTGATGCTCTTTTTTTCCTGCGTATTTCTCCAGAGAGAGACAGAGACTGCATATACAGCGAGGTAGTCAAACAACATTTTTGTCGGACCATTATTCTCTGAATAATATGTGCAGTTAAATAAATGAAGTTGTCATGCATAATCAACTTCAGCCTGATTGGAGGGCTTAATATTATTGGAATCATAAGACAACCCAAAAATTTTCATTAGCAGGTATAGATGGTTATGAATACAAACTAATCTTTGTCCCTGGCTTTTTTTTTTTCACGTTTAGCGTTGTCCATGTCAAACAGGAACCACAGTGATTATTTTTTTTAGTTTGACAAACCAAAACAGAAAGTATTCATTCACTTCAGTTCAATTTTAAAATACTGCCAAATGCGCTAAGCATCAATACACATGTCTTCATCTGAGCTTCTGCCAATGTCAGATATCAAATGTCACAAGAGCATTGAGACTTTAAACCTATCACCAGGCTATCTTTTCATGTAAAAATGATTTGTGTCAGTAACTGTATCATAAACCGCTTGCATTGCTCAGATTTCTTTAACATAAAATGCAGGTTCCCCTCCTCCCTGCATCCTGGTATCATCTGTCTATCCTTATCTTATTTTACCCTCTTTGGTTTGCTCTTTTTTCCACTTTTTCCTTTTCCAATAGCTGCCATTGATTTTTATGTTTGTTTTTCCAGCTGATTATGTCCCTGTACTGTGATTCGCCAGTGGGCACATTGCTCTCTGCACTTTAATTGGACATTTAATTAGATCACAGTTTTAGTCCAATTAGACTCAGAGGTGTCGGGTAAAAGGCTACAGAGGGGAAAAGAGGAGAAAGTCCCCAAGCTGGTCTCTGTCTCCCTTCCCCCGTCCTATCCTCTATCCTCCAGTTCTTGCTCTTTTTTTTTTTTGTTTTTGCCTTCTTCTGGCGGCCTCGCCTTGTCTCTTCCATCTCCACCCTCCTGAGGGCTGCTCATTAGTGATCTAATCGGAAGACACAAAACACACAGCTCCACTTACTCTCTGAGAGGCTCAAGAAGGGCTTGAAGCGCTCACACACATACTCAAACACAAACATTTTTTTGTTTCTTTATTGGTCAGTTCTTCATGAAATTATGCACTCTTCCTCCCCTTTGGTTCATAAGCCATGAACAGGTAGTCAAAAGTTAGTAGTGTTCAGGGTACACTACAACACAGCTCCACCATCTGCTCATCTGCTCTGATGGCTCCATACATGCACAGGCACACAAACACACAACTTGTTGGGCAGACTTTTTTTTTTTTAACTCAGCAGTGTGCTCTGGTATCGTATCACTACACCTAATGAGGCTAAGATAAGACTTATTATCTGCAGTACGTAAATGCCACTCAAATGCAGGACTATTCTGCACCAGTTTTAGCCCCCCACCAAGGCTTCGCCCTCATCCACCCTTTGTTGTCATAGTCCCCACACAGAGCTCTGACTCTGAGCATAAACAACACTGTGCCCCTGTGGTCAAAAACACATGGGCAAAAGTAAACACACACACTAACACACCCAGATGTATACCAGTATACGCATAAGTAAGTCCTCAGAGGACACAAGTCAATCTCTGAGTCCCTAAAGCAGCCACACACACATACCCTCCTCTCTGACTGCCTCCTCCCCTCCACCTGAAGGAGAAAGATACCAAGCAGCCTCCTTCCTTCCCCCTACACACATTGAGACACTGTATATCTGTACATCCCCTCTCTATTTGTGAAAAAATGTATGCGTGCATAGAGAGAGTATGTGTGAACGACAGGCAGCAGGCAGGGGTGTTTAAGCCACAGGCATCACTACTTGACCCCCATGGCTGCGAGATTGACAGCTGTGGTCCCGCCTAATTGCATTACTCTCCCAGGTGATTGGCTTACACCCTGGGGGCTCATTTGTCGAGATGCATTGGGGTAATGATGTAAATTAGCAGATCTATGTGTCACTCAGCCTCCTGCCCCCCTGCTGATTGGCCCTGCTGTGCCCCAGGGCTCAGCCCCCAGTTGAGGGAGCCAGCTCATTGGTCCTTGGGGAACCAGGAAGTCCCGCAGAAATAGGGCTGTACAGATTGGGCATCCCTGTGGGCTCATATTATCCTTCCTCCCACCTCTTTACCTGTCAGTCAAAACCCAGGGACTTAGCCCTGCAGCCTCCATGTTGTAGCACACACACACACTCTCACACACTCATGTTCACAGTCACATTTAGATAGCATGGTCACCTGAAATCACCACTTTACTACACTCTGCTGTAACTTTATAAACAATCTGTACCTGTGTGTCTGTTTATGTCAGCGCTTGTCTAGATTGAAATAAAGGCCACAGGCTCCATCTCTGTCACCCACTGCTTACCCAGCATGCCCCAGCTATGTCTGCTGTCAAAAGCTGACACCTTCACAGGGATAGACGGTGAAAGAGAAACATACACACACACAGACACACTCACTTTGACTCCCTGGTCTCTTGCCAGCCCGTCTCAATAGCATCAATTGAAGTATTAGCTCCAGTAAAAGTCTGGTTGTGAGCGTTAGTGTGTGTTTTGTGTGTGAGGAGGCAGAAGTGTGTTTGAACTCCTGTAGTGTTGCTGAAAGGTTTCATGGCAGTGTCTGGATTCTTTGTTACACTCACTGCGGTTATATGACGCCGAATATGAATAAAGACTAAATAATGTCAGCATCAGCAGGAATCAATACTTATACAGATGCACAATCACCTGGTCTGGACCTCAGCCCGTGATCAATAATTTACTCTGAGTTATTGTCTTCATATTAACAAGTGGAGCGCTCCCTGAGGAACGAATGAATGGCAAAATGAGAGCACTCCAACCCTCTCAACGGGACCTGGTGTTGTTTCTACACCCTCCTTTGTTTGATTTCAGACACTGTATCACAAAAACCTTTTTAGCCAAATTTGGATGCACTGTAGGTGTTTTCAAAACACTACAGCCCTCATGAAACTCTAATTGCCTGCTCTTGGTGGTATGAATGTCCCTCACAAAGATTCAGATATTGACTCGTGTCCCTCGTGTCAGTGTTTGAATAAATTGAGATTTATTTTTCTGCATCTAAGATTATTAACAAATCAATTCCTACATTTTATTATGACAGCTGGAGGTTTCCATATTGACTCCAAAAAATTTGGAAAAACAAGATTTTAAAAAGTTATCAAAAGTAATGAAAGAGTTCGAAGCAGCCTCTAAATTTATCAGTTAGTCGCTTTAGTAAGAAGATGTTCTTACTAAAGCACCAGCATCCTGACATCACTCCTTCTGATTGAGCAGTTGTGGAATCTGTGCATATGTTAGATGTTAGATTTGGAGACTGTGAGTGAGTCTGTACATAAGCACGCGCGTTTCTGACTGACTAATCGTGGTAAATTAGAGATGGTTGTGGTTGATTTTGGTAAGAGCCCCTGTAAAACTTTTCTCTCGCACGGAAAAATCACTTCCCATGACACGACACATATGCCAGCAAACACACACACACACTCGACAGGATACTCACACACTTTTAAGGCTGCTCCACGTAGCATCTCTCCCCTCTATCCTCTTGTAGGCACATGTAGACCTTCTTCGCAATAAATGTATTAACTAACCTGTAGTAAGTTTCCGACACTATTTGGCAGAGCGTGAGAAAGCAGCGAGCATGATGGGTAATTGCCATGCTGCACGCAGTGTCGACAGGGGCCCTCTTTATGAGGTGATGTAGGGGGTTGGTGGAGGACACCGGAGTCTTTCCTCCTTGAGGACCATCCAGTCTCTTTTTAGTTTGAAAGTTTTTATGAGTTTTAAACATGCAATCAGCCGGCTTATATCAAGACACCATACACTGTGTGTCAACATTGTGTATCTGCATCAGCTGTGTTTTATCAACCTGTTCATACAGTTAGTTTCAGAAGAAGTGAATGAGACCTTTTCACGTGGTCGGTAATAAAAATGTCTTGGAGAAGTCTCAGATTGTGGCATAAGTTTGTGCCTCCAGCGTTTATGTGTTTAGGGGCAATAATTGATTTCTGTGTTGTCCCCCGCAGGGCTTGTTCCACGTCTTTAAAACCCACACACACTCACTGCCACACACACATGCACCTACACTCACACACACATGCACACACAACCATACACACACAGCAAGGCATGCTGCAGTATTAATGAGACATGAATAAGACATGAAGAGAGACCCCCCTCTCATACCGCTCACACAGGGTCTCCCTCCTCCCCAGCTGCTTCCTGTCTGCAGATTACCAAGCTTTCCCTGGGCTCTGGTTAAGTGGGGCCAGGAAGAGATTTAGCCCCCTCAGCAGGAGTAAACGCATACAGAGGCACACACCCGTGAGTGCACATGTACAAGCGTGCACATGCACACTCCTCACTGTGTGCAAACATTGGGTAATATCTGTTTTATTGTGGAGCAGAATAATAACAGAGCCTCAGGTCTTCGTTATCAGATCCAGGACTAAGAATCACGATTTCATCTTCGCCTCTTTTTAGCTCTTCTCTCTTCATTAAGACTGGAGAAAATGCTCAAGCTTGAATTGTATGTAAAATAGGAGTATAAAGAAAATTTAAGGATGCGTTAGAAAACTAACATGTCTGCGTGTTTGCTTTTTTTTGGGTTAACTTGAGCTCATGTAGAAATTATCTACTGAGCCTATCTCATCTTAATGTAAATGACTTTGTAAGGCACACACCATGGCATCATGCATGAACTGCCCTTGTGCAGTGTTAAGTTAGGTAGGGTGCAGGGTGTGCTTGGAGCTTAATAAAGCTAAAGGAAGTTGTCTAGACTCCGCTGAATGTCACTGTATGAAACCCTTGATAGGTAAGCTGGGTGTACGTTTCTGCAGGTTTTGACCTTCACCCTGTTTGTGTTGCAGGCCTCAGCGATGTCTGGCCCAGGACCTGCATCTCTGGGCTCGCAGGTTCACGCTGCAGCTGTTAATGGAGATAGGTGTGCCCTCCTAAAGCTCATCACAGGTACGCAGCACATGAGCATCTGAATACATACCAAAACTGAATCTCTTGCCTGAAAGTGGGGGATTTTTTTATCATCAAAGAACAATACCAGCATTTAACAACTAGAAAAGCACTCAGAGAGCACAGACCTCCATCAAACATATTGTGATTCTCACGCAACACTTCAGTCTTACTTTAATGTTATACTCCCTTTCAGCAGACTGTCTGCTACAATTTGGTGTTAGTTGCAGGTTTGTACCATAATCTGGATCTTACTTTTACATCTGTCAGAAATTATTGTGACCTTGTCTTGTATTGTTTTACAAAGCAATTTGACCATTTATATGGTGAAAACAGCCCTATCTTAAAATGATAAAGAATCCTTCAAAAAAAAATCCTGGCGGTGATCCAGATCACCTCCAAAATTAAATCAGTTATTCCTTATCCCATTTTGAAAATTGAATCAAGATTTGTTTGTTACTTTTTGAGTTATATTGTTCGCAGACAAACAGGCAAACTCACCCAAAAACATAACCTCCTTCGAGTAGGTAATAACTGCAAAAAAAAACCTATGATGCATGATGATAACACAGGCCTTGAAGGGGACATATTGAGCAAAATTCACCTCATATAGTTAACTATCAAAAATATGTGTCCCTAATATGAAAAAAATTGAACCTCTCCCTTCTTTGCTTGTCCCTCTTCTCTGAAAATCTCTTCACAAGCGAGCTCTTTTGAAAACATAGCCCAAAATGATGCCATTTTAGGCTACGCACATCTCCAGAACGAAATGACGCTATCATGTCTGGCAGTTTGTCCGGCCCTCTTTCTGCGTCCTCCTTCTCTTGAGCTATTGTTTACTTGCTGTGAAGACTGTGTGATCAACAGAATGACCAAAGTAAGAGCAAGACATGCAAGTCGCTCTGTCATGGGCTGTATGTTCTAACACAAAGGTCTTTTCCCCCACACAAGTGTCTGAGGAGTTAAAGATGAAGTGGATGGATTTCATCCACATAAGAATGCTTTAGCAACGAGTCAGTTCAGGACTGGGTTTGCTAGATTAGATTAGATTTGTTTGCTAGATGCTAGTTTCTCAACAGTTTCAGTCAGGATTTCTAAAGAAGTTGGTTTATTTAGTAAACTAGAAGTGGTGACCTCTTTTGATGAAGTAACCAAAGACTTATTTTTCAAAGGAGTTAAAAGAGTCTAAAATATTCCATCATGAGCCACATGATATTGCTTTCTACTCATTTGTCAAATTAAAAACTGTTTCCCCTCGAAACCTTTTTGTCTATCTAACCCTCTGTCTTAAATATGCTCTCCTCTTCTCTTTGTGTGTGTGTGTGTGTGTGTGTGTGTGTGTGTGTGTGTGTGTGTGTGTGTGTGTGTGTGTGTGTGTGTGTGTGTGTGTGTGTGTGTGTGTGTGTGTGTGTGTGTGTGTGTGTGTGTGTGTGTGTGTGTGTGTGTGTGAATAAAGCAGATCCTTCTCTGCGGGACCGTGAGGATCAGTTTGGTCGGACCCCTTTGATGTACTGTGTGCTGGCTGACCGCCTGGATTGTGCAGAGATCCTCCTGAAGGCCGGGGCCTCGGTCAACAAGACTGACCACAGCCAGCGTACAGCTCTGCACCTAGCGGCACAGAAGGTGTGATAATGACAAATACACAGATGGATTATAGGTTGGATTGTTGATTTTTTGACACTGTTTGCTGCGGTTAGAAACTCAAAATAAAGTCGTCAGTTATACCCCATACAAATTAAGTGAACAAGAAGACAAAATGAATACAAGAAGCAAAACTTCTTACAATATTTTGACCAAAAAGTAGTTATAAAATTTGAATTTGAAGCCTTCTGATTGAGGGATGTCCATCCCAGTGATTTAAAAGTTGTAGCACACCAGAAGTCCTCCTTAAGTTCATTTTAAATGTATCAGTTAAAAGATTTATAGTCCTAACAGTGCATGGATTCAGAAATGTAAAAAAAAATTCAGACTATGATTGATCTCACTGAGGTTTAATGCAACAAATACAAAGATAGGCTCCAGTGGGAAGACAGTGCCCCCTAGTGGCCGTGATACGGGCCTCAGGGCTCATGAGGGGTGACCTTAACGCCTGCCACATAAAACATTACTGTCACTACACTAATACACACTGTACAAAAGATTCATTCTGCATGGAGGAAATTCAGTCTCACCACATGTTAGCCACTAAAACCATTAATACGAGGTTGTGGAATAATATGAGATCTTTGATTTTCAGTCCACACAGAGGCAGAGTGTGAAGATCAGTGGAATATAAAAACTAAGAAAGTCTCTTCAGACTTCATTTGCTGGTTTCTAGTTTTGGAGTCTGCTGATACAGAGTTTGTGTGTGTGTGTGTGTGTGTGTGTGTGTGTGTGTGTGTGTGTGTGTGTGTGTGTGTGTGTGTGTGTGTGTGTGTGTGTGCGTGTGTGTGTGGGTGTGTGTGTGTGTGTGTGCATGTGTGTTCGGGGGGATGCTGGGGATGGGGAGCTCTGTCTCTTTTGACATCTGATCAATAAACAGCTGAGACAGGCAGAGAGGCCAGGGATTACCGATCTAATTGGACTGAGAATAGGGAAGACAGGAACACACACACACACACACACACACACACACACACACACACACACACACACTCAGTCTAGATGCATGCTCACACACGAGATAGATCTGTCAGACTGTGGCTTTGTGGTCACAGGATGGCAAATACACAAGCAGAGTCACACGTGTGCACGGTCAAGCAGCCTCAAAGTAATAAACACAATGCAGTAATACGGATGATGATGATGATGATGATGATGATGATGATGATGATGATGATGATGATGATGATGGTGATGATAGTGATTGGGCTAGGCCACAGAGCCAAACTCAGCAGATGCCAGGAGCTGGGGGACAAAGATAGATGACCTGAGGATTGAATCAGACACGGCAGAAATCATAGGGTGTGTGTGTGTGTGTGTGTGTGTGTGTGTGTGTGTGTGTGTGTGTGTGTGTGTGTGTGTGTGTGTGTGTGTGTGTGTGTGTGTGTGTGTGTGTGTGTGTGTTTTTGTGAGTGAGAGTATATGTCATTGCTGCTGTTCATGAATAACATTGAGTAGAGCTGTTGATTCTCAGCAGTCATTTCATCATCTCCGTGTTGCAGGGGAATGTGCGTTTCCTGAAGCTGCTGCTGTCCAGGCGTGCCAACTGGTTGCAGAAAGATCTAGAAGAGATGACGCCCCTCCACCTAGCCACTCGACACCCCTCCCCAAAAGCCCTCGCCCTGTTGCTCAAATACATTGGACCCGGAGAAGTTGATACACAAGACAAGAACAAGGTAGCACTGTACAGACACACACACAAGTGATTGTTTGTCTTCCCAACTGTCCAACATTTGTCCTCAGACAAAAACCAGCCAGTCTGCACGTCTGACCAATAACCTGCACAGAGATAACTAACTGAAGACGGTTAGGCAGAAGTAGCAGGAATTTGAGGTCAGACACACATAAATGCACACAGAGAGGCACCCTCACACAACAGTGAGCTATTAACAATATGCGCCTTTGTCCTGTGTTCTGCTGATAAGACCTCAAACACACAGTCTCCTCTGTCTGTTGGAGCTGACGTGTATCTGACATCAGTTAGTTTTGTAATAATCCAATATGCATCATCGTGTCAGATGACAGTGGTTTCAGCAAATCTCAGAATAGCTCATTGGCTGTTATGAAGCCAGTATCTGGGCTACAATCTCTGCTGGATACTGAGCTTAATGCGGTGCATGTTTCCCTCATATTTTCTGGCCACCGCAGGGAGAATAATCTTTCTGGACATACATGCAAAGCTCAAACCTGTGTTCAAAAGTGTCTCCATCTGTTTGATTTCCATTCTTGAACCACGTCTTTCCTTAATTTCTCTCTCTGCAGCAAACTGCGCTACACTGGTCAGCTTTTTACAACCGACCGGAGCACGTTCGCCTCTTGATCAAGCATGACTCCAACATCGGCATACCAGACAGCGAGGGCAAGATCCCTCTGCACTGGGCGGCTCACAGTCAGGAGCCCAGCGCTACACAAACTGTCCGCTGTATACTGGTACACTCTATTATACACATTCAAAGACAAATGAATGTTGGTCTAGTATTTATTTCCATCAACAACTATCAGTGTGACTGTTTCTCTCCTTGTCTTGTATGCTCCTGTGTGTGTGTGTGTGTGTGTGTGTGTGTGTGTGTGTGTGTGTGTGTGTGTGTGTGTGTGTGTGTGTGTGTGTGTGTGTGTGTGTGTGTGTGTGTGTGTGAGCAGGAGGCAGCTCCTACTGAGTCCCTGTTGAACTGGCAGGACTATGAGGGGAGGACACCCCTTCACTTTGCTGTTGCCGATGGAAACGAGGCCGTGGTCGAGGTCCTGACGTCTTATGAGGGCTGTAATGTGACAGCTTACGATAACCTCTTCAGAACACCTCTGCACTGGGCGGCGCTGCTCGGTGGGTGAACACACATCCTGTATGTAACCCAATGAAGCCTGAATGACAACTGCGTACTGACCAGGGGTGTGTGAAGCAGATGTTGTTGGGCAGAAGAAATAATGAAGTGGTCCTCATTTGTTTACACACACATACCGACAGGACACTGACACTGTCATGAAGGATCAGGGGTGTTTAAGAAATTCTGACCACTTCACACTTTCACCCAGCCGTACAGAACAACTGTGTGATACAATTATGTTCATGTATTTAGAGAAGCAAGTGTCAGTGAAGACAGAAGTATCTTCATTATTATCTTCACTGAAGGTGTCTTTGATAATCCTTTGACTCTGGTAAACATACCTGATTTATGTTGAAGGTGTTTCATATGGTGCCGTTATATTGGGAACATGCTGACACCTGGATTTAGCTCAGGCTAACGCTGTGGCTAAGTGCTGGCTGAAAGGGGCTCTTTATGTTTCTAACAGTTTGTTTTTATGGCCCCATACAAAGACAAACCATAACTGATGAGCAGTTGACTCATGTTGACTGACTGTGAAGTTTTTTTATTACTCCTCGCTGAACACGAATGCAAAGTAAACAAAATAAAACTAAAACTGAGGAGTCTTTGTGGAACAGTACTGACAAAAAAGTGGTCTGACTCCTTGCTGTTGTGATTAACTCCATGGTGTCCCACTTATGTAAACATGTGTTTTTTCTGTAGGCCATGCCAGAATTGTCCACCTGCTGCTGGAGAGAAACATATCAGGAACGATTCCCTCAGACAGCCAAGGGGCAACACCTCTGCACTACGGTGCTCAGAGCAACAATGCTGTGAGTCACATAAACAAACACACAAAGCTGTGGAGTAAGGATCACATGTCCCTGTGCATGCATTGGCTCTTCCTCCTGCAGTCTAAAACACGCTCATCAAGTCAATCAGTGAAAAAGAGATTGTAACAACTTTATGACATTGCGCTTAATGGGATATCCAAATGTGATTTTATTTCTAAAAAGGAACATTATAAAAAATACCATTTCAGATTTTTTTCAAAGTAAATTGACTTTTTTTTTACTCTCAATTGTGTTAATTTGTCCATTTTCACTTGGAGCTGGTTGGTTAAAAGCATTTAGTGTTTTTATTTTGTTGGTTTGTTTGTTTTATGGTATCTTGAGTAGCAGACGGTGCTTAACAAATTAATTTGACCTCCTGCCATAGAAATAAGAAAACCACCCAGGATCATCTAGTGCTGTAACTCTTTGTTGTTCAGAAATTGTCTTTTGTTTCACAAAGTTTTGTAACAGTAGTGAGGAGTTTCAAACTATTTTTTAAACCCAAATTTGAGTCAGAAAATTGCAGTTCTCTGAGAAGTCAGAAATGTTTCAAAAATAACATACGATCACTAAAACACATTTTAAAAAGTGTTTTAGTAGTCAACCATATTCTTATAAATAAGGGCAGTGGTGGCAAACACCTTACACTGGGTGTTGATCTCATAAATGTGTTAAGCTCTGTATATGAGGTCTCTTTACATGTTGTCTCAATGCAAGAAGAAAATTATCCTCCAATCATTTATCATAATTTAACGTCTCTTTTATTCCTGAATGAAACTATAAATAATTGTCCCTCTGTTGTGTAATCGCCTGTGTTTAGGAGACAGTGGGTGTGTTTCTGTCCCATCCATCTGTGAAGGATGAGCCTGATCTGGAAGGGAGGACAGCCTTCATGTGGGCTGCTGGGAAGGGCAGCGATGATGTTCTTTGCACCATGCTGGACCTTACTCCTCACATTGATATCAACATGGCCGACAAATATGGAGGCACGGGTGAGCGCCTCAGGACAGCTACAACTATCACTCTTCCTCACCTCTCTGTCATTCATCAGGGCATGATGATATAATTGCTTCAGTCAGACATGCTCTTAATATTTTATTTGAGTGTATGTCCTGTCACCTTTTTAAGGGTAGCTGTGATGATGTCACAGGGGAGTCCTCCCCTAAGGCGCTCGAGAGAATAAGAAAGAGCAGTGATACTGATGCAGAATTAGTGTGAGCTCACTGATTAGACCCTCACCACTGCCAGCTCTGTCCTCTTCGGCATACACACATGCAGACACACATGACTCGCTGCCACGCTTTGACCCCCGGCATATAATCTCCATAGCGATAGCCCCTCTGCTCAGCCATGCGGTCATTGTTTATGCATGCATAACATGCAACGGTTGAGTCATGCTAATGAGACGATGTGAGGGGCAGTGAGGCTGACTGGTGCCCCGATCACTTCCATGCACTTGAATCTGGTCTGTTTTGTCTGGGGACAGGACATGGGGGGAGGGGGCTTAAGTGTATTGCTCCTCATGAAAAATATCTGTCTGTTTAACCCTCATTTGACCAGGATTTAGCCACAGCCCTCAGAGACAAGAGGATGAATGGTTGGAGAAGAGGTAGAGGAGGAGGGGGGCGAGTCCTCCTGAGGGTTTATATCGATCAGTCAGACTCAGGAAATAGAATCCTTACCTAATGTTTTTATTTGTGTGTGTGTGTGTTCCCACAGCGCTCCATGCGGCCTCCCTGTCTGGCCATGTAAGCACAGTGAAGCTGCTGCTGGAGAAGGGAGCCATGGTGGACTCCCTGGATGTGATGAAACACACACCGCTGTTTCGGGCATGTGAAATGGGACACAGAGATGTTATACTCACACTCATCAAAGGTGGCTTTCATTTTTGTATCATTGTCAGCTCATTTAGGTGTTACTTTTGTCACTGTAATGCCTCAGCTAAAATGTTAATGTAACAAACAAAGGTTCTGCTCGTGTGGACCTGGTGGACGTGGATGGTCACACAGCTCTGCACTGGGCAGCTTTGGGAGGGAATGCTGAAGTCTGCCAGATACTAATGGAGAATGGGATTAGTCCAAATGTGCAGGTATAAACACATGCTTATTTGTATAATACCACATGTCAGCTTTGGCTACACTTTCAAATCACTTGGTGAGAAGTAACACTCCCAGCATCCATGTGTTGAATACATAGACTCTACATAGAGTGGACAGCGTGGCTTGGCCATTTACCATTGTACGGTTTTGAAGCCAAAATACCCCCGTCACAGGCGCAGCCATTGAAGCAGTTGTGCAGCCAGAGTCTGCGCAGTAGAGACGATGAGGGGTTCTGGAAGAATCTGAGTGGAGCCGGGTGACAATTTTTTTTTTTTTTCTTTCGAGAGTCTAATCACTTCTACCTCCCGAAATATTTTACAATCCCCGAAAAAAATACACTAGAACGGCAGCTTTCAATCATTGTTAAATTTGATGTAAAACCTTGTTTTTAATCTCCTATAACCAATGAAAATGAAACTCCTCTGAAAAAAACAACTTGAATACAAGGCAGCCGAATAGTATCTTCAAATCACCAAAACAGTCAGACGTGAGAAACTTTTCTACTGGGTGTATTAATTTTTTAAAGCTTGACCACAGCCCATCTGGAATGACTGGAGAGTCAGATTTTGTGACCTACACTGCAGTCAGCCACCAGGGGGAGCAGTTTTTGTGGTGACTTCACTTCGAGCTGAGCAAGATGTCGACGTCCATTTTTTTTTAGTCTATGGCTGAATATCACACAAAAAAACGATAAAGGCAATGATACAAGAAAATTTTTTCTTTCTTTTTTGACCAAAATCAGAGCTTGTAGTTTTTTACCTAATAATTAAAAAAAGACAGATCTTAAAGTGTAATTCTCTTTTATTGCGCTGGATGTTTGTTTCTAATACTGAACTCCTCCTGGACAGGACCAGGCAGGACGAACTCCTCTGCAGTGTGCTGCCTATGGTGGCTACATTACCTGCATGGCTGTTCTCATAGAGAACGATGCTGATCCCAACATTCAGGACAAAGAGGTATAAAAATGTTCACCCACTGATGTTTGCTGAGTTTTTGCTTGCAGCTGCAGAATGATTGGTTGCTCTCTTGTTATGGGTGCACAGGGGCGGACTGCTCTTCACTGGTCATGCAACAACGGCTACCTGGATGCTGTGAAACTATTACTGGGCTACAATGCCTTCCCCAACCAAATGGAGCACACTGAGGAGAGGTGAGGAGACAGGGAGTTTAGGATTAGGATAACAGATTTATAAATGACTTTAATACTTTGGTGCTATGCAGGTACACCCCTCTGGACTACGCTCTGCTGGGAGGGCACAGCGAGGTGACGCAGTTCATGCTGGAGCACAGTGCTCTATCCATAGCAGCCATCCAGGACATCGCTGCTGCCTCCATCCAGGCAGTGTACAAGGGCTACACGGTCCGCAAGGCCTTCAGGGAGAGAAAGCAGCTCCTCATGAGGCATGAGCAGCTGCGCAAAGATGCCGCAAAGTGAGAAATAAGCACACAAAATATATAGATATAGATAAAGACTTACAAAAACACATAAAATTTATCGTGAGATTACCAAATCTCTGCATCACATAATATCCTTTTGGATTCATCACTCAGCTCATCATTCTGCTTCTGTCCTCCGTGTTTGTCTCTGTCTGCTTCCTCTCACCGGTATAGGAACAGTCACAGACTCTACATATCTGTCTTTCTCTCTGTCAGCCCTGCACACATATACGTCTTCGCCCTGTCTCTCTCCCCTGGCCTGCTCCCCTGTTGTCATTTGCTCACCAGTCTCACCTTTATTCTGTCTTGAACAATGCTTCTAGGGGGCAAGTTTATTGTGAGGGGATACAATGACATAAACTTTTTTTTTTTGGTGTTTTTTTAAGCTTTACAAACTTCTTCTACAAAGTCTTCAAAGTATTCTTCTTGCTGTCTTTTTAGAAACTTTTAGTGGCACAAAAAACATATTCCTGATGAACTCTTTGCCTTGCTAATGGTTGTTTATTATTATTATTATTAGCTGAAGAATTTCTAAATGTATTTAAACATAGTGGTAAAATTGTACAGACAAAATATAAAGTAACTCACATTATTAATCCAAAATGTGAGTGCAATGTTCTGATCTGACTTTTTAACAGAGGCTGTACTGATATGCACTAACCAACAGGTTAGATTCTGTGTCTGGGTCTTTATCATTTATATAGAGCATGTACCTGAAAGTCTTTAATTCATAAGGAAGTTCGACTTCTCATCTCCATGTTCAGGAAACGTGAGGAGGAACAGCGGAGGAGGGAAGCAGTGCAGCAGGCGTCAGCGGCCTCTCCAGAGAAACGCCGGGTTCCTCTGGTGAAAACAGATCAGGGAAAACTGTCCTTAGTCAACATGATGCAGGAATTAACCATGAATGACTCGGTGGCAGAAACAAAGAAATCATCCAAGACCAAAGAGGAGAGGCACAAAGGTACAAGAAAGCAGGTTTTATTCGGCAGTACAACAAGATGATGCTTTTTTCAGGAGAATTATGATCATTTTTTATGGCTTATTTACTTATTCCACACCTATTTGTAGAAATAATTATTAAAAAATTTAAATATTTATTTGCTAATTTTCTTTGCCTTGTTTCTGTAGGTTAAGGCTCTGAAAACTGAACACTTACACATTGTCTCCTTTATTTTGCTCTTTGTTTCTCCTTCAGGCCACAAAAGGAGATCCTCCAAAAGAAGTAAACCACCTGAACTCAGTGACGTCCCTGATGTTTCGAGCACCCACTGTGAAGTCACAGGTGACCCTGTCCCTTGTGCCTACCAGTCCACCCGGCTAAAGGAACTTCTCTCTCCATCCAGCTGCAGCCATCCATCCACCCCAAGGCCAGGACCCCACTCCTTTCCCAAAGTCAGGGACCGACAATCTTCCATCACATTCGTCTCTGTGACCCACCAAACTGAGGCTATTGCACAAGAAGACCTCCCCCTGAAAAGGAGGGACACTCACATGACCATGCAGATGGCCCCTTGCAAGACTGATTCCCACACCTCACTGCACAAGCACAGAAACCACAAGGAGCAGACTTCAGAAAAGGCTGCCCTCAAAGACAAAACTTGCTCTCCCTCATTAGGAAGCAGTTCATCTTCAGACCACAAAAGCCCTTCCAGGAATACTCAGTCAGCCACACATGCACCTATCCCAGCACGCACGCACAGGGAAATCAACAAGGAGCAACGCAGGGTGAGGAACAAGGCTGCACGCATCATTCAGCGAGCCTGGAGAAGGTAACTCATATTTGTTGGTTCCTGAGGGATGTTCAGTAGCTGGAGATTTTCTTGCTTTGGGAGATTGGTGCTGACATGTGGTGCCCACATGTGCCCTCTTCCCACATTTACCCCAATCTGTTCCCATCTCTGCTGCAACTCTCTCTTGCCGTGTTCGGTCTGGATGCCATCAACACTTCAGGGAGGGGGCGGGGAGAGCGTGGGAGATGGGTGAGACATGTAGGCAGGGGACAGACGGGCTATAATCTAGAGCTTTCATACTGGTTTAACAAGAGGCTAAAAGTTCAGCCGTGCTGCTCTAATAGCTACCAGCAGCCTCTCCTTGCTGTTCTCTCCCTTGTATACACTCCATGTTTCTCTAAGAGACTGCCAGTCCTCTGCAGGACACCCTCTGTTTCCATTCAGTTTCTCAATTATTTTCTGTATGTGCTGCCTATAAACCGCCTTGAATAAACTCTTGTTTACTTTGTTTATACTTAGTGAGTATTAGTGTGAGGACTTGCCAGCTTTTGGGCCTTTGAACGCTGTCTGAGTTATTTTTATTGAGCACTAATGCGCTTGCATGGATGTGTGTCTGCAGGTTTCACGCACGCAGGCAGAGAGAGGTAAAGAGCCATGAAGAGGTGGGGTCGAGTGGTTTAAGCCGCACTCAACCCAGCACCCAGAACAGGAAGAAGCTGGAAATACGACATCAGGCCTCTAAAGTGTTGGCAAGTAAGAGCTCAGTGCTGCAAAGTATCTATGGTAAGATCATTACTTTTCATCTCATAAAATGACAAAATGGCTAAATTTAACTGAAATACCTGGGCTTAGAGAGAACACATCCCTAAAGGAAGACCCAACAGCCTTTATCAGGTAGAAACCACCCACCACTCCTCAGCTGGGCAGAAGACTGTGTGGAGTTTGCCTGTTCTCCCAGTGCACATGTCTCTCCAGGTACTCCGACTTCCTCCCACAGTCCAAAAACATGCTCATCAGCTTTATTGGTCACTCTAAATTGCCTGTAGGGGTGAGTGTTTTTTTGTCCCTACGTTAGCCCTATGAAAGGCTGGCAACCTGTTCAAGGTGTCCTCCCACCTTGCACCAAACAGCTGGGATATGTGCCAGCCCCCAAGACCATGTGAAGAATATGGATGAAAAATGAGCACAGATACTCTGTCTTGCTGATGATAAATGACTTTTGTTATGCTGTACTAAATTTGGGGCTGAAAGTAGACAACCACACTAGCAAAGTAATAGTTCTTCAATTAAAAATGTTTTTTTTTAAAGTTAGTTTTTGGTCTTTATTGATAGGACAGCTGAAGAAAGACAATAAATGTGGGAGGTAGAAAGTGGAGGACAAGCAGCTAAACCTCATCAACTGGAGATAAATAGTCACCATTACACTAAGGACTATAACCTGTTTGGGGTACATACTTAAACCACAAGGCTTTGAGGCTGCTGCCCAAACTTTTCAAGTTGAGTGACATCGGACATTTTTTTTCTATTGCAGCTGTTCATAACTAATCAAAACCAAAGATAACTAACAGCCTTATTTCCTCCCCCAAGGAAGTTACTTTTTGTGGGAGAGTTTGTCTGTTTGTTTGTTTGACTGTGAACAACATAAGGCAAGGCAAGTTTATTTATATTGCACATTTCAGCATGGCAATTCAAAGTGCTTTAAAGACAGAAAAAATTAAAAGCAAACAATTAAAATTAAATTAAAAAGCAGATTAAAATTAAAAAGATACAATAAAACAAAAAGATTAAAAAAAAAAGTTAAAAAAGATTTTAAAATAGATTTTTAAAACAGATTTCAAGATAAAAGTGGCAGTGCAGAGGTAAAGAGAAGATATTAAAATGAGTTGTTAAAATGCTCTGATAAAAGGCAGCTGTAAAAAGGTGAGTCTTCAACCTGGATTTAAATGAGCTCAGGGTTTCAGCAGACCTGATAATTTCTGGCAGCTTGTTTCAGATATTCGGAGCATAGAAGCTGAATGCTGCCTCTCCATGTTTGGTTCTGACTTTGGGGACTAAAAGCAGACCTGATCCAGAAGACCTAAGTGGTCTTGATGGTTCATAGGGGATCAAAAGATCATTGATGTATTTTGGCTGTAGTCCATTCAGAGCTTTGTAAACCAACAGGAGTGTTTAAAACTCTGTCCTCTTACAAACAGGAAGACAGTGTAAAGACCTCTGAACTGATGTGATCCACTTCCTTGGTCTTCATAAGGACTCGAGCAGGAGCGTTCTGAACCAGCTGCAGCTGTCTGACGGATTTTTTAGGGAGACCTGTAAAGACGCTGTTACAGTAATCGAGCCTACTGAAGATAAAAGCATGGACCAGTTTTTCCAGGTCCTGCTGACACATCAGTCCCATAACTCAAAAAGTTACATACAGATTTCCAATGAGATACAGAAGAAGTGATTAAATTTTGGAGGTGATCAAGATCACCGTCTTTTTTTGAAGGCTTCTTTATGATTGTGAGTTAGGGCCATTTTCCCCATATGTGTATATAACTCCATGATAAATGGTCGGACTGCTTTGCAAAACAATACAAGACAAGGTCACCATAATTTCTGACAGATGTAAAAGTACAATCCAGATCCTGGCAATATTCTGGATACTAAGATCTGGAATATGAAATATGTACTGTGTCATCATGATTTTCAACATTGTCAGGAAACAACATTAAAGTAGGAGTAAAGTGTTGCATGACAATCACTATATGCTTGGTGGAGGTCTGTGCTCTCTGAGTGCTTTTCTAGTCTTTCATGGCAGACTAACTGGAGGCCCTTGTGTCTTCATGCATTTGTGTTTTTGTCTGAAAGCTTGTTGTGTATCATAGTCATTAAAACCTATATTGGTCTGGGAACAGACCTCTGTCCTCTTCCTCTTCCTAAAAGTTACTTTATTATATTGGATTAAAGGATTAGGTTGAGGTAAGGATGCCTGTCATACCAGTGTAAAACTTGTTGTAAGGGACTTACTCCAGAAACAGAAACTCATCCATGTAAATGTCCAAATGACGCTTCAATCTACATACCAGGACAGTATCAGCCTGGTTGGCTGTGCTGGACCTCTGCTGTGGGTTTCGCCCCACAGACAGGCCTGACCTTCATCACACATCACCAGGTGATGATGGGAGCACAGGCAGAAACCTCGCTGCGCCAAAACATACGCACATGCACGCCGTCTCCGCTCACAGATAGACGATTCAACCCCTCCTCGTCCAACTCAACCTTCTGACGTGGTTGTCCCCTCCCCCTTCTAACCTCACCTCCCTCCTTCTCACTCTCTGACAGTCCTGGCACTGTGAAAAGTTCAAAGCTGTCAGGGGGAATGTCAGACGACTGCGTAGAGCAATCTGCTAAATACACACACACACATGCATACAAACCCCGACATGGTGCCACACACACATTATGGGACTCATTCTTAGACTTTTTTTTTTTTTACAAGACAAACATTTGACACACAACTCTGGACTAGGTCACACTGCTCCATCACTTCAGCGCATGTTTTAACCTTATTTTCTGTGGGATCTGTTGCAACACACTGGTAGAGAGAACAATGTAGTTTCTAATCTCAGACATCAAAAACAGATGAGGACTTTCTGAGTGAAGGTCTGATTTGTGAGCCATTAAGTAATCAAAGTATTCCTCTGCATCGCAATGCTGTCATTAAAAACACAGACCAGTCCGGTTATTTATTACCTCCGCCAAGGAGGTTATGTTTTTGAGAGAGTTTGTTGGTCTGTTTGTTTGTCTGTCTGTGACCAACATAACTCAAAAAGTGTTGAATAGATCTTGATGAATTTTCCGGGAATGTTCAAAATGGGATAAGAAAGAAGTGATTACATTTTGGAGGTGATCTGGATCACCGCCTGGATCCAGGATTTTTTTAAAGGATTCTTTATCATTGTGAGAGAGGGCTGTTTTCACCATATGTGAATATAACTCGACGAGAAATGGTTGGATTGCTTTGCAGAACAATACAAGACAATGTCACCATTATTTCTGGCAGATGTAAAAGTACGATCCAGATCCTGACAATATTCTGGATACTCAGATCTGGAATGTAGAATATGTACTGGGTCATCATAATTTTCAACACTGTCAGGAAACAAATTATCGTACAAACCTGCAACTAACACCAAATTGTAGCAGACAGTCTGCTGAAAGGAAATATAACATTAAAGTAGGACTTAAGTGTTGCTCTCTGTGCTCTTTGAGTACTTTTCTAGTTCCCACTGTGCTTGTATGAAACTGTGAAGAAACAGATTTTGATAACAGATTTTTTATCCTGCGAGAAAAACAAATTCCACGAAGCAATAAAGCAGATTCAATTTCTGTGACATATTCTGACTTGAGCACGTTGAAGAATTTTATGAATTTAATTTCATGTGATGACAGAAATACAGCCGCTTTTACTTACATGTGACAGCTATGGTCAATGATCAGCAGTTCCCTTGTTGTATCAGATCTTTTTAATGGAATTAGTGTTTTTATGAGGCTGTGATTGATTAGAAACATCATAACTTAGGCTTCAGTGAGGATTGAACTCACGACCCCTGGTTTACAAGACCAGTGCTCTAACCACTGAGCTATGAAGCCTTTGATGACACATGTAGTGTCAGGTTGGGATTAAAAAGATGACACTTTGAACAATCATGGGTGTGAAGCCTGACCAGATTAACCAGTTACAGTAGAGTCCTATGCTTTACTTTGAAGTTGGTTGTAACTGCTTACATGATGCAGCTGCAATGCTAAAAAGCAGCGTCATCCAATAATAATCCAGTAATATGATTTTCTTTACTGTCTTCAAGGCGGCTCTATGGCCAGACGAGGGCGTTCACTGCGGGGCTCTCAGTCTCAACTGCTCCTGGATCTTCCTTTGCGCACACAAAGCCAGTGTAAGAGCAAATACAAGCGCACAGTTTTAATACCAACACTTACAGTCTCTAAAGGTCATTCCATGTGCTTATTTTACAGTGAGCGGTATAGACTGCGTTCACCTGACTGACGCCGTGAATCAAGCCAAGCAGTACTCCTACCACCTGAGACCACAGAGCGCCGGTCAGGGGACTAGAGGCCGGGGAAAACACTGAAGCCACACACACACACCCCTCATGCTCTTTGATGTTTTCTCAGCTGGCTGGCAGCCTTGCCTCTATAGAATTACTACACATATTGTTCGCTCAGTGTGCCAAGCTTTCTAAAATTAAGCCACATGACATCAGAGCCATGACCTCACAGGGTGGGGTTAAGTCTACAGAAATGGTGTGTGTAAAAGATAACCTTTCAGCCATTGTGGAAGGAACACATACACACGCTATCCCGCTCGTTCTCAGTTGCTCTCGCACACACACTGCGATAACCTTTCCTCCCGTTGCAGAGAATGAGGCAGTCTATCAACAGCCGGTCATACAGATAGCCCACCTGCAGCCACACATACACACACACACACACAGTTACACAACAACCAGGTCTACAAGTGCTTTCACTCTCCAGAGAAAGGTTTTACACTTTGCAGTTTCTATTTACTTTGATATGAATTTGCACAGGACACTACAAAGTGTCTGTTTATGTCTAGAAACAGAATCTCCAATGCGTGTTTTTTGAATTCTATTTTTTAAAAATTAAATAAAATTGACACCAAAAGGCTGGCACACTTGGGTTTCAGTTTATTTTTCCTGCTTTTTTCTGTTTTTGTAAGCACATTTAGAAATAACAATCATCAGAGGAGGAGGTTAATAAGGAAAAATAGTCAACGAGATAACGACAGGAATAAAGACACAACCTCAGGCAGAAATGGTTAATGTAAAAACAAAAGTGTGGAGTATTCTTTTCCAATCAGATTATAAAAAAACTTAACACAGTTCTTGCTGTCTGAAAGTTCAGGTGCATGTTATCATCTGTAGCTGAGCTGTGGGTGTTCGTTGTCGAAGTGAATAAGAGATGTTTGAGAGGCGTCAGTACATGTCTCGAAGGCCAAGGTTTCCACGGCGAGCTGAAGAGCCATGTGTCACAGTGACACTGTAACAGTAGAGTAGGTCTGTCAGCCACTGCTCCCTTGTTGCCCCTCTTGAATACCTCTGAAACACAAACACGCACACAGAAATCAGATCAACAACCTCTTCTGCAGAAATCCTTTTGGTGTAGATTTCATGTCTCTGTTTACCGTGAGCTGCTGTATGATCTCCTGCAGCAGAGCGGCGTTGGCCAGCAGCTGGTTTTGGATCGGTGTGTGTTGCAGCAGCATGGACAGGATCTGTCCCAGCTGTGGGAGCTCATCCTCACTCAGATCTCCAACTCGCAGCAGCTGCAGAACCATTCGAAGCAGGCGAGGAACAGTGCTCAGTGCAGACACACAGGCTCCCCATATTGCCTCCCTGCACAGGAGACAGAGATGTTGGGAATCAAATTACTGTAGTTCAAACTAAATCTTATTCTGATCAATTTATTATCACAGTGAAGGGTTGGATGAATTTACCTTTTGTGGTTGGTTTCGGTTGGCAACTCCTGCTGCAGGGTAACAAGTAGCGCCAGCAGGCTGAGGCAGCACTGAGACAAAAAGCGCAGCACAGGCTCAATGGGCAAGACGGACAGGTCCATTAGTCTGGACACAGCTCTGAGCAGGCCAGCTGCCATATTGTCGGGCACAACTCCTAACTTTGTCTGAGAGAAACACACAAATGGGTTTTGGTTACTTTTTTTTTGCAACTCAGAAAAAGAAGAAACATAGTTCGAGGAGTTAAATCAAATGTGTGCAAGATGTTTTCTGACAAATAAAAAACGTTTCTCACCAGGTATTTACAAATGCCATTTTGCAGGATGTCAAAGCACTGCGACTTTGACCCGAGAGTTTCCAGTGAGTGGCAGACCTCCTAAAATAAAATGGTAGAAAAAAGTGTCATCAAACATAGCCCCTTTTTACATCAGGGTGCCTTTTGTGATCTAATACAAACAAAAGTGTGTGAAGAGTTGGCTAAATGGTAAACATTATGGTTACAGTACAGAGTGAGGGTGAAGGATTTAGAAATTTCGTAAATGTCTGTAGTAGAAAACCACATCTTATCCATAAATAGACTTTAAACACGAGGACATGTACCAGAGTATTTCTACGGTCGTTTCTGTAAAATCAAGGCCTCACTGGAAATTTAAGTTTTCAAATTTCAATATCACAGGGATGGAAAAAAGGTGCACACAGGACCTGAGCAGTGGCCACAAACTTTCTGATAGCAGAATATAAGGCCTGTCTTTCCCTCGTTAACTTCACATCGAAATCAGATTTCTCATTAGCTTTTATAAATTTGATTTGTGCGAGTGCGTGCCCAAGTGCAGGAGCAAGAACGAGCCAGTGTGTGTCAGAACACTGCACCTGTTGGCATTCTCCCCATCATTAAAAACAATCCTGTCTCATTAGTCCAACCAGAGTTGACACAGTCCGTCCCCTAATGCCTTCCCCCTCCCTTCTACTTTCGCCATTGCATGTCCCCTCCCCTCCTCCTTCCCGCCACTTGTCTGTGATTGACTCAGACAGGGAGATGAGAGAGGCAGGATCTGAGGGCTTAATTGAGGAGCTGAATTAGTGATTATAAGCCCCCCACTTGTTCACACTCTCACACACACTTGCCCCAGGGCACAGCAATGTTAACTGTAATTTCTGTGCAGAAATGTCACACTCCCATCATGCCATGGGCTCTCATTAGCATTTGTGCATATCCACCATGCCCGATAACCACGCATCTCCAACCTGCGCAACGCGATAAAGGTTCCCCTCTCAGCCGGAGTGCAACGATAAAGCTTCCACCCTCTGAGCTCTACATGAGAGACAGAGAGGGACCGAAGGGACTGAAAGACCACTGCTGTGTCCAGAATATCAATACCTTTAATTTCCAAACATTGTCTTTTCTGCCCCTCCCTTAAACTCTAGCTCTGTCCCTTCCAGATGCTACTAGATACTACTAAGTGTTTCATCCAAGTTTTCAAAACCCATCCAAAATCAGTCACTCTGCTGAGGAAGTTGTGAGGAAAACTGCGTGTTCTAAACACACCTCAACAATATCCCATTGGTGTGTAAACTGCTCAAGTGGCGTGGGGTAGAGGCTGAGTGGAGAAAGGGGTGAAGGAGGCAGGCAGTCGTCGTCGTCCTCCTGCAGGGAGGCGAGCCTTTCTGATGAGAAGCCTGTCAGAGTGGAGAACAGGAAGCTGATGTAGTCCACGTCCTGCAGAGCCGCTTCCTGGCTCCCAACCGACCAGCTGCTCAGCGATGACCTGGAGAACATAACCGGATTACACAATTACAGACACTTGATATGTCCATCAAATGAAAGCATTTTCTGTGTACAGGACGTCATATTTTTAAATTTTCAACGCATTTTGTAGAAACCATTTAGAATTATCTCCAAATTTTTTCCTGCGTACATATTCCTTTTTTGCATCACTTCTAATTATTTATGATGCTGTTTTGTAACAGCGTAACATCAAGGACACACGGTTATCAAATATCCCTTACATGTCTTCAGGGGACGATGAATCTGCTGCAGTAGGAAATGTAAGTAAATATTAAGAGTTGTTATGGAGCCCAGCACGCACATGTGGACAGAAGTGTCTCAACTACTACTCTATGACGACACTGCATTCCAGCTCCCCAAAGAGCCCTTTGTGTCCTCCTCATCACACACACACACACACACACACACACACACACACACACAGAAATGAGCACTCCCTTGACTAAAAGTTTGTATAACACTGCCCCACTGACACAGACAGAAGGTCTCACACACATAAATCCACATCTCATCCCATCACATGGAAAGTTAAGCTTTTGTGTGTAACAGATTGTTAATTGTTGTCACAAGTTTGTTAAATATTGAATAAACACGTCCTCCACATCAGCACCTGTCAACAGAAAGAAATCTGATCCTCTCATTGAGACGTGTATTTGAAAGCACAACACTGCCACCTGGTGGTGTCAGAGAAAGCTGTCTTCACAGTTTTTTGCTCAATGAGCTGCTTCCAAATTTTAGACACTCCTCCTCTGGTAACTTTCTGGGCTCAAGAAGCCCCAGCAAGTGTTCAGAGTTTTAAAAACTCACCTCAACTGTACGATACGAATCAAAGAGGCAGCGAGACCAGCAGAGATTCGTCCAGCCGTGCAGCAGCCACTCAGATTGGCCAGCAGGGACTGGGACATCTTGGGCAGGAAGTAGATCAGCTGCACCATTTGTTGCTGTGACTCTGCTGGTAACAGGACCACGACTCCCTCCTGCGGATCTTTGAACACACACGCACACATTTGCTACATTTCACATGTAATAAAGTACAGACCACAAAGCATGGCACCCCTAGGGCATTGAACATGACGCTCTAACAGCAAAATTAATTGATACCAGGAAAACTCACCTACTACAGAGTAGTAAAAAAAAAGAAAAGAAACAGATGTAACTACTGCAGTGATGACTTGGATAACGTGCATGTGTGTGCTGTGCCTTCCTCTGACGCACATGCTGATGTCAGAAAACCTCAGACAAAAGGAGTCTTGTGATGGGAAATTGCTGCTTCTGCTGAAGTTTCTGTTCATTTGCTGCCTTCCCTGCTACCCCTCACTTTCACACACCAGCAGAAGTATTTAACCATCATGTCCATACCCCTGCTGTTTACCTCTGGTTTTGTTAATAAAGTTGCATATTTGGAAAAATGAACTTCTACAGCCTTCTTGGGAGACTATGAAATAACTGAAGCAACTACTTCTGTAACATTTTTCTCTTTTTAATCCTGAACATTGCTGCTTGATGCTGCATTACGTTGATCTGTAAGTTTTCAGTTAAGTTATATATTTCTTTGTTGAGTTGACTCATCTTAATAGAAACATGTTTTAACTATGGATGGGTACTGAACTAGGTACTTTTATAGGTACCGACAGAATTCTGTCAAAAGTACCGGGTACTGATTCACGTAAAATCAAAAGGTACCATGTTTAAGTACCTTAACACATCCTTGTGACTGTGAGGGAGTGAAACAGTAGGTGATTTTCTATGCTGGACATGAACACAGCATTGCAAGATTACATATTGACGAATATATATGTTAAGTTGGAAAAAAATGTACATTCTATTACTAAACAAATTGTTATTTTTTACCACATAAACACAAAAAAGTACCAAAAATTGGTACCGTTGAGTTCCAGTACCAATTCCAGGTACCAGACATTGGTACCGTATTGATTCAAGTGTGAAAGGTACCCAACCCTAGTTTTAACATGATGGTTACAGAATCAGGGAATCCTGGGATAGGATACTTAAGTGAAGCAAAATTAAATTTAAAAAGTTGAAAAAGTCTTTGGTACTATGACGAAGCTCTGTGGGGTGAAGTTTTCATTCATATTTCTCCAACAAGATGCAAAAATCCTTGTGACCATTGGCCCCTTTGGGTTTCTCTTCCTAAGTGAGTGTGTGTACCATAGAGCGTGCAGGCGCTTGTCTGCAGACTGTTGAGCAGGTCTTTGTTTCCTCGGGAAGCAGCAGCCTGGATGGACAGGATGAGTCGTGCTGAAAGAGCAGGGTTACGTTGGCCCAGCTGGGACAACTGCACAGGGAGATATGCCAACCAGCGACTCAGGACCTTACTCCTTCAGGGGAGACAGAGAGGGGCAGAACACAGCCACAGTTATACAAGGGAATCATGTTTCCAACAACTAGTACAAACACAATACCTCATTAGACATTGTGCCTCAACAAATGTGTAGATGTGTGTTTATTTACATTTACAACCTCGACGTCTATACCATTTACTACCACTAGGAATGCACTGACACTGATCGTGGTATCAGTTATCGGTGTATCAGTGTATCAGTACTCCCAAAAGCTGGATCGGTATCGGTGGGAAGAGATCCATGGTGCCGATCCAGGCAAACAGCTCTATGTCTTTTCGTTTTTTTTACTAGCACTCTTTGCTACTTGATTTGAAATGTTGTCTCTGATGCACTTGCTTTGTTTTTTGTTGCTTTACCAGTCAATAGGTCATAAAAGTTTACATTTAAAAAGAACTTGTGTACCTGTTGAAGAATTGTTTTGATGGTAAACATTTAAATATTTCATAGTTTAAATAAATGTTAACTTCAATAATTCCATATACTCATTATTTGCCTTTTACCTAAAACATTACCAGTCTTATCCCACAGTAGGGCATGCTGGTTATTATCTAACACTGGTATCAGATCGGTATAGGTATCGGTTGATAACAAAGCCCAGGCATCAGTATCGGTGTTGGAACCAGAAAAGTTGGATCGGTGTATCCCTAACTTCCACTACTTTTAGATGTGTTTGATGGGAATACAGTCATCTACAGGGTTATCACAGTAGTATGGAGTGTTTAAAAAAAGATGCTAACTTTTGCTTTGGGATGATTGAAGCTGATACAATTTTTAACTTCACATTTTGGTCTTGGAAAATAAACGGTCAGAGAATCTATGATTTGCACTCCTGCACTTAGTTTTATTTTTTTATGATTTCTTTCATTTTTGAGGCCCACGAGCAGATGCAATTATTAAAGTACCAAAAGATTGTAAATCTGCAGTTTGATGATCTCACATCTGAAGAAGAAAAACTGAAGGTACCTTGCTATGTGTGTGTGTCCTTGCTCCTGCTGGTAGAGTTTGCTGTAGAAGGACAGCAGCAGGGATCGTGTCTGTAAAGTCAGGTTCCTCTGCTTGTAGTACACATACACAGCTGCCAACAGCTCTTCTGTCACTGCTGCAATAATACAAACACACATGCACACAAAAATTAAATGTTTGCTATCTGTTTTCGACTCCTTGGGACTTGCAGGTCCTCACGCTATCAAATGAAACCACACATGCTTACTTTTGCTCCTTTGGGTGAGCACCATCTTCCACACAGTGCCCAGCAGCATGTGGAGCTGCTTGTAGCTCAGTTTAACTCCACTGCTCAGAGTGTCTCTCACAAAAGTCCTCAGAGGTGTCAGCCAGTCTCCGTCTGTCTCTCGACCGACTCCTTGCCTCTGACTGAGGGACACCATGACCTGACAAAGTGTGATGTTAAGGGCCAGAGGTTCTACCGTCAGTCCTGGAACAGCTGCAGTCTGCTTGATCCTGCAGTGAAGGTAACAGGATTTAGCACCATAACAAATTGGAGCTTTAAAACAGTTAGCATGATGGCTAATCCCTGGTAGTCCATGCATTAAAATATGTTTAAATTCGTCAAGGAAGTCTGAGCAAATACAACAAGCAGCAACCTTTAGATGATGTCCACTATTGTCACAGTCCTCAAAAATAGGCTTTAATTATCATTAACAAAAAAAGTTAGGGCAGAAGTTCTGCTCCTCATTTTAAGGCCAACATTCCTAACCTTTTGAGGTCAACCTTCTTCCTATGCTTAGGTGTGTCCCTAGTGCCATAGGGAAAGTTTTTCATGAAGTGCTGCTTAAAATCTCCCAGGTATTCTTTGTGAAACCATGCATCCTAAAAAAAACAGAATAATTTTGTCAGTTTTATCTTGTTTAAAAAAAAATATGACATTAGATATTTTTGCACTCCTCATCTTACCAATGCATCCCGGTGCTCCAGCTGAGGTGCCAGTTTTCTCAGCAGCTGCAAGATCGACAACACTTGGAACATTACTGACATTGCTTCTGGGGTAAGCAGGTGAGCGCCCTCACTGCTGTTCCAGGTACAGTCATTGGTACTGGCTTCTACCCAAACTTCCAAGAGGAGAGGCACCAGAGTGGCTGCAAAGCTTTGAACTGAATCAGCTGAGTCCAGACCCTCCCCCACTGCAGGTCCAGGTTCTACTTCTGGTCTAATTGAATAAAGAACAAATAATGACTTGAATATAAAATACTCATACTGATTCTGATTCTGATTCTGATCTTCCAAGTGGCTCGAGGGGCGTTTGGTTTCCTACCTGAGTTTAAAGGTGGACCTTGGAGTCGGTTTGGCCCCAGAATGCTCATACACCCTGACTCCAACCTTGTTGTAGGTGAGCTCTTCCCAGATAAGATTGAGAGGTGTAATCCTGCCCTCTCCACTGGAGCCAAACACTCCTTCAGTTTGGCCAAAAATATCACTTTCCTCAATCGGTCTTTCCTCAACCACGGCCTGCAGAAAGCGTCCAAGCCTTCAAATATAAGTGACACAAAATAAATGATCAGCAAATGAGTTAACTTTATAATTCAACATATTCATAAAGAATATAACATTATGTGTGTCAAACCTGGAAAGAACAGAGAGGCGCCACTGCTGACTCGTAACAGTCCTGCTTGGGTTGACTGATAGTGCCCATGTCCGTCCCTTTGCATCTTGTTTCTTTTTGGCACCGGCACTGCTTTGTTTGTGAGAAATCAACTCCAGGAAGTTAGTGAGGAGTACAGCAGGTCGTGTAGCTAGCAGACCAGGGTAGTGCTCCAGCAACACATCAAGAACTTTCATGGCATCTTCCTGGATGCCTGGCTCAATATGGGTCATGGCACAAGAAAGGTGGGCACTGAGGAGGGGGAAAAATGGAGCCACTCGTTCTGCAGGCACAGACTGTGCAATGAACCTAGGGGGAATAAACACAGGTTCAAACAGCTTGGATTATGCTTACTGACAAGAAAATAAAAAAAATGATTCATTTACTGCTGGTTATGTTTCACAGACACTTCTCTAACCTGAGCACACGTGTAGCTGCGACACGAACATTGGCATCCTTGTCAGTGAAAACAGCTGCCACTTCAGACAGCAAACGAGACAGATGCTGTTCTAACAGAGAAGGATTGAGGGACAGCAGCTCTCTCAAACCCAACAAGGCACTATGCTTCACATTGGCATTGTAATGGTGCAGCTGGGACAGAAGCTCCTGGGAAGTAGGGGGAAAGTGACAGAAAGCAGAAGAAATTTAGTTTTCCAGAAATGAATTTATAATGATGAAATGTAAGATAGTTAAGTGAAAGACTGAAAGACAATGGGAGAGCTTACATTGATACCAAGCTGTCTGTGAGTGGTGGGACCACTTGTGTCTCTCTTCAGCTGTTCAGATAGATGGATTCCTTTTGTGCGGAAATTGGTGTTGGTGGCATTATCAGCTTTGGGTTTCGTCTTCCCCACCTTTAACTTCACCTTCTGGAAGTCATCCTGTCTCTTCTTCTTCTTTGACTTCATCGTTACAAGCTACAGACCTGTGGTGCAATGCATTCAGGGATGATCATACAATTTAATTCATCATGGGTCAAACTAGCCACCTAGAATGTTTTAACTTGGTGGTTGATGCATTGAAAGAGACAGCACACATTGTACAATATGCCCAATGTCAACTACGAATCAAAAACATAAAAAAGCAGCCAAAACAGATCACAAGCCACACTGAAACGGCAGCAGCGCTGTCCGCTACAACATCATGCATCCCAGTTATTCATTTTACTCACAACAAAGGAAGTCCTGGGTACTACCGGAAGAGATCTGCTCTGCATCAAACACAAACCAAGTTTAATTAGCTAAAGATCAGCCCCTGCAAAATGAATAAATCCTTATCAAAGGAAAATATTCAGGATTCACACATCTCGTGCTTATGCGTGGGGTCCTTTAGCTCTGTGTACATTTTTACAAAGTCTCGTTAGATGTGCTGACCTGAACAGCTGCGCAGCACACGTTCTCTGATTGTGACAGCTTCTCTCGTGCTGGAAAGTATTCCCCAAACCTTTTTGGAAACAACAAAACCTTTAATTTAGAATGTCTATCTTATTTTCTTGTATATAATGAATCAATGTACTTATGATGAATGGGTTTCATACAATGTTCTATTTAGCCCCGGGACGCTCTGGTGAAAAAAGTAAGCGCACCGCATAGTTGTCCTCACAAGAGCCTATAATTTCAATTTTTGTCCAAAGCCTGGCCATTCTGGATCTTGTGTTACAAATTTTATGTATCTCCCCATTCCACGAATTTATAACACTTGATTATTTTTTGTTTGCGTGAACACTAAACCGCTTTAAATGCTAGCATTTTTAAGCTGGCAGATGCACAGCTCACTCTGCTAATCGACGCGGGGCTCTTGACGTAGGCCGCTTGGCGTGACTGTTGTGTCGGTCGTCTGAACATTACTCGTCCCGGGATCTCGCAGTTTGTATCATTTATATCGGTAATTGTGGTAAATTCTACTTACAATGCTTACCCAGTAACGACACGGCGATGTTTGACGTTAGATCTGTGATGATGTTTTTCATATTCAGCGTAGTTTGGTTCATAAACGGTCAAACGTACCTCTAGGCTTGACTAGGCCTCAGACGAAACGAAACAACAGAAGTAAAATGTTATCATAGATAGATTTTTACCCGGTCTTTTGTTAGAACTGTTTTCGACTAATTATTTGTTCTGACGAATTTTCTGTTCTGTCTCGGTAGTTTCGGAACGGAGAGAATGGACGCTCAAGCTTCAGTAAACAACCCTCCACCTAAAAATGGACTGCAGCCAAATCAAAGGAAAAATTTCAGAGTAGGTATCACAGTAGTGCCCTGTGCACGCGCCTAACCAACGGTAAACCACTAATACAGACACATCTGAAGAAACGTTGATTTTTTTCGTGTGTCTCTAAAACTGTCCAGTAAACTGGCCGTTTGCCGAATGGAGAGCCAGGTGGTAGCAGTCCTTGGGCGGTGGACTTTTATCCACCTCTGTGCTCTCAGGCTTTGTTGTGTTGCACTGTGGTTTATGAAAACCAAAGTCAGTGACCTGGCCCTCTCAGCTGCGGCTTGTTGGTGGGATCTTCTAGAGGACTTCCTCTGGAACCTCTTACGGTTCAGTTTGCAGCTCGAAGATGCAAACATTTCTCAAATGTTCTGAAACCGCTTCTAGTTTTTACTCATTCGACTTGAACTTGAGCTTTATGTTGTGACTGTGGTTCCCTGAACCAATTCCTGATGACAGGCTACTCAGTTTTTATCTCTGAGTACTGTCAAAGTCAAAAAGGCCAAGAGGTAGCAGGGCGCACAAAGGGATCCTTACAAAAAAGACATGTTTTAGTCCCTTGCATATGTACATGATAAATACATCAACAGCAAATAGAGTTGCTGTTTGTTGGATTTGATTTCTAAATATTATTGAAATTCAGTACAAGCGACTGAGAGGACTTGTTTAAATATTTAGAAATGTAAACTAAGCTGATCCCAAAGTGCTACATGCAGCCTTTTGATTATTTTTTCTTTCCCTGCTTGGAGGCATTTTTCTGTCATTTGTCCTGTTATTTTGTATTTCGTTTAGGGGTATGTTTGGCAACGTGTTTCCTTTAAGAACAGCTGCCCTTAGCCCTAGTGACAATAAGATCAAGACCTCATAATAAAGTAGGAAGTACTATACTACTGTTAGGATTCCTGTATTAGACTGATATCACTTCCTTCTTTCCCTTTCCTGAAAAAGGGGAATTGTTAAATTTGTATGTTTTTAAAATTGGTGCTCCCAGTCATACCACACTGGGTTGTAAAACCTCAGTACCCAGTGGTAGATGAAGAAAAACATTTTTTACATTAGCTGAGGTGTTGACCTCAGTGCCATTCCAATGTTGCCGCTGTTACCATATTTGCCACTAGATTTTTTTTCCCTTCGTTAAGTAAATAAATAAGCTGTGCGCTGTTAAATATGCTTTCCTGTTCCTTTTTTCTCATATAATGAGAACTAAGACTTATAACCAAACATACTTAAAAAGGGCACTTGTCTCTATGACTGCTGCTCCTTGTAGCAGGGTCAGTGGAGAACAAGGAAAATACTATCTCTATGGCATACATAGGGTGGCTGACATGGACCTAGAGTTCAGTCCTGTGCTAAATGTCATCCTGTAACTAATGCCTCTATGTGTCTCTCTCCTTCATGTGGGTTTATTCCCTCCTTTGACAGAGAAAGCAGCCGCAGCATTCTGCTGATATAGGTAAGTCCTCAATACATGGTGCTACTGCCAGTGCTGAGAGTTGTGGCTTGAGGCAGTGATTCTCCTGCTTCATGTCTTGGGGTGGTGGCATGTCCACCACTCTCTGAGACTCTCACTCACAGAAATGGGGGCTGTTGTGGTGCCATGATCAGTGTTTGTCAGTACAGATGGTCTTGCTATACAATTTCCACCATGTTGCACTTATGTTCCCATTAAAAAAAAAAAAACATATTCCAGTTTTTACTTGGTTTGAAAATGCAGAGTTGCACTGACCCGTTCCATAAGCCAACCCATTCTCCTGACATGTTGCTGCAATGAAGATGAGCACTGATAGCTACGCAAGTCCCTAGAGACCAGGACACATGGTCTTGCAGAAGTGGGACATAAAACTGTGTGTTTGTGATGGCTGCCGTTCAGATGGCCGTTCAGGCTGATGCACTTTTTGTGCTGTGATGGTTCAATGAACATTTTCTTCTTTTTTTAATGTTTCTTTAATTTGACTCTGCTGGATGCAGCATTGTGTTTTCATTCAGTTGTTTGGTCTGAACTGGTTCGATGACACATTTTGTAACGCATGATTTCTTTGAGTTTAACCTAAAGATGACTTGCAAGAGCTTTTTAGTTAATGAAGGGAATTAATTGTGTGATTGCAGTTCAACTGCTTGATTCGGTTTTCACAGAAGTGACTCTTCTGTGGTCGGGCATATCTAGAAGCAATGCATCATGGGAGCTTTTCTTCTGTGGCCCTGTAAGGCCTAATCAGGGGGTTAACCAAGAGCTGTGGTTCTTGTGTTTCCCCTGTAATTTCAGCACACATGAGGAGTTTGGGTTGCTGAGTTAATAAAATCAAATCTTTTGGCACTAAGACACTTAACCCACTTAACACCTACGTCTTCTTTATCTTGATCACTCTAGCTTTCTGTTGTGAAATTCATTAAGTGTGTGTTGTGTTTCTGCTTTTTGCTGACCATTGTTGTTTTTTCAGTGTACACCAAAGGCACATCTATCCAGACCGTGCCCGGTCTCAGCAAAGTGTTGAAGGGAGTCACAGACTGCATCGTTGGTAAGCAGTAGGGCTTTTTTTACCTGCGCACGTCTATTACCTCCTTCCCTCCCCTTGCTTCAGTGTATAACCAATGATGGTTGCTTGTCTACAGGTCTTCAGTATGTCTGGGAATACCGGAGCCCCAGTAAGTCGGTCCCACCACACTACCAGTGCAAACTTTGTGCTGTCTCCCGCTTGCAGCATGATATGGTTGCCCATGTAAAAGGCTGGAAACACAGCTTCAGATATTTGGTGAGTTTTCTGAATTTGCTCTGACTAAAACTCAAAAGTTAAATTAATGAGTAAAAGGGATGGGTATATGACCACAAATTTATATCACAGACTTTTTTGTTCTTAAATCTGTTCCATTTGTTTAACAGCATTATATCAATGTTTTATACAGTTTATGATGCTACTTGCTCTGATCTCCTTTTCGTCCCTTGAACAAGCCCCAATTGTGATAGAGGGGGAATAGAAGGGGGAGGAAGCAGCGGTCTTTGGTTAGATCACTCTGTTATACCCTTTTGTCTTTACCCTCCACTAGAGCTGCGTTGGTGTTTGGGAAGCAGATCTGTTTTTTATTTTGTGTACTGAAACCAAAGCTGCATTTCCACCAAGCAGTACGGGTCGGTTCGGTACGGTTTGGGACAGTTAAGTCTCATCCCGTTTGCGTTTCCACAGCAAACTGTGCCCTCTCGTGGTGGGCGGCGTGTAAGCCGCATGCCGGAAGCCACAGCTGGTAAACAATAGCGCGACGCCGTAGCAGCTTACCCCGCGATTAAATCCAACAAAGAAGAAAACGCGACACAATAAACAAAGGGCACGGATGGAAGACATGCAGCATTTCGTCCTCTCTGTGATTTTAATGTAACTCTCTGTTACAAAGTGCAATCAAGCTTCGTTTCAGAGAAGTCTCTGTGCCGCCAGGAGAAATGCAGCCGCTGTTGGGGTAAGTGACGATTCTTTTGACCAATCAACAGTCTGCAGTGTGTTGCTTCACCTCCCGAGAGCGGATCGGTTCAGTCTGGCACCCATACGAAAGGGTCCCAAAAAAGTGGGACGGCTCGTCTCGGTTTTTAGGGATCCGTTCAGGGATGAGTCTGTGGAAACGCCGCTAAAAGCGCACCGTACCGAGACGAACCGACCCGGACTGCTCGGTGGAAACGCGGCTCAAGATGTTGGAGCAGTGATGTCGGTAAATATTATCTGATATACAGTGGTCATCTTTCTTATACACAGAAAAAAGCCCACCCAGACAAGGTCACCAATGAAGAGGAGGAGGGCGTCAGAGACCCTGCTGTGAGGAAGAAGATAAAAGAAGCCGCATCTGAGGTTGAGAATGCGGAGGGCAGGGGGCAACTCAAAGTGAGTTTTGTTTTGATCCTGTTAGGTAGAAAGCAGATCATAATACTGCCAAATATTCTGTGTCCAACAATCATTCGAAGTGACTGTCTGTATAGAGGTTGACAATTTTAAGTCTAGTGAGACTTGGGGGCCATTTACAGGACAGTGGTTTTAGGATACAGCCACACTGGCAAACTGTACCATGCTTAAGCACACTTCACCTCAAAACACGTTTGGAATGGCCCGTGTGACCGCAATCGTGCTGTGCTTGAGCACATTTCACTTCTCTGCTTTGGCACGCTTCAGAGAGATGGGCTTCAGCACAGTTTACTTTATGCATGCGCAGGGGCGTAGCTACAATAAGGCAAACACAGGCAGTTGCCTGGGGCCCCAAGATTCCCAGGGGTCCCCAAAGCATCTCTCAAAAACTGATTTATGAAGTTCTCTTCAATTGAAAGCATTTCTTTTTTCTAAATCTTACTTCACATGCTTCAAAATACATCGAAAAGTTTAATCTTTAATGATCGTTTTGGGTACTCCCCCTCCCTTCTTATTCAATGGGCTATTCCAGGTTACAACACATCTGGAAATTTGATTCAGGAAGAAAGTGGTAAAAAACACTTTTTTTCCCATTTTTTTCTTATTTTCGACCAAGTCGGAAATAAAAACAATGTTGCTCTGAGATCTGAGATAAACATATTAGACTTTTCGGATTTTAAGGACTTTATCTAGCCCAGGAAATAGGATAATTTTCTCAAAATCAAACGTTTTGAGTTGGTGATAAACATTATTGTACAAAATCTCCTTTTTGTATACATAACTCACTGGCCAGGGGGTCAAATAAAAATACATTAACTTTAAAATGATAGTACCAAAAAGTAAATATCACCTCTTTCAGTAGTTTTTTCCCAGTTTTATGTTGTGCTTGTTATTAACATATTTTTTCTTTACTAAATATTTTTTTTCAATATTTATCTATTGTAATGTTTTTCACTTCATACTTTCTTGTTTGTTACTGTTACTCTGTAAATTCCCCACTGGGACAAATAAGCTGTCAATTGACCTTAAAAGATTTCAAATCCAGGACAAAGTGGACTAAATTATGTGTTCACTTTCTTCAAAGTCATACTAAAGTACAGTACTTGAGGAAATGCATTTAGTTGCATTATGTTACCATGTACAAGATTAGCACTGTCTCATGCCTTGATTCTGGGAAAGAGACAGTGGACCCAGGGAAGGCCAGTCTAGCTCTGAGGAAGATGAGTTACAAGGACATGGAGGGCCCCATTGACTGGGTTTGCCTTGGGCCCCCAAACGACTAAATACGCCCCTGTGCATGAGCACAAATACGTGGACAGAACGTGCGATCCATGATGTATGATCGCTGCGAGCACACCTCTCAACAATCATTTTAAACAAAGTGGGGTTGTACGAGGTCTGTGTCAGGCCAAAGCGACTTGCCGTAAGTCAAAAAGTCCCTAAAGTTGTAGCAGCACTCTCTGTGTTGTATTGCCATGCGTGTGTGTAATACCTGCTAAAGTCTGGTTCCTATTGGAGTAGTGTGACCGCTGGCCGTACTCTCCAGCGGGGGAACAGCATTGCGGGGGGCAATCATGCTTGAGCACGGCACAGTTTGGATGGCTAGTGTGACTGTGTCCTTTGGATGGAATGCAAAAGTATTGGGGCTTTCAAGTTCACATCCTGTTATGCAGTTGCTCCTTCTTGGCTCTTTGAAGATTATCAACTTCCAAAATACGGCTTTCACTTTTGACTTTGAGCCATAGTTTTAGTATTTTTTGTCAGAACTTGGCCTTTCTAAATATTCTGAGGATAAATTTTCAACAGTGGTTTTGCTTATATAGCTTCCCATTCTTCCTGGTCATTGCTATTCTGAAGACTTGAAAACAAGGCAACTGGACTGTGTTGCCTATTACATCTTATTTTCCACAGCTTTATTATGTGAAGTGCAATGGTAATATCAACTCTTCCCTTGAGGATTAAGAAGTATTTCTGATTCAGGACATCAGTGATTTCAATCAAAAAAAATTTTGTCTGAGGTGTACATTTTTGCAGATTTGACCCGTTTTGTTTGTCTATCCACAAGGTAATCCTGAAGGAGCCCTGTGAAGTACTTGCTTTCAAAGGACTCCGTAAGTCTTGTAGCTGCAAATCTGTTAAATAATTTGTATTTCTGGGCGGGGCTGTGATGTTCCTGGAGTTTTAGTGTCTGTAATCATCTCATCTTTCACTCCCAGGTTCTGCAGCCCCCAAAGCTGTGCCTCCACTAGCCCCAGGTGTGGGACTAAAGGGACCACCCCCATTTGGTGAGTTACATGTTTTTAACAATAACCTGCAGCTGTGTTTTTAAATTACTGCATGTGCATTTAAATAAAGTGAACATGTTTATTCTCGCAGGTCCCAGGTTCGCTGACCAGAGGTTTCCTCCTCAGGGGGGTCTTCTTCCTGACTATCCAGTAGGAGACTTTGGTGAGCCTGGCTTTGGAGGCTACTCAACTGGGCAAGATTTCCTTGACACCAGTATGGAGCAAAGACCTTTTTCAGATGGTATGGGTATGCGCCAAGCTGGGGATGGTTTTGGACCAAGTGGTGGTAGAGATGGTTATAGAAGGAGTGGACTACTGGAGAGCCCAGGAAGAATGTATCCTGAAGAGTACCGCTCCAGTCCAGCAGGGGGTGGCCTAATGAAAAGACCTGTAGACAAACCATCAGAGAGGCCTGGCCTGATGGGAGCAGCTCCAGAAAGTGGCAGCCTTCCAAACAAACTGCTCACCTACCTGGTATGTGCATTTCTAACATAACTTTACCCAGAAAGAAAAAGAAAAAAAAACATTTTGGTTTGGTTACTCAGAATTTCTTCTTCCCTTGAAACTCTTTTAACAGGATACTTTCCGGATAGAGAATGAGGATGACGCACAGCTGGTGCTGAAGGTGACACAGAAACTAACAGATGTTCTGATGGAATACAGACTGAGGAGTGTTTCAACGGTATGGTGTTGGATTTTTCTAGAAACAGAATGCTTTTATTTTCATGCCTTGACTTCCATCTCTTCCAGCGTCAGCTCTTCTTCACTTCTCAGTCTCTCTTTCTTTCCTGTAGGGCTCCACTCTGAACAGCTTTTCAATGAGTTCATCAAGTTTTTCTTCCACACCCTCAAGACTGCCAAGCATGGACAGATACTCCAGTAGTCTCTCAGGTATGTCAGCGTGAAGTCTTCTCTCAACCTTTTGTAGTGTTTTATCCATCCATGGGCAGAGGACACAATAGAAAGTGTTTAGCTCAAATTAAACATCAAGTCAAAATAAAGTGATGTTCTTTTGTTTACTATGGTTGTTTTCTTTGTTTATCTTTCCACAGGTCCTAGCAGGTTCTCTGATGGTCCATCCAGGTTTTAGATGTGACATCTTAATCTTCTTATCCATCTGTCTTTTACGTACATGCAAGGCTGTCTACTAGTCTGAAATTTGAGGATTACCATATTTTTAGGCTACTTTTTTGTTGCTTCAGTTACATTTTAGTTTTTTTTCCTTTTAAAAAATTTTAAGTTGGGGAAAGTTTTACAAAAATTCTTGTGCATGTTCTGCTGATCATTTACTTTAGGCCAGTGTTAATTGCCTATGGTCCAATTCTATTAAAAACATCAAAACAAAATCATTTTGCCTGCATCTCAGAGTATTTTCTTCTCTTGCTGTAATAGTCTATGTTGATTTATTTTAATTATCACAGTTCTTCAAGGGAAAGGAACCAAAAGAACGATCCTGGTCTGAGATTTTGTAGACATAATTTACAGCCGCCAACCTGGGGAAGTCCTCCTGACTCAATGAAAAGTCCATTGAACAGTTCTGATCCATTTATTTTTAAATTGTACAAGATGTTTACAATAACAAAGTATAGAAACAATTAGCAGAGATTTAAGTTGGCAAAAACATTTGACTATGCATAGAAAGCTCAATTGTTAAGTGATGAAGTTGTTAAGAGTTGCAGTAGAAAGGCAAATATAACAAAGTTAAGAACCTCAGTCTGTGATCACTGACTCAACAGTTGAACATTCATTTTAAACTTCAACACACAGTTCTTGTCTCAAGATGTCCTCCATCTGCTTCGCATTAATAAGAGTAAGGAGCACTTCAGACCCCAAGAAGTCCTGTCCATGGAGCCTCTGAGCAAGTGCAGCAGACTCAGCTGATTCAAACTGGACCACAGCTTCACCAATGCTCCTGCCATCACTGTCGCACAGAAGGATGATATCATCCTGTGAGATTTGATACTCACAGAAAAAAGTCTTAATTTGACTTAAATGAACATCTGCTGGCATGTTTCTGACAAACAGATATGTCTGGGCTGCCAGGTCTCTGTTCCTACTCTGTGGTTCATCTGGTGTGTTAACAGGAATAGTGTTCTTTCTTTGTTTTGTTTTCTTGTCTTTCGTCAGACAATGATTCTGATTCCTGGGGTAGGTTTTTGCCATCATTTCCTTCATCAGCAGCCATGAACTTGATGAGACCTCAATGGCAGCAGAGCCCACATGGCATCCAGACAGAGTCATTGCATAGTCATAATCCTCTGTGCATTTAAAAATGATAAAAGCGGTGTCTGTTCGGTTTCCTTCCTTGTCAAGCAAATGTAGCACATTTTTGTGTGGAATGGATGTGCATCGAAATAGTTCTTTGATTTCAGTCTTTGTCATTGTTGGGGGTAGATTACAAACCTTTACAACATACTCTTTTGTTGGTGAGAAGGCACTTGAGCCATTTTCAGGTCTTGGCCTTTTTGAGTTTAAGGGCAAGGGGCCAACAGATCCACTCTTGATCCTTTTAGAGGGTGGAGATCTTTGTTTGTGGTTTGCATTTTCCCTGAAAGGCCTTCTAAAAGGCTTACTTTGCACCCTTGTTCCAACGCTTAAAGCATTTTCACAATCCTGCAATGCTCCGGTCCACATCTTCTCCGTTGCTCCACGGACCTCTACAGAGATGTTGCCAAGATGATGTTGATTGAAGAGAAGTGCATCACATGCATCCTGCATGTTCGCAAATTTTACAAGGCATCCGTGGTTAAGTCCCAGCTTAACATTTACTATGGCCTCCTGAACTGCCAGCCCTGTGAAGAACTGGCAGATGTCATCTTTAGTGGTTGTGGATGGCAGACCAAACAGTCTGACATAGCCTGGGCTTGTCTCCAGACTTTGCTCTTCTACCATCACCTCATCAGAAACATGTGTGTTTTCACTCTGTATGTAATCAACTCCTGGAACTGTGTCCTCTTTTCTCTGATTAGATGCCTGGAGACCTTGAAGGACTGTGCAAATTCCAAGAAGAAAGGCAGTACCCGAATCAAGGGCAGATGCACTCTGAGCTTGCTGATTTGTAGTATAAGGATTGAGGGGCTGTTGCAGACTTGCAGTGCTGAGATCCTGTGGCATCACTGTAGAGGGTGATAGATCTGCAGTTTGGGGGCTAAGATTCCTTCCATTCATGCGCAGATTTGCATCCTTAGAAGACAATGACCTCTTGACTAAGTGGGGCGAGGGTTTCTTTTTGTTCAACAAAGACTCAAGTTTGTGCTCTAATTCTTCCATGCTGCTGATATGCAGAGTCACCTTAGAGCCTTTAAGATTCTTTCCTGTAAACCTCATGGCCAGCTGAGCCTCTTTTTCTGTGCTGAATGCGACAAAAGCCTCCCTTAGACTTCCTCCAAGTATGTAGACTCCACCTTCAGGAATGCGAAGGCGTTTGAAGAATGTCCTTATGTCTTCGATGCCTGCTTTCACATCGAGGCCTTGCAAACGGAGGACTATCGTCATCTTGTAAAACAGGGAAAGAAGTTTCTGCAAGCAAAAAAAAGACAAAAGTGAAAAAAACGGCACACTAAGATATAAAAAATGCCATTAACATCGGTCCTCTGTGGAATATTCAGAGGTATAAAAAAAAAAAAAAAAAAAAAAAAAGCGTGCGTCATGCATGAGCCCAGAACAAGAATTTGCAGCTGCTGAACGATGGAGAAATAGGTTTCCTTTCTTCGTTAGGCGCGAAAAAATACGTTCACCTATAATAGATTACCACATTTAATGCAAGTAGAAGGTGTTTTGATCCTGTCTTACATGTCTGTGGCTACTCACTAAAAAGCGTGGTCTTCTCCTGCTCCTCACACCGCCTTCTGATTGTGGCGTTGGTTTTCCCCTTTTCCCTCCCTTTCTTTTCATCTTCTACCAAAGGTCCAAAGAGTTGACGGCTCATTAGCGCCGACTGCTGGACTGGAGTGTAAGAGACTTTCTACCAGAAACGCTCTGTCCTGGAGAAGTTACGCGGGAAAAAAAAATCTTATATCATCCTAAAAAACTCTTTTCATCTGAAAATTTTACAACTGAAATTTTTTATATTTGATTTGAAAATATTTTGAAGAACAGTGTTTAATTCAGTGATAAAAACAAGCTGATGAGGGAAAAGGATACAATTCTCACAGATTCATATCCCCTTCATATGTCTTTACAATTGAAAAAAAAATTAGCCAAAATGTATCCATCAACTCAATGTGGTCAATACTAAACAGATCTATCATTACAGACACTGCAGTTTGATCATTGGTTTGACCGTCTGATCTTAATAAAAGTGTGACATCTGGTGTCTCTAGGAGGACCTTTGGCTAAATTGACTTCCTGAATACAGCATGCCCCATTGTTTACTTGGAACATCAGTGATACTTTTGTTTCTTTGGTAAACTAAATTTGAGTGTGATTGCAAATCAGCACTGTTCTTTATCATGTAAGTTCCAAATACTTGAATGTGAAATAAATGAATAAATGAACAGCAGTTGAAAATTGAAAACGCAACATCCAACTTAACAAACTGTTAATAGAATTTCTTACAGTGAAAGTCTAGCTGGTCAAGCCTCGAAGTTGAAAGGTTGATGGAAATAGGGCAGAGGCCTCATCAACCAAAGATGTCTCCCTTTCTCTTTCTGTCCGCATGTTCTGTCTTTTGCCCCAAAGTTAGAGTCTGTTAATAGTGGAATTTTTCTAGCTGGATTAATAGTTCTTTAATTAAAATGCTTTTACTTTTACATTTTGATGTAAAAATTACAAATGTACTTACTTTTTATTGTTACTGATGTGGTTCTCTCTTGCTATGGGGCCTGTGCAAGCAAGCTGTGTTGTGTCCTAAGGAAGTGATAACTTGTAGCTGCGACACAGTCATTTCCTTTGCATTTCCTGCTAAATGACTAAGAATGCATTTCCTGCATTTACCTATGGCTGAGGTCACAACTCTGAAAATTTTGTTTATCTTATTCTTGTTGACAACACGACAGAGGGAGGTATAATTTTAAGGAAAAGTATGAGACTGTTAATAAATTCAAAGCACACAACAACTGAAAAGAACAGCTCTTCTTGGATTACAAGAGCTCTAGTTTGAACACTTAAAGGTAGGGGGAGACTGGGACAGTACATTTTTGACATTTCTGTTAAGTGTCTTCCAACTGCTGTACAAACCAGCATCAAGTGTCTGCTAATAAATAGTTCAGGAAAAGACTATGCAACACATAGGGAAAATGGATGACTTAAACTCAAATACAAGGAGTGAAATGTTACAATTGAACCCATAGTCGAGGTTAGTTGTCACATGTTTTGGAGTAAAATGTTACATGATAAATAAAGCACCATGATAATTTTTGTTGTTTGTTTTTATTTTTCCTTTTTTGTCTGAAACTTTTCATCAAAATTGCTGCAGTTCTACAGAAAACAGGACTTATAACGCTCATATATATATATATATATATATATATATATATATATATATATATATATATATATATATATATATATATATATATATATATATATAATTTTTGCAGGGATAAAAGACACTAATATACCCCAAGCAAGTTTGTATATATATATATAATTTTTGCAGGGATAAAAGACACTAATATACCCCAAGCAAGTTTGTTACAACTGTGGCAAGTTGCTGAGTGCATTGGTAATGCTGAGCTAGCTTAGCTTACAGCTAACAGCGAAAACACTTCTACAAATAATCTAAAAAAAAGAAAGCTAAACTGACACATTATTAACATTGTGAGATCAACTTCAATGCAGGCTACAAAACATTAGGCAAATAAACGAGAAGGGAAAGATCTTTTATCGAATATAAGTAATAAAATTGGAGGTTCAGATATCTCTAAACTCTTTGGACAGGGCTGATCTTTAATTGTACTTCTTTCATGGAGATATAGAAACCACGAATTGGTTAAAATTTGACCTAAAATGTCAATTTAAAAGATGAATGTCCGATGTATCGTTGTGACGCACAATAGATATTTGCCGTAGCGTCATCACCTTATGTCATCACGCAGGGTGAACAGGATTGTGGGTAAAGGAGACCGTTGTTTACCATGGCGACGGGGACGCTACTGTTTGCTGCCCGGAGACTAAAAGTCCATTTGCTAATATTTCTTTTATTTTACATAGATTTTCTTTTTTGTCAGCAGTTTATCATTCCCTATAAGGCTCCATCAGATTGTACAGTGGAAGAGTATTTTGATATCTCGAGTCTCTCGTGTGTAAAGTGTGGTCCAAATCAGCGACAGAGCACAACAGGTCAGTTACAAACACTCACTGGCACATGCAGTGATTTACGGTCGCTACCTCGCCAACAAGAAGCGTTAATTGTCATATTTTCAATGAATTTAATTGTATGTTTTAAATGGTGAACCACAAACAACGAGAAGAATCAGAAATGAGTCGGGCGACACCGTTAGCTGATATCGCTATGCTAAAGATATTTTCATAACCATTCAAGAACCCATGCCTGCGTGCTAATCCGAAAACGATAAAGTTAAGTTCAACACGAAAATCACAAGACTTATTGCTCGATCCACAATTCTACACAGTTTGCAATGTAGGTGAACTAGACCAAAATCTGCATTCTAATTTGAACTACAGCAAGCTTAAGCTTTTGATTCACTTTTATTAGCTTTAAATGAACACCAGAAACTCCACGATATGTTTAAATTATAACTATGTGATGGACAATTGTCCAACTAAACTGTAATAAATGATTTTTTTATATATAGGTTAAGGTAAATGAATAAATTATATGTTTTATGGGACAGGGTTTCTCTGAGGGTGGTCAATTTTAATGAATTAAAGACTTAAGTATCACCTCATCAATTCAAATCAAAGGCATGAAATAGGCAAAGACTCAGATCCGGTCTTGCAAAAGGAGTAAGCCGACCAAAAATGACAAATGTTTATCAAGTAGTTTGATGTTAATGTATTTTGACAAGGTATGAGCTTGATCTCAGTAGAGAATCTCTTTATATTAAGAAAGTTAATTGAAATAGTCATCAGGCAATGGGAGGTCAATCTCTTAGCATCTTTTTTTCATTACTGTTCTGAAAAACTTATAACTTTTTTCCATCTTTTTCAAGGACTGAGCTGCACTTGCAAAACTGGCTACCGGACTCTCATCACTGATAAAGTCTTTATCACTTGTCAGCAATGTCCTACTGGCAAATCGGTAAGTGTGACTTAATCAGAAAACATTTTATTTGGTTTTCATCTTACGCCATACTAAAGATTAGTATCACTGTCTTTAAAACATTTCCAATCTCATTCATGTGTATACATTTTTTTTTTTCATTTTGTCTTTTATAACAGGCAGTAACTAAAGATGGGTTTGGGTGTATCCGCTGTCCGGGCAGTCTCACTGATGACGGGAAGTGCCAGTGCCAAAAAGAGAATGTCCTGGGTGAGTAACCAAAAAAGTGACATGGCTTATTCAATGACAATGATAATGTCTTTATCATAGTCTTTGCAATTTAATGTGCTTTCATTCTTATGTTTGTTTAAATGGCTGAATTTTTGCTGTTTTCTGACCAGTGGAGAGAGACATCAGTGGGAACCTTTTGGAGGAGGCCAGATGTGAAACGTGTAATGGAAACACGCCTGCATTTTCCGTCCCAAACAGCAGTGGTGATAGGTCTGTATCAATACTTCTTTACTGAACACATGTTTGTTGAGCTTTACTCAGATTGTTTCTCTGGGCTTTGATCTCTTTGAAATTATATACCATGGAACAATAAATGAACACATTTGGGCTATTTGATCAATCTGAGAGGAAAATCAATGTGTTCTCTGCATGGAATTATTATGGGGTGGCAGATAAACCTTTTAATATAAATTGATAGTAGTATAGATAAGTTAGTTTAGGCAAAACAAGAGCTATTTAAAGTGCTTTAAAGAGTGAAAAAATAGTAACATTAGTAATATCAAAAGGAAAATGTCATGAAGAAAATGCAATTAGTAATATTTCATTAAAAACCAGTTAAAAAATATTTTATCTCAAAGGATGATAGATCTAAAGTTTACATCTTAGTCTGCATCTGTCATAGAGAAGCAGAATAAAGGAGCAGTGTTTTAAGTCTAGACCTTGTTCTAAGACTTGGGACAGTTAGTAGGCCAGGCAGAAACTTTAGAATCTATTCTCTGAGTGACAGGTAGCCAGTGTAAGGATTTTAAAGCTGGAGTAATTTGATTATAATTTTTAGTTTTTTGTCAGTTTTTGCAGCCACATTTTGAAAACGCTGAAGTTGCTGAATATCTTGTTTTGACAGACCCCTGAACAGGATGAATAAACTTCTTAGGTCCGTGTGTGACATCATTTCTCTGACTCTAGCTTTATTTTTCAAATGTTATAGCAGAAGAGGTGAGACTCTCTGTCTTTACGTGGCCCAAAGACAAAAACCTCTGGCTCATTTTACAGTATGTAGTATAGTCAACTAAAACTTCTTGAACTGTTCCCTTAAAGAAGCACAATAGCAACAAAGTCACCAGACTGAATTGATTTCATATTAACTTTGAATACATTTAATGTAAAATGCATTTTCCAGTTAGTTTCATTGGAGATATTTTTACAACCCAGTAATAACATGGCTGTTATCATGAATTAGCTTCAGCATATCGCAGCCTCCCCTGTTTCGGTTTTCAGCATTTTCCAAACTTAAAAATAAACTGTCGTTCATTAAATTGCATATTAGATGAATTGTTTTATTAAGGGACTTTTACTAATGCCACTGTTTATATGTAAATAAAAAAAATGTATAAACACTGTTACTAAAGGAATTACAAATACACAACCAGGAAGTTATTTTTCACCCCTTTATCATTGTTACAGAGTTTTGGCTTATCACTCCAGTGTTTGTTCCCTTCCTTTGACATCTTTTCCTCATGTTGTTTGCTTTGAGGTTTGGCTTTTGACTTGCTTTTGACTGGTATTCAGAGTAGTAACTGTGAGCCTTCATGGTGTGAGAAGGGTGGCTTGATCCCAGGTTTTCTATGTGCAAAGTGTAAGGCCTGGAACAGACTCCAAATTGTCTTTCAGGTGTGAGCAATGCCAGGCCTCCTTCATTAACACCTCCTGTTCGTGTAAACCTCCTAATGTCTTGGTGAGTCATTCCTTCCCCTCATACCCTCACACACACACGTCATTCAGTAACAGAATCAAAGAAAAATACATGTGCTTTTCCAGGCTGGGGGATTATGTTTTCCTCAAGGAAGCCTCTCTACTAATGTGAACCCCAGTGTCAACTATGCTCAGTTGGTGAGTCCCTTTAAACTCACTCACATTCCTACTTTATTTTAAAGATTTGTTTTCATTTTAATTCTTCTGCTCTGTTTCGTTTACAGAAATTCAGCGTGCAGTCCGCCTGGTTCGTCCAAAACTTGTACTCCTCCTCAGCAGCCTGTCTTGTAATTCCCGTTTCCCTTTTTTGATCATCATGACATTCAATCAATGATGAAATGTATTTGACAACTGCATTAACAAGTTGTGTGGTTGCAGGTTTTCTCCAATCTGACGGCATGTCAGGCTCTGGGGAACATGTGTGTGATGAACATGCACTCCTTCAGCAGTGTGTCCAGTGACGCCTGTGGCCTCTTTAACACTATCTTCAGATCCAGGGCTGCTCTGAGCTCAACTCAAGACATTTCCTACTGGTAAAAAAAAAAAAAACACAATCACAGCAAAAGTTTAGTGATATACATGCAGATACAAGGCCTCCCTGCAAGTGCATTGTGTTCTGTTCATGCAGGAGAGCTAATCTGCCGTGGCTTTACTATGGGGACGAACCTGGTCTGGCCAGTCGAGTGCTTCAGACTGATCCTGTTCCTATTGGGTTCAGTTTCAGAGGAAAAAACAAAGTAAGAGTCACTTTCAAGGTTAAGAAAGAAGTTTAAAAACATTAACAGTTATATTTTTACTTGTACTAAAATATAGAATGAACAAGAAGTGTTAAATAGAAATTTGTTTACTTTTGACAGAACACCAACATTAAGCTGATTGCTGCTGTCTATAATGTGAGAGGAGAGTTCCTACGTTGGGAGCCTGTAGGAGGGAGAAACCTCCAGGTAAGACGTTGAATGATGAAGTTAAATACAGCAGAGCTTTGTAACATTTTTAAGAGTGTGTGTATTTTGGATTAGGTTAGTTTCATAGGTTTATAGAAGAACCAAATCCTGTCTTCTGCCCCTTATTATTGTTGCGTATTTACAACAGAAATGTGTCAGTTGACTTAACTGTGTAATTTATTTGCTTTTAATACAATATATAAAAATAAAAAGCTGATGGCACGCCACACTCACAATAACTGCATGTTTCTCTGTTGTAGCTTTGTCCAGACACAACAACCAAACAAGCAGCAGCCTTCAGCTTCGGAACCGCTTACCGACAAACAGTGAGTGACATTTCTTTTCATTCACCTCAGGGACAGTGGAAAAACTTGTTGCAGTGCTCAGCTTTAACATGCGATTTGTTGGTGTCCATGTGCAGTGTGATCTGTCGGTTAAAGAGCTGTTGGATAAACATCCAGAGCCATTGTTCTTCGATGTGTTTATGGAGCTTGGTGGAGGAGAGAACAGAAAAATTCTCCCTCTGCCTACACTGGTCTACAACCAGCAACACAATGGCCGCTTCATCAACCAAGGTGGGATTTTTTTTTTTTTTAACCATTGCACATGTATACTGTATATGACTGTTTGCATTACTTCAGAATATTTTGTTGGTGTACAGAGAGCATGAAGAACTGGTACCTGACCCGACGAATGTTTCTTGTGGACGGGCTAAGCGGAAGAGAGAAGAGTTTGAGTGCTCATCCTAAAGTCATCCGTGTTGCCAGCAGTGTTAAAATAAGGTGAGCCTCTAATCTGCACACAACCAGGAGACAAAGAGACAAAGGATAACAGGAAGTGATGTTTTTGGTTAAATGTGCATTTTTTTGTTAGGTTCCAGCTGGTGCCAAGAACACTGGAAGGTCAGGTTTATCCTCCTCTACTGATCATGATGTACAGAGACCTTCCCATCACGGATATCAGTTCTCAAACTGTGTCTGTGAGTATGCAGTTCCTGACCTTGGAGGAATTAAAAAACAGATACGCATCAAAGGTTACAGAGGGAAGTTGGCAACCTAATTATTTCAAGTTTAAAAGTAACTACTTTTAATTATTGAACACCAAAACAGTTAATCTAATGCAGAAATGTCACCCTTTGTCATGGACATTCTCAGGAACACAAATGGACTTCCCCATGATAAGATTTCCCTTCACTGACTGTATTTAATCAGTTACCAGCAAACAGGACTGGTTGTCCTGGTAGATACTGTATGAACTGCTACAACATTTCTCCAGACAGATGTGATGCATTTTTTACACTAACCCCACTTTCATCAAATGAAGAGTCAAAGAGAGTGATTCTCAGTATCTTATTTTAGCTATAGCTGTCATTTCTGCTAGAGTTTCTAAGCTGTTTTGTTGTAGGCGGTTTAACATCTTCACATGAGACACAGAAGTGGCTCTTCACTGAATGTGGTTATGCGTTTGTTTTTAGACAGAGTTTGCTGTGGAGTATGAAATGGATCAGAATGAGGCTCGCATGAAGACAAATGTGAGTGGAGACATCGCTGAAAATTTGATACAAAAAAGAGACATCATGCTCAGTGTCGCCTGTGTGTGTGTGTGTGTGTGTGTGTGTGTGTGTGTGTGTGTGTGTGTGTGTGTGTGTGTGTGTGTGTGTGTGTGTGTGTGTGTGTGTGTGTGTGTGTGTGTGTGTGTGTGTGTGTGTGTGTGTAAAGACGGCTCTGGGTGTGATGGGTGGGGTGGCAGTGCTCTATTCTCTCCTGAAGACAGTGAGCTGGAAGAGGAGGATCGCCTCACCGCTCATCGATGTGGAGGTACTGAATCTAAAGCGAATCACAGTTGAAGACCCTTCTCTCACATGCTGAATTGTCAGTAATATTAATCTTCCCCTTCTGCCTCAGACATTGATGAAATTCCTGTTGTTTTATGCTGGAGATCTGGCCAATGTTTTCTTCACGGTCACTGTGGGAACAGGACTTTACTGGCTTATATTCTACAAGGTTAGTTTTTTTTTGTTGGCCTTACTGTAACAAGATTAATGGTTGTTAAATAACTACTGTATCAGTATCTTTTCTCATAATCTTTCCTTTGCTCCACTTTCTAACTTCATCTATTTTTCAAACACAAAACGTTTACCCTTGTCTTCGCATGGATTTTTTTTTTTTTTCTCTCTCTGCACTCCGTAGACATTAGAGGCAAGTCTTTTTTCTCCTTTTCCTTCCTTTCTTGTATATATGTGTATGTTAGGGCATTATTATTGACTTTTCTGGATGAATAATTTTCTTATTTGTTTGTTAGGCCCAACAGTCTGTATCAGTACTTTTACCACTGCCTGGTCAGGAGGAGCAGTTTGTGACCTACATTGGTTGTGCCTTTGCTCTCAAGGTTAGAAAATTAAAGATTAGCTGTTCTTGGAAGCTGGAACATTTGCTTCTTGATAAAAACTTGTTTTTTTGTATTGAATCCAGGCTGTCCAGTTACTGCACAAGCTGATCCTTCAGGTGTCAGTTGATATTTTCCTTGTGGACTGGGAGAGGCCACGTAGCAAAGGTGGCAGGACTGTGCACGGTGCAGGCATGTTTACTCTTAGGTCATATGTTGCAGATTTCACACGAAGGACATTTTCAAGGACGTACATTACATTTGCTGTCGTTTCAGCTTCTGGCGAGTCCAAACGTGACCCTGCTCCAGTCAGCATCTGGAGGACCTACTTTGTGGCTAATGAATGGAATGAAATCCAGACCATCCGCAAGATCAACCCAACGTTTCAGATCATGGGCGTGCTTTTCATTATTGAAGTATGTACCATACAGAAACGCTGCACCCTGATTTTTTTTCTCTTGAGGAATGCTACACCCACATTGCTGACATCTTACCCTGTATTGCAGGTCCTGGGCTTCTCTAACCTGGCCCTTAGGGACCCCTGGCCGACATTAGAGCGCTTTCCTGATGCATACACCCCCACATACAGCCTTATTCTGCGTTACGGCCTGGCAGCCACCGTGTGGCTCTGCATTGGACTTCTGCAGGTCAGAGTGCCCTCTGTTCTCTGTTCTCCTTCAGCTTTTCTTGTGTTCTTCCACCTTAATCAAAACGTGTCTGGAATATACAGTCAAGTATGACAAATTCCTTTCAGAAATATTTTTTTCTCCATGCAGGTGATTTTCTTCACTGTGTTTTATGAGCACTTTGTGGAGGACAAGATTCGCCAGTTTGTAGACCTCTGCTGTATCAGCAATGTGAGTTAAAAGCTTATGTTAATTTCTTAATAATTTATTATTAGGGATGGTACCTTTCACATTTGATACGATACAGTACCGATACCCAGTAGATTGTAATCGGTTTTGGCACTCGAGGGTACCAATTTTCAGTACTGTTTTGTGTTTTTATGTAATGCATATCAATTTGTGTAAAAATGTTTTTTTTTTCCAATTTAACATATTTATTTTCAGTATATAACCTTGCAATGCTGTGTTTATGTTCAGCATGGAAAATCGTCTACTCTTCCACTTTCTCACAGTCACATGGATGCAATTGGGTACCTCGACATGGTACCTTTTGATTTTATGTAAATCAGTACCCAGTACTTTTGACAGAATTCAGTCAGTACCTATAAAGTACCTAATTTGGTACCCATCCCAATGTATTATGTACCTGGAAATTTAATCATAACTATTTTTTCTGTTTCTTACTGTGAAGATATCGGTGCTGCTGTTGTCCCACCGCTGTTTTGGCTACTACATCCATGGCCGTTCAGTACATGGGCATGCAGATACAAACATGGAGGAAATGAACAACAACCTGAGAAGAGAAACTGTAATTTACCAAACAACTACATGCTATTGTTGAAGTGGTAGAAAGTTCGTGGGAGTTTTTTGCTTATATCCATCTTTTTCATCTCAAGGAGTCGCTGTGTGGTCAAAGAGGTCTACTTCCCAACACAGATACCCAAACCTTTCAGGTGTCTCTGACAAACCGCCTGCGGTCACAGTACGACAGGATCCGGGAGCCAATCAGCAGAGTGTGTTCTCTCTCTTTTTTCTAACTTGTTAAACAATAAAACATCAAGAAACTAATATCAACCCGTTTTTTTTTTTCTTTTTCAAGGGTCTGTTGTTTCCTGGACTCCATAGGAATGGTCCGTCACGTTTAATGGACGCAAGTTCAGCCAGTGGGTTCGAGGCACAAGCCAGAGCCTACAACACAATGAACTACTTCCTGGGATCAGTTATAGACCATGTTAGTCCAAATGCATTCCCAAATACGTCCTCAGGCACACTGAGACACAAACTCTAACTCTGTGTCTTTTCTGGTTCCCTCAGGCTTACTCAGACATGGACTATATAGTGAAGGATAAGCTGATGTTGGAGAGGGTCATAGGGATGGAGTTCCTTGAACCCAGTGAAAAAAGCATCTTCTACAATGGTAATGACCATGACAGCACAGACAGGCTGTAGCCTACATTTCTGTTTGTTTTTACAGGTAAATAAATGTATGTCATGTCTGTTTGCATTTCTTACTGCAGATGAGGCCCACTCCTTCAGTGATGTTCTGTATTATGGAAATGAGTCCACGCTGCTGATCTTTGACACTTTGTTTTTCTGTGTCGTTGACCTGGGATCTCAGAGCTTTGTGCTTGCAGCTGTTCTTACATATCTACAGCAAATGGTAGGTTTTCGGTTTAACAGTTGTATGTGGTCTTCAAAGTTCCTAAGGCACACAAACTGAAAAGCTTGTCATTTGTTACAGATATTACGCCTGTTCCGTAACACTTTTGGAAGGAAGAACCTCGTCAGCAAAACCATGGTGGATGAGAGATTTCTGATATGAAATCACCTGTTAATATGTAGTAGCATATTTGTTTGGTGGCTATTTCTTTTCAAAGATGTTTACTGTTCCGAGCTTGACAAGTTCTCTTTTGTATTTTTATATGTTAAGTATTTTTACTTCAGTGTACTGCTGTTTTATGATGTAAATATCTGGATTTTTTATAAATATTTTTAATGTTTTTGAAGATTAAAGTAATTTGTGATATTAGCGGCCTTGTTTGAAGTTTCCATCACCTTTCTTTTTTTATTGAAAAAACATTTTTTGTTGTATTTCTAATTATTATAAAGCTTAATTGGTTTACCCAGGCATTTCATACAAGGGGTATTCTTTCTTGTTTAGTTTATTTTGTCATTCCAAAGTAGTTATTGGTATAAACATAGATGTGCAATATACATAGATAATGCATGAGTTTAGATTTCCGAGGGAAACCTCATATTTCAGTGAAATTACCTCAGAGCAGAGAGACTGACTTTTTAGTTGGCACTATACACACCAAAGACAACAGAGTTTCACCTTGGTTTTACATTCAATGTATGGCTTGTTTGCAGAGCTCACAAGTGACTTTACAGAACCATTAATCATACTTTTTAGCACTTGTACTTTTCCAGAATTTAACACAATGCTCCCGATGAAAGAAAAAACTATAAGATGTTGGCAAATTTAAAAGTACCAAAGGGCTTTTGCAAAGAGTCACCTGGCCTCTTAATTTATTTTAAACAAAGGGGCAAAAAAGATTTTTTGCTGTTTGGTAAAAAAAAAAAAAATACTTACAAATCAGATACCTGTAGATTTGTATATTAAATGAAGGTTGCAGAAATTTCCCTGTTTACCCAATTACCACCTGTCTTGAACCGACTCGAAGGACCAAAACGTTGATCCAACCTTTTATCTCTCCTTTGCGTGTGGGTTTCACCTGACGTCATCGCGGCTGTGACTGCTCAGCCAATTAGCGTTGACTTAGTGGTGCGGCGCTTCAGAATGATACAGACCAGAGGGGTGGGTGTTCAGCTATGAACTTCACTGACTTCTTAACATCTCCAGGTCGAGGTGAGTCTGAAATTTTCTCTGCGCCTTCAATAGTATGCATTTAAAACGTTTTTGTACTGGTGTGGACTTGTCACACGAGGATAGACATCATCCAGTTTGACGGCCGTTAGTGGGTGTAACCATAGGCTGTACACTAGCTACAGTTAGCATGAATTTTGGCTGCTTTGCCTGGTTAACTGACGCACGTATTGTCTTTATCCGTTTATTGCTGCGTTATCTGCTCATGTCATATCGCCCAGTCAGTCGCCCTATCCAGCTGTGAGACTGATGCTCTGTATTTGGGACCCGCTAAGCCATTTGAGGTCTTGAAGACTTGCTTTTCTTTCTAGCAAGGGGAGGCTAATGATGTCAACAGACATGGGAACTTTCTTGCAGAGCTCAGAGCTGGGACGGCCCTCTGGGGTTTGTCTGACTCATGCATAGTGTGAGTTTGGGAGGACATTTGGCTGCTTTCTTTTAGGCGAGAATACCATACAACGTTTGTAGGATTCTCGCATTAGCTATTATGCTCTGCTTTTATGTTTCCGCAGAAAAATCAAACTGCAGAAGCACTCATAAAAGATTTCACTCCGGAGAGCAGAGGTACTAAAACGGCATTCAGTTGGGTCGGATTACGTGAGACCCAGTCAGATTCTAGTTCAGTGGGTCACCATGACCAGAACATTTCCCAAGATCCAAATGTCAGAGCTGAGATTCTTTCTTAGGCTATTTTGGGGAGAGTGTGCACACTGCATGCAGCCCTGCATGACCTGTCGTTGGAGAGGAGTAGAGTTTCAGATGAAACCAGACTGACACACCAGAATATGCTCTGTTGTCATCTGCTGTAATATATGTTCTCCACACATATGGTCTGCCAGCATGAGCTGAATTTGTTTTAGATACAAAGGGTGAACTGTCAGCTGAGTAAGACAGTGCCATAACAGTGATTTAATGACATGCCTCAACTTTAGTTCAGAAGATTTAAGAGTTTTTGTCTTAATACTGCAGAACAAGGTAATACATGCACCACTAATGTTATGAAAATATGAACCAAGAAATTCAAACTGAGACATGAAAGTATCTTTTTCAGCAGGTAAATTGTTTGAACCTCCCTGCAGCCCCACTCCTGATCAACAAAACTACCTGAATGCATTCTTTACTGCTGCCTGATACATGCACAGGCCTGCTTTCTGTGACCTAAACATTTTTTGTTTCAAACATTTGACTCATTGGAGCTGAGAAATAAGATTTCAGTAAAGGTTTTTCCTCTACAGTTAATCAGCAACCATCTTAAACCATTCATCTCATTTCACCTGAATTTTCCAGAGGCAGAATAGGTCACAGTTGCCTGGGGGGATGCAACTTAAAAGGTGCAACTATCAGGGTCTGGAAAAGGCATGAATAATACATTTTTAAAGAGACTCAGAGTTTGTTGGGGGCCCAGACACCTTTGATTAGTGATTTAAAGCCTAAGCTTTAACCTCCCTGCTTTGCAACTTTGTGTTTTCACAATGTTAGCTTAATGGTGCACAAGAGAACACCCTCCGGTGTAAAGCATCCTGTTAATCTTGTTTTGCACATCCAGCTGTTGCTCTCACTGCTTCAGAAGATGTGTAAACACTCAGTGTTCTTTTCTATATGTCTGTGTCCACAGTGTCCCTTTAGCCATGCCTGTGACGTCCCAGCTGCTTAGGGGTTTGCCCCGTACCAAGGCCTTGGCCTCCAGCCTGTTACCATGCCAACAACACCAGTCCTGGTTGGGACCTATCACTCAAGGGCCTTCCTCAAAACGACCCTGTCAGTTCTGGCAGAGCCAGGGCCACTCGAGGGGTTATCGCACAGCCTCAGTGCTCCGCAGCTACATCCTCACACCTCCACAGGTCAACTCCATTCTGAAAGCCAACGAGTACAGCTTCAAGGTTTGTGAGATAATCCAATAAAAGGAGACCTCCCTCCATCTCTCCATCTTTGCATCTCAGTATTTTATCTGTTTTTATTGCTCTGGGGGTTTTAGGTGCCAGAGTTTGATGGGAAGAATGTGTCGTCAGTGATGGGTTTCGAGAGCAATCAGCTTCCAGCAAACGCTCCGATCGAGGACCGCCGGAGTGCAGCCACGTGCCTGCAGACACGAGGAATGCTGCTAGGAGTGTTTGACGGCCATGCTGGCTGTGCCTGTGCACAGGTAAGGCATCCTCTGTTTAAGACACAGTTCAAGCTACTGAAGTTTATAGTAACATGATGCATTTTGCAGAAGAGACCAAACAGCTCTAAAATTAAAGCAGCAAACAAAGCAAACCAGCTGTTAAGAGAAACACGTTACTTTTCTTATCATTAGTTAATTGTCATAAAAGGAGATCCCATCAAAGTTTTTCCAGTTAAAACTTTTTCATGCGTAAGCTCTGTAAGCTGTGTCTTCTCCCTCTGACACGATCCTCTCCTCTCTGCAGGCCCTCAGTGAGAGGTTGTTTTACTACATAGCTGTGTCTTTGCTGCCACACGACACGCTGTGCGAGCTTGAGGCCGCGGTGGAGGCAGGCAGAGCGCTGAGTCCCATCCTGCAGTGGCACAAACATCCCAATGACTACTTCAGCAGGGAGGCTCAGACACTTTATTTTAACAGCCTCCGGACGTACTGGCAGGAGTTAATTGATCTCACCAGGTGAGAAACCAGAACAGAGTTTACCATTTGATACCATTTGAATCACGTTAATTATGAGATTCACAATCCTGTTTCAAAAATCTTTCTGAGTGTCTTGATTTGTGCTGACTTTGCAAACTGGGCTCTGAACTGGTTCTGTATTTATCTTCCTCTGTATCTTCTAGCAACACACCCACACCAACACTAGCCTGCCTGTTGTTTTGCCAATAGTGCTGTTGTTGGTCTCTGCCCTCGTCCTCCGTCTCTTTCACACAGTTCCTTCTGTCTCTGTTTCCAGCCCAGGCGAAGTTCCAGACACCCACGAAGCCTTACTGAATGCCTTCAAGAGGCTGGACAGTGACATGTCTCTAGAAGCCCAGGTTGGATTATTTTTCTGCCTTAATCTCCTTTAACCTGTTGGTTCCTGTAAGCGCGTCAGGGGTTAATATGGATCTCAGAGCTTCTTCCTACAACTTTTTAGTGACAATTGAAGGGATCCATTTTTGGTTTTCCACAGTAACTAGTCATGAAATAGACAAATCAGCATCACTGTAGAGGAGTAGTCAAATCATCACAGCCAACTTCAGTTCAAAGAAAAAACTTTTAAGATATTTATTTGAGACAAGCAAAGTCTCTGTAAGCTGTAGAGGCTAAATCTACCACACAGTCATCAAGGTTTTTAGCCTTAAGACAGTAAATTGTGCTGACAGTGGATCAGGCATGTTATAAAACAACTCCATGATCAGGCACATTTCCAAAGTAATGCTTTCAAGATTCGATATCTGCATCGTAAACTAAATCAGATTGCAAGTCATTAAATGTAATCTGAGCGTGGGACTCTGGTGCTGCGTCACATTATGGAACATATTAAATATCATCTTAACCACACGGCAGCTGTGCATAAAAAATAAGAGCTTCTAAATATAAACCTTTATAGATGGAAGAGCAGCTCAGGTGTCCTGGCTGTCCTTGTGATTTAAACCGTGTTGCACATCCTGTCTGGAGACTTACAGAGTTACTCTCTTCTGCAGGTTGGAGACCCCAATGCTTTCCTGCACTACTGGGTTCTGAGGGTGGCTTTTTCTGGAGCAACAGCCTGCGTGGCTCACATCGATGGACAAGACCTGTATGAAAAATGAATGCCGTACATTATTCTTATCTTAAAGTCAAGATTTGACACCAGTGTTGATCAAATTAATCTCTCACTCTCTTCGTTCTAAGATACATAGCCAACGCAGGAGATGCTCGAGCAGTGTTGGGGGTCCAGGAAGAGGATGGTTCATTCAGCGCGCACACCCTCTCTAATGACCACAACGCTCAGAATGACGAAGAGGTGGCTCGGATACGTGGAGAACACCCGCCATCAGAGAGGAAGACGGTTATCCGGCAGGTACCACACCTCTCAGAGGAGTGTTACTGAGTTGTTTGATTACACATATAGTCAGACCTCTTCAGCTCCTCCTGTCCTCCTCTTTATCAGGACCGACTGCTGGGCCTCCTCATGCCGTTTCGGGCGTTCGGGGACGTGAAGTTTAAGTGGAGCATTGAGCTGCAGAAGCGGGTGTTAGAGTCCGGACCTGATCAGCTTCATGAGAACGAGCACACAAAGTTCATCCCTCCCAACTACCACACGCCACCATACCTGACGGCCGAGCCTGAGATCACGTACCACAGACTGCGGCCACAGGATCGCTTCCTGGTGAGAAAGAGAACACACAGATCCTCAGCTTGTTTGTCGTCATCTGAATGAGAAATTTGTTGACTGACAACATTTTGTTTTCAGATACCTCAAAGTTTTAATGTATTAAAAGCATGCAACACACACATTAGCCACTTAGTTATCTATTAAACTGTGTGGACTTTGTATTTTCTGCCATATTCTGTCTCTACTGATGCACCGAGCCTGCCTGTTACGTTGGAGGAACATTTATCTTTCATCAAGCCTTTAGGCTCTGCATTTTTCTTGCTGCACGGTTGACTTTTTGGTTTCTATGGTTGATTCGACACAAATTTGTATGACTTTTACAAACAGAGGTTGTTTATGAAGATAGAAATAATTGATGATCTGTGTCCAATAGTAGTGTCTGTAGAGTCACTTGAAAAAAGCTTGTGCAATCATCAAACTCCAGACTCACCTCCTTTGAGAAACTGTGCAAGCTTGATGTTTTAAATTCTGGTTATTTTGATTTTTTTCTGTCTCTCTGTCCAGGTGATTGGCTCTGATGGCCTTTGGGAGACCCTCCACAGACAGGAAGTAGTTCGTATTGTTGGGGAGTATTTGACAGGGGTGCACCAGCGTCAGCCCCTCAAAGTCGGAGGCTACAGGGTCACCCTTGGACAGATGCAAGGGCTCCTGGAAGAGAGGAAGGCTCGTGTGTCCTCAGCTTTCGAGGACCAGAACTCGGCGACTCACCTGATGCGCCACGCGGTGGGAAACAACGAGTTCGGCACAGTCGACCACGAGAGGCTGTCAAAGATGCTCTCCCTGCCTGAGGAGCTGGCTCGCATGTACCGTGACGACATCACCATCATCATCTCTCAGTTCAACCCACATGTGATCGGAGCACAAAGACCGGAGGGGCAGTCCTGAGGTGTAAAGAACTTCCTCTGGTGAAACACTCAGGTGTCCACACTCACAAACACACATCATGTGTATCATAGACTGACACTTAAGCACACTCTGTGGACAAACAGGTCATAAAGAAACTCTGTCCAGCAGTCTAACTGAACTGTTTTAACTCTATTTACGGAAATAGTCTGTGTGCTTGTTTGCAGTCCTAGAGAAGATCTGGTTTCCTAAAACTTGATGTAACTTTCTGATATAACAACACCTTATTTATGCTGCAGACTTTTCCAAACACACTGTCTGTGTGACCGTTAAAACGCTGTTACAAACTGACTTTTGTGTCCAAGTTTCATTCTCCTCGCCTGCTGAAAGACTCAGTAAGACTGAAGTTATAGAAATTCCAAAGAGTTCGACTTTACAAAAGAAAGACTTCCTATTGGACGCAGTTTCCAACTAAACGCCTTTCACACGTACTCGATCTGGACTGTCCTTACACAGCTCCACATTCTCTCTGATCGCCGCCTTGTTTTCTTATTTCTGTGTCTTTGAGGCTGATGTTACAACAAACAGCTTGTTTTTACATGTTTGTGTCCTTGTACAAGATATTCATATTTCTGTTCAAACACACATTTTGTTCTGTATTTACACAGCAGCCTGTCAATATTTGGATAATGATGTTTACGCCAGTGTCAGGTTCAAGAGCTCACACAAAGCCGTTAAGTTGCCCTTGATGTTGATGTTATAATGAAGGTCTTTACACCAGTGAGGCACCGTGGCTTCCTGTTTGTGTGAGTTGCACCATAACTGTCAGGGGTCACAGGGTGATTGTAAAGAAAACTGAAGAATTATTCATCACAGAAAGATAGTTTTCACTTTCTTACGTGTTTTATGTCCCTTTCAGGTTCCCCTCATTTGACATTTTTATGTGTCGCAAGCCAGAAAGGTTGGAAACCACTGAGCTAGTCGAAGTTTAGTTTTTGACCTGAAATGCTGGAGAACAGGCAGAAACTAAACCATCCAAATATTTACAAACCGTAAATACGTCATTAATAATACGTCATTGAGTAAGAACTTGCACTGCACAGAGTTACAGGTTCAAAAAGTATTTACCTGTTTATTTATCTGTGACACCACTTGTTGTAGGTCAGCGTGTGTTATTTATCAAGCCTCTCATCAGCCACTTTGAAAATTATTACTTTTTTCACACTTTGTGGGGCTAAAGGGACACAGGCTATATATAGTCTTGCCTATTTTTTTATTTGATTGCTCTTCTGAAAGGTCGTCAGCCATATTACTTACATATTCTGTTATTCAAAGCAGCGGGTGAAAACAGAAGCAGGCCATATTTCTGATTCCCTCCATTTAAACTCTCATGTCAGGGGTCGTGTCTGTGAGTCAAAGCCTAAATGAAGGAACGGAGAGTGAATATGAAAGAAGCTGTTTAAATACTAAAGAATATTTATTCAGCTTTAGCAGTATGTTACACATCTTTATCTACAGTTGTATAAATTGTATTATGTGCGTTAAGTTTTGTATATGGAATGCTTTAATAAAACACTGGTTGGTACAGTGGTCTCTATCACTTTATCTCTTGTATTAACTTATACACAGAATCACATATATTGGTTTAAAACCAAAGTCGTAACATTGGTAATGTCTATTTTTCTGAGTCATTAGAGAGAATTTGTACTAGTTATCCTCCAGCTCAGGCTTTTATTTTCCCTTTTAGAAGGAGATGTTACTTATAAAACATATGAATAGCTTTAAAAAAGATAGTCTGTGAAACATGGAAATACAGTTCAGAAAATTAAAGAGCACATGAGTCAAAGGAAGTTTGAGGAAGTTCAAATAAATGCAACTATGTTCAGTGCTGATGACACCTAAACACATCAACCGATTAATCTAATGATGGAAAGTAAAGTTAAAGTAAGTATAGTTTGAAACCCATGAGTGATTTTCCCTGGTCAAAGACATGCGTCATTCATGATAGAATAAAGCTGCATGACTTTTGGTGTTTGAGCGGTGTAATGTTCCTGCTCATAGTAGAGGTTTTCCTCCAAGCTTTTGTTAGGAGACATCAGTGAAACACCACTAGGTGACACTGCAGCTTCATACAGGAGGAAGTAGAGTTTGAACGGATAAACAGGGAATTTCCAGATTCATTTTTGTTTTTTCTCTAATGCCAACATTCCCCCACAACACACTCAAAAAATCTTTGAATAATACAATGTTAAACTTAAAAAAATAATGAAATGCAATAATGTATGTATGTATGCAAAGTATAACTTTATTCATTTTGTCTTATTGTTATAAACAGAGTGGACCAAAGGATCATAGATGAACTGATTTATATGGTAAACATAAAGTTAGATAGATACATCATTAAAGAGCTGTTTACTGCTGACTTTGTGAACACACACACAAAAAAACATTCATCTTTAAGGTAGCATTGAAAGAATATGTCATAACTGATACTTCACTTTAGACAATTCAATTTTTTAGTAGTAAAGCATATTTCAAATATATTTTACACTTCCTTACTGTAAATTGAAACTAGGAACAGAATGTTTGCCTTTAGACAAAAGTTATAATCGCTGTCAAACACTTCACACTCTAAAATGTGCCCTCATATCTGCTTCAAAGTATTTCATGTAGCAGTGAAAACCACTCGTACGCCAAATCTATACACAGAGCTTATAAATGTTAAAAATAAACATTTAAAAGTTTCCACTACTGAATTCAAACTTCCCAGTCAAAATTTTTGCATTACTGTAGAGTCATTTAAGAGTTGTTTCAATGTTTCATTGTTTCAGTGTAACTGTAACTAAGTATCCTAACATGGATCCAGATGATAATGCATGATGTAGTTTAGCAGGAGTATTCAGTTTCTCAGTGGGGGAAACTATGACAGAGAGTCTTGGTCATCAAATGAGATGTTACAGAACAAATTCATAAACCCCCTCATGTACTGCAGAGATGTTTGACCGTCCTCTCTTTTCCCATGCAACAAAGTGGTGTGTTAGTCAGAGTAGAAACAGGTTCAACAGTAAACCAACGTCACATTTTGATCGTCAGTACTCCGACAGAGTGGAGGAAACAGATTTACAGCTGTATTTGTCTAAATGTGACACTCAGTTTACCTCTCCACAAACACTTAAGTCAATGTGCCTCATTTCCGCTGCGGTGAGGATGTTTTTCCAGGACAGGTTCGTAACAGCAGGCTGAGTTATTAAGTTTATTTATATGCTTGCTCTTCTTGGGGGCGATCAGGACGCAGGATGGGGAATAAAAATTGTCCCATGTAAGCAACAACGCAAGAGTGTAGGGCTCATATCCAGGTAAAATTTTACATAAGTAGTCTGTACTGATCAGATTTTCCATACTTTAGAAAACCCAGATGACATTTGTTTATTTTCTGCTTAGACACAAATGTTGTATTTATCTTAGTGAATGAAAAACACATGGATCTTCACAACGTATGAATATCCAACAGGCTGAAATTTAAAATCATTGTTGTTGCTATGATGCACTTGACCTTAAGATTTCAGAGCTGACTTTCTAACTTTCCTTCTTTTCATACGTATTTGTTTGTTGACAGTGGTGTTGCTAAGTGTTTTCTCAAACATACAGATAACTTTACAGATGTGCAATTGCATTAAGAAAAGGTATTTTTTTAAATATCAGCATTTCAAGAAAATGTTTTGGTTTTTATTTTGGGCTGGTCACTGTGTTGAAGTCGTATTACAGTTCTTTTCGTACAGTGTTTTGAATGATAGAACTATAAAGTATGTTCAAATAACAAAGTTAACCCTTCACAGATTTAAGTAAAAAATACAACAAAACAAAAACAAAAAACTGTTCATCTGGATAATTGTAACAACGAACAATGGGGTGATATTGTTTTGTCACCTGTTGTCAATAAATCTTGGTCTTCTGGCTCCATTTTGAAAAACAAGCCAGTGCCAGATCAGCTGATGACTGCTGGCTGTGATGGTGTATTTATATCTCCTTCAATATTTCTATATTAGGATAAAGTTTTACACTCTCAAAACAAAACCAAACATACGTGTGTGTGTGTGGTGGTGGTGGTGGTGGTGGAGTTGATGTTCCTGAGGCAGTCAGATCATCCATCACACAGTTTACTCTGCCTGTCTCCATCCATCTCTTCTCCTCTGTCCCTCAACCTTTCAACTTCGACCGCCACTCTTCCAGGTCTGTGTCTGCGTCTGAGTGAGCCTCTGTGGTTGTGATGTTGTGGAAAGTGTTGCCAGGAAACAGGCGAGGAGAGAGTGCAGACATAAACACTGGAGAGGTTCTATGTCGAGTTTGTCGTTATGAGGCCGTACCTCTGACACTATTCTACATTTTGCTTTTGGAAGCTGCAGCAGCAGGTTGTTGGATGACTCATCTCATGCACACACACACACACACACACACACACACACACACACACAGCCTCTCACACATGGCACATGGACTGGAGGGATCCATGGTCGTGGCCACACATGTGGCACCCTCATCCACCTCTCGCATGTGTTCCTGAGTGTGCTTCTTTGTGGGCGCTGCAGCCGCTTTGTGCAGAATAAAAGCACACAATCAACACTAACAATCTGCAGCCCGTCTCCTGCCGTCTGAGAGGTGACTCACAGCATCGTTCTCCAAAACACAGTCATGGCTTTGGATGCTCAGCGAGCAGGAGCAGTCACAAGGATAAAAAAAAAAGAGGGATGCTTTAACAGTGACAGGAACCGTTTCACGTCTTAGTCAGAAATCTGAACAGAAGGCCACTAGTGAAAAGAAAGAGTGGAGAGGAAGCTGCGTGTGTGCTTATGTCACTGACCATCTGCAGCGCCACATTTCCCACACAAACACAGACAAAAACGAGGACCAGGAGTGTTTCCTATTTTCTTTGTTTATTGGGAAACCAGAGCAGTAACTGCTCGTTACAAAACAGTTTTGATTGTTCATCGCTCAGACAGCTGTGGAACACAGTGACGTTTGACTGAGAGATGTTTCACAATGTCAAAGATTTCTCAAGCTGTTCGCACAAAATTTAACAAGGTTCAAGCACATGAGAATAACAAACAAGCTGTGGGCCAAAGAAAAACAAAACCCAAATTAAATTATGTAAAAATGATGAAACCGTTGGTGAAACCAGCTGAGTCTGCGAGAGCAATTTAAATAAATTATAATCAAGCTTTATAAATGTGAGATTAGAATGGGACCACCACTGTTCAATTAAGCCCTGCTCTTATTAATCAAGCTCCGCTCGCTTCTGAAAATAAAATAAAATAGGCTAAAGTAAATGTGTGTGTGTGTGTGTGTGTGTGTGTGTGTGTGTGTGTGTGTGTGTGTGTGTGTGTGTGTGTGTGTGTGTGTGTGTGTGTGTGTGTGTGTGTGTGTTTGCATCTTTCTTTGTAAGACAAAACTCAACTTTTGGACTTAAAGGAGAACGTGTTCCTCATTTCTGTTACTTTGTGAAGTCATAGGGAGCAACTTAGAAAAAAGGGAACAAAAAACTCAGTTTTCTCCACAATTAAGAAGATACAAAGTGTGTGTGTCTCTGTGTGTGTGTGTGGGGTGGGGGATGTCATGTCTACATCATGGCGTTCGTCTCTTCTCCTTCAGCAGATTTCTTCTTGCCTTTCTGTGAGCGTTTGATCACCACGATGAAGGCAATAACTGCAACAAGACAAAGTAACAAAGTAAATAAAATCACTAAAGAAAGAGGAAACACTCAGTGGGTTTTTTAATCTTCTTATCTAGTTTTTCCGGTTGGTTCAGTGAAAGTGAAACAGCTTTCAGTTTGACAGACTTACTGCAGAATCCAAGAACGCCGACCAGGATCCCGATAGTGGGTCCCATTCCCAAACTGGGGTCGGCGGGTCCCTCCGGTGCCATGTAGCAGTAACCCAGCTGTGTGCAGTTACACACTTTTACTAAAGAAGGGAGCAGAGAGCAAACACACGTTACATTTTTATTCAACCTGATATGCACCAAAGAAGAAGAAGAAGAAACACAAACCGATGTGATAGCCCTCAACAACCAATGATGTGTCATTAATTTTCAATAGCGTGTTTTTTGTTTCCCACTTTCAGAAATGTTAATCCAGAGGTAGTTTTCTGTACGATGCGTTGAGTAGCATCAGTGAATTTGCCCTTATATTCCAGTGTTTACTCTTTGTTTATACCCAACCAATCCTTGAGTAAAGAACAAAGTACAAACTCTGACACACATGTGCTTACTGCAAACAAAACACTTGATAGCTATCACCTCCACAAGCGTGAACAGGGCCTGTATTTACCAAGAGCTGAGGGGAACGCTGTCATGCTTAATGGCCCAAGAGGTTTTATTTGATATAATTAAGGGTAAGCGAGACACAAAAAGGATGTTTGGAAACCATTTTGGAGAGTATTGGTTGAGCAGAATGATGTGGCAGTGTACTGGTTAATGACAGTTGTTGTTTGAAAAGGTTTTCTTGTTTCCTCATGTAACATTTCCCAGTTTATCGTTTGCTACTGGGCATGAAGTGAGACTAGTTAGCAAGATAGCAGTCCCAAAAGTTGGCCCATAGAGGAAAAACTTAGTGACAGTTAAAAGTAATCAAGAAGAGGCTAACAGAGTTAGTTAAAAGAAACTGCTCAAAACAAAGTTGAACTCACCTTCCAGTGACTGTATGACTCCCATGCCTGCGTTGTCTTTGATATTGATGGGGAGTTTGAATGTTTTTTCCTCGGTTGCTTTTTTAATCAGGGACAGTTTAGCTGTTGTGCCTGAAAATCGAGGAGAATATTTAAATATTTCATGATCTGAAAGTAAAACTCTCTGTTTATCACTAAGTTTTAAAACAGTCTACAGCAGATTTACATACCATCAATAGCTGTCAGAGCCCAGTTGGTAGGCTTCCTTGCACTACTTCCAGTACCCAAGGCGAAGGTGAAGGGCTGGGAGTAGGGGGCGCTGTCTGAATCCTTAGCCTTGATGATGACTGGTCCAGGTTTCTGCATGCAGATGAAGGCCTGAGTTTCTACCAGCATCGGGACGTTGTCGTTGACATCAAGCAGCCTCAGACTCAGGACACGCTCAGACGACATTTCTGGGTTTGCTATGGAGGGAAATCAGATGACAAGACGTTTAAAAAAGGTGTTTTGGTTGAACCGCTCTGACATCAAAAAGTTCAAGAGGTTAAAGATCAAAAGTCATAAATTCACAACCAAAAGCTCCAAATATGTAACTAGGAGAGAAAGTGAAATTAAACCTGTTTTCTCTTTTTAATGAAACCTCTCATTGGCAGGAAAGTTATGAAGCCTTTGAGATAACTTTACAGCAGCTCCATGAAATGTCTCTAAAAGCGAGCGAGAGATGAGAGATGAGAGATGAGTTTATTGTCTGACCCTTCTCAAAAGCAGTGACAGTGACTTCGAAGGCCTCCAGGGTCTCTCTGTCCAGCTTGCTTTTGGTCTTGATTTGTCCCGTGGCAGCATCGATCTCCAGCCAGCCCTGAGTGTCGCCGTCCAACTTAAAACTGCACGGCACAAAGACACACGCACAAAAATCATTCATGATACAGCAGACTCTGAACTGGAGCCCAGGGCATAAAATGGTAGTCAAAACAAATCCATAGTCTGTTTTAAGTACACGTGACGGTCCAAACAGATGAAACTTTAAACCAGCTGCCAGCAGGAACCATTAATGTAAAAGATGAAGCTGGTGCTGAGCTAGTGGAACAATTCCTGAGAGCCATGCTCCTCTGTTTGTGTTCACTCTGCTACCACAGTCGGCACTCGAACAAGACGTTCAAGTGCAGAGTGAAAACTGCAGATCAAAATGGAAACAACATCAGTTATGAATTAAGAACTTTAAATTGCTAAACTAAGAGGTAAAACTGTGGTTGATGGTTGGATAGCAGTAGAGTCCAAAGACCTAAATTTGATGTGATAACTCAATCAGAATTGTTCCTGTGGACTGTCTGCTGGCTGCTGGTTGGACTTGCTGGTGTTATTGTCTATGTGCCCTTCATTTCTATGTAGCTTTCAGCAGAAGCTCAGTAGACAAGTTTGAAAATGTTTACACCACAAGGTATCTCCAAGTGTTTTAAAGGATAACAAATTTGCATAATTGTTTAAAAGCAAAGATTTTCTAACTATATAAAAGAAGTGATTTTAGGTTAAATGCTACAGAGACTGTGATAAAAACAACAGAAATCATCAAAGTGCAGCTGTGAAAAAAGGAAATCATGTGCGTCTATGACAGTTTTTCTAGGAAAAAAAAAAAAGATATGAACTTCCATTTCCATCTTATGATAACTTATTGTTTTTGAGTTTACCTGATCTCTTTGCCCTCTGGATCCTTCGCCTCCACAGTGAGCAGCACTGAACCCTTGGTGGTGTTTTCAGGCACAGTCACATCCAGGATGTCCAGGCTGAACTCTGGGACCTCGTCTACGTCGGTCACAGACACAGAGATGAAGGCTGTGGATTCCTCGCCGTACTCCAGACCTTTCATCAGCGGCTCTGGGTTGCGAGCGTCGATCTTGAGCTTGTAGGTGGAAGAGGCCTCGAAATCCAAGGCCTGCAAAAGAGACAAACAAGCTCGTCATTTTACATTTAATCCACTTAATTCCATAATAGAAAGAAAATCATTTTTCCTGCACACAAAGACCTTAAAGTCAGATCCAGGAGCAACAGAGTCAGCCAGTACTCCTGGAGTCAGGTATCTGTCAAAGCCTTCTGATTGGCCATTGACCTGTTGAGGGTGTTACTCTGCTGCTTGCCCAATGAAGCTGGGATAAGCTTCAGCCCTCTGTGGCCCAAGGTTATAATAGCTAACTAAAACAAAACTAAAAACGAAAACCAAAATTTTAAATACACTGCAGTTAACTCAAACTAATAAAAACTAGAAAAGAAAACAAAAACGATAAGTGAACTAAAAACTGTATCTTGTGTTCCCAAAACTAACTGAAACTAACTTAAAAAAAATTTTAAAATGTCCTTAGTTATCGGTTTTGACAATATTAATAGCCTTTAGGATTTTAATTAAACCGACACATTTTCCCAACCAATTTTACGACAGTTTTCGGCAGTTGTCAGTGCCGTAAAGCACCATCATAGTGACGTACTGGGACGTGCTTGTTTACTGCACTGACTGGCTGTGCGCTGTGCTGCAACGAAATGTAGTGGAGCAATGAATCAGTGTTAACATTATTCATCGATGTTAACATTATTTTTATATAATTTATGTTTTTATTTTTTATATTAAGTTTAAATTTAAGGCAGCAGCCAACATTTCAGTATCAGCATTGACTGAGCAGTGAGCACTATGTTGGACTTGAAAATAAACAGTATGACAAAATATTTACTCTGACCTTTTTGAATCCTGCACCTGGTTAATAAGGTATGAAAAAACTAAAACTAAACTAAAACTAAGCCTTGTTGCAAAAATCGAAACTAAATAAAAACTAGAATGCCTGCTTTAAAACTAATTAAAACTAAACTGTAATGGAAAAAAAAATGTCAAAACTAAATAAAACTAAACTATAATGACAAATCCAAAACTATTATGACCTTGCTGTGGCCTTGAGGAAGCTGATCAGTATGGATAAGGAAAGGATGGATGGACAATTTAACCCTGAGGTTTGTATATTTTTCCCTTTCTGAGTCTTTAATAAATCAAACATATTAATCTAATCCTCTAATTAATGATATCTAAATTGAAGAGGATGTAAGTTTTCTTTCATTGACTCTGTGGTGCTGTCTCTGCTGCTGACAAGAAGAGACTGAACAGGCTGGTGAAGAAGACCAGCTCTGTCCTGAGCCGCCCTCTGGACCCTGTGGAGGTGGAGGCTGGCAGGAGAATGATGGCCAAGCCGTCGTCCCTGATGGGAAACATGTCCCACACCTTGCAGGGGGATTTTAACAACACAGGGAAGCTTGTTCAGTGACAGGCTCCTTCACCCACGCCGCCTCACTGAGCGATAACGCAGGTCTTTTCTTCCTGCCATGGTCAGACCTTAAAACCATCAGTAAACACTTTCTCTCCTGTACTCAAACCCTTTTTATTAGTCTGTGCACATGTTATACTTGTATACTGGTTCTGTATGTAATTTTCTTATGTTATTGTCCACTTTGCTGCTGTAGCATTTTAAAATTTCCTGTTGTGGGATGAATAAAGGATTATCTTATCTTCTGTATGTTCATATCAGCTTTCATCCTTTTTGTGCCTGTTAGTAAAAACTAAACATTTTAAAAGCAATAACCTCTGACTCTAGTAAAATGCAAAGATAAATATCACAAATTTATGAGAATTAATATGAGAATTAAGCAAACGCCACATTTCTTGATGAAATAGAAATTGAAGGCTCTTCCTTCACAAAAAAAACAACACAAAAAGAGATAAATTGTGACTTTGTAAGGGAGGTGTTAAGGAAAGTGATACCATACCTTAGCTATGACAAGATGTCCAACGCCTGAGCCGTCTGTTTCCACTGTAAACACCTGATCATCGTCACCCTCAGAGATGTGGAACTCAATGGAGGAGCTGCCGCTGTCTGGATCATCGGCATCTGTTGCTCTGATGGTCACAACTGTGTGTCCCAAAGGTGTGTCCTCAGCTAGAGTGTGAGTGCCGTACTACACGCAAACACAAAAACAAGAGGGAAACAGCGTGAGCCAAACAGCGTGCTATAAGAGAAAGAAACAGCCATTCTCATACTCACATCATTCTTCTCAAACAGAGGCATCTCGTTGTTGACATCAATGACTTTGATGACAACTTTACATTGTTCTGTGAAAGCTGTGAGAAAAAGCCAAAAGTACATGATCAAATACTGAACTCCCCTCTGTTTACAGGTGTGCTACTTTATACAGCGTGCGTGTTACCTGGGTCATTCACTTCAACATTGAGGTGATAGATCTGCTGTTCTTTTCTCTGCAGCATGCGAAGCGCCTGGATCCTTCCAGAGGAAGCATCGATGGCAAAGACGGGAGATTCAGATGGAGGTTCTTGGGACACGATGGTGTAAGTCAGATGAGAGTTCAGCGTCCCAGGTTCATCATCGTCGTGGGCCTCTAGCAAGCCTATCTCGCTGCCTGAAACCGCAAGAAACCAGAGAAACAGGCTGTAAGCAAATTTATCAAAAACTACTCTCTATTTCTAGGTAATAAAAAAGTTTGTTGTAAATTTGAAGTGTTTGATGTTGGAATAGTAAAGATTTTTTTTTTACTTATTTTTTGGGCTTATAATCAGATAGTAGAGACGACAGTGGATAGAGCAGGAAACAGTGCAAGAGTGGGGGGTGACATGAAGGAAAGAGGCCACAGGCTGGATTCAAACCTGGGCCATGGAGCGCAACCTAAACCACTTGGCCACTTGTGCTCCACTTAGTGAAGATTTTAATCATGAAAGTTACATAATCTCCAACCAAACACAATTTTTTATGCTAATTTTGCTCAAATTTCTTTTTATTTGTGGATAATAATACCTCTGATATTAAAAGATATTACTCCTGCAGGAGTTTTAGATGTGTGCGACTATTTCCAAAATGCTTTTTTTCCCCAAAAATTCAAGGATGTAAGTACTTCTCGTTTGCTTTTTTTGCAAAAACATGTCTCTCATAGTCATTCTTCATTCCAAATCTCTGACTAGTGCTGATTTGGATCCAGGAACAGAAAAATGAATGCAAAGCAAACAGAAGAAGCGATGATGTGATCAGAGCAACAGAACCGAGGAATGAGACATAAATTGGCCAAACAATCAAACATGATTCACACTCGCTGTCATGAAATGAATGGGTTATGTAAGAACCTCTCTCTCACACACACACACACACACGCACACACACACACGCATACACACGCACACACACACACACACACACACCTTACCTTCAGGCTCACCCTCCTGCACCTCGAAGACACTCATTTCATTTTTACACACTGGTTTGTTGTCATTCACGTCCTCCACCATCACATGAATCTCCATGGGTGGGTCCACCTCGTTTCCATACTTATCCTCCGCAAACACCACCAAAGTGTACTGAACCAACACACAGTGAGGAATGACTGAGGTTATTTTTTTATTTCTACATGAGAAAAAAGTGGTTACTGATTTGGATTGTGCTGCGTACCATGTCTTTGTCTTCTCGATCTAACTCCTCTGTCAGAAGAATCTCTCCATCCTCTGAAATCTGGAAGGGGAATCTCAGCTCTCGCTCTTTCTGCACTAATCTGAAGACAGCATCTGGCTCATTAGACTGGACCTGGGTTGTGAAAAGGAAGGAAAAAGACCAGAGGGGTTAAAGAGTTAGCAGGATGAAAGCTTGAGAGTTTCATGTGTCTCCTCCTCACCTTCGCGATGACCAGGGGATACGTCTCCATTAAGTTTTCTCTTATGGTTATTGGTCCAGGGTTGACCCACAGGTTTTGCTGCACGACAATGTGTACTCTGGTGTTTCCACTCAGCGCTTTCTCAGAAGCTCCCCCCAAGTCCTCTACACGCACTATCAGGGTGTAGTCTGGGTCCTCCATGGGGTCCACATTCCTCCTCCTCAGCTCTAAAGACACACGGGAAAATGCAGAGCAATTAAAGGATTAAGATGGACAAAAACTTTTCAGTAAATAAACACTTTTATTTATTTTTTTTAAAAAGTCACATGGAGACGTTTTTAGAAATCAGGGGTGGCTGAGCTGCTCTTCACACAGAAGTCATTAACACAACACCCAATAAATCACACGGCCTGCGCTAATCGCAGATAGTGATTACTCTGTGTTTTATGTGCGCTGACACTATCCCTCACTCTGTTATCACTCAAGCTTTGACCAACACAAATCATGTGACTGGAATCACTCACAAGTTTTACTTTGGAAGACTGAAACCACAAAAAACACAAAGCCTTTATAAAATTATGGTTATCTATCTGTCTGTTGTGTCAGATTAAGTTATTTATTAAGTCATTTATTGTTTATCTTTTGACTTTTACAGCATTGAGGAACCATGCCACTTACTAAACCCAAGAAAGTGCGTGGTTTATATTCCACATTCACTTCCCCATCCAAAACTAAAGAAAAATTAACCCTCATGCACAAAAAGAATCACCAAACACTGTCTCCCATATGTTAATCAACCTATAACTTTTCTGTTTACAGTTCAGCCTTATTGAACTGAACATGTGATGATCATCCTCCAGTTTTGCTTAATGTACTTGATTTTTTTTTTTTGCAGTCTAAAAAAGTGGCATGAAAACGTGTCTTATCTCTGGTTTGAGTCAATGAATACGTGTGAGAATCATGCCTTGTCCATCATCACCTTGATGAAGGGTTTGAGCTTATTTGACAGAAGACACAGCTGTTGAAGCTGACACATCTGGATACAAACCTGCTCTCTCTACACAGGTGAAGAAGGGGTTTTGGTCATAGGGGATTTTCTGCACCGGGCAGTACTCTTCAAACTTAGTCTTCAGTGCATCCATGCTCATATCTTCTCCTCTGGTGTAATGGAAGCCCTCTCGAGCCTTCAGGTTCAATTCTCCTGTTTTACAAAACACATAATCCAAATGTTAATCAGCATTTTCGCACAAGGGTTAAATTATTTGATCCAAGACAGCTTGACTCTCCAGTTGGGTTAAATTATTCTATGAATTATCATAACTTTGATAAAAGAGAAATCTTTGCTGACAGCTCCACAGAAGAGTCTAGTGTTTGAGAAATGTGACCGTTTTCTCTCCCAGATGTAAACAGGGATGTCAAAGCTCGTTCACATGCTCTCGCACACTCAGCATAATCTGTGACCAGCATCACGCGACACATTTAGGCAATCTGCCTCCAATCAGTGTTAATCTTGAGCACACAAGATGAGCTGTGTAATCTGGATTTACAGTGGCACTATACAGTCAGATTACAGGCAGATGTGAACAAACTACAGACTTTCTCCACAGACAGTGCACATTGTTCTGTGTGTGTGTGGGTGTCTGTGCTCAGGTATGCGTGTTATCACCTTGCTCAGTGGTGGAGATCTCTCCAGTGACGGGGTTGATCTGGAACATCAGCGTTTTGTGTTTGCTAGGGATCTGGCTGACCAGACTGTATCTCAGCTGAGCGTTGGGGGTCTGAGGGTCGTCCCGATCCAATGCAAACACGCGGGTGAATGTGACACCTGCAAAAACAGGAAAGTTGTTAAAGTTTGTTCAGAGGGCCATGCTAGTATTTCATTACGGAGAAGTCAAATGTGATATATGACATAAATATTATAGCTGCTTCCACTTCATCAGTACTTCGAATTATTTAGACAGTAATTTGATTCTATGATGGAAACATTTGCTGTCTTAGCCCATGAAATACACACAAAGGTCGCATTCTTTAGTGAAACTCGAAAGTTCCTGGTTATAAGGAGATATTTTACTACAATCATGACCCACTGTTTCACTGGATGGTCACAGTTTTTTGTTGTTGTTTTTTTTTAATCAAAAAACTAAAGAGCTGACCATGTGATGGCAGCTGCATACTATCACTAATCATACTATATGAACAGTGTACACAGAACTCATAAGTGTAACTGCACTCTACCTAAAAGGCCATGCTAACTCATTAACAGGCTTGCTGTTTGATCTTTAGTACAGGGTATATGCTAAAATCCTGAGGTTGATTTCAATACCTTATTAAGACTTTTTCAAAAACCTTTAAAAAAGTTTCAAGACTTTATCGCAGCTTTCAGTTGTTGTTGGCATCTACCGTTTAACAGTTGTAGTTTGCATTTTTACAGAAATGATGTAAGCTAAGGAGGAATAAAGCTTGAAAAGACAAATAAAACTAAAGGCAGGTTTATCGACACTCCCACAACAAGAAAAAGCAGTTATTCAAGGCCAACTTGCTGAAGACAATAAGAAATCATTTCATCATTTTTAAAATTTAAGACATGTGCCGGAGATTGTGTGATTTGCTTTAATGTTGTATTTGATTTCTCTTTATGAAACTAGAAATGACTTTAATTTATAGCTGGTGTTTATACCGCTCACAATCCTTATTGTTGTATTTTATTGTAACTAGAGTCTTTATGTATTTATTTTATTCTATTCTTTTTTATTTTTGTATTTTTCTACTGACTCCATCGATTTCTGCTGTTAACGCTACAATTTTCCACTTTGGGACTAATAAAGTAACTCTATTATTTTCTATTCTATTCTATTTTAGAACTTTATTGGCTGATTGTTTAACGTCCCAATCAGGGGACAGTTGCAAGGAGGAAAATAAATATTCATGGATATTTTTTTAGTTAAAGCTTGAATACCTATGAAACTTAATAACTCATTAAACCACAATTAAGACTTTTAAATACGTTTTAAGGCCCTTAATTTTCCCAAAATTGATTTATCAACTTTTAATACTTTTTAAGACCCCACGGACACCCTGTAGTAACAAACACACCTGCCCGGCTGTTTTCTCGAACCATTGCTGTGTACTCGCTCTGGTTGAAGTACGGTGCGTTGTTGTTGACGTCCACAACATTAATTGTTACAATAATGGAGTCTCCCACACTTTCTCCATCTTCCAACGCCTCCACCTGGATGTGATCACACACACACGCACAAGTACATATACATTTGTGTTTTAGTACCATGAAGATCAGATGTGTGTTTTTCAGTGTTTAGGTGAGACATGTCCAGCTCACCTGTAAAATGTAATGATCATCTCGAGACCAGTCCAGAGGCCGGTCCAGAAACAGCCACCCGTCCTTAGACATCCTGATGTCCTCCCTGCCCTCTCCGCTCAGCCTGAAGCTGTTCACGTTTGGAGTGGGCACTGTAAACTGTGGAGTAAAATAGAAGGATGAAGAGAGAGGTGAACGAAGAAAACAAAAAGTGACAAAGAGGAAGCAGGACGTGAAGAATTAGTTTATAGCAGGTAAAATTCTTGATTTTCATGCCCTGCTTAATGAAAAGCTGACTAAGCATTATCAACAAAATGAACCCAAGCCGTCAAAAGAAAAGAAAAAAATATGTTTAACCTAAAGTTTGCTAATAACACAGTTATGTCTGCTTTATAAGATGTATTTTGTATTTTTCCTTCAACGACTCAAAAAAGTGAAGTACAGAACATGTGGTAAGTTAAGAAAATAAATTAACAAATCTTGTTTTTTCTAATCTAAAGTATGTCAGAAATTTAAGTAAAGGTGTCAGCTGTTGGTGTTAATGTCCTTAGTAACTTCTGAATACCTGGTAGATGGGATAAGGCACTGGTGTTCCTTCTGGCACATCCAGCTCTGTGTCCTTGAACGGGCCTTTCTTTGCCTCCAGATCCGACCCAGCAGCCTATCAAAGTACAGAGCCAGAGGTCAAAGGTCAGTGAATAAGGAACAGGCTGAAGTAAAATGTCACTCCGTCACGCTCACGCTTACTTTTGACTTTTTTGCCCCTCAGTCCTGTTACTGTAACTGAATGTGGTCAGATATTGAGGGCAGGGCTCTTTTTTGCTCAGTTATTTATTGAACCAAACAGAAGACAAATAAGAGGAATGAGGTTTCCCACTGAAGGACAGGAGAGCAAAGTCTGCTGGCAGAGGAGGATTCCTCACTTGATGCACTTCCTTTTGGGGTTTTAAATAAGTGACCAAAGGTTTCCTTTAACCTCACAGATGGTTTTTCACATTTCCAGCCACAAAATGGTCCTGTTAATCTCCATATTACATAAAGTTCATGAATAAATCAAAGCATTCATCCACACTGACTGTTTCTCAAACCTTTAACAGGTTCATGTGTTTGAGCATTTACTATGAATATGTATCCACGGACAGCAGCGGCAGATGGAAGTGTTATGTACTCACAATGCTGAGCAGGAGTGGGAGCAACAACAGATGCATCATGGGAGTCATGTTCACAGTCTGGAGAGGAAGGAGGAGTTTAAAATGATGGCAAAGGAGGCAGAGAAGTCAAATGAGGATTAAAATTATACAAAGATTTATTTTCCCTTTGCTGTCACAAAAAAAGAGAATCTTTTTCTTGAATTAAACCCTGAGACGCAATTTGCTCTATCCAGCACACTGAGTCAGTGATTCACAAAGATAAAAGAGATCTTTACACATGCATGATCTAGCTCTATCTGCTTCTTACTTCACTTTTAGCTGAACGGGAACTCTTTAAATACTCACCTCAGCATGCAGCGGAAACTGAAAGTCAGAGCTATCACGCTGAGCCTTGAAATTTTTCCATTAAGCTTTTCTCAGTGGGTGTCAATGTGACACACAGGCCCAAAGGTCACAGTGTGTAAGCCTGCTGCGTTACACTTCTCAAAAGCTGTAACAGCCTTTGTTCTCCAGGAAGCTCTTGATTTTGGGTTAATAGAAGTTTCAACTACATATTCTTTTTCTCTGACATCTAAAGAACATTTATTTTTCACTTTAAGTGTCCTACACTTCAGCACGGCGTGCGTCTCAGACACAATAAGAACTCAGTGTTCCACTCAGATGACAGCAGATTATATTCAGAGTTTGGTTTGAATCAACATAACCATGACACTGTTTAGATAAGAGAAAAAAGACGGCCGTACATGACCAATATCACGTGCATGGACGGACTGTGTTTTGACAAAAAACATTGAAAGTGAAGCAGAAAGTGACGTTTGAGAGTTAAAGCCTGAGAAGGACAGTTTAAGTCGGTTGCCAAAGAAAAGTGAAGGTGACATTGAGTTATGGCTAATGACCTCTTTGTAGCACAGCTCACTTTAACAGTTACCGCCCTGATACGCTCCTTTAACGGACAGGGGACACATTTAACTCTTAGATTGCTAAAATTAAAGAACTTGCCACCATGATGATCAGCCCTTATGTTTAAGGCACTATATCATTGAATAACCTTTTAAAAGCATAAATTTTATAATGAATGAACTTTTTTTGAGAAATATACCCTGCTGACTGGACTTTCTAACGCAGTGTTTTGACAAAAAAGTAACCATTGAAGTGAAAAAGTTATATGACACAACAGAAGGTTGTTTGCAGGGCCCCTTTTTTTCTCTATTGTGCAAAAAGTGGATGACCTTTGTTTGTTTAAAGTTATGCGATTATAATAGCCAATTCAGTGTCAATCAGGTCATATATATCCAAAATCAGTCACTGACAACAATCGAAGAAGCCATGAGGAAGAACAGATTTAAATGCCAACACCCAGCACCTGGGCCTCGCCAAAGTCACCTCAAGATCACAGCCCTTCAGCAGCAAACTGAAACTATTCTCTATTTTCTACTAAACAAGGTAAACGCTAACAACAATATTCACTTTGTTTCCCAATCACGACCTCTAAATGTATTTAAAATATGGAGTAAATCCAAGAACTGGGCAAAAGAGACGTGTGAGGAGTCTTACCTTCCTGGAGAGATCAAGAGAGTCACTCCTAGGACTTCAGAGTGCTCTGAGCAACCTCATCCTGTCTGGTCAAACGTTAACCAAGTGTTAACCTGCGATGTTTTATTGGATCTAATGATTGTCTAATCACCCTGCCCCATGGCCGGCTGGCCAATGGGGGAAGCAGCTGACAAGAGAGAAGGAGACAGGAAGAACGGGACAATGTTACCGTGATACAGAGACCACTGAAAATGGCAAATCCATTTTCAGAGAGCTCCATGCCAGCCTGTGACTTACTATGAATCCCACAGTTTTTAGAGTTAAAGATCTATTAGTGGGTTGGTGTTATAAAAACAAACTGTATGAAGATCATGATTCATCATGTATTAAACCTTGCAGTCAACATGTAAGGAGTACAGGCCTAAAACGGAGCAGGTTTTGATGTTGAGGGGAAACTTCAACATCAAAACTCAGCTTCTTATTTAGCCTCAGACTTTGACCTCTGCACCTCTGCTCTGTTTCCTGTGACACTTCCATTAGTAACACAGTCACTGATAAGGAGCCGTGTGTAGACAATGGAAGAAAGAGACTATAATGACAACGTAATGCGTCAACAGAGTGCAAAGCTATGAAGCTGTTAGCATCTGATTGCTTCGTCATCTCTTCTTTTTTTTTTTTTTAAGCTCTAAACAGTGTGTCAGTGAATGTCCCATAAATATCTTAATGGAGATCTAAAGAGAGGCTGTGTTGTGCCATTAAGTTGTATCCTTTATCTTATATATAGCCGGGATTATCTTCCATACATCCTGATGTACACGCCACCAGCCAGGGATGAAAAGAGTGAGCTTATAATATGCAGTTCAAAGCAGCGTGGAGGCAAGGAAGACGTATCTGTGAATCAACAGCTGGCAGGAAGGAGAAATCTGTGAGTGAATCACAGATTCACACAACTGCTATCAAACCAGAACCTGTAAAGTGCAGTGTAACTATTCAGAGGGAAAGAGCCTCCATTATGTAAAGTCTGGGTCCAGCGTGTATGTTAAACATCCTTTAACCATTATGTACAAACAACATCTTCCTCTTTCTGAACACTTCAAACACACAAGCTGCTCGTGAATGTAACACTTGCAGCACGTTGATGCTTGTTGTTCCTGCTCTGAGAGGAGTTCAGGAGCCAGGCTGGTGGTGTTGGATGTTTAACTGTGACCCAAATCTCTGCTCACCCCCTGAGCCCTTGAATCCCTGCTCTCCATCAGCCCTCTGACACACACTGACTGACACACACACACACACACACACACACACACACACACACACACACACACACACACACACACACACACACACACACACACACACACACACACACACACACACACACACATCACAAACACACACACAGATTTAATCTTTTTCTAAACTTCAGCTCGAATGCCACAACCTGACTCATCTTTCATCAGCACGGCTGTGATGGTGTGAAACTTTGTTTCTGTGTGTGCGTGTGTTGGTGCTGAAGCTGAGTCATGTATGCTAAGATGTCATTAGTGAGGCTGAAGTGACAGACAAAAGGGATGGGTTTTTTTTTTTTGACAAAACAAGATTATGCAACTTTATTTCAATTGGCAACAATAAATACATACGAGTAGCAGAAACACTACATAAGCAGTGTGGTGTTTATTTACAATAAAAGCAGAACACAGCACAGTATAAATAAACTTAAAGAGATAACTGAATAATTAGACAAAATAATCTAATGTTCTGATCATTTAGCTTTCTGCTGGTAGTGCGAGCACTTTGGGATCAACAGCTGAAACATTTGGCAGGGTTGAGAGCAAAGGAGAGGCGAGAGAAAACAGAGAGATCTATGTAAAAACACTCTACCCGTCAGTCTCTTAACCTCCAACAACATTTCCACACAGACTCTTTACAAAAGAAAAAGTCATCTTATCATGGAGTCCCTTCAGAGGCAGACTAAGCTCAGTCCTCTCAGTCCACTTCAGCCTGCAACAGCACAAAAAGGCTGCCAACACCCCTCATGTGAAACACACACGCTGTGTTTACACTGAGATCTGGGTTTGAACCATCCAACCTTTAGGCTTCAAGAAGCAAGGCTTCACCTCCAGCCATGCTTCTGTTCTGCAGGCTGAAACTAGTTCACCTGCTCAAAAGTTTGGAGCTAAAAACACAAGTGCCTGTTGGACTCTTACAGCACAGAGAGATCATGACAGGACTTTGACTTCAGCCAAAAGGCCACGCTAGGATTGTTCTTGGCCACCATCTTGTCGAGGAAGCGTTTGGCCTTCATAGGGAGGCTCTCACGCCGTGCTTTACAGTGTTTGTCTCTGCGACGCTTGTTGGCCTCCTTAGAGTCTCGGCGTAGACGCAGCTGCCGCACAATGCCGTGGAAGGCCTCCCACACGTTGTGCTGCATAGCAGCTGAGGTTTCGATGAACTTGCAGTCAAACACAGCAGCACAGGCACGACCCTCTGAAACACAAACCAGACTTCAGAACTTGCATGTGGGGAAGATTTCACAATAAATACAGACAGACAGACAGACAGACAGGCAGGCAGACAGGCAGACAGGCAGACAGGGACTTGTGTCCTCACCGCTGACTGACACCTCTCTTCGTCGCACCAGGTCGCATTTGTTCCCCACCAGGATGATCGGCGTGTTCTGAGCAGGACGGAAGCGGCGCAGAGTGATCCGGAGCTCAGAGGCCCTCAGGAACGAGGCCCGGTCAGTCACAGAGTAGAGCAACAGGTATGCATCACCTGTCTGCATGCAGCACTCCTGAGCCCACTCAGTGCCAGTCTGGGTAACACAAACAGACACAGTTAGTCACACGTTTCACAGTGCAGAGGGCGTTCTGACACCCAGGCGGGTTTTCCATCTCACCTCTGAATCCCAGGTGTCCAGCACAGTTAGAGTTGCAGTTTCCCCATCCACTTCAATTTCTTTCTCACATACTTCATCTGAAAGAGTTTGCAGATAGAGCACAAGAAAAATGTAGAATTAGTCAAACCATGAATATGAACCAGAAATATCAGGTATATACCATCAAACTATAAGGTTACCATTTTCATTGTAATGACCTTGTCAAAAATGAGTTATTTATAGTCTTTAACATTATGATAATAAGTCACTTGTTTTTAGCAGACAGCAGTATGGTTATACTCAAAGTTTGAAGTTACTTTAGTCAGTTGAGATTTTCTGTAAGATACTTTTTTTTTTAAATTTGGTTTAAAAAAAAGTTGATGGATAATTAATGTTTTCGCCTTTGCAAATGAGTTAGGCATTTGTCTCAGGAATAATGGAGAAGTTATCGTCTGCTTCTCACCTCCACACAGCTCGCAGTCATCACTGTCCATGCTGTCTGCAGCTCCAGCGAAGATGCTGGCGAACGCCGTCTTTCCGACCCCGCTGGCCCCCAACAGCACCACCCGGTACGGGCTCCCGGGTTCCACGGGCTCCCCGCTGGAGTCGGAGGAGATGACCGAGTCTGCGGACGACCAGCTGCCGCGGCTGCCGTCAGACTCCCCAGCTGAGCTGGTGCAGGATTTGGAGCGGGAGATGCAGGCAGGGACCCGGGCCAGCAGATTGTCCGGGAGCAGGTGGCTGCCGGGGTCGCAGATGCTCCAGCGGTGGAGCTCAGACTGGAGGCGGAGGCTGTGTCGGCGCACACTGGACATCATGGTGCCGGGAATAAATTAGGATGAACAGATTAACCAGCAGTGACGGGATTAAAGCGTTTTGCAAGGTGGTTCTCTAACTCGACTGTCACCGAAAAAGAAAATGTAAGCGATAAATAAATGATGGTGAGTCTTTTTCCTCTCAAAGTCGACTTGAAGACTTATCGGTTCTAGGTTAGAGTCCTTCTGTGGTCTTGAGTTCTCTGAACAAAAATTATCTTTAAAAAACACGAGTAAATCAGAGTTTAGCGCAGTTATTTTCACTTTCAGTTTATCACTGTCCAACATACACCGCGGTAAGATCCACAGAAAATCGCATCCCACATTAAAAACAAAGTTTTACTAAACAAAACAAAAACATCTGGCTGGTTATCCCCGGCTGGTGACTCCTTGATGTGAGCTGCTCGTCTATAATCTCTGGCTCAATGTGTCTAACACTCGGATGGGGTTTCCCACAGCTTTATAGGAAGAGGAGGGGGAGGAGGAGGAGGGTCACTCGAGTGGAGCATGAGTGTTTACAGTGATGATGAAGTGTATTTACTGTCACTTTGTCACGGTCAGCTGAAGAGCCATGGCTAAAATTATATTCACATTAAAAAGGGCATTGTACTGTGCATCAGAGCTTTAACACAAACAATGACAGGGAAGCCTAATAGATTTCATCTTAGAGCAAACATTTCTGTTTTACTCAAGGTTTTCGAGCAATCTATCACTGTACTCCATCCATTTTATGTTTTTTTTTTTAACTTTCCTGAAAGAAATACTGTATTTAACTGAATGTTTATAACATCTGACTGTCACCTTACTGTAATAGCATGCTGCTTTTCAGACAACAAATAATTCACTTCAGCAGAGGTTATTCCAGCAGTTCATTATAAGCTTTTTTATGATGAACTTCAAATTTACTGACTGTATTCCATATTGTGGCCTAGCACCATTTCAGTAAACACAGTGAAGTCAGTGAGGTGATACCTCCTGTTGATGCCCCATTGTCTGTAAAAATGACGTGCCCTCTTCGAGGCCTTTGTTTATAGATAAAACATAAAATGAGCCCTCCAACAGAGTTAAAGATGTAAAAAGTTGCCCTCTAAATGCTTTCCATGTCATTAAAATGTCATTAAAGTTCCCTTTTGGATGACCCCTCAGTGGATTAAATATACAATGCTTAATAACTGTATTACGCCACTGTGTAAGGTGTTTGTGTAGATGGCTACCAAAACACATTTTATGTTTCTGTACAGGGTTAATCCACCAGAATTTGCAAGCCCTTTAATCAAAACTATATATTTAATGCTAAAATATAATTATTGTTGTATCCATGAATTCTCAAATTTACTGTTTTACAAAAGAGTGAAAGACATTTTAATTTTTTTAATTGTCAGATTACAGTTTTTTTTTCACGTTCTTGAACAGGAAACTGTTCAGTGTTTCAGTGGTTGTTTGTTGTTTTGTGATTCATTTCTGACTTCTGATGATAATTCCAGGTTTCTGATTTAAATCTGGGTATAAAAAACATCAAATCAGTTTGAAACTTCTCACTCCCGTTCAAAAGGAGAAGTGAAGGGAAATCTCTGAAAACACAAGATGCTGGGTGGTTTTCTCAATTTAATGAAAGGTGGTCTAACAAATTAATTAAGCACTTTTTAAGTGCCAAATTTGTAATTTGACCTGACTGTATGTGTTGACAAGTTTTCTGACTTGGGTCTAACTCTCTACAACAGGGGTGGCCAACCAGTCAGTGACCAAGAGCCACAAAAATTACTGTGGTGCTACAAAGAGCCACATCACACATATGGTCTAACAAACGCACTTCCTCTCACACATAAACAAAATGACAAAAAATGAAAATCAATACATTTCCAATTTTCAAAACAGCATCAATTGTGTTCTTAAATGTTTGAATTAGTACTTGGAGCCATGTCAAAGAGAAATTTCTGTTTTTACTGCAGAAGAGGCAAAGTTCCATCCATCCATCTATCTATCTATCTATCTATCTTTCTATCTATCTATCTATCTATCTATCTATCTATCTATCTATCTATCTATCTATCTATCTGTCTATCTGTCTGTCTATCTATCTATCTATCTAGATATGAGCACATAAGCAATGAGAGGAGCACATGTAGAGAAGAGAAACTGAAACTTACGTATCAATACCAATCTCATCACCCAAATATTGATCAATATTGATCCCAACGTTGGCATCAATATATCAATATTTTAGATTACTACTCATATGAATAGATCAAAGAGCCGCACAACGAAAGGCAAAGTGCCACATGCGGCTCCCGAGCCACAGGTTGGCCAACCCTGCTCTACAAAGTCTATTTTCACCAATCAGCAGTTCTGTCATTTAATTGTCCAGTGCTAAATTACACTATTCAGTTTTAAAATTACAAACCACAATCATACTTGTATGCGAGTTTCATGCAGGAGGAATCATTTCGTTTTTAATTAGCTATGTGTTGATAGTATTTTTTTCAGCACATGTGATCAAATTATTTCAACAAATTGTAAAAATATTCTTTTCAACAACTTTGTTGTGAAGGTGAGATTTTCATGTTTTGTGGTTTTCTTCGTAATAATTTGCTACTAGTGTGCTGCATTTAGCATGTGGTTTCTAAATTTGTGATGCCTTACAAGTCCATTTACAGTTGTCCTGAAAACTTTATCCTGATTAAGAGTGCACTGTATTAAATTTGAATTAGTCTGCGAGAAAAAAGGCCAGAAAAAAATAAATAAAAAAAGAATGCAAACAGACAGAGAGGAGGGTCATTTACATGATGTATCTGCTCAGCTCCGGACTGAAAAGCAGCTTTAAAGTCTGATACAATAAATCTGGTCTGGTACAGTCTGCCCTTTAAACACTGGTGTTCTCATTTTTTTCCCACATGCAACCTACATCCACTTTATTTCTTATTTATAACATGTTCAGAGTCTGAACCATAACACCTAAGTATAAAATACAATGTCTAAAATTTACACCCACAGGGAAAAATGAGAAAACTTGGAAAGGATTAAATCATTTGCAAGTGTTAGCACCACCTTCCTCACAGGAGGAAACTAAACCAGGTAAGTGACCCAAACTTCTGCTGCATCCCGTCCAACCTTAAGGATGATTAACAGATGTGCTTGATTGCACCTGGGGCCAGAGAAAACAGCATAAACTATCACCAAATCCTGACCTGACACACAGGTGCCTTTGATAACATCTGCGTAGCAGAAACTATATGATACTCTTACACTCTATGCAGGAAAAAGAATTACAAACAGGTGATTTATCCTGGATACAAGACACAACTTCCACATCTTCAAGAATTACAGGCGTTTCTTTTGTTCATAACTCTGAACCAAATGCATAAGTGTAAGACGGACATCAGGGAAAGATACAAGGTGTGTTTACAATCTGATAAGACAGTTTTATATCACAAACACACCCTGGTTGTGTGTTGGCAGATAGTTTAGCGTTAATGTGCGTAGGAGTTAAAACAATGGTATCTCTCATGACTGACATCCACAGCTCTCCCTGTTCAGTATTGCAACAGCATATCTAAGCATAGCTTCCCGTAAGGAATTAGGGAATAAAAGCTTAATAAGAGGCTTAGCGTGTCATCCTGAGGTCTCCTATCAACTGCAGCAGCATATTGTCAATGAGCTGGAAACCACCAGTTGGTATTTTGTGAATGATCCGTCTAAAGACAAATGTCCTGAGAGAGCATGCAGCGCAGCACATACTCGGAGCATCAGATTTTCATTTGTCAGAGCACTTTTGTGTACAAAGGAGAGTTATTATGCTGATTGTGGGATTATGCTGTTGTTTTTCAGGACTTTCTCTGTACCCGGGTGTGGCCTCGTCGGCGGGACCCGCTGCTGTGTATTACAGCTCTGATCTGATCTGCCTGACAGATGATTGGGTGACATTAAATCCTTGTTAAGTGCTGGAGCAGGACCAGAGTCAGGAGGAGGGCTGGTTGATGGATGGATGGATGAATGGATGGAGGGGGGGAGCTCAGTGCTCCGGCTGAATGCAGAGCAGCAGGGTCATTCTGAAAGCTGCAGACAGAACTACACAGTGACCTCTTTTTGTCCTTTCTTTTGCTTAATGCTACATGTGCTGTCTCAGAAAAAAACGACAGTTAACGTTTGGACAGCTTATGACATCTCCACAAAAAAAAAAAAAAATTACCTGCAACACTGTCAGAATTGAACAAATGCCTTTTTCTCTGAAAGGGTCAACATAAAACTACTGATGGAGCCTTGATGTTCACTGAGCTGGATTTGATTTTTTATCTTTTGATTTGGGTTGGTTTTTTTTAGGGGAGGGTATAGTGGCTTTAATGGATGGGTTCAGTGATTTTGGAGCACTACAATAAAGCTAGCCAAACACACAGACTTCTGGGACAGCAGACACAGCAGCTCAATGAGCAGAGACAACTACACCCAAACAATGTGGGTCAGTTCTGAAAAATTGGTCAATGTACTTCTAAAAAATTCAGCTAAGCAGCACACAGTCCATCCAGCAGCCGAGCAGTGATAGACCCAGACTGCCTGACAGCTGCAGCAAGTAGGGCAAGCTCTGTATGACGCTGTGTTAGATATATTTTAATGAGAAGGTCATTATTTTGTTGTCAATTTTAAACAATCAGTATTGATTGATTTTGGACTTCATAAAGTAATAAGAATGATTGCTCTTCTCTGGAAAATTGTGCAAGTGCTCTCTAAACCAGTGTTTAAAGAAGATTGCTATATATCTTGCATTGGAAAGACTTGCATATATTGTTAGAGGGAAAAGAAAACAGTTTGATAAGATAAGTAAGGAAACCTTTTCTGGAATTTTTAAGGGATGAGAATTTTGTAATAAGTTGAGGTCTTCAAAATGCCATTGCTGCTGCTTTTTCAGTTATTTTTTGTTTTGATTTACTTCCATCATTGCTGTTATGTTACATTTATATTATTATATTATATAATAGACTAATATGATATAGTTATAACTGCAGTCTAAGCTGTTTGCATGTTTTTTCATTACATGTTAAAATTTAATAAACTATTGTTTGAAAGAAAAAAGAAGGCCTTTGAGAGAGGTTATCACTGCATTTTCAGGAAACCCTGGAGGGTGCTTTGTCACGCTGTCGCCTCTCAAAGACCGGCTGTGGCTCAGGAGAAGACTTGGTCAAGATGCCAATTGAAGGAGGGCAACCTGGCTCCAGCAGACCTGAACGCTCAGTGTCCTTGGGGAAGACAGTGAACCCAAAGCGCTCCCAGTGGCATCCCTATCTACAAGTTCATACAGATGGTATCTAAATATATTAACTATATGTAATACATATGAAATAAAACTTTAATTACTTACTCAGTTCAGTTTTGTTCAGTTCTAGTGAAACCAGGTTAAGTTTTTGGCTCTTTAAAGGAGACCCTGGTTGGCACTTTGCCATGTTGTATCCATGTTTCATTCTGCGTTACTCTTTTGTCGAGAGCATCAGGGCGTGAGGCAGGTTGCTTGGCTCTACAGGTGACAGTACATTGTTAATATCTGGATCTGGACCTCTTGTAGTAAGAGTATATTTTTGTACTTCTATCTGGTCTTTGCCTGATACTGTGTAATCTGTGCTTTGCCAGGCAGGCCAGTCTAGAAAAAGAGATTTCTCCTAGTTACACAAAGATGACTTTACTTAACAAATTTAAACAATGACTTGGGAGGGGGGGGGGGGGGGTCTCAAAAAGAAAAATGTAAGTAAGTGATACATTCTGAATTAGTTTTGCAGTTTAAACATCATGAAACAAATGTGTCATGAAGAATTTCAGAGTTCATTATTTTTGCTACACATTCCTTCCCTGCTGAAGAATTTTTCTGAATAATGAGTCGAGGCTGTTGTGTACTGAAAAGGACCAAATGATCCTTTCTACAGGCTTGATGTTTTAGCTTCGCTGACCTACTTTCAGTTTCTTTCATTTGTTTTGTTACAGATGTGGGACAAGGAGGTGTATACACAACCGAAGCCTTGGGGATGCATTCAGCTCTGTAGCAAAGACCATCACAGAGACAGGTCAAAGGGGACAACACCTGCAATGTAAATATGTAAATAGTTTATAGTACATATGGTATATAAAGTACAAAATATGTACTTTGTAAAGCAGCTTGTGTACAAGGAACACTACTACAGAGCAGTCTAAGTATCGAATTCTGAGACTAGAGGAGTAAAACCAGGAATTATCTCAATGTTTTTTTTTAATCAGCTTAAACATGTGACATGATCGGAAAAAGAAACATATTTCTTTCATATCCTGTGTACACAGCAACAACAGGCTGGCCCAGGGCCAGTTAAGTACAGACTGTGCCTGTTGTATGAATGGATGAACAAGCATGTTCAGCTCAAGCATCAATGAGTTTAGCTCCTAGATGATGAATGAAATATGAAATGTGAGAGATGTGACCTCAGCATTAACACCCAAGGCTTGGCCATACACAGCCTCAACAGTACTTTCAGATGTTCCACAGAGGTCCCGGGATTACGCTGAATAAATCTGTGATTCAGCCTCTCCATCAAAACAGCTGTATCTCTTTCCCCCCCTCCAGCAGTGGAAAGTCATTCATTCAATCCATACGCCTGCTTTTTGAGCCGTTGGGCTTGAACGCACAGCTTAAAAGAGGGATTGGCAGCACGGCCAGTAAGAGCTTTACACAGACAGACAAATTCCATCTCATGCAGCCTCCATCACATGGCCTCTGAGACTGCAAGAGAAGTGATTTGGATCAATATCCCACTTGGACGAGTGACACTCGTCTAACAAACACGTGTCCGATACCGAAGTGCTGGGCCACAAAATGTGATTGCTGGAAAAAAAAAAAAAAACAGTATCTTACATGACCAGAGCCAGGTCAGAGCATTAGCTGTAATAAGTTGCTTGGGTGACAGTTGCTAAGCCACCACTGGTTTCTGTCAGTCTGAAACAAGTCTGTTTCCCAGCCAGGACTTACTGCGGCAGGGAAACAATTTACATTTTAAACATGCTGTGTCATAGCTGAGGAAAAGGAGCTGTCTGTCAGTTAATGGGTACTACATTTACATCCAGGCATCCACAACATCTACTTCTTACAGCACTGAACACACACTTTAATGGTCCAGAGAAAATGAATCCTTTATGTGACTCTTTGTTTAGCCCCTTAGAGTGTTCGACATATGGTTCATGAAGTCATTTAATGATTTTAAATGTCTTTATTGTGATTGAAAAGATTTTGAGGTTTGAATTGAATTTGTTACACACAGTGATCAGTGAAATGAAATCAAACAAATAAGACCATCAGGAGAGATTGAGTAGTATTTCTACTACTTTTTTATTCAGCTTTTAAACGACTTTCATGAGTCTATGTCCTAAGGTTAAATAATCTGGGTTGACATGAAGGTGTAAGATATAAATTAATCCATGTTTAACATAAAATTTGTTTTATGTAAGGGTTAAGTCAGTAAGTATTAACACAATCCTAATGAGCAATATCTGTTTATCCAGTTTCAAAGTGAAATATCTGTCCTAAATAATTCCCAAGTGCAATATCTTGAATAACTTCTTGTTATATTCATTGAGTAAATTTTGCTTTATTTTGTAAGTCTTCACTTATGGTCTACTTATGGCACACTCTACTTATTCTACTGCTTCTTATATTATTGCTTATTCTGTTCTATTTTATTTAATTGTCTACTTCACTACCTCACTTGTACTGTGTATGATGAGCAATTGGTAACACCAAATCCTCCCTGGGGATTAATTAAGTATTTCTGATTCCTCAAAGGCAGATCAGTCATGAGTCAGGTTCTGCTCGATGTTTCTCTCTGTAAAGAAAAGTTTTTCTTTGCTATTTTAGGTTGAAATTGTCTACTCATGGTGGATTTTTACAAGATGAGACTCATTTCTTCTCTTGATACAGGGTCTTTGTTAATTACATAATGTACAATAAGATGAAAGGTGTCTTGAGATAACATTTGTAGTGCTACAAATAAAGACTGATGGATAGATTTAAAGCTCAGAAGGGAAGAAGTTATGATGTGATTCGCAAAAATTGGTGAAGTGTTTCTTTGCTAAATTTAGAGACCAACTGGTGTTTCAGATCCCAATCCTGTTCAATGAAATATTTTTTTTATGATAGAGAATTTAAAATAGGTTTGACATTCTTACAACTTAAAAATGTGTGTTCTTATTTTATATAATCATTAACTTACAGAGTCCTGATGGGATCCTACAGACTATTTAAAATTATCATCAAGTGTGATGTGAGGTTCTGAGAGCTAAAAAAAAAGGAGACGCTGAACGCAAAAAGGAACAATGCAGAATGCTGATATATAATGTGACCGCTGAAAAACAAGTGTTTTTCAAGAATGCCATTGTGCTACTCACTATAAACACACACACACACACATACACACACACACACACACACACACACACACACACACACACACATATTGACAGGCTGCAGAGCCTCAACTGTCATGTGTACAAAGGAGCAGCTCAACATCCCAGAAACCCATTTATTTTGCAACAGTTTCTTAACAATCACGCAGGGTGGTGATCATCCTATAAATAATAATTACTCTGTTCACATAGAGATGCATTATTGTATTGTAGTCAAACTGGCAGACAGGAACACAAATCATACGCAATTCAGGGCGCACGCACACACACACACACACACACACACACACACACAAACACACACACACACACACACACACACACACACACACACACACACACACACACACACACACACACACACACACACACACACACACACACAACTCCGTGACTCCCACGCAGCAGCTTTGTGTTGGAGAGCATGAACAGACCAGTGTTATCCAAACTAACAGACTGGACAGAGTGGACCCTGGCAGATTCATTTAACATATGTGAACCAAGCCTTACATCAGAAGTTGTGACAATGAGTCATAAAAGCACAGGATGAAGACTTGATAGCGTAAAGAGTTGCTACTGGATCCATTCTTTGTAAAGCTGTAAACTTATTTATATGGATGCTAGTTCTCCACCACATACACTCCATGTCATCTGAACATGCCCCAGTACTACAAAGATTCAAAATCGGACTCTAAATATTTCTCTAGATGGACAAAAATGTATTTCTAAGCATGGTTATCTAGAGCAGACATGGGCCATGTACGGCTTGCGGGCCACATCTGGCCCTTTTGGCAACCCTGTCTGGCCAGCGTGAGGTCAATCATAAATAAGAAAACAAAAATTCTGGGGAGCACGCAATAACAGCGCAGCTTTTATTTTGAAAAGCATGGCTTGTGTCTGTATGGACACACTTGCGTGTGTGAACAGTGACAAGTGAAGCTCAACAAATCCAAACACAGATCCTCTATCACTGATGATCACCTCTCAGCTGTCCTTCATAGACACCTCAGAAATCCATCCAGATTTCTATCTCTATTTGTTTAAGCCCAAGACTGATTTTTCTTGCTGCGGAGGTAAAATAAAGTTTAAATCATTCAAGTTTTTTTTTATTGTTATATAGATCTTCATTATTCGTTACTGTTGATGCGTCACTCTGACACAATTCAGGTTTCTCACTTGGCCCCTTGAAAAAGTTAGTTGCCCACCCCTGATTAAGAGTATAAGACACACACCTCCTGTCATTTATACATGCTTCCTTCGGAAGAATAACAAGTGTTCAACTCAGAAAAGATGTGTTTATTAACCATGCTCCTTTGGTTTAATTTATTTAGTGAGATCTAACAGTAACACCTTTGAATAAAGACAGAAAATGATGAAGAAAGGATAAAAAATTCTCACAAACTGTGTCTCTTAAAAAACTGTTTGGAATTGTGCTGCTGTTGTTGGCAGTGACCCTGGACTGTTTTAGTCATCTGTTGCATCCAGGCTGTGAACAAAGCGCAGAGAGCCTGAAGACAAACACACAGAAGACAACTCACCAACATGAGTGAGAGTCATGTGTTTCTAAGAGAGTCATCCAGTGTTTGAGCTCTGTGCTGTGTCAGAGATAGTGGTCTGGAAGGCAAAGGTGATGTGGTTTCTTGAGTGATCAAGGTAAGGGTCTGAGAAGGTGTGTGTGTCACCAGAGAAATGTCTCCACTGCATCAGCTCAGACATGCTGAGAGGCTTCTGTGCAGCTCCACTGCGCTCTGCTTGGCGACCGAGCTGGCAAGGCCTTTCAGGCACTTGCTCCATAGTCTCCTCCTCGACAGCTGAGAATGAAGGAGAGAAAAATGAATGGATGTCTCAGTAACAGCACACACAAGTGTAATTGTGCTGTGAGCCTACCCTGAAGTGAACCATCCATGCTGCAGCTGCAGTTCAGCAGGTCGTGTGTCAGGGAAGGTGTGTCTGTCAGGCTAAAGAGATCTCGAAGCTCACTGGTAGAGAAGTTGCAGTGCTCTGCCCCTTTGCCCAGGTCAACCACCGTCCCAGAAAGCCCCTGTTTGGACACCTGTCTCTGGAAAATCCTCTCCTCAATCGTGCCTGTGAGAAAATAAAACACAGCAAGACACAAAAACTTCAGATTGGTTGACTGTACAATACACAGCACCCTGCACCGGACTCCAGTGATAGCCTACATACACAGGCTGTGTGTGCCTCTCTGAATTGATCCTGAAATTGTATCGACAGCTTTTAATGCACTAAATGGCCCAGCTCCAATTCAAATGAAGGATTTATTGACCTTTTATGTCCCCAGGATTCAGAGAAATCAGTGGGTGCAGTCTCACTGTTGTCACTGTATCCCTGACAATGTGCAAAGGCCAAATCATTGGCATTTTTAATAACTCTCCTGCACAGAATGGTGTTCATGAAGAATCAGGGTTTATCTTTCTAAAACTGTTTTCTACAAATCTGTTATGTTTCCAAATTGCTTGATCCTGTCTTTTACCCTGTAAATAAAATACATCTTGAAAAAAATAATGTATTATTATTATTATGGTCCAGCTTAATTTTGCTGTAATTCTAATTTGTCACTCTAAGCTGCAGAAACAGTCTCGGAAGAGGTTGTATTTTCTGACCTGCAGTGAGGAGACGATAGATGTGTACAGTTTTCTTCTGCCCATCTCTCCACACTCGAGCCATGGCCTAGACAAGATAGAGAAAGAACAAGATGCAGGACACAAAGACACATCAACACAGCACCATCTGGTGGACACACACGTAATGATGCATGTGATGAGACCAGCAGTGCTTACACTTAACCTAGCGGACTTGATATCGTTATAAATTGATATCAGGTGGTGAGCCATAAGAAATGGTTTTGCTGAGTTTGAGTTTGAGACCCCTACTCTCTTACCTGAATGTCATTGGCTGGGTTCCAGTCAATATCATAAAGGACAAGATGTGAGGCACCAATCAGATTGAGCCCTACTCCTCCTGCTTTTGAGCTCAGCAGAAACAGGAAAGTGTTTGAGTAGGGGCTGTTAAAATTGTCGACTAGCCGCTGCCTCTGGCTGGTCGGGGTCTGCCCGTCAAGTCTGCAGAAGGTGTAGTTCATGTGCGTGCATAAGTCCTGCAGCAGGTCGAGTGTCTTCGTATAGTTGGACACTATGACCACCCTGAAAAAGGACACAGGCTAAGTTAGCAAGGAATGAAAACACACCTGTAAATGCAAACACATGCTCTCAGTCACCTGTCAGAAGGGCTGATCTGTCTGACAGCACTCAGCAGGTCAGACAGAACCAGGAGTTTCCCAGAGTCTTCGATGTTAAATCCTCCTGAAGAGTAGGATTCTGGGAAGAGCTCTGCCAAGCCATCATACATGGAGCTCTCCAATGAGCCATCTGTTTTTTCCTTCAATAAAAGACACTGAACAGTTAGCCAAAGGTCAGAAACTTTCTTTTATCAAAAACAAACTACCTTTTGACCAAATTTAAGACAAAACAAAAAAGAGAAGTCTAAGGCAACAAATGTGATATATCCATTTACATATAATAACCCTTTGACGGCTCATGACATAGGTTACCTTGACCGTGGCGTGGAGCAGACCGGGATGGTTACAGAGCTTCTTTAGAGCCGTGATGCAGGCCAAGTGTGTGTGAGTCTGCGTCGTTCCCTGAAGACAGGCTCTGAAAACTCTGTGGCAGAGGAGGCGCTCATACAGCTCTAGCAGCAAAGCAGAGGGTTCACAGAACAGCGTCCAGTCCAGACGAGGGGGCAGATAGCGGTTGATGATCTCCTGCGTCCGTCTCAGGATGAACATGCCTGTGAGGCGAGAGAGCTCTGCTGCTCGCTCTTCACCCAAAACTCTCTCTCCCTGACGGAAAGACAAGAGACCAGAATCAGCACGGAGTTAAGACAAAAGACTTCATTTGTAACATTTAAAGGTGAGACAGGTAGAGACGTACCTCTGTACAGGAGGGCTGTCTTGAGCGTAAAATGGGCTCCTCATACACTTTCTTGTATCCAGTCGAGGAACCAAGAATCCCTGGGTTTACAAACTCGATGATGGCATAAAACTCCTGAAGGTCATTCTGCACAGGGGTGCCTTCATGAAAACAAAGAGGATTTCCTTTTCAAACTTTTTTCAAGAAAGTTTAATGTTACTCAAAGAATCCATGTCTGATATAATTCATTTAGCGTATGTTCCTACCTGTCAGAATGACTCTGCGAGTGCAGCTTAAGCTGCTCAGTGCTGAGGATGTTTTGATGTTGCTGTTCTTTAACCTGTGGCCTTCATCACAAATTACAAGACCAAACTCTACTTTTTGAACCTGAAAACAAGACAATACGCACTATAACTTCTCAAACTGGTGATAAAAAAGTGTTTTTACTCATAACATGAACACTAGAAAGCAGACATGAGGCAAACATACCTGCTCCAGGCAGCGAAGCAGCATTTCATAGCTGATCACAAGAACACTATGCAGGGGTGAGATCACAAACTGCTCTATCCTGTGATCCTGCACATCATCAAAGAATGCATGTCAATGGCGTGAAAAATTTACATTGATACATTGATTTCTTCTGATAGAGAGCTAGAAAAATGCAAATCATAGGCAATTCCATGTGGATTTATGTCTGACTCCTCTTCTGATTTTCTGATATTTTATCAACATCTTTTATTAGATTTTCAGTCTACATTGTTTAGAATCATTCCATGATGCTCACTTATTACTAGTCAGAAATGAGGAGCTGGACCTGAGACTTTCTGACTCATTCTACCCCTGAGGACAAAGAGGAGAAGGATCAGATTAAGTGCTTAAGTGTCGCCTGAACAGATGAGTTTTTAGACATCTCTCAAAGTAGAAAGGGACTATGTGGATCATATAGAGTTTGGCAATTCATACCACCATTTGGGAAAAACAGAGGAGAAGAGTCTGGCTAGAGATTAAGAGCCGCGCTGGGAGCACCAGGCATCTTTCACAAGCATAGTGGGCGAGAAGGAGTGTAAGCCCGGATGAGGGACCCCGGGTCTTTATAAAGACCAAAACTGTAACTGTTTTCTATCCGTGCTACTCTCATACTCCTTAACCTCATTTTAAACTAATTCAATACTTTTCCTCTTTTCTCACCTGGTCCACAGTGAAAACACTGATCCTCTCCCGGCCCAGCCACTTGTGAAACTCGGCACCCCAGTTTTGTACAAGGCTGCCCGGAGTGACCACAAGGACTCTCTTAGCAACAGCCTTTCCCCCGTATGGTCCTTGTTTGAGCAAAGTCCAAGACAGTGCAACACTCTGAAGGGTCTTTCCCAGACCCATCTCATCAGCCAGAATAGCCCCGTAACGCCCCACAGCTCTAAAGTGGACACAATGAGCACATCAGTAACAATCAGGAGGTCTGATGCCAGCTATCACTAGCTTTCCTGCTGTTGGGCTTCTACTGCTCTGTTACCTCATGCCCATGACACACTCGTACAGGAAGAGCAGGCCATCTCTCTGATGGGGTCGCAGGTGATGGGTCAGGTGTGGGTCAACAACAACATCAACCACAGGAAGTCCTGACCTGTTGTTAGACCACTGGTGGTTAGAGGATGGACGAGGCATCACCAGGGCACCTGAAATCGAACCAGAGGTGCTGACTTAGGATACCAAAATATATTCTCAATTTTTTCACTGAAAACATGCAAAAATGATCCAATCTACAGATTGGGACAAATGTGTAATCGCAGTCCTTTCCATCAGTTGCATTTGTTTGATACCAATTGATCAAAACCCCAAATACAATATAAAAAGTATTTTTAGATATTTGTTTTCAAAATAATTTAGCTGTAGCCATATTAAATTTTAACAGAGTAAATTCACAATTTTTTTTTTTGTTTGCTTGCTGTGAGTCAGTAATTAATCAGATCTCCACTTTCCTAAACAACTTGTGGAAACTTTCACAAGATAAAACAATGGATGAACACAGTCTTGTATTCACTCTTGATACCTGGGTCCAGTGGGTTGTGCCGAGGCCTGCAGGTCTGCTCCCCCTCTGTTCTGGATCCTGGATGATCAGCTCCTCCCAAGAGACTTGGAGGACAGAATGGTTTGGACCCCAAGCGGCGTGATGGCGGTGGAGCAGACCGTGCGAGTGGCTTTTCTGTCTCTACTTGGACATCTTGAAAGCAACGACCCCTGGCAAAATCCTCAGCAGTGATGACCCCCATCACCTCCACCTCCTTCCCTCCAATCATCAAGGTCTCTCCCTCAGACAGGGAGGCCAGCATGGACACTTTGTAGCCACTTCCTGAAACAAACATGCAAAGAACTCATGACCACTAAACTGTGACATGTTTATGTCCTCACTGGTCATAAACATGTTCCTAAAACAAAAATGTAACTCCTGTTTTCTGTCTCACCCTTGCCAATATCTTTCCCCTCCATATCTTTCAGTGTGGCTGTGCGTCCTCTAGTAACCAGGACTGCATCACCCTCCCAGCGCTTGTGTTTCTTCTTACTGGCTTTACACCACATCACACTGAAGTAACGTGCGCCATCCTGACTGCAGCCAGAGTCAGAGCCTGCAGCTGTAGAAATAGAGGGTGGCCGAACAGGAAGCTCATGTCCTGAAACACAGAAACACACAAAATTTAAACTGAGCAGATAGACATGTAAACCTTACATAAAGCCACCAGCAGAGGTCTCTGTTGCACCAAGTCTTCACAACGCAACAGCCCAGCATTCAGCAGACTTTACTGTGACTCATCCCATCATCTTCATCATATGTAACAGTGTGTCTGTAACGATTATGAATATAGGCTGGTATAAACAAGTGAGAAAAAAGGTGATAAATTAGAGCACCAAGGTTTGAACGACGTGTAATCAAGACAAGACCATAAGTTAACTAATCTGATTTTTTTTTTATAGAAATAAAGAAACATATGGACAAATACCTTAGTACCAACATTACAATACAATCAGTGTTGTAGTCACATACATTAAATAACATTGATATCACAAAACCAACTCCACATCTCCCTTCTTTTCCATTCGGCAAGAGAACTTCTAACATGAACCGACATGATTCATTGTAGTACCTCAAAATCAGTTTTCCTCATTAGCATCGCTAATTTAAGGCTTTCGTAAAAATTGTGCTTAAATCGTGGCAAACTGAACATTTCTAACTTCTGAAGAGGTGTTTCCTCTAATATAAGATAGCACTTCTTGATTTTTTTAATCCAATCTCTAGTTTGTTTCACTTCAGTTGCGGCAGAGAAATATCTCATGTATTAATCGTGTTTTTGAAGTCAATTTTTTTTTGACAAACTATTTTTTTTTTGACACCGATCCAAAACCCAAGCAGACTCCCACACTAAAGTTCTTCAGTATTTCACTGCAGTAAATGCTGTAAGGAGATATTCCACACCTGATCAATACGGGTGACAAATGCTACGCTAAAATTCTCAGACATTTCACAGGGGCCAGGAAGAGTACCATCATGGTATGACACATTCATTACTATTAATATTCCCTTCAAGAAACTCAACTTTCACATTGATTTTTGCCTTTTTGGGCCTATCACAGTATTTCTAAAGTGGGCATTTACGTGTTTTGTTGCTGCTTCTGTCATCACAGTGAATGAGGAGACATATTTAACAGACAAGCACAAATACAGACTGATGGAAAAAAGAAGTCAGCCTTTTCTGCAGAATGCAGGCGTGTAGTGTCTGCCCGAGGCACTATGTTTCCAAAGGAAATGAAAGTTCTGTTACAGCTCGCAAACATAAAACTGATGTCTTCCCAGGTCTTTCTGAACTCCTCAGAGACTCTCCCTTTCTAACAGTGGCCAAGGACATGTGTGTTCATGCTTGTTATAGAGGAATTGGCAGCCCGTGTCTCAGTCGAGCGGCCTTTAGTTTCTCTACTTTGATTTTGGCTCTCAGGAGTTCCTCCTCCAGATCCTGTTTCCTCTTCAGCCCCTCCCTCTTCTCCTCCAAATACATCGCAACCTTCCTGTGATTGGCTAACACCAGCTCGTGCTCCTCTTTGGCCAGGTGCAGTGGGCGAAACCTGTCAGGCTCATGATGGGGGTAGATATCATTTGGGTAAAGGTCGTGCCGCAAGGGCAGAGGCGAGGTGGATAGGGGGATGTTGACGGAGGACGGAGTGGGAGACAGGGATGCTTCATAATCGTGGACGCTGCCTAAGTCCTGCTCTCCATCCTGTTCCTGGCCTCCATCCAGCCCTGGCCCTGTGTGTGCAGAGAGGAGAGGGAGGTCTGGCGGTGGTTTAACATCCTCTTCAGGGTCCAGCTGGACCACCTCATGGGGGATACTTGGGACAGCTGCTGAGTAATCCTGGAGTCCAGCCAGAGAGGAGCTGCTGCCAGGATGCTCGATTGGAGAGCTGTGCTTGCTGTATATTAATCTGAAAAGAAACAAGGGTAGAAATTAGTGAACCAGTGTATGTCGTGTATTTTGAGTGTCAACATGTTGTTGATTATATGGGGGTTCCTGAATTGGTGACACCTGTGGTTAAAATTTCACAGGGCTGCTCTTCAGTGAGAGAATTAAGAGCATAATATTAAAACCAAACTGGCAAAAGATTTTAAACAAAATCAAGTTAATTCTCCTGAACCATAACCTTTGCATCCCTCTGATTTCTGGCAACATTAGTTAAATGCATGACACTGAGGTTTGCAAATTTTTCATATTGAAAAGAAACTAAACTGAAAGATTAAACAAGGCATAAGTGTTATGAATGTGTGTAAAGGAAAAGTCCAGGTTTCCAGGACATGCTGTGTTTTTCTGTTCAGCCCTGCCATGTGCTGGCTGTGTGTGTAATCTGATTGGGTTTTATGACTGAGTTCAGCCCCTCCCATCCCTGTTCCTCTTACAGTTCAATCAGTATCATGAATCAAACTGTTTTGAAGCTAATTATACACGTCCGTGCTCTCTAAACTCTTGGCTTACTGCTGTGTTGTCCCTGCAGACCTGTGTGTCTGTGTTTGTTAATACTCTACCTGCGCAGAGCCTGGTCCTTCTCGTGAATGGGCACATGGTGAAACAGGTGAGGGATCATCTCCATAATTCTCCTGGTTGGCTCAGAGATGCTGGCTCTGTACTCAGGCTGGGCGTGTCTCCGCTGCATCACTTCCTGCTTTGCAGACTCCTTCAGCCTCTTGTAAAGGGTCCTGAGTCCCTGAGCAGTGCGGTGGGGTCTGTCTCCTCCCAGGGCATTGTACTGCTCAGCCACAGTGTCCCAGCACTTGTTCTTGTCCACGATGACCGCATGTTTGTTGGTGTGCTCCTCCAGGATGCGGATGTGAGGGCGCACTAGCTTCAACAGGTCCAGCTTCTCAGAGAGGGTGAAGTTGGAGGAGCGAGCCTTGCCCACCATACTGGACAGAAACACAGAGCTGGATGCCATCTTAGAGCATAGTGGACTCACACAGACCAAGCCCGGCTTAGGAGTATCACCCGTCAGCACCTACTCTTGATACTGAGGCTCCTCACTCTTCCAACCTGTCTTTTTTGTCCCTGCTTCTGGCTTCTCTTGGTCCACGGTGAAAAGTTAAAAGTCCCACACATTTCTCATTTCCCCTTTCTTCTTCTACTCAGAACAAAACATAAGCTTTGCCTAACGTGCAAGGATTCATACTCTCCTCCTTGGTTGCCTCTCAGCTACGTTGCACAACAAAAACAGGCTGTGCTGCACACAATAAGAATCAGGCTTAACTAGGCCAGCCTCGTTTAGGCCCCCGCCTACCGCGGAGGGCTTTGGATGAATTCCTCCCAGCTTAGGCTGACGTAGCTAAGCCGCTTAAGCCCAGCCCGACCTACTTACAGCTCGGTCTCTCTAAACCCCAAACCGAGCACAGCACAGAGCACAGCACAGCCACTCAGTCTTCTTATTATGACACAACACCGGCGGCACAGACTCTGTGTCAAAATGAAAATGAGGAAAACACTCTTGAAACAATGTTTTACCAGTTATTAGGGGTCAGGGGTTTTGATATGAGCAGCAAAGTCCACTGAAATAGTGCTGGCTTAACTAACCGCGTGGGGGAGGGGTTAGTCAGCGCGCTGCGCATGCTCGCAGATGCATATCGCTCATCTTCCTAACCCGCCGTCTTTGGCAAATGTTCCCGCTAAAGCTCCGCTCAGTGTCTGGGACAGTGGCTTAATTTAATCAAAACGTGCACAGAGCGCGTGGGGAACCCGTGCAGACACAGAGGCAGGTAGCGTGTCCGCCGCGTGTTTTTTTATTGAGAAGGACAGGCACTAGTTGCTCCGGGAGGAGGAGGGAACGGTGGCTCACTGATCCCGAGCACAGTCCTAATCTACCGGCTGCTGCCGCGGCATTACCACGCCAATTTACATAATGCTGGATCTGCTGTTACCCACCCTCTGCACGGCTGGTTTAACATCCACCTTCAACAAGCGTTCGTTAATTTTGGCGTCTGAGAGACAGTCAAGCTGCGGGGCATGACAGCCACTCAGCTCCAACACTAAGCGCACGTTTTGTTCATGGCGTTAAACGAAGGAAATGCCATTCAGGCGATGTTATAAATGCGGGGTCGCTAGATGACAAAAGAACATTGAAAGGACCAGAATAGTAGTATTTTGTCGTCAGAAGTTTCGACTGTGCATGACACACCACATCCCCCATCTAAAATGTGTCTGTAATTGCCGTAATTATTCTTGATTAAGAACAAACCTAAACACAAAGGTCAAACGTGCTGGAAGGATTTTGAAACCCAGCGACAAAAAGAGCACCATCCCTTTCTGCATGTTTTCCGCTGCAGGCTGATTTCTCTCAGTGGATTATTATAAGATTCCACTCATGAAGCCATAAACATGAGAAGAACTATGATCAAAAGTTGCATCTTTTTATATTTTAGCATAATCTAATTGTTGACTATCATTAAAGTTTAAATAGATACCACAAAGTGTACTCCAAAAAGGATGCAATTACACATATGACACAGTTAACTCGATTCAACGTGAAATTTAGCTTTAGCACTGATTAAATTATGACAGATCTTAAGGGGATTTCAAGTCAATATTTAAAGTTAAGGTTTGTTTTGTTGACACGTTTGCTTTTACCTATATCACCCCATAACTGATGCTGGATGCTGAAGGGTTGAAATCTAATAATTAGAAGGAGGTCAGTTAAGAAAGAAAAAGAGATAGATAGATAGATAGATAGATAGATAGATAGATAGATAGATAGATAGATAGATAGATAGATAGATAGATAGATAGATAGATAGATAGATCTGTGTTGTCCTTTTAACAGGAAATGTGTTATCTGAGTAGAGGAGTAGCCAGGGATTGAGTGTTAATGGGTGGTATATGAAGCCAGTATTATGTTGTTGTTTTGCATTAGATGAAACACAGCAACTTTATAATAACAAATGAGAAACAAAATTGTTGAACTTGGGTAAACATCAGAATTTACACAATAGCTGCAGCATGTCAGACAAGAAAGCCCTGCAGAGGTTTGTTAGGAGAACCAAAAGGGTCATCACTGTTTCCCTCCCCTCTGCCCAAGAACCGCTGCAGCAACATTGTCATGAACCCCCTCACAACCACTCCACAAACTCTTTGAACCACTGCGATCCAGCAGATATTACAGATCATAAATGCAGAAGCACTAGACTGATAAACAGCTTCCTTCCACAAGCTATCAGAAAGCTAAACTGCTAATCAAAAATATGCAAACCACCACATCCCAAGGCATGGTCTTAGTCTATTTTTTTTTAATTTATTTAGTTTTAAACTAGTTATCATTTTCACATGGGCATTTTAACTGGTACTTACTACACAGGCTGCTACTCGTGTTTGTTTTAAAGAATGTTCTCTTTATTGGATCCAAGAGAAAAACTGTCTCATGGCCTGCTCTATTATTGTATTGAAAGCCAATGACAATTAAGTTTGACTTGATTTGATGAGACAGAAAATGCTGGGGCTTTTTCTATAAACAAAAAAACAAAAGCAGAGATTTACGACATTTATTGACTTTCTGGCCGTGTGGTATGTATCTGTGTGCTTACCTGCTGGACTGTCGTCGTCTTTCAGCTCTTCAGAGCCAATCTCAGGATTTTCTGTCTCAGTCTCATTTTCTTTGCTTTCTGTTGCAGCAAGAACACGAGCCAGGGCCCCAGACAAGACTGTTGCTGGATGAGATGCTTTCGGCGTGGCTTCATGCTCTGTTTTGTTTTGAGCTGGTGTTGCCAGACTCTTCTGAACCTGCAGGTTGAGTAGAAAAAAACTTTATAAACTGTGGAAGATCAGAATAAATTAGGGTGATAAAACTCAAAAGCATGCTAAGTAATTAACTTTAGACATTGGGAATGATTAACCTTTTCTAGTGCATTGCCTAAACCCAGTCTAGGAGCCAGGGGCTTAGTTTCAGTGAGTGGACGAGCAGGAGATGCTCCAGGTGGCACAAAACGAGGCTTTTTCATAGCATTGCCAAAGAGTTGGCTTGGAGCTCCTGAGCGACGCATTCTTCCACCAGCGACTCACAGATTTCTCCTACAGACAGCAGCAACAGGAACATCAACATTTAAAGCCAATTCTAGCAACTCACAATCCATATTGTATTTGGCTTCATCTCAGTAACGTAGAACATTATGGAAGAGTCACTTTATTTCAGTAGATGAGTTCAAAAACAGAAACTCGTTTATTTTGTAGATTATTAGACTGTCATTTAACCAGCTTTTGGTACTTTGGGGGGTGTGGGCAGGTGCCAAGTCTAGCTAGAAAGTGAAATTTGAAGTCTGAAGTGCTCTAATTTTCCCAGTAAATGGCAGCATTGAATTCTGACTTTGGAAAACACAGTGGACAGTGGAACTTTGAATCAATGAGCATTTATCTAGTTCTTTTTCTCCTTAGACCAGGAGAGACACTCCTGACTCTGTCTATGGTGCTGGAGTAGCTTGGCGTGAGGGATGCAGTAGATAAGGCCACTTCACTTGACTCTTGAAGAACCTTACTAATTTATTGAGATACACTTGTAGGGAAGTGTGTGTGGTGTTTCTGTGATGAAACTACACGGTATTGGAGCTTTAACTCACTACTTGTGCCCCATAGCACCGTAAAATTGTATGTATCCTTACTAAATCACCTCGAAACAGTAAACTTAATGATCAGGGCTTGACATTAACACCGGCCAACCAGCCAAATGCTGGTGGATTTCGGCAGTGGCTGGTAACACCGCCGCTCCCACTGGCCACTTTGGCGGGTTGAGTTTTATCTCAAACATGGAGCAGAGAGACAAGCAAAAAGATGACTGATGATGAAAGCTCTGAGGAAATTTAATTTACCTCTCCTTCGTTGTCATTCTCATGAAAAAAGAAATGATTTTCTGATTACAATCGTTGATAAATATTTAAGCAGACTGTGTCTCTTGCTGAGTTTTTATCAGTTCAATTAATCCCCTTTACCATTTTATTATAAGCAATAACAAACTACTATTGTAATTACTATGTCTTAATAGACTGCATATTTTCATATGAAATGAGCACAATGTTACACACAACTTTATCAGAGCTGAATACCTGATTAAGGACCTGTGGATTTTAACATTGATGTAGTCTTGTTTTGAGTGTGCATAGGGGTCATTTACATTTAAAGAGGTTGTAAATCTTTTTAAAGTAAACTTTAGCATGTCATCATCGGCTTTAATCATATTGAACATAATTATCCAACAACAAATTGTGGCCAGTGAAAATACTGAGTGGCTAGTAACTCAGGGATACCACTAGCCACAGTGGCTGGTGAGCAAAAAAGTTAATGTCAAGCCCTGAATGTGATGTCAAAAAAAATCACCTTTGGTTCAAGTTACAAATAATTCCCGTTTACAATGTGCATTTCAAAGCATCACGTAGCTGATAAATGAAGGAAGGCAAAAGGCATCAATATGAACTTATGTAAATTATAACTCTCTACCATGACAGGTTAGCAAGCTAGCAAGCACCAAGCACTATAATGATATTTGATAGGCTATAACGTGTGATTACTCGTCATACATACCCACACGAAGTAAATGTTTGATGGACACAGTTAACGGCTCAAACTGTCGCCTAATCAACAATTTTACACACTACGTTTCCCTTTTTCTTTACTTCTTTCGTCCACTTCGGTCTGTTCACTTTCTCCCGCTGAACACACCTCGTACTGTGATTGGCTGAACACCGAAAGTGGGTGTGAGCAAAACAAAAAAGGGTACGTTCGATTTATTACATTGTAGGAGTTTATCACATACACACCATTGAGTTTCGTCAATCGTTCACTACTGGTTTATAAATCGAGCCCCCCCATCAACGCCTCTTATTGGGCTCACTTCATCCTGTAAAACGTCAGAGATGAGTAAAATCTCCTGGTTAAAGCCCTATTTATACTGTCCATGGTTGAAGCTCGTCCTTAATAATTGCCAGTTTTACTTGTTGCAATGTTTTATACATAGAAAGAACAGAAAACTTCAATAATTTAAAAGCATCAATATGTAAACAGTGTTAAGCACTAAGGGTTCAAGATCCTCAGCAATTCTGGACGATGAGCCCGAGTGTTTGACTTTATTTCTTATGTAATATTTATCAGTAATAGTAGTTACGAAGATGATGGTTAGTTCTTTGATAAAAAAAAAAAGCTATTTTAGTGGTTATACCATTAGTGTTGCATTTCGATTGGTAAAACTGAAAATATTTTGTTTTGCAGCCAATATCTGCTCCAGTAATCAGTCATACCAACTGATTTGATCTTTGAACAGTATTACTGGAAATTAATCAGTGACTGTAAAATAGGGGAAACAACTGAATGAGGCCACCTATGCTATAGTTAAGCAATTCAAATTGTGCTTTTTTTACTGAGATGGAAAGTTTTATATTTCTGAAAATTATTTTATTAGCCTGGGTCAGACCTGCAAGGGCTTGGACTAATTTTTTTGTGCTCTATTATAATTTTTAATAAATATAATGATATTACCTTAATGGATTGTTTGATTGTTTCATCTATCTATAGCTTAAGAAAAATGTAAACAATAGAATATTAAAGCACCAGGATGAGTTTAGAATATTGGGTTGCTCTTTGATTTCTGTGGTCTCTGCCATCTGATGTCATGCAGTATCTAATCCAATCAGGCAGAGAGAGAGAGTGTAATCCATGTTAATCCCACATCTATTGAGAGAGAGAGACAAGCCGAGAATAGGGTGGTTCATTAATAGAGCCAGAAACAGTTGAAGGACAGCAGTAATCTCTGAAGGCTACACTACAACACAGCAGTAAGGGGAACACACTACAACCAAATGAGTCTGTTTTCGGAGTGTAATTCTGCCTCTTTCTTTCTCTCTCTGATCTGATGTCGTCTGACAGCTGCTTGCCTGTGTCCTGAACCCTTGTTGTCACAGATACCTCTCCATGGAGACGCATTCCCAAAGGTGGAGAGGAGGGCTTTAAGGTAAAAAGAGACCCTCACCTTGATGTAGCAACACGTCAAGAGAGGAAGAATGAAGAAGGAGAGACCTTAGAAGTGGATGAATAACAGAAGGTTCACTGTGGAGGAACAAGAGGAGTGGGAACCAACATAAGGAAAGAAGAAAAAAGTTGGATATTGTTTCAGTGAAGTTTTCAGGTAAGATTGAGAAAAATGGGGAAATTAATGAAACTGTCACTCCTGTCACTGCCAGGTCTGAATAATATCTGTTTTTGCAGTATGGGCTATGATCTGGAGAGGTTTGTGGGATATGTGAATGAGGGTCTGCTGTGCTGTGTGTGTCGAGACGTATTGGAGCGCCCCCTCCAGGCTCCCTGTGAACATGCCTACTGCAGCGCATGCATCAGCAGCTGGCTGCTCCATCATCACTCCTGTCCAGAGGACAGACTGCCACTGGATGTGGGCAGCCTCAAACCACTGTACAGGTCAGTCCACGTGTTTGTAGGAGTCTTTGACTGCAGCTTTAATCGTCTGGCTCACAAATGAACTCAATTCTTTCCTTATACCACTGCTACTTCAACTCATCTATGTTCTATGTTTTCTCACTGTATTCACCTGAGATGTTGGTTTCTTCTTTTGCCACAGGTACATGCGTAATGACCTGAACCGCCTGCAGATTCGTTGTGTGAATGCAGGGCAGGGATGTGAGATGGTCTGCTCCTTAGAGAACTTACACACCCATGAAGATGAGTGTGAGTTTGCCTTTGTCTCCTGCTCCAACACAGGTAAGAAACCTGAATGAAGCTCCACTGATGCATTACTTATTATGATGAGTCTATCTGTATAGTTTTTATGGTTGTCAAATGGCTTCCAGTTTAAGTTCTAATAGTGGAGGTAATAAGACACCTTTGTGTGTGATTGTGGGGGAGCAACAGGTGGCTTCTCTGTCGCCATGGCTGCCTCCCAAACTGATGCAGCCTATGGGATGTTTACAGCTCCCACTGGGTGCATTCAGGGTCAGCTTTCCATTGTTTTTTTGCGAGTGATTTAAAAGTGAGCAGGTTTACGAATACACGTTTTTTTATTTGTCTTGACCTGTTTTTTTGCCAGGTGGAGAGTACATATGTTATCACTGTGGTAGGTACAGAGTTGTAGCATGTGCATGCAGAGTGGCTTTTTGAAGTGTTGTGAACACAAAGTGCAGCTTAGACACGATCGACCCTGGTTTCTGTTGGTATCTTCAAACCGCCAGAGCATGGTAAGTGCTTGCATGATGTAAAATGGTGCAGCATGGTGTTAACTTTGAGAATTCATCAAACATTTTACACTCTTTATTCTGTACTTACCTTTTTAGGCACTTTGTACAAATAATACTTGTATTTCTACTTAGTAAGGAGCATGTTTTTCACAAATAGCTAACTATTAAATTGTGTCAGTATAATCATTTCTTTCCACACAGACACAGTGGAGGTTTTAGCTGGTTACTTAACAGACTGAAATTGACAATTAGGGTCCTACAAGATTTGCAAAAGCAAGAGAAAACATCATCACAAAGACTGACTAATCCAGCAATGTTTCTGCACTGATGGGACACTGATTGTTTGTAGTTCATTTTATCAATATTTTACAGCAATGTTTTTATTAACTGTGCAAAGAACTCCCAACAAAGCCATCTGTATGAGTCCTGCTGAGTCATAGTATTTCTACCACACCACCATTAAATATAAATGCAGTGCATGCTCTCTACATGTCAGATCTAACCCTTTTAGTGCTCTCTTGTCCTCAGGTTGCCCTGTGCAGGTAGAGAGGCGGGGTCTGGAGGCTCACCTGTCAGAGTGTAACTTCCGCAGCAGGGAGTGTCCAAATGGCTGTGGTCATACTCTTCTCTCCATCGATCAGTCGCAACATAACTGTGTGGCAGAGCTGCGCACAGAGGTGGAGATGCTCAGGTCTGTATGCATGTGTTACACAGAGGAAAATGTTTTTGTTTTTTTTCTCATCTTCTTTTTTTAAGCAGTGTCTTGTTAAACATTTTTCTGGCAGGGCAGAGATGCTGTGCAAGGTAGAGGAGGTGAGACGAGAGATGGAGTCTCGTTTGGATTCCCAGAGGAGGCACATGGTGCAGAAAGAGTCGCAGCTGAAGAACGATGTGGAGGAGCTCAAGGTGATCTGTCACTCCTCCTTCATTCAGTTTGTCAATAAACAACTTGTGGATCACATTATATTTTCAAAACTGCAAAATAACACATAGCTTGAAAATTTTTCCTCAAACAAGTGTCCTACCACTGTCACTGACATGAAGAGATCTCTTCTTTTGATCACCTTTGTGCTTGATTACTGACTTTGTGTCATTTCGGTGCAGGGTCAGCTGTCGCGGGTGATGTGTGACATGCGAGCCCTGTTAGGAGCCGAGCGTCTGAGGAGACAGGAGCTCGCAGAAGCAGAGCTGGAGAAGAGGGAACTGCTGGAGCTCCTCAGAGACCTGCAGCCCACCAGGAGCCAGCTTCCTGTTGAACCAGGAGCCAGAGCGCAGCTTCAGGAAGACCTTAACGCATCTGAATGGGACCTGCACAGCGACTTAATAAGACACCAGCAGAGAGAGTCATCTTTACACGCCTCCAGTCTCTCCCTATACTCAGCACAGAGTGTGAATATCCCAGGTCCACCATCGTCACCTCAGCTGGGAGATGGGGTGCGCAAGGGGGGCACAAGGAGCCTCACTTTGGACTGCATCAAGAGGAAGAGCCGGGAGGTGACGGTCATCTGAGAGTACTTAACCAGTGGATAGGCCAAAAAACGAAATATTACATCTTTTAACTTTTTAATATTTGGCAAACACATCCCAACGAAAGTAATGAAATATTTGAGATCGAGATTTTCTGACTAAATCAGTGTTAAGAGAAAAAACTTGGTCTGCTGTGTGATAATCAATGTTGTTCGAGAGAGAAAGGACTTTTAATGAGCTTTCACTAACTTGTTCTTTTGACTCTCGAGTGAAACTGATTGGACGTCTTGTTGATTTTGTACACAAGCTCTGATTATGTCCTGAAAATACACCACTTGTGTTATTTTGTATCCACCAAGTGTCAATTAAAAACAGCTCAAGTAACTTTCTTGACTTCAGTTTCAAATTATTTGTTATTTCCTGATTAATGATTGTTTGACCACATTGTCGTCAACTCTGTTGACTATCAGAGCACTGGGTATATTACTAACAGTAAAATGTTATACCTGACTGCGGCTTTTCTCGTTTTGAGGCTGAATACAAACAAGAATAATCAATATCAATAACATTTTGGCGACCCATTTTTTTCAGAAAAACACAAAGCACGGGCTCGGTGTCTCTGACCTTTATTCTCTGAATAGAACTCATGACAACAAAAACATAAAACATTAACACAGTCTAACCTCAATGCGACAACATCTTCCCTCCATCTTCCTGTGGAGACAGTACTTAGAGTAGCTCGATTGGTCCATGTGTTGCCGTGAAAGGCTGCAGTCATTTCCCAGGTGAGTTTACCTGGTGAAGGAGCGAACGTGTCTGCCCCTCCCTCCTCCACTCCCTCCTCCACTGAACTTACTCCCCTGAGATCCTCGCCCCCCGCCTCCACCACCTCCTCCAGCGCCTGCACCCCCTCCTCCTGCACTGAGCCACGCCAGCCCAGCCCCTCCTCTCCCCCGTGGGGCTCGGTCTCGTGGAGCCAGTCGATAGGCGCCTACACAGAGAACACAAGAGAGGAGGACAATCGTGGATTCCAGGGTTCAGAGTTTTAAAATAGCTAAAAAAAGAGGCAGAAACGTGTGAGAGAGCATGGACTTCATACTTGCTGGAGGTTGTCTCGTGGGCAGTGGTCCACGTGTGAAGTTGCTCTGTCCTCCTCGGGGTTCGCTGTAGGTTCCTCTGTGGGTCACAGCAGGAACTTGTCCACTCCATGATGAACCACGGCCTCCTTCTCTGCGGGCGTAGTTACCTTCAGAGCAAAAATAAAAAAAGAGGATTTAACTCCCTCTTCTGGACAACAGGCAGAACTGCACTGACACAATAATGACAATGATAATTATAATAATAAAACGCTACAAAGAAAAACACGTATTTGTTCTAACTTCAGCATCCATTCAGCTGAGCTGCAAAAGACTTTTAACAATATCACCAAGACACTCTGAGCCTTTTCAGGTAATCAGTAGTAAATGAGCTAAGTATGACGATACACAGATAGTATCTTTTTTATACATAGTAACTGTTTACTCACCCGACAGCAGGACACCTTTCGGTTGTGGTGGAGTGAAAAAGCGGGTCTGGCTGTGAAACGTGCCTCTTCCTCGGTTTCCAGTAAACAACCCTCTGGTGGGGGGTTTCGGGGAGCTCTTGGGGGGGCGTTTGGGGGGCAGAAGTCCAAGAGGGGTTGTAATGTCTTTAAACTCAGCTGCCACAAAGTCATCCACGTGCATGCTGGGAGGCCGGGAGGTGTTCTGTTTACGCTGGCGAAAGATGTCGTGAGGCCTGCAGCCGACATTCTGTCCAAATCCTCCTCGACCTCCACGTCCACGAGGAGCCGCCATGATGTGGGCTCTCTTGGCGGGTTCAATGTAGTCAGATTTCCCGCTGCAGAAAAGAAGCGTCAGGTAATATTCAGTGATTTGGTTAAGACAGATAATTTTAGTTTTTGCTGATTGTGTATTAAAATTGTTAGAGTTAACTCAAAAATAGAGGATGTCTACCTTGATGTGATAAACGTCTCGTGCTTGTGTTTGCCCAACCGGAAGCCTTTCGGAGCTTTCGTGTGACCAGGAGACGAGGGCTCGGACAGGAAGGAGCGCTCCAGCTCTGCCTTCAGGTCCAGTTCAGGACAGCACTCCTGAGCCAGGCCTACCAGATCCACCTTCACCTGATTACACAAATATGGGGATGATCACTGACACGAGCCGGAGCTGGACAAAATCTTTATTCCTTTAGGTTTAATAACTGCATCTGCCCAAATCGTGGCTTTGTAATTAATAGGCAGAGGAGTCCCTACTGGATTTCAGAATAAATGAATGCTTGTTGTGTTTTTCATCAAGATTTTTTTAGGCATTAGCATTGCAGCCTGTGGGAGAAAATGAATTATTTAAGGCATTTAAGGCAAAAAGCTGAGACTTGATGAAAATATTGCTCTTTGATCTGAGGGATCTTAGGAGTCTGATCGTGTCTGTACATGAATAAAGTCTCATTTTAAGTTAATTAGTGTCAAACGTTGAGACATATTTCTAGTGTGAACCAGTTTTTCATACAAGTACAGATTGATGTTTTTGACAGGGGGTTGTCAAAGTAATGATTCTATAATGATAAAGAAGCTGCAGGGACTTTTTCTAACTGAAAACTTCACATAAGGAAAATATATAAATAATATAGGGTTGGAAAAAAAGGATTGTAAACAATGTTAGTGAACTGTTTCGTCTTTCCCCATCTGTTCCTTACCATATCAAGGTCTGTCTCTATGTCATCAGTTTGGAAAGGAGAGAACCAAAGAGTCTTCAGCTGCTCATCCAGAGCCTCTGATAAAATAAACACAGTCCTACAGACAAAAAAACACAAAACATGATAAGGTCATAGTTACATCTTCAGCTCTTGTTTTAACAAACACAAACTCTTGGTGTAAGTTGTGTCACACCTGTGGTTAAACTGGGCTCCGAGGGTCTCAGGTGCTGGCAGAGTGGGTTCATTGTCAGCTAACGTTGGTGCATCTGTAGCTGCCTCCAGAGTCTGTCTCAGAACAATTACATTGTCCAACAGTGTCTCCAGGGACTCATCTTCTTTACATAACTTCTGTGAATCGAACAGATGCAGAGTTACTCATTTGGTAACAAAACTTAGTTTCCAAAATAAATATAGATGTGTGTGTAATTTATACCGTAATCAGTTTTTCTAAAGTTGGGAGCGGATGAGACTCGGACTCCTCCCACTGCAGCAGAGCTTTCATCTCAGAGCCTGACAGCAGTCGTGGAGATGTGAAGGCAGGCTCCTCACCAGACCCCTGACCCTCCTCAGCACACTTCAATAAAGTAAAAAAATCCAAAAATAAATTCAATATCTTGCCTACAGCTCTGCAAAAATGTTTGTTTTCCTCCTCACAATCACAAACTATTCCATGATTACTGCAGGCACGAAAGCTTCAAAGCTTCAGCTTCAAAAAACACATGGACGCAGGAACAAGTAAGCAGAACTGACCATTGTGTCTGTGCTGACAATCTGACGAAGGAAGTCCAGCAGCGCTGAGAGCAGGTCTGCTGAGTCTTTATTGAAGGCAAACACCAGTCTCTTCAACAATGAGCTCAAACAAGCACCATGTTTCTTCAGAGCACTGAAACAGAAGCAACAAGTCATTCAATTCTTGTTTGAACACAAGTCAGGAGACATTAGACCAAGAGGACAGTCAATCAAGGAGGATCATACACTTTCAGGTGGTAGAGTCCATAGTCGTGCTCAGTGAGGAATGTCAAAGTCCTGATACAGGTGAGTAGGAGCGGGGCACTGCTCTCTGGATTCCCTGAAACCTCCAATAAGGAGTTACACACTGATAACATCATCTCTCGTCCAGGCAGCGCATTAGCCAGCTGCTCAGCGTCTGACACACAGCTCTCACCGTTTGGAGAAGCAAGCAGAGAAATGTCCTGGAAAACAGAGAAACATTTCTAAAACTCTTTCCTTGTCCTGACGAGGATTCGTGGACATACGGTGCCGCCACCTACCTGATCACATAGTGACTGTAATATCGTCCCCACCAGCTCACTGCACTGCTGCTGCTGTAACGAGTGGTCAGCTGGAGGAACCAGCAAAGACAGCAGCAGGGGGAAAAGGTCTGCTTGTTGTTCATCCCCAGAGACCGAGCCAGAAAGCAGCTGCAGTGAAGCACTCTTGCAAGCCCTCTGTGACACCAAAGTGTCCAACAAAGAGAGCAGACGCAGGACCTGGCCCCAGCACACGCCTTTTCCCTCCACCCTGCAGTCGACACAGTACATACACTCACAACACAAACTCACAGCGCAAAAACCAACAACGTATCACAAGATTATTGTTTCTAAACTCACGGCTGCAGCTCTTCCAGCAGCATCTCCAGCAGGGTCTTCATGATGAGTGTTGCAGTTGTTGAAGACAGATCCGCCAGTTGCACACACAATCTCCTCAGCATGGCCAGGAGAGGAGGGCAGCTGGTGGTGCACACGCACCTGAACGCCTCTGAAAACACTTTCCACTGCGCCCGTATGTGCATGCTCCACAGCTTCCTCGTATTTAAGGCGACAGCCACATCTTGGACAGAAATCACCTGTGAAACAAGATGTAAACTACATCAACATGTCTGCTAAGAAACACATCAGAGGGACATGAAGTGCAGGGTCGATTGGTAGTTAGTGATGAGATACCTGAGTGCTCTGCATGGGAAGTGGAAGAGGGAGGAGCTCAGACAGCAGCATCAGACCAGAGAAAAGACCCTCAGGAGCTTTGAGCAGTGAGGTTAAAACCTCCTTCAGCATTAGAGACCACGTGTTACTGGCCAGAGTCTCTTCAGTGTGAGTCACCTTCATCAAACAGAGACATTGATTAGATTAACCGCTTCTCATTCATTTTTAACTCCAAAAACTTGCCTTGACAAACATGGTTACACACCTGTTCATTGACACCCTGCGTGAATGTGAGCAACACATCGACGATGAGCGCCTGCACTCTGGTCTCCTCTCCGTCCAGACGTCCAGACGCAGGGATGGAGCACACAATCATGTGAAGCGACACCAGCACACTGGCAACCCGCGTGTCCCTGAACTGGAAAGCTCCACCACGCAGCAGCTCCATCAGCATGGTGCGCAGCAACCGCAGCGTGCTGATGCAGATACTGAGGATCATGCAACGCTGTGGCGTGGGGCCCATGTGTCCGTGAACACGCCACGGCTGCAGCAGGACGCTGCACAGCTTCTGGAGGACACGCACACACATGTCCAGGCCCTCGCCAGAGAAGAGCTGGACTCCTGCAAGACTCCACTTAAGATCCCTCTGCTGACCTGTACAGAGAACAAGGATACAACAGCTTTCACACCTGCAGTTATCTGAATCAACAGTCCACAAGGAGTTTTTTTTTAACTCTTAAAGTTGAAATTTGCTGCAATCTAAAGAATCATTACAGGTCTTGCAAAATACATTCCTACTATTATTGGTAAAGGTCATAAAAGGAAAAATGGGGAGAAACATGTTTCATCCTTTATCCAGGATGTAAACTATGCAGGAATTAAAATAACTTAAGGAAATGTGTTTTCCAGTGGTAACAAAACCCAAAAAACACAAGAAAGTTACACTTAAAGATGCTGTGAGGAGGATCTGTTTCAGCTGGACTGCATCACCACCTTCTGGTCCAGAGTCTCACACACACACTGTTGTGAAGATTTTTAACAAAGCCAATGTTGGTTTTGGAATCAAATGGAGACTGGGTCAAACCAAATCTTCTTCTTTCAAGACAGTTTTTAACAGATACTACATGACGAGGTCAGGTATTTATCAACAGTTAGTGCTGCTAATTGAAACATGACAACAAGAAAAGTTGTTTAAGTTTGTACCGTAGTTTAGTAGCCAGCTATACATAATGCTACTCACAGCCAGGTGCTCTGAGACATGTCCGTAATGTGTAACATTAGTAAATCCTGGTTAGCTATGTCCTGCCAGTCTTCTACTAAGCAGAGCTAACGTAACCTCACTCTTCATTTTATTGATAGACTCTCAAGTTTGAACAGACCACTGCAGAATAACTGCTGACTGTGGGTTGGAATGAACATTAACACGAACAGTTTAGCCCTTTAAGCCCTTAGCTCATGTTTTGAGCCTTTAGCCAGTACACTGTCACTCTACGTGTTAGTTTTCTTATGCTCCTCTGTTCTTTTTGTGTCTGACACTTAGGCTTCTGTGTTCACCACCAATACAAAATTAATCACAGAAATCGTTTTCCACAGAGAAAAATGCAGATATCTCTCCTCACAGCCCCTCTAATAAAAATATTTATACTTTGCTCATACAGGGTATATGCTGGAATCCTGAGGTTAAATTCAATACCTTTTTAAAACTTTTTAAAAAACCTTTCAAAAAGTCTGAGGAATTATCGCAACTTAGAGCTGTTGTTAGCAACCAATCTTTGATGATTGTAGTTTTCATTTTAACATAAATTAGATAAGCTGAGAAGGAATAAAGCTTGAAAGAATAAAAGTAACTTAAGGCAGATTAATTGACATTCCCATTTCCACAAAAAGTAACAGCTGATATTTAAGGCCAACTTGCAGAAGAAAACCAAGAATTTATTTTATCATTATCAAAATTTAGGACATGCGACTGAGATTGTGTTATTTGCTTTCCATCAGTGCTACATACGGACGGCTACTAAACTACTGTATGAACTGAGTTTGTTGTCACATTAGCCAGCGGTTACGTTGGGCTGCTAGCGCAACACATAGCCTGCGCCTAACAAAATTACAACTTTGCTTGTTGTCACGTTTCAAACAACAGCGCTACGTAACGGCATTGATAAATACCTAATCTTGTCGCATTGCATCCAGTAAAAAGTTGATTTAATCAAAGAAAATTTGTTCCAAAACAAACACACGCTGGTCTGTGATGAGTGTGACGAGCAGAATAATCGTCCAATCATCAGGTGCTGTTATTTTTGAAGGTTCAGTCTGTGAAAATATTTTACAACCAGATGGACTATTTCCGTGGTGGATATATGGAGCTGTCTGTCTGGCGTGTCAGGTTAGTTTGTAACAGTCACAAGGAGGAAAATAATATTCATGGATACTTTTGGAGTCAAAGCTTGAATACCAAGAAAATTTAATACCTCATAACATCATGATTAAGACTTTTTAATACTTTTTAAGGGCCTTAATTTTCCCACAATTGATTTATCAACTTATAATGCCTTTTAATACCCCACGGACACCTTGTCATAAGACCATATGGCAATTTAAAGAAAAAAGATTCAAATAAAAAGGAGATAATATGACCCCTGGAAAGCATCAGGATCAGCTGAAGTGAAACAATGATCAAGTCTTTACCCTCTACAGCAGGTGGGGGGGAGGCGACGTGGTTGAGGACCCTGAGGGCAGTGACCAGTCCAGTTCCTTCAGCAGTCAACACATTTTCCACATTCTGAAAGAGGGAAAGACGAGTGTTTACAGTGACACAGCACACTCTGATTTGCATATAGCCATGACTCAAGTATGCAACAGAGCAGGTATACGTCTGAGGGGTTCAGACTCGTGGAGGAAACTTTCTCTGCATTCCAGGAAGTTATACTGTATATCTGATGACTTTGAGGTACACAGGTAGTACACAGTGTGATTAAAAATAGCTTTGGTTTTAGCTTTGCAGATTATGAACTTTGTTTTCTATTATCAATTCCTTCACAGAGTCTGTTGTAAGCTTGTTTTTTCTTCTTATAATCTTCCTTAATAAGCTGAACAAATCTGATAAGCTCTCTCCTGTGTGCATTGCATTTTATGGATATCTTGTCTGAAGCTGCCTAAACTCTCTGCCAAATGAGGAACTTTATCCCTCACGAGTTAAGAACGAGGAGTTATTATGACTGCCTGCAGGTTATAGAGGAAGATGAAAGCCAAAATGACTGCTGAGAAGGAGAGTTCAGTGAAAAGCTGCTTCACTTCAGCTTTCTGTAGATGGACTGAGAGACCTGTACCTGTTTGATGTAGTCTATGAGGGTGGGGATGCTGCCAATCTCAAAGCGAAGTTTGTCCAGAGGCTCCAGCCATTTGTTCAACTCTGAAGTTTGAATGAGGGAACATGAGAACGTCAGAGGTAGAAAAAAATATACAGAAGATTTTAATTAGAGCAGCATTTACCCTGTAGCTTGGCATTGGTTTCATCAGCCTTGGCTATAGAGAGTAGCGGGGCAGCATATTGCTCCATCATACGCAGTTCATTAGAGCTCTGCACCACCACTAGCACCAGCATGCAAGCGTAGTTATACGTCACTGTCTTACGAGCTTTGGCCTCGCTGCAAGAAAAAAAAATGAGAGAAGTCGTTGGCAAATATCACTCCACAAGTATGCAACACAAATTAAGTCATTTAAAGAAGAGAAAGATGAAATCGACAGCCGTACCCCTGTCCTTCCTTGCTGCTGTGGTGCTGCAGCAGGGTGACCAGACATGACAGGTTGTTCTCCAGGCTGAGCACATGAGCCACAGCACTGCGACCAGTCTGAGTGAACGTCATCAAGTACAGCGCATGGAGCATGCCCAGAACATCCGAATTGTCCCCTTCCTCTAATCCAGCTCCACCGTCCCCTCCTGCGGCCACGTGACTCATCAGCTCAGACACTCCCTGCAGAGCGTGCAGTGCCTGCATCAGCCACACACCAAAGCCTTCCTCTCCAAACCCTGGCCCTGTGAGACCTGCCTCTCCCCCTGTTATGGAGGTCTCTTCGATCTCTGACTCTGCCATAGATGCCAGCAGGCGCAGGAGCAAATTGGAAGGAGTGGGCTGGGCAAGGAGGAAGAGCAGACCTGACTGGGTGAGTGAGAGGAAGCGGAGGATGTCTCTCACAGCTTGGGTGACACCGAGGTGCCCAGCTGCAGCTGCTGCTGACAAAACCACTGATGTGCTCTCCAGGAAACGGCATGCATGCATGTACCTGGGAAAGAAGAGGACATGTCATGAATACATTCAAAGTTTCACATGTTCTGATTTGGGATGCACCGACCCTGGTATGGGTGTGTCGGTGCCCCTCAACACTGGATCTGTATCAGTGCAAAGGGGCTGATCCATGGTGCTGATCCAGGCAACCAGCTCTATGCCTTTTTTTTCCTGCCTGTTACACTTTCTTTGTTTATGGCTTCATTACCAGTCTACAGGGGATAAAAGTTTACAGTTGAATATAACTTGTGTACATTCTGAAGCAACAATTTTTTGCTGGTAAACATTTAAATTTAATTTTTTTTTTAATAGCTTAAACTAGAAAAGTGCTCAGAGAGCGCAGACCTCCGTCAAGCATGTTGTGATTGTCACACAACACTTACGTCTTACTTTAATGTTATACTCCCTTTCAGCAGACTGTCTGCTATAATTTGGTGTTAGTTGCAGGTTTGTACGATAATTTGTTTCCTGACAGTGTTGAAAATTATGATGACCCAGTACATATTTTATATTCCAGATCTTAGTATCCAGAATATTGGCAGGATCTGGATCGTACTTTAACATCTGTCAGAAATTATGGTGACCTTGTCTTGTATTGTTTTGCAAAGCAGTCTGACCATTTATCTTGGAGTTATACACACTTATAGTGAAAACGGCCCTATCTCACAATGATAAAGAATCCTTTAAAAAAATCCTGGATCCAGACAGTGATCCGGATCACCTCCAAAATGTAATCACTTCTTTCTTATCCCATTTTGAATATTTCCTGAAAATCTTATCAAGATCAGTTAGTTACTTATTGTGTTATGTTGTTCACAGACAAACAGACAAACTCTCCCAAAAACATAACCTCCTTGGTGGAGGTAAAAAAATTAACTTCAGTAATTCTGTGTACTCATTTTTTGTCTTTTATCCAAAACATTACCGCTTATCCCACAGCAGGGAATGTAGGTTATTATCTAACACTGGCGTTGAATCTGTCGGAATCAGTCAATACTGAAAATGCAGGTATCAGTATCAGAACCATAAAAGTTGGATGAGGGATGGGGCAGGATGTTTAAGTGCATACCTGTACAGTGCTGGATATGGGTCATCTCTCTCCTGAGGTCCAGTTATCCTGGCTGTGGTGGGGAAGGCTTTACCGGGTGGTTGCACCATGCAGTAAGGAGCCGTCTCAAGCAGATGATGTAGTTCTTCCAAAACTCCTGCCAGCCTATCGAGCTCTGCCTCACTCACAGGGGAGGGGCTTACGGATGATTCCTCCTCCATGGGGCTCTCAGCTTCCTCCATCTCCTCCTGAGAAATGCCAGTCGTGATCAGTGAAGGGTGGTGTAGCAGAAAGAAACAAATGTGGTATTAAGTGTGTCTGAGTGTCTGTCCCTACCTGCTGTGGTTCACTCCAAGCAGCTGCTGACCTCTGGAGGTCCACCAGAACCTCGTACATGTGGCTCTTCTGTAGTATGGCGTTGCCTGCTGTTATGACCCTGACTGTTTCGTCTCTCAGAAAGAGTTGAACTAAACGCTGTAGAAAAACATTGATGTGTGTCAGTTATGAAAAAGTGAGATCTTCCAGCTAATATGATTTATTGACTTCATTTGATCCAAGCTCATAACACAATAAATACACGCTAAATTCAAAGATTGTATTTTGACCAGAACAGACGGTGGAAGGATTGAATTTTCACATTTTTGAATGTTGTGTTTCTAACCTGATAGCCACTCTTCTCCAACTCCCCCGCATGTAGAAAAGTCTCCATACCAGCTGGAGTGCTGGTCAGAGCACCCAGAGCCCTCAGGAAACTGAGTTTCAGTGTTGAAGACACATGGTCTGTGTGAAGCAGCTTCAGCAGTCCATCCAGGGCCCCTTCCTGCAGCAGCGCTGTGAGGCCCTGTTGGCATTCTGCTAGACATGATACCAGCTTGGCACCAGCTTTTAATTGTCTGAGATTAAGAGCAATGGGCTGAGTGAGGGCAATCTCCATATTCAAAGCCTGAAGAGCCCATCGGGCTAAAACTCCAACAGGGCCCTCCATCTCTTGCTCTCCCTGTTTGATTAAATGAGGAAGCCCTTTGGCCAGAAGTCCTGGAGCATCTTCCACAGCTGTAACCCAGCGAACATCCCTGTCTTCTCCAATGCTAGCCAGTAGTTCTTTAAGCTGCGAAACAGCCTCAGCCTCCTCTCCAGCAGCTGGTTCTTCTGTTCCACCAGCATCCCTTGGTTCCTCCGTACTTGCCTTCTCTAGCTGGGCATCCAAGCGGGTCTTGTATGGAGGTGTGAAGTAGAGCAGGGGTCTAAGTTCTCGCTCATATGGGTCATACTGGACAGGTGGAACAGATGCTAGGTCCTCTGGAGTGTAGTCCATGTCAAAACTGGGTAGCTTGAAGCTACCGTTATCCAGATCATCCTCATCGCTCGAGATCTGCTCATAGCCGTCATCACCTGCAAGTGGAAAATTGAGGGGGATTCAAGGAAAAAGATATGTATGAGTATTAAGATCCTTTCAAAACCCATTAATATGTGTGTAAAATGTGATTTAATATAAAAAAAAGGAAACCAAGGAGTTGAGCAGCTACTTCATGTTCCCTTACTGATGTAAATGTTCACTCACACATGGCAGCATCAGTCCAAACATGCAGGTTAGTTTGACATGCAGGATGTGACTACAGCACAAGCATCAGCCTCAGGTGTGAGGGTGTGTGAGATACACCTCCACATGACAGCTTATGAATGTTGATCATAAGCCTTTGGAGTAGCTTAGGATAGGCTAGCTGAGAGTTTGGAGCATCCAGCCGTAGATGGGGCAGCATGCCAGATCAGAGCACACACTCTCTCCGACTGTCATTCAGTCCCAAATGGACCCGGCTCCTGTGGCCCCCTGGGAAATAACATGAGTTTGAAGCACCAAGGGGCCGGCATCCATTTAGGGTTGTAGACTATCCTATCCTCCCAAAATAACTCCCCTACCTTCCTCCATCTCCTCTTCCTCGTCCTCACCCTCATCTTCCTCTTCCTCCTCCTCGTCCTCCGGCATGCTCCCCTCTGTTCGAGCGTCTTCCTCCTCCTCAGGCTCATCTTCTTCCTCTTCTTCGTCACCTTCTTCCTCTTGCTCAGCATCTGAGTATGCTTCATCAGCCGGCAGCGAGCGCTCAGGTGAGACAGCCTCCAGGTAGTCGTCTCGACCCTGACTCGGCTCATCTTTGACTACGCCCACTATGGAAAGAAAATTCAGTGGGCATCAGCAGACGACTCACAGACTCACAGAGGCATGTGGACTGAGTACACATAGGGTAAAATGATCACTCTGATATATGAGCCTCCCTTCAAATCTCAAATCTTTGCCAACTATCAGCCAAACGCTAAAGCAACTATTTAACATTATTCTCCCCTGGCTGGCAGCCATATTCTTTGCTCATCTCTGTACACAGTGATAATCTACTTGCAGAGACTTGCTTATGATATTTGATGAACTTTATGTGCCATTAATCTGCACGAGAAAAAATCAGAAGAGTTTGTTCTGATTCAATGTATCAAAGAAAAAAACATCCTTAAGAAGATGATCGACTGTGAGGTCCAAGTGTCTTACCTGATACCTGGACCTGCTCTTCATCATCATCATCAGGAGGTGGAGGCCCTGGTGGGGTGCGAGGTCCTCTGGGGGCTGGTCTGGGTGGGCTGCCATTGTACTGTTCATCTTTTTCCCACTCTAAAAGAAACAGTTACAACACAGACTGGTGAGAGACCAGAGGTGACCTCTTCATGGGGTGTTGGATTTTCGTGGCGAGGGGGCACAGAGCGTAGTTTCAGCTTTGTGATGCCCACCTTGTTTTACGATCCTCTTAGGCCCACTTGGCTGTTGTGGGGGTGGAGGAGGAGGAGGGGGAGGTGAGCCTTGGTCATGTCCATGTGAACGCTCTGCTGTCCCGTACACTGCTATCGTCAGGCTGGTGTACCAGCCCCGCAGCACCAAGCCATCTGTATTCACCTGCAGACACGCACGGTTATTCAGCATTCAATCAAAAAAGGGGGAAAAAAACTTTGATGTTGTCATGGTTACTCGTTTACCTTTCCATTGGGTCTGAACACGATGGATTTGTTCTCATCATACTCCAGACTGGGGAAAAAATGTAAGATAGGTTAGGTTGTCAGACTGGTTCAAATACACAAAGCTGCAGTAGCCTAAACTGTGTGTGTGTGCCAGGACATGGGACATTTCATTTTAAGAAAAAAAATCATGTGCTGGCAGAAGTCTGTCAAGTCTTGGATAAACTGCTTACAATCCGCAAACAACAGGTGTGTTATTATGTCTGAAAATGTGACATTACAAAGAGGCTCAATTGGCCAAGTTCTATTTTTCTAAAAATATTTTTCCCATTGTTTGTATTTAAAAAGTAATCTCAATGCTTTGAAATGTGCTTCAAACATTCCCAGCAGGGATAATAACCTGGGTGTGCCGTTTTCTCAGTTTTCTAAATTCTTAAAGCATTGCACATCTCTACATAAAAGTTTATGCTCTGGTTCCACTGTAAAACCTCTGTCATTATGAGACCAGAATAAAAACATTTGACTCAGATTTATCTGCTTGTCCTCTTAGTTTTTGTGTCACTTCAGCTGGGTGGGGTTCAGTTTCTGGAGATACCAGTTCACCAGCACAGAAACAAAGAGACCTGAAGATGGGTGGGTGCATCAGACAGGGCATAGATGTCACCTGTTGACTGGTTCAACAGGTGAGACAGATATCAACATCTTGAGAAGATTTTAGAAAATCACCTAACCTGCCCAGTCGGTGGAACGTGGAGTTGTTGGGTTTGGTGACATTGTTGAAGAACAGCTCCAACTGGAAGGCATGAGGAGATGTCTCCCTAGAAACAAGAACAAACACTTGAATGTACAGAGCAGCCATGCTTTAGTTCGACTGTTTGCACAAGGCTCCTTCGCTTGTACTGAGTGAGGGTTTTGCAACATAACACTTCAGACTTAACAGTCACCTTTACACCTGCAAAATTGACAATACAGAGGCTCTGCTTTAAATTCCAACTTTAAAAATTACCCAAAGTTCACTTCTGAAAAAAAAAGAAAAGAAAAGAAAAGAAATTTATAACTGTGTAAATTTTGTTGTTTGTGTTTTATATACATTAAATATAAAGATAATGTTACAATTCCATGAAAAAATGGGGCTGATTTGGTTTTGTTGACCATTGGGTTGTCTCTCAAACAAAAGTTGGTGGTTCCATCCCACCTCCCGCAATCTACATACCAAAGTGTCATTAGGCAAGGCATTAAACCCTAAAGTACTCACTGGTGGCATTGCCAAAGGTTTAAATATGATTAATTACCACTAATTGGCACTGTACATAGTATATAGTATAGTAGTACTATCAGCATGTGAATGAATGCAACTAATGTGAAATTAGCTGTAACATTAGAAAAGTGGTCTCGATGTACTGTGCATTTGCCATATATCACAGATTGGTAAATCTTGAATGCTAATGCAGGTTTAACAACCTCAGGTTTCCCACCAAAATAGATCCGAAAAAAGGGGCAATATTATCTTCAACACAGATTCTGGTGTTGGGGATCTAACTATTGCTTACCTACCTGCTACTAGCTGGTAACGAGATTAAAAATATGTATAATCAATACATACTAAAAGCATGGCACATATCAGCAATGTGAGGCGCATCTCTTGTATTGTTAAAACGTTTCACTTTCGATACCATGCAGTAAATTTCACACATGTCACTTACCCAAACGCTCTGTTGTCAGGTAAGTTGCTGTGCGCTTTGATCCCAGGAGGAATGACCCGCACCTCTGTGATCAGCACGCCACAGGGAAACCGTACTACATCAACGTTGGTTAACTGTGGTGTATAAATTAAAACGTTAAGATTGAAGTCTGGCTTGGTTACAACACCGATATGTTGAACTAAAACAACTACTCCGTCTCCTTTCCCTAGGTAAACTTGCCATGGGTTTAGTTATGGGGTTAGCATTAGCAACAAGGCTAACTACAACACAATCTGCGCAATGATGCAACGAAAACAACTGCGCTATCTGAAAGGATTATGTTAATTCACTCAGATTGACCTATATTCTGTTCATTTACATTTAAAACCGTGAAAGTGTTTCGACTGATTAAAGCTGTGAGTTGCAGCATTGTTAAAACAACCATGATACAAATGCTAATGTTAGCAAAGTTTACATCGTTAGCTTGGACGTTTAGCACCACACTCCAAAACTCTTTGATTTCATTGATAAGAAATTTTCCAAAACGTAAATCTGAATAAAGAAGAGGTCTTTTGTTACCTCTGCACTCTGATGTTTGAATGTTTCCAGGAAAAGAAGCTCCGTTGAAGTATCCCCCGCCATTGCTTTCCACTGTCCGTCAGGCCGGGGGTAAACCTCCGGGTCGTCGACTGTACTTCCGGAGCAACAACACGAAATAGAAACTAGTAAAGCAAAAAAAACATAACGTGAATGAAAGTCATAATAACAATTAAAAAATACATTTTATTCACGATGGATGATAAATAAAGATTGGCTTTTATGCAAATGGTATAATTCATGAAAAAAATCTTGAAAAAAAAAATTAGTGTTATTTTAACAAGGGCTGTGCATAACACTATTATGTACAATTTAAGAAAGGCACATACCGTGTATAAAAACAGTCGTTGCATTGGACCTAATCACGTTAATCTTTCGGACCAAAGTCGATGTGGTTGCTGTGGAACAGACCCTTGAGGCGTATTTGACGAGTAAAAATGTTTTGTCCTTCGCCCAAGTGCAAAAACTAATAGAAATAAATTTATTGATAAGTTAGCTCTTCTTTTGGTCTAAGATTTGGACAGCAAAGCAAGGAACATATGTTGAGATAGTATGAACCTAAATAGTTTGAAATTGGTGGGGAATTTTGGTTGTATTTTAAGTAGCCAATGGTTTCTGTATATTACGTTTGTTTTTTAAATGAAAAATGTTTTTGGAGGGGAAAAATGATATCAACTTGCCGAGGATAAGCTTGTATGTTTACTATGTCCATCAAGGGGAGCATTATAATTTTATTCATTTTCTGCATTTATCTTGTGTTTATGTCTTGTAACAAGGGTTTGTACGGTGAACTTTTAAATTAAAAATGAAAAGAAAATTATATTCAAATAGACAGAGATCCCTTATACAAAACAAGATATTCAATCTAAACAATGCTAATGTATGATATTGCGATGGTCCATTTCTCACACTCTAAAGGGACAACTAACCATGTGTTGTCTTTCCTTTATAATGTAGCTTGGGCCTAATTATTTAGCCTAATTAATCCAATTCAAGAGCACAGTCTATAAAATGATATCCAAATTAGTTATTTTATTTAAAAAAAACGCCCTTCTAAAAATAATCAGATAAACCTCATTTGTATTAAAAATGAAAAATGAATAATGGGTTGAAACTTCTGACCGTTCCGTTTACTTTGTTAACCATTAAGTATTGAGTGATTAAAGGTAATATGTGAAAAGTATTATACATCAACAGTCACTTTTGTCCACGGTCTGCCACGTCCTAATCTCTAAAGCACCTGAAGGAGGGAGGGGGGCAGGTAGGTTGTCACGTGGTCACACAGGTAGATGCAATACAAATACGGGGAATGTTCAGCCATTACTCCGCGATGGTGACTGCGGGAGGCTACACGTAAAATCTCCCACGCGACGAAACTCGGATTTACGACGCTCACCTGTGCTCTAAGGCGTCAACGAAAAGGTGTTAATACCTTTCAGCTCCCGCGGGTATCTCTCCACTGACGTATCTCCAGTAACTGCCCTCTGTTTTTGTGAAGTATTAGTATAGTTTTGGGGGCTGAGTTTGCGTTCAGATGACGGCGCAGGTAGACTACCTGGTGGTGGTTTTCACCGCCACATCTGGCGCGAGCGGAGAGCTGCTGGGATCCGACGAGAAGGAGCTCCAGCGGTTGGTTTGGCAGCTGGTTGACGTTAAGAACAAGAAGGTAAAAGTTACTTTTACAGCTAAATAATGTTATTTCACGACAGGAAATGTCATTGTGAATGGAGGAGGGCAGGTCAACAAAACTCCAGGCGGAAATAGACATATACATATAAAAACACAGCTAGGTATTTCTTTTTAGTGTTGTTTTTTCTGAAGTTTGTAAGTTTTTTACGTTTACTTTCCTTATTTAAATGTAGTAAGGTTAGATAAAGTCGGGACGTGTGTAACCACCTAATGATGCCCTGCAATCTACAGATATTAATCTTTTTTGTACTTTTAAGAAGAGATGTATAAAAGTCTGCATTACAGCCATTTAAACAAACTCATCAACTTGAAGTCCTGTCACTTTCTTTGTAGACTTCTGCTTTAATAATGACGTCTTTTCTTCTTCTCCTTCTGTGAACCAGTTTGGCAAGGTGAATGAGCTCTTCATAAAACCTGACCGCTCAGACCTGACAGAAGAGAAAGAGGCAGAAGAGGAGGATGTGGTGGAGGAAAGTGTTGAAGAGGAGTATGGCTCCAGAGCAGACTGTGTTTTCACAGCCTCCAACCTTGAGACAGCATTGAGCCAGGTTATAACCCCAAGAAATGGACATTTCTGTTATTTAAATATGTGGTTATTTGGAGTGCTGTTGGAGATGCTGGAGGCAAAGTAATACACCTTTTGATTCTCTGTTATTTTCTAGTTTCATCTACAACTGACAAACGAGGTGAATAGCGCGGGCGCAGGCACGTCGGTGTGTTTGTGTACAGACGGGCAGCTTCACATTCGTCAAGTGATTCACCCCGAGGCAGCAAGCAAGGTGAGTGAGCTGGTTGGGTGAACGCCTAGCAGCCAGGGCGGATGTTCCTTCACGGCTGCAGGAACCTCCTGCCTTCACAGAGCCACAAAGTCATGTCAGCACTTTGCTCCTGATCAAACTTTTTTCTGCACTGAGAGTTGATCTACTCATACAAACCTGTTTAATGACACACGCCCTTAGACATACCTGTGCACACAAAACAGCAGCACACAATGAAGCTGATGAAATTTTCCCACATGCTTTTGGAGAGTTACACAGAGATGACAACTCTACTGGCTTAAGCAAACAGCAATATCACAGCAATAAAACGGCAGCTGCTTATAGGCCACATGTTCACATCCTTTTATTTATTTTCTCTGCTCTCTAGAACATCCTGGTCCCCGACTGTTTCTACTCCTTCATAGACCTGCGGAAAGAGTTCAAGAAGCACTTCCCAACATCTGACCTCAAGGCTCTGAATGTACACGTCATGGCAGAGTGTATCCTTTAAAACGTCTTCTGTTTACATCTGGTACTAAAGGATGCAAGCCAATATATATATATATATATATATATATATATATATATATATATATATATATATATATATATATATATATATATATATATATATATATATATATATATATATATATATATATATATATAAGCACACGTTAATGGGCTCTTATTAAGACACAGGGTGTTGGCTGAAGTACTAGAGGTTTTGAAATGCAAATAGGGAAACAATGGCATCACCTTACTAAGCGCTCCTCCACTGAGTGTGTTTAGCCAACAGGGCAAACCCCACACACCCTCTGCAACAGGAAAACTAACATATCAGCTTGTCTGTCTGTGTGTGTGTGTGTGTGTGTGTGTGTGTGTATGTGTGTGTGTGTGTGTATGTGTGTGTGTGTGCGCGTGTGTGTGTGTGTGTGTGTGTGTGTGTGTGTGTGTGTGTGTGTGTGTGTGTGTGTGTGTGTGTTTGTGTGTGTGTGTGTGTTATAGCTGTTTAACTTTTTCTCCTCTTTAGTTTCTTTTGACCTACAGAAAATCTAAAAAACCTCTCCGCTGTCTCCACGCTGCGTATTGCTCTGCCTTGTTGTGTTTCTTGACTGCTCCCTCCTCAGCTCTTAGTATGCCTGTTGATGTGCCCCCCATGTGGGATCCCTCATCCACTCCTGACCCCTTAGCCATATTACCTGCAGAGGTAGCAGTGCAGCAAGTCCACACTATGGCCAACATTGTCCTTGCTCTGCTTTCTGAGCCTTTTTGTAAGTATCATGTAAGATTTATCAAAAAATAAGAGGGAAAAACTATAGAAACAAAACTTATCTGTAAATATTACTTTAACAAGATCTGAATACAATAAATTTGTACACTGGTCAAAATTAAATGTAAATCTGTTTTTAAGTTATTTCTTATATGTTAATATCTCTAAACAAGGCTACTGGTTCATTCATTTTTAATTGTTTTGCATTTGTTGTTATATGATAAAAGTAATTTTAACTGTGTCACCACCGCTGCTGCTTTTCCATCACAGGCCACATATTTTCTAACCAGGAGAGAGTCAGTGAGAAGTTTGAGACCGGCACTTGGTAAGTCAAGTTTGCTCAAGATAAATATTCTTGTTGTTTTTTGCCTTTGAAACCCCCTTCCAGTCCACTGCGTCTGTTCTGATGTGTGTTTGTGTGATTGTGTGTTTGCTTGCAGCAGTAAGATGGAGAGAGTGTCCGACAACACAGTGATCAGAGCCAGAGGGTTGCCATGGCAGTCCTCTGACCAGGACATTGCTCGATTCTTCAGGGGACTCAATATTGCCAAGTATGTTAAGATGTATTGTTGATTAAAATCACGAATGGATTTTTGGTTCCTCTGCATAAAATCCTGAAACTGTCAACACATCCTCTATGACGCTCTTTGTGTTGTGTTGTGTTGTGTTGTGTTGTGTTGTGTTGTGTTGTGTTGTGTTGTGTTGTGTTGTGTTGTGTTGTGTTGTGTTGTGTTGTGTTGTGTTGTGTTGTGTTGTGTTGTGTTGCGTTGTGTTGTGTTGTGTTGTGTAGAGGAGGGGCTGCATTATGTCTCAATGCTCAGGGGAGGAGGAACGGAGAAGCTCTCGTTCGTTTTGTCAGTGAGGAACACAGAGATCTGGCACTGCAGAGACACAAACACCATATGGGCAACAGATACATTGAGGTAACATCTCTGAATGCTGTGAGCTGGCACTGATGGAGTAAACCAGAAATAACACACAGATCTAATTCAATTACTTACAAGTCTTCTCTTTGGATCACAAATTTTAATCTCTTTTTATCTTTTTTTTTATGGCAGGTTTACAAAGCAACAGGAGAGGATTTCCTGAAGATAGCGGGAGGTAAGACGATACAACCGGGCTGTTTTTCTTACAGTATTTTACAAAGTATGATGTGACAATGACAAACACCAGTTTTTATATAGAGGGTATCTATGTTTGTCAAAATTAGCAAAATGTCAAACATTACCCCTTAAATAATTGGGGTAGTAGTTATTGATAGTTAAAGAAGCAGTAATAAGAAGAGACATTAAATAAAAATAGAAGTGATCGAAAATAAATGCTGATTTTTCTTAAATCATCACAGTTACATTGGGATACGATTCAAGTGAACTTGTGAAAACGATTTGATGAAAAAGTAGCTGAAGTAACCCTAACCCAGGGAGGAAAAACTGTACACACGTTTAGTTTTTGTGGTTTAATTGCCGTGTTTGTTTCCTCATGTGTCCTCAAGGCACCTCCAATGAGGTCGCCATGTTCCTGTCCCGAGAGGACCAGATCATCGTGCGGATGCGGGGTCTACCTTTCACTGCCACACATGAGCAGGTGCTCAAGTTCTTCTCCCAGGGGGAGGGACTCAAAGAGACATGTCCAGTCAGCGGAGGCAACAATGGCATCCTCTTTGTGCGTTATCCTGATGGGCGTCCCACTGGTGATGCCTTTGTCTTGTTTGCCTGTGAGGAACATGCCCAGTGCGCTCTGAGGAAACACAAAGAAAGCTTGGGGAGGAGATACATCGAGCTGTTTAAAAGCACAGCAGCAGAAGTCCAACAGGTATTATGGGGTGACAGCTTGATCAGAATGTGTGTGTAACACTTGTGTGTAGTTCTGACTGTGTAATGTGGTAGTTTGTGTCTGTCCTGTCTAAAAGAGACTTTAAGGAACTGTTTGGTGTGACAGTGCGTGGGTGGGTGTGTCTTTTGTCCCTTTGTACTGTAGTTGTGTGAATTGCAATTAGGCTTATGGGTGGAGACCTGCACAGCAAGAAGGGCTGTGTGTCTGTATGTGTTTACCTTGAGTATATAGGTACACACAAACACAAGATTCTACCTCTTTCTCCAACTCATGTGGACTCATATTCCTATTTGAAATGACAGATAAACAAGCAGCCTTCATAAATGTCTGTGCAGAGGCTTTTCCTCGGTAGCTTCTGTATGACTTTTAATGGTCTTCTCCACAAATGCAAACAAGCCGCTCTCTAACTTTGTGACACATATCTGAACACAACATGGACTTATACAGAAGATGTCTACTAAAATCTGGCCTGTAGTGGTTTTGTAACTGTTTAGGAAAAAGTAATGATATGTAGCCTTTTGGGTTTCTTTTCCCCTGATTTTTTTTTATCAATTCTGACTGTGCATGTTTATTGTAGGTGTTGAACCGATACTCATCGGCCCCTCTGATCCCTGTGGCCCCTGCCCCCTTGGTGTCAGTGCTGCCCACGATGTCTCTCCTGCCCCCTCCTGTTGGTATGAGGGACTGCTTAAGGTTGAGGGGTCTGCCTTACACAGCAAGCATAGAGGACATCCTCACTTTCCTGGGCGAGTTTACACAGGATATCAGACCACATGGTGTGCACATGGTCCTCAACCAGCAGGTACATGCATCAACAGTGCAGACACACCCAAATGCCACACTCACACGGCAGCCTTCAGTTCTGATATAATGGTGTCATGCTCTCCAGCTTGTATTGTCCCCAGAATTCTGAAAACTGTCATTTAATCACAGTTTATGATCTGCAGAAAACTCAAAGGCAATAGAAACTAAAAATCTTAGGGTTGACACAGGACAGTCTGTAAATAAAACATTTTGCAAAAATGTGAACAGTAAACTCACCCGGAAAGTAGCATAATGCTTAACTTGGCTTTTTAAATCTGTATTACAGAAAAGCTCCCAGCAAACTGTATCTGAAGCTTATGGACAGTGCTGTAGACTTAATGCTAAGTGTAAACAGTTGCTTTTTGAGAGGGTAGTAGATGACTCTGAAACTCAGCAGTACAACTTGATTTCATTATTTTAGCTTCATTAACTATAATAACTGGATTCACTCACTAATAACAGACTATTTCCTTTTCCAGGGTCGCCCATCAGGTGACTGCTTCATCCAAATGACCTCAGTAGAGCGAGCACTTCAGGCCTCACAGCGGCTCCATAAGCAGGTGATGTCCAGCCAGCGTGGGGCCAACAGCCGCTACGTGGAGGTGTTCCCCTGCAGCACAGAAGAGATGGGCCTAGTGCTGATGGGAGGCTCCCTGTCACACACACATACACACACACACAACCGGAGCAGAAGTGGGACAGGGCTCAGCCCGCCGCCATGTAAGTCCAGACGTAAGTGCTGCTGGGAGCTGGGGGTGCTTCGGGACTGCAGGGTAGGTGGGCTCCTGCCGTTTGGGGGCAGAGTTGCTGTTTTTTCTCCAATCTTGTAGTTTGTGAGGTTGGGGACACACAGTCTGACAGGAAGATTAAAAACCGGATGTGTGAGAGTGTGTGTGGAACTTTCTTAAGTGTGATTAAAATACCCATTTGCATGCACAAAGAAACCTCACAAGTGTGCCGTGTAATCCACCTTTTCACCCATGTGCACACACTCTGATTGTAGTAATCTTCTTCAGTGGCATGTTTGGTACTTATTCTTAATTTTGCTCCTTTACCACTTCCTTAGTAAAATCTGAAAGGGTTGGAAAATGTAAGCAAGAGAGTTAGATTTTAACATCAGAAAACAGCTTACAGCTCTCCGGTCTTATCAGATTGGTAGTGGTGGTTGTGGGATTTAGACTCAATAGATTGAAGCACCTCCGCTGTGTGCGTCTGTTGTGCTTGTCCAATCAGTGGAGCTGTGGGTAAGGTGGGCAAAAATGATTGCTGGTGCATAGAAAAGTGCTTTGTTCTCTTTATCTTTCTCTGTAAATGTGCACTGGTGCATACTCAGTGTTATAATGAGGTGCAGTTTAAAAAAAAGGACTAAATGTTGTCCAGATGTTAGATTTGAGGGGTGAACATGTGAAGTTATGAGATGATGAGACAAGATGAAATTTAAATGCCTCCTTTATAAAATGACATTTGAGATAGATAGAAGATGTGTAAACACCAAGACATTAGTTTTGTAGTTTCAGGATGTAAATTATCTGTTAAGCCTTAAACGGCACAGACCTTGTGGGTCCTTATATGATCTACTTCCTGTATATATACCCTTTTAAAGATTCCAGTAATGTCTCTATCCATTCATTGTGCACTTATTGAACATAAACACAGCCTAATGCATTTACCAGGTAGTCTCTAGCTTGCTCATAGGAAAGAAGAACCAAAGTAAACCCGATACTCAAATAGAGCCAGTGAACAAATCCTGCACAGAGACACATACACACCATCCCTGTGTCAGTGTAGGACACTGGTCATTGTTTGCACATTTGCATGATTGCCTCTCAGACAAACAAACAATGACCAGGCCTCACCACCATGACTTCATCTGTTTCTGTTTTCTTCATTCATTGAATATGTTTTTCTATCCTCTGTTCTTGTCTCCTCAGGTTTATCTCCACCCTCCTACCCGTTCGCCCCTGCTCCACCTGTCCTGCCCACAGAGGCTGCTGCTGCCCTCTACCCTCCCATCGGTCAAGTGCTGCTGACTCCACGCCCCCTGCCTCCAGGACATGCATACTACCCTGCTTCTGCTCAGTTATACATGAACTACACAGCCTACTACCCCAGGTAAATACTGATGTATGCAGACAAACAGAGAGTGGTAAATGCAGCAGATAAATACAGGCCATGGTTTTAATTATATGATTCCTTCTTGTTGGGCTTGTGTTTGCTTTGTAGTGTAGTTTCTGATCCTGTTGTTATTCAGTTTGTCCTTAGGTCTTGATTGGGTTCATCACAAGCTTCATAGAAAAAGTGTTGCTTAACACTATTCACTATTCTTTTTGATTGTTTATGTAAATTTTAAAAGCTATGTTGCAGCTAAAGTAGTGCTGTGGTATTGGGTTATGGGTTTGTTTACAGAAGGGATTACCTGAACCCTCTGAATGATTATTGGGGTTCCTGGCAATGGGAACCCCAATGACATGCAGCAAGGGGTCCAGGCAGGAGTTGGACCTGCAACAGAGGCATGTAGGACTCTGAACATGGGGCAGCAGCACCACTAACTGAGCTGCACAGCAGCCCGGGGAATTTTTTTATTAGTCATATTATTTAGAAATAAAAAAACGAGTCCTGTAAATATATTCAATACTTTTGGTTAATTTTAAAGCTTCTGTGAAAACAGCTCATTCAGTGTTAAATTTAGCACCCCCTGTGGACAAAACAATGCCTCTTAACTTTTTGCTGATTTTGGCAAACATGTTTTCTTTTTTTTTATCTTTTAAGTTATTTTTTTGGGCTTCCATGTCTTTAATTAGGATAAAGCAGTGGATAGAGCAGGAAACAGGGTGAGAGTAGGGAGTGACATGCAGGAAAGAGGTCACAGGCTTGGATCAAACCCGGGCCGCCCTCGTAAGGGTGAAGGCTATCTGCACTCCAGAGCGTGTTTTAGTGTTTTTTTCCCTAATAGATGTCATCCAGCTTTTTTTAGGTGTAAAATGTATCACCAAATGTGGATCTTCACCATGTGAAATGTAAAGAGGGGCTGTCATTTTACCTGACTCTCACCCTACTGCAGTATGTTTGATAAGCACTGATAAGTACTTTTGTAGGGTAACTACTGTCAATCTTTTTTACTATTGTTATATTTGTTGGTAGTATTTTTTAGTGTTATTTCTTGGATCTGTTTGTGTTATAGATTTTGTATGATTTTCCACAAAAATGGATGGAAGTTTTGAGTAGAAAAGGGGAACACTTTGTCTCTGGTTGGTCAGTCCAAGGACAAATGCCAAGACAAGGACAGTTAATGACTGATGGCTGTGAAACATTGCCAGCCTCTCGTTTTACCAGCTCAACCCTCTGACATTGAGAAGAAATGATGAAATCCCTCTCTGCTGAATCAGATATTTCATTTTGTTTGCTCAGTAACAAGCAGCATTAAAGCCATCTAGTTGTTGTTGATTTTAAAGATATTTTTATATTAACATGTGCCGACTTCCTTCTCTCTCCTCAGTCCACCTGGCTCACCTACCACTGTAGGTTTCTTCCCCTCCCCCTCCTCCCTCTCCACCCCAGGGGGGTTGGTGCGCATGCCAGGTCTGACCTACAACAGCGCTGGAGTTAAAGACCTCATTAACGCAGTGCAGGGTTACCAGGTAAGAGGTGTAAATGCTTCGCTGGTTATTGATACAGTTCTACAGTTGATACTGTACAAACACAACGTGATGCCTTCACACCCCTCTATAGGATCCAAGTGTTGTTTTCATATCTTCTCCTGTTGAGGGTGTGTATCACCAGGCATCCTCTGTGTTTGCCCAGAGGCCATCAAACGAGTTTATCCTGTCTACTCTCCCTGTTCTGTCACACATGCTCCTCTGCCTGCTTAGACTTGAATTAGAAGAGCTCAGGTCTTATTCAAACTTGGAGGAGAGTGAAAACTTGCCAGATACAATACATTTTTGCTAAAGTTTGAGATTAACACAGATTTAGACTGAACATTCACCACTATGCTGGAGTTGGCAGGCACATGTAGCCTTTATGTTAATATCCATACGGTTGATTATCTCTCAGCCCCCTGTCTTTGTCATTCCTCCCCCTTCCTCACACAACAGTATGCCCCCGAGGATGCTCTAATGCACGCTCATGGGCCTGTGCACGCTCACGACCCGACTGGGACATTGCTTACGCAGCCCAAAGAATGGGTGTGTATTTAAGGTGTCTGAGGCAGGTGGCAGGTAAGACTTGGCTGAGGGCCCTGTGCGGGGATTTAGTTTAGACAAAGGCTGTGGCAGTGGCAGTGGGTCTTTTGTCATCGTCATGGGTAACAGGGTCCAACAGCAGCATTTGGACACACACACACACACACACACACACACACACACACACACACACACACACACACACACACACACACACACACACACACACACACACACACACATATACTGTAAAGAATGGGCAAATTATGATTGAGAGGGTTTTCTTGTTTTTGGCATTTGATCATGGCTGGGCTTTGATGTGGTGAAGTTTTCTGATGGAGGTGATATGCTTTATTTCACTCTGACTGTCATATTTCTGTGTTCAGGAGGAATTATTGAGCGTAACCCCACAAAACAAAAAGTGATTACCTTATTAGAGCTTTACATCTGAAACGACACACCGCGGGCCTGTCAAGCTTCAGCTTTGTTAAACTAGTTCATGAAGTTTTCATTAATGAGCCGTACTCTGTGAACTCATGAATTTAGGTACCTTAAAGATTTTACTCCTGGACTTAAGCTGTTACCATTAGCACAGACAAATATTTTCTTTAAATGAGTGAGTTTTAAATCATGGTTCTGTTTGTAAATCCAATACAGCAAAAAATCATTAAAGCTCCTGTGTGGATGCCCCTACAGACAAAGCAGTGCCTGTAAAGAATACTTTTAAAGCTCCTGTGGGGGGCTCTAAACTGGTGATACAACAGACAGAAATGCCTCTTTAAGACTTTAAAAAGCAAACCAGACCATCAACCTGCGGAGTGAGTATTTCTGTGAACTTATTTTGAATGTCTGTCACCACTGGTAGGGGGTAGGTGTCAGACCAAGGGATGTATTTGGCTGTCAAAAGGGGGAAGCACTAGATATAAAATCAAGGGACACTAACAACACATGTGCAGGACTTATCAACAAAAAAAAAAAAAAACTTTGTTCACCAGGGGCACCGAATTAACACAAACTGAAAATTATTCACAGGAGCTTTAAGTAAAAAAAAAAAAACAACAACAAAAATGAAAAACGCTTTCTTTGGGCATATGTGCAAATATTAAATGCTTCAAAAAATTTTCCTAAAATGGTTTAATTTTGTTTTTCAAAAACAAATATGAAGAGAGGAAGCATGTTTAAAAAAGTAGCAGCACGTCTGACATATGACTATTTTTAAATGGCATATCTTCTTCCACAGTTATCACAGTGTTTATATTATATCTTATGTCGTCTTGAATTAAAAGCTTGACAGGTGCAGCTCACATACAGTAGCTGAGAGGCTGAGGGGCTTTACTAACAGTCAGTGGCTGATGTGCTGATAATCAAACGGTGATAACCGGTGAAGGCTTCAGGTGGTTGAAGGGTGACTTGGAACATCTGGTGCTGGTGTGGGGGCTTTGTGTTTGATAGTTTACACAGTCATAATACTCTCCTGTCTCTCCTTTCAGAGTCCTGCAGAGTCCGTTTCTCTCCTGAGCAGCAGTCTGATCGGTCAGTCCAGTGGAGGTGATGCTCCTCTCATATCCCTCCCTGCTCTCATGACCAAGCCTGGTGGGCAGTACCTGGACCTGACCCTGCTGTAGGGTCACAAATATAAAAAGGTCATATGACAATTTGGTATAAACTTGTAATGTATTTTAAGCTTTTTTAAAATTAGTCTTTTAGATGTGTTATTTATATATTTCAGAACAGAAATTAATCTATTTTATACCAAAATCATTGTGGCCTTAGCCAAACATAGCAGTTTGTCTTATATTGCACAGCGTGTATTTGAAAAGCTTTATAGAGATTTTTTTTTAACTTGTTATGATATTATAATCACAATGATATATTTGCTAGCCAAACTAGAAAATGAAAAATTAGAATCTGTTTTCAACTTTGTTCTTAAGCTTGTCTGTGAAGAGTGAAAGTGTGTGTGAGTGTGTTTTAGTGTGAAAAAGATAAAGTGAGTATTATGCATGGCTGTGTTGATGTGTCTTTATACTTCATTGCAGAACACTGTTTGTGTTTTATAGACATTTGATACACTAGACAGTGATTGTATTGGAAGCTTTAGTGCATGAAGAAGTTAGTAGTTAAACTTTAAGATGTTTACATTATGCCAAATATCAATGCACTGCTAATCATAAGACTACTAATGTGTATTATAGCAGTATGGTTGTTACACTGTGAGTTTGTCAGTCGGTCTGATCCTTGCGTCAGGTTTCACTTACAAAAATGTGACATCTCACACCTCCCCCTTGTTTCACTCCTATATGTGTCTGTGTTCATGTTGTGTGATGCCAATGTTGTCTTGCCTTTTGTTTTGGATGAACATCAGAACAAAGGACAGTCCCGGCCCTCTGTAAGCCAATCACAGAGCTGCTTTTATCAAGAGGACTCATTTCAAAGCTCCCAGTTTACCAAGTGAATCTCAGCATCCAGAGGAGTTTTATTTTACATTTTACTCCAAAGATTAACAGTCCATCACACTTTCCTTGTCTTCTCTTAACCATCTATGCTGATGTCAGGGTAGTGCAGTGGATAAACTTTGATCCCTGAAGAAATCCCTTTGCCAACTGTCTTAATATTAAATCATTTAGAGAATAAATGGAGAGAGGAGAAGAAAAGGAAATGAAGGACACCTCTGACGTGTATATTGTGAACTTAAATGTTTGTGCCCCTTTAATTTGCTGTTCAGGCTCCATGTAAAAATATCTTACAGTAGGACCTCCTGCTGCTCCCAACATCCTGATGAAAAAAAACAACAACAATAAACATGACGTGGAGTTCACCAGCTTCCCCCTGTTTGGTTTTCACTGTTGTGTGCTCCTTTCACTTTGCAGTACTCTTACTGTGCGCTTCTGTGCTGGAAGTGGGTGTGTGAAGCGCTGAAACACAAACACACAGGTGAAGCTGTCTGGTGACAGAATTTAGCCGGAGGCCAAACTGTGGGAACTCCCTCACGCTGTCCTCAGTGATTACCTCTGTTTCCCACATACACACACACATGCTACAGCAAAGAAGCCATTGTCACTCAGACACACTAAACACATTATCTCAGAGGATGGCCCTGTTTTTTCAACAGGCTGGAAAAGTGAAGAATGGAGAGTGAAGGAAAGGGGGGTAGGTACACAAAACCATGTCAGACCCCCTCAGGGCGGATTTGGCATTGTGTAATACAATCTTGTGCACCCCACCCAACTGGATCCCTTTTAAACTCACTCTCATTCTCCTACACACAAAACCACTGTCTAAACCAGCTTGGCAACACCATTACATCAAGACAACAAAGGCCTAATAGTTTTTTAAGCTTTATTTACAGAGTTGAGTGGGAAACATACTTCATCTTTAATCCATAAAGTAAAACATGACTCCACATACAGTAGCTCTTAAAAATAGACCTTTTTGTCTTTGCTTGTTCATAGTCTAACATGAATACAAACATATTAGTCTGGTTTAAAAGGTGTACTAGTTTTGTACCACAATGAGAGCACACATTTTAAAGTGCAGCGTGACATGTTTAAAAACGGAAGTAAATGAAAATGGTTGGGTTGACGAAGGACAATTATGTTATATTTGTTTAATATGAGCCCAGTGACACCACTGCATTCAATCTTTCATTTTGGACACATTCCCTTTTATACTGATCTTATATTCTTGTTAATTTTAGTTTCAAGTATTAAATTAACTCTTTTCTAAGTCTGTGTTTTACTTTAGACTGTTGCTAATGAATTAAAATGGATATAACAACAAGGCAGCAACCTGTTAGCTGTCGCATTGTTGCTGCTCTTGCCTTAACCCTCTTTTCTGTGCAAGTTATTCACTTCAGGCTTATTATGCTTGCCTGTGCCCTCTACAGACTGTAAAATCCTTTCAGTCTACTACATCTTCTTTTCCCCTAAAGCTGTAAACTCCTCCATTATGATTATACATGTCAACATATGTGCAATGCTGGCACTAAAATGAATAACATTACCATTCTTTAAGCCCTGAGATACATGGAGTGTTGCTGATTCTGATTAAATAGTAAATTCTGTGTGGTTGGGGCAGTGGTTAGTGCTGTTGCCTCACAGCAAAAAAGGTTCCTGGTTCAGGCAGGTGCTTTTCCAGGTGGAGTTTGCCCTTTCTCCATGTGCATGTGTGGGATGTTGCAGGGTCCAGAGCAAATATGTTTGTTGTTCTATGAAGATCTTCAATCCCTCTTAATCAGTCTTGTATGTATAAACCCTTAAAACAGAAATGATTGGTTGTACTATGAAAGTCACTGATGAAATCATTCCTGTTGATTCCCACATTAGTTTTTCTGGCTTCAAACATTTCATCCCCCAAGCCTTTCATGCACTTTGTCTTGAAGATGAATTATCTGAGGCAAAGTGTTCACTGAGGAACAGAACAGAAAGGCAATTACAGGCTGACTCACCATGCTGTACCTGAGAGGTGTGTAGGGGCAGATAACTCAGTTATATCCTTTTAAGTACATTCCCTCGCTGGGTGGGTAAGGCTTACACACACACACACACACACACACACACACACACACACACACACACACACACACACACACACACACACACTTATCACTCAGGCACGCAGGGCGAGGCTGAGCCACATTACCATGCCAGACAGCAAAGATGCTCCTGCAGTTGTCAAACTGAATGTGTGTTCTTTTATTATGATCTGACCGGGGGTAGGAACAATCAACACAGAACAGCAGCAACACATGATGCATCAGGTGTGGTTGTGGTAAATAAGAGCTGAACTAAAGCTGTCAAAGTCCCAGGGTTGAAACTAAAGCATTATAGTTTTTCAAAAAACATGACTTGAGATCATTTTTGTGTCTGACCCGTGAGGAAATTTCAAACTGTGTCTATAAAAAATAGCAAAAGAGATCCTTGATCTGTCAACACCACATTAACATGTTCAGTTGAGTTGTCGCTGCTGATTTGTCTCCCCCTAGTGGACGGATTAAGACTGCAGCTACACAGAGTAAAATCACTTTCAATCAGGCCTAAGTGTTCAGTGTTTGGAAACTCAGTACTGTAAAGGTTTAGGCATCTCATAAAAGTATCTGTGATATGAGGAAGCCATGTTTTCTGTGTATTAATAACATTTCTATTTACATTTTGAACAAACTAGGAATAAAAACACTTTCAGTCCATCCTCTTTTTTGACAACAAAGAGATCAGTGCTTGAACAGTCAATGTCTGGGAACAGTTTAGGTATCCGCATAGACACAGTGAAGTTTTCAGAACCCCAAAGCAAACCAGAAAAAAGGTTTCATCATGTTTATATTTGTCATGCAGGCAGCACCAGTCACATCTGTAGCTTATCTGTTTTGAGTGAGATCGTCAGTTAGCCAGTGAGTCCATTTCATTTTATCTCACTTATGGTTTTAACAGTTCTAGTTTGAATATAAAGAAATGTCTTTCTGAAATAACAATTAAGCAAATATAACAAATGCCTTTGTGCAAATATATATCTTTAGCTGCTAAGTGTTTTATGCAAATATACAAATGTTGATTGGACCCAGCAACTTATGAGTCTTCTGCTTCTTCCTCCAACTGCAGGTTAACTGTGCAGGCAGAGATGTCACAGGAGTCAAGGGTTACTGGCTCAGAGCTCCGTCATCAGGAGGGCTCGGAGTATCTTCTCTCTGTCCAACCTCATCTCCTCTCCACTGCAAACACAGAATTATGATAATTTTGGGATATGTGTCTCTGATTGATAAAATACACAAGCAAAGCTGTTTAACGGTTGCAGAAGAATGATAGGGAGGTTTTAAAGCTAGCCAAGAAGGAAAGAAGATAAACTTTTTTGTCCATTGGCATTAATATTCAATTTCAGCCTGTGAATTGTGATCTATTAAAGATGTTATGAGGGGGATCTGTTTAGATACTACTCCCTGGCCACCTTGTGGCCCAGAGTCTCTGCACACTGTCGTAAATTACTATTAGCGAGGCATTTGGGATTTTTTTGGAATTAAATGGAGATAAGATCAAAACAAATTGTCTGTGTTCAAGACAACTTTTTTACTGGAAACAACGTACGAGGTAAGGTATTTATCAGTGCAGTTACGCAGCACTATGGTTTGAAAGTGACATCAAGCAGACGTAGCAACCTGCTGTATGTTAGCGCTGTCAGCAGTCAGGTGCTCCGACGTATCTGTAGGCTAACATGACAATAAGTAAACACTGTTAGTTTGTAAGTAGTTTAGTAGCCTTTTAGCTATACTTAGCGCTACTGACAGCCCGGTGCTTTAAGACATGTCTGTAATGTGTAATGTTGGTAAATCCTGGTTAGCTATGTCCTGCCGGTCAACTACCAAGCAGAGCTAACATAACCTCACTTTTCATTTTACTGATAGACTCTCAAGTTTGAACAGACCACTGCAGAATAACTGCTGCATGTAGGTTGGAATGAACATTATAACAAACAGTTTAGCCCCTGTGTTATAGAGTTTAGCCTTTAGCTCAGGCTGTATCACTCTCCTGTTTAGCTTTCTTCTGCTCGTCAGTCCTCTAACTGTCTGACAGTTAGGATCCTGTGTCCACCATCGCTACAAAATTTATCTCAGAAGTCAGAAATGAGCAGAGAAAAACTCTTCCATCTACTAAACTTCACGTCCTGAACGTCAGCCGGCATGGTGTTGTCATAGAGACTTAGACATGCCGCTAATCAATCCGGTGAATCCGGTGAACTTGAAGCTGAGAAGTAGCAATTTAAAATAACCTGTAACCAGCTATATTGGTGTCGATAATCTCATTTTGAAGTGTATATTAAGATCAGGCGTAGGCCTATGTCTAGAAGGAAGACTTTTTCAAGATCACTTTCAAACTCCTCACAGCCCCTTTAAGCAAACCAACTGCGTCAAAACTGCTGCAACCTCCGGTCTAAATATACAAAGTAGTGCGGACGTGCTAAAATCTGCAGTTCATGGACTCTTCGATTGAGGCTCGCTAATAGACTGCATAAAACATGGATGTAGTCTTCATGTCAACCGTCTGTACCTGATACCATAAAATGAAGCCAATCCACAGACACAGCCACAATGGTTATGACACCATCAGTAAGCTTCCTTTCGAAAAGCTACAGACTGTCCGGCAGTCATGTGACCTGAGCTGTGTCTCTAAATGAACAATCAACCAATCATAATAATTTCTAAGCTGCTGTTAGAAAAAAAATCCCTCACTGTACAGTGTGTGCCAAAAGCAAAATCAGCGCCTCAGACCAAAGCTGTTTTTAAATCAGGCTGTAAATATGCTTTTTAATATAGAAAGCGTCTGTTTTGTTTTAATTATTTATTTATCTATAATGACTGGGTGTGTACGTGACTTTCGATCTTTCTGCAGCTATCCCCAAGCGGATTCTCGATGAACAGCAACTTTTAGCACTTCCGCATAGGCTTCATTTTTGCTAACCGGATGTTGCTCCTTGGGCTGGCCCCAGAAGTACCAGAACATACACCAATCCAAAAAAAATCCATTTTCACAGCAGAAATAAACATGAGTACTGTCTGTTAAAATCTCCCCTGTCTGAACAGTTTATTTCTCTAACGGCACACACTGTAAAAGGGTAAACTTCTTCTAACTCGGTTGAGAAGATGTTAAGATCGCGATTTTCTCACTCGGAGGAACAGCTCAGCTGACTGACAGTTGGGCGACCTTAAACTGTTAGCGTAGATGCTCAAAGCCCGCCCCTATTCCAATAGAGTGTTTGCGCTGACGTCACACTTTGGGCAGTTACCCGGATGTGCGGTAGACGAACGGAAAGATTCAATGGACGGTGATAGAAGTGCGCGGTAATAAATGATATGAAGAAGTCTTCTCCGCGAACAACCGTGGAAAAACACACGGAGCTCACTAAACCTTGTGGTGAAGAATTCAGCCAGCAAGAAAAAGAGAGAGATTATGAAAAATTACGCCTAACAAGCGGGGGAGACCCATAGGAGGAGTTAGCATCTTTACCTGTACCTACCCAAAGGTATGAAAACGCAGATGTTATTGCTATATTTTTATTGGGACAGAGGGTCAACGGAATAAATGGTGTTCTGTAGGGAGAGGTACATTTTACAGCACTTAAAAATCCACTTGTCAAACACTGAGTTCTACTTGTGTACTGTTTATTGCCGTGAAAAACCTCTCATTCAAAATTATTTTCTATGATCATGTATTTACTTTTACTAAAGTGTGACTTTAAGTTGCCATGAACGGAGAACATGACCCATCTGGCAGAAAATGACATAAACAGACTTGAATGTTGAGATTAATGACAGATTATTGCCTTGTAAAATCTGACAGAGTTTAGCTAACCACAACATTCTCTGTCCTCACCCCAATCTGCGATAATTTTGGGTACGCAGCAGTAATTTGCTATTTTGTGCATCAATGATCATATATACCTGCCAGCTTAATTCTGTTCCGTTGTGTGAGTGCCTCCAACATGGTCGCGCTCAAGTTGATTACATCACGTGAAAACTATAAGGCTTCTGTCAACAGTTTACCTCTATGGCCAGCTGTTTTAAACGCCAGACTGGATATGCGATGCAGATATCTGTAATTCAATTTCACCTAGACAATGATAACATTCCAGATATCTGCAAAAACATTCTGCCTATCCACATCTGGGCAGAATTAGAATTACAGATAACTTAAAAATATAATTCTGATTCTGTCCTGTCAAAATGATTTTTGAGATATCTGGAATTGGAATAACGGATATCTACAATTAATTTGCAGATATCTTTAATTCACATTTTGGATATCTGAAATGCTATGGTAGATATCTTGAATGAGAAACCCCATGCACTTGAATGGTGAAAAGTAGTGTAGTTGGCCTAGTCAAAAATGACGTTGTAGATATCTGAATTGATAATTGTGGATAGGCAGAATGTGTTCGCAGATATCTGAAATGTCCTCTTTGTCTAGGCAAAATTGAATTACAGATATCTCCAGTCTTGGGTTTAAGTGTTAAAATGGCTTGCCTTCAAAACTGGTCAACCATTACCAACAGGTATTGTCATGGGGACTACGTCTGCATAGCTGCTGCTGCTACTCAGCCAAGCGTAGCTAAAGGGGAGCATGCCTATGTTCTCACATTTTTAATTTACATTACATTTTACATTTTCAAGATTTGTTTCCAAAATCTGGTTTTGTTTTTCTTGTATTGGTTGTGATTATTTTTGGGCTGTGGGAACTAGGGATGGGTACCGAATTAAGTACTTTTTTAGGTACCGACTGAATTCTGTAAAAAGTACCGGGTATCGATTCGTGTAGAGTCAGAAGGTACCATGTTTAGGTACCTAAATGCATCCTTGTGACTGTGAGGGAGTGGAAGAGTAGGCGTTTTTCCATGCTGGACATGAACACTGCATTTCAAGGTTATATATTGAATAATAAATATGTTAAATTGAAAAAAAAAATTATTGTTAAAAAATTAATATTTTTTACCACATAACCACAAAAAAGTACCAAAAATTGGTACTTGAGTACCGGTCCCGATTGCCAGGTATCGTATCGGTACTGTATCGTTTCATATGTGTAAGGTACCTATCCCTAGTGGGTACATAGGGCCCAACTGTCTCTGGAAATAAAAAGTCTTCGGCCGACCCCCGCTCGAGGAGTTTGAGCAGGACTCTGTTAATGTTAAACATCATTAGAACAGTTAATCACTGTCTTACTAATAAGCTATCAAAATATAATGTCAGATTTTTTTTTAACAAGCATTGTTATACTTTACATAAACATAATAATCAGATCAGTTAGTTACTTAATAGCACAACGTATTCTAGTTCTATTTTTTTGCAGCTTGACACAGGATTCCCCCAAACCCTTAATTTTCTATCTTAAGACGTTTGTGACACAACAGGAGAAAAGCTTTAAGCAAATTAAAGAGTGACCAGGGTGAACATGGAGTGTAAGCCGTGTTACCTGTCGTTATGTGCAGCAAGGTAAGGGACCAGGTGAGGGATGGAGCTACGATAGTAAGAAGGAGAGAGGTGGGGAGAGGGCGAAGGAGAGGGACAGCATGGGCCACCCAGCTCCAGGGCTGGCATGTTATCCACCTGGAATACACATCAGCGTATCACAGACACACACACACACAAAGACACACATCCTTGTGTAGTCACAAGTGAGGCTTTGAGGCTACACTGATGACAGAAGCGTTGTGTGGGGCATCAAACAAACATGCCGTGTTGTGTCTGTGTGAGAGTGTGTTTTCATGCTACCTGTGGGTAGATGGACGGCTGTATCTGTTTGTCTAGTGAGCTTGTCGATCCTGACTTCATCATACTCTGGGAGGAGATGGCTGCAAGCGCCTCTGGGAGATTATCCTCATCTTCGTGGTTACTGATGAGCAACAAATTGAGAAAGACTTACACACCCGCACATTGCTCTGCACAAAATGTCAGTGTGGAGCATTTCTTTAGCATGAATGATGTATTTCAGGAGTGTAGTTTCCCTCTCAGAGCTCAGTAATCACAGCAGGTGTGGACTTACAAGCTAAACTGTCTGACCAGTCGTTTTCTGCGCGTGGTGCTCGTGTTGGATTTACACGGCAAGGAGTCTGTGGTCAGGTTTCGGTCTTGGTGATGTGGTGTTTTGTCTGCAGTCAGACTGGATGCGGCTGAGTCTTGGGATGAGCTCTGGTACCTGAAGACCAGAGAGTTTCAAAAAAGGGATTTAGTCTTAACAAGCATGTGAAGAGAATTGAATCTGAAGTGTAGATAGGATTAGGGAACTGGCCTCTCATTGAGGGTCTGGTTTGAGTTCTTCCCTCGAGGCGTTATTGGAGCTTCCTTCTTCACAGCACAGGGGAAAGTGACACCACTGTTAGTTACACCGCACAAGTATCAGAAAAGGAGGTGAAAGTTTTGTACTGACCCTGAAGGCTGCCTCCATCTGGGCCTTAAGGATGTTACACTTAACATGGTCAGGGTGTATCACTGGAGACGCAGGAGGGTGCAGAGACTTTTCCGACAGCTGCTTCTCCTCTCCCTGGCAGCAGAACAGAAGAGGAAAGAAGGTTAAGAAACTGGGGCAAGTCCTTATTGTGAGCAATATGGGAAAACAAGCATGTGAGGGAAGTCTGTGACCTTGTTGTCCATGTTGATGTGCAGTGAGGGCCAGGGGGCAGAATCACTCTCTGACTCCAGAGCCTTGAGCAGAGACTGAGAGATGTCCAACCCATCTGCAGGGCAGGGAGGGGCTCTGCGCTCTGACACACACACACACACACACACACACACACATGCACGCACACACGCAAAGGTTGAGGGAAACATTTGAATTCATGTTGCAGCACTACTTATGAACATTATTTTAATTCTTTTGGCACGAAAGGACACGCTTATTTTGGTAACAGCTGGTAACCCATCTGGTGGACAATGCAAGTGTCTGTACTGTGAGCTGTATTAATGTGTTATTTTACTGATTTACAGCCACATAAGCAACTTTCTCCAGTCCCCTCTGTTCAGAAACAGAACAAAACAATGCAGTTAGGACTAAAAATGAACCCTCTTTCAAAGAGACTGGATCAACAAAACTATGTGAACCTGTGTGCTAACCTGAGATTGACTTAATATTCAGAAACATCAGGAAAGCATCCGTCATGATGCTTTTTTAAAATTTGCCTGTGGAGTTTGGTTTAGGTCGCGCTGGTCTCTAGGGCTGGGATACGCTATTCTCGCAATCCGGTTCTGTTACGATTTTGGGGGTGCCGATTCGATGTAAATTGCGATTCTTCAATATTTACAATTTTTGTGATTTTTAGTTTGCTTTTTTAGCACTTGACCATGTGAAAAAGTTAAATGATGATGATAATGTCTACAGGTTCCGTGTACCTTCCGTTCATTCAATTTTCAATCCTGAAACAAAAATCAGAAAACAAATTTTGGGCAACTTTTTCCATTTTATTTCTGAATCAAATATCCGATAATTATTTAATGATGCTTCTTAAAAATCACAGTAGAATTTTCTGTCTTAAACTTTAGTTTTTGGGGAAAAGCCTTACATTTAAATTTTCCATTTTTAATTTTTAATATTTACACTTTTCAGTCCAAGGCCTGGAAATAGATGAATTACCGCACAGACTGGTCCACATGTCAGGAAGGCCACGGTGCTCGTCTAGCTGTTGGAAAGGCAACAATTCCTCACGCAATGGATTCAAACAGCTATATCCTTTTTAAAGGCAACAAAAGACTAACGCTGAAAGAGGACGACATGATTGGAGATAAAATCGCCAGAATATTCCAGGTAGATAACTGCTTCCGGTTCACCCTAATCATATGGAGCGGGTATTGACATCTCCGCATTTTTACATTTTTTAAACACATACATTTGATTTTTCTTTTGTATCGAGGAATAAAAAAATCAGTAAAAGGAAAACAACACAAAATACATTTTATGGCTTTATTTTAATGAAAAACAACCCTTTGTTCATTTGTTTTAAATCTGCCACATTTCTTGACAAAGGAATAATGTCTGTTCTTTTGATTTCCGATTTTCGTTTCAAAATTGAAAATAGACTGAACGGAAGGTACACGGACCCTACAGACTAAATAAGGAGCCATATTTTCCCATATAATGCACATCACATGAGCCAGAGAGAAACATTTAATCCTCTGCTGGAGAAAAGTGGTAACTTTTTTTCAAATCCAGCCTGTGGGATCTTTCTCACATGTCACTCCCCACTATCCACTATCCTCTATCCTCTCTCCTATCCAATTAAAGGCATTGAAGCCAAAACTTAATTAGAAAAAAAATCAAATCAAATCTGCCTGAGTGAAGCTAAATATACCTGCATGTCTACAACACCACGAGATATCTGTTTGAGTTGATCTCAAGCTAATTTGTGGCCTCAGGTAGTCTCAGGTATACTAATCATTCATCTGTCTCACGTTGCAGCCTTTTCATCATTATAACTCCCTCCAGGAGGAGCTGAGCCTCTGCTGCAAAGAAATCAGGTAACAAACATACAGCAGACACTTCATGATGAAAAGAGCACAAGTCTGACAGATACCCACTCAAGGTTTCTGTGTCAGACGGTACTTAGTCCTGACACTGGTAAACCTGTCTCAGAGTGAGAGAGTGAGAACCTGAAGGAATGGAAAACCTTTCTGTAATGAGGGACAGAAGAGTCGGTGTGTGAACGAGCATAGGAAGAGCATCAGCATACTGTGCAGCCGTATTCAAGGGTAGAGCATACTCACTGTTCTTGTGTGCGTGCGTGTGGCAAAGCGTGTCCTGGCTGTGTGTGTGGCGTCGGTGATGGTGGTGGATCTTGCCGGAATATGAAGTCTCATTTTCTTCAACGCTGAACTGGTGGTCTGAGGCAGGACCGCTCAAAGGGAAACTGAAGATGATGATCAGAACAAATTCCCTTGAACAACAAAGCCGTTAAATCTGCATCCTTCAGGTCTCCATTAAATTATTCTTTACCAACTTCTTATCTCAACTTTGAAAGAAAGAACAGATCTTTATTTGTCACTGCATTTATACAGCTGTTTGTTTATTCACAAAGAAATACGGCAACATCCCTTAGCAAAGTGTCATTCAAGTATGAGTTACAGAGTTAAAGGCAACACAAAAACATGAAAAAGATTGGCCACATTTTCTGTAAACAGTTGATTACAACATCCATAATCTCCTCTCTTATCTTCACTCAGAGTCCTAACTTTTCAAAGCACAACACCACATTACACAGGATTCTAGTTTATGCTTCAATTTCACACAGATCGATATGCTATATTTCTTAAAGCAGCTTAATCCCTAAACCAGCACACACTATATCCCGTCCACCTGCTGAGAATCACTTCACTCAAATTTGCATCACCTAATCTCACCCAGATTGGAGTGCTTTTGGTGAATTTGCTGTCAGAAGAGTCAATATACTAAACAACTATGAGAGCAGAAGCGTTAAAACTGAGTGAACATCAGTCAGACTTGTCTTATCTGTGTATAGAGGAACAGAGGGGAGTATCTGTGTTTATCGAGAGTAAAAAACAGGAGAGTCATCAAGGTAGGTTTGTGATTACAGAGAATCGAAGCATTACACCACAGCTTAGCCCAATCATTTAGCTTTATTTTGTTAAAGGAAGAGTCTGCAGGATTGTCCTAAAAAATAAAACGTCAGCTTTTATAGAAATAACCCTGCTTAGTTGTCACCTTTGGGCCTCTATACGTGTGTGTGTGTCAGTGTCTGTGTCTGCCTCAACCCCCTCCTCAGCCTGTATGTTGATGTTTTAGTTGAGACATTTCTGGGCGGAAAGTAAGCGTGGTTACATTAGCCAATCACAGCACACAAGTGACTTTGCGTGTTGATTAGCGTGTGGAAGAAGATATCCCAAGCAGCTATGATAATGGACGTAGCATGGAGCATGAAAAACACAACCAAAGGGAAACAAAACAGAAAACAGATAACGCTTTTTCCTAAGCGAGAGTGAAGCTTGGTTCGACTTTCACTCGCTTTCTGCTCACCAGTGATTAGCTCGTGCTAACTTGCCAAGTCAGCAGCATCAGGTTTCTCCTATGTAGAAACGCGGTGCTGCAGGTGGTTGCAGGGCTAGTTAGTGTGTTCATCTAGTCACAGTTTGACCCAAACGGTGACCGCTGGTCTAAAAATATTAGACGATGCAGAAGAACTAAAATCTGCTGTTTCATGAGTGTCCGTTTGAGGCTGGCCCCCTGGAGCTGAAAGTCACATACACACCAAGCCAAAAAAGCTGTTTCGACAGCAGAAATAACCCTGTTTACAGCCTGGTACACAAAAAGCTCCAGTCTGAGGCCTGAACCACACGTATATGGATATTTTTTTGATTGAATATCTTTGTCCTCGTTTAAAAAAAAATCTCCGTCCACACCACAGAAATATCTCTGTCCATACGAAGAGGCCAAACTGAAAACGATCGCCTCTGAAGCCTGCAATGCCATGCCTGGCCGATAAGTGGCAGGTTGGCAAAATGTGAAAACCATAGAAGAAGAACGTTATGAGCATGCGCAGTCAAACAGAGTGACTTGTTGCTAGGCTCTTGATGTCATCGTGTCAACACCAGCTCCATTTAACACCACTACACGGATCCACTCAACTGGATAGTTTTTTATTCCTTCACTTTTTCATCTGTTTTTTAAAAATCTCCGTTTATGTGGGTGAAATCGCAGTGTTCGTGTGGTTGAGAGGCCCAATTGGACAGAAAAATGTGCGTTTAGGAATATATCCATATACGTGTGGTTCAGGCCGGAATCGCTAATTTCACTGTCGGCACACACTTTCTTTCTAACTTGGCAGTTTAGAGAATATTAAGATCAGAAGTTCACGCTATCAGAGGCACATCTCAGCTCACGTGACTGATGAGCGCCCTATAGCTGTGCCCGAAGCCCCCATCACATCCAATATGTCTGATAGTTGATTTGCTCTAAAAAATCTGTTTCAGAAACAGACTGGTATCGTCCATTAATTATATAGTCTGTGGGTTGGAGGCTGTGGGTGTGTGCTGCCGCTGTCACTGATCCAAGGAGGAGGAGTCCAGTGTGAGTTTGTGTACCAACAAGTAACGAAGATTCCTGCAGATCCTACCTTTCATGTATTGGCAAATTATCATTCACAATGTGCCCAATAAACAATCAATGAGCTCTTTTTGTATTTAATGTTAGCATAAATATTTCCAGCTTGTTTTGTTTCATAGTTAAAAAAAAGAGACTCTGAGGCAGATTCTGCAGTTACAGGTGCGTCTGTGATTTCTGAGCACTCTGTGAAATTGATTCTACTAAATTAAAAAAATAATTTAGTTGTTAAGTGTAAGTCTCACTCAATCTAAAGGTATTTCATGATGTCCATGTGTGGAGTTAAGGGAAGGAGTAACTTAAAGACAGATGAGGCACTGAGGGTTGAGAGATCCTTAATCACTTTCATCAGCCTCGCGTCCTGACCCAGATGAATCACAAAAGAAAACTATAAAAACCATCATCCTTTGATTCAGACTATTGTTACCCTACTGTCCCTTTCTCTTCATGCTCTATCTTTGACACACAGCTCCCCCTTTGTGTTGCCCTTTATCGCTCTCTGGACCTCCTGTGAAGCTCTGAAAGGCAGTTTTAGGAACACGTCATGACGAAGGTGTGCACTGAACACATGAGCGGATGTGACGAATGGAGGGACACAGAGATAATTAGCACAATGAGAACAGCATTTCTCCTTCTTTGAGTCCATCAGCAGAGTTTCCACATTTGGGACACCAGTCTGTGATACGTCTCAGAGTAGAGAGTCTGGGTTTGAAAACTCAAACAGAGGTCAGAGTGCGGTCATGACCTTATCCCTGTAAACCACACTGATGGATCCTGGGAAGGTGCCGCTGGTTCGCTCAGGAGCAGGAGGATGACTGGACATGGGGCCTGCTGCCTCGACAGAAGGCCTGACCATGACGGGGAGGTGATGATCCAACACACGCACACATGCATGGAGGCAGATGAGACACAGACACGGGGCTTATGAGTGACGTGACACATGAAGAACAAAGGATGTGGAGCAGTGAAAAGAAAAGATGGTTGGATGAGTCTGTGTGCTGTCGGTCATCTTACCTGTGCGGCGGTGTGTGTCCAGAGGGTTGCAGGTACACTGGAGGTGTGAGAGCAGGGTGGGGCGAGTGCCACGGCTCGTGGCCAATGGGGATGTTGTGCTGGTACTGGAGGGGAGAGAGGAGACGGATTGAAAAGATGCTGAAATTAAATGTTGTCACAAGGCTGGAGCCAGATCAGCAGCTGCAGATTGTGTGTGTGTGTGTGTGTGATTGTATGTGTGTGTGTTTGTGTGTGTCTGAGGGTTATCTGAGGTCACTCACTGGATGTAGGCTGGGATCAGGGCTCGTGTGAGAGCTGAAAAGGAAGGAGAATAATCGGTGATAGCAGAACAAAAAAACAAACATGAAAAGAGCCGTTTTTAGAGGAAGGTCTCAGACTATTTAGGCCTTTTTCTTTTCTGATTAGCTTTTTATTTGAGTTGAAGTTTAGCTGGTACTAAGCAATCTAAAATAATAAATAAAAAATGAAACATAAAAATATAAAACACCACAAACCCAAGCCTTATCCCTACATGTGTAATAAATAAATGAACATGTATGTTTTGTGTGTTGTGTTTGTACCTGATATGTGGCGGCTTGGCAGGAGAAATGGCAACTGACAAAGCAAAACAAACTTAGTTAGAGAAAGGAAGAAAATGAATCTGTCGCTCTGTTTTCATTGTTCAGCTTTTTCAAGGGTTTATCAAGTAGAAATCTGTTTTTCAGTCCTGACTCCTGACGCTGAAAACTCCTATCTTCATTTGTTTTTTTATCGCAGTGCACGTCGGCACTGACAGCCCTGAAGTAAATACAGCGTTCAGTCTGCACTTGGCCATTCATGTATAATAGATTATGGTGAGACAGAGGCCTGTGGACCTGTGAAGCTGCTGTGGCTCACAGAGGGTGGGAAGTGTGGAGGAGTGGAGAGCGCTGCATGTGCTTTTGACAAAGCAGAAAGGTGACACTTAAGTAGAGCAGGCAGGATATTTTTTATAACAAAGAAGTTCCCCTTTTAATTTCACTCAACTTTATCCTGCCAAACCAACAGTTACCTGAAGATAGTTTCAGACTGTAAACTGTTAAAAATGATGTTCATGCCAACACGTCCAGGAGCACTAAGGAGGACACAAATGCTGTTAACAGCGCGCTGATAAGACTCACCTTTGCCCAGTGACTGTGTGCGGGAGGGGTATCTCTTGCTTGGCCTTCTCTCAAATGTGCTTGCTCTCCTCAGCCGGCCTCCATGAGTAGCCTGATACTCGGTCTTACCACTAAAACACACAGACAGATAACAGAGTTATTAAAACTGCTGCCACACCACAGTCTGACCTGCAGGTGGAGTTTGATAGACTGAAAACTAAATCTGTGTAGAAATTCTTAGTCAAGCCTGAACAATTTACTTTTACTTTTACTGCAGATTTTTTTACTTTCACTGAGAAATACATCAGGACAGTTTTCTAACACTTTGCTGAAAAGATGCCGTTTAAGATCCTGATACTATGGATGATAAATCAAACACGGTTTTTTTATTTTCAACATCCTCAGCATCACACAAGGAGCACTTTCTGTCTCCAAAGCTAAAGGAAGGATCCCACATCCTAACTGTGCACAGACTGACCTTTGCTTTCAGGCTGGGTCAGGTTCAGAGCGACATACAGCTCCACGTTAAAAAAGCACTCTTCAACAGACAACATTGTCTTAGTTTAAACTTACACTGGACATCTCCTGAACATTATTGTTTGTAACTTTTGTCAGTTTTGTTTAAGTTTGACTTTTGAAAGCTGTGTGTCTCAGGCTTAGTCGTATGTTCCTGCTCTTCAGGTTCACACAAAATGAAGAGCAAAAATGAAAAAAAAAAATGTACAAAACAAATAAAGTTGAACATAATTTAAAAAATAAAAGCTGTGATATTACACAGATGTGTTTAGAAACCTATAACAAAGACAATATGAAAGCTTTTGATAATAAAAGACCAATAATGGGAAAGTTAAACCTGCAATGTTGTTTAAAATATTATTTAACATTTCACAGGTCTTCCTGTGTCTATTCCCACCAATCTGACACATGACAGGAAAAGCACATCATGTGTGTGAGACTTTCTCTGAAAATCATCAGAAGTAAACAAACAATACGAAGGGGATATTTAGTCGCCATAGGAACAGATCCATGTAACCATAGATACACTGTATCCATAGATACAAAGGCTCTACTTTTTTTTTTTTTATGTGACACACTTTACCCCCTGTGCAGGTGTCAGTCATGGCCCGGTCTACCTGAGCGAGCTAACTTTAGTTATTATTCTCCTGCAGTGAGGTCTTAAATAGACAGATCCTAAACTAAACACAGAGCGACTCTTTGAACGTGCTCTGCTGCAGCCCAGCAGTGACTCTCTTCTCTCAATAAAGACATAAAAAAAAAAAAGATTTGAAAAACTAAATGAAGTGCAGTACCTGAACCTGAAGCGGGACCCGAGTCGTGTGAAGTCGCTGCGACCTGGCTTGCCCGGGGTTGGCTGTCGTAGCCGAAAGAAGGCGTGGCTCTCCACGGCGCACTTCCACAGGTGTTTGCAACTCTTGGAGCTGGCCAGCTGGAACATAAAGGTGTGCTCCTGCTCCCGACCCTGCGTGTTTAAAACAGCCTGTTAAACACCTGATGTCTTTCTGTGCATGTGGCTTTGTATTCAGGGCTGAACAAACCTGCTCATCATCCTCAACCACGACCAGAGTGAGACGACTCTTTTTAAAGTCCAGCCGAGTGATTTTGGGCCTAAAACACACACACACACACACACACACACACACACACACACACACACACACACACACACACACACACACACACACACACACACACACACACACACACACACACACACACACAGAAGCCACATGTCATCCTTTATTCTCTTAGTTTTCATCTTTCCTATCTTTTTAAGTAAGGGCACTAAAAGCCCGAAACAACCTGAAGGAAAAAGAAAAGAAACTTTTTTCTTTTAACATTTTCAGGTCTGGTGTTAGACCGTTCACCAAGGCGTGTTTTACAGATGTAAAGATTCTGAGTGCTTAATATCAAATATCAAGCTTTTACCACGTTGTACAGGGTGTCCATAAAGTCTCTTAACAGTTCAAGAATAATATAACAAAGGCAGCTGATGAGATATCCTCATCAGATTTGCTCTGTGTACTCATTAGTTATCAACGTTTGTAATCACATTAAATTTGTGTATTCCAGGTGTTCTGTTGATGAAAGAGGGGGATGCTAAATAAAACCCTAAAATGACTACTCCTCAAGAAAAGACACAATGTGTGTTATGTTGTTTATTGAAACAATACCGGAGGAGATCTTCCAGTTCATCCATGGCAAAAGAATTTGAAGGAGACAGGGACAGTGTTGGATAAAGGGAAGAGTGGAGACAAAACTTTCAGCGTTCTCCTACAAATTTATCTTTCCTATAAATTGAGTTTAAAAAAACTAAAAAAAAATCTAATCCTCATTTTGTAACAATGTTCTCATATTTTTCTTTTCATTTGCTTTCTTAAACCATTTTTTAGATTTTAAGAAGTTTTATGGACACCCTGTGATATCATGGGTGTTGCAGTGGAGTCAGAAGCACAGAGTGTATCATAAAACAGTCTCTGTGGTGTCACCTGTCTGATTCTAAAAACGAGTTTTGAAACAAATTGGCAACACAGGCCTTGTTGGTAATAGGGCACATGGCTGTCGGTCAGCTGAGCTGGGCCTCTGATTGGACAAACTTGTGTTCCTAATATCTTTTAAACTGCAGAATAAGTAAAACAAAATCACCCCGTACAGTGTGTACCGTTAGAGAAATTAGCTACTGAAGTTGTATTTTTTGTACCAGGCTGTTGACATATCTATTTCTGCCATGAAAATGGCTTTTCTTGGCTTGTTGTGTATGAGGTTTTAAGTACTTCTGAAAAGTGGACACTCCATGAACAGCCTCACATTTTTAAAGGTCCCATTTTATGCAAAAATCACTTTATTAAGTCTTTTCGTGAAATTTGTGGGTCTTTGGCTTTACTCCCAGCCCACAAAATGTGATATTTAATGACAAAACCTGTACTTAGTGTGAATGTAAAATCCTGACCTAAAACCAGCTGTTGGATTTTGGGGATTTACCAACGTCAGCGATTTTTGACCAATCAGGAGCAAGTCTGACCAGATTGGTCCACCGGAGCAGATACCCCCGAACCCCCTCCCCGCCCACTCACTGCTCTGTTTTTGGCTGTAAACAGCCACATAGTTCCATGCACAAGCTTCCCATCTCGGAAGAAGACAAGACTAAGTGTCTAGAGTTCATTTATCAAGGAAATGTGTCAGCTACACTCAGTTAAACTGTGCATGTGTGTGTTAGTCACTCCATGGCCAACTGCTTTTCCAACTTTGGACAGTACAACAGAGAGCTAGAGAATAGACTGGTCCTGAATCCAGGCGCATTACCAACCATCCACCAACAAACCTCAGACCCTGGAAATGTGAGTATTTTAAATGCTGTGTGCTGTGGAGCAGATGTAAGAGCTTTTCCTCAGTGTCCCCCCTGTCTCTGTGTTAGCTTCAGGATGCTAACTTTAGCTGCGGTTAGCCTGTTGTTTTAGCCTGTAATGTTACGGTAAACGAGCTTTGCTGTTCTTTTGAACATTGTGCACTTGGAGCTCATGGCACCGCTCTTAGGCCCTGTTTACATGACGCTGAAAACGGTCGATTCCGCAAACATTTCGTTGTGTTTTGGCCTTCCGTTTAGACGAGACCACGTTGCGTTTTCAGTGAAAACGCAAACTTTTGAAAACGCTCCCCAGAGTGGAAAGATCTGAATCCGCTCCTCCATCCAGCTTTGTGTAAACACAGAGCGGAGCGTCTCAGGGTGAAACGCTGACGTCACCGCATGCGCACTCGCAGTTTTAGGTGAAGGCTCTGCGCTCAGCCACATTTCCAGTTGAGCCAGTAGGTGGCGGTAATGCGGGTTATGGTTGGATTGCCGACCGTCTCACACAACAAAACGGCAGAAAAAGAAAGAACAGAAGAGGAGACTTCTCCTCCTGGAGTCGTATGAACGCGGATCGTTTTCACGCCGTCCTCATGTAAACGCGGGTGGCTTTTGAAAACGCAAAGGAAGAATCGTTGCGGGAGTCTCCGTGTAAACGGGGCCTTAGTGATGTGGAAGAGCGGGGCGGTATCAGTGGTGGCTCATTTACATATGAAGGCCACGCCCACTAAATTAGAGCGCTCTGAACAGAGGGGCTATGAGAGCCTGGAAACAATGCTGCTGTGCTTGATTTATTGGCTTTTTGGACCAAAACAAGTTACTACCATTTGATGAAGACATCAATGATCCATATTAAACTGCAGAAAAGGAGCATAATATGAGACCTTTAAACAAGAGGTTGGGGCTCGGTCAGCGATTTTTCTCTTTAAGATGTAACTGTGGAGTGTAACAAATGGCTAAATATATGCGATGCAGATGTTAATGAAGAATTTAACCCTCACTCCTGCGTAGTTATTTATTCATAAATTTGGAATTACTAATTAATAATTTATAGCTTCTAATTTGACCTTTTTGAATGGTTCAATTTAAAGTTTTCACTTCCCTAAAAGCTTAATAATAATGATAACAAAAATGTCAATCAAATAAAAAACTTTCTCAAACTATATTTCCTCTTCCTCACAGTATCTACAAGCTAGCTTCCCTTTTTCTAAAGAAAACAAATTTATACACTGAGTGAACAAACCCTTTGCTCCTTCTCTGGGGAACTTCAAGTCACTCAGGTTTGTTTAGATCCAATTTAAGAAACCTCTGGCTCAGAGGTGCATCAAGTGCACTTACCAAAAGAAGAGGCCGATTTTGTTGGAGCCTTCGAACACTAAGATGCCGGTGGGAGTGAGGCCTAGTGCGTATTCTCCCCCATCTCTGCCCTGAAGACACAACACACACCTTTAGTTCTCAGACACACCAGTGACACAGTCACACTTCAGGTAGTGAATCACAGAAACACACCTTCACAAAGTGCATATCCACTCCGTAGAGCTCCAGCCACTTGCACTTGTTGAGGAAAGATATCTCAGCTTGAGACGGACTTTGTCCCCTGTGGATTTTAAAATAACACACCATGATGAGTTTTCACAGCCCAAACATCACTCCCTCCACCACCTCGCCTCTGACACTCTGACAAAGACATGTATCCGTATCGACAACTCATGATCTCTGCTGGTCATAGGTGTGAGGCTGAGTTTTTAACCTTCCCTGATTCAGACTTCTTGTGTGGATGACGGTGAACTCAGTGAGGGTGCGTCCTTGTGTGGCTAAGTCAGCCAAGTGAAGCGCAGCATATGTGTGTGTAATCTAATCCGAGATGGTAGCAGTCGGACTGTGGCTGGGTTAAATACTGCTCTGAATCAATCAAGACCCTCCAGGGATTAATCTCTTAATCCTTCGTACAGGCCAGTGAGAGTGGAGATGAGGCGGAGGAGGCGGCAGGGAGGGAGAGTGAAATGTAGACGCCCTCATCAGGGGGCATGCTGTCAGCGGCAGAAAGGCTCACTCTCCTCTGAGCTCTGCTTTTCTGTTTGCCACAATCATTTTTCCACAGAGATCAACCTGCTCAGGACAGATTGCAGCTGGACCCCCACCAAGTACATGAGTCAAAGTGTTTATGTGTCTGCGCTTCCAGAGGTACAATTTCTCAATTTGAAATGAAACACAGAAGCCCGACACTGAACTCATGAAAACCAATCTCACCTCAGATCTATCCACCTGCTGAAGATGTCTGCCTCCATAGCCTCGCTCTGTTTGGGAGCGAAACGAAACTCAGACACCAGCACAGGAGAGTGTTCGAGGGGGTCACAGTCTCCCAGCTCACCTAAACAAACGTTGAGAAGTTTAGAAAGTGATAAAGAAATCTGCTGACAAAATTCAAAACTCTCTCAAATATGAATCTGAAAGTACACCATTTGAAAGATGTTACAACACACACTCAATTTACAAAACAAAACCTCAGCTAAAGAACAACAACAATGTAGGCAGCCTGGATGGGCTGGGAGGGGATCAGGAGATCAGGGAGCATCTTAGGATATGAGAAATCAGTGTATCTGCAGTTAAGATGCAAGCTTGCTCCACTGGTTTAGTAACCATGAAGGTTATGGGTGGAATGACAACCTCTCCTTCCACTTCATATATGAACAGTCTGTACTGATGTCTGACACATCCCACAGCCTCCACTCTCTGCGTGAGCAGTGAACTGACAAACAGTACAGAGTCCCTAAATACAAACTGATACATTCACAGTCGGATCAGTTGTGCCATGGTCAGAAACTTACATTTATCTTGATACCAGACAAAATAGTACTGAATAGCTATTTTCTTCTCTTCTGATCTTGTCCTTTACTCAGGCTAGTGGTAGGGATGTCCTGATCACGTTTTTTTGCTCCCAATCCAATTCCAATTTTTTTTATTTTGAGTATCTGCCGATTCCCATACACGATCCGTTCTTTTAGCAATGCATTAAGAAAAAAGAAAAGAAAAAAAAAATCCTACAAGTTGCCCTTTTTGTTTTTTTTTTGATATTATTTAAATGAGGAATCATTCTAGCCAACATGGATATAGCTTTTTTCTCCACTTAGTGCAGCATTGGTTCAACAAAATAAAAATAAAGCTTCTTGTTATAATGACAAAAAAAGTTATATTCTAAGATGAATGATTATATGCTATTATACACATTTTAATTAGAAACAAGAACTAAGGACCCAGGCTTTTTTCGATTCCCTCTCCCCCGATCTCCAATCGATTGATCTCCGATTCCGATCACATGATCGGATCGGGACATCCCTAGTTAGTGGTGTTTTCTGTCAGGAAAAGTCACCCTGCTTTCTGTAAACTGTCAATCACTTTTCTGAAAGACGCCTGGGCTCCCAGCCCAGCACAGCTCTAAATCTCTAGCCAGACTCTTCTCCTCTGTTGTGCCCGAATGGTGGAATGGATTACCGATCTCGATGCGATCTACAGAGTCTCTTTCTACTTTTTAGAGATGCCTGAAGACTCATCTGTATAGGGAACACTTGGGCACTAAAGCTGACCCTTCTCCTCGTTGTCCTCAGGGGAAGAATGAGTCAGAAGGTCTCAGACTCAGCTCTGAGTCAATACTTAGCACTTATCATTGAATGTTGTTCAAGGTTGAATGATAATGCTGCAGTTATTAGCTGTGGTTAGCTATGTCTACATTATTTTACATAAAAAAAACAACTTCTTGCACTTGATGGCAGTACCTTCGGCTGAATAACTTGATGCACTTTATCACACTAAGGTTTTCCTTCTGTCTAAATTCATGCTTGTGTTGTACATTGCTTTTGGACAAAAGTGTTTTTTAAATCAATTTTTTTCTTACAGTGAGTTTCTGACTCAAGCAAATTCAGCAGCACATCCTAAACAAAGCTTTATATAGACCTGACGACTGTCTTGATTTTTTACACACCATGGATATTTGAGAGAAGAACATTGAAAACAAGTCACAACCCAAAACTTCTGAACCACCATGTGTTTAATTTATCTCTGAGTAAAAAAAAAGATAGATTCATAAAAGGAATGAAAGTTTTCATTTTCACATCTACATATGAAAATTTAGATCACGGTATGATAAATGTGGAGAAGTGGTCTCCTGACACATCAAACCTGTATAAAAGTTCTTTAGAAAACAGTTAATAGTAATGTGAAGGCGAATTCATGTATAATTATGGTCAATAGCAGAAAACAAAATGCAATCAGTGAATACAAACGAGTAGTTGAAGTCTACTTACTTTGTAAACAGTAAGCCCCCAGCTCCACAGAGACATCATACGGACATTTTAACCTGATCAAAGCAAAGAGACACAGGTGGTGGGCTGCATTCATAAATGTGTTGGAAAGACATTAAAGTAATGAATGTGTGTGTGTGTGTGTGTGTGTGTGTGTGTGTGTGTGTGTGTGTGTGTGTGTGTGTGTGTGTGTGTGTGTGTGTGTGTGTGTGTGTGTGTGTGTGTGTGTGTGTGTGTGTGTGAAGGAGGAGAGGAGCAACCTTCTCCTAAAATAAGCAGCCCTCTCCTGTTCCTGATCTTGAGCTTTATAATAGAGCTGGACTCGGGGGATCCGTGGCCCAGATAGAGGCGAGAGGAGGGAGAGGGGTAACGCGCTGTCTGAGTGTGTGTTTGTGCATGCTGGTTTGTGTTTATGTGCATAAAAAAATCAGACTTCAGTCAACAGAAGTCCCCAAAAACTGTAATGTAGGTGACCTACGTGAAAACTACCTCAGGTAGGTGTGTTTATCACAGGTTGAACTATGATCTACTTGTCTCACTCTCACGAGGAGTTTTTTTTCTGTTCCAGTTAAGTTGAGGTCAGATCTGAGCACACTGATCAAAGCTTATAGACTTTAAAGGAAAACATCTTAACCCTTTAGATGTATTTATATCTATAAATAAAGTCTTACATTTATCCAATTTATTCTGTTTATGACTTCCCTCTAATAAGACATGTCAAAAATAATTATAGTTATTTACTTTTACTCCGCCAAGCTGTCAAAACGTCTTCATCTTCCTTTCTACTCAACAACGAGGTCAAGATGCTCAACATAAACTCAGTTTGACTTTTATAGATGGACAGTTTTTATTCACCCTTTTTTTATCTACAAGCTGTAAATATAAATGTTAATTCCTGAAAGTATCCCAAACATTATTCTGTGCAATGCCAATGCGGCTCTTGTTTTAGTTTTAGTTACACAGTTAATTTTAACGCCATGAGTCACTGCTTTGTTTGTCTGCAGCTCTTCATGGAGATGTGGAGACCTTGACTTCACATTTTATACTTTATTTTACACGTCATCATAAAACTCACAGTCATTATCTCTGTTGTTAGTAAAGTCTGCTAACTACTGGACTGTTACCACTCATCATTTCAATATGTGCAAGTGCATCTCAGTGAGTTGGAAAATCATGGAAGGCTTTTCTGAAAGATACATGTTAAAGATGCTTTGAGGAGGATTTGTTGTTACTGGACTGCCTCGCCATCCCCTGGCCAGGAGTCTCACACAAACTGTCTTAAAGACGTGACTTTTAACCGGCGTGTATTTGTTTTAGAACAAATTTTCTTTGTTTAAAACAACTTTTTACTGGAAACAACACGACGAGCTAAGGTATTAATCAGTACAGTAACGTAGTGCTGTTGTTTGAAACGTAACAACAAGCAAAGATTGTAAGTTTGTGCAGTACATCAGTAGCCACTTATATGTAGCGCTACTAGCAGCCCCATGCTACAACGTATCCATAGGCTAATGTGACAACAAGCAAACTGTCAGTTCCTACAGTGGTTCAGTAGCCGTCCATATGTAACATTACTGATAGCCTGGTGCTGTGAGACGTGTCAGCAACGTGTAATCTCTGTGAATCCTGGTTAGCTATGTCCTTTCAGTCATCTACCAAGCAGAGCTAACATAACCTCACTCTTCATTTTATTGATAGACCCTCAAGTTTGAACAGACCACTGCAGAATAACTGCTGACTGTGGTCTGTAATTCATAATATTTTTGTGATGGAGAAACTCACTTATACTTCAAGGCTTGAACAAAAGAAGTTTAAAAGTTGTTGGACACCTTGGATTACTTATGCATCTTCATTAAATTTTACTACAACCATCCTCGAAATATGGACCTTATACACCTCTTCCCCTTGAGTGTTCACTAGTTTTTGTTTTGATTTTAAATTTTGAGCTACTAAACTGTACATTGTTTATTGTTGTTAATAAAAGTTTTCCTGACCCAGCTACCATGCTCAGACCCCCACCCCACTTAGACTACACTTTAATTCATCGCTCCTCTGATCGCATGATGTGACATTTTAAACCTGTAAACTTGGGTATATGTCTACACGAAAGCATATTTAATTAAAAATGATTTATGTTCTTTCACTGTTTTACCAATTTGCCTGATTGGGAAAGATGATTTTTACATAAGCACATATACATATTTCCTTTTATTTATGTAGGCAGGGATATAGCCATTCATGTAAGTGTAAACGAAAGTGTTCTTATTTGTCTACCAACTCTGACATACTGTTTGTTCTTACAATGGCTTTGCCACTCTTTATCTTTTAATTTATTTATTTTTAATGTTTGCCATTAATACTTCATTTTATAATACTTAGACAACAGCATCTTACACTTGTATGACTGTATCTCCTTAATTTCTAAAAAATGATTATAAATGGTTATAGATGCAAAACACGTTTCAATTTTGAAAAAAAAAAACAATAATATCATGGAAGGTTAATTTACTTTAGTAGTTTTAATTAAAAAAAATGAAGCTCATATTTTCATATACTATATAGATTCAGTACACACAAAGTGACTTATTTTAAGCATTTATTTTATTTTATTTTATTGTAATGATAATGACCAACTGTTAATGAAACCCCCAAATTTGTATTTCATAAAGTTCAAGTTCTGTGAAACGTCAAATATTAAAAACAAATAGCTTTGCACTCTGCTCAGAGAATGAACTGGAAACACCTGCAAAGGTTTCCTGTCCCTGTAAAGAAGTCTCTCAGTCTGGTTCAGACGACAACACGATCAAAGGGAATCAAAGGGATGACGGACAGTTATCCAAAAGACAGCCTTAGACACCCTCCACAAGAAGGGGGAGCCACAAAAAGTTACTGCTAAAGAAGCTGGCTGTTCGTAGAGTGCCATACTCAAGTATACTACTAGAAAGTCGAGTGGGAGGAAATATTGTGGTAGAGGATGTTCAAGCAACAGAGAAAACCACGGCCCAGAGAGAATTGTCAAGCAAAGCCCATTCAAGAGTTTTGGGGAACTTCATGAGTGAACTGAGGCTGGACTCGGTGAATCAAGTATCAAGGAGTTTGCCTACAACTGTCGCCTTACTTGTGTCAAACAAGTCCTGAACCAGACAGCAGCAGTGTCTCCCCTGGGCTATGGAGCAAAAGAAGTCCAGGATCATTTACCAGGACACTTCTAGTGCAATCTATAATTCCTTCTGATGACCAACTTTGTGGAGATGCTAATTTCATATCCTGTCAGAACTTGGCTCCTGCCCACACTGCCAAAAGAACCAAAAGCCAGTTAAATAACCATGATATCACTGTGCTCGGCTGGTCAGTAAACTCCCAGAGCTGAACCCTGGGAAGAATCTGTGAGGTGATGTCAAAAAAAGGAAGATGAGAGAAACCAGACCAGTAATGCTATCAAAGCAACCTGGACTTCCATAAAACCCCATCAGTGCCACAGGCTGACCTCCATGATCGATCCATTGAAGAAGCCAGTCGTACAAAAAGAGCTCCAACAAAGTATCGAGGGCACTTTAATAACATACTTTTCAGAAGCCCAACATTTATTTATTAAAAATCCTTTTTATCACTTTTGTGTAATCTGTTTCTGAGACACCAAATTTTGAGTTTCAATCACTGTAAGCCATAATCATCACAATTAAAATAAATAAAAGCTTGTACTATTTCAATCTGTGTACTGATACAATACTCAAGTTTCACTTTTTGAATTAAACTACTGAAATAAATCAACTTTTCCATGATATTCTTATTTATTGAGATGCAGCTTTACTAGAGGTTGATGCCCTACGTGGGCCACTCTATTAAAACAAAGCTAAATCTGCCTCCGTGTTAAAGTGTAAACAGATCTGTGGTGCTGTTTTACAGTCATTTCACATCAGTTTAATGTGGCTCGGTAACAATGTAGGAACTTACTTGCCAGAGAGAATATCTTGTCGAAGCTGCAGCACAAACAGATACCTGTTGGTAAAAAAGAAAATGAGCCGTAGAACATAAATCAATTGAAGTATCCCCGGCCTCTCCTTATCCCTGACACATAATTTGTTTTAACAAGTCTCTGTCCGTTTAGCCTTGATTTGAATCTGCCCACAGCAGCAAAGTAATTAGCCCCATATCCCCCCTCGGACCTCTGCACAGGACTCCTGGGAAAACAGTGTGTGTTATACTGTGTGTGTGTGTGTGTGTGTGTGTTCGTGTGTGAAATTTTTACCTTGTAAATTCTTCACGCAGGTTATTTGGCTCTGATGAGTAAAATTTCACTCTGAAGAAGAGTCTGTATGGAGGTCCATCTGAAAGAAACAGACGGGGAATAACTTCATGAAAAATGTGAGTCAGGATGAAAAAGTAGGGATGATGTGCTTAAAACACTGAAACAAATCTCAGGTTATTTGATTATTTTGTCCACTTGAAATCTAATTTTAACTTTTAGCATTTATCATTGCCCGGCCGTAAATCTGTGTTCATCAGCATTTTCAACTCGTCTTACTTAAATGTTTCTTTCCTGTTTTACTTCAATGCCAAACATAAACTCTACTCAGTGAGACAAGAAGCAGCAGACAAGTACAATATTAATTCATCTATTCTTCTCTGTGTATGGAGCTGGTGAGCAAACAAGGGTACGGCTTCTAATGCACGTGTTAATCACCATGTCAACAATGGATAATGCAGCACCTGCTCCCCACTCACCTGCTTCTCCACGGACATACACTACACTGCACCTTTCCACAACACAGAGACCTAATCAGAAACCAGGTGACACAACTTACCTCGGATCTGTTTCTTTATGAACTTGGTCATATCGAGCCAGTGCTGAAAAAAAAATGGAGAAAACAACAATGAACTTAGTGTGTTTGAGATTTTGTTTTGCTATTATAGAACAATCAACTTGTTACTCACTGAGACTTGTTCTGTGTCCATGAACTGCAACCCAAAGTAGTCTGTCTCCACCAGATCTATGTGATACATGATCTGATCAAAGAGGTCCTGGCCTTTGGACTTACTCTGCAAAAGAGCAAATGAAATTCAAGAGCTAGAGCTTTGTCTGAATTTATCAAAACCTCATGTGTTACAGCAGCAACACAAATGGATAAAGTTTGTTAGTGTATATATTTCCGGATATCAGAAGACTTTAAACTCCATTTCTAAAATGTATGATTCAGGAAACAATGTTTGGGACGTTTTAGAAATGTTGAACCCTCAACTCCATGGACTACGAGACTCTCAGCACTGTCTGCTGCACTAAAGCTAAAGCATAGTGAGATGAACTGAAGCCGTGCTGTTGGTCAAAGTCACGATGCTGGCAGCCATATTTGCTGGTGCATGGGATAATTTTAACTCTGAGAAATGTCATATTCAGTCTCAAAATTCTGAGCAGGCTATGAAGTGACTTTCCACTGCGCTGTTTCACAAAGTCCTGAAGAAGTCTGGCAGATCCTTTCTCAATTTAGCAGGGGTGGGAGAAAAAAAAATAATGTGTTGTAGTAGCCGAATTTTTAATTTATGATTTTAAATTATTATTTTTTTCTTTCAAAAATCTTTTTTTTTGTTTAAATTTAAGTCTTTTATTTTTTTCTGTGCATAGGCTTGATTTGAAAAAGTTGAGATGTCAGATCCTCTGATGTACAAAATAAGGCTCTTGATATAGTCTGTGGACATCATCATCATCATAAACCTTTTCGCTTGGTCTGGTGTTAAAAAAAGCAAACTTAAAATTGCAAAAACTTGTACTATCAAAGAATCGCAATTTAAATTGAAATCATAAAAGACTCAAATCGGGAGAAAAGCATATCGTCCCAGCCCTTCGATTTAAGCATGACAACAAATTAGAGACAGGTCTGTTGTGGGTAATAGAAGCATTTGACAAAAGGCGAAAGAGAAAGTGGGTTAAGGCTCAGGCCCTCATTAAAGCTTCTGTCAATCACACACATCACTTTGAACATTATTCACTGCGCAAACGTACAACTATTCCAGCATTGTTGTGTCCCAAACTCCAGACACAAGCAGATCTTTCTCATCACCCTGTGCGAAGAACTCTCACAGTCTGACCCACATAACAAACAGTGGGTGTGTAGAAAGATAACAACCTTGTACTTTGGATCCTGATAACCCATCTAAACTTCCTGGTGTGTGTACGAATGTGTGAGGAAATCAGGGGTATTAAGGGATGGGGGACAGAAACAACAAATCACCAGAACGCGCTTGCTTATTCTGCAGCAGGCTGACTGAAATCATAGCCAGTATCACATACAGATAAGTTGATGTATTACTGTTCTGGCTTTCTTTCTTTTGTTTTGGCTTCAGCCAGCCTGAAGTGACAGACTAATGAGCTTTAATAGGCAAGTTTCAGCTCTGTTCAGTGCACCTGACATGAACAAACTTGTTCCTACACACCTGTGACTAAGCCAGCCAGCTTGACAAGCCCTTTGTCATTTCGTTATTGAAATGGTAACACCTCAGAGGAAGCAGTGGCTGTGTATTATTGCTGTAATCTCCCCGTAGGTAGGTTTGAGACACACTCTCTCCACTCTGTGAACATTATATTCCCTCAGACTGGAGGTGACGCATGAAGGCTACAGCTTCTGTGACACATACACAACCTTTGAAATGAAAACATCTTTATGGGGAGCCACTTACGCACGAATGCCCACACACACTCGCTCATCAGCCCACCTGCCCCCTCACACACACTCGTGGCGCTGGTCTGTGACACAGAGTCCCCACAGTGGAAAATCAGATTTGGGAGTCAGGGAATTGAGGAAGACAAAGGGAGACGGGTGGAGGGAGAAAAAAAAAGAGAAGAGGAAGAAGAAAAGGACAAGGAGGCAGAGTGTGAAAGAGTAAGACGACAAGCAAGGGGAGCAAGACAGAGGGGATGTGAAAGAAGATTAAGAGTGGAGGGGGAGAGTGCTGGCGGAGGATCAGATACAGGGAAACAGCGAGAAGAAGAAAGTGAGAGGGAGATGCAGTGGGAGAGCAAACACGAGGGGGCAGCTTCAGGTCTGTGCTCAGGTTTCTCTGCAGTCAGAATGGGGAAGTAATGTGATGGATTGGCTGATCATAACACCATCTGGAGCTGCACCTCTTACTGTACGCTCAGAGGCACACTCACCAACACTAATGCAATATAAATCACTGTGCTACTTCAGGCCCTGAAACTTTGGAAACTTATCTTTACTGACAGATGAATTTCAGGCACAAGATGCTGATTAAAGATTTGATGTGTAACTTGATCTGCACAAAGGGTTATTAATTAATCAGACTCACAAAACCGAAACAAGCTATGCCTCATGTCCGATGTCATCATGTTGCTAATTTCATCTGCCTATTAGTCTAAACCTTTAAAAAAATCTAGTTATGTGAATAAATAGAGAAGAAAATTTAAAATCTTGGAAATTAGACACAACAAGTTTTGGGGATGCAAAATCTAGTCTGGAGGAAACAACAACTCACTTTTACTTTTACTCTACTCAGGATATGATCAACTCCACTTTGCCTCAACTGCTATAAAACGTGAGCTCATTTATTCTGCATATGAAAAGCTGGTCATCATTTTAGAGCAAGCGGATTGACATGAGGCTTAATTTGATACATCACAGCTCATTAAGTCCCAGCATTTTTCCACGGGACCATCAGAAACCACTTCAACGACCCCAAAAGGATCCTCGGACCGCATATTGACACACACTGACCTGGGCTACCACCTAGTCCTGCTCCATGCACTCTGTTTACACACTGTGCCGGCCACTGTAAACACACCAGACAGGCTTCAGCGCACTCACAGGCAAATCCACATTGACATCCGAGCCGTCCAGCAGCAGGACGCGGCAGGTGATGGTGGTCCTCGCAGTCCCTGCCGCTGGGATGTGGACCGACGACCCCCCGGTGACCACAGCAGGTGCGTGGACGACCTGCTGCTGATGTGCCAGCAGTAGGGGGTTCCCGGACACCCCTCCTCCCCCTCCTTCTCCTCCTCCTTTGCCATCATGTTCGTCCCCTCCTCTCGTCTGGAAGCGGCTCCGGGAGCGGCGGCTGAACGTCCGGCGCAGAAAGCCCATCATCTTCCTGATCCACAAGGCGAACAAGTCCGCGTCGTGCTGCTCCGCACAACAGCCCGTGCAGCCGGGGTCCTGCTTCTGCTGCTCCCGCCTCCTCCTCCTCGTCCTCCACGGGGCGAGGAGTCACTTAGCAGGCACGGAGGAGACTTCAGGGCTGCCGATCACTCCTCAGGCTGGATGTCGGCTGCAGAGGGGGCACTCCGGCCGCATACTAATGAAACAAACGCAGATCGACCACCGAGGAGCCAACCAGTTGATTTACAACCATTCGGCCGGGTGTGGACGACAGGACTGTGTTACGGAAATACAACCAGCCCTCCTCCTCCTCCTCCCCCTGTCCTGTCCGCTCCCGTGCACCTGCCTCCTGCTCTGCTCGCTGTTGCGCACAGACTCTAAAATCCCGGACAATTCCCGTCCGACGCTCCGCAGTGGGGCTCCAGGATCACACAGGTCTCGGGAGGGGGAGGAAAGTGTTGACACCTCTGGACTGGGCCGGACTCTGGTGGTCGTTGTTACTCTTTCACACCGGCGAACCGAAACTAGACTACCTCACAGGTAAGAGTCAACCAGCGAAACTGGGCAAACAGAGTGATCTGCGCCTGCGTAAAAACACAGCGCAGAACAAACTTCTGTTCCTCCCGACAGACCGACCCATCAGAGCCAGATAACCAGCGCCACCTGTCTGTCATGGGTCCGCCTGGCGTGGGAACACCTATTAGTGGATCAAGTGATTCCCGAGTGGGGTCCATGGGGGCCAAAGGGTTAATTAAGTGTTTCTGGGAGGTTCCCGGCACGGTGGTGATCATCATGTCAACCTGTATATCAGGGCCAGGAACCCGCCTAACACACCTCCACCTCCCTAACACATCACTGAGATGCTAAAATATGAAAATGGATTTTTTTTTCTTAGAGGTGTATTTACATTCACCATTTTTAACATTGTTTTTTTTTTTTTTTGCATTTAAAATTATACAAGCCCTGTTTTTTTTCTTTTATGAAATGAATCGGAAATTCAGTCAGCTCCACAGATCATACAAAACATCACATTTCCAATTGTACAATTTCCCTGCCTGCCATTTACACAGCAAACCCCCAGGCGGATGCACAAGTTAAATCAAAATAACTTTCTCTGAAATAAAAAAAAAGCAATTTTCTCGATACACAAATTTTCATGTCTTATCTGAGGATATATTCCTCTGATCCCAAAACATAAACCATAAACATGTACAAATCAAACCTTTAAAAGGAATGACACTGCATCTTTAAAGGACACTGTAATCTTGCAGACAGGCTCCTGAAACCCTCACAGATATATCCCTTTAGTGTCTCTCTGTAAGTCAGTATTTGAGAGTTTTGGTTGATTTATGATTCTCAGATAGTTTCACTGATATGATGCCAGCTTTGGAAGCACTCAGCTAAAGGTTAAATCAGCAGATTACTTTCACTTCAGTGAGCAGTCCCACTCTGCAAAGAAGTGTGAAAGGGGATTGACTAGCCTCTAGCACAGCAAAGACTCAACATAAAGTGACAAATACCCATTTAATGATCCGCTTTATAATGTGAAATGAAATGCGCAGACTTGATTTTATAAATCAGTGTGTTTATTTAGTGTCGTAATAATTTAAGAGTGTTGAAAAGAGGGTTTGATGCTTCCCACCACAACCTTATTGAATCTGCGGTGATCCAAAGCCAGCCTTGCTCTCCGTCTTTTGACAAACAGATAGACTGGAGGTTATTAGCATCCTCGTCTTCCCTTGCCGTCTGGTTTGATTGGAGGCATCAGCCAATGGCACACATAGCTTGATAAGGAGAGGCAACATTCCTGAGTGGCCTCTTGGACAGAAATTAGCAGCTCACATCAGTCTCTATGGAGACAGCAGCCTCTACAAGCATCATTTAAAACAAAGGCCGTCTAGGTGTTGAATCTAGGCTACACAGATCACAGACGGTTATGCTCTGAAGCTAGTTTCACGCTCATTATCCAGTCTGTGTCAGAGACCCACAGGCGACGACGGAGGTTAATCTGTGGGGGTCCTTCCACGGAAGTCACCAGTGATGACACGAGGCAGAAACAGCGAGTGTGTCTGTTCAGATCCTGTCTCAGTGTGGGTTAAGGTGCTGTAGATCCCCCCTGTTTCTCTTTGTAGACTCGCACAATGGCCTCGCACACAAACTGGAACTGACTCTGAAACACATTAAGCAAAGTGTTATTAGCTTTGACATAACACGTCTGTTTTTAAAATGTTAATCCTGGATAAGGCTTAGATTATTTTAAAACCTTCAAAACTTGTTTTTACAGACATTTGAAACATGTTTTTGGAATTGAGGCTTGACGGCAACAGGGAAACTCCATTTACTGAGGAGGGAACAGTTACTGAGTGAACTTGGCAGTTAGACTGACTGGGATGTGTGGATGAAAATGAAAAAAAAAAATAATGTCAGGCTCATCCTTGAACACAGGGAAGGTTTGTCCTCTAACTGTGCCTGTTTTCCATTCCTGTCAGAGACACAAACACATGAGGGAAACCTGAGGAAGCTTTCCATCAGCACAAAAACATCAGAGGGAAAAAGAAACCTGCGGGGACTGGATCCCCTTTCAAAATAAGGGTGATAGAGGTGGCAGAAATGGCCTAGAAGCAGAGTACTGACTGGAGGGCTGCCATGTTCCCAGCACTACTTTCTATCAAAGCAATGAGTAACACTTTCCTCTCCCTCCAAAGATACCACTGTGTAGCTGCAGAGCACAGCTTCCAGACCTCAGTTTTCCTCTCCCTGGTCACCAACCACCAGTGTTAAGCTACAGGAGTCACATGAATGCAAATCAATGAAGGTTCAAGATGACTTTGAAAACTTTATGCTTTGGTATGTTTTCTTAAAATGAGATTTTTATAAAAACTTTTCTTGAAAACGATTAATTTCTTTGCGATCCGCAGCTGATGAAATACATGGCACACTTAATATCTTTATAACTACATCCAGAGTGTTGTGGAGGCTTTTAAAGAAGACAGAAAGGTCAGACATAAAGCAAAAATAACAACCTTGTGATTGCCTACACCGACCGTTCTGTTTCAGTTCCTATCCACTGGTATTTCTCCTGAAGCGATTGTGTAACTGAGGCTGGGACAGAGGTTATTAATTTATGTCTAAAATGTGGTGGAAAAAAACTCAAAAAATAACTTTGAAGTGAAAAAAGAAGCGTGAGGAGGCTGATGTCTGCCACAAACAAGTCCACACAGCAGGGACGTAACAGAGGAGACTCTTCTCTCTTTGCTTCTCTGAAGAGCATCTGAAGTTATTTTTGACAGAACAATCAAAGGGTCTGTGAGGGACGAGGGTTTTGCGTTTCTTCACAAAGGATAAAAATAAACAAAAAATATAACGCAGGTGAAATAAAAGTCCCTCTTTTCACAAGAATGGGATGGCCGTAAGGTTGCAGTTAGATTAACTTTTTAACACCTCGATAATTTCTCTATAATCAGGGGCTCCAAAACTTTTCAGCCCCCCCAACTCAATCTGCTGCCACTGTTTGTTATCCTGGCTTAGTCACCTCAGAGGTCTGTGATGACAAAGAAATGGGAAAAAAAGATGAAGCATTTTCTGTTTGTATGGTGTTATATCAAAATTAACCCATATTTTTGTTTATAGTTATTACGATAATGGATGAAATATGCAATTGTTCATACTCTTCTTTTTACTCTGGAAGGCATTTTATGATAACCTGGCACGCCAGATGAACAGTTTCATATATCCGCCACGGAAATATTTCACAAGTCCATCTGGGTAGCAGCTCTTCCAATTTGTTTTCAGAGGCGGGACTTTAAAAAAAATAGGCAGCTGGTGATTGGCCGACCGTTCTGATTAACACACTCACCACAGACCAATCCACATCAAGCCACGGTATGACGTGGCTTATGTGAGCCGATACTTCTGAGAAACAATAGATGAACAACTACTGAATCATGAGAAACAGTTGTGAAAAAGGCGTTAGACGACAGCTTCCATTTTTATAAATTTAACTTAAGAATCAAAGGAAAGCTAACAAGTACGAAAGTCTGCTGACGTCACGTCTGCTCCACAGCTCCCGCCTCTCTTCCCTGATTGGGCCGGTCAGAATTTAGCCGAGTGAAATCATTAGTCAGTGGAGCCTGGCAAGATGGACCTGCAGGAGTTTAGAAACTGAATCAGGCAGGTCCGTCTGCTCTGCAAGATAAATTTTATGACCCTCCACCCCATAAAGATAAAAAGAAAATAGTAACATGTTAAAGAAAATGAGGGGAACAATGGCTGGAAAAGCAACTTTCACTGACTGTAGGATGACATAAGCAAGGTGACCTTGAATAAAAAGTTGTCATCGCTTCATCATGTAAGTCAATTAGACATTAGTGTGAATGCATTTGTTCATTCACATGTGGAATAGATGTTACTTCAAAAGCTAAAGTGACCCTAGTCTTTGATTTTAACCACTAATACCTGAAAGGATGTCTAAGCCCTAATTTAAGGAAAGTCCTCCCAGGAATCCCTCAGAGATATCACCTTCGCAGGAATGAGCCACAGGTATGTAACAAACTGAAAAAGCAATGCCTCTGGGCAGAGCTGAACCTGCATGATAGCATTTCAAGGTGCTTCTTTTATGCAACAAACTCAACAACAGCAGCAAATTATTCCCCTGTAGCTGGAACGCATTTACATAAACTCCTTCCTGGGTCTCTGTACCGTTGTCTGAACCATCATGGCTCGCTGGTCTCTCAGTGTTTTGACGATGTCCAGCGGGAACACCGGCTGACCCTGGTCCAACAGAGTCAGAGCTGTTTCCATGGTGATCAGAACACCTGTCCGTCCAATCCCAGCGCTGAAATTCAACATAACGATTAAGTGTACAGTAGAGGAAAGTAGAGCAAAATGTGACAACGCTGAATTACAGAGTGTCTGTGTAAGTGTGTGTGTGTGTGTGTGTGTGTGTGTGTACCTGCAGTGAACCATTAGTGGTTCTTCACCTTTCCTCCTCTCCCTCACTGAGCTGATGAACAGTAGGAAGTCTGATGGGTCATCAGGTACGCCGTGGTCCGGCCACGCAACATACTGCAGGTGTGTAACTGCACGTTCCTCTCCCCGCTAGAAAACACACACACACACACACACATGCACACACACACACACACACACACACACACATGCACACACACACATGCACACACACAAAAAGAAGTCAATCAGGGAGATTTAAAGCATTGCATAACCTGTATTTAAAACGACAAACATGTAACCCACATGAGGTTCACAGTGCTGTGCTGCAGGCTCAAACAGACATTATTCATTTTGTGATATAACAAAAACCCAGAGTTAAATAACAGAGCAGGTGAGCAGAACAAAGAGGCACGTGACCAGCAGGTGACACTGAGATTAGGATGTAAAGAGGGACACAGAGGGATGAAAAAGGGAAAAAACAGGCGCAGTGTTGGGAGGAGGATAGACTGGAGTTAAAAAAATAAGTGAAGACAGGGAGGAGAACAGTTTGGAGTTTACACTGGTCATGTGGCCTGTGACTCCATGCAGGGATTAACTCGCTCTGCCAGAGGAACAGATGGGCCTGCACAGCAGTATCTGTGTATGCATGTGTGTGCGTTCTGACTTTATGCATCCTTGAGCATTAAATGTTTATTCACCTGCCTGCCATGTAAAGAAGTCAGCTCTTTTAAGATCATTACTTACCTTAAAAATCACTCTGAAACGAGATCCTGACACAATCACACTTCCATGTATCCGTGTATCCTCTTACAGGTGTGCCAGAACAATATGTTATTACAAACTAATGCACACACACACATACACACCCATGCACCAAACCACCCACACGGAAGTGACTGTAAGTTGGCTGAAGATGACTTTAGGCCTGTGGTGAGCTCTGTGAGGTGACATATGGCACAAACATGGTACATGTCACTGCAAACATACAAACAGAAGAGCTCCGAGTTGTGTGGCCACGCTCAGGATTTCCATCTTTCATGTGAAAAACTTTGTGACTAGGGGCCAATGTTTCTCGTAACTGATCTCACTGCCAACTATTTCCTCCAGTCCCAAAATAATTTGGCCAATGTAAGAATTGAAAACAGAGCCAAAAGAAATGTCAAATGTCCTTTTTTAGGCTGAACAAAATCTCCAAGTCTTTATTGCACTGCAATGTTTAGCCAAATTCACACAGGGAACTTTTGAGAAGCTGAAAATAATTATTCAATTAACACCAAAGAAATATGTTTCTCTCAATCATTTAATTCACTTATCATGCAGCTGATGTACCTGAGTGTGTGTCAGAGTGAACTGTCTCGTCACGTACGCCAGGTTGCACTCCTCTGAGTGACACTTCACGCGCACGTGCCCATAATCCTTAACTTCCGGCGGATGCGGCCAGTACTGGTGGCACTTGGTCTGCAAAGTGTATGACATCAGCGACAAATTACATTACATGTGACGTGAGTCATCAGTCAGGAAACAATCTACTGCCCCTGCTCTACCAACCGAGCTCAACTCTCATGAAATCAACAGCGTGATGAGCTCAAGCCCAGAAGTCTGAGGAACAAAAGCTATTCATCAGGAGCAGGATGTGCACTGCTTTTAGTGTACTTGTGTGTGTGTGTGTGTGTGTGTGTGTGTGTGTGTGTGTGTGTGTGTGTGTGTGTGTGTGTGTGTGTGTGTGTGTGATCCTGAAGTAGAGAGAAGCTCAAGGACTATCATCAGCAAAATGATCAATTAATGAAGCATCTGGTAACCAAGCAACTGAGACAGAGACATATTCTTTCAACTAGACCTTGATATCTCGCTGCTACTGTCGATCTGTTTTCACCCTCAGATGATTTATCTATCAGACATCATCCTCACACTTCATATTTAGCTCTTCTGTGTGTGTGTGTGAATCCCTGTAATTACTCACAGCTGACTACCTTTATTATTATTGTGTTCAAACATCACCACATTATTACTATAATAATGTAGCGGATAACGAGAAACCGCACGTTGTGATGTGCAGAGTAATTACCACACAGCTGATACTGAGCTGTTCAACAGGAGTGTTCCTCCTGTCGTTTACTCCTTCCTGTGTGAAGATGACTGTTTGCTGTATGCACGTATAAACATGTAAAAGTATGTATACCCGTCCCCTTTCAGTCAGAGTTGTTAGCATGATGATGGTGTGTGTCTGCTGCTCCCAAACAGTCTGCCAAAAGTGAGTGCAGGTCTGTGGCAACGGACCCTGAGCGGCAATGTAACGTAAACACACACCAGACACTGGGGGCGCCACCTAAGAGACAAACAAATAAACACCCACAGATGCACATACAACACACAGAGAATGAGTTTACATTAAGATGTCAGACACGGACAGTCACATGGACAGTTTCATGTCAGTGATGCACACCGTGATGTGGCTGGCGTTGATGTAGTCCTCCTGGCCCTTCAGCACCACTCGGGTGGCATCATCTGGAAGGAGAGCAGCACGTCAGCGTGTGCGAGGGTCAAAACAGAACCGCAGGCTCCACCAATTAAATTTCATGAGATGCCACAGCAGTGAGCTCCACATCAAGGTTAGAAAGGTAGCACAGAGCGTAGAGAGGAGGGGGAAGCGGGTCGGCTTCAGGCACAGAGTCAGAATAAAAAGCACTTACAAGGTAAAACATCCTTATATCGATTCTTGTCCATGTTTTCAGGGAGTCGAGCACAGCTAAGGAGCAGACCAGGCTTCCTCCTGTATAAATTCTTTACATACAAACATACACAAACAAAGACTTCTGATCCCAGTGTGATCACAACAATATTGTTTTCAATTTTTAACACTTGGCTTAATATGATCCATGTAATTAATTTTAATGGGACAAAATCCTGCTTAAACAAAGACAAATTCTCTTTAAAATGCTTTTCACTGCTTAGCTTCAACCTGTATTTGAATACCTCAAAGTGGAAACACAGTGTGCCAGACTGTATTCCTCTCTCCAGCTGCCTCATGGATTCCTCCAGTGTCGTGACCCGCTCCGACTGGCCGGATGATGGGGACCTGTCCCCCGGTGATTGGCCAGTCAGCGTGAGGGTGGGAGGCAACTGCAGCAAGGGCGCCACCCGACCAGGACCTGGAATACAAGGACAGTTCAAGGATGTGATAAATATTCATTAAAAACTTGACAAGACAGTGAGTACTCTTGAATCACAGGCTTCACTAATTTTATCTTTCTCTCACACACACATATATACAAACACACCTTTACGTCTGATAAGCAAGGCCAGCTCTCTGGAGTGTGACTCTCTGCTGGCTCGTATGAACATGACAACCTGGTCATGTGTGTGTTCAGAAATGTCACGGCCGTTGATGAGCACCAGAAGGTCTCCCTCCAGAAGTTTGGGCTCACATCGACCTGCCTACAAACAGCACAGGCTGATGTTACAGCTGACATCGATAAAACATACACCACACTACATGAGTCACAGTTAAAACAAACATCATTAACCCTTTCAAATAGATCAGCATCAGTGTGTAGATGGAAGTTAAGAAGAAGAAGTTGCAGACTTGGTTTCGGTTTCTGGGTTTGATTACTTTAACTGCAGTTTTAGTTATAATCAGTCCATCCAGGAAGTTGTGATTTCTAAAATTTATTAAAAAATCCCTTCTCACCACCTTCCCCTTTTTTCACCAGTCTCTGCATCACTTCCCCAAATCTGACCAATCAGCCTAACAATTCCACAGGCGTCAGCATTAACGTCACTAAATCTGCTTCTTTCATACTCAAAACACCTGTTATTACTGCAGCCAGGAATAAAACATCTCAATATATCTTTAATGTATCTGAAAACTCTGCATCCTGCAAACTTAGAGAGACAGCTGAGTCATTTCAACTTAATCTGGCCTTAAACCACAGCTTCTTTACAGAGACTCCATACAGTGGATCTATGTTAATAAATGTGATATTTAATGTCTAATTTAACCATCTCAGAAACTATGTGTCATCCATATAAATCAGATTGTTGTTGCTGGATTTGGGTGGCATGTAATGTGCACAGTGTACAGCCTGTTTCACAATATCTTAAAAAGGTGCAGAGAAATAAGGAACTTCTGTTGTAGCAATCACAGGCAGCACCACACAATCCTGGAGGGACTGAAATTATGCTTGCGTGCTGTGTTCATGTTCGAAAAATATCCCCATTACTTTAAAAGCGCTGTATTTTTGAGTTACAGAAACATTTTAACCCTGTACCTGCAGAGGCTAATAATGGACCAGACATATTTTGTTACAATGGCTGTAAAATGGTCTGAAAACGCCTCATGTCTGAGTGATTCAGCCCCTCTTTTCCAGTAGTACATAAACTTGGATTTTTAATATCTGTAATGTAATTATTGCACATGGAAGTATTATTAGATTTAAACAAGATAAACACGAAAGCAAAATCTGTGTTTTAAGGAGTTTAGAAAGACAGAAGACTGTAACTGATGGTAAGCACAGCTTCTCAGCTCTCTATCAGTGAAGGAACTTATTGATTTGGGCAAAAACTCGAGGATTTACGGTCTTCAGAAGCACATTTGTGATATTTCTGGTGTCTCACTTTGCGGAGCTGCGTCACATGGTTGTGATAAGGGATGGGTACCTTTCACATTTGAAATGATACCGTACCAATGCCTGGGATCTGGCAATTGGTACTGGTACTCAGCGGTATAAATCAGGGGTGGCCAACCTGTGGCTCGTGAGCCACATGTGACTCTTTGTCTTTCGGTGTGTGGCTCTTTGATCCATTCATTAATATATATATATATATATATATATATATATATATATATATATATATATATATATATATATATATATATATATATATTGATGCCAACGTTGGGATCAGTATTGAACAATATTTGGGTGTACAGATTGATACTTAAGTTTCAGTTTCTCTTCTCTCGTAGGAATTTAAACACACTTACAAACACAATAAATCTCACTTTGAAAATACGAAATGTATCGATTTTTATTTCATGTCATTTCGTTTATGCGTGAGAGGAACTGTGTTTGTAAGACCACTTGTGTGATGTGGCTCTTTGTAGCACCACAGCCATTTTTGTGGCTCTTGGTCTCTGAATGGTTGGCCACCCCTGGTATAAATTTTCACTACTTTTTGGGGTGTTTATGTTTATGATAATAAATATTTAATTTTTTTTATAATGAAATCTCAACATTTTTAATTTAACATATAGTTTTTTCAAAAACACATAATGCTGTGCTCATGTCAGGCATGTAAAATCGCCTACTCTTCCACTCCCTCACAGTCACAAGGATGCGTTTAGGCACCGAAACATGATACCATTTGATTTTACATGAACACTATTTCGGTAATTTGGTACTACATATGGATTTCGGTTGGTACCTACATAAGTACCTTATTTGGTACCCATCCCTACTTGTGATTAATAAACCATATATCTCTGGAAAGCGCAAATTCTTAGGTTTCAAATGCCGTTTGGATTTTGCTGACTGAACAAACGGTGACAGAGTTAAAGTAATAACACTCCAGCCAAGGTACATATAACAGGCACTGACGCAGTAGGTTTAAAGGTCAGGTTTAAAAAATTTATTATCCACACTTTTTTAGATGGTGGTCACATTTATCAAATAGCTGCTCTATACAACCAACAACCAAAATCGCAGGGGTATTACATTTTATCCAAGAGTTATGATTTTCTGTTTGACATGAACCAGAATTCTCAAATAGCTGCATTGTAATTTATCTTTGACAGTCTTATTTTTTAATTGTCTTATCATCTCAGGTCTATTTCTGCTAAAAAAGTCAGCCCTCAGTCTATACTGTGCTTCAGTGTCATAATACAGTTATCTTGGCACAACCCGGAGACAGTACACCGTCACAACACAAACACGCCCAAGTCTGTTCTTACCGGAGAGTCAGGTTTAACGTGGGATATGGCGAGAGGCATCTTCTGATCCACCCCACCCTGCAGGAGTTGGGAAATTGAATGGAGCAAGAGTGAAGGTGGAGTGATGTTACAGTTACATGAGTTAACAGCAAAAATAAATAACATTATACCCTGTGTAGCGAAGGTACAAGACAAAACAAAAGAATGAGAGCGTGAGACCCACTTTGACGTTGAAGCCGAACTTGCCCTCATGGTCGGGAGCAATACAGATCAGCATCAAGTCACCGTCGCCTGGGGCACCCTGTGTGCACATGTGTGGTAAACTCATATGAGAGTCCATGCAAGAATATCCAATGAGAAACATGTCTGTGTGGAGTTAATGACAGTAAGCAGACCTTGTAGTTTTGTAAGCTGTGGTCCCCATCCTCCTCTCCTATGCTATCATCATGTAACAGAGCTTCATCTGGTCCTTGGCTGTAAGATCCAGTGAGCCTGAAAGAGAAGAATTAAAGAGAGTCTTTCACCCTGATTTATGGATCAGCTTTGCGTTTTTTGCCTCTTGCCTTTATTGGATAAGACAGCGAAGAGGATCAGAAATATGGAAAGTGAGACTGGGGATGGCATGCAGCAAACATTGGATGTGGCAGGATGGAGAGTGGAGCCTTAGGCTGTTGTGTTGAACACTGAGAATTTGTACATGAGGAGTGTGCTTTAACCACTGAGCTTAATCAGTGCCTACATTTGGAATAAATGTATTTGTTTCATTGGCCATGTACTAAAGAGGACATCTAAAGAGAAAAAGATGGATTGTAACACATTTAGCTAGCAGCTAACATTCGTAAACAGTCCCTTGAAAGGAGAGCGGTGGTATGCATATGAAACACAGTTTAGGGTGAATGATTTTAAGTAAATATTTAACACTTAAAGGTCTACTTTATCTTAACCGTACAACGTTTGTACCAACAATCTCACTACTTAACAACAATTTTGTCTCATTTTTTAAGATACAGGAATATTAGTGAGGAGTGATTCATCGTTCTTGTACAATCAGTCTTAGGTGAAGGCTCTGTGCTAGAGAGAGGTACACGCATGAAACAAACAACAGGGAGGGTTCCTTTCAATTAGTTAGCCAACTCGTGAGACCCAGTTAAGTTAAAATTGGTGGCTACAGTCAATAAAGTTGTGACTTAAATTACGTCAGACTGTGCTGTAATTTTTGCAAGTGTAGTAACCAGATAGTAGCCAAATACCTTGCCTTGCTTTTACCTTAAAAGTTGGTAAGACTTACACCCACATACACAAAAGCTTTAACATTTTCAATACCAGAGTGTTGATTCTGTAGGAGCTGGTACTTACTCGTGTGGTGAAGAGTCTCCTTCGCTGTCCTTGCTGCTGCTCACAGACGCCCTGTATGTGTAGAAGACGTCCTCCCCCTCTGACATGTCTTTTAAGTCGCTGGTCAATTCCACTGAGGATGGACGGGGCTTTCGTATGCCATGTCGAACTCGAGGACTTCGCCTATCAGACGGACAAAGGTGGGTTTATGACCTAGTTGAATGGTGAACAGCAATAGAGGAACAACAGCATCATTAGCTGTAGATGATCCTTCAGGTTGTACCAGTTTGGGGTAGACGGGGGTGATCTTGAAGGCAGACTTTTGGTTTCCAGATGATCTGATGATATCGACCTCCGCAAGACCGGGTTCCACACCATCCCTCCAACAACTCGCTGGCACACTGGACCACTGCGACAGGAGATTGGCAGAAAGAGAGTTTTCGCACTTAAGCACAGAAACACTTAGAATAACATTATACCTGCTCAAACATTGGCTCACCTCTCAGGTTTACTGTTTCCCAGACCCAGGTGTTGCGTGATTAGCTTTCTGTAGCTTTGAACCGTGCTGCTGTTGTGTACGGGGCTCCTGATGGCTCGGTTGGAGGAGAAGAAGGAGTGATGATCCACGCAGGACCTCCACAGGTTCTTACAGGTCTTTGAACACGGCAGAAGCAGGGATACCTCGCAATCCTGCGTCTCCCCCTGCACATGTGCCATTCATGAGATTATTTTGAGGCACAATGTGATGTAATTACAGTGTCCACAGGAAAATCTCTGATATGCAACTAAAGCAATAACAGGCAATAAAGTACAAGGGATGGGAATTGATAAGATTTTGTCAATACCGATGCCCTTATCAATCTGATTCTTTATCGATTCCCTTATCAATTCCTGTTGTGAAATTTCTTGGTACAAAAAGTAGCTTTACAGGTTTTCGGTGTCAACAACATTTAATTGAGTTTTTACTTAAAGTGAATAAAATGTAATTGGTCCCTGAGTCTGGATATTTCTGGGCATAATTAAACAGAAACTGGTAAAAATTGCACACAATGTGACGTTGATGTACTGTGTTATAATATATTAATTCAAGTAGGCCATCTAGTGTCTCAAAGTGGTTATAGCAATGGTTTAGGTTGTTTGGAAGCTTTCCGTAGTTGTGAAGTCAGCCATGAGCCTTTCAATTGCCTGTTAGCTTTTCACATTTGAAATTCTCAGTATTTTTTTTTTTTACAAAGAGTTGATGTGATATGTTTCTGTGATGAAAGTTGAAATTCTATTCTGAAGCTGAAGTTATACTGATGTATGCTAACTGCTAGCATATCAATGCAGTTTCCCATATACGTTAGCATCAAGCTTGCGCTATTTTGTTATTTTGGTAAATAAGGTGATTTATACCATTTCAAAACTGAATATGAATCTCATGAGAGATAGTAATGTACATTTCTTTATGAAGTCAGTTCTTCAGCGAAACTTCAAGCTGAAAATCCTGTATCAGAGTTTTTCTTGGGAAACGTTATCTAACTGCTAAGCTAAGATAGCTGCAGCGGACTAGTCGACATAAGGCCCAACGGCTCCGGCACAATGTAAAGAATTGATAAGGGAATCGTTAAGCACAAAGGCTAACGATATCAATGGATTGAAACATTTCCAAGTGATTCTCAACAGGAACTGGTTTTTGATTCCCATCCCTATAAAGCACAGTATCATCTTGTACTTCTCATATATGATTTATTGCTTCTTTGAACCCAAGAATCAGGAGATGCTTGTTCAATCTAGTGCTGCACCATTTGGGGAAAAGGTGCGATTTGGGATTAGGTGGACAATATTGCGATTGCGATTGTGCTTGCGATTTAATAAAAAAAGTTGTGTCATGATGAGTCTACAGACTTGCTTGGTAATCATGGAGAAAAATCTGAATTGCATGTGCTGACATTGCGATTGCAATTGCGATAATCGTGGAGCCCTAGTTCAATCAATGCCATATTTACATCTACGAGCAAATTCTGTACCTGAAAAATGGAGCTACAAAAAAGAACCGAGCCCAATCCTTCTCTTTCACTCTATGAATGCATTAAGCTAATAAACGAGCAAACTGTGTGTTGCAAATTTTAAATTTTGATGGCAAGTGATGGCCGAGGGACTCACATGTTTTCGTTTCAGATGTATAACAAAGCGTTTCCTCTTGAAGGAAATCTTGATGATGTTCCCCCTGCAGGGGAAGAATACTGCTGGTTAAAGGCCTCAGAAAATACAGGAAACAAGCATCTAAGATTTAATTAGTAGCACCATCACCACATCACTCACCAAGGAAAGAAACTTGAGCAAATCATATTACAGAACACTGCAACACCGCTGGAGGCCAAACCCACCATCAGTGGGGCGTTGTTGGAGTCCTGAGAGAAATTAAGATGAGGTAGGAAAAAAAATGTTTTGCATGGAAATCAAAGCAGAGGATGAAATGTTACACAAACGTTTAAATGAGGGAGTACCAAAGCAGCATGCAGCTCCACGCCGTACAACTCCAGTGTCCGCGCCGTGTTGAGGAAACACAGTTCTGCCTCACTCTGTTTCAGTCCCCTGAGATCACATGCAGAGTCACACATTCAACAAGAGCAACACAACACACAACAAACCAGTTGTTAAAGTTCCAACTAGATGCAACAGACTGTCTGTCTGAGTTACTTGTGTTGTGGATGCAGGTCCTCCACTTTAGACAGGAAGTCTTCATCCTGCTCAGGAATGAAGTAGCTCTTTGAGAGGTAACCAGGAAGGTGAGACGGAGAGTGATCCCCCATCTCAGCTGCAGGCGACAGAAAGAGACACTGAGCATCCACACACACACTGACATCTGCTCTATTTGTTTCTCCTTTGACAGTGAGGACTTACATTGCACAGCATAAGAAGCCAGCACTACAGCTGCACTCATTGGGCACTTTAACCTGCAATCAAACTCCATGATTATACAGAAAAACAGCTCAACGCAAACCTCAAAGCAAGCAAACGTGATGGTGCAGTTTGTGTTGTACTAACCGCCCTTCTCTGATGTCACTCCTGATCTGGAGGAAGTAGAGATGCCTGCAGGGAGAACAAAACAGGAACTTTACAAACTCAAGCCAAAGCCTCAGGAGGTTTTTGGGCATGATGGCAGCTTGACGGTCTCACCAAACCGAGTGTTTACAACTTCAGGGTCCTTCATATGATGCACACTCGCTCCAGATGACTTTTTCTTTTTTGCTTACATTAAGAAAGCGAGACCAATTAATCAGGTTGGTAATTTTTAGGTGCAATAACTTACTAGAAAACATTTCAATCAATTAAATTGTCATCTTAAGAGTTTTAAAATGTACTTTATCCTGAATCTGGAGTTATTTATAAGAAGATAGATAAAACATATAAAAGACCAAGCATTTAGGAGGAAACGCTCTGTGGGAAACATACACAGAAAGACAGCAACACTAATTTATTAGTAAGTTATTTTATAACCTTGACCCAAGGTTACCAAAACCTACTGAGACTTATCAAAAGATAGCATTATGCATTATGTGGACTGATTTGTTGATCCCTTAATGCTTGCGGATCCATGTTCTGAATTATCCGGAGAAACATTATAAGGCCCACAATACTGTTTGTCCCAAAACTCTCCACGCACATCGATGGTTCCCAGAGTACAAATCTAACTGACTTCAAGCTCCTCACAGATCTGACACTGTGGTTATGTGTAACTCTACAGCAGCTAACAGTCATGAGATCTGCTGTACACATTCATGTCCTCCACACAATCAACAGCAATAATTTTGGTGATACTAACAAGGTTTGGTTTATAATTTTCCAACCCCCACAGTTTCAGACGGTTCACCCTAAAAACATCAGTCTCGGTTGCTCTCTGTGTTAAGCTGTAATTAGCAAATGGACACGTATCAACACACAGTTGTTATGTGAGTGTAATTAGGAACAGGCTACACAATGCAGCTGTTAAATACCTGATTGTCATTACGAGTACATTAGCATGTCGCTGAACATTGTTAACAACAGGATGTTAAAATACATCCAAAACCAACCACCAACTCACTAATTTTCTCTAAAGCTGCTGCAAAGAAAGGGCCTTTAAAGTCAAACATCATCTTCAGATCAGTATCTGGAGAGAAATCACTGCTACAAAAACCCACATAACAGAGAGGCAGGTAAACTCACCTTGTCTGTTCATGCTGCAGAGAGTTGGGATCAGAGATGAAGAATCGCACTCTGAAGTTCAGATAAAAAGGAGAAGCCAGACCTGCAAAGAAATGTCATCTTGTCAGAAATGACATAGATCTGTGGTTGCAAGTTCACCTTATTCATCCTTTTCTCTCCAGCAACTCCTCTGTATCACTGAAAAATATATTTAAAAACAAAGAAATATAAAATGTATTTCCCAGGAGATTGGAAAGGCTGTCAAGTCATGGGAGGATACCTTTTATCTGCTTCTTCAAGGGTTTCTCTGGCTCCAACCATCTCTGAAAGAAGGAGAGGGAAAGAGACAGATTCAGATTCATACAGTGTACATGCTAACTAGGGCAAAAAAAAAACAAAACATGTTAGCATAGCCTGTGGTTATCATCATCCAAACAGCAATGAGTGAGTGCAATATGGAGCAATGTCAGCCCAAAACGTGCAGCAGATGAACAGCGAGCTCACAGGAGAGTGTGTGTTGGCTGTGATCGAGGCGATGCCAGAGCTGGACTCTCTGATCTGCAGACTGAAGAGCTGCTTCTCCTGCAGGCCCAGGTGGTCACATACTTGGTCCAACAGAACCACGCCTTCGTCCTGCTTCTGAAAGAAGGAAAAAACAAACAGTGTCACAGCCTGTGAAAACTTTTAGTGAGACATAGTTTTATATCATTCCCATTTAATGACACCGTGCCTGGGGTAAAGATTGGGGGCTTTTGGGTCTCCCTGTGTTTAATCTTGAATTAAATCAATTATAAATCTGAAAAAGTAACCAAGTGATGAATATATTAATAAAATAATATGATTTTAAAAGGACCATCTGCTGCACCACCCTCTGATGGATTAACTATCTATTGTTTAATTAAACACTTTGAGAGATCACCCACTGCTTATCCATAACATCTCCCATTTCTCCTTCCACTTTCTGTTACCAAAAGCATAATCACATCAAAGACGGCAGTGTTTACGGTAAACTGCAGTCAACAGTGTGTTCCTGCAGCAAGGAAACATCCTTTCTGATGTACAAAGACACAAAATTCAGCTTTCAATTGGATGCAAGAAAACAATAAACCTTAGTCTATAGAGGAGAAGCACAGCAGCCATAAAAAGAAAGTAATAAAGAGTTTATTATTGAAACCCTTCTGCACATTATAACCACAGTGCTTTCCCTGCTCTCCCACCGTTCACATAAAGATGCTGCGAAGCTGTTGTCCTAGAAGCAATATTGTGATTGCGTTTCATCATGTGTGTGAGTGTATGGCTGTCAGTATGTGTGAGTATTTACTGTTGTCAGGCTGCATGTGGGTTGTTAAGCTGATGATGTAGAAAGGCTCCTATACTAAGTGGGACAAGCTCTACATAGGCTACAGGAGGTAAGTGTGTTCTTTTAACTCAAGGTCACAGTGTTCAATAAGAGACGTGGATCAATGGGGACGTGAAAGAACAGTCGTCTCTACTTCATACAGTGACACTGCAATCATTAGCAGAGCAAACAGACTGATGGGAGCAACATATGATCTCCTGCTACACAGACAGGAAGTACTGTGTATGTGTGTCTCTGTCTATGAGTGTGTGTGTGTGTGTGTGTGTGTGTGTGTGTGTGTGTGTGTGTGTGTGTGTGTGTGTGTGTGTGTGTGTGTGTGTGTGTGTGTGTGTGTATCACGCACGCTGACTCTGAAGGTCTCGATAGTGCCGTCCAGCAGCTGAACTAGGCAGAGCAGGTCCGGTTTTGGCATGTCTGTTACCACGGTAACTCTGCCTCCCTCTCAAGACAAACACCCTGCCCTCAGCTCGTCACTGAGAGGGGACCTGGAAACACACAAGCACACACATACACACACAACCACAAAACAGTGTCAGATGTTTCCAGGCTGTTGTCTTCAAATGAAAGCACCTCCCTCAGGATTACATTGTGTGGTGAGTAATATATGTGCTGGATGGAGCATCAGGCTGCAGTGAGTAATGCACTGTGAATGCAGAGGAGTGACTGCTTGTGTCTATGTCTGTGTGTGTGTGTGCGTGTGTGTGTAATTTCTTATTATTTGGCCTGGGTCTGAACATGTCCCTTCCCTCTCCCTGCTCCTCTCCCTCTCAGTCTCTCCCCGCCTTTTGCAGGCAGCTGAATGATAAGAATGTTAAACATTTTCAGAGTTGAACACGCCCATTGAGAGAACTACAACTGATCTCAGAGCAGCTGCTGGAAGCAACGCACAAACACTACACATGCACTATTTATTCATGCATGCAGGTACGCGCTCACCTTGCCTTGAACATACTTCTAGATGTGTGCGATTCTGTGTGTCAGCATCGACATCCAAGCAAGTGAATGAACTTACATGTGTCCTGTCTTGGTTTCCAGGTAAACGATTAATGGCTCCAGGTCAGCCTGTGTTGCACACTGTTTCTGAAAGGACACACAGCGTTTGAGTTAATGTTTGAACAGAGTGACCCACTCTGAATATGTTAAAACAAAACACGTCCTGGACTAAAGATGAGATTTCCATAATGACCTTCTCACTAGCGGGCTGTGATGAATTTACAAATACATCCAATACTGAAGCTAAAAAGAGTCATTATTGATGTATAAACAGGATTATCTGGGTCATTTGCATCTAGCTCAAGATCCAACATCAGCCTCATGTGAGGGCAGGGAAATTCGTCTGCCACTTTAGGATGCCCTGCACACAAACAATGGTTTTCAGACACAGCTGTAGTAAAGACATTAAAAGTTAATGTAGCAGGATTTTACAGATAGCATCTAGCATACATGCTATAGCTATATCAAATGCTTCTGTGGCTTAACCAAACACAAACAAATGACCCAACAGGGCCTGTCAGAGACTTTCAGGACCAGATCTGCCGTCCAACTCTGCCAGTCGGTCGATAATGAACCCTACTTTGACCCCGCTGTACTTTGAGCCTCAGCGCGAACAAGGAACCTGTTGACAACCTGAAGTTTTGCTACAGCTACACCCAAAAGGAGGAACACTCTACGGACAAACTTTCCTGAAACCACGGCGGTCCTCGTAACTGCCACTCCAACAAGTGAATGTTTCTCTCTTTTAAAAGAAGATGTTTAAAAGGCTGAAATATCCGTGTCTACCTCAGTGTTCCCTCCTAAGGACAGCTCACGTTCCTCAAAGGGTCCGCTGTAAGATCCTCTGGACGGGGCGCGTCGGAGGAGCCAGGTATAGTTAGGTAAATATCCGGGACAAGTTTCTCATCCCTGCCTGCGCTGACTCCGCGCGGCCCCGCCCCTTTCGCCGCGCGCGCTTCCTACAGGATGCGCGTTCAAGACGGCGCGCGCGCAACGCTTAAAAAACTAGAGTGAATGACACTGGGTAGGAGTGAGAGTAGGTCTGAGGTCATTGGGCTGACCTGTATGTTTCAAAGACTCTTTCTTTAGAAATTTGGCGGTGGAAGTACAAAATGTCGTAAACGGTTAGTAACTACTAATCCAGAGGACTAATCACAGATTATTCATAGGTGATCAAAAAGGTTGGACAGAGTTTCAGAATGACTCCAAACTATAAACTTGAAGAATGAGATAAAATTGAATTATTTAAATAAAACTAATCATTAACCTGTGAATGGTTATAAAATTTTTTATCAATAATTATAACATATTCAATATTATTATTCAAAAATGTAATGTGCTGTATAAGTACTGCTTTTGACCACTTTCAAAAATTAGCTAACTGGAGAGCAAAACTAACTTTTATACTTAAATACTCAAGCACATAAACTATAATATTGCTGCATTTTTGTGGTATTTTAATATATTTTTCATTATGCGATATTGCAACAGGGATAAGATGAGCACCATTAAGAGCAAAAGAAAAAAAGTATTTAACCTGCAAAATGATCCAGTATAGACTCTGAAAATATAAATGTTGATAGAATCTATTGAGAATTAAGCGAAAACTGCATTAAGGTATTTCTTAATTGTTTAAACAATGCATAAATTGTGTGTGGTAAAATTATATTGAATGTTTTCAGTGGCAGTGATACAGCCAACTTTTACCAAATAGTCTGTTAATCAATATTTCTTAATTGGGTGATGTTTCATACAGTCTGTAAAGTATTGTGAATGATCAAGATTTTCTCTAACAGTCACTAGATAGAAACATGTTTTGTGAAGGACACAGGACAGAAATGTGTGGCTCCTTTATAAATTCCTCTGGTCATCTGTCACCACCTGCAGGGCATACAAAGTACTACTGCAGGGATATGAGTAATTTGAATATTGCATCAAAACACTTCAAGCCAACCTGTCAACAGTTCTGTAAAATAGTAATTTTTGAAAGGCCCATGAAAAACTTCAATTAAGAACAAGCATGCACAAAAATGACTTTTCCTATCAAGAGGGAAACATAAATGTATCAGGCATGGATTTAGATCCTTTATCCAAGGAATAAAATTTGGATACTATGAAGTCATCCCCTCAAAAGACGTAATAGCCTAAACTAGTATGAAAATACATTTGGATACTTTAAAGACAAATAATCAATTGAGTGTGCTGAGAAGTAACAGTAAAGTCAATCTATTCTCCAGCTGGTTGGACCAACTTTGTGGAATTATTTTAAATAAAATTCTAAAAACTCCAAAAGTATAATTATTTTAAACTTAAATTTTTATTAAAGAAAATTAAAAGTTTTATTACAACCCACTAAAATCTTTATTCCACTCTATTTTACTTTATTTGTACTCACTTGTGCCTACAGTCTATCATCTGAAGCTGCAGAAGGTCCAAAACTGTGCTGGTCTTACCTGACATTTACAAGTACAACCAAAAAAAAAACCAAAAAAAAACTGTATGCAGTTGATGTGACTACTAGCTAATACTGGTTCAGATATCTCTTGATTTAAAGCTGACTGTTGGAGTGGTGAAACAAAGGGCATGAGTTAAATGAAAGAAAAACAGGGGAAGAAAAGAAGGCGATAGTGCTGATAATGTATCTTTTCCTCTGGACCTGATGTCAAGACAGGGGATTTGGCCACAACCGGTGAGGTTGATTTGTACATCTCTCTGGTGGGTTTCAACTCTAGCAGGAATGTTGTTGGATAATTGAGATGTGTGTGTTGTGTTCACTGCCCCCTTCTTGCATTCCTACAAGAGAAGCCAAACAAGCCTTGGCCAGATCCCCTGTGCCGTCAGCGTGATGGAGCAAGAGGTGTCAAACTAGCAGAGACCAGTTCACTTTGGGGTGACAGGTGGGTAAGGGAGGGGGTGTTTCTCGCTTCCACTGTAACAGAGAGGAACCTCCCCCCTGTTGCTGTTCAAGGATCAGTTTTCTGCAACTGTAATGAAGACACCCTGTTCTAACTCTTCCCTGCAACTCCAAATTTAGACTCAGAGACACAGGGACAAACTGCACCACATGTCCCATTTATCTCATTCACACCCTCTTATTCTGACTGGATTACAGGGACACTTTTTCATTACTGTTTTTTTGTCAACAGCAATACTTCCTGTTAAATTTTGGCATTACCTTTGTTTCATTTTATTTTTATTATTATTTACAAGGCTCAGTTAATCCCGCTTTCTTTTATACATGATTATTAGCAGTACTTTCGTCTGCTTTTCCCTCAAAAATATGCTGGCTGCTTACTGTGCCTCTTTGGAGCATTTCCCACTCCATGTCAGTTGCTTACATAATCACATGTTAAAATTGAATTTATGCCAATCTATGCAGTGTCTATGTTAATCTGGAGGTCAAGAACTGTTGTGATAAAGACAACCAGGCTAGCTGCTGAGACTGGAGTTTGGTCATATATCACCACCATAAAAGTAGGTCTGTGGTGGTGTGGACAGGCCCCGATATGTCACATGCGTGCACAAGCCACATGAGTCAGGCAGAAAGAAAGTATGCGGTCATGTGCTGGAATGCTGTCATGAAATGCACACATGTAGTATGACCTATTAACTGCCTTAAGGCCACAGGAAGCTGTGAGCTGCAAATCTCAGGCTATAAAAGTAATTTGTGAACGGCACAAGCTGATGTATTGAAGGCTCGTTTTGGTTATTAATTACATCACAGACCGTGTCATTACAAGGCAGTGAGCTCATGAGCACCCTGTCCTACTTACCTCAAGGGGGCAAGACCTCAGAGCGATGCCTTTAGGGACCAACAGATCATATCCTCTAAACACCAGTTTCATTGTTTTGTTAAAGTGACCAGCATACATATATTAAGCTTGAAATATAGTCATGTGATTATTCTGCAATGATTGGCTGATACTAGCCAGACAATTACTTGTAACTATAATTACATCAACATTTCTGCCAAGTATTATTACTATCTGCCCATAAACCCTTGGTAAATGTGCCTTTCAGACAGGTTCAGGTTCAGGTTTAGGTTACCTTATTTGTACCCGTAGGTAAATTTTTCTTGCAGTCAGTACAATTGTTTCAAAACAACAAAGACAAAGGTATAACATTAAAAAATGTTAAACACAAAGACTATAATGCCTTTATGTTTTAAGTTTATTTAAAAAAGCAAACAAACAAACAAACACTCCTTATGTCTATTTCATAAAATGATAGTTTGTTGACTTTTGTGATGTGCAGTTGCCATTTTAAGGAAAAGTGAACATATTTTTACTTTGGTCAACCTCATAGCTGGATAATTTGAAGCCTGTCTGTACAACAACAGGGTGTTTGTTAGTTAGTTTATTTTGCACTTTACTCCTTGGTGTCAGTCCCCTTGGAAAGGGTTACAAAAAATCCAGACGTATAGTTAACAAGATGGTTTATGTTCTGCAGAGTATAATTTTAACAAAAAAATATTGTGTACTGTGGTGGCCGAAATTGTAAATACAACTGACAGATCAGAAAAATGTTTGGACCTCTTTTGATCATTAACAAAATAATGAGCATAGAACATGCAGATGGTAGCTGTGAGCACAACAAATTTTAGATTAAGTGAGTCCTACTGCTTCTATGTCCACCTTTCAACACTAATGTTGGCCCATGCCTTCTGTAACTCAAGCCAAATGCTTACCTTTGAATGTACTAGAGATCTGCCAAGTGTATTTTACAACTTGGTTGAGGTCTGGACTTGAGTGGGCAAGTCCATTTTTCAGTGTTCCTTTTTTGAATAAAAAATGACCTTAATCTCCTTATGATGGCTGTATTCAATGCTAAAAAGAGCATAATGGCAGAGTCACTATAATGAATTTGAATATATTTCATTTGTTCTTTTGGTATTTCAACAGGTAATTCAGTAAAAAATACTGGAGCCTCTTAAATATGACAAGTGTCCAAATGTGTAAATAAACAATTTGAACAATTTAGAGATTAACAAATGGACGGTTTATACGTGACAAAGCAACACAGAAACAGTTTTTGTGCCAAGCAGAAACAGCCATAAAATGTAAAACAATTGCACCTGTAATCCAAATCTTGTCATTATTTTATTAAATATAAAACTGATTCAAAATGAAAGGAGGGTCGTCGAAATGTGGTAAATAATGCTGGAGTGACATTATAGGTGCCAGAAATGTGAGGTTATATAAAGGACTCCTACAAAGTATCCTGCTTAGTTGCAAAGCCTTATGCTAGCACACTGATATCCGAGGGTACTTGAACGCAGCCGTGCAAGTACCTCAGTCTAGACAGTGATCCAAAGCTGAGCAGTAGCGCTGAAAGTTTGGGACAAGCAGGAAGGTTGTGCTTCTAGATAGGCTAGCTTTTCTGCCTCTTTTCAACTTTTTTCTTTTAATGTGCTCCAAATATAGTTAGTAAATACTCCCTCAGATGACTGTGACTCAGGAGCGTCCCATGACCTACAGTAAGATGAGGGCGCTCATGTCGTTTTTCTCAGGTAAGTTCAGGTTGACACGCTTCTTTACGTTACGTTTTAACGTCAGATAAGCTTCAATTGGCGCAAAGTGATAATTACAACGATATTGAAAGAAACGATGAAAGGTAATTTTAAAAATGTGGCAATTTAATGCAATGCAAGTTTGACAAGAAATGGTAAATCTAATAGTAAAACAAATCAATATGAGTGTAATTAGAAATAATCAAACCCTGTTAAACTGTAAAAGGATGCTGATATCAGGGTGAGCACTCGGGGGCTAATGCTAATTACAGCTGTTGAGCTCTTATGTAAGGGTCTAGCTGCTAATTCCCTGAATGTCTTACAGCTCTGCTCAAGGGGAAGAAAGTTGGCCTCAGTGACTTCCTACACAAACTTGTGTCCAGCCAAAAGCTTTGCCAACAGTAAGCTAGCAACACTAGTTTCATGTTTCCCACACTTCCTTTCCTGTATTGAGTAAGTTTAAGAAAACAGTTAAAATAATGTTTGATGAATAACATCCTGCTTTTGGCCTCCCCACTGAAGCCTTGATCCTCAGAAAATCCTGCAGCGAGAGAACAAATTGAGACGAGAGAAGAGGGAGAAAGGCACAAGGGTAAGTTATGCAGTGGAGGAAGGTTTTTTAAAGTCAGTACTCCTGAGTGTTGACAGGTGAAACTGAATCTGACCATCTGACCTCACTGACACTATGTGTTTTCTCTTCTCAGAGCCCAGTGAACACAGAAAGCTCACAGTAAGTCGTTTTCTCCTGCCAGAAAAACATTTATATAACTTTGGCTGTTCTTTCATTGTTATGTCCCTTTTCAAAAATGAAGAAATACGTTTTAGGAGGGACTCCAGATAGCTCTGTATTTGGTATTCCACAAAACTAAGTTATTGCAACTGAAACGATACATTGTTCATGGGTAAACCTCGTCGCTGTTGGGTTAAAATCTGAGGCACATTTTCTGTTATTGTACTGACAGAATGAAACCCTCTGATTTTGACTACATCAAAGTTATTGGCAAAGGGAGCTTTGGAAAGGTAAGTGTTTTTTTAATTTGAAATCTAATGTTTTGGCTTTGAATGTGTTTTAAGAACAGAGAATAAAATGTATTTTTTACACAATTTTTGCAGGTGCTTCTGGCAAAACACAGAAAACAAGGAGGATATTATGCTGTAAAAGTGCTGCAGAAACAGATGATTGTCAAGAGGAAGGAGGTATCCACCTGTCTGTCTGTCTGTCTGTATGCATGTCTTTCTGTAAGTCTGTATGTCATCCTGCATGTCAACCAGTCTGAGCCTGTTGTGTCTCTTTAGCAGGGACATGTGATGGTTGAGAGGAGCGTACTGCTGAAGGGACTACAACATCCATTCCTTGTAGGGCTCCACTTCTCTTTTCAGACATCAAACATGCTCTACTTTGTCCTGGATTATGTTAATGGTGGGGAGGTATGTGCATAAATCACTACTCTCTGTTAACTATTGGTCAATTAAAAACTGTTTTTTTTGTTTTTAAATAAGTATTAGCTCATATGAATGGTAACAGAAAAACAGAAGCATGTGATTAGAAAACAATGAAGGCCTTAGATATAAACAACAGAGCTCTAATGCTACTTCTGTCACCTATGTACCTACAGCTTAGTATGAGATATTTTGAAACTTGTAGTCACCAAACTAGACTTAAATAATCGACAGCTGTCTACGTGTTGCTGCTTTTGTGTCTATTTTTTCCTCATTTTTGCAATCTTAGTAGTTACTCTTGTGTTTTCATTCTCAGCTCTTCTACCATCTTCAAAGAGAGGGGTCCTTTCCAGAACACAGGGCTGCTTTCTACGCTGCAGAGATGCTTATGGCGCTTGGCTACCTCCACTCTCTTGACATCGTTTATAGGTTAAAAGAAAACAAACATCACACACAAACATAGACAGGTTATTGCAAAGTCATTATCCAGAGTTTTCTTTGCCCACTGCTGGAACATGCTCCACATGTTAAATTGATGCGTGCAGGGAACTAAATGCTCCCTTTAATGAGGGCGCTGCATAGAAAATTAGATGACTAAAAACCACCATGTTGTCAGATGTCACATAAAAAATAAAAAGCAAGGGTTGGTGGGGCCTACTTCACAAAGTGAACAAACTTAATAACCTAAATACATTATTTCCTGGGCCCTGTAGATTATTCTAACTCCATTTGTTTCTTTAACAGAGACCTGAAGCCAGAGAACATCCTACTGGACAGTGAGGGTCACGTAATGCTGACTGATTTCGGCCTTTGTAAAGAAGGGGTGGCCATTGGTGGGATTATGAACACATTCTGTGGGACCCCAGAGTATCTTGCTCCAGAGGTGCTACAAGGCCAGCCGTACAGTCCAGCAGTGGACTGGTGGGGTCTTGGCACCGTTCTGTTTGAGATGCTTTTTGGCTTGGTGAGTAAACAGGAAGTCGTCTTTTTTGTTTAATTTATTAACTCCTTTGCCACTTCTATGTAACTTTATTCTTTTTCCTTTCTCCTAGCCTCCATTTTATAGCCAAAGTAAGGCAGAGATGTTTGAGAACATTCTTCACGCTCCTCTTAGGCTGCGCAGTGGAGTCTCTGAGGCTGCCCGTTCGCTTCTGGAGGGACTGTTGCAGAGAGATGTCAACAGCCGCCTAGGGGGGAGCGGTGACCAGGTGGAGCTGCAGGATCATCCCTTCTTTGCATCCATCAACTGGGACGACCTTCTGGCCAGGAAAATTCGACCCCCGTTCATCCCAAATGTGGTAAAAGTGATTTAAATCCTCTTTTTTTATTCATCAAACTGCATACCTGAGTGTGTTTTAATCCCAAGGCCTCCTCTTTAGACTAGTCCATGTGACGTCAGCTACATCGACCCTGAATTCACTCATCTGCCTGTCCCTGCCTCTGTGAATGAGAGATGCCAGGTGGGAGGGAACAGCGAGGCCTTTCCAGGCTTCTCCTACATGAACCCTGTGGAGTATGTGGCAGTCGAGCCGGTTTCATAACCACGCAAAATCCTCTGAGAGCGTGTTTGTTTAAATATTTATTGTTATGAATTTTTTAAATCAGTCCTTTTTTAACATTTGAGGAAATATTCTTAAACTAGCATTGCACTGAGCTGCACGTCCCTCTGGTTACACACTAAATAGTAGTATGAGTTTATACTTGTATTTTTTTTTATCATTAGTACATTATGTGAAATAGGCTGGTCACTGTTTCACAAGTCTTAGCTACCCTCTGCATAAAATAACATAATAAAGACTCATTTTTGGTCTGTTTAATGTGTAGAACATTACATTGACGTACAAAAATAGCATACAACAGACATATATTGCAACTTTCCCATTCTGCTTTTACATTCACAGCTTACAGTGGTGCTGAAAATACTGGAATTCCTGCATAGCAACAGAGGCATTGTTCATGAGTAGACAAAATACAAAAGGACATTTCCTTTTAGGATTTACGCAAACACATTAAGATGAATGTCAGTTGGCAACACTGAAACACACTGGGCCCAGCTCCGACTTCATGTGTGATGGTGAGGAGTTCTTTTTATTTAAGTAATAAAAAGAACAAGCCCATCACTGTGGAGCATCTTTTAGCTGTTTCTAAAGAGAGACAGAGAGAGAGCATCTGGCCTGATCATTTCCAGCTCACCTCCCAAGGCTGGTTATGAAACAGTTTACACAACCTGCACCTCTCTGTCAGTAGATGCTGAAGGAGGCATAGCTTTGGTCACTCTGGCAGGTGAAGTACGCTATCAGCTGACCATTGCAGATCATCAAAAACAAGCCACTACCTGTTGAAAAATAAAATAACAAATTAGGCAGGTTTATATCAAAAGCAAAAACTTACAGGTTTTTCTCCCAGAAGTCACATTTTCATTGTTTGTTGTTTTACCCAAAGCCAGCCACCACTGCCACACCATGGGGAACTCCAACATCACTAAAACAGAGAAATGAAACATTGTTTTTCACAACTTATTTGGGATACACATGAAGACATACTTGTAGATTTATCTTTCCACTCACCGAGGCTGGTGATCATCACATGCAAAAGGGTGACAGTGAGGGCATAGTCCCAAACCCGCCTCCTCACCACTGCAGCAAACAAGAGGCCACTGCAAAAGTAGGTAAGCTCCAAAGAGAGGAGGTTTACTGGAATTGACCAACAACACAATAAGTTTAAATTTTTTTAAGTTTACAGTCACAGTTGACAATGTTGGCAACATTTAATGGACTCACCCAAGTACTTGGAGTTGGATTCAGCAGGTTCGGTCTTAAAGTCAAATGGAATCAGTCCATCAAAATTATCCAACCTGAATGAGTGTTTCAAAGGAGATTAAATGTAAAAATTTAACATAGTTAAAGTTAGAAAGACTTGAGTTTTATCATTTTTGCAAAGCACATAGGCAAAGAAATGCAGCCCAGTGTCTAGACAAGTACAAAAAATAGTGGTAGGATTGATGTGCACTTGTAATATGTATAGGGAAAGGAGTGGTAGAATATTTAGTGGCACCAAAAGCACCTTTGCAGAGTTTGAAGTAGTAGAAATAAGGTTTTGATACACATAACCAACTACAGAAGATAATTTATGGTTACAATTAAGTATGTACAATACAGAAGGAATAGAAATATGGGTGTTGTTAAATGTGTAGCCCAGGATAGAGGATGTACAGTCTGATGGAGGCAGTAACCAGTTTTGGAAAACACTGTCATTATTGAAAATAATGTCATTTTCCCCACACGTTTTAAAACAGAAGCCTTTGTTTGAAATGTTTAAAGTTAGTCTGTAAATTCTGGGATGTCTTTGACTCTCCTTTGGGTGGCCAAAGTTTCTTGTTACTTGTCAGACACACTGTACAGATCACGTCTGAATTAATGTTTCTGTCAGGAGAGGTTGACCATGATGCTTTGAAAAGCTAGTTTGCGTTAGTGTGTGGTCGTGCGCATGCGTGTGAAATCTTCTCACCTGAAGGCACCGAAACACACACTCCCGATCATGTAGAAAAGAGAGTAAAATATGAGCAGACATAGCAGCAGATTGTAGAGTACGGTCTGTGGGAAAGAACATTACACGACAAAGTAACCAATATGTCTGATGGGTAACAGTGTACACTTTCCACGAAAGGCGACATCACACACAAACCCCCTCACTCTTAAAATAAAGGCTAGCAGGCTGCAGTAGGGATGAACACTGGATGAAAGTCTATAAGGAAGGCTCATATCTACAGCACAGTAGTTCTTGATGCCAGTTGTAGCCATATCGATCATCTTCATTGTTTAATCGTGCAACGATTTTCCAACCAAATGACGGACTTGCAGCTTACACTGGCATTACAACACATCAGCTCTTACCTTTGAGTCGACCGCTTTGCCTTTGAATGCCATCTCATGGTTTTTACAAGATATTGAATTGCACAATAATCCAAGCTGCAGCACGACACTCGACCCCGTTAATCCTCACAAAACTGGACTTCGTTCGCCATCTAGCGACCGACAGATGAAACAACCTGCGCCGCCGCTTCCAGTGCCAAGCACTGAACTCAATTCACCTCATATCTGGACGGCCTTTGTTGACTGAAATAAAGATTTATCCCACTATGTGTCAGTTAGCAAGAACCGACGCGCTCGACATGCAGTGATATTATGTGTTGAGTGAGTGTATCTGTATCAAAAGAATGACTACCTTTTGCTCATAAAATGTGTTGCTTTATTATACCGGAGCTACCATTACCGCCCTATGTGAGAGAGATTGCATAATGGAGGACTGCTGTTGATCATTTGGATAAACAGAAGTGTTAGGAATTCTGACCCTTACCTGAAAAAAATCAAAATACCACATTTGAAGAGCCCATAAATGCGAAAATACGAACCGCCACGGTTGAATTTGGTGGATTAGCAATTAACCAGACATTTAGTAGACAACAACTGAGGTCTTACCATGACGCTTGGTGCTAGTTAAGTATTTATTTTATCATCAGCCCTACGTATGTCTAACAACGACATATTTTGATGTCCAAACTATAGGTACGTTTGGGCATCCTGTTCGACTTGGGGATTACCGGTTCTGAAATACTTTCGGCGTATGAACCGGCACAACTGTAGCAATAAAGCTATGTCAACAATCAATACCAGTTTAATAGTTAGTACATGTTAACAATTTCGCACTGTTCTGATTGAAAATGGCACTTCAAGAATTTAACAGGCCCGAGTTTTTAATCCTAGAGTTAGCATTGCGGTGCACAAACTGATTAATGCTTCTACGCGTTTTGCACACATCGACACAAAGGGGTTGTTAAATGGCCGTCTGTGGTTCGAAAATGAGGATTAAACAGATAGTTAGACCAGAAGGAACCCAACCGCTCCTCAACGGTCGTAATGGAAGACACTGCGGTTCCTGCGCTCCATTGATACACACTCGTACTTCTGGGGGGGACACACTTCTGAGGTTGCAGTAAGCAAGGGAGGGTTACGTGCTCCAACCTAGTGGCAGTATTCGTTATATTGGCAGTAAATCGAGTTTTGGGCGTGTTTAACGTGCAAACAGGCTAAGTATTGACCACGGATAGTAAAGTGAACTTTTCCGAGACCCAAAGTTGTCAGGCAGCGCATCTTGTACGCATGCGCATCCTTCTATCCAGCTCTAAATAAGAGTTAAAACAGAAACGAGGTGAGTTCCACATTTTTAACACAACGGGCGTTAATACTTAGTGATTGACTTAAACGGAGGCAAATTTTGAAAGTCTGATTTACGTTTTTCTGATTAGCGCTACTTCATGCTATTTCCAGTCTGATTTAAAACGGCGAGTATAAATCGTTTTTTTTCAAGTTTCTATTGAAGAAATAATTCAAGCAACAATGCAAAAGCTCGTAACAGTGGGACAGTGATATTGCCAGTTTGTTTTTTTATTGTGCATAACATTGACATTTTGCAAAATGCGTTTTTCCCATTGTTATTAACCGGGAAACTTATTTATTACAGATTGTCCTTAGCTGGCTGCATCCAGTCACAATGCTACGGCTAGCCGTCTAGCAATCCTCGGTTCACTTGTACGGAGTGGAGCTAGCTGGCTGTTAGCTTCATGTCAGCACTAGCTAGCAACCTGGGCTGACATTCCGTGACAAGGGGAAAGTGAAGAAAATAACCCGAGTGAAGGAAAACACTTAGTCAGGAAATTACACAGCACGCATTTGCTTTTGTTCGACACGTACCGGCGTTGCATGATTTGTTTAGATGGGTAACTTGAGTAATTTACATAGTTTAAACGTGTTGGTGGCCTCTTCCTATGCTCCGCCATTTTGTATAAGACGAATGCTAATCATGGGCGCTCTTACATACACTTTATTTATGGCTAGAATAAAACTGAGGTACTAAGTGCAATCTTAAACTTAGTCAGCATCTATAAGTCTGGGCTGTTCTATACTTTTAACACAGTTATGACCTACATGCAAAGGGAAAATAACACATTATTTCAGTGTTGAACATGCGTCAGGACTAAAACGTTATATCGTAACATTCGTCGCATTAAAATGCTATTAAGTTTGGCTGGTCAGTGCAGAAAACAGTGTTTTCATTGAAATTGTTAATCAAACTACCCTCACGCTTATTCACAACCGGACAAACAAGCGGTTTCCAGAGATACTGTTAAAACAAGGAAAAGATGAACTTGTATGGTTAACTTAAAGTTTAGACACAATTCCCCATGTTTGTTATTGATCCCGATTAATGTTTAGTCTGATGGGATCATTTGTGCACGCATTTCTCTGTTTGTTGACTGGCAAAACAATAATATTTCTGACTGTTTTGTCTGAAACCTAACTGCATGGTGTATCCTGCAAGCCAGCACACAGTCTCCATCTAGCGGTGATGTTAAGGTACGCTGTTTACCAGAGCAGGTAGAAGCTGCGATTGCCGTCGTGAGCTTTCTCAAAGTAAAACCATTCAGGCAGCTGCTGCACTGTGAGAATCAGCGTAGGAAACACACTGGGCAGGACACAATGTAAACACAATCCACCAAGCTCGTTTTTTTGTAATTTTTTTTTGAAGTTGTCAATATATAGGGCTTGTCTCTGTGTTTTCAGGTTGGCGATAAAGGAGGAGTGGTGATGACTGACACTCCACCCAATGATGGCCCCTCACAGGGAGCTGAGTTTGACATGATGGGTGCTCTGGACTGGAAGGACGGTATTGCCACGCTACCTGGCAGTGACATAAGGGTACGAGAGGAGTTTTAAAGCCTTTCCTCTGTTATCATTGGTTGTGGAAATGTTTGTGTACAAGTCTGATAACACAGAGTTCCATAGAAACATAGTTGAGGTTGCAGAGGGGGGTCAGTTTACTAAAAATTCCACCATTTCTTCAAACTTGTTAAGCCCACTAACCAGTGAAAAAAGCTGAAATCACTTCATGACACTCTTGTGTAGACTAACAGTCTCTGTTATATTCGTCTTCTCTTTTGGAAGAGGTTGTAGATGTTTGGCTTTTTTAGCATACGGACTGGTATAATGGTTTTACACGACTCACTACATTTATCTGGATTCAGGACGAATCAAGATCAAGGTGGAGAATTATCTTGACTCAGTGGTTTTGTTTTCTTTCAGTTCCGCATGACAGAGTTTGGGACCCTGGAGATTGTCACTGATGGAGAGGTCAAAGGGCAGGAGAAAAAGCCTAACTCAGAGACCTTGGACCCATCACAGTCCCAAACTCCCACCCCTCCACCAGAGAGCCAATCACAGACGAGTACAACCACAGTGCCAGCCAATCAGATTCAACCAGGATCATCACAGAGTAAAGGTATGTCAGATTATCTTTAACCCTTTCAGCACTGTCTTTATCAATAACATGTTGGTTTTAATATATAAGCTGTTTTGTCAAGTATACTGTTTCAAGCATTTGTTTTGTCCCCCAGCCCCCCGCCCTGTGCTTCTGTCTTTAGAGGAGGGGCCAAGTATGGAGGGCCCCAGTGTGGAGGTTGGTCCTAGTGTTGAAGTTGGCTCTAATGCAGCAGATAGCGGTCCAAATGGGGAGCTGTCAAGGTGTCGGGCATGTGGTAGCAGTGTTCCTCAGGATGCTCTCCTTCAGGGGAAATTCTGTAGCTCCATTTGTGCCCAACCTTCCAGTGGCAGGTAAAGACTCAATATTTTTTTTCTCTCCATGTCCCGATGACTTTATTTTCCATTTTTCTCTGAGCAAAGTTTGTCTGATCTGCAGGTCCTCTCCAGGTGAATCAAGAGAGAGTCAAGCAGTAGAGGGTGAGAGGCTGGGGAAACGTGTGCGCAAAAAGAGGAAGATCTACATGGATTCTGGTGATGAGGAGGAAGATAATCAAGAGGAACCAGAGGTAAGGAGGAAACTCTCCTGTTTCTATGTTCTGTCCCTTTAAATTTCTCATTTTAAGACATGATAAACCAGAAGACTGATTGAAAATTGAGAAAATAGAGAGAAGTTGTGAAAATAAACATATTTCCCTGTCTAAAGGAAAAAGCTAAGTCGACTAAAGGCAGAAGAGGAGCCAAAATTGCCAAACTGGGTATGTCAGCCTGCTTTCATCGACTCACATCATTTCTTTATCAAATTAGAATCGCAAAATGACAAGGTCCGTTAATTTCAAGACTTTCAGGGTTCTATATAACTATAGATGACAATTTTATTCCTTGGATCATATCTTATAGAAGCTGTTGGTGAATGGAGCACTGTAGCTATGATGAGAAAGAAACTTCTTGCAGCTTGTCCTATAACTTACTTTCTTTTTTAGGGGGAGAGGTTCATTAGATCATGTCATTCGGCTCTCATTTTCACACGACAAGTTTGAGGAAGATGTCCTCATAATGGAGATGATCTAAAATGGAATACATTTCAATTGTTTTTTCAGTCACTGCCCCATCCAATAAGAAACGGGCATGGAGCTGGCCTGCTTACTTGGAAGAGGAGAGGGCAATCGCTGCTCCTGTAAAACTTTTCAAAGAGGTACTTTTTCTCTCAATACTCGGCCAATTAAAGGTGTTTAAACCATAACAGATGGTCTTTTTGTATGTGCTCAGTTAAGCCCAAGCATGACTCTGTTATGATGTGTCTTTGTCTCACAGCACCAGTCGTTTCCACAAAGCAGGAATAGCTTTAAGGTGGGGATGAAGCTGGAGGGGCTCGACCCATCTCACCCATCTCTGTTCTGTGTGCTTACCGTTGCAGAGGTACAGCTCCTGGTTTTTTTTTGTGGATTGTTTTAAGAGAAAAAATGATCATTTTTTGAACCCTGCTTGTAATTTAGAACTTGACTTATGCTTGTGTGAATTACTTTTGTGCCTCAGATTCAAGGCTACAGGATAAGACTCCACTTTGATGGTTACCCGGAGTGCTACGACTTCTGGGCCAACGCAGACTCGTGGGATATAAAACCAGCAGGCTGGTGTGAGAAGAATGGACACAAACTATTGTTGCCAAAAGGTGAAGACATACACAAACAGGGACACAAAGTGACACATCTACCCATGACTTCAGAGTTGACTTCTCGAGTCGTTTTGTCTTGCAGGCTGTAAGGATGGAGAGTTTAATTGGAGCATGTATGTGAAGAACTGCAGGGGTCAGCTAGCCCCAAAACACCTTTTTAAGAGCCTCAACACAGTATGTAGTCAGTACAGTCTGTAAACTCAAGAAAGCCAAATTGTATTTAGAAATTTAAGGTTTGTATGTGCTAATTATCATTTATTTTTTACTCCAGTCTGTGACGCCATCTGGATTTAGAGCAGGGATGAAGCTTGAGGCAGTGGACAGGAAGAACCCGCCGTTGGTCTGTGTAGCAACCATTGCTGCTGTTGTTGACAACCGATTGCTCATTCATTTTGACAACTGGGATGATACGTATGATTACTGGTGAGACTCAGAGAACAAGTGGGAAACAAGGATTTCTTTTACTGCGAGCTTATTAACCCCCATTTCTTTTCTTGGTCAAGGTGTGATGCCAGCAGTCCATACATCCACCCTGTGGGTTACTGTGAAGAGGCCAAGCTCACTCTGACCACTCCCGCTGGTAAGAACCAGACCAAGACCCATGTGGGTCATTATAGGTTCTTTTAATACCCTGTTGGGTTCAAATCACATGAAGTACATCAGTACATTAATGCGTGAAATGTTTATAGTTGGGTAGATCTAATGAGTGCTTTTTTGCCCTCCCCAGAATATAAGCAGCCCAAGACTTTCTCATGGGAGAAGTACCTGGAAGAGACGGGCACACAAGCTGCTCCTGCTCGGGCTTTCAAACCGGTACAAATATACCCTCACAGTCAAATTATAAACATGTGGAACATGTAGATCCAGTTGTTAACAGTTCTGTTGCGTCCTGATCTGTGGTTGCAGAGACCTCCACATGGCTTCCAGTTTGGGATGAAAGTTGAAGCAGTTGACAAAAGGAACCCTATGCTCATCAGGGTTACAACCATAACGGACACAGAGGACCACCGACTCAAGGTGCAAGACGTGTCCCTGTAAAGATGTGTTTTGAAACCCTGCGTGCTTAGCTTTTGTCTAACTTTCCCAGTGTGTTTGGCTTTCTCGCTCAGATTCATTTTGATGGCTGGAGTTCAGAGTATGACTACTGGGTGGAAACAGACTGCCCTGATCTGCACCCTGTTGGCTGGTGTCAGAAAACCGGACACCCGCTACAGTATCCTAATGGTGAGACATCCTCTCTCTGAAAGTTCCGTCTGATATTCAGTGAGGTCAGCCCAAGTTTCTCAGGAGAAAACTTTAATTTATCCAGATGAGTCAGCACTTTGTCTCTGCATTCCTGGAGGTGGTTGTGAATCTGTAATGAAGTCAAGATGGAAATAGCGTCCCAGGATGTTTGCATGATTATGTTAACACTCTCTTGTGTGTGTTTTTGTGTGTATATTTCAGGCTCCAGTGAATTAGTGACAGCCCCAGGACAGGGATGTCCCACCCCAGGATGTAACGGGGTGGGACACATTAGAGGGCCTCGCTATGGGACGCACTACACGTTAGTAGCACCCACCAGGTTTTGTGTCTTCTCAGTTTCTTTGTTTTTGTTTCATTTTTCTTCTTCTGTTATTTAAAATCTTATTCTAATATGTTACAAACTCCATAAATTAGATTTAACAAAAAGTCACAGTATTTAAAGTGAATGCATGTTTGAGTATAATCTTGTGGTGGTGCAATAGTTTCTGATTTACTTTTCTACATCCAAACTCTATAACTTTGCTGCTGTCTTTATCTTTGCTGCATTATTTCAAGCAAAAGCATAAATAATTAAACCTCAGCTCAATGTTATTAATGTTTAGGGACTGAATTCCACAATCACAGGAGAGGCAAGAGTCTGTATTCTCAAATGTCATTTATACCCATGTGGGCTGCCAGCCGTGTAAATGTGTTGCTTGTGTTTGTGTGGGAGTTATGAGTCTTTAGGGTGATTTCTTTAGCTGCTTCTCCTTCTATTAGTCGTAACCCGTGAAAATGCAGAGCTTCTAATAAAGAGGGCTGTGCAGTAGACTGTGTTGTTTCAGGCAAGTAAAAATAAAGTTTCTCTCTTCATGTGTGCAGTCAGGTGAGCTGTCCATACTCGGAGATGAACTTGAACAAGGAAGGCTTGCTGCCAGATCGCCTCAGTGGGGAACGACCTCCAGCCCTCAGTGGACCTCAGCCTCGAGGTCGACGCCCTGATTCTCAAACAGCCACTACCACACCTACTTCCTCTGCACCGGAGCAGCTAGAAGGAGCTGAAGACCCCCAGAACAGGTTTGCTGCAGAACACTCGCAGCCATCACTCCATAAAGTATTAACACGCCTAAGAAGGGCTCCCAAGAGAACTCCTATCTCTGTTTTACATTCATCTCTATCCACTGGACTGTACCTGAGAGCGGGTTATCTGTGTTGCTAGGAAACCAGCGACATTGGAAAGTGAGCGTTCAGGGCGCAACATCCAGTCAGAGCCACTAGGTGGAGCCAGCGAGCAAAGCCACAATGGAACAAGGCCTAAACGGTACAGAAACCATCAAACCAAGTTTAGGAAAATGTTCCCTTGGTTAAGAAAGTGACTCCTGACTTTTTAGTTCTTTTATGTTACAGAAGTGCTCCAGTTCCTAAATACCTTAAGATGCACTACGTAAAAGAGGAGATAGGAGACAGTAAAGGTGCGTGTATAATTTTGATGACTCTATAAAAGAGGGTTTAATCACCATCTCACTCCAAATGACTTCTCTCCTCCTTTTTCATCCTTTCAGCCTCTCCGGATGCGATCTCTCTCCAGCAGGCTCTCCACGAATCAGTGTTCTCCCCAGGCCTCTCCGCCTCCCCCCCTCACCGGGTGGCTCTCTGCTGGGACAAACACTGCCAGCTGCTGCCTGAGGTCCTGGGGCTGACTGCCAAGAGAGTGGCCACTTGGAGTGCTGAGGAGGTCAGACATGCTCGCACACATGAAAAGCAGACACACACTCCTCATTGAGTCATCCGACATAAAGGCAGACAGTTGTTCAAGCGAAGTGTTTATGTTTAACAAAGGAGAGATTTATAGTTGATACTTCTGCAGGTTGAGTTAACACCTGAGTTTAATGAAGACTTGTGAGATAAGCTGATGAAGAGCTGTTTACTGCAACATCCTGTTTTCTGTAGCCTGCTCCAAAGTTTCTCTGTTTGCTTATCAGGTTGCAGGTTTTGTCAAAGGATTGCCAGGATGTAAAGAGCATGCTGCTACATTTAAGACAGAGGTGAGCTTCTTCGTACTCTCTTGTTTTAAATAGCTCAACTGAACTGATAAGAATCAAAAAGGACATACAACAAAAATAAACTAAAAAAGTTTAAAAACAAAAAAAAAGTTGCTTTGTAGCTCCCAGTTTTAAAACATACAATGGTATTTCATCCACCTAATTTCTAAACTACTCATTAACCCACTGACAAGCTCATAAGATTTAACACAAGCCTGAGCCTCTCTGCCCCTTTTCTTGACTTCTTTTTAGAAGTTGTGAGTAAAATAAGTGTTACGTAAACAGTGGGGTTTATATCACTCATTTTGGTTTTGAAATCATGTATAGAGGAACACACTTGTCTCTGTTTTTAGCATAGTGCATAGATGCTAGAGCATCAGAGCAAATACATAAGGTACACACATGGGTGGATACATTACATAAGCACTGACTCAATCAGTTCAATACATGTGTATAGCTTTTACTGCTTGCTGTGCAGTCTGGTGTCTGACTTTAACAGCGTGTAAAATAAAACTGCATCTTCAAATATACATTATGATTTTGACTACCTGGGAAAAAGATTGACTTAGTTTCAACAGTTTGTACCTCCAAAGTTCTCCTGAAATAAATAAATAAATGAATGCAATGCTGTTTCAACATCAGAAATCAAACTTCCTTTTTTCTGAGGATTTCACTAAACAGTTTGTGAAAAAGAGGCCTGACACAGTCTGATTGAGGAGCTTTTGGATACCAACAAATAAAAAGACAATGTTGATCCACAACTGCTGGACAAGAAAACAAGCAGCTGTGTTCACTCACTATTTCAACTTTAAAAGCTGGTTCGTCAGTGTTGTTTTTACAACAGGTTTCTACTGCATTTGATTTTGTCAGACCCAGTAATGAACCCACAGGGAGCGGTTACTTTCTCACCTCTATTAAAACAGTGTTTATTGACATAGTTCATGACAGAGACACGACCGTTTTTGCTTTTAAGATGATTTACATTCTTGAAGTCATAGTTGAACTGTTAATCAGTGAAAAATGTGCAAAAAAGCTGATTAAAAAAACTGTTATAAGTGAATCTAAAAGCTAGACACAAGACTTTTGAGCTGCTAAAAAAGCGACTTGCCATAAAACAAAGAATTCTGCATAGAATAGCTGGAAAAAAAATTGAAGCAAACAATTTTGTTGTCTCTACAGCAAATCGATGGCGAGGCCTTCCTTCTGCTCACACAGGCAGACATCGTCAAGATTCTGTCCATCAAGTTGGGACCTGCCCTGAAAATCTACAACTCCATCCTCATGTTAAAGAATGCAGACGAGGAGTAAGAGCCATTACCTCTGCTTCAGTTTCATCAACGCTGAGCTGAAGACTTTTGATGAAAATCAGCCTGAAGGGGTCCCATCCAAGGAAGTCTGCAGAAAGTGCAGCTACAAGTGAAGAGAAACAAGTGGAAGCCATCATCCTAAAAAACATCCATGGACCCCTCAACCATCCTGGTCTCTCCATTATTACAAGAACTGATGAACAGAGAGAGAGAGAGACTCACGTGACACGATGAGAAATCGTCGACTTTTATTGTGTTTGTTTACTGAATCATTACAAAAAGAACTACAGGCACCTTCAATGCTTCTTAACATTGTACAGTTTCTGGATTGGGTGTAGTGTCATGGTTCTGTTGCTTTTTTCTTTTGAGCTCACAGAAGATAAACAAGCATCTTAGTGCTCTGTTGCTTTTTACTTGACAACAACAGAGAGTTTTTGTTTTTTAAAAGCTGCAAAATACAATCGTGATATGGTGAGAGGATTTTAAATGTGAAATTCAGTGGAGCAGAAGCTCTATGTTGTTCAGTCTTTGTCCTCCAGATGGAGGAAAGGAGCCTCTCTACAGGCCCGGAGGTAACAGTGATTGTTTAAACTGGAGTTGGCTGAAGCTGAAGGGGGCGTGGGGGGGGGGGGGGGGGGGGGGGGGCGACTTGGTGTGTTTGTGTGCGTGCAGATGTGACTAAGTGTGTTTGAGAAATGAGCATGTATTTTCCCAAAAGCTTGTGTTTGTTGCTTTTCTGGTCAGGGGGTTGTTTTGTGACAAAGAGGAGCTAAGGGCTAAACCTTGAAAAACAGAAAGTTGCAGTGTTCTAGGGTGGAAGGGATGATAAAACCAGCTCTGTTCTTGTCTATTTTTTATGTTTTGTTTTTTGTTTCTTTCTGGGAATGGCACATGAATATGAATGTTTAAAAACAGCTTTTAGATGTTCTGTTGATTTTGATTGTCTGATTTGATTTGAACAAGCTCTGTCAACCACATTGTAAATAGTATACAGTAAATCTCCTTACGGACTCCTCTCACACTCTAACAGAGTTTACTCCTGCTTGGTTATGCAAAGGCTTGAATTCGGTCCTGGTTAAAGGACAATGTGACGGTGAACTGTAAAATACAAGCCTCAATTAATGCATAGATTTTGAGAAAAACAAAACATTGTCAGTGTCTTTGTAAACCAGCGTGTACTTCGGTAAGTTGGAATGTGTACATCAGCAACTGTTGATAGGCAAACAGCTTTTATTTATGTATTCTAATTTAAGGTAATGGTACGCTGTTTTGGCTCGGAGGTGTCTGCGGCTTTTTGATGGGATGGGTGAAAATAAATGAGCTGCACACTGCCTGCTGTCCTCAGTTAATCTCAGTGAATTTACCAAACTCACATGCACATGTAGATTATCTTTTAATATTAATCAAATAAATGACCTCAGCCTTAAATGCGTTACCTAACTAGTGATACAAAAGACAACGCAAATACAAAGAGGGCTACATTTAGGTATGTATTATAGTCAACCTGTTTTGGATTTATTGTCTATTAAGTGGTGTCATAGTATTTTGACTCCTCTTTTGAGCTCAACTCTGTACAACAGCAACAATTCTGAGATTGAAACATGAGGCTCTCTTTGGTTTATTTCATACCATCTATGGTTACTCTTTCTAAAGAGACCCTGCTGCAAATGGGATGAATTTCAGGTCATAGTTCAGAGCCTTGCTCCTGTAATGCAGCACTACCAAAAGGCAGCTGGTCAGGTTTTTTTTTTTTTTTTTTCAAATAAAATAAAAAAAAAATCCTAAAATATGGTCACTGAAAGTTTATGTATATATTCAAATCTGATTCTAATTCCTTTATTGTCATTATTCAATCACATCAAAATCAGAATAGTCCTTTCTGAAGCAAAATACATCTATAAAATAAATTACATTAATAGATTTTTTAAAAGGAAGCAACTATACAACCATACAGTCAGCTACACATGTAGAGCTAGAGTATGGGTCTTAGAATGTGCATAGAAAAATAAACACGACACAGAATTAGGTACAAAACTTGATGTAAATGTGTGAATGTGTTTTAAGCAGTATTCAATGCAAGCAGCATTTGATTGTCAATACTTGGTGGGTCTTCTTTAGTTTTCAGCTACCATATTTATCATTTCGTTTGGACGTCCATGTGTGTTAAGTTACTAGCTGCTGAAAGCTAATATTAGCTTCTCTCCAGCAAAGAAACAGAGACCCTGTTCTGTCAGGTTACCATAATAAAAGACTGAATTTAAAAGAAAAAAAGAAAGAAAAGAAAATGGAAAAAATGAAGTTGTTACAGTGATGAGATAAAAAGTCAAAACTATGAGTCGTCGTGACTTTAGCTCACCGTTTACAATTGGGCTTCCGTACAAACGACCGTTAGGCTTTTCTCTTTTCTATCAAACAAACGGAGGCTTTAAACTCACCAGTGGTGACTCAAATGAGACTAGCATAGCCCGTATGGAGTTTACTATATCGTCGTCACACAGCAGTTCAGGACAAAGTCTGCTTGATATTCATCTCATTAGTAAAATGATCAGGCCTGCTTCATAATCCAGGGATCTGCTAATTGATTTTTATGCCTTGTATAATTGATTTTGAAGGCATAACGGTTGCCTGGTGGTAATAAAACATGATAAAAATCTACACCTGGACTTAATTTGTCAAGAGATGTGATAAAATACTATCAAACCAGACAGTTATCAGATGTTGACTTTAAAGATTGAGGAGGCGTCTTCTTCTACAGTAAATTTGATGTCTGCTGATCTCTAAGAATAACTGAGCTCAGCGTGGGACTGGCCTGGACCAGCCACAGATTCCCACGACCCCTCCTCTACACACACTGAGAGACAAATCAAAACACGGGCTGCAGAGGCGCACAAGCAGCAAGAAGACACTGAGGCACAGAGCAGCTTTGCACCACTTTTAGTCAGACTTTTTTTTTTTTTTTTTTTACAGTAAAGGCTTCATTTTGAGTTTCGCAGCACCAGCTGTTGCGCTACACTCAGTCAAGGGAAAGGATAAAAAAGAGAAACGTCTTAATCTGAGGAGGAATTAAGTAAAAGTCTGGATTTAATCGGGAATAAAAGTGTTGGAGAAGACGCAAGGAGGAGTGGGATGAATAAGGAAAGTCAGTGTGATTTATTTTGATAATGTCGAGGAAGGAGTTTCTGCTTCGGATTTACGTCTACAACAAGGCAAGTACCCAAACTGCTTTAATCCTGACTGCGAGAGCAACCGGACAGTGAGCTGCAGAGCTTTTCTGTAGTCAACGCTAGTGCTGTGGCAGCACATGAATATACATGTAACATTAAAGATGCATGCGAAAGGGTTAGACTTCATTTCTGATCGTCATCTGTGTCCTGTTGAATCGTGTTGTGTTCACTTGCCTCTGGAGGAATTACACCCAGAGTAAAACTGGAGCTGTAGGATCGCGACTCTATCTTGCAGACCACGATGTGATTGTGTAGTGAGAGCATGAAGTCCTGACAGGGGTCAGCTGTGTTTCAGCCCCATGAGGATGAATGAATTGCTCAGTAACAGTAAAGTCCAGGCTGAGGGAGGCTGCTGCAGGGTTCAGCAGAGAGCTCAGAGTCTCTCAGTGTGGCTCCAGAGACACTGGAGGAGCTGCAGAAGGTTTGGCATCTCATTAACTCAGCCACATGTCTTATTAAAGCTGCTATTTCCTGTTGTGTGCAATGCAGAGTAAACTATCTCCTCTTCGACACCCCCAGTGCTCTCCATCTGACACCGCCTGGTTGTGTAATTCTCTTATTTCTCTGTTTCTTGTCTTGTCTTTTTTTTTTTTATTCAGTCTGAAGCCAGAGGATGACAGCAGCCAGTCCTGTCTGCAGCCCCGCCTCCTCTCACTCATCCCACTCCTCCCCTTCCTGCCTCCCAACATGTCACAGACACCTGAGGGAAGGAAAATCCCTCAAGACCAAACTTCACCTGCGCTCTCCCCCCGGGGTGTGGCTCATGCTGGGCGTAGTGGTCGTTTTGGTGGGGATGGCCGTTGCAGTGGCAGGTTATGTGTCTGCAGCACCAAAGCCTGTAGGTGGGCGAGGCAGCACCCACGTTGAGAGGATGAAACTGGCCGGTCCCGTGGTCATGGGAGTGGGCCTCTTCATCTTCATCTGCGCCGCCACGCTGCTCTACGAGAACAGAGACCGTGAAGTCCTCAGACAGGAGACCCCTGATGACCTGGAGGATCTGAAGGGAGGAGAAGGTTGGGAGGATCTGCAGGAGCAGCCCAGCTTCAGCTGCCAGGAGCAGTGGGAGTGTGGAGATGGAGAGCAGGGTTGCTGGGCCACTCCAGCCCACGCACGCCCTCTCTTAGACCAGAACTGTGGTCCTCTTCCTCCTCCTCCTCCTCAGTTTGGCAAGAACAGACAAAACATCAGCAGCCGGCCGTCCCCAACGCTTCCTTCGGATGCAGGAGGTAGAAATAAAGATGAATACAGAGAGGAGGATGAGAAGGAAGGAAGATCCACGCTTTTGGCTCGAGTTCTGCACCACCAGGAGCCGACTCCTCACCCTCCCTCCCCCTGCTTGTCCATCTCTCACTCCTCTGTCTACTCAGACTCCTGCAACTCCAGTGAAATCAACTTCAACATACGGACAGGCTCTCCTCTGCCCGCTCAAAACGGAACCTCCTACTGATTCAGCTCTCATCAAACATGCATGACGAGATACATTGGTTTCACGTGCAGGCATTGAACTGAAGACAGGACGGCGTTTTCATATGATCCAATGCCTGTGAGTGGCGCAGTGGCTCTGAGTCACATTCTGTGAGGGGTTTTTTGTCCTAAATCTTTCTCTGACTCACCCACGTTTCAGAAATGGGAGCTATGCTGTTTGATGTCAACTAAACCCATCTTGTTGTCTTTGAACTCACCGTGCCCAAAATCCCCTGAGCCACGGCTTGTTTGACCATATTAGGACGTGGGGAGGATTGCTGAAAACTTAGTTGGGTGCCGTATCGAGCGAGAACACACTCGAGACTATTCCCCCCTTTCTCCTGAACACACACAGACATCCACTGCAGAGATACAGCAGCTCCGTTTCCTCACTGGAGAGGTTTGGTAAAGAGGATGAGGCAGATTAGGTCTGAATGGAGTCTTTATCTAATCTCACACATACTGTAATCTACTCTTTATCTGAGCAAATTGGGTCTCAGTATAAACAAGAGGAGCACAAAAGGACACACTGCACTCACTGCACACCTACGGCCACACTATAAATACCAGCTGGTGCTCTGTAAGCACGCTATGTGGACTCAAGTTTCTGGCTGTTTTTTGGTGTATTTCAACAAGTTTTGGTTCCTTTCAGTGTCAGCTGCTCACTTTTCTCTTTCTCTTAAAGATTTTCAATCAGATTGTGTGTTTTTTTTTTTAAAAAAAAGAGCAATGACTCGAGGGAGGAAAAAAAAGCAAAATCTGGTGAGGCGGTTATGAATATTCCTGATGCAGCGTAACTGAGAAAACAGCTCTGTGAATCGTGTAACTGAAGCCTCACTCTCCCACCATCCCGACCTTTTATCTCCTCTGGCTTCATCATCTGATTCCTACGCTTTTATTCAAATACTCCAGCCTCCATCATCTCAATTTGGCAGCGAGGATAAAACAAAACAAAACAAAACAAAACAAAGAAGAGTGGAATCATGTCGGGTCCATTTAATCCAAAGCAAGCATGTCTGAACAGGCTGAGAAGTAATGGGTAGGATTTTAATTATCACCAGCATTTTCTCCTCAAGCCTTTAATTACACAGGGGATCAGTCTGAAGGCTTTTATAGGTGCTTGAGGACTGCAGAGTATTTCCTTGTTGTTGGGGCCCATGCTGAGATCTCGCCATCCAGATGATGACTGAGACTAAAATGTACAGTCATTTGGAGCCACATATTTGACTTTCTAAAAGCAGCACCCATCCCTCTCCTTCTCGAGCAGTCAGGAGAAGGTGATGTGTAGGTACAGCGTGCTGTTTTAAGACATGGATGTAACGTTCGGGGCAGAGACGAGTTGGGAAGATGAATCTGAATCTTGCAAGCAGCCTCCTTCGCACTTTTTCACTCAGAGAAGCAAAAAGCAGCTCCAGCTCTTGCTCTCTAACACGTTCACACAAGTCCTGCTTCCCACTGTGAGATGGTCTGATGTGTTTACACAAGAGGAGATGCTGCATCCTCACAAACGGCGTGCTTAAAGTTTATCTGACAACAAGTGTCTGATATTTATATCTCTGATGAGAGACGACTGCAGGGGTAAAACGTGATTATGAAACAGTTTCAGAGGTTTTCTTATCATCTGCTAAAATCAGGAAAAAAAGCAGATACAATTTCCAAGTTCTCCTCTTCTGTGGATATTAGCACAAAGCTCTAATACAGTGGTTCTCAAACTAATGTAGTAATGTAGTAAGTAATGTACCCCCTGTCAAATGTTCTTTTTCTGCCAAGTACCCCCTGACCAGCACAAAACAGTTTGAGTTGGAAAAAAAAGACATAAAAAAACAAAGCTGTTCTATTAGTGTCTGATTTATGAAATATTCTTCTTAGACAATAACAACCCTTACGAAAGAAAAATATATTGCAGCATATTGGAAAATATCATGTCATATATTAGGTTATATATTCCCATATATGAGATTTTGTATTTATATTTTCCAATATATTGCAATATATGGAAAACGGAAATCATTTGTATATTTTGCAATATATTGCAAAATATTTCATAAATATATAGTATATTGTATATGTGCCCTCAATATATTATTCCATGTATATCATAATATATCAATAATATATTACAATACATTTCAAAAAATATATTGGTACATATATTTTTCTTTCGCAAGGGAATCTTGTTAACCCTGGAAATCATGAGCAGATAGGCACAAAACATTACAACTACATCAACTATGAAATAAAAAATAACTAAAGACGTGTTAAAAAGGAAAGATTGGTGCATAAAGAAATAATTGTCATCTTAAAGCGTCCTCTTCAGGTATCAAAACAAAGAGCTGCTCTCAAACTGAAAGTATTAACTTACTCAGAAGATAAATGTTTCTTCACAAAAAGGACATAAACTTAATTTCAGAAAGAAGATTTGCTAAAAAAAAAATAAATAAATTAAAGACTACTTAAGATGTGCTTCATGCTACTGTTGACTATCTGCAGAAAAATAACAATGCCCAAAATCCCATTAAGCACATTTTTCCAAATACTGATGAAATTATGCCGGTTCTGGTTTTGCCTTTATTAGTGCATCGTTCAGTGTTTTCAACAGCACTCCTGGTCTGAGGGAGACTTGTAATGGAAAAACCTACTGGATACAATATTTGGTTTATGAACCTAAACTTGTATTGATACAAACATTGATTTAAAAAAAAGTGAATTTTGCTTGGTTGGAGTGCCCTCGTAGACCCCCATTTGAGAACCACTGCTCTAATAGAGTGTTTTTGTTTACATAAAAATAAAAAAAAGCATCAATGTCACATTTGGGGAGCTGAAACCAGAAATTTGTTACAAACTTTGCATTTATGAAAAATAAACAAGCCATTTCAAATCTGTCTGTGCAAAACATTTATGCTTCTGTCTGTTCATTAAACATGTTTAGTTGAATTTACTGAAACGAGCTGACGTTCATGTATCACAGCACTTTAGCAACAATGTGCAAAACGTTGTTGAGGTCTCTCATGTGCACTTCAGTTTGTGTGTGTTCTTACATAATTCAGCAACATTTTTTCTTTTTGCAGCATTGAGAATATAACTGAATCATTCCTCTCCTCTGAGAGATTAAGCGTGGTGATATCTTAGCAGACGGACCGGAGGCTGTAAGCTTCTTAACCCTGCGCTGACTCAGGACCCATACAACGTCTCTGAATCCTTAACGGAGCGGAGCTGTGATCAACGTTTTTATGGGTATGACAGGTGTGAGTGTTCGAGGATCAACCAGCCTGATGATGAGTGGCTTTTCTACTACATTAACATTTTTACCTGTTTCAGCAGAAAAATGAATCCAGTAAAAACGTCTTTGTAAAAAGTGAGGAGTATCTGCTTCATGGAGAAATGCTTTCTACATAAGTGACGTTTTTAAACAACATTTGGTCTGTTATGGAAATGGAGGGATGAGGAGCCCGCTTGGTCGTTTTGTGAAGTTAATGCTGTGTCTTTTTATCAAACAGCTAACAAACCAAGTGACTTCTTCAGACAGAGCCAGAGACTTCACTTTTTATCCTGATCTTCCACAGACCTTGAAGTTCAGGCGAAGTCAGTAATTTGCAGATTTTTCTCCTCGTGGAAATTCCTCGTTTGATGTTGTCTCGGCAGCTGTGATCAGTGCAGGAAAAAAAGGGCAGGTGCTCTCAGGACTAATCCAATTTCAGCCCCTGAGTTTGGTCGTGTCCACAGTCCACATGGTGCGGACAGGAGAGCAGAGCAGAGCAGAGGAGAGGAGGGAGCATCCTATTCAAAATGAACAGACTGATATTCTGTGTTTTGGCTGCTTTAGTGCTCACACCTGCTAAAGGTAAGACGACCTGGAAACGGTTTCTCACAGGTGAAAATCAAACTGTGCTCTTTCAAAAAACTGATAACTTTAATGCACTAACTGCAACGATATCTAAGGAGCAACATGTTCTTGTGTTTTATAAATATGTTAATGATCTAATTATATGGATTTGATGAACCATGTCATAGTTTTTAAACATTAAGACGCCATACTAGGGGTGTGGACTGCTGCAACTGAACCTTTTCATCACAGCACTTGATGAAATTGTGTGTCAGAATCTACTCACTGATTGGTCAGAATCATTAGTTAAGAGGGGAAATGTTTCTGCCATGTGCTGACATTCAGCTTTGTTAGTTTGAAATGAATCAAAAATGTTTTTACTTACAGAAATACTAGAAAAGCCAAAGCAACAAGTTGTAATAGTATTTGAGACGGAGTTATGAAGGACTCAAATGGACTCAGCATCATGAGGGTTATGGTGTTGACCTGTTTTGTTCTAAAGGAGTTTCTAAATGAACTATTTGATGTTGGAGGCAGTTGTTAAATCTACCCTCATTAAGGTAATTGGGTTAAAGAATCTCCAGATAAAGCAGCACAAAAGCAGCTAAATGTCAAGACCTGTCTGAATCTGTTGCAACAAAGAAAAAGAATGATGGTTTGTTTTAGAGTGACCGTGCCGGACTGCGTCAGGACGTGTGAGCAAAACACAGAGCGCCAAACACTCAAAATCTGTCAACAACGAATCAGTTTCGTGAGTTTGCACCAGCCTCACTTTTCTTTGTCTGCTTGTTCACCTGAGCTGGCACTAGCTAACAAGATAACAGAGGATAAGTATTGTTAGCCCTCCTTAGCTCAACTCCTGGCCCCACAGGAGAGATTAATGCGAGCAGGAGCATCATCCACAGCCTGTTACAGCTCTGACAACTCTCCTTTTACCACGTGCCAAACCTAAATCTGAAATACCTGGAAAGCCAGTTCCCTGCTACAAACAAATGCTTTTGCTTTCATTTTAAGAGCTTAACACTGTCTTATTCCAAGGGACTGTGCAGCAGAGTGTGGCAGGGACAATTCAGGGTTTTTCCCACTCGTTCACAGTGTCACTGCCAACTCTTTCTATTAATTCCAGTATCTGTCTGTTTAATAAAAACATGATGGAGCCCGAAGACTTGGAGCGCTCCCCAACTCACACAAGTCATCCACTCAAAGAAACAAATTCCAGACCGCTGCAGAATAAACATATTTCAGAGACGCTCTCAGTGCTCAGCAGAATAAGGCTCATCAGTTTGGCTCCACGTCCTTCAACAGAGCTCCAACACTTCACACATACAGCACAGGCTGAATATTAAATTATTTCATGAGCGGTTGCGTAAACGCCTTGGAGTCAGAATAATCCTGAGAATCTCTTACATCATGCTGAAGTCTGTAGTTTGAAATATAAATATGGATTTTCTGCCCGTTGCTCATTCATCATGTAGTTTTCTGACCTCTTTTAGGACTATTCTGATGATTTTGAAGAGTTTGTCTTGCACTTTGTCTTGCCATCTTGGCAAAGTCACTCAGAAAACTGGCCATAATTCATTCATTTTGTTGCAAGACTCAGTGTCCTTTGGCTATTTGTTCCGTCAAAATTCATTCCAGTGAAGCCTGATTGAATCAAACTGTTTCTGTGGCGTTTCTCGGGCTCAGGTGAAGAAGAGGAGCCTGCGGAGCAGCTCTTGGATTCAGCAGAGTTGGTGCATGAGGAGGTTCTGAAATGTTTTCACTGTGAGCTTGGCTTCTGGGATGCCTGCTACACCACGGAGAAGAACTGCAGCCACAAGGAGGTCTGCTTCACTGGGCGAGGGAAGGCAGGTGGGCTGGACTTGACTGTCTTCTTAATAAATCCATGTCTATTCATCAATACTTCACCATTAGAAAACAGGACTTATGTTTGTATTTCACTGAAACCTTAAGACAAATTCTGCAATCCTCTCTCCAGCTGACACTCTGGACATCAAGACTTTGGGCTGCACAAAGGTGGAGGAGTGCGGTGTTGAGTCAACAGTGGAGCTCTTCTCCAACAAATCACTCTTCATCATGACTAAACACTGCTGTGACACCGATTTCTGCAACTCAGCACACAAACTCTCAATCAACACACTTCTGTTTGTCATCGTAGCTCTTTTAACCACCTGGCATCACACTGAATGAGCTGCTTTGTGTCGGTGCTGTCAGAACAGAAAGAAGTGACTCTGTGAAGTGATGCTGAGAGGACACTGAGCATATGGTGAAGAAAATTACCAGCTTACTGTATTTTTATGCGGTTCAGAAGACCGCTTAATTAGAAACCACTGATTAGATAACTAGAGCATGAACATATCAGTGAAGAGAGCTTTTAATCCAGCTAATCCAAGAATTTAAACTGGAACAAAACACATGTAAATATATCTACCCTTCCGAACTCATACAGTGTGATATGTGAGTTGTACATAGTATAATTCTTGAGATGTGTTCAGATCAAACTACCCTTTTCATAGGTGTAACATCAGTTAAAGCACGCTCCCCCACAGAACCAGCTGAAAACATCAGGAAGTAATTGAACAAACTGACCACAGAGCTGCAGGAACACGTCTGTGCAGCTCAGCTGCGATTCAGCAGCTCCCCAGCAGAGGGCAGGAGCTCCTCTTTCATGAAGTGCTGAAGGTCCAAATCTGGGTCTTCTAGGTCCAGGTGTAAGAACTTCTCCACCAAGGATCTACACCTTTCAGTCACACACATAGACACACACGTCGATCTGTGTTGAAAGCTTTACTCCTGCCTCCTTGTTTTTCATTCTGTACAGCCGACTGTGACTAACCTGTTAGCTTGTTCATCCGATGACGCTCTGTCATTGCTCTTGACGGGACGTCCTGTCCTGTACAGTTCTGACACCTGACCACACACATACCCACACGCAGTCTGTTCCTGTGAGTGTCTATCTGTGTTTGTGTATCTGAGTGTGTATTTACCTCCACTCCTCTCTGGACTAGGCTGGTTGGCAAACCAGCCAGAGTGGCGATGTTGGCAGCGTAGCTGGACTGACAGATCCCTTCTTTCAGTTGGTAGAGAAAAACCAACTCATCACCATCCACGGCTGTCTCTAGAGTCTGTGCACACACACAAACACCTTTCTTATCAAACAGACTTTCAATGATGCAAAAACCTCAGGCAGAGCTTCATGACTTATCTGTCATTTGGAAGTTTTACCTCCAACCTTTACCTGCAGTACATCATTCTACCACCAGGGACCAAACCCCACACACAGCACTACAGTGTGTGTTGGCTTTGTCAGATGAGAAAAGTCTATTACCAGAAGAGACAGCAGGTCAGAGGATGGTAGGAGGCCCAGCTGCAGCAAACTGTGGAAGTTGGTGGCCAACAGCACATGGGGAACATCTAGCGGAGCTTTTCTCAGCCAGTGGGAGATTGATGCAGCCAGCAGGGACAGTCCATCCACCTGCAGAGACAGCGTTATACCTTTTGAGTGTCTGTGGTATGAGCAGTGATGAAGCTGCTGATGGTCAGCTTTGGTCTCTTGTATTTATTGTATTTGTTTAAAAACTGACTTTCAACAATAAAAATATGTGATCAAACACATTACTAATTTTTGGTTAAAGCGGCATTGACCATACAAAACATCAACACAGAATATGTGGGTAAAACATGTTTCATTGTATTACAATAAAGGGGGACATTTCAAAAGAACCACACATAGCCTTTTCATCTCCACCCTTTGTTACAGGGAAAACGTCCCTAAAAGTCATGAGCTGGGCCCATGTGCACATCCAGTCTTAACACATGACGTAGCATCATGGAACTGTGCATTGGAGTAGTGCTGATTATATCCTGGTACTAAACTACGGTACAAACCGAGTATGAAATGTTTGCTTTCTGTCACATTTAAAACAATAAACAAAATACCTCCCCACTTTGCATCCAGTAAAACGCTGTCTTGAACAAAGGAAAGTAGTGCAGTTAAAACTACACAACAGTGGGTGCAAGTGATCATGGGAAATGCAGTGTCTATTCTAGCTAATCCAAGAATTCTTGAATGGTTCTTGATACGCTCTGAATCACCAGTGGCATGCATAGACTTTTGAAAGGCAGGGGCAAAAATAAAAAGACAGTACATACAGCGTGCATTTTTGCCACCCAAGAAGATATCTTAGCATGTGTTTTTCAACATTTGGGCCACAGGGCTGCACACCCCATCAACACTTGGCAGCACAGTGCATTCAAAACACCCTAAACACTCAATCAAAAGTATGAAGATGGATTTTTAAAAATATTGCAGAGGTTCAGCAGTAACCCTGTCAGTGGCTTTCAGCCAGATGCATCCTTTGCAAATGGCTCTAGCTTACTGTTATATGCAGTGGGTATATTTTGACAGAGAAATAAGGTAAACAAGGTTGCATTTCAGGAGACTTCTGTGTTTTTAAACTCAATTACCACTGATACCCACAAACATTACACATCTAGACCCTGGTCCCTGTTGGACCTCACAGAGTTCCTGAAAACGTCCCGACTTCCGGGGAAAGTTCTTGCTGTTAATAAGCACTTTTACTTCAGACACTTCTTTGTGTGCATGAACAAAATCAGAAAAGAATCTTTAAAGCCCACATTGATAATTTTCAACAACATTTCTTTATTTTTTCAAAAAATAAAACTGGTCTGAATCAAGGTTACAATAGTTAACTAAAACGAAACTAAAAAGGAAAACTAGAATTCAAAATACATTGCAGTTAACTCAAACTAATAAAAACTAGAAAAGAAAACAAAAATGATAAGTAAACTAAAAACTGTATCTTGTGTTAACAAAACTAACTGAAACTAACCAAAATTAAAGACAAAATGTCCTTAGATTTAGTTTCTGACAATATTAATAGCCTTTAGGATTTAAATTAATCCGACACATTTTCCCAACCAATTTTTCGGCAGTTGTCAGCGCCGTACGGCACTATCACTACGACGTACTGGGACGTGCTTGTTTACTGCACTGACTGGCTGTGCGCTGTGCTGTAGAGGAGCAATGAATCAGAGCATCTGTAATAGTTTAATTTCATGTGAGTCTGACTTTATTGTTACAGAGTCCAAGTTTCTAATAATCAAAGCTCATATTATATTGTTTTATATAATTTATGTTTATATTATTTTTATTTAATTCATGTTAACATTATTTTATATAATTTATTTTGATATTTTTATATTAAGTTTATGTTATTTTCTTGTGTTTATTGCAGCAGCCAACAGTTCAGTATCAGCATTGACTGAGCAGTGAGCACTATGCTGGACTTGAAAACAAACAGTACTAAAAAATATCTACTCTGAACTTTTTGAATCCTGCACCTGGTTAATAAGGTATGAAAAAACGAAAACTAAACTGAAACTAAACTAAAACTAAGCCTTGTTGCATAAATCAAAACTAAATAAAAACTAGAATGCCCGCTCTAAAACTAAACTAAAACTAAACTATAATGAAAAAAAAAAGTCAAAACTAACCAAAACTAAACTATAATGACAAATCCAAAACTATTTTAACCTTGGTCTGAATCCTAGCTGGAGTACAAATTTTACGTTGAATATCACAACAGCCCTTACAGGCACATTGCAAAATTTCAATATCCTGCTATAACTCTCTTTGTCTATAGATGGCGTACATTAACACCTCTAATATTCATTTTCAGGTCTCAACAGCTGCTGCTATTTTGCGGCTCATTGGACGCACATGTTAGGCTGAACTAAAGGTCTGCTCACACTGCAGCTCCAAATGGCCGAGCACAGTCTGAGACTGTTACCGTGCGCTTTGAGTCTGATGACACTGTGTGTCCTTGTTAAATGTGTACATATGTATTTTATTCACAAAAGGCTGCAGACAATTTCTGCTTACCGTGTTGGTTCCCTTTCCAAATTCATCAACAAGGACTAATGAATTGCCGGTGCTGCTGTTCAGAGCTAGGGCCATCTGGAGAAGAGAGAGCCAAACTGTTAGCCTCCGATGTGCTGTTTAATACTGTGTGTGTGTGTATGTGTGTGTGTGTGTGTGTGTTGAAGTTGTAGGCTGTAGCAGCTGTATAAAAATGTCTTGATAGGTGGAGAGTGGGAGTGAAGCCAGAGGCCAGTAGTATTGGAAGTTCATATCTTTTATTTCCACACCTACACACACATACACTGAAGCCTGTGTGAGTGTCTTGGGTACCTGGTTGAGGTCTATCATGAAGGTGCTGAGGCCCACAGACACTGACTCTTTGCTCTGCATGCGGGTAAAGATTCCATCTACAAGACCGATCTCTGCCTCCTTAGCGGGCACGTTTGAGCCAATCAGGGCCATGAACACAATCAGACCCACCTGCCAAGGACAAATCACATGACAGCAAGGAAGAGTGGTAAGATTTGTGATTCTCAGAGGTATGGAGCCCTAAGTGCCTCCCAAAGCCAAAAATAAAATGATTTGATTACAATTTGACACCTTTATCAAAAATCTATGGTGTGTGTTCTGATGAGGTTGCAAGATCTAAATTGATCCAACAATAAATACATTGTATCTACTGTGCAACTAACTCACTGCAAAAGGAAACAGAAAATGAAGAATGCACAATGGGATGCTATACTGATCTTTTTATGGTCTCCCAGTTTTAAAGGTTTATTTGTTTAACTTTAAGCTAAATGAAGCTGAGGAAGTTCAGTCCGGAAGACTGTCTGCTCACCCTCTTACGTTTCCTTCACTCTTTCCCGTTTCTCACTATCAGCTGACCAGGGGCGTGTCAGCTTTTCTCTCTATCCAATCACATTGTCACAGCTTCAATCGTAAGCCAATGATCACATATCAGTCAAAGTTTAAATACTGTCTCTTCTGCTTGTCAGCTGTCTTTCAGGCTCACGTCACAACCCTCCTCCTCTCCGTGCACCTCCAGTCTTCACCGCTCAGTTCTCTGCTCCTCTGCAGTCCTAACCGAATCATCAAGATCCAGCCTTCTCAAGACCCTTACCACCACCAGTGTCTAGGCTTCATCAGGGAATATTTATAATACATCACGTCATTTTACCCCCTACATTTATTATTCTATGGGTTTAACTGTTTTTTTTTAATTTATTACAATAAATCTGTTCATAACGCTTTTGGTGTATAAGGCTCTCCTGATCAAGCTGTAAAAAGTCATGAAGTCATGATTATTCACAGTCTGAGGATGAGTATCTTTAAGCTGATGAAGACCCAAAGGTCATCGCTCTACCTGAGACTTCAGATATTTAACTCAAATGTGACCGATGGCACCAGGGACTCATTTGTAACTGTCTCACCTGTTTGAGGTAGATGCTCTTGCCGGATGAGTTTGGGCCAGTGATAATCTTGACTCTGCCCTGTGACTCAGTGCTCTGGAAAGAGTTGGCCACAAACACAGGGGAGCACAGCTCTAAGAGAGGGTGTCTGGAAAAACAACAGAAGGAAAAACATTTATCAATCATGAATTTCACTCTTGGATTGAACATCACTTGTACTTTTCACTGAGCGCCGACCTGCCCTGTATGACTGCTATCCTCCTCTGGCTGGTTAGCTTTGGAGAGGTGTAGCCGTAATCTTGGGAAGCGCTGCTCATAGCCATCAGACAGTCTAGCTCAGCAGTGAGATCCAAGACCTGCAGCACACACCATAAGCAGACGGACTGTCACAAACAAAGCTGGTTGGAGATGAAGATGTAGAGCTCGTGTTGGAGCGTGGTGCATAATGTATTCATGTTAAAGCATGAGGGTGTGACGCTGAATGTTTAGAGCAGCTGATCTAAATATGGATACTGTGAAAATGTGTGACTTATGTTGAATGTTTTGATTCATGCTGCATTAGAATTAACTGTGTTCATAGTTGCAATGGGTTTGATTCACTTTCAAAAAGTCCTTACTGGACATTGTTTATTTTACATCAACCTTATAGTGCCAAGCGCAATAATTTTCATATTAAGTTTCGACTGGCTGTAGATTTGAAACCAGACAAGATCGATTGATCATTCTTCTTGCATTTAAAATCTGGAGAGTAACACTTTCATGTTGTGTTTTCAACATGTCCCAGAGCAATTTTTCCATTCCTTTTTTTATTTATATATTTTTGAGGGATATAGCCATGATATTTCTGTAATAAATGTGATTTTTTTTAAAATGTTTAATTGCACTTTTTTTAATCACTTTATTTTAGTAAGTCTAGACATGAGTCTACATTTTTTTCAAAGTTTGGGATATACAAGGGTTGTATTGATGTAAAAGCAAAAGTTTTACACCAAACAATGACACTACAGCATGTGAATATGCTAAGATATGCTCTAAAAGACTTGTTATGGCAGGTCAAAAAGGATTAATTCAGCTCCAATGTGGAAATCTACTGAATAGTTAGAAAATCTGTAAAGACACAGAACTGTAAACAAAATTATTCATCCCCCGACTCTGATGCTCATCCTGTCAGGAAAAGGACCCATGAAAGGTGCATTTACAGCCTGGAATAACAGCACACGCATCTGTAATGAGACACATCACACTAAAAAAAAAAAAATCAATAAGATCTGTTTCATTAAAATTAGCAGCACAACCCAAAGAAACTCAAACTCACATAAACATAAGTTTAAGGGAGTACACGGGAGTATTGTCGTATAAACTCCAGAACCTGCAGGTGCTGCGTACCAACCTTGTAGAGGGAAGCACTCCTCTCCAGAACAGAGCTCTGCAACTGTCTCATCACTGATGTCTCCATGTCTGAGACACAGGGAGCACTTTAGTCCATTTCTAAGATTACTGTGTACAAAGCAATCAGGCAAATGTTTACTGTTACTAAAGAGATGAATTACCCCTTATGTCACAGTGCAAGTCTCCAAGGAGGTCATCCAGCTCCTTTGTTCTCTGGCTGCGGTAGTGCAGACGATCCTCTGACAGGAACTAATAAGCACACATACACACACAAACACACACAGGAGCATAATGAACAAACAAACAGCAGAAAAAGAATAGAGAAGAGGTCATTTCAAAAATCAAACAAATCAAGAAATAACATCAAGCCCACACACAAACCATAAAATCAAGCCCCTCTATCTCAAAGTCTTCTTTCTCCACCATGCTGGGGAGGCGAGGGACAGACAGCAGGAACCCAATCTGTGAAGAGAATTCAACCATGGGGTCTTGATGACATACGTGGTGCTCAAAGGAAACTGTTCCTGCTTATATCCCTCTGACTACCACAGATCACAGTTTTAACCAGGCTCAAGCCAGATCAAATGTAGCTGTTGGGCAGATATGCTATATCAACTGGTAGCGATGTAGGCATTAAGTTAAAACCAGGGGGATGTAGATGACACAGCAGGAGGGGATGCGAGCATCCAGGTGCTCCAGCTCTCTTCTGGCTACATCTGTCAGGAAGTCAGATAAGCCCATCATCCGCCTCTTCTCTGTCAGAGTAAGGAAGCTCTGGTTAGTAAACACCATATACTTTATTCAAACAGGCTCTCAATCTTCAGGATTTCTCATAGATTTTCATTCTGTAAGGTGGCTCTTACTCTCATCAATTGCTGGGTCCACATTAGGTTTGATGGTGAAGCGGTTTTCTGCTACACTGCTCTCAAAATCCACCTACATGTTCCAAAACAGGTGGAGTCACATTAATTCTCACTCCAGAGTTTGTGTTTTCATTTTTCACCTCTGAGCACAGGAGTTATCTGAGATTTATAACTGTGTATCAAAGTGTGTCTCACCACACGGCTGATGAGGGAGGCAATGTAGTGGAGGTCATCAGAGAAGCCTTTACTGACATCACGGAAGAGCTGAATGGACTGAGGCAGGTGGCGTACAGTGTCTCTGATACACACCACACTGTAAACCGTCTAAAGAAAAAAACACACCAGTGCAGCATGTTGTTGTCTTTTCACAGAATCTATGAGGCTGAACGTGGCCACGCTGTAGATCTAACCTTATAGAGACTCTGCCAGTCAGTGACTTTGGTGTGAGAGAGAGACATCCTGCGCAGAAGAGTCTAACAAACAAACACACACACACACACACACTGACTAGCTTTAGGGCAAGACAAAGTTTCCATGATCAGTGGGTGACACAGCAGGGAAAAGAATAAATGGTAGCAGATGTGGAGAACAAAGGAGGTCACTGGTCAGAGTTGTTACGGGTATGTTGCTGATGTTGCGCAGCGAGGACTGCAGGGTGCTCAGGGTTTCAGAGTTCTGGGGTGACGTAAAGAAACGAATCACTTCCTGTCTCCTTTGTAACACAGCCAGGTCCTGTGTAGGCCGCAGAAACCACTCACTGACAGAGGAGAGGACAGTTATATCAATGAGCAAACATAGAAGAACAAACCTGTTGATTCTTTTAGTGACAGAATCTCTGCACAGACCTGGGCTGAGCATGTGCTGTGTGAATGGAAAGTTGCAGTTTGGGATTAAACCCTGACAGGTGATAATATTGATCATACCCAATACCAACAATGTGTCGTTAAGGAGGACGCATTTGTCTTGTTCCTGTTTACAGTGGCAGCAAAGGCAAAGCTTAAAATTGTTATGACACAGTGTGCATATGTGTTTTAAGGGTTTCTTATTGTAATACTTATTTTAAATTTTTATTTTCCTTGTTAATAATTTAAATTTATCATATATTTAGTGCAGCTGGCAGCCCGGTGTTTCAAGACATGTTCACAATGTGTAACATTAGTGAATCCTGGTCATGTCCTGCCAGTCATCTACCAAGCAGAGTTAACATAACCTCACTCTTCATTTTATTGATAGACTGCTGCATGAACATTATCACTAAGAGTTTAGCCCTGAGCTGACAGTTTGGCTCCTGTGTCTACCATCACTACAGAATTAATCACAGAAAATGTTTACAGCAGAGCATCTCTCTTCTCACTACTAAACTTCATCAGCCAGTGTGTATGTTGGCATAGAGACTCAGACGTGACATAAATCGATCTGGTCCTGCTCGACCTGATCGGGAAGCTACAAACTGGCATTTTGAAAACAACCTGTAACCTATAATATTGGTGCGGATAATCTCATTTGGAAGTGTGGATTAAAATCAGGCATTTACGGATACTTTTGCCAGATTTCTTAGAAACTCCTCACATATTGAGTATCATTAAATATATGCATTATTTATTGTACTTTTGATTTATTTAAAATAGTTGTTAACCTGTGATAGAAGCCAGATTACTAGTGCAGTATTAAAACCAGAGTAAATTCTGTTTCCCTCATCATCTCAAACAACTGTTAGACAACATGATGTTAAGGTTCTTCAGTCACACTCAATACAGAGCTGGTAGTTTTCTTTTGAAAAGCAGGGTTAGGTTAGGGTTAGGCTGGGGTTATAGTTCGGGCTAAAGCTGGGGGTAAAGATTAAAGCTGAGTCAAAGCTGGGGTATGAGTTAGAGCAGGGATTAAAACTGGGATAGAGATTAAAGCTGGGTTTAGTGTCAAAGTTAGGTTTAAAGCCAGGGTCAGTTTTAAAAAAAGGGTTAATGCTGAGGTTAAAGATTGAAGTTAATGTTAAACTTAAAGATAGAAAATAGATCCAATGAGGACTAAATATGGGTAAAGTGTTGCACTGATGTACAGACTAAAGGCATCTATACTGTTTTTGTCAACCTGTGATTGGACGTTGGTAAGATTTACTTCTCACCGCAGCAGTTTGGAACCAAACTTGCATCTGCAGCGGTTCAGGATCCCTGAAACACAAAAGTAGAACTATAGCAGTTCATGTAAACACAGCTTAAAAATACAGAGATATTTGACACTTTTAGGACATCTTACCAAAAAGACTAAGTCCCTCTTTTTCACCTGAATGCAGTTTGTACACTGATGGGTGAAGTTCTGACTTAAAGATTTGCAGAACACTGTAACAAACAGAAAGCCCACTGTGAGATACTTTGTCTCTTTCTTTGTATTTGTGACTGTCTTATCTGAATACTGATTTGATTTACAGTTTACTACACAACTTATATTATTGAACATGTGCACTTATTATATTTTACAGAAATACAGAATTAAATATCAGAGCTGCTAGATAAAATCAAAAGTTACAATACGGTAAAATAAAGAGAGATTGGGGAAACCAGTAACAGCCAGGTCATTAATGTGACTCAGGCTGAGCAGGAACTCTTACCTGTAGGTGTCACGATCAATGCAAACAACACCTTTACTACATTGGGAAGAAACAAACCAAAAAATTTTCAGTGGCAACGTTTCTGAATCTAGAAAACTTCTGCATCACTTATGACAGGTCAGTTTCACTTTAAGACAAGTAGACAGTGCAGCGATAAATCTGACAATAGATAAACTAAAGGAGAGTGTAACATGAAAATATGACTGAAATTAATAACAGCCGTGTCTAAGTATCTGAATAAAGAGCAGTTGCAGTCGTTATTCATTGACAAACTCATTAAAGACAATGTGTTATCACAGCTCTGTTTGTGTGTGTGAGTGTACAGCTAAATTAATGTGTGCCTAACAGTGTGTAGGCGTGAAACTGTAGGATAGGAACTCCAACACTGCTGTCTTCCAGCTCCACTCCTACTCTCCTCCTGTCCAGACATTTGAGCAAAGCACCCACTGCCCTCATCTTCACAACAGTGGAACACACACACACACACACACACACACACACACACACACACACACACACACACACACACACACACACACACACACACACACACACACACACACACACACACACGCATTAAAATGATGGACACCTCATAAAAAGGTCCTGAGTGAGGACTGACTGATTGATGGTATGATATTTCGACAGCTGGCTCACCATCAGGGGTGAGTCAAAGGAGATACAGGAGGAGAGGTAGGACATTTTGTCTCTCTCTGAAATGGATGCAGGAAGGAATGGCAGATTGGCAGACAGAAGTCTCTGCTTACCGACTTCCAAACCTGCAAGATTCGCAAGGGATCTAAAATTATTCTGCTATTTCAGAAAATCCTGCCTGGTCATTGTTCAGTGTATATTTACCAAAGTCAACAAACGGATAAGTCACCACCTCTGGTTTGTAGTCGGGGTTTGCACCTTGAATATAACAGAAGGGAAGAGAAAGTTATTGGTTATGTGAAATAAAAATGTTTACCCAAAGAGAGGCATTTACAGGGTTGAATGACAGTATAATGCGCCAATTTAAGTATCATTCAATGTCTAATAAAAGGAATGTGACAATGTAGCGTAAGATAAGTAAGACAACTTCTGTCTCCAAGAACTCACTGAGTTGTTGAAGGAAGTGTGTCACGCAGCGCTCCTGCTTTGCACTGGTAATCACAACATGGGGACGAACCTCCTGGATGACTAAACAAAAGAGAAAAGAAGGAATTGAAACAAATTTAAACAATACCATAACCTACGTTTGTTAAAATAAATAACTTAAATGAAATCTTTTAACCTCAGCTTATATTTGGACAGCTACTAGTGAGTTTGCAACAGGCTGTGCATTGTTTACCTCTGGCCAGCAGGTGGAGCTCGTGGTCGTCAGGAGTGTCTTTCATGAAGTGTAAAGAGGAGTCACTACTGTCATAGAAGCAGAGGCCTACCTCCCCATGCTGGGCCAAAACACTCAGTAAAACCTGGTAACAAGCACATAGAAATAAAGCCTTACTGCTGTTACCGTCAACTTCTCTGCTGTTGAGTCGAGCTTACCGCAGGTGAGTCTTCCTCTTCTTCGTCTCCATCTCCATCCAGGCCTCTGGGACTTAAAACTAACCCTTCCCTTCCTCTCAGACTGTCCAGTGCTGCCATGACCAGTTAATTCTTGGTACAAAAAGAAGAAAAAAGGATGCTTTAAGCTATCTAAAGACTAGTGAGGTGCGATTTAATTCCTTAATAATCAGGTAAACTGACTGACCTAAAGCTAGCAAAGCTGCCTCCCAATTGACAGTTATGTCGTGGAAACTTACATGTGATATCGTTATTCTTCATTTAGTCTGCTCATATATACTTACTTCAGAGGTTGAGACTTTCTTTTGTCAAGCTAACGGGCGGCAACATTTAATTTTTAATAGTTAACCGTTGAACGTTTTTTTAACAGGCGAGTACACAGAGGGCCCCCTTTCTCGTGCACTTTCCTCAAGCTCGCGCGTCCCCGATTTCCCGCCTGTTGTCATATCAACAGCGTTTCTTTAGGCTCCTGTCTATCAGTAAAAATTGAAGCTATGTTCGTCGTTGTCTGTGTGTTAGTCGTGTGACTATCAACTTATCTGGCTAAAATGGAGCAGAAACAAGAAAGACAATTATAAGTGTTTGTATCAACTTTTATCAAAATAGATGATAATGAATACTCAAAACAGGTTCAATCAATACACCTTTGTGCTAGTCTCTTCTCAACAACATTTTATAAAGCCTTATTTCTGACCTTACAAAAGTTTAGCGTGCAAACCATTTACGTTTTGCCACTTGACAAGTTTAGTGAAGTAACATACATAAGGCAAAGAAACCACGACAGACAGTCAGGGTGGTCCCATAGAAAGGTATACATTCAAAGTCATTACTGTACATGGCCTCGGTCAAATAGTTCACAACTGTAATGGCAGATAGTCAGTGGTTTGGACCAGGGACTGTGGTTCAGACACTAAAATACAAAGTCCCCACAATCCTTGGTGCCTTAGTTAAAATTTAACTTCATTTAGTCTAAAAATATCATCAGCACACTTTACATAAATAAATAATTATGAAATAAATAATGTGAATGATAAATATTAACCAATAGCTGTACAGTTTTAAATATTGACATAAAACTTAAACAGGAAATTGCTGTAAGTTCTCTGTATACTGTGTGATTATTGTAAAAAAATAACAATTCCTTTTGTGTGTGTGTGTGCGTGTGCGTGTGTGTACATGTGTGTGTGTACATGTGTGTGCACAAAAAAACTAATGACCAGAAATTAGGTAGTGCTGCAGACGAGGTGGTAGAGGCAGTTTGTCCGTTTCTTTCCATCGCTCTTGTCCTAAAACCTGACGAATTGACAGTCTGCATAAAGCCATCAGTCCAGGAGGATCACCTGATGAGGAGAAACAAAGAGAGTTCTTTTAGATAATCTGGTAGTATCTGATGAAAGCTCATCTGTATAAAACTTCACACTCACATGTGGCCCCATTCAGATAACGCAGTCGTATGCTGGCTTTTCCCCTCACACTGCTCACTGCTGGGAACAGCTCTACTCCATGAGGAAGGTCTGAAAAGGCCACACCAAGGAAGCTGCCGTCTACAATGAATCCCAGAGTCCCTGCATCTGCGTCGAGGACCAGTAAGATGTGCCTAGGAATGTTGAGAGGTGTCTTGGCAACCCCAGAGTAACTGCTTTTCCTCTTTCCTGGGTACTGTCTGAGACTCTGACCAGCATGCCAGAGCTGATTGGTTTTCAGTTCCCAGCCCCAGGACTGCACATCTCCCCCAATGAGCACATTGTACCCCGAGGACTGCAAAGGACAATTCTGCGTGGAAATGCCAATAACAGCATGGCTTCCTCTGAGGTCTGGGCTCCACAGTACTTCCCATATATGAAGACCACTCATTACCCCCATCTCAGCCCTCACACCATCACTGCTCAGTTCCACGGGTGAGCGTGTCACTTCCTGTTTGCAGGCAGACAAGAAGAAGTGAGGAGAGTGGTGCACTGAGCTCCAGTGTGAGCGCCTGTCTTCAGATGGGACCGGAGAAGAAGCCAGAATAACAGCTAGGCGAGAAGGGATGGGGACAGCCAGACATGAAAAGACCGATGATGATGAGGGAAGGCTGTCATCTGCTCTGCCACAGAACCAAGCTGACAGGGAGAGACCCATTTGCTCAAACAGTCGAAAAAGCTGGATACACTGGTACAGTCACTGTTTAGGGGGAGAACTGTGGGGAAAACAAACACGAGTTAACTCACACAAAGACTGTATACACATTTAATTTCAAAATAAGGTACACTTGGTAAAACAATGAACATTATCTGCATTTTTAAACTTCATTTAGCAAATTAGAAAGTTTGTGATATTTTTTTCCCCTTAACAACAAAAACACAGATGAATTTATCGATACCATGTACAGCATTGGGCTATTTCCCCTCATAACAAGGCCAAGCAGAATAACAACACATTGTGCCACCTTAATAGATAATATATTTACAAATGTTATGGATAATAACATAAAAAGTGGGCTATTAATCAATGATATTAGCGACCATTTACCCATTTTTGCAGCTTATGAGTGTAAAAACAAGAGCAACAAAAACAAGAGAACCATTATGTATCGAAGAATTAGAACAGAAAAGACGTTAAACAGTTTTAGAAATGAGCTAGTAAAGCAAGACTGGAAAACTGTATATGATGAGAATGATGTTGACAAATCATATGAAACATTCTTGCAAATATTTAAGATATTACATGATAAACACTGTCCAGTAACACAATGTAAAATAAATAAAAAATATGCAGGACGACCGTGGATGACAAAAGGCCTACAAAATGCCTGCAAAAAAAAGAATACCCTTTATCGAGAATTTATAAAACATAGAACTATTGAAGCGGAAAAGAAGTATAAAACATATAAAAATAAACTAACTAATATTATGAGAACTTGTAAAAAAGAATACTTTTGTAAAAAGCTAGAATATTATAAAAACAATACAAAAGGTTTATGGAGTACACTAAACACCGTAATTAAAAATGGAACAAAGAATAATCAATATCCACAGTATCTTATAGACAAAGGAAGCAGTGTTAAAGAAATGAAGGAGGTAGCCAATGGATTCAATTCATTTTTTGTAAATATAGGACCAAAACTGGCAGAGGAAATAAAAGTGGATGGGACAGAAATAGATCCAACTAATTATGTGGAGGGAAATAAAAGCTCAATGTTTTTAACGCCTGTGGAAGAAAAAGAAATTTATGAAATAGTCAAAGGATTTAAGAACAAAACCAGTACAGACTGGGATGATATTGACATGGTAACTGTGAAGAAAGTTATTGATGGTATTGCAAAACCACTAACTTGTGTTTTTAACCTGTCTTTCCAAAAAGGAATATTCCCACATAAGATGAAAATTGCCAAAGTTATTCCGATATTCAAAGAAGGCGACAAACATAACTTCAGTAACTATAGGCCAATATCAATACTCTCCCAGTTTTCAAAAATACTAGAAAAATTATTCATAAAACGATTTGATGGTTTTGTTGAGAAACACAAGTTGCTAACTGATAGTCAATATGGTTTCAGAAACAATAGATCAACAACAATGGCCCTCATAGAACTAGTAGAAGAAATAACAGACTCTATTGACACAAAGAGGTACGCACTGGGAGTGTTTTTAGATCTCAAGAAAGCATTTGACACAGTTAATCATGATATACTAACAAGAAAATTAGAGAAATATGGTATCCGTGGCCATGTTTTGCATTGGTTGAAGAGCTATTTACGAAACCGTCAACAGTTTGTACATATTGATCAGATTGCGTCTAATCTTATGGACATTACTTGTGGGGTCCCTCAAGGATCAGTCTTAGGACCAAAACTATTTATAATGTACATAAATGACATTTGTCATGTGTCAAATGTATTAAAATTTGTGTTATTTGCAGATGACACAAATATTTTTTATTGTGATGTGGAATTACAGCAGCTTTTGGATGTAATTACAAAGGAAATGAACAATGTTAACAGATGGTTTAAAGCAAATAAGCTGTCTTTAAATCTGAATAAAACAAATTTTATGTTATTTGGACAACGAAGCAAAAATATAAATGTAAAATTAAATATTGACAATGTTAACATAAAAAGAGTAAATGAAATCAAATTCCTTGGTGTAATTCTTGATCACAAAATCTGCTGGAAGCCGCATATTAAATATGTTCAGGGGAAGTTGGCACGGAGCATTGCCGTCCTGGGAAAAACAAGGCAAATTTTCAGCCAGAGAGCACTTTATATTTTATATTGTGCATTAATTTTGCCATATCTGTCATACTGCCTAGAGGTATGGGGAAACACATACAAAAGTAATCTCCAAACACTGATTAAAATGCAGAAAAGAGCCATCAGATTCATCAATAAAGCAGGATTTAGAGACCACACAAACAGATTTTTCCTAGAATTACAAACCCTAAAACTTCAAGATATGATTCAGCTTAAAACTGCACAAAAAATATTCAAAGCAAGAAACAATTTACTTCCAGACAACATAAGAAAACTGTTTACAGAAAGAGAAGGAGGTTATAGTTTAAGAGGGGAGCTGAATTTCAAAATACACCATGCTAGGACAACATTTAAAAGTATGTGTTTGTCAATATCAGGGGTTAAATTATGGAACAGTTTGAGAGATGAATTAAAGAAAAGTAAAACTATAGGCATATTTAAGAGAATATTTAAAACACACCTTTTGAATAAATATCAGGATGAAGAACAGCAGTTTGACCCAGGGCGGTAATGACAGAGCCAATTGAAAATTAAACAAACAAACAAATAAAACATATACAGAAATTAAGTATCATATAAGGGAAATGTTATGTGAATGTGTATGAAAAGTATAAATATGTAAAAGTTAAGATATCACCGTAGGAGGTGTGGATAATAGGGGTAGGATTAAATAAGTTTAACTTCTTCCTACTCCTTTTCGAGCATGTAGTTATGTAACACATGCAGGTTGTTGCTGCAGTCTTCGTTTTTCTTTTAAGTTTAGTATGCATGTGTTTGTTTATGGTGACGACCTATTTCTGTTTTGTTTCTTTTTTTTTTGCATGTTCGAAATAAATTCATTCATTCATTCATTCATTCATTCATTCATTCATTCATTCATTCAAATTGGGTTAAGGAAGATTAACTACAGAACTCAGTTTAAGGTTTGGTAGACCAGAATAGCCTGTGGTGCATAGTGGTAAAATTAATATTTTCAAAATTTGCTAAAAAAAAATGTCCATGAAAAATTTTCCTGCAATACTTTTTACCACTAAAACAAGAAACAAAAAAAATATCGGAGTGCTATTATAATTGGTGAAGCCAAAAAGAATAAGGGAAGTCTCCACCAGTTGAGATTAATAGATGATAGATGATAGTTAAGCTTTTTTAGCAAATAAGTAAAAAGAAAAAAATAAAGACACGGTCCTGTTGGTTACAAACGAGTCTTTGAGACTTACCGGTTGTTGTGTTCAGTGCCTATCTTTGGTGATTGCTTCCAGCCATTGTCTCTGTGAGAATAAACCCGCTTCTTATCAAGCATCCAGTGCGTGTTATCGCCGCTCGGTAACGTAACCGCGACGTCCACTCCAGTGTTCTGATTGTTTTTAGGGCGACCTCCAGCACAGTCCCTCATCTCAAGCTGACGCCACACAGAGCCGCGGGGACAAGGACGACAGACCCCCTGACGTGTTTGGGAACTGGGTGCTGCCTTAACAAATCTCCAGTAAACGTCATAGCTGTTATGCATGTCTGTCCGTTATCTTGTTCTGTAATGGATGTAAATATATATGGCGAAACAGACGAAGAGGATCAAACTCGGGCATTTAATCAACAGAAAGATGAAGATGAAATAGAACCCAAATCGGCTCATTCTTGCAGAGAGCGCCTGCGCGGATGTGCTGGGTTTTGAGCCCTGGACTCTGTCTTACAGGTAGCATGATGCGCTGGAGTCCGAAACTGTTTTTATATCTTCTTCTGTCTTTTTTTTTTTTTTAATCTAAATTACTAGAACTATACGGGCTTACTGTGATTAACTAAATCAAATGAGATCTCAACCTTATTTTCCCCCATAATCTTGAAGATATTCTGATTAAGATTCCCCTATTTGAGCAAATTCACTTGAAGTGATTCAATGTAAAAGAGAGGAACAGGATCCAGACAAAAATAAATTATATGCAATAAAAATATGAATAATAAGTTATATACATCGAATACATTTTTTACACATTGATAAACTGAGGAAAACAAGCAGTGATGTCAGGGTGGGAATACCTGGTGTGTCATTAAATTGAAAACAAAGAGGAAAAGCCATTATTCCTAAACCCTCATCAATCCTGCAGTGTAGCCCAAATGTTTCCAGATTTAACTTATAAAATCTTTGTTGTGGTTTTATAGAGCGCATTGTGACGTTAGCATCACTTTTTATATCATCACATTATTAGTTATGTATTAAAAATAAGCATAAAACATTGAGTGTTGATTAAAGAAAAATCAAAAAACTTTAGGCTGTTTAATGGACAGAAGACTGATAGGATTATGAGAAAACATTACTATTTTACTTTGAAACATAAATAATTTTTGTTCATAAAATACAGATTGTCTGGTGATTCCAGACAATCTGTCCAACCTTGTAGACCACGCAGCCCAGTCACTCACCTTTGTCCCTGAGACGTTCCTGAGGGCTGCAGCACATGATACCCTTGCATGAAAGTGGAACAACTTGTTATGTAATATATTATGCAGTTTGAGGTTTTTCCATTTTTTTTTACTGGATCCTATCAAGTTTGTTAGTACTTTAGTCATATATGAAACACTGGATAATTGTGAGGGTTCAGTTGCTGTTTGTAAAGGATACTTAGGGAGAAGTGAGAGTTAACAGTCTTGTGCTGTAGTTTACTCATCATGTGTGGACACTGTTATGCTAGTGGTGGCATTGAAGACTTGAGACCACATCACTCCTCTGAACCAGTTAAAGCCTCTACCCATTTATCAAGCTGTTAATACTGTTTGCATCCTGACAAGTTCCACTACCCAGCAGCAAATCAGCTATCTGGCCTGTAACCTGACAACAATGGTACACTTTTTCTGGTTGAATAAGGGATCTTAAGTTTTAAGGAAACCATGTTGTTGGAAAGTAAACTGAGGCAATTCTTTCTGAAATTAAAAACTAATGTGTTGTCATTTAAAGTCTGTGTTAACAGTGTTACTAGTGCTTTTATCTAAATGTATTGAAAGACCTCAGTTCATGTCAAAGCACTAACTTTGTTTCATTAAAACAAGATAATCGTGAACCCCACATAAAGAGTATTTCTCCTACCACAGACCAAAATTATAGGACATTTTTTGAAACCTGCAGGTTCATCTTCTCTCTTGGGTTAATGTATGAGTAAGATCAGTGTTTTTGGTTTCAGTAGAGTTTGGGTTCGAGTACACGAAACGTATCCAGTGCAGCTTTTTCAGGGTCATGTGAGTATATTATTGAAGTAAATTAGATTTTTTTTAAAATTGTGATACAGACCACTGTTCCCTCCATGATTATCAAGAAATATTTATATTCAGACACATCACATTTACTTTCTTTCAGCCTGCAGAGCTGTGTATACATCATAAAACAATTCTAAAAGTACAAAAAAAAAACAAAAATTTGACCTTTCAAATTCAACACTTTGACCTTCATTCTCGGCAACAAAATCAAGAAACACTGACTGATACTGTATTTAGACACACCGTTCTGAGTGTAAGTTAATAGAGTCCAAATGGTATATCTTAACTTTTCCCCTCGCTTTCTATGGAATATAAGCCCTCTGAAATCATCCTTTGAAAAAAAAAGGCATACTGACGAGTAAAGGATAGCATGTATGAATTGCAAAGCGTTGAGTAAATCCATATTTCACACATAGAACGGATTGTGATTCAGAAAAACACATCATTCATTGTTGGTTGGCACCAACTGCCGGCCTGGAACAAAAACAATATCAAAGTTATTATTTTTTTACAAATTTGACACAGTTGACTCTAAACTTAACAAGTTTTTGTCAGATTCCTTTTTACATCTACTGTGGTAGATTTGTCTGTCAACCCTTGTAGTTAATTATTTCATGTTTTAAAATTTTAAATTTTATAGATCAAGTTTTTGGTGACTCAATGCATCAGTGCAAAAAACACATGTAATGGCACCAAAAACAGAACATTTCATTAGTGTCATGTTGTGTTTTAAATGGTGCATATTTAGCTTTACAGTCATATTGCCTTAAATGCCAACAGCAGATGGGAAATGGATCTGGCTCTTGTTGCTCTTTTGGTTAATCTGTTTTCTCACCCTTTGTTTTCTTTGTGTAGTAAATCAGCCCAGCCACAAAGAAGACCAAACCCAGCAGCAGCGCAGCCGTCCCCACAGCTATCTTGTTCCTCTCAGCCTCAGGTAATGGATCTTTAAAAAAAAAACACCAGATTTTAAAAATAACCTCAAAATTATTGATTGTTCAATTCAACATAAGATTGAGCCCACATAACATTTTGTCTTGTATGGAGAATCCTATCACTTGCTAATTCTTCTTTATCTGACTTTGTAAAGGCAGCCACATTACCTTTAGACAACTCTGAAAGCTAAGAAACTGACCCAGACTTAACTAAATTATCTATACTAATCAAACATGAGGAATTTAGCTCACACCTGTCACTCTGATCTTACCCCACTCATAAATCTTTGGCTTCCCAAAGCTGGCGTGCTCCACCTGACAGACAATTTTGTCTCCAAATGAGTGTGTCAGCTCCAGATGAGAGTGGATCTGATAAAGCCAGTTTCCATTGGGCAGTTCCTCAGTGGATGTCACATCAGATGTCACCTCTTGTCCATTTCTCAGCCATCTCACTTTGATTTGTTTGGGGTAGAAGTTGTATACGCTGCAGATGAGCATGTGTGGATGTCTGCTGCCCGATGCGTCGGCTGACTTTACCCTGACAGAGGGCTCCATGGCTGTAAAAAATAAGTGCAGATTAGAGAGCGAAGGGATGGATCTTTTTGGAACCATTAGTGCTGAGTTTTCCTGCTGTGGGAAACAATGTTTAAAATCTCTGTGAGAATATGCTGCAATGTAAAATCACCTGGTTTTGAGAGGAGTTCAAGTGCAAGTGGGATGTTGGCCTTGCACTCCTCCAAATTCTTTTCCTCTTGTTTCAAAAACGAAGGGTTTTTGTTCAACTCATCAACTAAGTCTTTGGCCTTTTGAGTATAGCCGGTGTATTTCCCCACAGTGCTGTTGTAGTCGCCCCAGAGCACCTTATTTATGAAGATTTGGGCCAAATAAACAGCATCGTCAGACGAGGTATAAAGACAGCGAAGCAAACCACAACCAAAGAGAGATGCTCCTGTGACAGAAAGCAACAAATATTAGGTCATGATTGGAGTCAGTAAGCTCTTTTCACACATACAAAGCTTTAATTTTATTGTTACTCACCTGCCTGGGAGGACAGCAGAAGACATGGCAGTAAAATGAAGATGCATGTGTTCATGTTGACACATGAAACAATAGAAGTGAATTAGCCTCCAGTATGAGGAAGTTATTCTGAAAACTGTTGAACAACATTTTACCAAGTGGGTGTGTCTCACACTCTGTTTGTCGCTTCTACATAACCACCACCTTGTTGCAAGGGGAACATCCTACATAGATTTTACGACAACAATAGAAAGGAAATCAGTAATATAATCTTAGTGTTGACGAGTTGTTAGATGTGTCCTTATAACATCTCAAAGCAGCTAAAATCACACACCAGTTGATTGTAAAAACCTTTAATAACCAGATTAACTGAGAATTGTTTTTGATTTTAAATTTTTACAAATCTTAACCATTGATGCTAAATGTGAAGGAAAGAAGTTATATCGGGTGCAGGACATTTCGGTTTAATGTGTAGTTTGCATATGCTATAAAAGGGTGATTCTTCATTTAAGGGAGTTTTTCTGTCCCCAGGGTAGATTTCCGAGAAGAAAAATGTTTTTTGCAAAAATAAAAAAAGTTAGGGTTAGGTTTAAGAAGTTATAAAAAAAAATCACAGTGATATTTTAATACAGGAGGTCCTTGGGTTATGAACGAGTTCCATTCTTACAACGCGTCTTAACGGGATACTTTTACCCCTAAATCTCTAAATATCTATCCAAATACATGTATTATACTTCATATTCATGGGAAAACAGTTCAGACAATTAAAATAGATATTTCAATTAAAATAAAATAAATGTATAATGTAATAAAATATAGTACACTAAATTAAGATAAAAAATAACCTTCTCTATTTTCTTACGTACATATATTTATTGGCGTTGTTAAGTTGAAACGACATAAATCGAGAACCTCCTGTATTTTTTCTGTGTGTTGAAAATTCAAATGTGCAAGATTTTCACTGTTTTTGTCTTGTCACCTGTGTGACAGTAATGACATGTGACGGTAATGACAAATTTCAATTTTTTGATTGTGAATGATTGCGATAATCGTGCAGCCCTACTTTTAACACATTGATTCAAAAGGGTCTCAAACCTGTAGTTGCTGGGTATGTTTATAATCTCGTCAAGATGATCAAGACTTAGACATGAAGCATCTCGCGACAGCTGTCAGATCAATTTCTTGTCACACCTGTTGAAGATAGTCAGTGATTTTGTAACAGTTCTTGTGTGACTGTTTGTACTTAGCTCTGAACACATTTTTAAATGTTAGTTTATATTTTTAGTTTAAAAATAGCATCAAAGAGAACCAAATGTTTTGTTGAAACCTTTTTATTTATGATGGGTAACAGCACTGTTCTTACATCAAGGCACCATGCAGTAGATGGAGTAAATAGATAAATACGAGTCCTTCACATCAGTTAACTCTGTCCTGTTAGGTGTGAAAAAAATGCTTCGTATAATAAAAAAACCTGCCATCTTTACTTTCAAGTAACACCTGCATAAAAAAAACAGAAGCTGAAGGAGCAAGCTGCTACTCATCTCTTGACTGTACATTTCTTGAATGAGCCATTAACTAGCAAGAACCACACATCAACATAGTGTTTAAACGTTTTTTTAACGTAAGTGTGAATGAGGAATTAAAGGTCCCATGTTGTGCAAAAATCACTTTATTAAGTCTTTTCCTGAAATTTGCGGGTCTTTGGCTTTCCTTCCAGCCCACAAAATGTGATATTTAATGACATGACCTGTACTTAGTAGTGCTTGTGAATCTAAAATCCTGACCTAAAATGAGCTGTTAAGATTTTGGGGATTTGTCGACGTCAGCAATTCCCTTTTTTGACCAATCAGGAGCAAGTCTGACCTGATTGGTCCACCGGAGCAGATACCCCGAACCCCCTCCACGTCCCCACTGCTGGAGAGAAAGCTTCCCACCTCGGAAGAAGACAAGACTAAGTGGCTAGAGTTCATTTATCAAGGAAATGTGCCAGCTACACTCAGTGAAACTGTGCATGTGTGTGCTTGTCACTTCACGGCCGACTGCTTTTCCAACTTTGGACAGTACAACAGAGGGCTAGAGAATAGACTGGTCCTGAATCCAGGCGCATTACCAACCATCCACCAGCAAACTTTGGATCCTGGAAATGTGAGTATTTTAAATGCTGTGTGCTGTGGAGCAGATGTGAGAGCTTTTCCTCAGTGTCCCCCTGTCTCTGTGTTAGCTTCAGGATGCTAACTGTAGCTGTGGTTAGCCTGTTGTTTTAGCCTGTAATGTTACAGTAAATGAGCTGTTTTCGCTGTTTTCTAAACAGTTTGCAATTGGAGCTCGGTAGTCATGGATGTGGCGCCGCTCTCAGTGACGCAGAAGAGCGGGGCGGTATCAGTGGTGGCTCATTTTACATATGAAGGCCACGCCCACTAAATCAGAGCGTTCTGAACAGAGGGGCTATGAGAGCCTGGAAACAATGCTGCTGTGCTTGATTTATTGGCTTTTTTGACCAAAACATGTTACTACCATTTCATGAAGACATCAATGATCCATATTAAACTGCAGAAAAGGAGCAGAATAGGAGCAGAATATGGGACCTTTAAATGTTGGGGGGAGGGGGAGCAAACGGGGCATAGTTGGTTAAGGAGGGTTTAAATACTGGAAGGAGTGAGGTTAAGGGCTTGTTCTGCTCCTAAAACTCTGCTAAAATGCTTCACTAGAAGGAAAACACAAGACAGGCCTGATACTCATACCTCAGTCAGTTGAGATCACACCACAGCCTAAGAAACAATAAATTATGTAAAATGTAAAGATGTTTTCCAGTTGATTTCCAGTGATTGGACCACCTTCACAAACTGTATCACACAAAAAACTCTCATGTTAGGACTTTTCTGATTGTAGCAAATTTGGCAACCCACAAAGGCAAAGCACTACCATAGACTGTACATCATGATGCTGTGCTGTTTTTGTCCTAGATGTGTGTAAGTGATGATTTCTGTTGGTAGGCTCATCTTGGTGTCTTCTGCAAGTTAGTCATTGTTATTATTATAGATTAAAAAAACAATCCCTTCAGCATGCTCATAATTGTCTCAAATGACACCATCCCCATGGCAGTGGTTTCAAGCATAGAAATCACTATGCTGGATTAATCTTTCATAAGCTCCAAGACTTTATTTCTCCATTAGATCATCTAGAGAATTCAGTTTTCATTAAATTCAGTTTGTTTCAACGTTATTAACTCCTTTAATCATAAATGTCTCAGTGTAATGGCCTCTAAATGTTTTTTGTGTATCTTTGTAATAATCTTTAAAGGTCTTTTGTGACACTTTAAACTGACATGTTGCTAAAATCTGCTTTTCCTTTTCACTCGGGCTTGCAACAAAGAATTTATTATTGTTTAGTGTGTCCTTTAGCCATTAAAAATGTTCCAACTGCAACTCCCAACAACCCTAGAGTCAAGCCCACTCCACAGAAGACAGTTGCTCCAACACTGGGGTGACTCATTTCCACATCTGTTGGGAGAATAAGAAATCAAATTTATCATCACATCAAGAAAACATGTCAGTTTTATGCAAAAGTTCAAGAGTGCATCACTTACTCCAGATCCTTGTTTGAGGCCGGTCCAGGGCTAAATGCTCCACAGTGCAGCTGTAAATGTCCCCCTCCTCTGGTGTGAATTTCAGGGTGGAGAACTGGTGGAAGGTTTGATCTTTATTTGGAAAATATCGACTGAGTGACACCCCCTCTGTCACTGGGCTGCCATTTTTGGTCCAACTAACTTTGATCCCAGGAGGGTAGAAGTGGTTCACAAAGCAGGTGAGGCTGTTTTCAACTCCAGGCTGAACTTCATCTGCTGGGTAGAGGACGCTCTCAGGGGGGTCTACACAGGGTCAGAGGTTTCACTGAAAGCTTCAGTATTTTACAACAGAACACACAGGTCCTTCTTAAATCAGGTTTACTTACCTGTTTCCTCTGGTCCCTTTATCCCTTCAGCTTTGAGGACAGCCTGAGCAATTTTACATGTTCTCTTTGCTTTCATTGCATTTATGTAGAAATGAGCGCTCTGAGCTAAGTAAGTCTGGTCCATCACAACAAAAGGTGGACCAGTGAATACACCACGTTGTCTGTCAAAATCAGTGTAGAAGAGTTCTTCATCATCAAAGACATATTGAACTTGTGTCGAACCATCCTCTGGGCAACCCACAACATAGACAAATTCATGAGTGACTGAAAACAAGGAAATGGCAGCAAAGATGAATTAGAAACACTGATGCATAAAAGAGGAACAGTTTTATAAGCCCATATTACATCCTTGTAAAAAAAAAAAGCAGTGAACAGGTTTCTGTGCATATTGGTTCAGGAACCTTACCTTGTGAGGAGGTGCAGAGGGTGTTCAGCATCAGAAAAAGGAGGAAAGAGGTCTTCATGATTCATCCACACTACATTTCCATCTCATGTACGAATTTTTCCTTTCATCCACAAAATTTACATTTCCCTAAACTCCACAAAAGTAACAGGTGGAAGCATTAATTTATTCCGGGGATTTGACAAAAAGTATCATCATGTCAAAAAGCATTTACCAGAAATAAGAACTCCCTCAAACACTCCCTATTTATAAGAATGTAAACAAAAAACACATCAGATAAAAAACCTGTTTTTCCACTTTGCTGCAGGCGCACTTCTGCTGGCCAATGTTTTTACAGCTCACTCAACCAAGACTGTGGGTTCAGTGAACTTTTATACGTCTTTCATTGATGTATCTTTAAGATTAATGTGATAAGGCAGGGATTTTTTAGCAAGCGCCTTTTTGCTCTTAGTATGATCAATGCCTTTTACTTCGAACGCACAGTGTAAACAACCTTATGTTTTTCAAAATCTATGTATAAAATCTCATTGTTATCGATCACATATTGGTATTCTGTAATGCCGTTGTCAAAGCAGCCCACAACGTAGACAAATTCATTGTTACCTGAAAATATTGAAGTAGAGAAGAAGTCAAATAGCAATGTAATGATGTGAACAGCTAAATAATATTCAACTTGACTTAAAGTATGAGTCCACATAAGAACAAAGTTGTATATTTAAACCACTTACTTTGTGAAAATGTGCAGAAGCTGTTCAGCATCAGAATAAGAATGGAAGAGCACCTCATGGTTTGACTGTTGTGTGGTATCACCTCTCAGTGGGAACATAAATGAACTCTTTAGTTGTTGTCTTTCCTAAAAAAAGTCACTCCAGTCAGTTATCCAGGGGTCCCTGATCAATCTGCAAAACCCTGCACTCGATCATCAAATGTTAACCAAGGCAGTGAATCAGAACACCATAAAGGCTTCCCTGAACACACTACTTTACATAAACATTGACGGGAATACAGCGGCAAAACCAGTTTTGCCTGAGCAACAATAATTAAACTTGGTTGTGTTAGAGAAATGAGGAAGTGTAGTTCATAAACTTTTGAATCACTGTAGTGTTCACAGTGAGCAAGGCTGCAGTGATTTATTAGCTCTTTGATGTCACAGGTTAAATGCATCTAGAAAGCACTAGAAAAGAACATTCAAAATGAGAGGCTAACTTTGTAAAGAAAAGTGTGTAGCTTTACATATGATGGATGGCGACCTGGTTGCACATAAAAGACTGGCTCAGTTATACAACTTAAGGGAACCTTCATAAGATAAATCAAATAATTAAGAAAACAGCCCAGACTAATGCAAGATGACACATGTAAAAATATTTTGTACCTCATCTTCTTTCACATGATCCAAATGCCCTTCTCTTACCCTTGCCTTGCTACGGGAGTCACCAAAGGTGCATTTGTGTAGATTTTAATCTCTGGAATATTACTCAACTTCTGGGAGTGATTTTGGACAAAATGTTGGTTTTGACTGGTTTTTCCTTTTAAACAAACCAGTTATGCCCCAGTGTCATCTTTATCAATCAATATTATGTCTTCTGACTTGTCTGACATGTGTTCCCCTGTATTTTGTTAACTCTATTGCCTAACCACAGTAATTTCAAATTGATGATTCTCTGTCTTTTAAGCCTAACACATTCAGCAACTTGTAAATGAGTTGAAGTTGGGCATCTATTTTCATAATAACTCGTGTTTTTTCTAATGCTGGAAAAAAAAGAAAGAATAAAAGAGAAAACATTTGTTGCTGCCCTTGTCTTGCCTTTGATTGATCATAGTGATGTTTAACATATGCATTCTTCATCTGAGAGAAGCTCTGAGGTTTGTTACAAAACTAAAGTGTCTAACTCATCACTGCTCCCTGTATGCTCACATTGGCTGGCCTTCACTGGTATTCTTGACCCTCTTCCATCTTATTTATATAACTTAATTTAAATGCTGAAAGCAACAGTCTTTGCTCTGTGACTCGGTCACAGAGTCAGTCCGCAGAGTCTATCTTGAAACAGGAAAAAAGACTTTTGGGTCTGCTGCTACTGCAGCCTGGAGTTTGCTGAAGGAAATTTGGATTTGAGTGAGCTGGTCTCTTTAAATGATTTTAATAACAGACTGAAGGTCTTAGAGGAAGATGCATCAACTTATAGATGATTCAAATGATGAATTTATTATATGTTATCCAAAATATGTTGACACATTTTTCCTTTTTGTGTCATTTGTTGTAACTTTTTGGGAATGTGAGGCCGCTGATCTCCAACAGGATGCTGTCGTTTTATATATATATATATATATATATATATATATATATATATATATATATATATATATATATATATATATATATATATATATATATATATATATAATCTCATCAAGATCTTAACTGGCCAAATAAAGTTAAAGAAACAAACAGACAAAGAAAGTCCAAAATCAGGTATTAAAAACATTTTGTCTTAGAGAAGAGAATGAGAGCTATCTTAAACAGTAATGTTATTAGGACACTAGAGATAAAATAAAAATAACAAGTATTTTTTTTACTTACTTAGTTTATGGAAGGGGAAAGCAAAAGCCAGTCAGTGTTAAAGTCAAATTTTAGCCAGTAAGTGTTGAAGAAAGTGAGTCCAAAGCTTTACTTTTATACATTTAAACCATTGACTGTAAAAAATATTTTAACATGCAGCCCAAAGAGCTTCATAAAAGACAAGAGAGGCTGGAGGTAAGAAAACGTGAAAAGAAAATATTGATATAAAATACTTGAAAGTATCAACAGAAATAATATAAATAGGATAAGCTCAGACAAGTACCATAAAATAAACTAGATAAATAATATATTACACACTTGATGCAGAAGTTACCATTTACTATTCTTTTATCTCCATCTGAATTTACAGCAGAAACTTTACTTTGTGTTATTATATTTGACTCCTCTTGCACTTACCTGGTCAGGTTTTTGGCCTCCTACTTTGGCCTTAGCAGGAAAACTGCATTTTGAAAAACTTTTCCTGACTTGGTCGGCAGATGGTGCTACGGGTCTATGAAAGTTAGCGGTGCTGCGCTTTGAAGAAGCCGCCTGTTGGTGCTGTTCAGGGGCATGTGGCTCTGAGAGCGGAGCCGTCTTCCTCCCTGACCCTGGGCCATCCGTGAAAAAAACCGACCGAGCGGTAAAGGGGGCTGGGGATGCACAACAGGACGGAGGAAACACGGATTCACAGGCGAGAAACCAGGAGTGCTGATGCTGCTGAAAATGCAGCACCGACGTCTATGTGATAGAAATCGACTTTGCTCTGGTCAGCGATTTTAATAGAGCAAATTTATGTCGCTTTGTTTCGTTTTCCTCCGTTTTTTAACCTTTGGTACAAACATCTGCAATGATGCGGACTGTGGACTGGAGAGGAACCTCTGCGATAGTACTCTGCCTTGTGGGATATCTTTTCTCCAAAGCTGTCGCCAAAACTCTACCGGAGGACACAGTAACTCAAGGTATGAGTGCTTTTAATACTTTTACCTGCTCACGTTGTGCAGAAAAATGGGGCTAATCAGCGGCTATCTGTGTGTCTGTGTGCCGCTAGCCTGCGCCGATGCTGATGTGACCTAAAAGCTAGCGTTAGCAAGTTAGCCTGTGGCAGAAAGGGAGCACGAAAACTTCGTCCATGTGTTTTAATCGATGTTAAAAATAGTGGATAACACTGAAAACACGTTGTCTTTAAACCCCTTTGAGTTAAACCTTTGTGTTATACTTTGTTCTTATTGGTGTATTGGTAATCAGAATCTCATGTTGTCCAGATAATGCAGTAGGAGAGTCCATCCGCTGTGATTTGTCATTTTTAACCACGCCATATCGAAAATAATACAAACATAACAGTGTTTCTCTGAGTAGGGTGGGGATGAAACACCTTGTTCAGGTGTTTTTCAGAGGGGAGATAAATGCAAATGAGCTTAAACACACTTTATGGTTGATCTTTGATGTTGTATGTAGTGTGATGCAGAGTAAACCGTTTAAGTAATAGTGAGTAGGCTAGATGACAACTTTTGATGATTATTTTTGCAATTTCGCAGATTGCAATTATATAGTTTTCTCTGTCGATGAAATATATATCTACGTACAGAAATCTTTTTGTTTGTTTGTTTCCTGGAGAGGTAGTGCTGAATACGTATCATGATCTTGCACATATATAAAGTTTTAGGCAAACCCAAACTGTTTTTTTTGCCTGGTGCTCAAAACACTGAAAACAATTTCTTTTCCTGATTTATGTGCAGAAAAACACTTTTCCAAATCAGTGTTTAAATATACCATCAGCCCCACTACTTAAGAAATGCTCAAACTCAAACTTAAACCAGATGAAGTGAAATGTTTTGACTCAAAGTAAGGATTAAAAACATGATTTCCCATTACTACTGCTGCAATGACATACAGAAGTATAAGTCACAATATCACAGTATGTTTTGGTATCTCATTCAGTCATTGACTTCCAAGCTTTCCTGTCTTACTACTAAAGTATGGCCACATCTGTTATATTCATCACTTTTAATAAATGCATGACATACTCACAAATGTTTTTGTGAGGACCGTAGTCAGTCCTCACATTACCACATTGTTTACTGCAGGATTATTGCAAACTATAGTAAATATCGCTGTAAGCCAGTCATGGATTAGAGGACAAATCAAATGTGTTATTTTAGGAATTCTGGGATTTTTGGTGCTTTTTGAACATTTTCATCATCAGCTGACTGGGCTAAATCAACTATATCAAGCTTTAGTCAAGAGAGAGTTTCAATTGCAGGGCTTTGAAGTTTGGTCAGCCTCTCTCTGCTCCTTTTATCCTTTTTGCTGTCTTTCTCTGGTATTCATTTTGCCCCAGATTGACCTTCACTGGGGAAGGCAGAAAAGAGAGAGGGAGAGAGAGTGTGTGTGCACACAATTGTGTGTGTGTGTCTGTGTGTGCGCGTGCTTGTGTGTGCTTATGTGCCCTTGTGTGTGCGTGTTCGGGTCGATACTGAGGACTTCTTCTGGTCTGTCCAGCAGACATCAGGGAAACAGGGATGAGTGGAGCCAGACAGACAATCTCCCTGCAGATATAGATCTCACTCACATTACTGCTGCCCATAATAGGCATGGCATTGCATCTCCAACAGACAAACATTCACTGAAGCTGGACACAGACAGCTAGGAAGAAGACCAGCAGTCAAATCATGTCTTCACCTGCAAGCAAATATTGATGTTTATCATGAGTACCTGCTGTAAGTGTATACCAGCCTTCTTATGTTATTTTCATATGACATATGTTGTGTTAATACTCTTGATAGTAGAATCAAAGACAAAAGAAAGAAATGCTGAATATTTTCTACATAACTATCAAGAAGATATGTTAGAATAAAAAAACAAACAGATGACCCCTTAAAGCAGATAGAAGCTTTCACTAATTAAACTAATCTATTTTATGGAAGTTAGATTATAGGCAGCGTGTAATGATGTTACAAAAACATTGGAGATAACAGCTGCAAACAAATGCTGCTGAAGTCGTGGATATGTTGGATGAACAAGTTAACATAGGGGCTTCAATATTTGATTTGCATCCTGACTCAAGAAGCATTCTGAAATAATTAACTATTTCACCTTGATCTATAACTCATACCCAAATAAAAGCCATGTGAAATTACAGTTGCTACATGATAACATAATCTAATATCTAATAATCTGATACAGGCCTGAGAATGTTGACTGCATGTTTATTTTTAATGTTTCTTTAGATTTCTCATTAAACTTAGTTCATACTGTATCACTTTATTATCAGAGAGTTTAATATCAAGAACAGAATCAAAATTCATTCTGGCCTGAAAAATATAAGCAATCAAAAAACGCTTATTTGGCTTTTATTTAGGCTCTATACTGTCACTCTTGTACTCCTGTAGTAGCTTAAATTGATTTACAGCTTAGAAAAATCAATTTCTTACTTGCTGTCATTTTAGAAAGCCTTTATTTCAGCCTCTGTTCAAAAGGTGTTGTTTAAGCTGCTGTCTCTTTAAGGCTCCTGGCTCACAAACCCCCTTCCCTCTGATTGGTCAGTCCTGTGGAGGTCTGTAGGGGTCAGGTCTCCAGGGGCAGAGCTATGGGCATACCTTGTTGATTGAGGCCCACCCCTACATCTTACCATGAGCTAATTAGGAGGTCCTTATGTGATGACTTCATCATTTCAGCAAGTCTTGTTTAGATCTCTTACTACTTTAAGAAAAGTCTGTTTGAGGGGTTTATAGACAAATACAAGGATTCATACAGCATATAAATATGTAGCAATTTGAAAAATCAGCACATGTTATTATAGCCATCCAGCATTGCTACTCTATCAAAAATATGGGAGAGCACAATACCCCCTCTTTAAGCGCTGTAGTATTTACACTGTAAGAAATAGGATTTAAAAAATTGGGTCTATAAATAGTCCAGTGACTCTCAGACTGGGAGTGGGGATCTGACAATGCTCTGTCCCCTGCTGAGTTAATGGGGTTGAGCATTGCTGTCTAATCTCACTTTAAATCTGGATGAGAGAGAAAAGCAGGCTGATCATTTTTTTTAACCTCCAATCATAATCACAAATACCTAAACTCATACTAATCAGAGAGTGTGAATGTCTGTCTTTGTGCTTTTATTTTTTAATTTGCTTTTGTTTGTGTTGGCTTTGATATTTCCTTATATTGCGACATATTTCTCGCCATGATTCATTCTGAGCCTCTTTGTCTCCTAAACAAGATAATTTCACAACCATTCCACTGAAACAGCAAACCAGTATTTTCAGACCTTGTGTCTCCTTTTGCTGTGGTTGAAGAAGTGCAGACACACAGACAGTATATTGAAGCTTGAAGTAAGAAGGATGTTTTTTGTATAATTTCACTGGCTTTATTCCTTTCCCACTCTGCTTTTTTCAGTACACTTGAATGAAGAGCATCTAAATATAAATATAACCATCCAGTTTTCACCTTTTCTAAACTCTGTGACCAGAGCTCTCATGCTGTTGTCACATGGTCTCTGACTCCTCATGTGCTCATGCTGCAGATGGTGGAAAATCGTTGTGATGCTCGTTTGCTGTTGGCATCAATGGTTTTGTAAGCAAACTGATTCTGTGTTATTGAATCGAACCAGTCATACTCTATTTTTTTTTTTTGGGGGGGGGGGTTCAGGAACTACACAGACAGTTCAGTGTTGACAGAGAGGAATTAAGTGTGTTTTGAATTAAAAGTTTTAATGCGTAACTGTTAGGGTAACTTCTGCTAGGGGAAAGATTTTCAGAAATTAATTTTGGCTCTGGCGATGTGTTCTTGATTTAAACTTTGTGACTTTTCATGGACTGAAGTGAAAATTTATTGTTAAAATAAGGAATTCGGAAACTCATTTCATTCTTCTAATTTCCGTCATAAAACTCATTTCCAGTTTGTTCAAGTGAAAGTTTGAATTCCAAAAAGATATTTTCACCAGAGTCAGTCCAGTTACTTGCAGCGTTCACTCGTCCTTGTCAGGTGTGACCGCTGCTGCAACTATTTTACTTAAAGGGGACATATCATGCTTGTTTCTCCTTTTCACTATGCCAGACTAGGATGCCTGTAAAGCATTTCTTCCCTCATACAAGTCATTTAGTTCCTTCATTGTCTCACAATAGCGTTCTCAATATCCTCATTTTAGGCCATTCTGAAGATCTCGTTGAAACGCTTCGTTTCGAGAATGACCTCCAGTAACCTCGCAACGTCACAGCCCTTTGTGCTCTGATTGGTCGGTTCTATCAGAGGGGTTTTTAGAGGAAATATAGGCAGACTTCACCAATAAACTATTTCTATAACAGGGCTCCATCCTGCTCCTTCACTTTTCTCTGTCTGTTTTATCCATCATGCTGAAAGTGTAGTCTAAAGATCGCCTCTACCGTCAGTTCGCCACTATGTTATTACCGCAGCATTATTGTGGTCCAGGTTCACAGTGCATGTCAGAACAAGCATGCAAATATCACAGTCTCACAAGTATTACGACGTCTGCTAAAACTACAGTGTTTTAACTGCTAATTTACCATGTAAAGCCGAGCTGCTCAGCAGAGCAGAGTCCCTGCATCCAGCACTCAGACAAGTTAGCCAGAGCTAGGGAGCTTTATTTATACTCGGCTCTTGGAGGGTGTATCCCTCGGTGGCGGTTGTGTGACTAACTGACATCACAGAGGAGGAGCTGCTTTATCAGATTACTCCAATAAAAAGAAAGGTTCCTCGTGTCGTCATGAAGGTCGAAATCTTGAAGCCAAATGTCAATTACCTAATTTTTTAAATCAGGGATCAGCATGATATGTCCCCTTTAAAGTTGCTTTTAAACAAACATTCCTCTCCCCTCAAGCACAGAATGCATCTGTTTTCCCCTCTTCTGTCTGGAAGACCACCAACCCCCCCTCTCACACACACACACACACACACACACACCCAGCGAGGGCCAGTCATACCAGGCATTTCCAGTTTATCACACCTCGCTCTTATGGAGCAGTACCGCTTTACCTCCCTGTAATTTCTGATCAAGACCTCAAACTGAGATTTATGAGAGCTGTAGAGGCTACATAAAACTGTTTTTCAGTCTTCTGGAGTCTGTCTCTTTCACTCAAACACTGAATCGCTCTGCTGCTCTGGCGTCCCTGGGATAAATGGTCTGAGATCACAGCATTGGTGTGGGGATACTCTTTTTGATGCGTCTGTCCTCCATATGGCGCTCAGAACACGACCATCAGGAGTGAAGAGTCGCTGTGGGGTGCTGGTTGAGCTGGAGGTTTATCCCCGTTCTTCAGGACAAGCATCTTCTTTTTCTCCTGTGTGTTGAAGCAAAGAGGAGACTCCCAGCTTGTTTAACAATGATGTCACGACAGAGCTGATTTATTGGATGAGGATTGGGAGGGGACTGTTGCATTTGTCAGGCAGGGGTCTCCCAGGGGACTTCTTTTTAAAGTGAGCGCAGCTGGTACCCCTAACAGCATATCAGTGGGAGTGGGACGGGAAGTGAGGTCAGCACGCACACACAAACACACACTTACACACACACACACAGACACACACACCAAATCTTAATAGGATAGGGAGTTTCTGTCAAGGGGAAATCCAGCCGTCTTTTTGTTTTTTCCAATCCTCTGCTGTGCAAATGTAATAACAAGGAGGAATGAAGTGAGGGGTCAGGAAGCAGCCACAGAGCAGACCTTCACACCCGACCTCTCTGGGTAATGATGTGTTTGGTTTGAGATTGACACGTAAGGCTTCCAAACTTCGCCGCATACAAAACACCACTTAACTCCAAGCCCTGCAAAGGTATCATTTGATGCAGTTCTGTTTTTTTTAAAGGTGCAGTCTGCACTCAGGCTGAACTCTACACAGACTGTCAGAGAGCCTCCTCAATAGGCACGGAGTCCTCAAGTGTGGGAGGAGGGGGATCCGTCTAGCCCAGGGGTATGAATGTATGCGTTAGCTTGTGTGGGTCACGGAGGGTTGGGTTACAAGAAAAGAGTTACAACAAAATTCATTTGTGTTAAATTTGGGGGAGGCAGGGGGGTTATGGTCCAGGGAGGAAAGTTTTCAGCCATAATTGAAAGGTCACCGTGGGTCAGCGAGCAGCCAGTGATCAAACAGTTTGTGTTGTTATGTGTGCAAAGACAGAGGGAGAGTTTGGGTTTGTGTGGATGTTAAATTATAGTATTTTTCAACCAAGTTTGTTCTTTTATAATACCTTTGAGAATCTGAAGCTGGAATTGACTTTTTGTTTGTTTTTCTGGTTTGTGGTGTTATAAAATAAGCTTCACCGCAGAGAAGGGAACGTACTGCTTTACATCACTGCCAAAGTGTGCAAGCATCAAAGTACGATTTAACAGTTAAGTTCAGTTTCTTTTGCTTTACATACTTTTTCTTTTCAGTTAATATTTATTTGAGCTTTTCTAAGGAGCTGTGGTTGACAGGTTTTTTTTAGGATGGCTCGAGAGAAACAGAAAATGTTTGCAAGAAGACAGTGAGGGATGACATGAAGTGAAGAGCTTTCAGCTACTGCTGTGAGGACTGTAGATAAGCTGATATTTGATAACCTCACTACAGCCATATATCATAATCCTGACTCATTTTAGTAATGTGGTACTGCTCATGCCAAAGATTTTAAAATGAAGTTATTTTGATTTTTTAGGGAATGCTAAAAATAAACGGTTGAACAGTAAGAGGATCAAACATATGGATGTAAAGGAAGGGTGAGATCAAGTAAGAAGTATTTCCTCTCAACTAATGTTTTTTAATAGTTAACAAAGCTTGAATGCAGCCACACATATTTTATGACAACCACTCTTTTTTTCCCTAATAAAACTTACCCAAAGTCTTGAATAAAGCGCAAGTTACTGCTTTTACCGAACATCTGTCCTGGACATAACTTCAAAATATAAGCATTGGGTGAGGATGAGGTGGGCCTTTTTGTGAAAAAAAAAATCAGATCATGCTATTGTTTTGAAAAGAATTTCAGAAACACTTTGGCAAGATTTTTTCTAGAGCAGGAACCATATGCTTTTCTCCCGATTTTTTACTTTTTGGGGTTCAGAATTTGATATAAGTGGCGATTCCTCTATATCCCCGATTCTTGCAATTTTCACTTTGTCTTTTGAACACCAGATGATGTGAAAAGATTTGATGAATGATGAAGATGATGTCTACAGACTCTATCAGGAGATATAAAATCTTCATCATGTGTGAATCAGTTTTTAGGATTTATTCAGGGGATCTTAGATTTCAACTTTTTTCCAACCCAGCTTATGAATACAAACTAAAAAGGACTTAAATTAGGAAAAAAAAATGACAAGGCCCTCCAATTTAAAATCATTAATCAAAAAATCAGGATATGTTAATTCATCGATTTCTCCCTCCCACCCCTAATGTTTTCATTGTTTGAGGCTCGCTGCTTATGCTTATATAAAACACACAATGAGATGAAAATCAAGCTGAGTAGATCGGTCCTTTTGATCAGCTTTCGCCACCAATGTCCAGCCTAACTTTTTGAGTCAGTATCAGAACGTTAAGTGATACCAGGGTCAGATTGTTGCGTCCCTAGTTTTGCCATCCTTGTTGTTTTTACATCACGGTTGTGGGCTTCAAATAGGGGTGGGTGTATTGATCTAAATATGGATTGTATCGATACCAAGATGAGTATTGGTATTGGATTGATACTGGCGTGATGAGATCGATGCTGCAGTTCCTCTTATATCGTCTAACAATTTACTTTACTTTACTCCATCTGCCACCTCTCTGTGCAGATGGGAGGAACCTTTTTGTTATTTTGCACTTGTGATTTTTTTCCAAAAACAATTGTGGTGGTAGAATAACTATTTTATTACTTTTATAAAGTATATTTTTTGTTCTATTGTTGGGGTTAGAAAATGCAAAGCATTTTTATTGCCTAAAATCTTTGTGCTGTGTTTTACCATCATAATCAAAATCAACCAACTCAAGGCAAAATCACAAAATTTTTTAATGATCATTACATTTCATGTAAAAAGTATTGGTATCAGTATCAGTATCGGCGATACTAGCCCTGTATTAACTTGGTATGGGATCGATACCAAAATTCCCAGTACCGTCCACCCCTAGCTTCAAACCTTCTCAACACTATCAAACAAAATCAAAATCAGTGTGGCACAGATTTTGACCATCCTTCGCATTGCAAAATACCTCCTCCATCCTTGTTCTTCATGCTTAAGGCCTCTTCACTGGGAGCCCTCCAACAGTCAACAGTCAGTCTGTGTTTAAGTTTTTATTTCTCCTCTCCATTAGGAAGGTGTTTATATTATGTGCTTGTTTTTCCCCATCGCTCAAGGCTTCTTTGAGAGCGGGAAATGGTCCATTGTTTTAAGAAAGGAAGTTCAGTTGGAAAAAGTCCAGGAAACAGTCGGATGACTGTCTCTGTGATTGGCTGGGATGTAGAAAGCTCTCTGAGGATTGGTGGCAAAGGGTCCGGCATCCAAACAAAACTGGGTTAAATAGAGGAGTGCATTTTAGGAGGCTTTAATTATATCACCACAGTCTGTCTTTCTCTACATCACGCCTGGTTAAGGCTGAATCTGCTGCAAAAACTCTCTCATCCACATCCAGCTCAGTCAGCTCTCTCGTCTGTTCACAGAGGTGACTCTAAAGGTTCACCTGAGCGATGCCAGCACCCAGCAGCCCCTGGGAGGAGCTAGCATACAGCTCTTCGCCAACCAAACTCCTGTGACAACAGAAACCTCATCAACTGATGGCAACACCTACCTGCGCTTCGCCTATCGCCTTGGGACACCGCTGGTCGTCACTGCAACCAAACAGGGATACGTGCCAAACTCTGTGCCGTGGAGTCCCACCAGATTACCCGGTAGGTGTGAGTGGAAGTGGGAGAAAGAGATTTAGAGGAGATGACACGAGAAAGCTACATTTGAGTGTAGGCTTCCAGTTTGTTGATCTTAATGTTAGCTGTGTTGTGATGTATGTGTTGCTGTCAGATAAAGTTGGGTGAGTGTGAAAGTGTGTGTCAGGTGTGTGAGCTAATGAGTGGAGCGCTCCATTACTAATTCATCACGAGAGATGCCAAAACCCAGCGAGGGGCTGCTGAAGCTTCCCTTTCACCAACACATACACACGCACACACACACACACACTAGCCCACACCAAATACCTCCCAGGAGGTAGCAGTACAGTGTGTGTGTGTGTGTGTGTGTGTATGTGGAGTGTGGGGTGGGGTGGTTATTATGAGCCAACCGTACAGCAGCCAATTGGATTATCACGCTTACCAGCTCTGAACAATGGAGGAGTAAAGGGAAGGAAGGAAGAGGAGAGGAGTGCAGTTTGCTGGGTCAGACTCGTGTCCTGCAGAGCAGCCGGGATGAAAGCAGGATGATTAAAAATGTATAAAGATGGTTTAATGACTTGTTATGTCTGATGGTGATCAGTAAAGTGGTCAGATAGATTGTAGCTGCTCCTCATCTGATTGCTCATTCACTTCATCAGTTCATGTTTTCTGTACTCTCCTGTTTGTTTTTTTGTGTTGCAGTTTTTTCCTCCATCAGCCTGGACCTGCTGCCAGAAAGAGCTGCTACTCTGATGGTGTATGAGGACGTGGTGGAGATAGTTTCAGGCTTACAAGGTAATGGCAGTGTGCATATGGAGCATTTTAAGGCGGTGTTTCTCAAATTCTTTCAGACCAAGGACCACTTATCCCCCCAGAAAACTCTTGCGGACCACCACGAGCTAAATAGCCCCAGAACAACACCTCAGAGAACAAACTGATCTACTATAAACCCAAATTATACATGTACAACTTGCTAGGGCTGCAAATAACAATTATTTTAAAAATGGATGTTACGCCAATTATTTGTACAATTAAATTTATACATTTTATTTCTTCAGTTTCCTTTATTTAGAACCATTTTTCAAAAAATGACAGTGACTAGAGTAAAAAAGTAAACTTAGTCCCTCATAGTTTGGTGGGTTTTTTTTGTTTGTTGGTTTTTGTTTATTTATTTTTTTAGAATGAGGAAGAAAATGGACCTGAAATTGTACTGATACATTATTCTAAAATGCTTAAAATTTCCAGTATTAAAATATTTAAGCACTTAAATTAAATTACTTAACACTTTTATTTACCAATTTTTGTAGATTTTATCAATTTGCGTATTAGCCGAACAACTTGCACCCATACCCCCTCATTTTTTGTGAATGTTCCATTAAAAAAAAACACAATTTCCTCATGGTATTTGTGGACCACGAGGGGGCATGGACCACAATTTGAGAAACACTGTATCAAGGGATGTCCAGATCAGATCACTTGATCGGAAATCAGGGCCGATCACGTGAATTACAGACTTTATCAGAATCGAACATTAAGTTTTCATCAGACCTTTAATAGTTCAAAACAAATGGGAAAAATAACAGCTTAGTATTTCCCACTGTTGAGTGGTGGTACAGAGTCAGACCGTCTCAGCCCCACACAGAAACAACGCAGGGCATGACATCACAACAGTGACACTGTTGGTTGAATGCCGTCAAGTAGAGAAGAACATGGCAGAAGCTTTATGCTGGGAGCGCGATGTAGCTTAATAGAAGTATTGGATCGAGACTCGGTATTGGCAGATACTCAAAATCAAATGACTCAGACGGAAAAATACCTGATAAGGACATCCCTAAGCATTTTAGTCTAGTCAGCTGTATACCCACAGCTCAAGTGCTGCAGAGGTTATGGAGCCTGACAAAGAAGTTAGCATTACCAAAAGCCAACAGGATTTTCTGTTTCACTTTAATCTTTCAGAGTTATACCATTGTTAATTACATTAGTGTTTGGTGTAATGGGAAGATCCATTCTAAATAAGCACCACTTCTAGGATTCAAAGACTCAAGTGCTAACAAAAAAATGCAGCTTGACTTCAGTCCACTTCTGGCTTGTCTTCTTTTAAGGTAGTGACATTTAATGTCCCTAAAGCTCCTGTTTCTTTAAAAAACTTTATTGAGACACACAGAAGAGTTGGATTCTCAGGTATTGCGTTTACTCTATTACTCTATTATGTTCAAGCTCGTGTGAGGAGTTTTCAGCTTGTTCCAACCCAAACAAAAACATATACTGATGCCTCTATTTGAACTACTGTAGAGGAAACCATCAGTGAGAGACCGACTGCTGCTGTTCAACTGTTAAGGCTGAAACTGCTGCCACAGGATCATGTCACATGAGATGATTTAGGCCAATAACACACTAAAAGTTGTGGGAATCCACACACACACAAAGACTGTTCAGAGTGAATTTTATCATGACAGTCCCTGGATCACACTCACACACTAAACTATTCCATAAGAACACCACACACTTTGCATTCAGGGCAACAACCCCAAGGACATGAGATCTCACAGAAGCTGGTGAGATCACATGTAATCAGTCGGCCGACCGAACGTGGAAGAGAAAAAACAACAACATGGAAGAGGAGTCTGTGTGAAGAGCGCTACAAGCAATGAATTTTTAAGAATTTCCACCTGGCTCTGAGTTAAGTTTTGTTTAGGTTTTCTGCCATGCTCATGAGCTGTTGATGACACTTCACAGTCTGCTCCTCCTATTAGTTGTGGTGTAGGGACCAGGAATCATAAATATGAAACATGTTTAACATTTCCAGGTAGGGGAAGAGATCTATTCTATTCGGGAACTGTAAAATAGTAGAATTGGCTCCTCACTTCAGGATTGTTCAGATCCAACTGGGCCACGCCCCAAAACCACTGGGAAGGCAAAGCCAGCCCCAGATCTGTCTTAACTCTTGTGGTGGTTGGTCAGCCTAACACACTCCAAACACAGCCTTTGTTAACATTTTTTAACTGCAAAGATTCACAGCAAGCGACAAGATCAGGATAAAAGCTCTGCTTTTCCACTGGAGGCACCAAATCCCCCAACAACACACCTACAGTTTCTCACAGCAGCTCCAAATCAAACACTTATAGATCTTTAACTTCTTTTTACTGCAGACCTGATTTCAGTCATTGTATCAAAATCAGTTTACATCCAGATATACTTTAGAAAAAGAGGTTTTGAAGTGACGATGCCTCACTCATTCTTTGGTTTTATACGGTGGCTGACAAGGACAAATAGACCAAGAGCCAAAAAAAAGTTTTGGTTGAGAAACAAGGAGCTATTCAGAAAGTCATATGAAACAATTCACACAAATTCTACAAAAACACGAGGCAACAGGCTGAAACAAATAAATAAAAAGGCTGTAGACTGCATGTACAAACTAGATGAAAGATAAATATCATAAATTATATCAAGATTTACTTTTCTTTATTTAGACCCCAGCAATAATAAATCATACTGAATGAAGGCCTTCATTTTATTCATCTTAATTAATGTATTTGATAAAGTTCAATGCAACTAAAAATTAAATGGCCTAATATTAAGTAGGATCTGGCAGAAGAGATGATGGAAGTTCACCCTTCCTTGTCTACTCTCACACACTCTCACACACTCCCACACACACTCACATGTAAATCATGTGCTGGTCTGCCTCTTTGTTAAGGTTTGTGTAATTATATTAGATAAGGCTCTCTCAGTCAGGCAGAATCAATGGAGTCTCTTTTGTCTGCTGGGCCTTTTGTGTTTATATGACAGGCAGGGGAGTAATTTAACATGTCAGCTGTGTCTTACCAAAAAAAAAAGAAGTTTAGACACAACACATGAATAGGCAGACACCATTAACATCCTGAGTACACACACTGCCCACAGCACGTGTCGGAGCCCTGCCGAGTCTGTGCCCTCTGCCTGACACGCATTGTCCGTCACCATGATGTGAACTGGGGTGCCCAGGGGAGTGATGAACCCTGGCATGTGGCACGAGGAAGGGGAATAAAAAAGGAGGAGGAGGAGGAGGAGGCTGATACAGTATGTGCTGTAGAGTGGGGCTGTGGGTGGAGCTGTGAGAGTGGAAAGAGGGGTGGGGGGGATGGGCAGAGCTGTGTCCAACAGAAGGAGAAACAGATGAGGTGAGAGGAAAGTGGAGGGAAAAGACACAAAAAGAGTTGAGGAAGTGAATACTCAAAGAACAGAAATTTCCTTCCACAAAAACAGAAGGAAAAAAATTCATGCATAGATTTAAAGCATGAAAAAAAAGCTTTAACATGTCATAGAAAGTTAAAAGTGCACTCGCTGCAGAGGCAAAATTTATGTACAGTGCAACCTGAAACACTAACACAGTTTGAACACTCACACACAGCTGGACGTGTGTCTCACTGCTCTGGAATGTGCACTCACAGTTGGACCACAATGACATCACCTTGCTGAGTCGAGCTACATGCAGTTTTTCTGACCGTTTATTTCTCCTTTCTGTAATTTGGTAATGTGGGCAGAGGCTGGATGAGGAGAGATGAAAAGGAAATGATTCATTTCACATCAAAAAGAAGCGTCATGCAGGCTAAGACTGAAGAGGTGGGATCCCCTCTGCATCAATCTGGGGTCGCCTCCTTCAGTCAAATGTGATCAAAAAAATAATATTAAAGGATCAGGAAAAGGGAAAGAGAAATGGGATTTGTTTAGCACCTTAAAACAACATGAGTGCAAGACAGATTGATTATGTGAAAGCTTGTAACCACAGTTTTGTCAGATTTCTCCATTTGAATGAAACTGATTGAAAGGTCTAAATTCTCAATCAAAGCAAAAATTCCAAAAATGTTCAAATCCTGGAAAATGACTAACACAACCTGTCTGTATTGTCTGACGGCCTGTGTCTGTGACTCCCCCAGGCTTCAGGAGGCAGCCCAGTGTGCATTTCCAGCGCAGAGCTCTGACTCTTCCTTCCAACACTTCCTACGCAAACCTCACCGCTCTTCTCACTGTGACGAGCTCCCCCCTGCACATCCAGCACTTCCCACACCTGCAGGTCCTCAGTGGCAATGGCACAGGTGAGGCTCCAGCACATGAGCTGTAATGCAAACATAAGCTGCTTTTCCACCCAGCAGACCGGTTCGGTTCGTCTCGCGCATTTTGCGGCGTTTCCACTGACTTATCCCGGGACGGATCCCTAAAAACCAAGACGAGCAGGCCTACTTTTTTGGGAACCTTTCGTATGGGTGCCAGACTGAACCAATCTGCTCTCGGAAGGTGGAGCAACTCACTGCAGACTGTTGATTGTTCAAATGAATTGTCACTTACCCTGACAGCGGCTCCATTTCTCCTGGCGGCACACAGGCTTCTCTGAAACAAAGCTTGATTGCACTTTGTATCAGAGAGCTACATGCCAATCACAGAGAGGACAAAATGCTGTATATCTTCCATCTGTGCTCTTTGTTTACTGTGTCGCGTTTTTCTTCTTTGTTGGATTTATTAGCGGGGTAAACTGTGTTGCGCAGCTACGGTGTCACGCTATTGTTTAACAGTTGCAGCTTTCGGCATCCGGCTTACACACCACCTTCCACGAGAGGGCACAGTTTGCTGTGGAAACACAAACGACATCAGGCTGAACTGTACCAAACCGTCCCAAACTGTACTGAACCGACCCAGACTGCTTGGTGGAAACGCAGCTATAGAGAGAAGAGGTTACTTGGAGTGTCAGGGCGAGGGACATCAGTGGTAGAGGGCTACTGGGAGGTTGGGTGAGGGGTGAAAAGAAGACGCCGTGGTACATCAGAGAGTTTCTACCCCGGAGAGGCCTCTGTGTCTGACCTCCTGAAACACAATAACCCCTGTGAGTGTGCCTGCATGCTTTCAGGCACTCTCATCTTGATGTGTTCTTGTGTGTCGTATGAACTGGTGTGTCTTTGTGTCTTCCTCCTTCAGCTTGAATACTCCTCAAAAGCCCCCTCACTGCAGCTCCTACCTTCTCCCTCCAGGCAGCACAGGCATGCTTGATTCCTTCCACACACAGATTTTTCACCCTCCACCCTGTCTCCTTCTTTCCTGTCCTTCCCTTGTTTACTTTCCTGTCAGTCTTTCCTCTGTCTACTCTCCTTTTTCATGTTACATCCCCAGCTGTCTCCTCCTTTCACTGCTCCCTCTGTGCACCTTACTCCACTTCCTTTTCCTCTCTGCTGCATTTTTCCCTCTCTCACACCCTCCTGCTTTTCTCACAGGGACAGAGAGGAGGTTTGAGTTAACTCCTGTGGCAGCCATCTCAGTTCACTTATTGGCCAGCGATGGATCAGAGCTGCAGGTGAATGAGCCAATCACGGTCTCCGTTCCCCTGCCGGACGACAGCGGGCTGAAGGAAAATGATCACATCCCTGCTTGGAGATTCGACCCCCGCTTGGGTAAGTCAAAAGCCTCTGTAAGAGATTTACTGAGAGCTACTTCCACTGGTGAATGATTTATGATATTAACAGAATATGGGCAATAAAACAAACCCTGTGCATTTTCACCCAGAGCAGCCAGGCCACAATTCATAACACAGTCTGAAGTGATGAATGCTTTTAAACATGAGGCCAAAATACAACCAACAAATGGCACCACATTAATCTGCAACTGAAAACACATCACTGTCACAGATCAACAAGACTAGGCTGTGGATGAGGAAGGTTTTGAGACCCATCATGCCTCTCTGGACCAACTGATTTATTTACTGCCTCAAATCTGCTTCGTCAGATGTCCCGGAAAGTGACACGCCCAGTTCCTCATGGACAGGCTGAGCTGAGAGACAGCGGTTAGATCACCGCTTGAGTCAGACGTGTCTCTACTACTGAATGTCTGTGTCCAACATTTCCACTTCTAGGTTGTCTCTATGCTGAATCTGTGCTGTGGCAGGGCAGGACAAAGATCCTTCAGGTTGATGAAGAAGATTGTACTGAGGAGTCTGATGTGGAGCTGAAATATTTACAGAAGTTGGTCTGTTCCTTCCTAGTACAACAGAACAGCCAGCAAGCTTTATTTGAATCCAATATTCACTTTACTCTGAGGTCTGTTTGGGTGTTTCATAACCTGGCTCCAGGCTCACAATGAACAGAAAAAGACCAACTAAAATCCTGTCCAGCTCCTCTAGAACTAGAAGGACAGAGGCAATTAGTAAGGGTCTGATACAGTGATTGTCAAGTCTTAGTCCACTACTTTAAAAAAATGTTTGTCACTGATAGAGGTTCACAAGTTCATTGTGATTTGTGACTTTATGCTGGGTAGAAAGTGTTTGTTGTGAAGTTTCTTTTTTGTTTGATTTTTTTTCCTATAAAAATTGCTTAAAAAAAATCAGGCAAAACGATAAATTGAAGGTGGTGGCTTGAAAACCAAAATAATGATCTACACTACGGAGAAACAAACCTCCTGTGCTGAAGGACTGTGAGGTGGAAATGCCTTTCGGGGTTTCTTGTGATGTACAATCTCTTGTTGAGTAACAAATTATGCAAAATAGTTTGAACATGTCAGCCACAAAACATAAATATTTAGGAGTATTAATTTACTCCCCTGCAGTGTGTACTGAATCCTTACACTTCAAAATCTGATATCTAAACATCTAATTATGTCTTTTCTCTAGAAACATCATCTTATCTGTGTTAATATTAGGGCTGAACGATTTTGGAAAATAATCTGATTGCTATTTTTTTCGACCAATATTGAAATTGCGATTTAGCATACGATTTTTTGGGGGCGTGCGTTTATCCTCTGCATTGTTCACCTAATACAAGTTTTAAGTCATTTTTTTAGTATGACTAACCAACAAAAGATACTGTTAGCATTTAAACAAGATTTTTTTTGCATTTCTTAGTTGAAAAAGAAAAAGGAAAACTGTAACATTTTACTTACCTCCAGCTGTCAGTAAGAATAACAAACCATACAGAAAAAAGTGACCAAGGGGTATGGCTCTATGTTCTACTGGATGGATCTTTGTAGCCCACAGGGTTTTTTTTTTGCCAGAAAAAAAACAGCATTTTGACTTTTGCTGGTTTTAAGGAAGGACGAGCACAAGTTACTATATTCCCTACAGGTCTGTGTACATGAAACTTTTTAATTTTTTCAATTGCAGCCTTTGCGATTTGTATTCTATTACATTGTGATGTCGGTTTAAAATCGAGTAATTGTTCAGCCCTTGTTAATATGACACATTCACCAATAATGTCTTAATTAAAAACAAAAAAGATACCCGATTTGCTTGAACGGATAAAAACTAAATTCACAAATTGTGTGGGAAAAATTTGCTAGTTAAGTTTCTTGAAGCAGAATAATGTCCTGATATGAGAAACTTGTCCAGTTCGTTCTTGCATCATTGGCAGATTCTTTTTAACTGACTTCAGGAAGCATCTTTTGTTTTTGTTTCTGCCTTGAATCATGACATTTTTCTTGACTTGTCAGGTGATGTGGCTCTTACTACGTCTGATAAGATTATTTTTGCTAGAAATAACACATTAACACTTGTTTTAGTTTAATCTGTAGGGTTCTTTTGTGGAGGTAGTCAAAAGATGAGTGTGCAATGAAATGCATTAGTAAGTTCACAATTATTTCATTCCTTTGGAGAAAATGATTTAAAGGCTTGTCTTATAGACTTGTTGATTTTTATTTAAATCACCCGTCCTGTCAACGTCATTAGATTTTAATATTGTGTATTATTGCACAGCCGTTGGTCAATACTGTGGCTTTCCCCCACAGTCTTTGGGCTGAGCCAGAATAACTGAACTTGGACCAGGATAAAAGACGTCTTGTCACTCATCATACATTAACCATGTCATAGTCCTAATTAAACGAGCATTAGCAACCACTAACCTTTAAATCTCCCCATAAAATGTTCATACCATGCATTTGGTTTAACCAGCCTTTGCAATCTGGACAATCTTTGCTCTTGTGATACTTTTGAGGATCTTGAGGCTCAGTTTAAAGCCTGAACACTCAGAGCTTATAAAAAGGGCTTTGATAAAAGCTCAGGAAACACACACACACACACACACTCACACTCACACACTCAAAGTCTTCACACAGCCTTTAGCAGTGAGTATTTCCACAACAGAAGCTGTCCCAGGACCCCTCTCCGGGCTACATCCCTGTTTCTTAGCAACCCAGCAAATAAATAACACAACAGAAAGGCACGGTCAGTGATTGAGGTTCTTTGCGATGTGAACATGTTAGTGTGTGTTAATGAATGTTAAACTGAGGACGGGGAACAGACACAAAGACAGAACAATGAGATCTGTCAGAGAAAAGCGCTCTCTCTCTCAGAGACGCTGGTTTTGTTTATGCAAGAAGTGAGCTCGTAAGCCAAAAATACACACATATCTACACACAAAACCTGTTTCTCTTTAGTAACTGACAACCCCTTACATATTGTTAAATGTCAATGGAGCATGGGGGAAAATGATGTCATATGCAAACAGATCAGGTTCACCTGTTTGTGTCATTTGTAAACAGACACACCTTCATCCTGGGGAGAGTTGTTGAGGCAGACAGGAAATCTTCACCACAGCCTGTGACTGTGAACAAAAAGCTCAGCTGTGTTGACTTAGCATGAAAGGGGAAGAAGTTAATATGCAGACTGTATTGACTTTGTGACATTATTGACAACATAATGCATTGTGCTGAGGCGGTGTGCTGCCTGTCTGTGGCGTATTGTGCAGAAGCCTGGGAACAGAGTCATTAAATGTCAGTATTAAATGGGTCAGACACACAGAGGGAGCACTCTCCTGTGGAACCAGGGTGGATCTAGGCAGGGCTGGGCAAAGGACATTATGTGTGTGTGTATGTGTGTGTGTGAGGTGCTGAGTCACACAGCATCTCTTCTCTCTCAGTCTGTTTTTCGTGGCTTTTCTCTTATCTGTCTTTCCACACCTCCTTTTTGTTCACTCTCGTTTCCTCTCCTTGTTCTTTCCAGGCTCTGATATTTGTCTTTCCTTGTTGAATATCCTCTACCTCTTTCCTTGTTTGCTTCCTCCCTCTTGAAGATCCTTGTAGATTCTTGACCCCTTCATGTCTTGTTACTGTAAACAAACAGATTCAAAGTAGCTCTCACTGGATGTTTCCTCTTTAGTGTTGGCAGATCCATCAGGGCTTTTGGCTTTGCAGTGCTTTCTTTTGTTTTCTTCTTGGTCCTGGCACTGTTCGGACTGCTTTTGTGTTCCTGTTCACAGGCTGATTGACATTAGACTGAGAACACTGCTCTCTGGTGGCTGGATTCAGAACTGCCAAAATACAGGACCCCTTGCCTGCTGCTCATGAATCATACTCATAAGAACTATTTATCACATTAGCTGTGATCCTGAAAATAAAACATAGAACCACTTTTTTCTGTTAAAATGCATGAAGATGTTTAACCTGTGGGACAGGAGATTGTGAAGTTAAGTAACCAACATCATACGACAAACTTACAACAACGTTAAAATGCTGTAATGTGCTCTCTAAAACTTGGGCGAAAAAAACTAGAATGCTCTCCTTGACGTGCCCTAACAGAGTACAACACAGAAACACAGGAGCAGAGCAACAAAATTTTTGCGCAGCAAAAAATGTTGATAAGATTCATCAGTGATACACTACAGTGTCAATTTAGTTGACCAAGACTGTGACGAAATATTTGTTAGCTTGGCCTTTTCAAGGATGAAAACTAAATAAAAACTAAATAATAAGTCAGACATGATGACGAAGACTGACGTCTGAATGACTAAATGTTTCATGGAACTACTAAAACTAGACCAAGACTAAAAGACTTGGACTGGACTAGGACTGAAACTCTTATGGTATTTAGTCTACTAAAGCTAGACCAAGACTAAAAGGTTTCAGATGACTAAAACAGGACTGACACTAAATGGTGTCTGACTCAAAAGACTTAATCTGAATTTGCTGTCAAAATTAACATTACTATGCTGTGATTGGCTTACCAATTAATCTGTCTGACTCCAGTTTCACCTGTCCACCCCATTTCATGACCCTCATCTTCATCCAGGTAGCATTCATTTATTTCATCACAAAGAGTTGATTGGCTGAAAAGTAATGAACAGATATATTTTAAGATTTAAAAATCAGTCATTCCAGGCTGTGTGATTTCTGCTGGCTCTCCATCTGCAGTGTTTCCACCATCTGCTGTTCTCCATCACTCAGCCACACGTTGGTCTGATCATCTGGGAAACAGGTTTTGTTGACTTTATTTGTGCTGACGCAAATTTCATGAACAGTGCCAGGTTTTCTCAAAAAACACATCTTAAAGTTACAATTATACAAAGGTCATTCTTGAGAAGTATCTTAAACCAGCTAAATGGAGTGCTGCGGTGTCTGCACAGTCTGTGACAGGCACAAAGGCGTTGGGATCCAGCTCTGTTTTTTTCTCATTTTGTTTCTAACATGTGCTGTAAAAGTAACTCTGCTTCAGAACAGCGTTAAGAGAAATGCTTGTGTTTGTGCATACACAGGTGCCTGGATAAAAAGCAGCTGGGGTCATGTGCAGAGGGAGGGCAACCAGCTCAGTCTGACCTACATTGCGCCTCAGCTTGGATACTGGGTGGCTGCCATGTCGCCACTACACTCAGGTAAGATTTGGACAGATTTTATAAAAAGGAAACCAAAATCAGTCACTCCTGCACATGATGTGGAAAATTATGACGACAGATGTTAAATAAAAGTGAAGCATTTATCTTCAAAAATGCATAAAGATGTAAGAGATTCCTGTTTCATTTTAAATATCTGCCCTTTTATCAACAGACCTTTTTCCCCTTTTTGTCTATCCCACAGGTCCATTAGTTGCGAAGGACATCAGCACATACCACACTGTTTTCCTGCTGGCTATACTGGGAGGGATGGCCCTCATCCTCCTCTGCCTGCTCTGTCTCCTGTTGTACTACTGCAGGTGTGTGCCAGCACTTTCCACATGAACTTTTTTTGTCTTTAGACCTGTCAGAAAATACCAGATATGTATGTCTCAAAAAAGTAGGAGTTAAAGGCCATATTTTTGGTGCCATTAGTTAAGGGTGAGTAGGAGGCATCATGATACTTGATGCCATATAATACAATAGTATCACATTGTATCACAGTATTACAATATTGTGATATATTGTTATACTCTACACAGTAAACTAAGAAAAAGTAAATATTGTGTATATGCAAATCATACAATATTACTCAAAAGAGAAAGGACAAAGGAAAACATTGATGTCTACAGCATACTGACTTGCTCAGTACAACAAAAACCCATCTTAAAACCATTATTACACAGTATGCAGTGGAGGTGTGGGAGTCGTATTTTACTTCCAACTATGCTGAAATATGAGTTTTTATTTTTATAAAAAATCAGTATTAAGAGTTGAACTATCGATATTGTATCAGAGGTCAAAGTATTGCAGTGATGTATCAATATTTTGGCACACCTCCACCATTAATAAACAGTGGTGTGATTCAGTTCCTCTGATTGGTTATGAAACAAAAGGCTCTCTCTGTTAAGTTTGACTGTTCTTAAACATCAGTGCAATGAATGTGAACTCTGTGAAGTATAGTTTTGATTTGCTGCAAAATGATCCTGTTTTTGCATCAACTGACATATGATATCACTTAAAAACATTTCTATCTGTTGTCTTTAGTCAAGTAGATTCTTCATATTTCACAGTAATAACTTCCATGTCTGTGTTTTGCAGGCGACGTTGTTTGAAACCTCGAGGGTCACACCGCAAGCTGACCCTGTCCTCTGGTGTGGACAACAGTAAGAGGGATCAAGCCACCTCCATGTCACACCTAAACCTCATCAGCAACGAGGTCTGTCTGATTTAAGGGGAAAAAAGTTAAAGCACATAATTCTTAGACTCGCCTCCTTGTGACCAACAAAAACCACAAAAAATAACCCATTGCTATGAAAAATGAAAAGACACAAATTTGGTGTTTCTAAAGTTTGTTATGTCTCTGTCTTTGTTGTCTGTAGGGGCAGCTGGAGCTTGTCTCCACAGCAACTGAGCCTGACATGACCACACCAATGCTTAAGCCTTTCTCATATGAGCTTCAAGACAATCAGCGTCAACACAGCATAATCCACCAAAGCAAACACAGCCGCTCCTCACTTGGTAACAACAGCCACCACGGTTCATCTCTTGGCAACTTAACTCCTCGCAGCAGAGACTACCGGCAGTCTGCCGAGACGTTTCAGTTAAAGTCTGCTCTTTCATCAGGCACTGACCGGGGCTACCGTCAATCATACACATCCGTCTGCTCATCAAGCAACCCAGTTTCTGACCCACTGTCGTCATCCAATCACGGCCACGTATCACCTCACCAGCTGAGCAGTGTGGGACATGCTAACTGCATCTCTCCCTCCTCTCCTCCTCACTCACCCAGCAGAGGGGAGGGGTGTGAGTGCAGAGCTCCTGAATACCTTCTGTCCCGCTCTGTAGACCATCTTGAGCGTCCCAGTCCCCCTCTGCTCTCCAGGCCCGGGCAGCTTCTCTGCTGTGGCTCCGTGGATCTCCTCAGTGGAGGAGATGGCTACCCAAGGGTGCGTCCCACCTTGGTCATCCCGGCACACTACATGCGTCTTCCAGGGGAGCATCCTCTCTCTGGACAGGCCCTCCTACTGCAGACTGACCAGCAGAGTGATCTGGAGACCATCCAGGCTGAGCTCAATGCCTCTCATTCCCAGCAGCCCCTTGGGCAAACCCCAACAGACTGCCCCCCACGACCCACCAAGCAGGGTGACACAGAGGGTCTGGGCCTCTCAGAGTCTCTGTCGATTCCAGCAGCGCTCGGGGAGACTGCTCTGGTGGAAATAAACAGCGAGGACACCTTGTTGGCTGAAAAGACTCTGATGGAGCTCCGGGGTGGGAAGCCTCTGCCTCACCCTCGAGCCTGGTTCGTCTCACTTGATGGACGCTCCAACGCTCATATTCGACACTCTTACATAGACCTCCAACGAGCAGGATGCCACAGCAATGCACCCAGTGGAGGAGGCCAGCGAGTTAACAGCAGCGGTGGAAAACGCAGCAATGGAAACGATGCTAGCCTTGACTCTGGCGTGGACCTAAATGAGCCGAGAGTGAGTCGCAGGGTGAGAGATGGAGAACGGGAGGAGAGAGACACTGAGAAGGACAGGTCAAAGGGCACGACACCAGCCACGGCCTACACTCAGCTGGTGTATGTAGATGATGTGGACGGTGGAGGCAGCGAGGAGGAGACACCCAAGTGCAGCCCACAGGACAGTCAAACAGGACCTATACTGCCAGAGGGGCAGAGAGGGGATCAGGGGGGTTTGGAGGGGAAGAGAGAAGAGGAGGTACACATACAAGAGGAGCCACCTTCACTGTCCTCTTCATCCCCAGCTTCTCCTCCTCCCCTGCCAACACCGGAGGGAGAGACTTTCAGGACTGACAGTGCTCTTCTCTCCGTCTCTCCTGATGATGATACAGGCCACGAGGATGGAGAGGAGGAGAAGAAGAGTCCATGGCAGAGACGAGAAGAGCGACCCCTGCTGGCCTTCAATATGAAATGATCCACAGATTACCACTCAGGGGGTTGATTCACATTTCTTCTAACTACAGCACTCACATTCTTGTATGAACAAAGATAGGAAAGGTTTTACTTTAACGTTCCTCCTGTTCAAACTGGCCCCACTTTAAAGGATTCTGGATGAACATAGTTGAAGCAAAAGAAAACAGCACTAAACATGTCAAAAAATGAATCCTCAATCAATTGCTGAACTAAAGCGAAGGATTTCTAAATTTTAAGTAGGATCTCTGAAATAAGAGTCCCCTGAATGGCATGAACTAAGTATTTATACATATTAGCATTCAAATCGTTAGTTAATGCTAAATAACACCAAGATTGGTGTGTGTTTAAACATCAGCATACAACAGAGGCATACTGTCAGACCTTTGAAAACCCTGTCTTAACAAAGTGAAATATACAACCTAATTGTGCGGATTCAAAAGATGAATCATCCATGAATCAACAGCCCTAACTGTTGTTTGACAGGAGGAACAATAGCAGAAATCAGCACTGTTCACTTGTGCATAGGAGTGTGTTTTCTTTAGAAAATGTGTGAACCTGCCCTTTTACTATGACTTAAATTCAGCCTGGGCCGTAACATGAAGGAAATTGAAGTGTTTTGGGGTTTCTTTTTTGTTTTTGTTTGTATTTTAAATAGCACTGAGAGAATATTTCAGCACTGGGATCCTTGCTACTCCAGCACATGAAGAGACAATTCAGATCCTTCACAAACTTTCAGGGCTCCTTCATGAAGTGACCCCCGCTGTCATCCTACATACTCAGAGAGCTCTAGGGCTGGACTTTCACTATGCTTGGGAGACAAACTTTGGAGGCAAGACATTGGATATTTTATGCACAACAAATATATGCTTTTTTTATGACTAGCCTTATAAACGTTAAGGAACTGTTGTAGATACAGATTATGGTTATTCTCTCCAACAAAAAGCTTAATAACCTTTACTCTCGAGCCATATTGGTCTCACTCCACTGACTCTTACACTACATTTCTGTAAAATGAGATTATAATGTTTATGGAGTCTCACTGACATTCAACATTGGAAGCATCTGTGCAAACACAGCAAGGGATTCCTCGCTTCTCACAGTAAATTAAAATTCACTCAGAGTTCCCACACATGAAGCAGCCCTGACAGACAGATGTAAATCCTGGGCTTTGAAAGGTTTTGAATATGTTGCTAGAATTTAATCTAGTTCTTGAAGGTTGTTGAAGTGTTAGCAGCAAGTTTTCAGAAATTAAACCACTATTCGCACTGCAACATAATCAGATAATGTGACACACCACCGTGCTGGTGGGTAAGGATGTTATGCCACTACACAATAGTTCAACCTGACATGTTGTTGGGTGTACTTATATGAAGGTTTTGTATTTGTTGAACCACTGACTGGCATATTTTTGCTCTTAAGGCTATGCATCACTTTTATACGGCTGCTTGAAATGCCTTGTTTTGTAATTTTATCATTATGATTTTAACTGCCGATATAAAGTATTTTACCCTAAAATAGGTTATTTTTTATGTCTTTGTTTCTTTTTATATGTTAAAGACTTTTTTCCTCATTCGCCTTAATATTGGGGCTAAAAAAGCAAACACATACTGCATTTTCTTTCTGAAACCAAACTTTATTTGCATGCTTCATTCTGCTTTTATAATTATTTCTTTACAATATCCTCATGTTCCAAGTGCCTTTGAACAACCTTACGCTGCAGCAAATTTGTGGAAGAGATGACCTTATTTATTTCTTGCCTTCTCTTGCCTTCCGCTTTCCTCCTCTACCTCAACCCCCCCTTTCTCTTCCACTTGTGAAAGAAAGCATGCAGTAAACTTTCCTCAGCACTAGCGTGTAACAAGCTACACTGCAGACAACTCAGAAAATCTCTACCAGCTGCTGCAACCTTAAAAATCCATTACAGTAATCAGCAAAGCAACAATCTCTTGAAGAGAGCAGTAAGGAATTCAATGTGTAGATAGACAGAGCTAAGTGCGATTTGTATGTGAAGCCAAACTGCAGGTCCTTTCAGTGCATTTTCTTATATTTGTGTTTTTGGAGCGTGTGTTGGTCTCACATGTGTTCATGTGCACCTATCTGCAACGCCGCCAGTGGTGAGTTGGTCAACATACCTTCAATCAAGGTTCATGTAATTGTAGCAATCATATTCCAGAGTGTGTATATTTCTTTCCTCAACCTCTTCTTGTTAAAAAATGATGTGTGAGTTTGTGTTGTGAATGGCCTCTTCTCTCTTAGTATCCCACAGCAACCTCTAGTTCTGGATGGAGTTGCAGTTCAGAATCCTGTTACTTGGGAGCTTTCATCACATTTGAAGTCTATTATTCTGAATAAACAGCCAAACTGGAAGTTTGTGTGAGTTTGTATTTTAATCAGATATTGGTTGTTTTTTTTTTACCATGTTATGAACAACTTTACCTCCTTTCATGAGAGTTATAATACTTTAAGGACTGAATAACGTCACTATCTCAGTGGATGGCAGTGATTCAAAGCCCTTATATATCCTGTTGTGTAGTATAGACAGGTAAAATACTATTTGATTACTTAAATAAAAAATTACTTATAATATATATTATTGCTCTTGAATAGTTCTTACCTTTAAAGTTGTTACAACATGTGACCATGGTATTTTCGTGAATGAATGAACACTGGCAACACAAGTAATGTTACATTTTTTATTCCCTTTATTTCAATACAAGTAAATATAAATTATTGTTAACCAGCAATCACCAAGTAAAGAAAAGGGAGTCAGTTGTTATTTATTTGATTAATAGGAAGTATGTTTTGAATTATGCTCGCTATTGACACGTTCAGTAGTATGGCTTTATAATCTTGAACTGTAGATGTAGTTTTAACACCCAGCATAGTGAACATATATGAGTCAAGCTGTGTGAAATAAAGTTCTTTGAAACAGATGCATGTTAAAGTGGGATGCTGTTGTTATACATACACGTGTTAACCTTAAAATAGATGATCGTTTAACCCGGGTACCACTTGACGCTCAACGGTTGGAGTCTGGCTTTGCTTTTCCTTCTTGTGGCCTATAGGTGGTGCAATTTCCTTCTGCATTTTCTTTGTTTTTTCCATCCCTCGCCCGTTGCCCGAGATCTCTAATCATACGGTGGCTGACAATATTTTAAAAACACTTATATGATGGCGGAGGACAGTGAATCTGCGGCTAGCCAGCAGAGCCTGGAACTAGACGACCAGGACACCTGTGGGATAGACGGAGACAACGAGGAGGAGAATGAGCATATGCAAGGGTGAGGATGGCCTGCCCGGTCCGGCTAGAAAACGCAGTACCGTTATTTCAGGGAGCCTGTTTGTGTGTGCTCAGTTGGGGTGGCTAGCGCTGTAAAGCTAATGCTAGCCGATACAAATACAGACAGCTCGCCTAAAGGCCGTTAATTCAAGCTAGTAACAACAAGAGAAGTGTCAAGTCAATGCATTTATTAGAGTGTTGGCTTTGTTGTTATGACGTGTGTGCCTTTGCCCAAAAATTCACCCTCAGTTAAGCTTGCGTCCCGACTGAATGACATGATGACAGCTAACGGTTGAGACAAACCGTTAGTAAGCAAGCTACCGTTAGCCTAGCTCAGCTGTCATTCGTTGCTATGGTAGCTAACGTTAGCTCAATGCTTCTGGGGTTGCTTGCAAGCACGCGTGTTAGGACTCAAACAAAGTGAGCTTATCATTAGAGTGAGCGGTGTACTGATGTGCTCCACTTGTTTGTGTTCATGTGAGCAGAAGTCCAGGCGGAGACTTGGGGGCAAAAAGGAAGAAGAAGAAACAGAAGAGGAAGAAAGAGAAGCCAAGCTCGGGCGGAGCAAAGTCTGACTCTGCCTCTGACTCCCAGGAGATCAAGGTGCGAGAAAGACTAAGTGAAAATGTGCAGACCCTCTAATAACAGGAGCTAAATCTTGATCATACATACCTCAAACCACCTTAAATTCATTAAAACCCACGATTTCACGAGTTCCTGACTTACCCATCATACCTTAGTCTTTAAAACAACAACAAACAAATATAAACATAACAATAAGTGTCAACTGTTTGCTTAAGTTTCTTTGGCATGTAAGTAAGTTATTTGGGTCTTTATATACAAATTGCATGTGCAATAGCAGAAATCTGGGTACTTTCAGGATAGCGGAAGCTATGGTATAATGTTCCAATAAAATTTTATACCCTATAAACGACAAAAAATCTTAAATTAAAACACAGAGAGGCTTTGTGCATGTAAACACAGCATTCCAGCTGACATGAATCCAGATAATAAAATCCAAACGGGACTCAAACCTTTTAGTAAATTCCTCTTTATGACACTGAGTTTTAGTGTATACATTATGACATCAGATGAAATGTATGGGCTATTCTATGTTATGTATACAAATATTTACAGTGAATGTTCTGTTGACCTCACACATAAGGCCAACTATTTCTGATCATTGTTCACTCCCTCTACATAAAGAATCCAGGCTTGCCCATTCAAAAGCTGCAAGACATCCAAAGAGCCATGGAGCTGCTGTCCTGCCAGGGTCCAGCAAAAAGTATCGATGAGGCTACCAAGCACAAATATCAGTTCTGGGACACCCAACCAGTGCCGAAGCTAAGTGAGTGCTCACAGTTTTTGATAAACACAAGTTTTAATAAACAAATGTTTATAGTCAAACGATGTTTGAATTTTAGTCCGAACAGCCAATGACATGTCTAAAAATGTTTGTTTTTCTCTGTTTAAAAAATTGCATTTTCTGCATCATAAAAGTTTAAGGGTTAGGTAATTGTTGAGTACCAGCTTATCCATTAGTTTGTTTCAAAGGCTGAAACATCTTTGTCATCATCTTTAAATACAGTTTTTGTGAACCAGTGCCATCTACTGGTTTATTTTTACATGTTAGAGCTGCTCATAGGGTCCCAATAACATCCCAGATGAGAATTCCAGTCAGGGTTCCAGGCATGCTGATTGTGCAAGCTTGCAAGTGTATAAAGGAAATGTGATTGTAGAAATTGTGGTTTTTAGATTTGATAAGAGCTGTTCTATTTTTGCAGATGAGGTGGTGACAAGTTATGGGCCGATTGAAGCAGACAAAGAGAACATCAGACAGGAGCCATATTCCTTACCTCAAGGCTTTATGTGGGACACTCTGGATCTCAGCAATGCAGATGTAGTAAGTGCAGTGTTTGTCACAGACTCTTAAACCTCAGAAGACCAACTAAGTGTATGAAAGAGTCAGGAATTGTAATCATTGCAGCTCAAAAGGAAATTTATGTAAAACATGTTGATCAACATAATGAATCAATAGCTGTCTTGTTTTATTTTCTCAGCTGAAGGAGTTGTACACATTATTGAATGAGAACTACGTGGAGGACGATGATAATATGTTCAGATTTGATTATTCTCCAAACTTTCTAAAATGGTAAGCTGTCATTCCTGATGTCGCTCCTGGCTATCATTTTGTTCAAACTCCCATATGGTTACACTTCTCGTTTCCCCCTCCTGCAGGGCTCTGCGTCCACCTGGCTGGTTACCACAGTGGCATTGTGGAGTGAGAGTGTCTTCAAATAAGAAGCTTGTTGGCTTCATCAGTGCCATCCCTGCAGATATACGCATATATGACACGTAAGCACGCATAGGTTATCATGAACATTTGAATCGGAGCACTGAATGAGGCAGTATGAACCCTTTTGCTGTGATTCACCACTTCAATTTTTCTTCCTTTCTGTTGCCCCAGAGTGAAGAGGATGGTTGAGATCAACTTCCTGTGTGTCCATAAGAAGCTGCGTTCAAAGCGTGTTGCCCCTGTGCTGATCAGAGAAATCACAAGGAGGGTGAACTTAGAAGGAATATTTCAGGCAGTTTACACAGCCGGAGTGGTGCTGCCTAAACCTGTGTCCACATGCAGGTATGCTTAAATATACAGAAGACATAGGCCTCCTTCAGACATTTACCCCTGACAATCTGCAGACTGTTTGTGTTCACACACACACACATGTAATACAGGCAAAGAAATGAGCCATGTGGTAAGAGAGTAATTAGTTTCCTCCTCTGTGTTTGTCTTTGTCAGGTATTGGCATCGTTCTTTGAACCCCAGAAAACTTGTGGAGGTGAAATTTTCCCACCTGAGTAGAAACATGACCCTGCAAAGAACTATGAAACTCTACAGACTACCTGATGTAAACACTCAACACTTATCAGTCACTGATGCCTCTTTACATTTCTCATCAATGTCAGAAACTTATACAGTCCCTTATTTCTACAACCCATTACAGAGCACCAAGACTCCAGGTTTGCGGCTGATGGAGAGGCGTGACATCCAACAGGTAACTGAGCTGCTACAGAAATACCTGAGACGTTTCCAGCTCGCACCGTCTATGGGAGAAGAGGAGGTGGCTCACTGGTTCCTGCCTCAGGACAACATTATTGACACATACGTAGTAGAGGTATCTGGAAACAGTTTCTCTCCTCACAGCTCTCACAGCTTGTGTGTTTCTTGTTTTTGTTTTTTGTTTTTTGAAAAACTTTTTTTCCTCTTTTTCAGGGAGCTAGTGGTTTACTGACAGATTTCGCTAGTTTCTACACTCTGCCCTCAACCGTGATGCATCACCCTCTTCATAGGAGCCTGAAGGCCGCTTACTCTTTTTACAATGTTCATACACAAACTCCACTACTGGACTTAATGAATGATGCACTGATTCTGGCCAAACTGGTAATATTTTTCTCTTTTCTTGTCTATTGTTGAACATTTCACTACCAAATCCTGTAGCTGAATTCAGCACGCTTTGTGTTGTGTCATATATTTTTTTAAAAAGAAGACAATTTATGTCTTGAGTAATTCTGAGGGTAAAACTCAACTTGTCATCACAGTTCTCATGCTTAACCCATTCTGTACTCTCTTCTGTGCCCAACAGAAAGGTTTTGATGTGTTCAATGCCTTGGATCTAATGGAAAATAAGGTGTTCCTGGAAAAGCTCAAGTTTGGCATAGGAGATGGAAATCTGCAGTATTACCTCTACAACTGGAAATGTCCTCCGATGGACCCTGACAAGGTCAGCAGCATGATTTTTAGTCTTAGCTGATTATCAGATATACCAGCACCTGCACAGACTGGGTAACAGAAAATAAGTGGAGCCTTAATAAGTGTTTGTAGAAATGATTGATTACTAATGGAAGTTGCTTGAACTCTCAATCAGAGGGTTGAGGGTTCAATCCCAGCTCCTGTAGTCATATGCTGAAGTGTCCTTGAGAAAGAAACTGAACCCCAGCTGGTGTTCAGTGTTGTGTGAATGTGTATGGAGGAGATTTTCTTATACTGATGTTCCTTTACAGTAGCAGCCTCTGCCATCAGTGTGTGTGGAGTAAAGCCTTGTTCACGCAGAGCTGGGTACTTATAAAAACAAATACCCCTCCATTTGTTTTTTAAAATGATTTTGTCCACACAGCCCAGGACAATCTGCCTGTGAGTGGGGCGCGAAGCATGCAAACCCATATTTTTCAGTCATGAAACTCATGCCATCCAATCAGGATGAACCCCCGTCATTCTGTGACTTTTGAGAACCAAAATCTTTGTTTCCCTGCGTCTACACGAAAAATAGAAAATTGAGTTTTCTTGAAGCATCGTTTTTAGTGACAGCCTAAATATATAGAAATATCCCAAATGCGGACTACATGTGGACATGGCCTAAGTTTTTGAGTGGTCAGAGAGACAAAAGAAGTGCTATATAAGTGCAAGTCTTTGTGCTAATGCAGTATTTTACAGAACCTTGTAGCAAACTGTTTTATAGAATAAGATAGATAAGATGTCAGCATTTTAAAACAGCATTTTAATCAGAATGTACCCATCTTTGCTCTATGTGGTCAGACATGCAAGCTAAGCTACTTAAATCAGTCTCTGGTTTAGTTAGTAAACATTGCACGTTTCTATCTTTACTCATCACAGATATTTTGACAGCTGTATTTAACCCTCTGTTTTCAGGTTGGCCTGGTCCTTCAGTAGCAGGCCCCACCAAAGCTGCTACACAAACACTGATCAAGAGGCCAGAGGTCAGCGACCTCTTGCCATCTTACCTGGACACACAGGTAGCCCAAGCTAGACAATGAGAACTGCAACAACAAAAAAAATCCAGAGTCTGGGAGGCGGTCCAACTGGCGCTTGTGTCATCAAGAACAAATCTCAGTTCACCTAAAGGTGAAAACTCTGAAATCATCAACATCCTGAATGTGAAGTCATGCTATGCCTGAGATACTCATACAGTACAATGCTCCTGACATGCACACTCACATTTAAAACACACACCATTCTGACATACAAGAGGATGCCTTGACATTGTGAATTTTGGTTCGTTTTTCTCCCTCAGCAGTCGCGTTGTTAAAGGGACTGGCATGTTGTTTTCATGTTGCTGATATTGAAATATGTAAATGATAATCAACTGGTTAACATGACCACAAAACAAACATTTAGTTATTGTGTCCCCACTGCAACTGCACACTTGCAGTGTAAGAGGATTGTGAAGGCAACTGACGAGTTATTATTTCTGTGTCGTCTCATATCATAGCTGTGAGTGTGTCTGCTGGCTGTTTCTGGCCTTCTGTAGGTTCCAGATACCCAGAACGTCACAGATGAAATGTAAGATTTTTTTTTTCCTTAAGTATTCTGAAAAGAAATATCAACTTTTAAATGTCAAATACTTTCCACACTCACAGACGCATACACACAAAAAGAAAGGTCTCATCCACCCGGTGCATTGATAAACATGTTTTTGTTAGAAAATCTATAGTTACCTGTACATTTAAAGCCAGATCATATTTATTCCTGTGGTGTGAGACTGGGGTTTGGGAGGGCTGATCCAAAGTATTTTCCTCATAAGTAGTATAGATGTCACCGAGTTTGTTCAGACTATGTGGGTTTAAGTGGTTTTTTGATGAAGAATGTATTACATCAAAGCACAATTTTTGAGTTCATAAACAAGCAAAAGGGTCTATTCTTTTTTAAAGGGTCAGATTTCAATACAGATAGGCTACTGTACAGACTGTTCAACTCTTTTTTTTTAAAGGATATGTGCTGTTTTTATGTTACAAACATGTCTCTGGAGCTGTTCTGTTTAGACTGCACATCTGTTTAAAAGGAGACAAAAGTACTGAAAGCAGGGATCGCAGGGTGGGTACCTGAAGGGCAGGTAGATTTAGAAGAAGAAAAAGGCTGAAAAAGACAAAAATAACACTGAAGACAGAGCTTGTATTTTTATTTAGATTTTGTACAACAAACATACAAACAGTCCTTTTGCTTTAATGACAGTTTTGTAGCCAAAATACGGCTTACTTTAAGAAAAGTGATGTTCACAGTTTTACATGTTTAAAGCAGCATGGGTTGGTTATCTTTTATAAATGGCGGCATTGTCAGTCAGTTTTTGGTTATTACTTGTAAAAGCCTCTTTCATAGTGTTGAACAGATGCCCCTGGAAAGCAGCTGATTATTAAGCAGAAATACAAGAAATGGCTCACAAACTTTCTGTATGTGACCTTTGACTTTAAAATGTATTCTCAAAATCTCTGATTAACAAAAAACTGAGCACAAGATTTAAGGTATTCTGGGATGATTTGTAGAGCATTTATTTGGAATAAAGTGGCAGCATTAACTACAGCCCGTGTCAGTAAGAGCATCCCGTTAGAATTTGTGTTCCCCTGTGGTCCATTTTTATTGACTTATCTAGATGTTTTTTTTAAAGGTACTGTATTTGTGTGTCAAAAAAAAATCTGTCGGCTGTGTGTTGTGTGGCTTAACGTGTGAAACTGTTCAAATATTTGTATTTCTTGCAAATTTTGTAAAACATGATTTGTTTTTGTTCTTTTCTCGAGAGTAATTCCCTGAACTTTCATCTTAAGAAGGGGGCTTCACTTGAACTTTTTTTCCAACTATTTGGCATTTCCCTGTATAAGATCTTTGATGAAAAGATGTTGTCAAACCACTTGTTTTTTAAGAGCTGCTTGTGTACTCAGAAGTTAAAATATTTTATAATTGTCCTTTTGCTCTGAGTTGACTGTTCGTCTTAAACTTAAGTAGAGGCTGCTGTCATTTTCGTTGTCTATTTTTACTGTGTGCGACGTAGTTTCTTCTCATCCCTTTATATATAAGCAAGAAAAGATAACCAACAGCAAGTGCTTCAGGGTTCATGTTTTTTTAATCCTTGAAAGGTTGAATGAGTTTCATTCACAAAGTCAGACTTAAACGGCATTTATTTATCACTGAATCTGGGTTACTGAGTTGATGGTGTGCCTCATGGATGTTGGTTGTGTCACAGATTTGTTGCCTGCAGCTGTTTGAATGAACTGCGAGCATGTCAGTTTTGCTGCCGTGATGATTTTAACGTTGTTACTTGCCACGCCCTTTAGTGAGAACTCAAACCCAAGGTACCTGCCTTATTTAAAAGATGTTTTGTTTTTTAAAATCAAGATTTTTGAGGGGATGGGAGGGTGTACTTTTGAAATGGCATACAGCTTTCTCTAACTGAAGAACAATATTTTTATTCAAATCCATTGTAAGCTGTGAAAAGCTGAAAACTGTACCAGCATCATTTAGACATAACCCCATGCAAATAACAATCTGTTTCAACACACTCGTCAGCTATACCAGCATGGATATTTGATTGAATAAACTCACTTTGAAAAGGAGAATGGCTGAAGCACTTTCTTTTGACATGACAAGGTTATCAAACAAGTTTTCAAATGTATGTGTACAACAGCTGTTGGGGACAGTTTTTTATATTAGCATCATCTGCTAATTTATACAAACAAAATCAAGAACCACTTTAAGTGTTGCTGGAGTTGAAGCTTTTTAGATTTATTTTTCCTCCCCATGCCAGAGGTGGCATTACTGGTGAGCCCGACAGTCCCAGGCCTACCCTAATTTTTTTTTAATTTTGACAGGTCAATGAGCAAGAAGAAAAGTCCAACAGAACAAAACCATTTGAAAGTTGTGTGACCCTCAATGCATCTGGACATTATTAAAATATGAAACCATACAAACCAAAAACTCATGTCCGTTGATGTCCAAACTAAAATCATACAAAAGCTTCAGCAGTAGCCAGTCAAAGTCAAAGAAACAATAAAAACTGTTGCTCTTTTTAAACAAAACATATTTTTCTCTTTCATTAAGCAGTCTCTGATTAATTTCTACTACCTATGACTTTGCCTTTGTTTTTATTTTCTTTGCAGGATTAGGCACTGTTTGTTTCACAGTGAGAGGCTGCAGTGAGCTGGAGGAGGTGGACTCCGTGACCTCAGGTTGACTCTGTAGTTTCCTTTTTTCGCCCTTCTTCTTGTTACCATCCTCTCCATCCTCCCCTTCAGGGCCACATGGCTCATCAGGTTTTACACCCTGCAGTGCTCCACCTGGTAACCAGTGAACACCTAGAGGAGGAATCCTAGGTGAAATAGCCGTCACCGTGTCAGTGAACATGTCATCATCTCTAGAGGTACAGTTTTTGAATCCCAGTGCGAGGACACTTTTCAGCCCCAGTGGTTCAGACATGCTCTGGCTCAGCCGAGGCACCTGGCAGGCCAAGACACCTCTGGTTGCACTGAGAGCAATCAAATGGTCTGTCATGTGTTTTGGCCTAACAGACTTGCACACGAGCACCAGTTTGAGTTCGTTCCTCTCCAGAGCTTTGGTGACCTCATTAATACCAATGGCCAGTTGTCCCCTGGCTGCAGCGTTTGTCCAGCCCCTATGGGGGGAATCCTGCGCCGAGACGACCTGGGTCACTTCAGGAACAGATGATGGATTCTTTGCTTTCTTTTTCTTCCAGGGGCGAAATACTTTTTCCTCTTTTTTCTGAAGCCCCACGGAAACCAGTTTATCCTTGATAGTATTCAGGATAAAATGCATGTCTTCTTGAGGTATTGATCTCCATTTTGGAGTGAATGGTGAGACAAGGTAAGTTTTTGCTTGGACGTATTTTTCTTTTTTCTTCTTCTCCCCCGAGGTGGCCATCCTCCCTTAAAATCAAGATAGGAGAAGTTTTTATCACAATGAAAGCTATACTGCTCAGTGTCATGTCACGGTTAGTTGTTATTTCAAGAAACAATTCCAACGAAAATTAAATTATGTAAGCTAACAGAAAAAGGGGTTTTCGCGCACAGTTTTTCTCACGGTTAACTGTTCTGAGAACTCTCTACGCCTTTACTCTCAGGTATACACGTTATCACTATCAGCTGACGGCCACCCAACGTTGAAGAGCAGTATCAGCTAGCCATACCTGATTTTTATTCCAGTTTAAAGACTTGTTTGATGCACTAAGTGTCTCGTTATGATGAGCGCTAAAATATCATGGCATGGCCATCGGGCGCCGCCATTTTGTTTGATGCTCAAAACTTTATTTGTAACTCAGCACAACGACAATTTAAAGTTGACAGCTAATGCTATAAATGTGTATGATTGCTCAGACACGACGTTCCTTTTTTCAGAAGAGCCCCTCCTAATTCAATATATGCTGCGAGTTTTAAATGGAATCCTTTAATTTTATCCTATCGATTTTTGAGCATATGTAAACAGTATTCTGTAAAAATGTTTGCAACTAACGCTCCAAGGGATCAGCTTCCATTGACACGATTAAACACATTTTATTCTTAATATCATTGGCTCATGATAGTAATTCAACTGGAAATGTACATTTTCACTAACAAATATCTTCAATTCTTCTTCTTCTTTTTCTTCTTCCTCCTCTTCCCCCCCCCCCCCCCCCCCCCCCCCCCCCCTCCCCCGAATATTAAAGGAACTGTGAGGTCTAAGTAATGTTGAGAAAGTCTCTCTTCTGGATATATGCCAGATAGGCAACATAACTGTAGATGCAGCCTCAAAGGTGCGTGCAACTCCTTTTGTTTACAATTTTGAGTGAATGTGACAGGTCTGACAGGAAACTTTGGAACCGTTGTGAATTACTTTTTATTTTTTATAACACCAAGTTTCAATCCATGTGAAGAACAACTTCAATTTTAACTAAATGGGGTTTTACAGGGAACAGGCTCATTTTATGGATTGATCAGTTGCGCTTTACCAAAAAAAAAAAAAAACGTCAAGTTTCGAAATGTATAAACTCCTTTACTGATAAAAGTCACATTAATCGGCCATCTAGTAAGTTTAAGATATCTTTGGCGGAATAGAACCGTTCTGTAAATAGCCAAAATGTACCCAGATTAGGGTTAAAATATGGTCCAAATTTTCTCGAATTATCTCTAGAGAAAAACAGTGAATCATCCCCATGTAATACTCAAACAGGACCGGCTCTTTGAATGGAGCCTTGACTTTGTACGTGTTTGTGAGCGTGCGTGCGCGTGTCTGGGTGTAAGCAGAGCGTGTGACAGGCAGCCAATCAGCTACTCGGAAGCTCCAGGGTCCCTCCTCTGTGCTCTTCTCATTGGCCGAAGGAATCACATTGATCAGCTGTGCTGCAATTACAGCTGCGCAGATCCGTCCAGCCAACGGGGGATATACTGTATATTTGTCTGAGCTGAGGGGTTGCAGCTGTGAAAATGTCGAATCAGGTACATTTTGTTCTGCTTTTACTGTCATTTGATCGTTTCATTTTACTTCAGTGTTGTAGGCAGCAGTCCGTGGTAGGTAACAGCCAGTCACGTTGATGTGAATAACGGTTTTACGCGGGGGTCTTTTACATGCCTGCTCGTGTAAATGCTGACATCCATCTTTGACAGTATGGGATGTGGTGAGGAGACTGAACACATATTTTTTGTTTGCTCTGTGATCTTTGTAATGCGGGTTGCACGACACGTTGTGGTTGTAATTAAATGGAAACCTTAAAACCGCCTTTACATATCTAAATGTTTACTTTAGTTCATCATTTTACAGTTATCAAATGCGTCTAAATTTCTACAGCATTCTAGTTTTGTTTTCCCCTCGTCTTATAGTTTATAATGATCTCCTCTGTTGTGTCTTAGTCCCCTTGTAAAGTAGATTATTCAAGTAGGCACAAAAGCACTACAGCCTCGAATAAAAGCCTATTGTTTGGCTCTAACTTGTGCAACAATAGGTTTCCCAGGCTGTGCACCCTGACCGGAATACTACGCTCAGATTTCTCCTTCATTGATGTAATCCGTAACTGATTTATATGCACATGCTCATATTCTGTGATTACTTTATGACTCAAACATGCATCCCTTAGTTTGATTTATCTGAGAGGAATACTACATATCAATACACAGTAAACATATCTGCTTAACATAATGAATATGATTTTAATGATTTGTCAAAGTTACTCATGCAAAGTTACTCGAATATTTCTTTCTGGACCATCTTTTTCCCACAGGCAGAGTTTGAGAAGATGGCAGAGGACGTGAAGAAAGTGAAGACTCGACCAACAGACCAGGAGCTGCTTGATCTGTACGGCCTTTATAAGCAAGCAAATGTGGGAGACGTGGACACAGGTGTGACAGATGTTTGCAGAAAGACGTTACCATTATTATGCAGTGTTGCCTTAATCTTGAACATTTCTTCTTTTGTGTTTTAATACATTTTGTAGAAAGGCCAGGGATGCTGGACTTAAAAGGAAAAGCCAAGTGGGACGCCTGGAACTCCAGAAAAGGTATCAAAAATGTTTGTTGGTGTAAAATAAAGCTAAATTCAGCACTTTTGTGTGATAAAACCTGTCAAACAAAACTCAAAAATGCCTTCAGATACTTAAAACAAAAGTTGCTGGAGTTCAGTGTTCACACAATAAAAATCCCAGCAATGCTTACAAGAGCATTTTACCATGTTTTTACTTAACTACATCAAGACTGGATCCCTATGGTTGCTGGGTGGATTTTATCATTCAAGCTTTATTTGAAACATTCATCTCATTTCCCTCATTTAGGACTTAAACTAAAAAGAATTCCCACTCAGATCTCCATCAGTATTTATTCACACCAGATCCAGGGAACACAGTGGTGCTCCTGTCAGTACACTAACATGCCTACAGTGAAAACATAGTTGCTATACAGACTTGCTAATAAGTTCTAAATACATCAAAAACGTTGCAAATTTAGCTTTTCCTTGTTGGTGTAAGATTAAAAAAATGATTCATCAACAAATTTAGTTTAAGTAATCATTTCAGTTGTCAGTCTATTGACCAGTTTTAGTCAGTAAATCTGTACCAAAGTTTTCTTTTATTAGAGCAACATACCAACCAAACCTTTTACCATATCAGCTAAACACTGCAACACATTAATCATTTCTGCTTGTAATGAACATATCTTGTATCTTCGCTCTCTTTCAGGAATGTCCAAGGAAGATGCCATGACAGCCTATATTGCACTTGCAAAGGAAATCATTAACAAATACGGCATGTAAGGCCTTCAGTAAATGAAAGGGACCGAATTAACCCAGGAACTTTCTACTAACTCAAATAAATGCTGCTGTCTACAAAACCAGTAGCCTTCTGCTTTTAGAAGCCATAATATTTTAGAATTATGTGTAAGAAGTGAACAGATTTGCTTGTTTTTAAAATTTTGATTACTCTCCATAGCACCTCCATCTGAATAACCTCGTTGTATTGGCAGAGGTTAAAATTGTAAGACTGTCAAAGTCCTCTATAAATTAGCTCATGAAGATTTGTGTGGTGATCTCCATGTGCACAGCGATGTACTGTACTTTTTGGTACTTTGAAATGTGGCTTGGTTACTGATCAGAGGTAGACAAACTCAATGTGAATACACTGCACATTTTCACAATAAAACCTCTTCTGCACTGTTTTTGTGTCCTATTATTTCAGAAACTTTTTTCCAATGAAGATGGAGATAAGGAGCAAGTACGCTTAAAGCACTTTGACCAAAGACAGAGCAAGTCAGAGTCAGACTGTGGAACTAAAGGTTACAACTACTGACAACTTAAGGAGTCAGAAAAGAGCAAAAATAAGATGACAGCTCAATTGGAATGGTCCTATGTAGAAAATCATAGCAGTACCCCATTCTTCTGTTGTCTAAGAAAGGCAAACCTAGTTTTTCATATGTCCAATCCTAGACCAGAGACAAAATGCAGTGCAGTGTGGTACACTGAGTCAAGCATTTTCATAGAGACAGAACCAGAATCAGATTTATTCACAAGTAGTTTTTATATTACGAAGAATTTGTCTTGGTCTGTTGGTGCAAAAAGTTAGCAAACAAAAAATTGCATTGATAAAATGATATTTAGAGTGTTAAAAATGTGAATGCATGCAAAAGTGAAAAATGAAAAACAAAATATCTACACTGAGAGAAGATGAGATAAACACAATTTACAGAAAAGTAGCACATGTAACTGTCCAGTGTGCACATAAAGAAGGGCCTAAAATGTATGGGTCCACGTCTGTATAGGGCTTACAATATACATTCAGGTTTTCAAAGATTTAAATGCCCGACCCTCTAAAATTAAAACTGTGACTAACACATCAAGATAAAATGAGCAAAACTTAGAATACCTTTATGGGATCCATGTTTTGCTGCACAGCATATTTCCAAAAACTGTCTTTTGATTCATCGACCTGCAGTCCGTCTACATTCATCTTATCGTCTACTAGAATTGTTTTTCAAGTTATTTTAATATTTTTTAAATCTCCTAATGGTTCTGCTCCTTCTTATTAAACAGATTTGCTTTTATCGTATATGACTATGGGTACTGTCAGACATTCAGGCTGTAAACATTTAACTTTGCCAAAAGTTCACACAAAAACGTACACTGAAGCAGCTTTTACTATCACTGTGGCTCAGGTCAGGGGCCCCAGGACGGTCTGCCTGAGGATCTGAAGGCTTCTCAAGACCTACCCATAAGTCTGCCTTTAAACTGAGTTTTATTCTATCTTATTTACCAAATTCAAATTTTAATCTATTTGAAAACCATATTATCTTTATCTATTAAAATCACAATAATTTTGAATATTTGTTTAATAAGTTGGCTATCTTTTTGTTTAATTATTTACTCAATCCTTTATCATCTCTTAGTTTCTTATTTTCAAATTAGTGTATAATTCCATTGCCTTTCACTGCTTCAATTATTAAGTATTTTTTTTTATCACATTTGTTTATTTTGATTTGGTTGATTTAGTTTCTTGTATTGAGTTTAACATCTTGTTTCATTTGTTTAAAGCACATTATATTACTCTTGCATTGTCTGTTAAATCTGCCATAAAAAGTCTGATTGGTTTAGATCTTATGAGTGTTTATAGTGTGGCCATAACTCTCTTGTTTAAAGCCAGCAAAAATAGAGGCTCTACCATCAATGGCTCATTATTTATCTTATCAAATGTAGGGCAAGTGTAATGGCCCGCGCATGCGCAGTAATGTCTTCCGGGCTGGTACTCAGGACAGCTCGGTTCACTGGGGGAAAGGTGAGGAGTTCTACTGCATACAGAAACACACACATCTCGACAATCCTGCTGGATGTAAGAAATCTCCTCTAAGCGTGGATGTTAAGAGCTAAAGTCAGCATAACCTGAAGAAGGTAAGAAAAGATGTATTTAAGGTTTAGACTGAAGTTTCTAAATCAGATGTTTAACTGCATGCCGATGTCGATATTTTTGTCGAGGCGTATAAACAAATAGGCTATCTGTGGATTGTAACGACTACTGCTTTTAGGGCTAACGTTGAACGCTAAAAACAGTTTGTTTTCTACCATGTGAACCTGCTCCGATATATTCTCAGTTCAGCTCAGTTCAGCAATAATAGTGATTAAAATACAGGTGACTTCATGCACCACATATCTACGCTGAGTATTTACTTTAACAAAATATGCCAGTTTGTAAAAGAAGTACCTAAATGCTTAACGCTTATCTTTTATTTTTTACGTTAACACTATGCATAATGACTGATATTTACTCCCTGGGTTGTTGGTGTAAAGTAAACATTTATCATGGACAGCAATTCAGCACTGATTCAAGCCACTCCTCAGCTACATGTCATTGTTTTTTTTTATCATTTCAGAGGAAGAGGAAATGGCTAACAATTTGTCACAGTCTCTGCCTGAGCGGACCTTCCAGTATCAAAGCAGCCTGCCATCCTTGCCTGTTCCGACACTAGAGATCAGTCTAGCCAAGTACCTGGATGCAGGTAGGTAAAGTTAATGATTCAAGGATCATATTTAAACAATAAGGATATTGAGTGTGCATATCTAATTAAGCAAACACTGCAAATGAGTCCATGTGTTCTCCAGTAATAACTGCAGCATCTGTTTGTCTTGAATCAATATTTCTAAACCATCACATCTTAATGAAAAATATCTGAAAATGTGAGAGAATGAGAAATTTAACTCCATTTGTTCTCCACCAGTTCGCCCATTTGCAGAGTCTCAAGCAGAGTACAAAACTACATCAGACATTGTGAAGAAGTTTCAAACAGGTGTTGGTAAAGAGCTGCACCAGAAACTGCTGCAGAGAGCCAAGGCAAAAAGAAACTGGGTGTGTTATTGAGCTGTTTATATCTCGCCTTTGTTGTACCTTTTTGTTTTTGTTAAGTCATTGATGTTTTTTCTGGGTTGAATTTTTTTGTCCCCCAGCTGGAAGAATGGTGGTTAGATGCTGCGTATCTGGAAGTCCGCATCCCTTCTCAACTGAATGTGAACTTTGGTGGCCCTGCACCCTACCTGGAGCACTCCTGGCCTCCAGCAGAAGGAACTCACCTGCAGAGGGCCAGTATTGGCACATGGCATACGCTACAGTACTGGGATCTGATCCGCACGTAAGACATATTGACAAATACATATATATATATTTATACAAAGTTAGTTAATTCTGTGTTACTCAGAAGTTGCTTTCCTTTTTGTTATTACCAACGCTTTATGTTTTTAGAGAGCGGCTGCCTCCTCAGAAAGCTGGCAAAAAAGCTTTAGATATGGACCAGTTCAGAATGCTATTCTGCACCTGTAAAGTACCTGGTGTAAAGAAGGACACAATTCTGAGCTACTTTAAAACAGGTAGGTTGGTCTAACCTCTTATCTCTAACCTTTAGACACACTATCATACTCCGTTACCTTTTTCAGCTTTCGTATCTCTCTTGTGTAATGTGCATTTTGTTCTGTGTCACAGAAAGTGAGGGTCAGTGCCCCTCTCATATAACAGTGATGTGCCGGGGAAGGATCTTCACATTTGATGCACTCTGTGATGGGAAAATCCTCACTCCTCCAGAACTCCTCAGGTAGTGCTAATGCACAAGTAAACACATCAGTTGAGATTGAAGCTCTAATGTGAAACCAAGCAGCGGAGAGGGGGAAACTCCTTTGGAGTGCCTGTGTGAGGGCGCTACGTTTATGGTATCTTTAGGAAACAGAGATGGGGGTGCTGTCAAGCTGGGTATACAAATGGTCTTGGATCTGTTTTTGCATACAAGTTGCTCCCCAAATGAATAAGAGAGATGTACAAGGAGATAAAGGGACAAAGGAAAGATTTAACTAAATTACTTAAGTCTTCTCTCTTTCAAAAAGTAAAGACTTTAAAATAATATCAAAAAGAAAATTGAAAGTTTGTTTTGTGGCATGTTATAGATTTCATCACATCTGATATTTTTGTTTTACAGAGTTAAAATGAACAAGTTCAGATCAGCTTTTGCATCTTCCTGGGTTTAGTTTTCTTTATGTGAATTACTGCAAACCTGTGATCAGACAGGGTAAACTCCATGTACACAAAAAGTCATAAAAAGCGTTGAATTCAGTTTCCTCAGAAAAGGTTGAAATATTTTGGATTAAATTTGTCATTAAACATATTTTGTATGTGATACAACTCACATGGGCACTATAATAGCTTCAGTTGCTGGGAAGCTCTGCTGTATTCATTTGAATTTGCATTATGATAACTTCTCAATTGATTTCAATTGTCAATTATTACATCTTATCAGACACATACAGACCCTGTTTACATTGATTTTGTCTCTGAGGTGAATTTTTTCCCTGTGCATTAAAGGCAGCTGAGCTATGTGCAGAACGTCTGTGAGGGAGAGCCCGAGGGAGACGGTGTCGGTGCTCTTACCTCAGAGGAGAGGACACAGTGGGCAAAGGTAGGGGTGCTCAAGATTGGGTACTCTGATGTTGGTCTTTAAGAGCAAGAGCCAGTGGAAATTATTGACTCGTGAAAAGGTTCTCATATTACAAGTGCTCTAAGAGGATCTGTACTGTAAGCATTTTGTGTACACTGTCTCTGCAGGCCAGGGAGCATCTGATTAACATCGATCCACACAATAAGACCATCCTGGAGATCATCCAGAGCAGCCTGTTCATCATTTCTCTGGATGAGGCCAAACCTTACTCCTCTCCAGAAAACTACACAAATGTATGAGCTGCCCCGAATGTTTTCATGACTTCATGTAATCTGGCTGTTTTTGAAGAGAAGAGCTTTGTGTTTTGATTGGGTCTTAATTTTCCTGAACACAGATGGCCCTGGAATCGCTAACTGGAAACCCCACAATCCGCTGGGGTGACAAATCCTACAACTCGATTGTGTTCTCTGATGGCACTTTTGGATCCAACTGTGATGTGAGTTTGAGTTTGTGGGTGACATGTTTTGGGAGTTTGTAAATACATGGTTAAGCATTTGTGGATATTTTTTATTTTACTTTGTACAATCATCCAAAAAGAGTTAAAAGTAATAAATGGAACTTGATCCAAACTGTTTTGCAGCATGCACCATATGATGCCATGGTGCTTGTGTCTTTGTGCTGGTATGTGGACCAGCAGATCAAAGCTACAGAAGGCAAATGGAAGGTAAACACTGTCTGTTACTTAATTCAAGACACTAAATCATAACTAAGGGATCTAACAGGATTGTTATTGATTATTCGGGATGAATAAAGTATTTCATCTATCTATCTATCTATCTATCTATCTATCTATCTATCTATCTATCTATCTATCTATCTATCTATCTATCTATCTATCTATCTATCTATCTATCTATCTATCTATCTATCTATCTATCTATCTATCTATCTATCTATCTATCTATCCATCTATCTATCTATCTATCTATCTATCTATCTATCTATCTATCTATCTATCTATCTATCTATCTATCTATCTATCTATCTATCTATCTAACAGACTTTAGTATCTTTGCTTCTTTAGGGCTCAGATGTTGTCAGATCTATTCCTCATCCTGAAGAGCTGGTGTTTACCTTGGATGAAAAAGTCCGCAGTGACATCCACCTGGCCAAACAACACTACCTGGAAGCGGTGAGCCTGTGATCAACACCAAACTATACCAGATGCTACAAAGCCTCAATGGTATGCCACCTTTAACTGTCTACACTGTTTCTGGTTTCACAGACCCAGGACCTGCAGGTTGTTTGTTACGCCTTTACATCATTTGGAAAATCAGCAGTAAAAGAGAGGAAGCTGCATCCAGACACCTTTGTTCAATTAGCAATGCAGTTAGCCTACTTCAAACTGCACAAAAGGTACAGACTTGTTGTAAAATTAGATCAAAACATGTCACATGTCTTAAGATGAAGACTTGGCTGATCACACAGGTCTTCTTTTCCTCCTCACAGGCCAGGATGCTGCTATGAAACCGCAATGACTCGCAAGTTCTACCACGCCAGGACAGAGACAATGCGGCCGTGCACTGTGGAGGCTGTGAAGTGGTGCAACGCCATGTTGGACCCCAATTGTGATGTGAGTGTGCTGATGTTGCAAAAAAAAACACCTTTCTGCCCACTCTCATAAAGTGAAGTGGAAGCAATCTGAACAGATTTAAAACCCTGTATCAACATTTTCCTGCCAGGCTAGTCACAGGAGGAAAGCCATGCTGAGTGCCTTCATGAAACACGACAAGCTGATGAGTGAAGCTCAGGAGGGACAAGGTTGGTCAGCTTTTCATCCGTACGCGCTTGATGATTTTAAACAGGACTGTTGAGTTCAGGAGCAGCTCTTACATGGTGTTAACAGATTTAGCTCCTACTTTCTTTGTACTTGCCTAGATCAGTGGTTTTCAAAGTGGGGGCCACCAGGGGGGGGCCTCAGAAAATTGGAGGGAAGGGAAAAATAGGATCTAATTATTATTTCATTGAATTTAATTTATTTTATTTTATTTTATTTTTTGTTCTATTTCATTTTTAAATTTTTTATATCCAGAACATATAACATGTAAAGTGCCGTAATCATCGGAACTGTGCTTTATGAGACAGCTGCAACTTCATCATGACAATGTCATGATCTGTGTCGACCTGGCAGTTTGCACATGTTATTTAGCTATCTAAAAAACTAAACTGAACTTTGAGGCTCTTTCCCTGTCTAACTACTGACTACATGTAAAAGAAAAGTATTCCACCTTGGCTGACAGAGCCTTGAAATGCTTTCTCCCTTTTGCAACAACCTACTTGTGTGAGTCTGGCTTTTGTTTTCCAATAATTTTCCTGCTCTAAACAAAAGTAAAAATTATTCTTAAGTGAACAAAATTTAGAAAACACATTCTTAAATTTGACATTTATTTTTGGAACAATGTCTGTTGGTTTCCAGAGGGGGTCCCCAGCCAGAAGCAAATGCTCTCTGGGGGCCTTGGTATTGTAAAGTTTGGGAACCCCTGGCCTAGATGAAGCACTTGACAAAACCATTAAATTAAAAAAAACACCAAAATACATCAAATCAATCTTGAATTTGTAGATCACAACAAGCTTTGTGAAGAAGATTAAAAGGAAATGAATAAACTACCCATGCTTACACATTATTGTTTTGTTTTCATGACAGCATAAAAAAAATGATTTATCACACAGCCAAAGAAACAATGTGATAGCACCACCTGCCAGCAGAGGGTGCTATCAGACTAACTCAAAGAGGCTGAGCTCTTAACATTGTTGGTGATGATGGTGTTTATGTCATATTTTGTGACCTCTTGTTGCACTGTGCTCAGATAAAATCTAATGATGTCTGTGCTTCCAATACCAGCCCATGATATTTTCTTACACTGTCACCAGGTTTTGACAGGCATCTTCTCGGCCTGTATCTCATAGCCAAAGAGGAAGGTCTTCCCACTCCAGAGCTCTTCCTGGATCCACTCTATGCAAAGAGGTAAGACACACTGAGTTGATTACTCCTGTAAAAGAGCTGGTCTTTACATTTTTCACAGTATGCCTTTGTGTGTAGATGGAACTTTCTTGTGCAGCCTGTAAGTTTGAGCTATTTGTGTTTGTATCATGTGACTAAAATGTTGAAAAATAGTTGTTGAGCAGTACATGAAGCTATTTCTTTGCATCTACCTGTACCTGGGTTGTGTTTGTGTCTGCAGTGGTGGTGGAGGTAACTTTGTGCTGTCGTCCAGCCTGGTGGGCTACACCACCGTTCTTGGGGTCGTAGCTCCCATGGTGCCTTATGGATATGGCTTTTTCTACCGCATCAGAGATGACAGGTGGGCACATGAGACATTAGCAGGATTCTACGCTGCTACTTTTCTGTGTTGATACGTTTTCACCAACTTCTTTAATTTTTACAAGAGGTTGTACGCATGAAAACACTCATGAGGTCATTATTTATTTTGAGGTGTTTTACCTGTCTTCTTGTATATGTCCCAGTTTTAGTTGTGGCATTTTGTTTTTATTTCAGAGCAACATTGTCAAGGCAGTAGAATTTATAAAACATTAAAGACTTCCCCTACATCCTCAGAGACACTCTCCATCTTTATCTTCCTCCTACAGAGTCGTGATCTCTATCTCAGCGTGGAAATCTTGCCATCAGACGGACGCTGCAGCACTGTTCAACAACTTCAGTAGCTCCATGCATGAGATGTTCCACCTTGCCACGACATCTCAGCTTTAAACAGTCAGACCAACAGACTGGCTGGATGACACGTCAATCTACGAACGTCAATACACATACAGTTTGAACACTGTCAGATCGTAGCTGACAGCTAGCAATAGTCCTATGTTTTCTCAGCACAAATCAATGCAAAGGTAGAGAATCAGTGCCTCTGAGTGATATCCACTGGGTTTGGCTTCGGAAATTGATTTATCTCTTCCTTACTATGAGTGATAAATAAGAGTTTTGTCTAAATTTATGTTTTGAATGTATATATTCCCTGATTTTCATGATTGTTATCCAATTTTTTATTGGAAATGTTTAATTTCAAAACCTGATAGTATTAATCCACTTTGAAGGAGTTGAGTTTTAAGATGAGGCCTTAGGCTTTCTCTTCATAACCTCTTGCTTTTGAATTAAACCAGGAGCAAAGCGTATCATCCCAGCCCTAATGGTAGCTGATTTCAATAAATAAAACTGGTTTACCATCAAATGTTCGAGATCCATGATCACAGCTGAAAAACAAACAAAAAAAGTTTGTTTTTTTCTGAAAGCTTAATTCTGATTTTCAGACATGACAGCCACATATGTTGAAACTTAACTTTTCAAGTTGAAACATTTTTGTTCATTAAAGGGAGGTCATCTCTAGAAGTATGAAGTCTATACAGTCACACACAGACGCACCATGTTATTTGCATTAAAAGCCTTAAACCACTTTGTAATCTGCTTGTGATCGTGAATACTTTTAAAACATAAATTAAGAATAAGATTAGTTTGTGCATAAATGTCCTTAATTTGGACTATCATGTGAGGTATTATTTTAGTCAAAATCTTTTTATTGACATACAGAGTATACAAACAGTGCAGTGCTGATCGGCCACTGATATTAAAGAATGTTACACCAAATGCAATTGGCAGTTACATCTACTGCACGCCTGGCCAGAAGGGAGGCAAAGGCCAGGGTCCGCTGTTTTTGTACCGATATTTACACCACTCCTTCCCCAAATGACCCCAAATATTGCAACAATAGGATTTGGTTTCAATTTAACATTTATCATCTTGGACATGGAGTAAAACAAATACCTCTGTCCAGTGTTTACAAAGACTGGAGAATTATCAGTACATATGTACAAGTGATGCTTCAGCACTCTTACATTTGTCTCAGTACGAGTCGATGTCTGGATAAAAGTGAGACAGTTTAGCTTAAGAAATATGAGCTCTGTGAACCACTTTGAGCTGGATTAGGCAATGGCACAGAGAGAAGTTGTGTTCACACGCTTGAGTTTAGAGCCCTGAGTGTCTTCAGACAAAGAAAAGCCCAAGACTTCCTCCCATGATCTTTTAAGCGTGTCTGTAGCATCTCACTTCAGGTCTGCCAGCATGCTACACAGCACTGACATGAGTCTTTTCAAAAAGGGTTCAGGGAGAGAGGAATGAGTCAACAATGGCTGTTTCTGCGGATCAAAAGAAATGCAAAAAACTTTGAGATGAGAAAATGTCTTGTTTATAAATACCTGAAGATCACGTGAAGGTTTTCCAAAGACGGGGAAAGTTCTTGGAAGTTAATTCCCTCTTGTAAATAAAATGTTGAAGCAATATAGTGGCACAAACATTTTAATACAAAATTTTTAATCTTTAAATAAAGGCATACAGTGTATTTTCAGTTTCAGAACTTCTTTGCTTTAGTCGAAACACAACAGTGACTAAAGCCAAAGTATGTGATAAAGGCTGTAACCACGGCTCTGTGAATACCTTCATGGTTGCATTTTTAGGCACTTCTGATCGAATATTAACCAAAAGCAAGTGAAACTACAGTTTAAAGATCCATAAATTACCAAAAAATCTGCAAAAATATAACAAAAGTAGATCAACTAGCCAAAAGTCATGCAGTTTTAATACAGAATAAATCCAGTGTATCGTTGACTCAAATCTCTCATCAAGACTCTATTTTGCACTTAAAAATCAGGAGTTATGGCTGTTGGCATTACAAACCTACAGAGGAAAGAGAAGTAGCCATAAATTATTATCAGTGTTCAAGGCACAAACTTGGATGGATGCTTTAAAAAAAACAAAAAACAAAAACATGACAGTAAATTACATTTTTTCAGCAGATGTTTTGACTGGCTACGGAAATGAAAAGACTTCAAACATCCAAGTGTCTCTGAAATACGTAAGGTGGCAATACCAGGTCCTCCAAACCGAAGCAGCTTAATGGAATTCAGTCTTTTTTTTTTAGTGATTACTCCTGTGTTTTCTCTCCTGCCCCGTGTCAGAATATCATCAGTATAAAATGCCCTTAAACACATCAGCAACAGCAGTAGAGACACTGTGTTTGTCAGATGATAATCAGGCCTCTGAGACCTCACAGTTCAGTCTGATCCTCAGTGAAGCAGGGAGCGCGTGGTGATGTAAGGCAAGAGTGTTGAATCCTCTCCTCTGGAGATCAAACAAACATTGTTGCTCCCTGCATCGCTTTATTCCCTCCCGTGGCCCATCTGTGTGGTGACCAGCATGTGATAGACTCCTTTCTTGGCCAGCAGCTGTTGATGCGTCCCCTGTTCGACCACCACTCCTCCCTGGAAGACAGCGATACGGTCGGCGTTCTGGATGGTGGACAGACGGTGGGCCACAACGATACACGTCCTGCCCTTCCTCGCATCGTCTAACGCCTCCTGCACCACCTGGAATTCACAGTAAATACAACACAAATATAACATTATCACGGGTTTATGTTTTGTTCTTCATGCTGTATGTACCCAGGGAGTTTATTTAAGTCTTTGTGTGTCTTATGATTACACATGGGAGAGAAAAATGTAGAATTAAAGATTTTATCTGATCTAAGCCTTTTTGAAAAATAATATTGTTTCAGTGTCATGATAGAGTCCTATTAATTTTGACCTATTTTTCAAATAATTATCAGTGATTAAAGGGTGCACTTTACCTCAAACTATGTTTTCAATAGCAGGAATCTCAATGTGTGTATTGGGCAAATGAAGAATCTGCAGCTTCCTTTATTTTGACACCTAAATATTGTATTTCTCCATCCAAAAAGAAAAACATTTCTATTCTTATTCTACCCTCATAGACTAAGGCTGAACTTCATGATGCCCACCTCAAAGTATCACTATGGGTATCTAAACTACATTTGTTGTAATCGTGTTGAGTATTTCTGACAGAAGAATGGCAAAGGAGGATTTGCCCGTGCTTTGTTTTTCCTCTCTGTAACAATCTCGTCAACCCTGTAAAGCCTGACCCATCAGAAGTAGTCAGAAAATTAGATGTTTATTAACCCTGTTGACAAAATCTGCCAAAAACATTGCTATATCATTTTGTTTATAATTTTTTGTATCACATTTGACACATTGGGCAGTTTTGGCAACTTTGTACTAAAGTTTTTAGTAAATAAGTATTTTTTTTCAATACAGAAAATGCTTAATTTAAAATATGAGTAACAATTTAGATGTTATTCTTACTGCAATTTCTTGAAAATTAGCGATGATTTCATGAGAGCAGACATTTTTAAAAGAGCCAAAATACAACTTTAGCTGCCTGAAGTGATGATAATCCTCAAGGGGGGCAGTATTTCTTACATTTTTCAAACTATGACCTATTAGTCATATTAAGGAATAATAATAAAAAGAGAACACTAATCACAAATACTAAAACAAACTCATAACACAACCAAACTTTCTGTACAAAGACCAAGTTTAGTTCATATACTTAGACGTCTTACTTATTCCAAATAACAAAGAGAAATGAAAAAATGCAAACCAGACAAAAGTTTGGATCTCAGGAAGTTTGACAGGTTTTCAAGAAAACTATTCTTCATGTTGATGAGATAGAGGTTTTCGAAACTCAGGTCTCAAATATGATAATGTTCAGTGTTACAGGGTTAAAGATCCAATGACACTGACTGTGTTTACACACACGATGGAGATGGTGTCTTGTCATGACTCTACTGCTGCTGCTACAGTTTATTCAGAATTTGCTGATTAACGTTTAAACAAGAACACTACAGTAGTCCAGCACTTTTAACACTTTTTTTCTGAATATTACCTTAGCCAGAATATGGACCTTAAGGACTTTAGGATTATGGTGTGCATCTAAATGTATTCTCTGTAAATAGTGATGTAAATGTCTCTGTAAATGAGTTTCCTCTCCTCAGATGTCCTTACTGGTGTAACAAGTTCCTGTCTGAGCTTGACTTGGCACCTAAAGGTGATTTTCTCCTTCCACAAACACAATTTCCCTCATCTACATTTTTTTTGGATTATTCACTAAATTTCTAGATTACAATACTGGTAATGTTTGTATTCATATCATTTGGTTTATGTGTTTAACTGTGTTGTTTAATTACACATATTAAATTCCCTCTTGAGGCACTTTGACAAGAGAAGAAGAACCACCCACCTTTTCACTCTCTGTGTCGAGGGCGGATGTTGCCTCGTCCAGGAGCAACACTTTGGGGTTGCGGAGGATGGCTCTGGCTATCGCGATTCGCTGCTTCTGTCCGCCTGAGAGCTGCGTCCCTTTATCACCTGCTTGAGTGTTATACTTCTGCTCATACACACAGAAAGAGAGGGGAGGGGGACATTTTTCTGTTAGATTGCTTAAATAATCATGGATGGATCCTGTTACACCAAAGATTAATTGTCAAATCTTTTCACACAAGACTTTTCTTCAAACTCTTGTCATTCTTAGATACAGAAACCACTCAGTGACATGGATTAGATATTACAAGAGACAAATCCTTCACTCTGCAGTTTTTATAACTCTAAAGTGAGTTGAGTCATGTCTGGCAGATAGACAAACACCTCATTCAAAGTTTAATGTTTTATGAGTAAGTGATTAAGATAAGGAGGTTGTAGAGATAACTTCTCTGAAACAACCACAGTATAAACTAGGAATACTCCAACATTTCCGATCCCAGCATCTTCAACTTCTGATTCAAACATGGCTGACACCTTTAACACAGCACAGCACTCGCCTGTGGCAGCTGTTGGATGAAATTGTGAATGTTGGCTGCTTTGGCCGCTGCCTCTATCTCCTCCATGGATGGGGTGCGGCTGTTGTCCCCGTACGCGATGTTTTCGGCCAAGGTGCAGTCGAACAGCACGGGCTCCTGGGATACGAGGCCTATCTGAGACCTCACCCAGTGGATGTTCAGATGTCTTATATTCTTATCATCCATCACCTGGAGGAGTTAAATGTAGCAGAAATTAATGCAGAGGGAGAAAGATGTCTTAAAAAAGACAAAAAAATATTTCAATACCTATTCAGCTACTCTACTCCCATGAGACTACTGTAGGTACTGTAATAAAATAAATGTTCTTCTCATCCAGTCTTTATGAAAATACCCTCCTTTGCTCATCCTTTTATTTAAAAGAAATAAAACAGCTACGCCACAGAGCCACAGGCAAAGAGAGTCAGATGACATCCATATGTGTGTTTGTTGACTCAAGGAAGGCCCTTTGTGCTCAGAAATGATCTGGTGGATCATTGTTTATTTAGTAATATTGATCCCAGCCACAGTCAGAATTCAATAAGGGACCAAGCAACATTCAGAGAAAAGTTTAAAATCCCTCCAGGATCATTTGTTCCACAAAAACACACTGAAATCCTTTGCAGGCTTAAGATCGGAATTTGATAACAGGACTTGTATAAATAATTACAAATTTGTCACTTTAATAACACTCTGAAAGGAGAGGGACGACTATCTGTGGGGCTGACATGACTGGAGGAGATTCCGACAAGTTACACATCAGTTAAAGGACAAATCTCTGTGATCTACAACACTTTATGAGACCATCATACATTTTTTCTCTGATCCCACACAAGATTATACAGCAAAGATTTGACATGTGATCTTAGCAAGGATCAGTGGGATGTTATGTGCCAGAATGTCTTTATGTCACTGTCTGGTAACAAAGTAATTGAACAGATGTATAAGTTTATGCACAGGATGTACCTGACTTCACCCACAAAACTAAGATGTTTTCAAATTCACCCCCCAGATGTCAGTCCTTGTAAAACTTGTAAGGGCACAACTATGTTAATCTTTTTGGGTATTCAGAAAGATCAAATAACTCTAGAGAGAAATATATGACTTGACTGTCAAGGTCATGGGGACCTCACTAGACTAGACCCATATTCTGTCTTTTTGGCCCTGAACTGAACAGGAGTCTGGATCCTTCACATACAAAGAAGTGTAATCTGCTCAACTGGGAGCAGCACAGACCCCCCTACACTGAACCTGTTCAAACAAACTTTGAATGAAACTTTACGTCTGGAACAACACACATATTTTCAAAAACAAGAAAAATAGTAAAAACAATATAGCAACCCCTTATGGACCTCTGGTTTATTACTATATTAACCCTGTTCCCCTGTTTTTGTACTCCCTCTTTTGATTTTGATTTTGTTCCTCTTGGCTTTGTCCTTGTCTTGTATGTTCATAAAATGTGAAAATGAATAAAAAGACAATCAAAAAATCTACCAGGATGAGCTTTAAAACAGTGACCTTGTAATGGCATAAAAGACAGGAGATATCAGTGTATATGTGTGTGTGTGTGTGTGTGTGTGTGTGTGTGTGTGTGTGTGTGTGTGATGCTTTTCTGCCTTGAAGGACAGTCAGCAACAGTATGAATCCCATTAAGATAACCTGCAGTAAAGATAAAAACACACACGCTACACAGACCCTTCTGTCTCCAGGTTCCTGTATTGTGAGTGCAGTGCAGTAAAAGTGATCATAAATACACAGGCTGGCTAACCATTAGCTAACTGGCAGTGGGTTAAAAGGCACAGGCTCGTTGCACAAAGCGCTGGTTACTCACCACTCTCCCCTCTCTGGGGTCGTAGAACCTCTCCAGCAGCTGGATGGTGGTGCTTTTTCCACAACCGCTGCTCCCCACCAAGGCCAGCGTCTCTCCTTTTTTCACCCTCAGGTTCAGGCCTTGCAGGATGGGCACCTCGGGGCGTGAGGGGTAGTTAAACTTGACATAGTCAAAGCGCACATTCCCATCAAAGTCAGCCTGGAGGGATGAGAAATAAGAGGAATGTGTTTGTGTGTAGATAAAAACCTGTGGTATTACAGAGATGTGAGGAGCTTTGTGTGTCCTGTACCGGTTTCTCTCCATCCTCAGACAGATTGTCAATGAGTGGCTCTTTGTTGATCAGGTACATGAGGTGGGCAGCCGACAGTTTAGCCTTAGCATAGTTTGGAGCGAAGGAGTTAGCCTCTCCGACAGCCATGGCACCAAACAGGACAGCAGAAATCACACTGGGGGGAGAAAATTAAATGAAAATTTTAACTGTTAGCTTCACATCATTAAATGAAGAGAGAATAGAGAGTTGCTGTTCTGGCAGTTCAAAGATTCAAGGTGCAAAAGATAACATGTATCTTATCTGACTCATCAACGCCTTTGAAAAATGGCCGCCCTGTTCTTTTTTCTATTAAGTTTTTAAGTGTTGGACAGAGATAGACAATTCATTATCATATTTTAGTCACTTTTGGTAACTTGTAGCTTGAGTCAGTTGCTTAAACCACCATATTGGCAGATTTCGACACTGACCTTTGATGGCTACATTTACATATAACCATTTTTTTATTTTAAAAAAGTACAAAAATCCTAGATGTTGAACATTTTAATATTTACTTTAATTTTACTTAATGTGAAGATGGGAATATTTTGTGACATGTAGCAGTCAGATTCTCCACTGAAACACTTAGGTTCACCTCTCTGGTCATTTGTACAGTTGATGCTTTAAAAACCCTCCTGCTTATAGCTCACAAAAAACAATTACTCTAGTTTTCTTTGTCTTTCAATCAGTACATTTACAGTGGACATCCATGAAAAGACATACACACATGTCCCTCACTAGTATGTCCCTCCTGAGTTTCTGTAGAAACATGGGGATGCAAAACGACAGCCTTCTGAGAGGGGATCCTGTTCCTACATGTATGGATATCCAACACTCTAAGTTACCCAAAACAAAATTAATTGTTATAATAATGTGAATATACACAAATCAAACTTATGAATGAATATCCAGTGTTGTTAGTCCATGCACATTTCTTACCTGAAACAATGGTTCTGTACATGTTTCGTAACTAAAATATCTACATATTTTTCTTGGGATATTCCTATTAAATCACTTTCATTCTTATCATAATGTTTACAGCCTTAAATGTATTTTTATTTATCCTTTATTTATCCCATTGACATTAAAAACTTCTTTTTAAGACAGGCAGCACAAAAGGTTTCAGATGGAAAACACAAAAAGAGACAAAGCACAGTCAAAAACACAAGTTTATGGATGGAAATTAAGGAGCTGTTTTAGGAATCGCTTGTACAAATAGCTGAGCTTAAACACTGACATATTAAAGAACTGGCCTCCATGTGATTCATTTTAGATTTAAAAACATTTAAGGACACCAGCTTCTTCAGCTTTATGTCGTTCTGACACTGGTTCAAAGCTGAGAGAGCAGAGTACCCAAAAGCCCTTACTGTGCTGCTGCTTCAGATTTCCCTGTTTTCAGGAACAATAAGAAATTATTAATTTCTAAGGATTTTTATCTCCTGTGGGATCAAAAATATATTTGTGTTTTGTACTGTCGTGTTACTTCAGACTCTCCAGGTGCCATGGACTTTGGACTTCTCCTTCACTGTGACAGGTCGGACAATACTAAAGGAGACTGACTCCTCCCAATACTGACATGTTGAATTATATTATGATCTAAAACACGTGTCCTTGACACAGGTGTCTTTTTGTGGTCCTGTGCTCTGGGTTTAGAGCCTGGAGCCTGACCCCCCTCCCCCTGTTGAGCCAGGGTAATGATTAAAAGCTATAAACAAACTCTCCTTGCAAAGAGAATATTTTGTGTCTCTGACTGCTACAACTGTAAGACGGCATTTCCATCACAGCCTAAAACTCCTGCTGAATTATTAATCATCTGATTACGAGAAATCAGTGATGTCTGTGTACTCACAGGAATACCCCTTCAACATCCATCCTTCCCTCTTTGATGAGCCAGGCTCCAAAGCGGAAACAGCCGGCGTAGGTGAAATAGATCATGGCCTGGGAGAAGGAGTAGGTTAGACCGTACACGTGGGCCTTTTTACGAGCGGCTCTGCAGAGGGAACAAGAAAGAGGTGGCATTAAAGGGAGAGAAAATAACTCTCAAAACATATTTAGTTGATTTGATCTCACTGAGTTAATGAATAACATTTGTCCCGTACTTGTATGGCACTGTGAGGTTTTCCTGATACAAAGCTTCAAACTTGGGTTCCCTGGTGAGAGAAGCAACCGTGCGAATATTCTCAATGGACTCGGTGGCAACCTGTGGAGAATTAAAAAAAAGAAAGAAATGAGCATCAACTTTGCATCATCCCAGGATCCTCCTTTAATATATGTATTTATTTACAAACATTCATTCATTTACTTGCTGTGTTAACACAGAAGGCATCCATTGATAGAATTGTGTCATTTTTCAAAGTCGTCCTTGGGAAAGACTCAAAACAACATCACATCACCTGTCTCATCCCACAGTAAATTCTCACCTTTCCAGCCTTTTCCAGCTCTTTCTTGTCTTCAGAGGCATGACCGGCGAGCAGCTGCATCTCCACAGCTCCAGCCGTGGCGATAATTGGCACCACAGCCAGGATCAGCAGAGTCAACTCCCAGCCGTACACGAAGGATATGATGATACCTGTGCCCATGTTGGCGAAGTTCTGTGTCACCGTGGCCATACGTGCTCCTGTAGCCTTGGTGGGAACGAGAGAGCAGAGCAACAATTATTGTTTCATCAGATGTTCTTTTTGCTGCTCTTGTTTGTTGTGACAGCACTTTGGGACTTACCCCTTGTACTTGTGCAGCATCTGTCGCCAATCTTGTTGTGAGAGCTCCAACGCTATTTTTTGGGTCATCATACCAGCCAAGATCCTACCAGTGAACGGTGATAACATTATTATACTTGAGCCATAAACCCAAAAAATTATACACATTTTCTTGGAATACAATAAAAGCATCTTAACATGTTTCCTACCTGTCTCATCATTGAAGTAAAAGCTTTGAGTCTCAGTTTTTGGGTCAGAATCTCTCCAGATTTTCCAAAACAGAAACCCTGTTCAGGTAAACAGATGTTATTATAACATCTTGTGCATCTGTTCATTCTGAAACAGCAAGTTATGGTCATGGCATGTAACAAATTTCTCATCCATATTTCTGTTACAGAACAACCACACTTCCTGAAACATGAATCCATTTTTCTGTTGAGTGCTGTGAAATATTAATGCCAGTCATAAGTGTGCGTGTGTGTTAAGTGTTTATACCTGTAGGAACATGGTCACGAAAGATATGCCTCCAATCGCAACAAACATCAGAGAAAAGAACTCAGAATTCGCCCGAACGATGTCTTTATTTGGCTCAGCAAACACCTGAGAGGAGAGAGTAAACTCCTGACTTCTGTGACTGATATGGAAACGTTACAACTCTTTCTGTGCTCAAAGTAACCTACAGTGATGATCTTGGAGAAAACAATGGCGAACGCTGGCTGCAGAGCTCCGTTGATGATGGCACAGATGGTTCCCACCAAAATGTAGGGCCACTCAGAGAGGTTGAGACGCATTACTCTGGAGAATGGTACCAGGGGAATATTTTCATCCTGCAAAGAAGGTGGGACGGAGCTCAGCTTTATTATTAGTTTAATTAGCTCAAAAAATCCGCCTTGATCCTGATTTTTTTCTATGGTAGTAGATTCAGCAAATTGGAACATGCTTTCTTCACAATTAGTCAAGAGTGTGAGAGATGAGTGTGAATGTGGTTTGTTTCGCTTGGTTTCACCCCAACTTACGTCTATCTGGTTATCAGCCTTGAACTTTTCCAACTCCTCCTTATCTCCCTCTGAGTGGGCAAAAGAGGAACCCCTGGTGGACTTCCTCCTGAGCAGAGACGACTGTGACACAGACTTCACTAACGGGCTCTTCTCATCACCTGACAGGTGACCCTCTGCCTCCTGCGCTGCCTCCTCCTCTTTCTGGAAAGTCTACAGCAGGGAGAGCCAGGACACCTCACTGAATAAAAAGACCAACTGCTCTGAAATCAGAAATCATCTGAAAGTTTCAAAGTGCATTACCTGCATGGTGACCAGAGTGTGGTAGACTCCCTGTTGTTCCATCAGCTTACTGTGAGTTCCCAGCTCCACAATTACACCTTTCTGGAAGCCAGCGATGACGTCTGCATTTCTAATGGTGGAGAGGCGGTGTGCCACAACTATGGTGGTGCGACCCAGTCGGACCTGTGAACGATGACACACCAAGAGGGACTCTAAGAGGCTGTTGTCAGGAATACTGGTGCTTTCAATTAACCTGTCAACACCAAATGTATCATATCTGACACATGAGTTTCATAGACCTTCATCTCATCAACATGTATTTTGGCCTTTTTCAAAATGGCTGCTCTCACAAAATCATCCACACACTTGTTTGCTTGGTAATTTTCAGGAAGATGGGATAAAAATGTGACATCAATGTGATTTTTTTCTGTTTTGAATAAGTTTTTTCTCTATTAAAAGAATGCATATTTACTAAAAACTCAACTAGAAAAATTGAAAAACTGCCCTATTTGTCAAATGTGATACAAAAATTATCATAACAAAAAGTGAAAGCAATATTTTCTTGTAAATTTTATTAAATAAAATAAACATCTAAGTGCCACAGAGACCAAAAAACTCAATGGCTATTTTTAATGGGTCAGGCTTTATAGGGTTAAATGCTAACATCCAAAAGCTTGTGATGTAGTGCTTTAAGGCAGGGTCTGCATTTTTATTAAACACAAATTCATACTGGGCTCCTCCTCCTTGGCTCAGTGTCAGCGCACATCCATGGCCCCTGACCGTGAACACTTTCACAGGCCCTGCAACCACCTGCAGCATCATCTTTCAATGTGAGAGGAACTCAAAAGCCATGCACCTGACTTGGCATGCTAGCTAGCTAACTGGTATCTGACACATACTTGGTTAGCAGAAAGCCAGCTCATGTTGCTATTCATCCTGAGCTGCTCTCCAAGTTCTCCGAAAAAGAGTAAAAGTCGAGCCAAGCTTCACCTTTGTTTAATGAAAAACTATCTGTTTGGCATTTAATCTCACTTTGGTTGTGTTTTTCTTTCTCCGTGCTACGTCCACTATCGTAGCCACTTAGAATAGCTTGCAAATCAACATGCAAAGTCACTTGCACACTGGGCATGCTGTGATTGGCTGATGTAACCACATTTACTCTCTGCCCAGAAACGTCCCGATACAACCAAAACATCAATATTCAGGCAGAGGAGAGGGTTTGAGGCACAAACACTGACACACATGTATAGAGGCATGGAAGTGACGATTGAGCAGGAATTTTCCTGTAAAAGTTGACATTTTATTTTTTTAGGAAAATCCTGCAGTCTCCACCTTTAAGATTTTTGCTATTTTACTTAGAATTCACCCAAACTCACTCTGCTCTGTTGAACGCTCAATGGCAAAATGAGCTCTTTATCGCTCGTTACCAATGCAAAAAGATGAGCTTATAAATAATGACTGCACCAAAACAGTCCATTCATGCAAATGGATTAAGAAGGTATTTTGATAATATCCCATGATTTGTTTAAAGTATAACTTTGGGGAAATAATTACAAGCTTGTTTACACAGTTTTAATAGAGTAGGATGGTTTCACCCTGAGGGCCAAAAAGTATCAGCGGAGAAACCTAAAGGTTTAGATCTCCGGCTTAGAATGGCTTAACCAGCTTTATTGACCCATCCACGGTAAACAAGATGTTAAAATGTTACTCTGTTAGTGATTTTGGAAAAGCCAGAGTATAATCAAAGTAGGCAGGTTTCAATCACTGAGGACTAAAAGCATGACAGCCTAATCCCATGAAACTTTTCAGAAGCTGTTGAGCTATTTCAGACTAAACCATGGATGGGAGACCAAAACCATCCAACGAGCCACATCCTCAACATTGTTCAAGAAAATAGTCATCTCAGTATTTTTATTTATCTGAAGGTTTTTTTTATGCCATTTTATGGCCAAGCTGCTCAAAGTCTGCTTCAGTGTTTTCAGGGGGAACAAACGTATGTCATTACCTTGTCGAGTGCGTTTTGCACGATGGTCTCACTCTCAGCATCAAGAGCCGACGTGGCTTCATCCAGGAGAAGGATTTTAGGGTTCCGCACAAGAGCCCGAGCAATTGCAATCCTCTGCTTCTGTCCTCCACTCATCTGAGTCCCTCTTTCTCCAACCAGCGTCTCAAATTTCTGCTCAACAACAAGCATGACAATATCAGCATCCAATGGACAGTGTTCTTGAGCAGCACTGACGACAGAGAGTAACGAATACAAACTTACATCAGGAAGAGACATGATGAAGTCGTAGGCATTAGCCTCCCTGGTCGCTTGCTCGATCTCTGCCTGCGTCACATCAAGTCGCCCGTATCTGATGTTCTCAGCGATGGTGGTGGCAAAGAGGATGGGCTCCTGACTCACCACGCCAATCATCTCTCTCAGGTAGCGGATGTTGAGAGAACGAATGTCATGACCATCAATTGACACCTGAAAAGAGCCAAACAGGTGCAGTATTAGCAAATGCAGAAAGTGTGATGCAACTGTAAAGTAAAATAATCGAGTAAGTATAAGAGCACATTTTTTTATTACTCTTGGGTTAGCATTAGAGCTGGAAAGATATGATTATTTTTTTCCTGATTTGACTCTTTTATAATTTTTGGGGTGATGATTCGATTTAAATTGCGATTCTTCTATAGTTCAGATTTTTTTTGGTGATTTCTGGTTTGCTTTTTTTTTTTACACCAGACCAAGAGAAAAAAGTTGAATGATGATGATGATGCTGTCTACAGACTACATCAGGAGCCATATTTTTCCAATAAATGCACATCACATGTGAGTCAATTTTAAGGATTTATTCAGGGGATCTGACATCTCAACTTTTTCCTACCCAGCTTAGAAACAAAGACGAAAATGAAGGACTTAAATTTGAAAAAAAAAAAAAAGATTCCTGAACAAAAATAAAATCACAATTTAAAATTGTTAAACAAAAAACCTGGTATTAAGCTAAACCTAGTACAGAGACAAATCATGTCAGCTCACTGCAAAGGCTAAAGAGGAGCCAGTCAATGTAAAGCATGTTTTGTCTTTTATCTAAGTAGAAATTATGTACCCAACTATTTATTTTTATAATAAACACCTCACAGGGGAACTCTACTGATTCAATTAAAATGAAGCCTTTGAGAAATACTTGTGATAAGATAAACATAAAGAAACTTGTTTTGACCGCAAGCCTCAACTTATATTAAATCTGGATGTTTTTTTTTCATTTATTTTATTTTTCAAGTGTCCAACCCCAAGTTGTGACAAAAAACAAGGCGGTCCACTTCATGAATGGAGACTGAAAAGATAAATAAATAATACAAAACCAATTTGTAACTGTTTTTTTAGTCTGTCTTTTTTCCTAATTTTTCCTCTCCATGTATCTTAGAAGTAAATTAAGTTGTGCTGGGATCATCCCCTCTTCTTCTAAAATGTGGAGATTTGGAAAAAGGAAGGACTTGTGTAACCCTCTCCTCCACTCTAACTAGCTAGCATCCTGGGGCTGCATTAGCCGCTGTCGGCCTGTTAAAGACCTGGATATCTGACTGAGGGTGCTGCAGTCTAGTTGCACTGAGGGCAAAATTGGTGCCAGATTTTGATAAAGCTCATGTCTTCCCTTTTCAAGTGCCCACAGCACTCAGACAGTGTTTGTAGGAAGGAAGTGCTTATTCAGAGAAGTGACTTTAGGTGACTGAAATACTCAACAATAGCAGAGCGGATGACCAAAAAAACAGGGATTCAAGTCAGCGTTTGATGTAGTGGAACATAAATTCAACTCACTGATCCTTCCTGAGGATCGTAGAATCTCTGCAGCAGCTGGATTGTGGTGCTTTTACCGCAGCCGCTGCTACCCACCAAGGCAATGGTCTGTCCACTTTTTACACTCAGGGACATGTTGTTTAATACCTACAAATAAAAAAGTCAGATTTAATACACAAATGTAAACAACAGATTGTTTTTATTAAGAGTTTAAAAGGAGCATACTTTGACGTCTGGTCTTGACGGATAGGTGAAGTGGATGTCCTTAAACTCGATGTCTCCCTTGATGTAGTCTGGCTTAAATCCGGCGTCTGAATAGCTGTCGATAAGCGGGTTCTGTTGAGACACAAGTGAACAATATTCAGACTTCAAAAAACTTGGCCTCCTTTTCGTTTGGAGTTTGTCCACAGTTGGATGGGGAACCTGATTCTTATCACAACCTCAAACAGACAATGAGAGGAAGGCCGTTAGCCCTCCAGGTTCTGGTTCGGGTATGTAACAAGACTAATGTTTATTTCCACAACCCCCCTGTGTGTTTTCACTGCGTCTCTTGATGCTGTTAAACACACACACACACACACACACACACACACACACACACACACACACACACACACACACACACACACACACACACACACACACACACACACACACACACACACACACACACACACACACACACACACACTCCCCTGTCTTTGGCTTTGCTGCTGATAAAAAGTGGAGCTCTGGGGTGGTGAAATATTACTTTTATGTCCAAACAGACGTCAGCTCTCTTTATTTAAAAAAAACACAAAAGTGCATCCAATGAGCACATTTTCAGCCCAGGCTTCACATCATTTAACATTAAAAAAAGAGAAAAAATAAGACTGAAAACAGGAACTAGAACAAAGTTATTATTGGAATTTGGCTAAAAATATCCCTTGAAATGTAAAAAGGAGCCGTAGCTTCAATGAAACGGCGTCTGCAGGTTGAAGAATGAGACACGGTGAGGCACTGATCAGCCCTGAGAGGTTATTCCACACCCTTTCAGTTTTGCTTTGGGATGTTTTTTATGCTAATTTTCATTCAGGTGCAAACAAATGTACTACTGAATAAATAGTTTCTAAGAATGCAGCATCCTGCATTTGTCTTCATTCATGAGCTAATTTGAGTGTGTAAATGTAGTGACTAACAGTCTCATTGTTCACTGGACACAGGTAAAAGACATCTAAAAATAGCCCAAGACAAGAATCCGCCTGATACGATCCTACCACTGCTTCAGGATAACTGGTCATGCAGCATGTTAAGGGTCTTATAAACTATTAAACATTTGTGTGGGATAGTGATGCCCACACAAACTAATTTTTGCCTCACAGAAAATGACCAATAAGTTCACAAAGACAGAGAGTCCCAGCTGTGCAACACCAAACAAATGACCTTCAGCCTTCATTCAATCAGCAGGAGCTCCAATTAGAGCGAATTTCAACATCTCATTACTGACTCCTAATTGTCGGCTTTCTCAAAGCAGCGCCCCACAGAGCCCGAGTACTAAGGTGCATGTGAAGTGATATCAGCTGACAGCTGCCCTAAAACTTTACAAGGGTAGAGTACAAAATATAAAGCCATCCTTACGTGATCAATGATGCTGTAAACTTTATGTGCAGCTCCTCGGGCGCTGGCAAAGGTCTGGATGTTTGGAGAAGTCTGTCCGACAGTGAACGCTCCAATAAGCACGACAAAGAACACCTAAAACAAAGACAAATTGGAGTATAAAGAAGTCTTCCTTGTGTTTTGTGGATAATAAACTGTAGCTCTGTTGTAAAAAGTCTACTCACAGTGAGCACAGTACCAATGGTGTACTCCCCTGCCAGGACAAGCGTGCTGCCGTACCAGAAAGCCAGAGCGTAGGACAGGTAGATCATCAGGAAGGTGAAGCCCATGGCAATGTTGGAGGAGAGGGCTTTCTTTATTCCCATGTTCTTAGCGTCCTCTAAGTTCCTGTTGTATCTGTGGAGCATCACACAAACAAGGCAAACCAAGGGTTAAAATATAAATTGGATTGCAGCGACAAGAAGGCCCCACAGCTCAGACAAACAGCTGAAAACACTAATTGAATTCTACAAGGTTTTATGGGTTTGATCCATTTACAGCCGTTTCCTTAGGCTGGGTTGGGTTACAGACCATCATCTTGTTTGCCTTGAACATGTTTAGGTTTTACTGAGCAGAAAATAATCATGAATATTCTCATTTCTGTGCATTTTTTAGTGAGAACAGTGAGGAAAAAATACATTACAACAGCAGACCCTTTGTTTACCCACAAGATTTTTTATCCACAATTCTGCTGTTTGTTAAATATTGTTCATATACAACCATAAGTAAATCATATATTTTTTGATGCCTTTAGTTGGAGAGGACAGGATGGAGGAAAGAGCAGGAAACAGGAGAGGGGAGGGCGCCACAGGTTGGAATTGAACCCAGGTGGCCTGGGTATAGACCACAAAGCTATATCAGTGCCGCAGAGGTAGTGTGTTCAACAGAAAAAAGCTCACTTTCTGTCCCTTAACAAACTAATCCGTCACTCAGAGGTTTTTGATGTAGATATCATAAAATGAAACTCTTCCCATGACTTGCAATTGCTTTGTTTTACACCAACCCCAAGACATGAAAACGATGATAAACAATATTCACTTAAATTGGTTGAGAAATCATTTCATAAAGAACAGATTTGTTGGCGTGTGTGCCAGTGAACATGTATACCCCACCTTACTCACCTCTCGATCTCTCTTTTCTGACCACTGAAGGCAAACACTGTCCTGACAGCAGAGAGCACCTCTTCAGCCACAGCTCCAGCTTTGGCATAGGCAGTCTGCTCTTTACTGGTGAAAGATGCCAGCACCTGTTTGGACAGAGAAGTGGACGAAAGTGCATAATGTTATCTAGAAAACCTGCATAGGGCTGTGCCATCATGAAACACCAGGAGAGACTCTTACCTTACTAAAAAGAGCAGCAGATATACCCAGCGCAGGACTCACAGCCAGGATGACCAGGGTGAGTTTCCATCCTTTGCTGAAGCCGATGATGAAGGAGGCGATGAAGGTGGTGTAGGCCTGGACCAACATCCCTGCTTTGTCTCCGATACCCTCCTGGATCTTATAGACATCGCTGCAGTAATGCAAATATAAGCAACATTTTTAGACTGGTACAGATGCATTTTTCTATTCTTTACGTCAGAAATTTAACATGTCAAGCAGAAATATTCAATGGAAAACAGACTATTCAATCAGTTATAAATTAGCATTTTCATCAGTGAATCCTAAAATATTGTCAAATACGGTAACTGTAAAAACTGTCTACAACTGGAATCAAACCTGGATTATTAACATAAACAAGGAAATCAAAGTGTGTGTAGTTCCTTTGTCACCCACTCTGTTAGACGTGTGTTGAGCTCCCCGGTGTCATTGATATCAAACCAGCTGATTTCCTGCCTCATGATGCTGTGGAAAAACAACTGGCGGATGCGCTTGACCTGCCGCCCAGCCGCCAGGGTCCAGAAGGAGACCTGTATGTAGGCTGCCACCAGCACCACTACCCCCATGATGGAGTAATAGATGGCATACCTGCAAAATGTACAGTATGTTGACAAACATGGCTAAAAAACTGCATTGGTTTGTTTGCAATGATCAAGACTAGACTTACGTTGTCATTTCTTCCTCCAAAGTGCTAGTCATATTCATGGTGAAATCTGATGACACAGTGATAGAAGATGACGTCAAAATGTGCTACAGAGCTAAAATATTTGCTCTGAATCACCAATCTGTGCTCACACCTGTCTAAAAACTCACTTGGGAAAGAGACGTTAATGTGGGGTCGCTTGGAGTCCTGCACAAAGCTGTCTGTCATGTCCCCAAACACAATACACATGACAGGAAGAATCACTCCATTCAGCATGGCCATCACGGTGCCAAAAAAGAGCAGTACGAGGTCTCCGCCTTTCGCAAACCTGAACTACAGTCACAAAATCGGAAGAGAAAGACACACAGACACACACAGACAGATTGAAAAAACTCTGCATGTGGGGCAAAATCAGTATCTCTTTTCTTGAGAAAACTTCAGATGATGATTTACAAAGCAGAAGAATTTCAAATTGTACAATCAGACCAAAGAAATACTTTAAACTTTAAGGAGCTATTATATTTTCACAGCAGGGGTCTGGATAAGTCCACCCAAACAAGGAGAGGATGTGCCTCACTCCCATCCTCTCACCCTCCTTCCCCTCGTACAGCAAACATACAAAAACTTTCTCACACACACACACACACACACGGAGGCAAATTCACACACCTACACAGAAATGTCTATGATCACAAGATCCCACAACTTCCTCTCATCTCTTAAAAAACACTTTTGACGTCAGTTTTTACCTTTGAACCACAGGTTCTCTCACACATTGACACACTATTCACTCACTTGTTTAACAATATTAACTGCATTTTAGAGCTCAAACAGAGAATGTATAGGGTAATACATAACCTTCACTGACTCAATGCCAAATGTAAACTACTAATCTTTCATGTAGAAAGGTATCACCTGCTGGGGTCATGATGTATGAGCTTACCACAGCAATGGGGCCGACCATGGGTGCCTGAGGCTCCTTCCCCTTCTTCTTCTTCCCATCGCTGCCAATGTTTTTACTGTTGATTAAAAATGTTTGATGTCAAATCAAAGTCAGAAATTAGATTTCTGTAAAAGTTAAATTGTTACACTTTACAAAAATCCCCACTGAACTTGAGGAAAGGAACAAATAAATTTAAAGTGCTTTTACTCTAAATCTCCATTGTGTTCCTGTTTTGCTGTAGACAGCATCTCCATCTCTCCCTTCTCATCCATGTCTGGGTCCTAGGCAGGACAGGAAGGACCGGTTAACAGTTACTCTAAACAATTTATATAATCTACATTTTTCTAATGGCAGACTGGAAGTCAAAGCTTTTTAGCTGAATCACAGCGTCAGCTTTCTGACACAGACGATGAGAATAAAACAGTGAAATGAGGAGGAAATACAACCTGGATTGATCCACTGCCTCCCCGCTGTTGTAGTCCCAGACCTGTGTCCGTCCTCCCTCTAGTCTATTTCTGACTGCGGTGTTGATCTCACACGCGCCTGGACCAAAGGCTGTCCCTCACCCTCCTCCTCACCCTCCTCCTCCTCCTGTTCGTCCCCCTCCTCACGTGGCTTTTTAACAGCTGGACGCTGTTGTAGGGAAATGGGAGTGCTGACTTTCTGCCGCTTCCGCCCGCAGTAAAAATAAAATGCAGATCTGAATTTTAAGAAAGTCAGGCAGATTTGCGTTAAATTACAAACTATCCACAAATTTCCCCCTGGGTTTTTAGTCACCCATTGGTGTCCGATAAACGAGGTTTCTCAGGGCATAATTTAAATCAATCACTTTGCAGTCAGGCAACAGCGTGCAGGGGCGTGGCTAAGCAATCAGGGAAGGGTGTCTGTTGCATCGCCATATAGCCCAGAGCAACAGTAAAGGTGTTTGGATTTTATGTTATTGTTCGTAAATAAATATGAGCAATTGTTGAGTCAAAAGCTGAGTGAATCAATACATACACAAGTTTCATATCTTTATCAATGTACCATACAGCCTTGGGTGGTTGGGAGTACAAATACCAGGTTAAAGTACCTGTGCTGCAGACTTGTGTGTTGTGTAAATTCAGATAATATGACAAATTTGTATTCTTGTTCAGCATCTGAAAAAGTGATTTATACTGAGAGGCATGTGGTGATATTTGAAGATAATACAATATGGGTACGAACTGGCTCCTGATCGCCTTAGCTTACATTAAGTAAGGTAGATCTTTAGCTTTACGATGGCACCTGATGGTGTCACTAGGTAAGATGAAAAGGTATAAATTCTGAGCCAGCGATGATAACTACTTCATGGTTAGAAATAAATTGGATGAATCGAGCATTGTATGGTTTGTCTTTTAGGTTTACAACTATTCCTTATGTTAACTACTACTAATTTTTTTTAAAAAATGGCTGCCCCCTCACAATCTTTCTGTAACTAGTCAGTTAGATAGCATTAGCATCAGACAGGAAGTTTTGCTTTATCTACTAAGCTGTGTAATGCTACTAAAAAGCAGTTTTAGCAAGGAACAGTTCAAATGCTTCTATGAGTTTTCTAACTTACACATTAGCACATTAGCTTGCACTGTGATCGATACGTATGCGCGGAAGTCTTTTTCTCTTAAAGCTATCATTCATTTAAAGCAGCAATTTGAGTCTACCATAGAAACTGAGACTTTTCTCAAATTTTGGGCTGATTCGGAGACATTTCACTAGAGCTCACAGGCTCTTATTTCCTGTTGATTGTGCAAATATTGTTTTTGATGTCAGGTTTGACACGTTAAGTAAATGTGTTGTTCCTTTGCTTGAGGTAAAAGTCTCAACAGTAGTTAAAATTGCCAGTTTGAATCAAGGAAAAGCCTTTATAATTTACTTAACTTCCTCTTTTTTTGCCTGAATAATTTCTGTAGACATAGCTCAAAGACTGTGACAACATCTTTGAATCTGCTCTCTTGAGGGAAACCCAACCAGAACATTAACGTGGTTCTTTTGAAAATATTGGAGTGAATTAAATGTTTTATCATATACTTTTTATTCACTGATATCTTTCATAAGTACAATTTTAAGGTTCTTGGGTATTTACATGTTGTATACAACATTTCACATGTTCTTTTTATATTTGTGGGAACTGATGAACTTTCACCCCTGACGTAAAAGACAGGTGTACTTGTCATTTTAGTGCCACAGTATAATAAAATAATGACATCACAACATCTATTGTTTTTTTAAAGTATGTTTCTTGTCATTACTAGATCAAATAGTGCTTTAAATGTAAGTATCTACCAACTTAAATCTAAATGTAAGTATATCATTCAACTACCACACAGGGAACACAGGCAGCAAATCATCATCTGTGAATTATTAAAGTTGAACTTTGTGAACCTTTAAAAACTAAACAATGAGTTTATTTGCTGAGTAACAACATAAAATACACAATATAACCTCCTACTGAACTCTGACATCCCATGAGTAATATTATCATGTCTGTCATAAAGACAGACTTCAACCTGTGCCATCAGTTGAGTCATGTATTCCTCTACCATGTTACTTTTTCTGCAAAAGTAATTAATTAAAAACTATGAAATACTTACAACAGTCATGAGAAGGAGGCTACAGCACTCTGTTTAAGAGCCACAGGAAGTTTTAATATTGTAGATGAAACTCTCTATTGTTAGTCCTGGCTCTTGACAGCATCACGTTTCTTATCACTGTTATAGATAACGCAGGTCATCACATTTACAACAGAGTCATGTGTTTCCTTCAGAGATGGTTTTCAACACATCACAGTCAGCACGGAAAATATCACCGCTGTGGGTTCATCATAGGTTTGCTGCACACTTCCTACTGTTTGTCTACGTGGTCTGAAAATTAGATCACACGCAGTACGCTTTTAACAACCCAAGTACATGCTGCTCAGCAAATAGTACAACTTCATGTCAGAGCATGAGTGGTTATCAAAAAGATAAACAATAGTAGTCATCTCCAAGTATACAGGAACAACTCATGTATACACAAACTAATCAATAAGTATGCATCCTTCATAATGTCATGTGAGGAAAAAGGCACTTGAGTATGTATAAAGGTCACACTGTCAGTGAGTGGTCTCTGGATCCTCCCACGAGAGATCTTCAGAGTCAAACACTTGTCTTCCTGCATTCATGTGAGTGTGTGTCTTTTAGCTGCAGGTGATACTGTAACTTTGAGCTACGTTGTTTGTCAAAGTAGTTAACTAGAGACAATGCTTAACTACTTTCTTAACTACTTTTCTCTGTGGGTGATGGGAAGTCCACACATATACACAACATTTTGACATTTGGACACAAAGATATGCTCAATGAGTTTCTGACTGTTGTAGCTTTTGGTTGTCTGTCTATAAAACAGTATTCTCAGTTGAGGTGTCAACATTTGGTATCAAGCAGACAGATAAGATTACAATTATGATCCAAGATTGTACACGTGAGTCTCTGCCACAGACAGGAGCAAAGAGCAGGAAGGAAAAGAGAATAACAGTGTTCAAATAGCTTGTAATGTTAGAGTGCAAATAGTAAATAAATAACCTTGCATGTGCTTTTCTTTGGGCCACTAGAGGGCGATGCCTTCCTTTAAGACCAAATATAAAGGCAACTGGAAGTGCAATTTATGATTATGATGTCAGCTGATAAGATATATGTAAAGCCGCTCCCTGAATAAAAAAATGTGTAGTCATATTATTTAGAAAAAAAAACGTGAAATAAAATAAATAATGATCAAAGAAATTGAAAATAATGTGACACTTTTGTTCATATTTTTTCCAACGTAAAACAAATCGTGTATGTCAAAACAACAGGTTAATTATACTTAACTGAATCAACAGTTTGTTTGTTTTTTTTTAAGTGAAAATAACTAAATCTTTTTTAGATTCAGATGCTGAGCATGTAGCAGAAACACCGATGTCACTCGGGCTTTTATTTTTGAAACACCACCAGCCGGAAGTCCCATCACATTTGATTGAGTGGTGTTGGTGTCTTCCCCACCTTCAGCTTCAGCCCCGCTCCTTCATGTGAGCAGCGTGTGTTTTTCAGTGGTGACGGAGGCAGCTGGTCCTGCCCTGCTGCTGCTGCTGCTGCTGCTGCTGCTTCTTGTTCGGGGAGGGAGCGGAGCTTCTGGACGCAGCCAAGGACACGGGCTGTGGGATGGCGTCGCTCGGCGTGGGGCTCCATTTCAATCGCAAGCGGGGAGCGGGCAGGAGCGCTGCAGTGGAGAGGAGGAACCTGCTGACAGTGTGCAGGTGGGGATACCTCACTCTTTCTATCATTGATAGGGAGGATGAAAAAACAGTGTCTGCAGCTGAATGTCTAACGGCAGGTTTGATCTGTCAGGCGCGTGGTTCAGGTTAGTTCGAGGAGCAGGACTGAACCGCGTGACTTCATCTTTTTTAGGAACATGATTTCATGTGCAAACAGACCAAAGTCATCCTGTGCGTGCGTGATGGACGAGCTGCATTGAAATACTATCACAAATGTCTCTCAATCGCCTGATCCCATAGTATTTTGCACGTTTTATTTACACCCTCGATATTTTTTACACACATAAAATTACTCCCTTACGACAACCACCACCACCACCACCACCACCACCACCACCATCATCATCATAATCATCAATCATTCATGAAATTACATTTCATTTTGAAAAAAACCCTCATAAGAATTTCAGTGTGGGATCAAGTCAAGGACTGCACAAATACTGAGGCCAGGGGTCCATCCTCCATCCCTTCACCACCCCCTCCCCAAGAATTTGGATTTACAGTCAAAACAAAAAGGAAATGTTAGTCTTTCTTATCTGATTTAACGATTAAAATCAGGTAAATGTGATGTTTCCTAAAGACTTCAGATTCAAAATTTGTCCAAAGCGTGTCCCTTAGCACACGCTTGAAAATTCCACCCAATTCTAAATTCAGAATAAATGGACAAGTACGTGATCTTAAACATGTTTTGGATGTTTATGTGCACAAGCATGCTACCTGCATATTTCTCTCCTACTCTTCTGTGGCACTGTTATTATATTGATCTGTGGTCCTCTAAATGTTGCTGGCAGATATCTGTTTCTCGCCTACATCCCTGTGGTGCATTTAGGACAGCAGAGATGCAAAAGGTTAAAGGAGAAGTGAAGAAGTGGGACAAAAATCCTGATAATCCACCTCTAGCTTGAGCTGCTAAGTCAGGAAACTGACAAAAGAACAAATGTCATTTTCAGGCGTTGGGCGTGTGGCTGTGCTAGGCATGATTTCCTCCATTAGTGTCTCTTTAAACAGATATAAGGAAGAGTTACACTCGTGCTCATTGCTCAGTACCAGGTCTGTCCTGTCCTCACCTCTTTCTGCCTCCACACCAGACATCAAGTTTGACTGACTGGCAAAGGCTGAGCGGAGGAGGGAAAGGGAGTGAGAAACTTGGTGGCTGACTGACAAATGTGAAGAAGGGGAAGATGAAATATCACAGGAGTTGAAGAAAGGCAGACTGAGGTCTCAGACGTGTTTGTTTTCTTCTAGATAGCTTTAAGTGCTGGAAATAATGCCCAACCAAAACTGATGGATATCATCTTGAAATTTTATTTTCTCATGATTTGGCCTGACAAGACAAGCTATTCTGTTGTTACATTGGGGTCTGATGACATCAGTGAAACATAAATTATAATGTAAAGGTAGAGTCTGCAGGATTTTTCTAAAAAATAAAATGTCAACTTTTACAGGAATAATCCTGCTCAGTTGTCACTTCTGGGCCTCTATATATGTGTGCCAGTGTCTGTGTCTGCCTCAGACCCCCTCCTCAGCCTGTATGTTAATGTTTTTGTTGTTTTGAGACGTTTCTGGGCAGGAAGTAAGCGTAGTTTCATCAGCCAATCACAGTGACTTTGATTAGCGAGTGGAAGAAGCTATCCCAAGTGGCTTTGACAGGGGATGTAGCACAGAGCAAGAAAAAAATACAACCAAAGTGAGATGAAACACCAAACAGATCAAGTTACTTAATGAACGAGGGTGAAGCTTGACTCGACTTTTGCTCGCTTTTGGCCACTTGGAGAGTAGCTGGGGACGAAGAGCGATGTGAGTTGGCTCTTCAGATACCAGTTTGCTAGCTAACATGCCAAGTCAGGTGCACAGCTCTTGAGTCTCTCCCTCCTAGAGACGCGATGCTGCAGGTGGTTTCTGGGCTAGTGAACATGTAGTCACAGTCTGAGGCTGTGGGTGTGCGCTGCCATTGGCACTGAGCCAAGGAGGAGGAGCCCAGTTTAAATTTGTGTTTACTAACAAGAAAAAAAAAGTTAATCAAAAGATTTTGAATCGGGATTATTTTGAAAAGTTAGCTGCGAGATTTTACTCCACATGATGTGCGACAAAGTGAGACATTTTCCTTGTTTTTCACCCTTGTTTGCTGGGCATGTCATCTTTAGAAGATGATTGATTTTCATGGGGTTTAGAAATACTTCTTCACACAGTTTGAGTGTGTACAGACTCACTCACCTCCATGCTACTGGTTGTTAAACAAAGTGTAGCATGAGCTCCCTCAGCACACATCTAAAAACATGTCATCAGCAACATTTTTTTCACCCATTTCAAATATTTAGTGTTTTTCCAGGGTTAATGCATCAGTGCTTCACTTTCAGCTTTTAACTATAAAATATGAGATTATGCAGGCATAAAATCTTTTGTGGTTTCATAAATGTTTCTCTCCTTTACCTCTTTGTAAAAATGTATCCATACCTAATCAATAATTGTTATTTTAGACTCTGGAAATGTACAAGTGATCTTGCAAAGTCTACTCTGTGTTTTTGCACACTGAACCAGTTAAATACTGAAACATTTTTGATCAATACTGCTGGTAATTTTTTTATGCCAAGACTTTATTTTATCAAAGGCATGAAAATTGGGTAATGTGTATCTGTATTTGTTTGTACTTGGCAAAAGTAAAGTTAATGACTCCAGAGACATCTCTCTGCAGAAGTGACTGTGTCCAGACAAGCATCACATTTTGATAAATGCTCCAAACCACCTCTGTGCCCCAAAACGTTCTTCTGCTGCAGATAGTTATCTTTAATGCTGACTCAGTCAGCATTGCTTTCATGTTTAGAGGCATCCCTTGTAAGACAAGTCTGGGACCCTATTACCCTTTTCTTTTACTGGATATGTGATAGGATAACATATACTGAGTCAATCAGAATTGCAACAGGCTGAGCAGGACTCCAACATGAAGCCTTCAGGGCGAGAAAAGACCTGTCTGCTTGGGACTGGAGCCCTGCTCAGCATTTTTACATGTCACCGCGTTAGCAGCAGAGGTCTTACCCCTGACGTAACTGAATATCATAGACAGTAGAATATGTGCATGTAGTCTCTGCGACGACACTGACCAGCTGCTAAAGAAGATTTTTGGAGCCTTTTTCCCTGTTGGCTCTATTGAAAATGTTTGTCTTAACCTAACTTCTGTCAAGCTAATGTGAGGCAAAGAAGCAGAGCTAAGATAAGCTTTAAGTCTTCCCTCTAACAGCTACAGCATGCCCACCTGTCAGTCAAGTCAGCTCTCAGCCCATGTGTAATGTGTGCTGTTGGTCAAATGAACTATTCAGACCATATAGTTTTTTTGTACCAGGCTGTAAATATGTTTACTTTTGCTGTATTTTTTAACATATGTGTTTGTTTTTTGTGATAGTAACCTAAAGTAAGAGTCAGCTATAGATTTCGCAGCCTGTGTAATTTGAGTGTCTTGAAAGGCGCATTTAAATACAATGCATTCTTCTTCTTCTTCTTCTTCTTCTTCTTCTTCTTCTTCTTCTTCTTCTTCTTCTTCTTCTTATTATTATTATTATTATTATTATTATTTTTTATTATTATTATTGTTATTATTAATTTCTTGTGTCACATGTCACGCTGTCTGTGCCTTCGCTGTCTGTGCCTTCGCTGTCTGTGCCTTCGCTGTCTGTGCCTTCGCTGTCTGTGTCATGTTCAACGCTGTTGTTGCAGGGTTTGAAATCTGAATCAAGGGAGTTCACACATCACTGTGGAGTCCTTTGAATTTTACTTCTCTCTTCTATAAGCGTGGCATTAAAATACAGGGGTCAGAAGCCAAAAAAACATATTAATTCCCTTAATGAAAAGGAACAAAATAATTATAAAATAATTATGTACAAATGGTTCATGAAATGTTAAGATTAACATTGTGGGATGTTGGAAGGAGTAATTAAAGTGAGTTTCAATGTTTTATCTGTTCTAGTTGAAGGGGTGACTGACAAAGTCAAAGCAAGTCAAAGACAAAGACAAAGTTATGGAGAAATATATGATTAAAATCATGTTCTCAGAACAAGATAAAATCATCCTTTCACAGGATGCACTACACTCTGTGGTGGCTGTGATGCTAAGCAACCAGATAAAGGGATACAAAGTGAAATTATTTAGTTAATGTTAAAGCAACACACAGTTTGGCACTGTATGCACAGCACACACACTGACACGCTGCAGCCGCGTCCATTAACTCCCTTTTCTGTCTAATTAGTTTTAATTGGATTTGAGTCAGTCAGTGCACATGACTATCGTAGGGCTGATTTTATCACAAGTATTAATCACAGGCTCATTACAGAGGAGACCATGTCTTTTTATGAGAAGACAGTGACAACATCAAAAACCCTTTTATTAATGTGGATATTTAGAGGCCGGGGTAGAAATACAACACATGAAACTGACTGATACACAACACATTACTGAAGGATTCAGTAACAAAGAAAATACAAAGTTATTTTCAAATTGAAGGCTCTAAAGCTGAGTAGGAACAGGAGCTGGGAGCAGTGAGAGGTGTGGGATGCTGGGAGGCAGCTGTTGATAGAGTCCAATCTACCACTATGTGTGCTCGGCTTAATCTCATACAACTTAAAGTTTTGCACAGAGCCCATCTCTCCAAATCCAGGCTTTCAGTTATATATTCACAAGCTCCAGAAATTTGTAGTAGATACCACAATACTCCCTGAAATCTCAGTCATATGATCTTCTTATGTCCAGAGCTGCATGACTATTGGGATGGATACTTTAAAACTACGTCTTCAGTGCTCAGATCGCACATTTTGCAATCATGTTCTCATGTAGCCATCTTTGGTGTCCCCACTGAAATACTTTTAAATGTTCTAAATGCTAAACAAAAACAAGAAATTGTGTTTTCATCTCTTATAGCGAGACAAACAATACTGCTAGAATATTGTAAGAGTATACGTAGTAACGTAGTAGCTAACGTAGCGTAGTTATACAGTACTATTTCTATTTTTTTTTTTAAATACAGTTTGTCACTGTAGTAGATTATGTTTAGAGTAATGTATTTTTAAGATTGAAAGTGTATTTTTATGTTATTATTTTTTTTGCTGCTATTGTACCAAATTTACGTTTTATTATATTTGCAGAAAGATGTTGTTGATCTATGTTTTGTATGTCTGGATGTTATTCCCCGCTTCTTGAAACAAAGGTTTAAAATATGGGGGGTGGGGGGGTGAGGGGGTGGGTGGGGGTAGATGAGGCTTATGTTACTCTGTTACTATGTACTCTTTCAACATAATATACACATAATCATTTGGATATGAGCAAAAACATAAAAAAATCCTCCTAAATTTTAATATAATCTAAAATCAAAATCAAAGTAAAGTTTGAAAGCAAACATAAAAAATAATAGGCAAGACACAACCAAGAGTTTTAATATTTGAGGGTAAAATATGAATAATTCTCTTAATCATTTAAAGGAGTATTCATGTCCGGATGCAGATTATGAGGAAGAAAAGGTAGTAAAGGATGAAGTATCTGTGGCAGGAGATCTGGACTGTTATGTGTCAAACTCTAAAAGAGTTTTAAGTTCTCCTGCTCTAATGATGCCACCAGTCATCATCCTCTTTTCTCCTTTAAGTTTGAAACCCATGAACGCACCCTTTAAGCGCCTGCCCCCAAAAATGACTCAATGCCCACTTTGTCTTCTCGTTCTTTACAGGTTTTCAGTGAAGACTCTGCTCGACCGCTCCTGTTTTGAGACAATAGATGACACGTCTCCAGAGTTCATTAACTTTGTTTCCATCCTGGAGCAAATCCTCAGCCACCGACTCAAAGGTAAAAGCCAAAGCAGAGTGGGGTGCCAATTTATTTTCTACATTCTGAGTTTATTGGATTGCTGGTAGGAAAGTGTAAGAAGAGCTAAATGATGTGTGATAACAGCTGGAAATGAGCGGAGGATGTTTGGGTTATTTGTGTCTTCATACCTCCGCCCACAAGGCTGGTTCATTATGCAGCAGTTCTTAAGTAATGTCAGCATTGGGTGCATGATTTCTGTGATGATTTCTGGGGATCTAAGCCCCACAGCTGTGCTCCCTGGACATTTGTTTGATAGTAAGCAGTAGAAAAGTATAAAGAGAACATTAAATCTTGTTGAAATCTTTGTTTCTTTCTCCTTCTCTCAGGTCAGACGACTTGGTTTGGCTATGAGAGTCCTCGAAGTTTCTGGGATTGTATAAAAGTTTCCTGCAGTAAAGTTCCACATAACTGCATCCGGAGCATCGAGAGCATGGAGAACGTGCGATCATCGAGAGCCAAAGTGAGGATAAAGCTGTCACAGGATCAGATTTAATCATTTTAATAGAATAGATTGCATGATGATGAATTTGAATTGTTGTTGGGTTTTGCCACAAAATGCGAGACATTCAAGCAGTTTAAACCACTTCAGGTGCTCGTGTTTCCTGAGCTGTCTCACAAAGCTGAAGCTGGGGTTTTATGATTTTATCTTTCTTTGCATTTTCCTGCAAGAGATCAAACTGTCAAAAAAGAATGACGGAAACACACTCGTGCTTAAAACATGACTCAGTCCTACCTGAGGGTGACTGAACAAACACCAGGAGCAAATATTGTTCAGGAGTCAGGCTGCAGGAAGGGACAACAAGGCGCTATTACTCACACACAGACGCACACTTGGTGACCAAACACACACAGGCTGTCTATTTTTAGAAGCTAGTTTTTAGCCAAGCTGCTGGATTTGAAGAGCGAGTGGATCTGTTAGATCTGTGTGCCACCAGTTCATCACTTTCCTGGGACCTGAATATAACATAAACTGTTAAACTAATAACAATAAAACACATTCTGACATGTGGTGGTGACATAGATAATCAGATCAGCTCCATCTCAACACCTGGGGTCAGGTAACGAGTCACAAGCACACATAAAGCAGGGGACATTAACTACATTTGTTCAATGACCACAACTTTTCAACAGACACTATGAAGGCCAGATGCTCTTGTGAAATAAATAGAATAAATATTGTTGATCATTATTTGAAATGTTAATTTTCATTCCAGGTTAATGCTATTTTTAAGTATTTGCTGGCGTTAATGCTTGTATTATTGTTACTGCAATTAGCCACTAGGGGGCGATGGCAGTATTTTAGGTTTCATATTTGTGAGGCTGCCAAACTGTCAATCACAGTCAAATGGTGATGGACAAATGTCAAAGGTTGTGGAGAACACCTGCAGGAGAAAGGCCTTCTAAGTATATTAAAAGCGTAGAGAGTCAGTCTTAAAGAGCCTTAAATGGAAAGTTAATGCAGAAAAACTGCATCCTTATTGAAGAATGGACCGAGAAATGTGTACACAGGCCAAACAATAAAATTGTTCCAGTTGCCTGAGAATATAATCTGAGGCGTCAGCACAACACAAAGCATGCAAGCTTCAAGGAGTCACATCCTGAATCTCAGTACTCCCATGGAAACAGAACGATGAACTGAATATGAGGGGGCAAGTGTCTCTGAATGCAACAAGTTTATCATCATTTTTTTTACCTTAGGCACGTTAGAGCCCAAAATGCAACAACGCCCCCAAAATGTACAACGACCTGAAGTGCAACTAACAAAATGTAATAAAACCCCAAATGTAACAACTGGTTGATAATGTAACAAAAATGCAGAGCCCAAAATGTAATAAAAAAACGTTATAAAACCCAAAACATAACAACTGACCCAAAATGTAACACGATAACCAAACTGATTGATTGGAAATATGTTTGGAAAGCTGTCGCTCTGTCATATAATCTCCCAAACAGTCAATCACAGCCTGTGTCGAACCGTTCTCCTTTGAATGGATAGAATTCACTTTGATAACCAGGCAAGAATCAGCCACAGCATGTTAAGCATTAGCAGTTGTAAAATTGTGATGATAACCTGAACCAGCTACTTATAACATTATAACATTTTCATTGACAGTCTATTAGCTTGCAGACATTAGCGTTTAGCCTCTTTTGTAATCCTGATTTGAGTTTCATTGGTGGTACCTGTTTCTAATCTGAGCTGCCTTTGTGTGTGTGTGTGTGTGTGTGTGTGTATGTGTGTGTGTGTGTGTGTGTGTGTGTGTGTGTGTGTGTGTGGTGTGTGTGTGTGTGTGTGTGTGCGTGTGTGTGTGTGTGTGTGTGTGTGTGTGTGTGTGTGTAGGGCAGAGCATGGATCCGCGTGGTCCTGATGGAGAAGAGGTTATCAGAATACATCTCATCTGCTCTGAGGGACCTGAAAACGACCAGGTCTGAGTTACATATCTCTAAAATCGAGCCCCAGAGGGAAATGAGCTGAAAAAATGTGTTTAATAATGTGTGAATGTGTCAACTGTAGGAGGTTTTATGACGACGGCGCGATCATGCTGGGAGAAGAGGCTGGGCTGTTAGCAGACACACTCATCGGACTCAACACCATCGACTTCAGGTGCCAATCATGTTGTGCTGTTTTATCCTGCAGATCTCCAGTCCTCCCTGTTGCACACTTTTCATAAACATGAAATACACTCATAACAAATTTTCTCTAGAAAACACAGATTATTGTCATTTCTAATGTACCTTATAGCTTGGTTAAGATGAAGATGATTTTACTATGTATAGACGGGTGTAAAGTTCAGCTTTTGAAACTGCACAATCCCCTTGTTCCTACCTTTTAAGAGTGTAACACTGATTTGACCACCTTGTCTCTCTTTAGTTTCTGTCTGAAAGGAGAGGGTTTGGATGGGAGTTGCCCTGCTGTGATCGACTACACGCCTTACCTAAAGTTCACACAGAAGTAAGCCAGTTGATTTGTATTCAAGAAAAATCAACAACAGAGCTGTGAAAAAAATCACATTTCAGCTATGAAAGCAAAGACTTTAGGTCTTTGCAGGAAGCTTTTGGTTTACTGTGGACTAACACAGGTTTGGCTCTGTGTGCAGTGCAGACAGCATCAGCAGTGATGAGGAGGAGATGAGGACACTGGGGAGCAGCGGCAGTGAGAGCAGCACCCCCGACAAAGCGGCCACTGCCGCCTCCATCTTTACTGAGCAGAGCAACCTGGTCAGCAAGTGCAAGCGCTTCGAGCAGAAGTATCGCATGGCGCTGGAACAGAAGGTAGCACCTGTGTGTCTGGGCTATTTTTGTGTGAATAAACAGTTGGTAATTTATGCTGATGTGACATTTTGCCTGATGTCTGTATGAAAATTAGAGGCTCAAAGTGTGAAATGCCAGCAGGAAACAGACCAACGCAGATTCAGCTTGATGTTGCTGCTTGCTTATACAGCACTTATAATTTTCCCTCTGTGGCTTCAGCTTTTACTCTGCCCTACAGTTATTCATGAGCCACAACAGAGAAAAAAAAGACGTGTTGTGGACACAACAGAAAACAAACAAGTAAACAACTCTGTGTCTATCTGTGTGTTTGTCTCAGGGTTACCTAGAAGAGCTGGTCCGTCTACGAGAAGCCCAGCTGTCAGAGGCTGTGTCCCACAACAAAGCTCTTCAACAGAGCCTGGCAGACGCACATCTCTCACACACACTGGAGAAAGAGCAGCTTGAATACATTGTGCTGGAGCTACAGGATCAGCTGTGAGTTCAGGATTAACAGCGTGTGTTTATGTGTGTGTGTGTGTGTTGTATGAGGTCAATGAAGGTGTGCAAGTTAAGGCATTGGAAAACTCTGCAGCAGATCCAGCTGTGAGTCTGACATTCAGGAGTCAGGACGCTGTGTGACTCCTGGAGGCTGCAGGTGGTTTGTCATTTATGTGTTGTTGAATCGTTCTCAGTCTGTGCTGCTTTTAGCCGAGAGAGGAAACTGCATCAGCACTGCGTCTTCCCATTAAAGCTCTAATCAGTGGGAACGACTGAGCACTCATTCAGTTTAGGCGTCAAAGTCTGTCAAGAGGGTTTGTGTCACGATCTGTAGGATCAAAGCTGCACTCGATGACTGAATGGATGTTCTCAAATGTAGATCCTGTCATTTTCAACTAATTTCATTCACAGCTCTGACAGCTTTGGGGTTAAGTGTCTTGTCCAATGACTATTCAGCATGTTGATGCCTTTTTGTTGATGAAAAACCACATTAAATATTGAATATGTATATCGATAAATATATATATATATATATATTGATTGATATAAGTGTGGGTTAATGAAATAATATTTCATCTTTTTCTACCTAAAGGCGACCAAAACCACCCACATGATGACCCACAATTAACGTGAAGGAGCACAAAGACAGGCTGTGGCTCAGTGATAAAGGCTGGGGTTTAATCCAAGGTCCTTCTGTCTACTTGCGGAAGTGTCCTTGGGCAAGACACCTAACCCTGAGCTGCTCACTGGTCTGTGTCATCAGTCTGTGAATGAGATTAGTAAATAATGATAGGTGCTTTCCATGGCAGCCTCTGCCAAGACAGGAGAAGACATGAAACATAGTCTAACATTTTACAAAATATCACATGATGCAGCTGAAGACTCTGCATAATGATCATTAGAATAGGATCCTGTGCAGCTGAGCACCATTACATAAAGGAAAATCCACTTTCAAAATATCACCAATGTGTTTCTTCACTGCCTGAGAAATGAATAAGAGTTGTTAAAAGAAGAGGTGACAAAGCAGAGTCTCAGACATGACCCTAACCAAACTTTCCAGGAAATGTGAAGCTGGCATTGAGTTTAAAATAAACCCATTAAAAACCTAACACAATTAAATTTAATTATTTGCTTTGTACTACATTCACTAGACATAAAGTTTCACGGTTTTCAGATCATCATATTCTATATTTATTGTAGTTTTACACAGTTTTTGGAAACAACCCAACCCAAGTGCTGACACAAAACCACAGAGAATACAAAAAGCAAAGAGAGTCATAGAGCAAAAAATCAAAGGCTTAGAGTAAAAAAACTAAACAAAAACAAAGGGTTTTATAACACTTTTATGTTTTTTGAAGGTTTTTTTTTTTGCCTTTGATGAACGAGACAACCAAAGAGAGACAGGTCATTGGAGGCAGCCGTGGACTACACCTTTACATAAGGAGCTCCAGCTCTGACAGACAAGTTCAAACCAACACACTGTGTGTCTTTTCTTTCACTTTGATTGAATGTAAAGTGAAACACTGTCTCATGTATTGTTGTCACCGCTGTATATTTTAGAGTAGCTACAAACCAAATAAAAGCGAAAGACCTGTAGCTGTTAGTCAGATCCTCTGAATGCTTATCGTCCATTTATGTTTAATTTCTGGCTTCCAGTTGATTTTGTCTCATATTTATCTCTAACTCTGCGTGCTGTCTGTATTTCTTTAGGACCGTACTGAAGAACAATGACCTGCGGTCCAGACAGGAGCTGACGGCCCATCTGACCAATCAGTGGCCATCTCCTGTTGCCTTGGATGCCAACGCTGTTGCCTTGGATACACTGCTGTACAGGAAAAGCAGGGGACAGTGGGAGGAGTACGTAGATGAGTCCTTCAGCTTCAGAATTTAGTTCAGTCTTGGCCTTTAGCAAACTTTTATATTGTCAGATACAAACATTTTATTAAACATTTTTAGTCAGAAAATCGAATTATAAGTTTAAAGTATCAATTTGAGGAAAATGTTCTTGTTGAAATATTTTTTTTCACACAATAACATCACTACAGATGTTTTCTTATTTTGGTAGGATTTTTTTTAGAGGATTTTTCATTTCATTTTTCAAAACCACCCATTCCCAGACACTGTTGTGGTTTATATAAGCATGCATTGACGGACAGTTGGTCACCCATGGCTCGCATTAGCAGTGACTCCACTATAATATTAACTTTCTAGTCTAATCGTGTACTAAATTTTTGACATATTAATCTTTATTAGCTGTTTTACTGGTCCTAAACCACAAAGACAACCTAAGTCATAGAAATTTTTGGATATTTACATAAAGGAGTGTGAGAAAAAGTTTCTCTATTTGTGGTAAAAAAAAGTTTCTCTGGTTTGTGGTCAACGCCCAGAGATCCAGGATACAGTAGTTTTTGCTCCGTAAAGCCCACAAACTCAAATTATATCCAGTTTACAATTTTTATGAAAAGAAGAGAAAAGGAAAAAAACTGATTTTCTAGTTTGCGCCATTTCTTTAGTTTTAAGCTTTTCTGTCCTCATTCAAAGGATGGGACAGACGAGAGTACGAAACTAGGGCAGCTGCAAAGAGCCTTGGATAAGAATTAAACCTGTCCATTCCAGGACCATAGTCGGTGTACATGGGACATTTGACTTAACTACTAAACCAAACCACTGCCCCCATCTGATGTTTTACAATGTTTTATTGTTTAACTAATTACTGATACCTTGGTCACTTTAAATACTAGTTTTTTTTTCCCTCTCTTTCTTTGTAGCAAAAGCTTTCAGAGTCTGGAGCAGCTGTCTGTGGGCATGAGCCTCTCCCAAACTTCTTTGGAGCCATCACACACTCTGAGCCCGGAGGCCCGACCGGCCAGCAGCACACACTGGCCAGACCAAGGTAGGCACTCACCTGACTGCTGTTTTCCTCTCTCTATAAAACAAGCAGTTATAGACATGTGTCATCTTGTTCAGGTAAAGAAGAAACGCCATCTCTAAGGGGTCTGTGTGGATCCCTGACGTCAGTCGTCAGCTACAAGTCTCTGACCGGCATGAGGTCCAACGAGTGTTTGGCCAGCCCCACGACAGAGATCTGCAGCCCAGGCATCACTCCTTCATAGCTTAAGGAAATAAACACACAAGCACCAGGGCCAAACAAACCAAGAACTTTCTAAATGTAGGTGATACTGATTTTGTGTGTAGACGTATCTTTTGTTCATGGAGCCCAGAGCTTTAACAGATGGAAGTCCAGACTGCCTGCTAAGAATGTGGTGTTGCATGTTTTTTGGACTGGTATGACCTGCACACCAGCTCCACAAAACCCAGTAATGTCTTACAATGTTTACATTTAAGAGAGTTTTCAGCTCATTCCTCATGTTTTATCTGATCTTTTTATCCCTAAAAATAACATTGATGTTATCAATCTTGGCAACAGATTGAAACAACAGTATATTGGCGTAAAAATGACCCCATCAAATTACAGTGTAGAGAAGATGATGATGAGTTGGCATTTTCTCTTTTCTCCCTTATTGAGAAGCTTTACAGGAGATCTGAGCACGCTGAGAGAAAATGACTGTTTGAGATCGAAGTTTAAAAGAAAGAAAACAGCTTTCAGTGTTAGTCTCTTTCCTGCAGCTGAAATGATCGTTAAATTTGTTCTGTGCTGCCTCTGAATTATTTCTCAGAGCAGGAATTTATTTATGCTCTGTATTTCCACTTCAATCTGGTGATCTCTCACATTTTTCAAGGGTGTCTGTGTTCACTGTTTTCACTTATGCGGTATTTTGTTGCCTGCAGTGGGCATAATGCAGTATCACAGTTTTGTTCTCAGGTAATGACCACTAGCATTAATGTCCACCTCTTATTTCTGGGTTTACTTTAAAGTTCACCTCTATCTGACAGACTTGCTGTTTTTCCCTTTAAACCATCAAACGCAGTTTTTTTAATGGATGCTGACAGGAAGTGAATCATTCCAAACACTCAGACTTCTGATCTGAGTCAGGATTGTTTGGGTCTATCTCCCAACAGCTGGATTTTTTTGACGAGGAACGAGTGTATTTACAGAGTATCAGTATAATGTGACTTGTAATGTTGGTGACTAGCTGCATACCTCAACACTGAGTTCATGACTTCGCCATCAGCTTGTTGCAGCAGTCGTTTGCACAGCCATGCAGTATTTGTTTTAATGGATTTCTTTGCTTTTTTATGCTTCATTTTGAATAAACTCCACTCATTTAAACAATCATGTTTAATAGTGACATTACGTGATATTTCTTGTCAAAACTGAACAGGTGTGTGGAACAAGCTTGTGTAAGCCAGTGGAAGACAACGTTTCTCAGAAAAGGCTGAACTAATATTAAATATCAGTCTCATAGGGTCAAACCCTCATCGCGTCACAGTGTTGTCATGATGGCACATTCTTTGCTTTAGGTGCTTTTTTTTCTATCTCACACACTTTAAGTTTTAAGGAACTGGACTGAAAGTGCTAAAACAGAGATCCTTTGACAGCATTTTTACCCAAACACTGACTCAGACTGTCACAAACACACACAGGAGTAAAATAAAGATCAAGCTTACATCTGTGATGTAGGGGCTTCAGGCACAATGCACGTGATTCAGTACAAAGAACACTTTGCAGAACTGTGGCTGCCACCTGCTGGCTGCAAAATGCATCAACAAGCTTTTGATAACATTTCATTTCAGCTGTGCGTACAGGACCTATAGAAGTGAAGACAGAACATTAAATTACAAAAATCACTAATAAAAGCTTTTCTCATATATTTTGATCATCTAATATATTTTCTGACGTAGAAATGGATCACACAGTTCATTCTTTTTTAAAATCCATTTCTGCTTGTGTTTCTTCTTTGGCAACATAAGCCTCCTCATTCCTGTTGTGCTCCAGCAGTGGTTGTAGTGGTGAATCGTGACTGGAGAACTATCAGGTGTTGCTGGTCTGCAAAGACCCAAGCATCCTCTCTCGGTTGTGTTTACGGAAAAAGGTTTTCCCGTACTCGTAAGTGCTGATCATGATGGCGCAGGCTGGAGCCACTTTGATCAGCCGAGGGAGGAAACCTGGCAGAGAGGCAGCAGGTCAGAGGAGCCATGATGTGTGCCATTAAGTGAGGTAAATCTATGATTAAACACAGAAATATCAACCTGCAAACAGCCCGGTGACGCCGTCCTGTGCCAAAATCCTGCTCATCACACTGAAGGTGGAAGAGGAGACCTGGTGTGATACTGTGAAGACAGGTGCACCAATAAAAATAACTTTATTTGTATAGCACTTTTTAAAAACAGAAGTCTACGAAGTGCTTTGACAGCCGGAACAAAAGAACGAAAACAAGCTTCACACAACCCATGAACCCAGGCAACCCATGCAATATAATAAAATGAGAGCATGAGGACCAAGATAAAAGTTTAAAACATCAATTATCAAGAAAAAGAAAATAAAAGGCAATAAAGGGAGTGCGAGCAGAGAATAGGACGGCAGATATAAAAAGACAATGTTAAGAGTGTTAACAGAATAATAAAACAATAAACTAATAACAGCGATGACGAAATAATGAACAAGAAATAAAACAATAAAAAAGCTAGCAGAACAGTAAAACAAAGGTAAGATAGAAAAAAAGAGATACAAGATAAAAGACAAGATAAAGGACAATAAGATGGCATCACATAAAAGCAAGTCTATAAAAGTGAGATTTTTTAAGTGACTTAAAGGAAGTGACTGACTCTGCACACCTCATCTCCTCTGGCAAGTCGTTCCAAAGTCAAAGAGCTCTGATGGAGAAAGTTTGATAACCTTTGGTTTTGAGCCTCGACTTTGGATCGACCAGGAGGCCTTTGCCAGAGGATCTGAGGCTGCGAGGTGGCTCATATGGTATTAGTAGCTCTGAATGTAGCTCGGAGCAAGTCCTACGAGAGCTTTAAAAGTAATCAATAAAATCTTAAAATCAATTCTAAAACTAACAGGAAGCCAGTGTAGGGAGGCTAAAACTGGAGCCCTAGGTTGAGTTGAACTGCCTACCGCCACGACCAAGGCTAAAACTGGAGTGATGTGATGCCGTCTACGCAAACCAGTTAAAGTCTAGCTGCTGCATTCTTAACTAGTTGGAGGCCAGAAAGAGAATTTTTATTCAAACCAGGGAGAAGAAAGTTACAGTAATCAAGCCTTGAAAAATGAAAGCGGGGATTATCTTTTCAAAGTCTGGTCGGCTGAGGAGTAAACATTGACTGACCACAACAGATAAAATAATGAACAACAGTAATAACCCACGTATCCGTCAGGTGAGCTCATCTACCCCAGCATTAACTTGTGTTTTTAAATCTGTTCGATGAAATTAATTTTTACAAGATTTTCATTAAGTATCAAAAATACGGCTTGCTGTCAGTAGAACAAAGATGCTATGTTAGGGGGACTTGACTTGTTCTTACTTTAGTGACTTGAACTAGGACTAGGATTTGGACACAGGGGGCTTGAAAAGGTAGATTCCCATCAATAGTTCCCAGAGCCTACAATGAAACCAGCTAACTCGGATCAGTAAAAAAACACAATTTTTAAAAAAAATCAAACTGGATTAAGAAAAAAGTTACTGAAATGTCTTAAACTCTCACTACACTAAGTACATTAAAGATTAGTTCATGCCATGCTTACAGTTTTTTGCTTGCAGCTCCCCCAGCTCCACCTGTCGTCTTGTTTTGACAACATCAAATGGTAATGTGATAATTGAAGCAATCTGAAAAAAACAAAAACCACAAAAAACAAAATATATGTAGTGATTACTAAATTAGTTATTTGACTTGCTTAATTGACTTAACTTCATCATCTACACAGAATGGTTTGAAGATGCACTTACAGAGCCAGACAGTGCTCCAGATAAGAAGGTGATGGTAAATGTGGCCTCTCTGGTGTTGTAGTGTTCACATAGCCAACTCTTGCTCTTCTCATAGTTGTACCAATACATGGCTGAGAATGGCACGTCCCTGTACAACGTAGGTGCCAAACCTCTCCACAGAGACAGCCAGCCCTCTGTCTCCACTGCTGAGCGAATGCAGGCAGTCAGCTCTCTGTATGACTGCTTCTGAGACTGCAACTTTGTACGGATCAGCTCTAGGGGGCTGATAACTGTTGCTGACCCCACTGCAGGAGAAACAAGGAGGTACTTTAAAACAGACTGTAGATGAAAACAAGCTGTTGCTGTATCCTCACACACCACTTTTTGTCCTCTTTTTAATAAATTCTTGCTTGTCGCTATAAAATATGTGGTAAAACATGTGGTTATGTGCTTTCAAGACAGGGTTACAGTATCAGACCAAATGTACAAACTCAGGGATGCAGGGCAAAAATAAGGAATCTTTACCCTTAAAAATCACAAAGAAATTCAACCACCAGCACCAGTAATTTCAGTCAGTTTTTTTAGCAGTGGTTCACTTGCCTCTTGCGATGGCTCCAGCTAGAAGAGGAGCCTCCTGAGCATGGTTTCCCATCCTGAGCTTCAGTGCTGCACACAGCTGGTCGTAGCATGTAAAGTAGATCACTGTAGCAGGGACTGCCATCACACTAGAGATAACAAACATGTAATGTATGCATAAATTACTTTTCCAGCAAAAATTAGTCTGGGCATAGAAAAAGTAATCACACTCAAAACAACACATAAACTAACGAACATGATCTTTTTGGCACATATTCCATATTCTTAACATAAATCACTCTTTGGTTATGAGCCTTGGAGAAAATCCTGGGTGGTTTGCCACGGATATGTACATTTGAAACTAACACAGCCTTAATGAGTACATTAGCTATGGATGAAATTACTTCCAACCGACCGCATTGACACAATGAGTCAGCCTCATGAGAGTGTAGGCTGACTAGAGTGAAAAAATAAGAACTAAAGAGACACAGGAGACTTCAACTCACAGGGTTGGAGGTAGACCACTCCACAATGACTTTATGCCTTCATTGCGAATTATCTTTACAAAGGCATCCTGTATGAATGCAGAGGTTAAAATCAATGTAGGAAACATGTAAAAGGATCAAATGTTTTCTTTCATAACTTGATGGTGCACTTAGACTTTTTAAAGATTTATTTTGAAATGTGACCAGAAATTCTCACCAGTGTGCCATTGAAGTGACCTGGGGCTTTGTACCAGGCCTTGGAATTGCCATTTTCACACACACATATATGGTCCATAAGTCCATTGCAGTAGACAAAGCATTTTCCTGAAGGACATTGCAAACATAAAATGAGTTACTTCACATTGCGTGTTTTTTTAACGTGATACTAGAGTAACATCACTCATACTAATCCTACCTTTGGGGAAGGGACTTTTCTGTGCTTGCAGTCTGATCTTCACAACATCCAAAGGAGTCACTGAAAAAAGGAGACACTTAGGCCTGTATGTGCAATAGGTCTAAAAACAGGTGGATTATGAAATTGTTACGAAATTTCAAGTTTGTAGGTTAAACGCAGGTAAACTTGTAGGATACACTAATGGTCACTGGAAAGAAACATATTTAGAAAAGCAACTTTGTAAAGATCATGCACCACATTAGTTAAATAAGTACAACATGAGCCTGATTCAAAGCCAAATAATGCATAGGAAATGTAACCAGCTTGGTTTTCTCACCGAACAAAGATGTAAGGATGGCTCCGGAGCAGGACGCCACCATCTGTTGGAGTGGAGTAATGCCATCACTGGCTACAGACGGAGGACTTTGGCCACTCATTCTGTCTTCTCAAAACAAGATATAAAATGACGCTGGACATATACAGTGTGTTATATAAAAGTCGGAGTAACATAAAGCTAGTGAAATGTTGGCTTGGCTTGCCTGTCATTTAATATTACTCTGGATAAAGACGACAACAACTCTCTGGCTAACCTCATTTAGCTGCTTAGTTTAGCTAACGACCGATCTATTAAAACAGCCAAGCTTCCGTGAGATCTCCCATGAATGCAGCCACCCCTCTCTGGCTTTAGGGCTTTCCGAAAGTATGTCAGTTGCTCCTGTTATGTCGAGCTGGCTCTACACGGAAAGCATAACTTTAGCACGTGTGATAGAGGTTGCTAGCTTAGTCAACATTACATGATAATAACAGTAACGTAATATTGATTTCATCGGAGCACATTCTTGTAACTTATGTTGCAATGAACTAGATGAGGAAATTAAAATTACACCGATATCTCGTCAAATTTAGTTTGAAATTAATGAATCGATTTTTTATCTTGGTTTTTTCTCATGTTTTTCCCATTTGATTTAAGTTCAAAATGAGTCTGGAAACATCACATTCAAACACACAGAGTGCATTTACCTATTTCAGAAGTTGCCAGGTTTGTCACGATTCCGTAAAGCCATACGTAACACCCAACCAACTTTTAGATTCCGGACGACTTAGCAATGCAGTGCAACGTATAACTTAAATCAAATACGTGCTTGTTCTTATTGATTTAAGCTATTAAAGTAACACAGCTAACAAGCCATCCTACCCACTGACCGCGAACTTATTCCTTTTAAATTACCTTGTGCATGTGTCCACAGAAAGGGCTCGGCATGGCAACGTACGCTTCCCCTTGTATTGGATTTAAAGCGGGAAAGACACCTTCGGTGAATTAGTGGCCTGAAAAGTTCACAACTTCTGGCAAAATATTGCTGAATTGATTTCCAATGGATACCCTGTGGTTAAAACGCGGTTATGCACTATGTGAGCTATAAATATTACGTTTTAATCTCCATAAGTTGAGTTGAACAGCCTACCGACACGACTGTTCGTCCGTTTGAAAAACGAAACAGACTTTTTAACTGAGAAAATTCAGTAAACTCACTGTTGGTCAGACTACGTCGTTGAGACTCTATCAACAACATATTTAATGCTACTGGCGTGTTTTTATACGGACCTATCTCTTTATAAACACGTTTCTTGCTTTGTTTACCAAACGGGTACATCAAACATTACTTCCTGGAGCATGCTGACTGGACACAGAAGAGCCGTATAAACATTTATTTATCTCAATGAAAGAGAATAAAATGAGGCCAAAACGCATCCAGAAAAACACGGGATCCCATTTACAAGGTAAGTTATAGTTGAGTTGTACTTTATATTACTAACATGTTAGCCTGTTGTGTGTTAGGGGGACAAATGGAAAAATATGGGATCAGGTTAATCGCCGGTTATTACATCTACTGGTTAATATAATGATCTTTAAACGTCATTTTCGGTATCATTTAAAACAACAATTACACCTTGATTAGAAAAATAAATAGTCTCGATTACTCAAACACTCCGCATGTCTGTAATTTAAATGTACTGTGCGTGACGTGTCTTACCGAGGTAGCCCTAAACTGCATTTGTTTATTTATTTATTTATTTATTTATATTTTATTTTAATATACTGGAAACAGTAATGCTTAAAAACAGGGTGACAAAAAAAACAAATCAAAATGCAATATCATGTATGTGATGAGATCAGATTAATTACTACTGGACACCCTTTATTCCTGTGTTAACACCCATTTTTGATTGTCTTTCAGGTAAAGACCATAGCACTGGAGGTGCAAAGGCAAAGCTAAGCCAAACCAAACCTGCTCAAGTCAAACCTTTTGCGGGGAAATTGTTTTACCTTGATTTGCCAACAAACAAGACAGCAGAGAGATTAGAAGGAGACATCAGAGAACTTGGTGGGGTAAGGGAAATTTTCACAAATCTCCATTTCTTCTGTCTCAGCTTAACATGTACATTAAGTTGGTGGCAATCAATTGTTTTACTTCTGATAAATTTATTTTTGTATTGTTTAGATTTTCTTGAATCCTTATCCTACTTTTTGTTCTGCTTTTGTCTCAGATGGTAGAGAAGTTCTTTAGTAAAGAAATAAAGTATCTGGTGTCCAACAAGAGGGAGGCTAGATACGTGCATTGCCTCAGACAGGACTCTCGAGTCCCCAGCCCAGATTCTGGACCGAGTTCGCCTCACGCTCATTCAAACAAGCACCGGCCCAATTGTCATGGGGACACAACCAAAAACAAGTCTCAGGGACAAACAGAAACTGTGAGTCTGCTCTAAATCTCACGTTATATTTTTTTCAGTGTCTCTTAACTTGTGCCCCTTCTTTTCCTTCAAAGTGTTTCTTTTCTAAATGCTTTAGATATAAATTTTCTGTCCCTGTCTTGCAGCGTGTTACAAGTCGGGGAAAGTCTTTGGTGGAAAAAGTGGTGAAAGAGCAGGTTTGTGAAATCCAGACTAATGAGTTCAGAGAGAAACTGTTATTCCCTCTTTTGTTTACTCTGCTCATGTGCTTTTGTTTGTTTTTAGGAGAGGGTGAAAATGAACAAGATCCTGTCAAATGCTTTGGAGTGGGGTGTAAAAATCCTTTATTTAGATGGTATGTTGAAAAGACGTTGCCGTTTTTTTTACATAATAACCATTTGATACATTTTTATCAAAGGTTATCAAAAACTTGATTGAATGGGATATTTTCTACTTGTGTTGCACTTGCAGATATATTAGCCTATGTTCAGAAGAAAAAAAAGACTTTGAGCAGCCACCCTGCTGCTACCACTGCAGCTAAAACAACTGTAAGTTTACACTTTCAAAAACACACTGTTTTCATTGGAAAAACTGTTAAATTTAGATTTTTAAATGCTTTTTCTGTCATTCTTAACAGGTTAAGGCTAAGTCTGCAGCAAAACACAGCTCACAGAAAGTCAAAGGTAAATACTTTATGTGGATCTAGATGACTTTTCTCAACTTCTGGCACTGAATCATTGACATCCTTTTGCTTGTTTACTTGAGACAGAAGAGTTTAAATGTTTTTTGAGGCCTTGTTCACACTAAATAATCATCTTAATTACATTTTTTCGAGGAGGGAGGATCAATAGACCCTTCATCAAGGTTGAGGACTCCAGCAGGTAAGAGACATTAGGTTACAAAAATAAGACGCTTCTTGTCTTTGAGTTGTTTTTCATTGACAGTATTTCTCTCACCAACTTCAGACACTACCGTCCAATCTACCTCACAATGCCAAACATGCCCGAGTTCAACCTGAAGACTCCTCCTCCCTATAGTCCCTTTTGTCTGGAGTACAAGGATCCTCCTGTGAACAAACAGCAAGGACACAGGTACTGAAAATACGAGGGAAGAAAATCATTTATCCAGAATAATTTTTGGCAGTGTTTAAAAACGATGTATTTATTTGTGATTTGTATTGTGAGTTTAACATGTTAAAAATGCAGAGACACAAACTGTTTTCATCTGGGCCTTGTTTTATTTGTGCAACCTCTGGACTTCTGTGGGAACAGTGAAGACAGAGCGCACCCCCGAAAGAAGAACAGGGACAAGAAGCGAGGCGGCTACTGCGAGTGCTGTCTGATCAAATATGAGAACCTCACGATGGTAAGATACCACAAAGGAAAACAAAACTTTTTTTACTGTGAAATAAACATTGTATCATGACATACAGATATTTATTTATGTATAAATTGCGTTTAAAAACAGAGTTTAAACCGACTGTAGAGAGACAATACCGTCATAAACATCAACAAAATGAGTCACAGAATGACCATTTGTCTTTTTTTTATTTGAAGATGAAGTTTTTAAACTTTCATTTATTTGTAAACAACAGTTCAGTGTTGATTTGACAGCAAATTCAGACTTAGTCTTAGTCTTTTGAATAACACACCATTTAATTTTAGTCATATTTTAGTCATTTGAAACCTTTTAGTCTAAGTCTAATTTTAGTCGACCAAATATCAGCAGATTCTAGTCAAATGTAATGTAAACAACCTCACTGTTCTGAAAACGTCCTGCAAATTGTGTAAAGTTCTGCAAACTTGTATCAGTTCTGTGTAACTGCTGCTGCTGCTGAGGGGCTATAGACAGAGATGTTTACCTGTTAAGTTATGTGGCATCACATCATACTATTATTAAACAATTTCAGGTTATAACGATACGTAAACTTGGATCATGGTTTGAGGGCAATGTTGTATTTTCTCTTACATCTTGCCTTATTTGTTTCATCCTCCTCATTTGGAGTTTCTTTTTCATCCCGTGAACTCATCTTGATGAAAAGTTATTAAGTTTGGCTCATGTGGTAGCGTCAGACTGTTATGCTTTTCTTCTGTTATTTCTCACCTTTCCTTTTTTTCTTGCTCTTCTTGCTGTCCATATATTTCGTCACAGTCTTCACCATCATATCTGACTTTTTATTTAGTTTTCATCTGAAAAAGATGAGTTGACAGATATTTATTTTGAGTCTTTGTCAAATTAACACTGCAAAAGTTCTGGTTTGGTGTTGTATTGTAATGATTTGTGCACTGTGGTTCAGTGTGTGGTAATCTTGCTTTGATTGGATTACAATTATTCTAGGAGTGTAAGAAGTGAGAGCTGAATGATGCTGTAGTTATCAGTTATTTCACTTGCAATGTTTTCTTCTTTTTCCTGAAGCATCTACAGAGTGACCACCATAAAGCTTTCGCAAAAAGTGACAAGTATTTAGTGGTGGACCAACTAGTTTCTACTCTTTCCTGCAACTTAGTTCACTTCAAAACTCAAGTAAAAAGGTAATTTCTTTGATTCTTTTAAAATCTCTAGCATTGTAATGAGTGAACGGTGAATCTTTCAAATCAAGTGATCTTCTCATCAAATTCTTTCTGCTCATCTTGTGTTGTCTTCTCTCCTGTCAGACCAAAGTGCAGTGTTTCCTCTCTTCTGGTTGCTCGTGGACCATGTGGGAAAACTGATCTAAAGAATGAGGACGGACTGGATACCACAGAAACTTTTAAAGAAGAACTGCATTTAAATATTGACAAAGAAAAGGGATTTCATTCAGCTCTCGCTTCACAAATTGGACCAGTCTGTACTTCTGCTCCTCCGATCAGCAGAGGGAGGGACAGGAAGAGTTCTTTTTCTTCCTCAGACAAATCCAAACACAGAGCTCTTGGACGTAAAAAACTATGCAGACAGAGTTCATTGACTTCTCGTGCTCAAAAAGCGGGCCAGACTCGGATTTCTCACTCTGATATGGAAATAGCCCCACCTAGGGGTGAAACGCTTGCATCTACTCCCTCTGGAGTTTGTCAGTCTGACTTAATAGGACCATTTATAAGTCAAGACAGGAATTCATCCTCTGAATTCAAAGGTTTGCATGGAGAGGACAAAGAGTCCTCAAAAAGCCTTTCTGTAAAAACACATCGACCAGAGGACAGGCAGGACTTGTCTCTGAGTTTGACTGTTCCCAACAAAGTTGTTGAAGGCAACTCAGAAGAAGAAAAAACAATACCCTCAGAGCTGAACTCTTCTCCAGTTCGAAAAATTAAAAGGAAGGTGAAAGTTTACACGCGCAAAAGACGGAAAATGGACACTCCTGCTGAACAATGGAAGCCAAAGGACTGCTCTGAAGACTCTTTACTGAAACTTATGGAACTTTTTCAGGACAGTGACGACATGGAGGTGGAGTTTCTGGGCTTTTATGACCAGGAGGGGAAGAAATGAACAAAAGAGATAAACTGTTACTGTTGTATTCCCTGTCAGAAGAACCAGACCACAGTTTGAACCATTGGTTCTGCAACCTGCAGGATCCTCAAAGACGTCATATGACTCCGTTAAAGGGTTACATCAGAGGAAACACAGCAGCTGATGTGCTGCACTTGAACTGAATAAGAAACTGATGAAGCAAGGACAACAGTTTACAGCTGTTATTTGCATCCTCACTGGTAAGTTTTGAGCTTGCAGACATTTCTGGTGAGGGTTTTCATAAGCAGAAATTTCTTTGAGACATGTTCTGATAGTGAAAGGCCAATCAATGATGGCAGCTCCTTAGTCCTTCAGGAATATTCAAATGACAAAATGATAATCTGTGTGCATCTTAAAGTGGAGTTTTAAATTACTCCTCAACAACTTTAAGATCAGCTATGAATTAATGACTTTAGGAAAGTGTCAAAGTCGAGTGTTTCTGCATCAGAACACTGGCTGCTCCGTCAAAGTAGCATGATGAGGGGAAATAAATTTTGGTTAAGATGTTTTACTGTCTTCTAAAAAACAGGGTTTGGAAAACCTGATTGTGTGTGTGTGCATAAAATACATATAAGGGATATATATGCTAATGTAAACGACCACAGGTTTGATGTTCAGTACTTGACATTATATATGACATTTTAGGATTCTTCTTAAGTGCACTTTTAATGACCTGCCTTTTGTGCTTTTCATGATGCATTAGCTCAGCCCCTCTCTTGTCTCCCTGTGTTTAGTGCATTAGCACGGTGCCCTTGTTTCCCTCTTAGCTCTCAAATGGATGCACTGGGTCAAATGGAGTCTTTGTGTCACTGGCATTAAGAACAAATACACGAGCAACAAAGTGTCCTAATGCACAAGAACAAGAGTACTGCTAATAAAAGTAAAGACAATACAGAATGCAGATACTGTTGTTTTTTCTCTCTTGCCCCGCTTCCAAAGATTTCCTGACACCACTCTGCTTGAAAGATCTGTGAAAAATAAGCTGTTTCCAGCTGATTAAATGAAAGACCGCGCTGCTTTTCTTTCTTATTTCTGATGTCAATAAAAAGTCTTAGGGTTAGACTGCTGGTTGAACAAAGGAAGCCATGACTCATAGGGCTCTGAAAAAATGCATTAACAATTTTCACATGATCAGACTTTTACTTAGAGTAGTAGGCAAAATCATTTTTGTTGCAGCTCTGCTTCAAAACAAATACACATACATTCATGTCAATTGTCTAAACTTGTTAGGTGTCATGAATAGGGTTGCAAAATTCCAGGAATTTTTAAAGTTGTAAAATTTCCATAGGTTTTCAGAAGTTACTGGAAATTTACAGAGGTTTTTTGGGAATTTAACTGACCTTATCATATACATGTATTATTAAACATTTTTGGTTTGTTCTAAGCAGACACACATGCGAACAGGGCTAATACAATATATTCAAATGACATAAATCAATTTTAAGGGAAAATTCTGGAACTTTTTCTGAGTCTGTCATGAACAGAGGTATAAATATTTGTCATAGCTCACCTCTAAAAAGTACACTTTTTGATGAAAATTTGTTAGTTTAACTTAAATGTGTCCATTATTTAAAGTTACAGTATCATCAAATATTTTTACCTCAGTACTGTCATCAAAACTCGTTTGTATGTGTGATTCCTGGTACACAGTTGAATGTGTGTTCGGTCATGTTGGTCAAACCACAGTTGTATAGCAAGAAAAAAAATCCAAACCAAAATTTCCCTGGAATTTTGGAAAAAAAATCATTTAAGTTGACGCCAGCAAAACCCTGAATATTTTCAATATTCCTGAGCTATTTTTTTTAATGGAAATTTTCCACCCTTTGCCTACCCTTCCCAGGAAGCATCAATCAATATTGTTTATAGCTCCTGTGCGGTTTCTTTTAACATGTTGTCAAACAGACAAAAATGAACACATATGTCTTTCTCTGTTTCACAACAGTGAACAAGACCATCAGAAAGAAGAGAACATGTCTTTAAAGTCTTTTAAAGTCAGTAACTGCTGTGAGAAGGTGGGTGTCACAGGAAGTGATCACTTATGCTGCCAACAGACATTTGTTTGACATTTTCCCTGAAAGAGATTCCTAAATTGAACATATGTCAAAACAAGAGGATATGTGTCTGTTTAAACCCCAACTTCTACATGTACAAAAAGTAGCGGTGCACCAATCACAATTTTATGGCTGATCACTGATGTTTAAAAATCCTGACCTGCCGATACCAATTTGAGCCGATACCAATTTTTTTTTTTTTTTTCATTTATAGTTTGTTGAAAATCATTGAACAATACCTGTGAACCAATAAAAGCTTTATGTTTTAACTTAAACAGCCAATAAAGTGTTCTGAGTTTTAGGTCTCGGAGCAAAAAGCAACAATGGCTGGCTGTCAGACCTTCTTGAAGATATATAAGTTTAGTTTTTATTTAGGGACGAGCCGATTCCCAATCACCGATCACCAATCCCCCCAAGTCAAGGAAATCGGCACTGAAAGATTGGCCAGCCGATCGGGAGGTGCATGTCTAACAAAAAGAGGTCAGCTTAATTTTATCCACGGACGACAAAAGTGACAACTTGAAAAATCCTCCCAGGAGCTTTAAATAAATCCCAAGTTTTAGCAATCCTTATAAACTTCACACTGACGCAACATGCAAATGTTAAAAGCGAATACTATGGTCCTTTAAGTTCAGAGTCATTTACACATAGACATTTTTCATGATTTCATAATGTTAAAGTTATGTCAAACCAGGTGAACAGGATGCATACAAAGGAAAACTCCACGTAATTTGACCGGTGTCAGCTCCTGAAACATGCTCTAAACTGACTCTGTTTTTTTTTTTTTTTTGTTTTTTGTTTTTTGTTTTTGCCTACTAGTGTTTCACTCCTGCCTCAGAGCAATATCATCAACCAATCATGACAGACCTGGAAGTAAAATGGAAAAGTCATCAGGCGTGCCCTCATATTACCATGCGTGGTTTAAAGAAAATTATCCCGTCTCTACGATAGAGCCACAAACTGATCAAAAGATCATTTTGACAAATGTTGAGACAGTTTTTTTTAAAATAAGTCTCCTGTTTCGACCAAACTGTTGAACCTGACAGTACTTGGTAAGTGAATATTCTGGCAGTCTGTGTAAACACTGTGTGAATGCTTCAGCACGAGCCACACCGCCGCACGCGCGCACATGAATTCACCAACTGTTTGGACTGGCTCGCGCAGATAATAAGAGGCAGGATTTGACAGGAATGGCGTTTCTGCTCCATCTGAACATGGAGGAAGGTTGAGGAGGCGGAGGCAGGCGTGGATGCGAGTCCAGCCGGCGGAAGGCCGGGCCGGCAGCTTTCCTCCACCCCGTCTCCACCGCTTTCTCATATTTATGCATTAGGCGTTTCTGCAGTGAGCCGCTGGATATTGATGTGTTTTAAGGAGGTGTTCCCAATCCTCTCCTCCCCATCATCCATCCCAGCCTCCCTCTCTCTCACACACACACTCACTCACTCACACTCACACTAACACACACTCACTCCCTCCCTCTCCCCCTGTCCCTCCTCCCTGCCTCCTCGGTGCTGCTGAAACGCGGGGTCTCGGTGCGCTCTCTCGCTCTCAGACGCGCTCCGCGTTCAGACTTGCAAGGACCCTGATGGCCCCCATCCGGAGGGACCTCGCTAACCAAACGACCATCCCCGGCTCCCTGCTCCCCTAGCGAAGGCAGGTCTCCGAGAGCCTGCTCCTGGAATACCGCATTGTTTTATAATTCCTAACAAAAGAGAGCGAGAGAGACAGGGAGGAAGGTGATGATGCTGAGGATGCGCCCGCGATGGTGGATTTCCCTTTTGTGCGTCTGTGGATTGATGCACGTCGGTCACCAGAGCAGCCCTGATGCCCAAAATGGTAACTGAAGCTTTTTCAGACAACAACTGAGCTATCATCGCGAAAATCTTCTTTAATAAGCCAGAGGCAGTTTCTTACTCATCCTCTGCATCGTCTACATCATGATCTATACGTAAAATATGCATGCAGCCTGTAGCTGATTGTTGTTATCAAAGCTAAATAAGAGCAATCGACATTTCAGATGGCGCTGTTTGTGATGAAGGTAGGCTATCACTTGTTATGAAACCGGTGTTTTCCTCATCCTCCTCTCTGACCAGGAGACGCCTTGTCGAGCTTGAAGGCTCTTCGTGATGCAGGCAGGTTCGCGGGGAAGGAGGACACAGTGCCTCTCCGTCTGCTTTACAACAGGCACAACCACAGCCAGATCACAGAGGACGAGCTCAGCACCAGGGTTAGAGCCAGCTCGGGATCCACGCAGGTACACCGTGTTTTCAGTGGAGGGTCTTGATGCACAGCTGTGGCTGCCTCTGCTTGTTTATGTTTTGCATTGACTCACGCCTCGCCTCTGTTCCCGTTCCCACTGAGGGGGAATTAATACTTACTTAATTACAAACAAAGGAAGAAGCTTGAAACATTTAGACAGGAACAAGCAGCACCAATTAGACAGTCTGCAGATGCTATTTGGGTCATCATTTTACTTATGTGCAAAAAATATACCCACCCTGCCCTTGATATCAAATATTCATTTTCTTTGTTGTCACGTTTACTTGATCAGCACTGTATATTTTGGAAATCATCACCCTTAGTCATCTGGCTGTCGGGATAATTAATAATTTAGTGATAACTTGCATGTGTGCTCAGCTGGTTTGCTGTCTCAGCAGCTGTCTCACCTACACCAGCTCTTATCTTATTTCCCATTAAGCAGCATTTTTCACTCTATTCATGAATGAAAGACACAAACGGATCACTATTTGATATTCATGAAGTTGACAACATCCTCATGAGGTTTAAGTTCCTCTGAGATTCATCTGCTTGAGTGGGATTATAAGTCTATTGAAGTTGCTGTGAATAAAAACTGAAAATAAGCTGCTCAAACAGTAGAGAAACTGTTTGTAGTTCATAATTTGTTCACTAGAGGGCAATGAAAAGTTTTTTTTATACTATTAAATAATCCACTTTGGAAAGGTTATGTCACAGGTATCCTCATGAAGAGTGTTTGTTTAGGTTATGTGTTAATGCTAAAAAGCTGGGCGATTAATTATTATGGGAGGTTTGAAATATCTACATCAGTGCTGGCTTCAGAGCCCATAATCTTTCTGACACTACACTTCAAAACATATACATTTTTTAAGAACTGTGTTTTGATGTAGGATTTTGATTTAATCATACTTTACTTCAACAACAGAATAAATCTTTACTCAAGTACCCAGTAGTTACGTTGTGCATACTGTCAGTGTTTGGATTGGAGCGCCTCATAACGGCAAGCAAAGCAATATAAGCTAGCTACTGAGGTATGCCACTCATAGGCTACTAGTTAGACTCAAAACATCATAAACTTAATCTTGAAAAAACCTTTTTTGGTAGATACCTAAAAAACCTACAGACACAAGAGTACTTAGTGATTAAAAATTACTTGTGAATTTAGATCCAGTGTAATAATAATAATGATGATAATAACAATAATAGTAACTACAGTAACTGCGCTCTCTGACTCAGATGGGTGAAGCAGCATCTCTGCTGGGGTCACTTCAACAGATGAGTCAATTAGTATCGTGCAAACCTGTCATGCGTTTTTAATTTGTATGACTGAGGCTTGTGCATGCTGGCCTATGGAGGACCAGAGAGTGGAGACAGAGCTACAGATGGTAGCAGGCAGGGAGGTGGTGCTAACCCTTTGTCTCTCTCACACCTCAGACAGAGCTGCAGCTCGATGGGTAAACAAGCTAACAGGAACCATCTGCCATCAGATATAATTTTAATATTTTACTTTTGAAGCTGATACTAATCTCCATCACAGGTTCGTCATGAAACCATCTTCCTTTGAACTAGATTTTAAAGCCAGGAGGCTCATTCCAGCAGAGTGAGAGCGACTTTTTTACTTTCTGCATAGACTTTTAAGAGGATTGGCTTATACTATTCATATCACGCCTAAACCCTCACATACACAAGATGCACTTTTGTGTAATTCCTGAGTTTACAGGAGGGGGGGGTGTATTTATTTTGCTCTGAAAATATGTTGTTGTGAAAGTAGCCTGTAATCCTGAAATCAATATTGATCTCAAAGGTCACACAAGGTTTGAAAAATTTGTTGCATACGAGGGATATATCCAGGGATGAGAGGGAGGAGACATTGCTATCTTTGATTTGTACTCTGATGCTCCAAATCTTCAATCCTCAGGAGAGTTGCAGATAGTGCAATCAGCTAGGATGTCACTTGAACAAAGTTTAATCAGTTATTGGCTGTTTTTAGATCAGAAGCCTAAAAACAAATCTGTCAAGTAGATCTGAAAAAGTGTGACACAGGAAGTTATTTATAGACTTCTGTTGTTTTGCCTATTTTCAGTCTGAGACACAAACAGCTTCATGACTGAATGAGCAACGTGGAGTTCAGCAAAGCGGTCCTGTTGTTTTGGTAGAAGACAACAAACGCTGAGAATGTAATCAGTCTGAACATGTGTGTTGATACTAAACTTACACTATCGTGTGTGTGTGTGTGTGTGTGTGTGTGTGTGTGTGTGTGTGTGTGTGTGTGTGTGTGTGTGTGTGTGTGTGAGTGTGTGTGTGTCCACACAGCACACTGATAGCACTTAGAGTCATACTTTAAGAGTCGTAAGTGGAAAGCCTGACGTATGATAACTCAGAAATCAATGCAAGAAGAGTCAGTGGTGGTATCATAATATTGGCCTGGCTCAGTCAAACTGGGATACGCTTTCATTAAACAAAATTACTGCTACCCCCTCCCATCATAGATCCAATCTGCCAGATTAGATTTCATCACAAGCGTGCCATGAAAAGGGATTGCCCTTTGTGTGTACTCACACACACCCACACACACCCATTTGCTTGCTCATATATTCATTGACACTCTTACAAACAATAGAGTCTGTGGTCAGTGGGGACCTCCTGGGCTGAGGTCGTCCTTGGGTGAGCACAGTGGCACCCCGTCAAACGGAAACAAAAAAAAAAAACTCTCCCCTCCTCCTCTCGTTGTCTGTCATGCCGTGTCCGGTCTGTAATGAAGGTAGCAGCCTGTGGGCTGAGTCTGGGGGAGGGGAGGGTGGGCTGTGCGTTGGCTCAGCTTCGGGACTCCCCTCGACCTGCACAGGAATGATTGTTGGGAGATCAGATTGACCTGAGGGCGTGTAATAAAGCTTGTGCCATATGTGTCCTAAGATGCTACTGAATAGAGCCCCCTCCCTACTCAAATCAATCGCACTGAGTAAATGCACATTTCTGAAACCAAAAGAGAAAAAAAAAAACAACTCTTATTCAACATAGATGATAGACCTTCATGATTTGATTGAAGCAGGCTTTTCTTACTACTGATTGGTGCCGAAAAAAACAGCTATCCGTCGATAATGATGAGAACTGATCTTTGATAATGAGAATGAAGTGAGCTGTTATTATGGTAATGTATGCATAATGAAGAAAGAGTCAAAGACCTGTCTTTTGTTCCCTTCTAGGTGAACCACGTGGCCCAGGCAAGCTTTCAAGTGGATGCATTTGGCAGAAAATTCATCTTGGATGTGGAGTTGAATCAGTGAGTATTATCTGTCTGGATACCTGTCTGGGTGGCTCAGCAGAAGCTGTCTGTGTCTGGCTACCAACTAACTGTGTTTGGCTTGCATGCAAGTGTTGATCTGTGGCTCTCTACCTTTTGAAGTGGCTTTCTATCAGTATGTCTTTGTATTTCTGTGGGTCTTACTGGTTGGCAGTCAGACTAGCTAGCAGAAAACACTTGTTAAAAAAGAGTTTGTTTTACCTGCTAGCTTATAGCTTGAGTCTGTTTATTAGCCTAACTATTTGTCCCTTTGTCTTGATAGATACAAATTCTCTGGCTGCCTCTGAAATCGTCTAGAAGTTGCTGTAAAGTGTGCTTGTGTGACAGTCTGACTATCTCTCTCTCTTGATATGACTATGTGTTTGTTATTTAGCTCTCTGGCTATCGTTATTTTTTGTTTGAGAGCTTACGTTTAATGTCTGTTGCATTGTTATGGTATCTGAAGTTTTTAACATGCAGTTTCAGGCTGGAAGTGACAAGATAACTTGCTTTTTGAAACATCCACTTTGGAGTCATACGTCACTCTTTTAGGCCTTAACAAAACTCCTTAGTAGAAATTACACCTAAATGAGGTTTAACCTCACCAAAGACATATAAATCCCAAATCTGAAGGTGGTCGTTGCGATGTTACAGGGACTGTGAAGAGTTTCAAAGTGATCTTGCAACATTCTCCCCTCTGGATATATGCCTGATTGTAATCCACACTTTTAAATGAGATTATCAGCACCAGTATAGGTTATAGCTTCCCGACTGGGTCGAGCAGGACCAGACTGATTTATGGCACGTCTAAGTCTCTATGACAACATTACGCCTGCTGACAAAGTTTAGTAGTGAGAAGATTTGTCTGTCTTTTTCTCAGCTTTCTTCAATCAGTTTTATAGCAATGGTGGACACAGGAGCCTAACTGTCAGACAGAAAAAGGACAGAAGAGCAGAAGAAAGATAAATGGGAGAGTGATACAGCCTGAGCAAAAGGCTAACACACAAGCTAAACTGTTTGTGATAATGTTCATTCCAACCCACAGTCAGCAGTTATTCTGCAGTGGTCTGTTCAAACTTGAGAGTCTATCAATAAAATGGAGAGTGAGGTTATTTTAGCTCTGCGTGGTAGATGACTGGCAGGACCAGGATTCACTAACGTTTCACATTACAGACATGTCTCAGAGCACCAGGCTGTCAGTAACGCTATGTATGCATGGCTACTTAACTACTGTACAAACTGACAGTTTGCTTGTTGTCACATTAGCATACGGCTACGTTGTAGCGCTGGGTTGCTAGTAACGCTACGTATAGCCAGCTACTGATATACATTTGCTTGTTGCCACGTTTCAAACAACAGCTACGTAACTGTAAATGCTTTACCTTGTTGCGTTGTATTTAGTAAAAAGCTGTCTTGAACAAAGAAAATTTGTTACAAAACAAACACACACCTGGTTACAAGTCATGTCTTCACGACAGTGTGTGTGAGATGGGCCAGAAGGTGGCAGTCCAATCAAAACAGATCCTCCTCAAAGCATCTTTAAATGTCATATGTTTTCTGTTTTGATGCCGTTTTGTGCATGATCTTGGTAATTCACTCAATTTTTTTTTTTTAATCAAATAAGGCTGTTATATATAATACTGGTGTATGTTTGCAGTAGTGGACCATTATGTGAATGAATGTACATGATTCTTTGTGGTTGTGTGTGTGTGTGTATTTGTATGTAGCGCTCTGCGGGTATTGTATATGTATGTGTGATTTAGAGGTTTCATCATAATGGGAAGTGATTTATGGTAAAGACTGTGGAGCAGTGCCTTGTCAGACTCTGATATTGATCACATCTTGGCTGATGGAAAGTAACTTTCTCTCTCACACACTCACACACAGCGGCACAGCCCTTGTAACAAAAAACCCCAGCACCTTTTATTATCTTCCTTCCTTCCTTAACATGTACTCTGTTCTGCTTCTGTTTACTTCCTGAGATCAGCTCTGTTTCATCTTGTTTAGCTGATCAAAAAGTAATCCTGTGAATTTTCTAAACACATAAGGTGATGCTACATGCTCGTCACAGCAGAAAGTCACCCTCCTACTGAGATTTGTTACATCACAGGGATTCCCAGGTTCAGGAGGTTTGTTTCTGTAAAGCCTACAGCTCGCTGTGACACATCAAGCCAGTCATGAATATAAAACATGCGTCTGCACAATCACCTCCAACAGTCCCCAGATTGATGCAGTGCCATTATTCATGCAGTATATGTGACACTGTGGGCTTAAAAGGGTTTCTCTCCTCCATTTCTTTACTTCATGCGCAAAATATCTGTCAGCATAACAACTAAAAGGAAACACTTCTGGATCGTTTTTAGCTCACCAGAGAGTAAATTAGCTTCCAATCAGTCAGCTCTTGGCAACAGTTTGACATGTGTGGTTCAGAATAAGAATCAGAGACTAAGATACGGCATGCAACAGAGCGCTGTACCGAGTAATGTTTATGTTTTTGTCTAAAAAGCCTTGTAGGATTAAACCACTGTTTATCATTAAGCACATGCAAAGAAAAACAACCTGCAACATTTTATCAGTCAATCAATCTATGTTTACCAAGTAGACTAATGAAAAGAGAAAATCCATGGCTGCCAGCCCAACTTATTAACGAACAAGATGAAAGGTTGGTTGATGTCGATGAGGTTATGCTAACATTTTGTTTTGGCCTGTAGATTTCTGTCTCTGTCTCAGTCACATTTCTTTTTTTTTCTCACAAAGACAGAATTGCACACTCTCTTAGTGCTGCCTTTTTTTCTTGTCATCTTCGTCACCTTGCTCCTCTGTGAACTAATTCCTCTTTGAGATTAACGACAACTTATTTACAGACATACAGAATAAACCCAGCTGATGTGTTTCTCAGTGTGTGTGCAGAAGTGGGAGGTATTTAAGGTGAGCAGTCCCAAGTAACAAAACTTATTTTCTCATTTTGTCCAGTGAGCAATGACTCTTTGGTGCATTTCTTTGCGATTAATTGTTGCCATGAGCAAACCAAAAGTTGTGTATCTCAGCTTTAGATGTGCCTGTTTTTCTGCAGTATCAACATTATATCCTCTTCCTCTGTGAGTCTCTGCCTCAAGTCACTGTTTTACCATAAGCAGTGAGTAATAGAAGTGTAGGTGTGTGTTATAAAGAAATAGTTCTTGCACATGTGCTTTTGAAACACATGTCAGTTCTTCAATGTACATTTTCTGCCAAGTGCTTTTACTCTCAGATGTACAAAGTATGACTTGGTTTGTGCTTGCTTCAAAAATGTGTCTTCCTTGGTGGAGGTGTGGATCATTGGATGGCAATGTCTGCCTGATTGACAGCCCATTGCTGAAAAATGTCTGGAAACATCACATAGACATCCATGAAATTTAGTTTAAACATTCATGGATCTGTGAGTGAGAGCTCCTCCAGGCTTTTAATGTCTCACCATCATGATTTGCTTTGTTGGAAATGTTTATCAGTCCAATGAGCCTCAGTTGTACTCAGTAGCTCCAGTTTGAAAACTGAAGTGTGCTAGTTTGTTGATCAGACCTTGAACTTGTGTTGTTAAAAACTTAATCCCCTTGTGTTAAATACATAAGTGTACTTTTGCAGAAAAATGTCACAGTGTCATGTGTTATCAGTGCTAAGATAGGGTAATCAAAAGTCCTTTAAATGGTCTGCAGCTCCGTCCCACATGTCATCCCAGAGTCACTCACTCCAGTTTCCTGCTCTATCTACTTTCCATCTTTTTCAATCATATCTGTATCTCTTTATCTGTATCTATAAAGGATATACATATACTGTAAAAGTTACTGTAAGCAAGGTGGTGGTAATTCACTGTTAAAAAAATACCTACAGTTTTATTACTGTATCTTCATTAACAATATCATTGTTGTACTTTTTTCCTACTATCCTGTTTACAGTAATACACGAACAGACCTTTCACGGTAAATTATTACAGATGTTTTGGTAAAATACTGTTAACATGGGGCTGCACAATATTGCCTAAAAACCAATATCTCAATATTTTCAAGGTATATCACAATATACATGTGGATAGTCTGATTTCTCCTCAAAATGACTATATAAATATCAAATTCAACCCTGTAACGACTAAAATGACACCAGGACAACAATTCAAGCAGACTCTTCAGTTGGATTTTAAAATTCCCATTTGCAAACTGCAAATCTGCAACTGATGAGATGTGCAAGCAACTTTTTCCCTCCTCTCCTGACACAAAAACAAACGTGTGCAGGAGAGTTTCCTTGGTGTACAGGGGAGTGAGCTGCTTGCTGTGACAGGAGAAGAAAGTGAAGAAAGTGAACCTCAAAAGAGAATTACATACCGATGTCTTAAAATGTTTATGTGACAATTTGTACTCTATGGTTGTGATTCGGTCATTTCATTCATCTCAACAACCTGTGATACATTGAGTATATTGGATATATCTCCCACCTCTATGTTAACATAGCAAAAAATCCAGTTACATTGTAGTTAAAAAATGGTCGTGTATACATGCCATGATCTATGATAGTTTCCTAATGTGAGCACACTGCTTTGTCTTGCAGAGCTTCTAGTGTGATTATGAAATCATATTGGGTTTTCATAACTGAGAAAAATCTCATATATACATGTAAAAAAATGATCAGAGAAGGTTTGGAGTGATGCTGCCTCTTGGTGCAGACCCACTGAGGTATTCTGTGTAAATATTTAGGAGGTCAAACTTAGGGTCTGGACAGGATGATCGAGTATTTTAACGTGTGTGCTGTAGTTGTTAAATCTGTCCTCAGCAACGTGCAGTATTTACACAAGGCTCCCCTCTGAAGGGTGATTGTTTATAGAGGTAGTCAGGAGCGAGGCTGTGGGTCGTGGGGTCTGTCCTCCCCCTTGCTGTCTTTGTCTTCCTCCTTAGTCCTCAGTCTCAGCGGCCGGCTACAAATTTACCATTCATAGGAGCAGAGTGAGCTGAAAATGTGCACAGGGTGGGGGGTTGCCTCACTTTTTCATCATCCTCACACACACACACACACACACACACACACACACACACACACACACACACACACACACACACACACACACACACCCTCTCCACCCTTGATTACCCCTCCCTCCTCACCTACCCTCCATTCAGCCATACCCCGACTACCCCTTCACCCGCCTCCTCCACCTGCTCTCGCTGAATAATGGATGGTTGCTGTAAGATTAAAGAAGGGTGTGAACACGCATGTGTGTCTGCGTTGGTTTCCGGCTCGTGCGGTGTGTGTCGTAAAAAGGAAAAACTGAGTTGCTGTAAATGTAGTCTTAAATTTAAAAGCCTCTCTACAAAAAGAAAAGAAAAAATTAATTCAAGCAGAAATTGACTGTATTGATTTGTACATTGATAAAGCTTCCTGGCAAAAACTCTGACAGCCATTTATTGTTAATTTAATTTTTTAATCAACAATTCCCTTTATGAAAGTAATGTGAGTAACACTGAGCAGTGAGCTGTTTGTCAGGCAGCACTGGTACGTTGAACACTCCAGTTTTAGGGGCATTTTTCAATTTTTTAAGATAATCATGGACCAAATTGTGATTAATTAAAAGGGGTATACAATCTAAAATTAATTGATTTTGTACACCTGATCCAAATTGTGTGTAAATACCATGAAGTTAAATCTCTTAGAGGAAACTTGATGATTGTGCTGAATTTTGGTCGCGCTATTTCAAGACAACTGTTAATAATTTTTTTCCTGAATCCATCACAGTATTAAAATATCTACAGAAAACTTCCCAGTGGTTGTTATAAATGATGGCAGGCTCATAGAAAAGCTTGTTTTAAGCATCATCAAGCAGAGTACATGTTTCTGTTGTTTAATATTCTCATCACAAATTGTTGTTTTTGTTTGTGTGATGACATGTGCGTTCGGGCTGGAGGAAGAACAGTTTCATGACGTTTCCATTGTTAAAAAATGACGCTGTGCTGCATCATCAAGAGGAAACGGCTTCTCCCCCCTCGTCATGCTGATTCTGACACTCTGAGTTTGAGTTTTTTCTACCTCTGTGTGATGTCAGCTTCCCTTCTTTATGCAAATGCCGAAAGGTCAATTACGGGCAATGCCAAATGCATTATTCATCTTTTTGAAGAGTGGGCGTGTGTGCAGCAAAGGGTGACAGTGTTGGTGGGGAAGGGGGTGGAGTGGATCGAGCACAGAAACAGCCATGGGGTCCATCCTCTCACCTCTATGCCAGATAAGTGGCGCTAACCAAACACCCCATGGTTCGGTGGTTTGATGAATGTGTGCGTATGTGTCTGTGAGCGCAGGCCTGGGCAGGAATGTGTGTATGTGTGTATAGATTGAGGTTGTTTCTGCAGTTACGAGTGTTAATATGAACTGTGTGAAGTGTGTGTCCCCTTGTTGGGCCTCAGGTGCAGAGGAGGCACGTGAAGTGTTGTCTTAATTAGAGATAACAAGGACAGATCGACAGAAAAAGAGCCAGATGGAGGAAGGCAGAATCAATTCCTAAAGAGGAGGAAGCGCAATGAAATGACTTCACTCCTCTGTTTCATTAATTTAACCATGATTGAAAATTAGGTTAGAGATTTCAGCTGCATTTTCCATTTTATCAAGCTTCATTGATCCCAGTGTTTTTTTAGTGAGTGCCCAGTGAAATTATCAGTGTTCCTTTTAAATTTTTAATTTTCTAGACTATTTTTTAATACAGCATGTTTTTAACTTGAGTTTTTGTTCACCAGCTTGGTAAATTGATGAATCTTTGAACCCTTGAAATTTAAAAAGTCAGAATTAGATACTTTTATAGTAACTGACCAAATTCTGTCTGTGGTACCAAGTACCAATTCGCAAAATAAAAAATCAAAAGGTACCATGCTTAGGTACTTAAACACATCCTTGTGACTGTGAAGGAGTGGAAGAGTAGAGGATTTCCCATGCTGGACATTAACACAAAATTACAGGGGTTTATATTGAGAAGTAAATATGTTAAATAAAAAAAATGAGATTTTATTATTAAACAAAGTAATATCTATAACCGCATTAAACCATAGACTGTATAAAACATGGATGTAGTCTCGCCGACGTCACCCGTCTGTTTCTGAAACGGAAAATGAAGCACATCGGCTATAACGGCCATATTGGTAGTGGCAAGGGCTACGCCTGTCGGTCAGCTGTGCCTCTTATTGGGGGGGCTCGCGATCTTAATATCCTCTGAACGGCCGAGTTAGAAAAAAATTCACCCCCCTGTACAGTGGGTGCTGATAGTACAATTAGTGACTCAGACAGGAGATGTTTTTTGAACCAGACTGTAAATAGGTTGATGTCTGCTTTGAAAATGGCTTTTTTTGACTTGGTGTGTATGTGACTTCCAGTACTTCCGGAGCCAGTCTCAAGCGAACACTCGAGAAACAGCAGATTTTAGCACTTCTTGTCTCATATTCGTAGACTGGAGGTTGCCGCTTGCATTAAACACACACAAAAGTAACAAAAACTGGTTCTGTTGTGTACTGATACAGATTGCCAGGTACTGGGCATCAATAATTTCAAATGTGAATGGTACCCATCTTTAGGAGTGATCCAAGCTTCACATAACAATGCGTAACCCACCTGTCAAAATCAAATATTTTAACCCTCGTTCACATTTACGCTTCCTAAAAGTTTTAAGAAAGTTCAAGGAGCTCTTCCCCAGAGGTTGTCCAAAGTTACGCCCGTCCCTCTCAGTGTGAAGTCTTCTCTGGCAGAACAGGGAGCAGTCAACAGAGGTGTAGGATGAGTCTTGGTTGTCCTAAATATCTGATTCTTAAATTGATATGTGCAGGATCCTTCAAATATCTCACCCTGATTACACCAAAACATTTTAGAATAGGGTTGATAGAGAAAATGTTGTGAAAAGTCAGCAAAAAATATGTGTTTGCAGTTATAAATACAGTCCGGTCAGGAATGTTTGTGCATGTGTGAAAAAACAAAAACAAAAAGACAAATTTTCCTCTTATTTAAATCACAAGTGTTGAGTTTTATGGCTCTGTAATTGGATGTGTCTGACTCTCCCCTTCGTAGATGACTTCTCTTTTAATAATTTAATGCCTATGTGCTTGTAACTTTCACTTTTTCCCTCCAAAGAGCTGAATGTTATCTTTCATATTGCTCCCTCTTTGTGACAATGAGTCAAATGTTAGAGTCTCTTGCCCGACAGTGTCTTGGAAATAATCTAAATGCCAGTCATCAGACTGTGTCTTTGTGTAAAATGAGTGGGATTATGAATTTCTGGGAAATTATCTCCTCCTACAAGTATTTGAGTGAAGCAGAAAACTGCTGGCTCCAAAAGTATTTTTATCAACAATGATTTCTTCACAAAAAGAAGAGATGAGCACCAGGAAATGCTGCTCAGCTGATGTCATCTCTAAAATGACCTCATGACTTTGTGTGAGTGTGTGGATCTGCTCTGGATCATGAAAGGCGCTGATGCAGTGGTGTAACTGGTGGGGATCCCTGTGACATGCATTTATCATGTGCTGCTTGTTCCTACATGTACCTACAGCCTCAGACCCCCACATATGATTTAACTCTCTCTCATGTCCCATTCCAGGATCATCTATCATCCACTCATGTCTCCTTCCCTGCATCCTGAAATCCTACCCAACTCCACTCCTCTCCTCTTTTTCCACCTCTATCTCTGCCTCTCCTCCCCTGCTCTCAGGTCTGTAATTTATTGCGGACAGGCGTGATCTGATTTACTGAGGACTTAATGAGAAAAACACAGAGAGGAGAGCACGGGTGTGTGAGAGAGAAGGAGGGACAGAAGAAATAGTTAAGGACGGAGAGAAAGAGGAGGACAGAGAGAAAGAAAGAGGTGTGTGGACGTCCTTCATGCACCCTTGAGTTGTGGTGGGTGGGTTGAGTAAGAGCAGCAGAAAGTGTGAGATACACTATGTGTGTATTCATCCATGTGTGTGTTGAAGTGTGTATGCTCGAGGGAGGTAGGTACTAGAAAGGAGTACCCTAAAAAGAAAACAGTCCCCGCTTCCTTCACCTCTCCTCGAGGTCTGCTCCCACTTCCTTGTTTCCTGCTAGCTTCAGGCAGAGCTTCTCACTCCGATCTGTGTCCACTGTTCACACTCAAACACACTTGTACACACTTGCACTATGGGAATTAAATTTGTGTGTGTGTGAGTAAATGGCCCACAAACAGCATATTACAGTGTGTGTTTGCTAAGTGTCTCACAACACATCGAGAAGTGTGTACACACAGCGTGTCCTAGTAAGGTAGTGACAGTGAGTGTGTGTTTGTGTGTGTGTGTAAGTGTGTAAGTGTGTTGTGCGCGGTTTGTGATGTGTGTCAAGGACAGTGTATACAAATTAATTTCATGGAGGTGTGTGGGGTTAATTAGAAGAACAAATAGTAACACACAGTCAATGCATGTGTGTGTTTTCAGGTGTGTGTTAGACACAGGGGCATGTCCAGCCTTTTTCAGTGGAAGGGCCTGACCCAGACTCTGACTGATACACACACACACAGAAAGACAGCATTGATTTACCATGTCTGTGTCCGCTAATCAAATCTTCCTTGTTTACTTGCATCCAGGTATCAGTCAGATGCTATATTCCCGTATAACTTTGAAAGTGATGGCTGTTAAAATCATGCCTTTAGCTTAATTCTGTAATGCCTCTGAAACAGAGGTTTTTATCCTCGGTCACATTCTAAAGCAGCTTAAAAATATAAAGCAAATTCCTGCACATTTTGCAGCTGTCTTTGTGTGCAATGAAACACTTAGGAAGCCACCGCTGCTGAGCTGCATAGACTGTATAATACAAGGACATAGTCTCCACGATGCCATCTGATTGTTTTGAAGGTGGAGTTTTGAAGCCTCTCTTCAGCAGATGCGATATTGGAAACCCTGATTCAACCCAAGTTTGTTTGATTAAGTGTGAGGCGTAGAGGTAGAGTTGAGGCTGCGCTTTAGCCTCTATGTTACTAGTTTTAGTGTCCACGCCTGTCACTCAAGTCTGCAATGCTCTTAATTGGACAAAGCTTGTAAGTTTAATACCTTAAAGATGCTGTACAGGGGGATTTGTTACAAATGGACTGCAGCGCCACCTTTTGGCCCAGAGTCTCATGCGCACCGTCATGGAGATGTGACTTTTAACATGCGTGTGTTTGTTTTGGGATTAATTAGAGATCAAATTGATTTTTTTTTTGTTCAAGACAACTTTACCTGATACAACGCGCCAAGGTAAAGTATTTATCAACAGTTATGTAACTTTATGGTTTGAAACATGACAACAAGCAAACTTTGTAAGTTTGTACCGTAGTTTAAGTGGTGAAAAAAATCTGCACCTGTCCAGCTTGTCTTCCATGTCAACAAGTCCTTAAAATCAGCTCGTTACGCAAGTTTATGTTCAGCTCTTGAGCCCTCTGCACACCAGCCGTGTATTTTTGACCAAATACTTCGCACATTATTTATTTATTTTTTTGACCTTATGTATTTCAATGCAAGCTTTCACACCAACATTGTCTTTTGTGAAGCAAAATTGCAGCTTTTATTTTTTTGGACCAAGGTCAATTTTTTCAAAGTTTCATTGCAATGAGTACACGTCCAACCAGTCAAAACGCTTGTTGTTGACAAGTCATACACCAAAACATTCAACATTGATTCTGTTTGTGTCCCAGCACCCAGTTCTTTATGACGAAAGATATAAAAACTACAACTCGTTTACAGGAGAATTGCTACGGAGATTAAATATGATGCCTCCAATTTTTTCATAATTTCATGACATTTATTTGCATCGCTGTTGGTGTGCAAGGCCTTTACTCTTCATCATTTCGAATAATGATGTATTCTTGAAAAAATCTGTGCCTGAACAGTGTATATGAATCCTAACCAAGCGGCAACTTCTGGTCTAAAACTGTCAAAATCTGCAGTTCATCAACAATTTGGTGTCACAAAGACGAGATCCATTTACTAAACAGTCTATGGTCTTAACATGAAGCTGAATGGGCATTTCTGTGCCTTTGGTGCCAGCCTCTAGTGGACACTCAAAGAACTGCAGATTTTTGCTCTTCAGCAATAGGTTAATTTTTCAGCTCGCTATGTGGAGCTAGAAACCAACATCAGCATGCTAACAAGCTACCAGTGATAAAATTAATAATATCTGTGTGACCATTTAGCATGTTAGCTTGGACTTTCAACATATATCATTGTTTTTATGCAGCTAATGCTAAGTAGGATACTGTTCATTGAGCAAGTACACACTCATAAACCAGAGCTTTGGACAATTCAAAATTGACCATTTTAGAGTCACCAGAGTGATCACAGTTTATCCCAAGGTGAACATGAATGAATGTATGGGTGAGCATCCAATACTGGCATGGACACTGAGCCCAAAAAGGCCAGAGTCATCCTCCTGGTGGCATTAGAGGAAGAGTCAGAGCATCACTCAAATCAGTGGGATGCATCATCCAGGCACAGTGAGTGTCTGACTTTAATGTAATAATGATCCATCCAATAACTGTCGAGATAGTCCACGCAGAGCAAAGGTGGTCCATCCTTGGAGGCGTGTGGCTAAAAATGTAAACCTTTGTAAGGAAAGGGTTTGTGTTTGAGATGTTTGCAGCATGTAAGGCAGTGACTGAATTACCAGCCTTTCCTTTTATACTCTTTCAGTCGTCCTCGCCATCTCTCTGTATCCTTTTATATCTTCACCCTCTCCGTCTCCCACCTCTCACCCCCCCACCCCCTTCTTCTGTCGAGCCGTCTCATCTCAGTGTGGAGGATTAGTGGAGACAAAGAGAGATCCAGGAGCTGACTGGAGCTGAGGACAGGGACAGGAGGAGAGACTGTTGTTCTCTCAGCAGGAAAAGATACTAATGCCTCTCTAAAGACCATTGTCTCTTATAGATTACTCACTTTCCTCCGTCATGCTGCATAAAAATCAATCCAAAGTGTGGTTTACCAAAAGGAGATTAACTATTTAACAAAATTTACCACTGTGCAGAATTTGATTTAGTCAGAGGATGGAGAGAAGATTTACCCTCATGTATGCAGATATTGATAAATGTGAATGCATTAAAAGAGCCTGATCTACAAAGTGACACATGTAAAATAAACGGCAATGATCACTCCATCCCACGTGTACAGGCCTCTGTCTGTCTGTCTGTGTATCTGTTTACACAGAGTTCACTTACTATCCACATGTTGTCACAGATACAGATCTCCATGTTCCTCCTTGTGCCCACAACATCTCCATCTGCTGCATAATTCAGCAGGCCTCTCTGTTTGCCTGTATGTTGCGTGCTATAGATCCAGCTGCATATTAGACCCACGCCTGCAGAGAACAGAAACATACAAACTTCTGCTTTAATTTCCCTCTTTTCATTCGCTCTGTTAGCATTAACATTCCTTGTTTGTGAGCAGCAGTATTCCCTGTGCAATAAGAGCAGGGATCCCATTGCGTGAAGTGGTGGAATTGCATGTCTGATAAGTGATTGGAGAGTGAATGAATTATAGCCTGGAGACCTTTAATGAGGCCTCAGTGGGAGGGATGAAGAGGGAAGA